>NC_052310.1:51336057-52607500 GCF_016432855.1 Salvelinus namaycush
TCCTCCAGTATCTTCACAAGGTCCTTTGCTGTTGTTCTGGGATTGATTAGCACTTTTCGCACCAAAGTACGTTAGGAGACAGAATGCGTCTCCTTCCTGAGCGGTATAACGGCTGTGTGGTCCCATGGTGTTTATACTTGCGTACTATTGGAAACGCCTGAAGGTATGATGGGATGTTAATTGCTTAATTAACACCTGTGACAAGAAAGCACATGCTTTCAATAAACTTTGCAGCCCTCGTTTCCATTATTTTGGCAGTTCATGTAGTCTTTGATTCACAGCCACGAGGGATAGATGCTTTCATTCCTGGGATGTCAGAAATATTGGATGTCTGTTCTTTATGTGTTTGCAGATAAAACATCCCCCTGTCCTGTGTAACCTCTGTTGTAATGGCCTGTAATGAATCCCCATAAACCACCACTTACCTGGCCATGGCTCAACCTCAAACACCACCAATTCCTGAAGAGACTGCTTCTCAACTCGTGTATTGTTTCTGTCTTCATTTATGACATTGACTAAAGTTTTAGTTGGAGTTGCCTTAGAGATGGAGTCACAGATTATATAGTAAAAAACGATTTAACATTTTTTAATTTAACATGACAGTAGCTTGATGAAATTTCTGTTCAGTTTTCCTTCCATTATAATTTTGAGACAGTTGAATAGATGTTACCTCACTGTTACTAAGTTGGAGGGAACTTAAAACTTTATGGTGAACACTACTTTGGAATGAGTTAGCGGTCCAGATATGAAAATAGTGTCATCCTAGTCATGAAGAATCAGAACTACATTCATTTCCTCTGTGGAGAGTGGTCCTTCAGACCTGCTTGTCTCTTTCTACTGATGTGTCATTACTTTCCCACCTTCCTTCCCCTAATGGATAGAAAGGAACACACATCCCGATTTAGGGCTCTATTCAATCCGCATCGTGGATGTTCAGCGCTCTTGCCCAATTGAAATTGAAAGCCAATGTTCCCGCGATGGAGGAAACTGCATAAACTGTAAACGCTGCATATGTCGGCTCAATCGGAAATTACCTTAACATTTCTATTGAACAATCTGTAATAGTTCAGCGATACAGATTGAATAGAACCCATACTTTAAACACAGCCTTGTAAAAGGATGCTCTATAATAAGTCCTGCACATGATAACAGAAGTTGGTTTCTTCTAGTGCATGAAAATGCTACAGGGTTGGTTTTCTGACCACAATGGCCTTTGTAAATGTCTGGACCCCCCCCCCCCCCCCCCCTGCTTTGTAAAGCAGTCAGACAATGTGATTAAGCTATGCCTCAACATAAGACGACTTTTCTAGTGTTTCTAAATAATGACGGGGGAAGTAATTATGTCTCTAAATGGCCCTGTACCAGGCTGGTTGCCTGTGAAGTCATTAGGTAATCTCGTTTAGTAATGACCTCATGGGTCGTTCCTGTACCTCTCACATTCACAGAGAGGAGTACTATGGGAATAACAGGATGTGTCCCTGACTCCCGGCTTCATTTATTTGTTTTGTTTTTCAAAGGAAAATATTTTTGTGGCAGAGAAATGGATTCCAAAAGTCTGTGCTGTGAAATACAATAGCGGTGAGGTTTCGGTGGAATTGCCGTGTGAGAGTAGAGGAAATGGTGTGCCTCCGGTATTTGATCTGATCCGCGCTCTGAGACCATCGCGCTGCCGAGAGTACAGCGGCACAGATTCACGGGGATCACATATCTCCTGCAATTAGCTCTCCTATCTACCATATCTGCTCTGTCGGGGTGAGCCACTCTGTCAGTAGCCTTACATGGGTAGTCTAAAACAGCCCCATCCTGTTGCCCTGTGCTGCGATCATGTCTGCTCAGCTTCCTGCTTCTCACTCACACTCTCTCCCTTTCTATCTCCTTCTCTCTTTCTCTCTCCCTCTCCCTTTCTCTCTCCCTGTCTTTGTTCATCCTCATCCCTCTCTTTTGTCCTCCTTAGTCAGCAGTCTTGATGGAGTCAGTGTAGCACTCAGTTCTCCTTATATGGATACTTCTATACACGTTCTATCTCTTCTCTCCATATCCCTGCCAAACTGAACATTTTTTTCCCCCCATATGCGTTTTTCAGCTCCACCTGCCAGGAATCTGAGAGTAGGGACTATCCATCTTCACTGCAGACTTTGGCACACTGGATGTTTAATTAAAAATGTATCGCCCAAAGAACTGGGTCATATGCACTTAAAGTGTTGAAGACACAGTTTAGAAAATAAACATCATCAATCACAGTCTCCAGTCCACAATGCTTTGTGAATGGTGATTCAGCCTGATGCTGCATCACCATAGCCAATTATAGTGGGTGACAGTTGGGGAAGTTTGTTTTGCAGCTAAAAGTCTCCAAATGTCACTACTTTTAGGATGCTGTCCCAGAAGGGAAACTTTTGGGCTGTCTGTCATCCGATCTTTGGACACTATGAAGCAAATGTGATGGATGTGCTCATTGCAAAGCAGCAAGTGAATGCATGGTGAAAGTTGTGCTATCGGCTGTTATTTTCCAAACCCACCATTTTACAATGATAAGTTACTGTATACCAACTCAACAATGCAACAATTTAGATCAATAACCTCAGCCAAAGACAACAAGGGTCCTTCAGGCTATAAAAATATTACATTTTATGAATGTATTATCCCTACGTGTAGATTCCGTCCCCAACATGATTCCTTTGAAGATGTATTTACATTGAATTTATCTCATTATTAATTCATATCCTAGCATTTGAATATCATGTTTGATACATGTGACAAATATTTGTTTTCTGTGAAAACTAAATCTTTCATTTGATCCTTCATTTGAATAAGCTGTTTTTGCATTAGTTCAAATATAGGAACTGCCAACCCAATCTGTACTATATAACATTATAATTGTTGTATCACATCGCAACATGCATATTATTCAGTGCCTTCGGAAAGTATTCAGACCCCTTGACTTTTTCCACATTTTGTTACGTTACGGCCTTATTCTAAAATTGATTAATTCATATTTATCCTCATAAATCTACACACAATGCCCCATAATGACAAAGCGAGAACAGGTTTTTAGAAAATGTTTGCTAATGTATAAAAAATATTATAATAATACCCTATTTACATACATTTTCAGACCCTTTGCTATGAGACTCGACATTGAGCTCAGGTGCATCCTGTTTCCATTGATCATCCTTGAGATGTTTCTGCAACTTGATTGGAGTCCACCTGTGTTAAATTGAATTGATTGGACATCATTTGGAAAGGCACATACCTGTCTATATAAGGTCCCACAGTTGACAGTGCATGTCAGAGCAAAAATCAAGCCATGAGGTCGAAGGAGTTATCTGTAGAGCTCCGAGACAGCATTGTGTCGAGGCACAGATCTGAGGAAGGGCACCAAAACATTTCTGCAGCGTTGAAGGTCCCCAAGAACACAGTGGCTTCCATCATTCTTAAATGACAGATGTTTGGAAACACCAAGGCTCTTCCTAGAGCTGGCCGTCTGGCCAAACTGAGCAATCGGGTGAGAAGGAGATGGGAGAACCTTCCAGAAGGACAACCTACTCTGCAGCACTCCACCAATCAGGCCTTTATGGTAGTGGCCAGACGGAAGCCACTCCTCAGTAAAATGTACATGACAGCCCGCTTGGAGTTTGCCAAAAGGCACCTAAAGGTCTCTGACCATGAGAAACAAGATTCTCTGGTCTGATGAAACTTTGGACTGAATGCCAAGTGTCACATCTGGAGGAAACCTAACACCATCCCTAAGGTGAAGCATGGTGGTGGCAGTATCATGCTGTGGGGATGTTTTTCAGCGGCAGGTACTGGGAAACTAGTCAGAGGAAGGAAAGATGAACGGAGCAAAGAACAGAGAGATCCTTGATAAAAACCTGCTCCAGAGTGCTCAGGACCTCAGACTGGGGCAGAGGTTCACCTTCCAACAGGAAAACGACCCTAAGCACACAACCATGACAACGCAGGAGTGGCTTCGGGACAAGTCTCTAAATGTCCTTGAGTGGCCCAGCCCGGCCCCGGACTTGAACCCGATCGAACATCTCTGGAGAGACCTGAAAATAGCTGTGCAGCGAAGCTCCCATCCAACCTGACAGAGCTTGAGAGGATCTGCAGAGAAGAATGGGAGAAAAAAAACAAATACAGGTGTGCCAAGCTTGTAGCGTCATATCAAAGAAGACTAGAGACTGTAATCGCTGCCAAAGGTGCTTCGACAAAGTTCTGTGTAAAGGGTCTGAATACTTATGTAAATGTGATATCAGTTTTTTCTAAAACCTTGTTTTTGATTTGTCATTATGGGTTATTGTGTGTAGATTAATGAGGGAAAACAAACAATTTAATACATTTTAGAATAAGGCTGTAACCTAACAAAATGTGGAAAATGTCAAGGGGTCTGAATACTTCAAAGTAAGCAGGATTTCGAAGGCACTGTAAGTCTCTGGATGAGAGTAAAGAGTAAAGGGTCTGAGTAAAGGGTCTGAATACTTATGTAAATGTGATATTTCCGTTTTATTTTTTTTGTAAATTAGCTAAAATGTATAAAATCCTGTTTTTGCTTTGTCATTATGGGGTATTGTGTGTAGATTGATGAGGGGAAAAAAGATTTAATCGATTTTAGAATTAGGCTGTAAACTATCAAAATGTGGGAAAAGTCAAGGGGTCTGAATACTTTCCGAATGCCCTTTAAATCTTAGATGATTTTGTGTTATGATCCAGACTGTCTGAACTGTTCTTGAGCTGGCGATGATGACTCAGTGGTTTTATGTAACCTCAAGTCCCCTTCCTAAAGTGATGGGGGCTCAATGTAATGATTGACACTTGGCAGATGCAAACGTGGTGTTATGTGACTCTATCAAACTGGGGCCTTAACTGAGCCATGGCATATGGCTGTCAACTCTGAGCTAAAATAATCATTATGCACGTATGATCCAAACACGAGGGGACAGGCTCTCCTATTTCCATAACAGTATCTACACACTGCCATTCTTTATCGATTCTGAAAGGTGGCACTGAGATTGGTTTCAATACCATCAGACCATATAACAGAAATGGTGCACAGCTTTCATTTTACACTCCCCGAAAAAGATATTGCAACAAATTTTCCTCAGACAACATCCAAGTTACTGTATTTTCACGTGATGAAAAAATATAGGAAAACATTTCAAGGAATGATCCACCTGTTCTAGGTCAGATCTATAAAATGTCCAACTGATATGAAAAACCTTGGTATGTTATGTGATAATAAAGTTAGAGTTATGCTGGTAGCCTCAATCATATCAGATTCAGACAGATCTATTCTCAAAGCCCTCTTACACTCTCCCACAGACAACCACCCACAATTCATAGCCTGAAAGGGCACCAGAATAACAAATTATCGACCAACAAGTTTACTAAATCCAAAGTTACAACCAATTGATTGCAGCATTACAGCAAAAATGGAGAAGGCAAGAGGAAGGACGAGAAGGTAGGGAACTTCTTTGTCTGCCATATATTAAAGACAAAAATTTGCTGACAAAGAGTGGCATAAATTGAAAGGACAAAAATGTTGACAGCTGCGCCATACGAACTAGCTGGGGAGAAATTTTCGATGTACCGTTCCATGGCACATGGTGTATGAACTAAAAAACAAAACAACGCTTGATTCAACACTTTGAAGAGTTGTTCAATTTAAATTATTATGCAAAATTCTTGCCACCAACAGAATGTTATATACTGTATATGGGGCATACAACAATCTCAGCTCTGGAGATTTTGCTGCAAAGAAAAATAATCATTAGTACTTTTTTGTACTAGTGTTGAATAAAATACTATTGACAGCGCTGAATAAAAACTTAGACATGAACTCAATCATAAAAAAACAGCTCTTTGCTGTATTCTTTGACAGTCTCTCTTTGGTCATGGTTTTAAAAGTAATGAAATCTCACGTAGGCTAGTTTCAAACTTTGCTGTGGCCGGGGTTGTGGAATCTGTAGCCACTGTGATTTGAGATATCAGATTGGCCAGCGCAGTAGGCACACTGGATTTAGCCACACATCTCCTGGTACGCCGGGCAGGTGCAGTTTGTCTTTTCAGACAAATTAAATGGTTCACAATGGGAACACTTTGCCTACCCGGTGCGCAGGGCTTCTGAATCAAATGCACCTACCGCCAACAACCCAAAACAAATAAAACATTTAAAGGAGCGCAAGTCTTTATCGTAGGTTTTTCTACAGAAATGTTTGGTGATCGATTAGGAATGCTTTTAAGATCGACCAGTCAACCGCTATCGACCGGTTGGTGACCACTGCTTTAGATGGTGTATCAATACACCCATTCGCTACAAAGATACAGTCGTCCTTCCTAACTCAGTTGCCGGAGAGGAAGGAAACCACTCAGGGATTTCACCATGAGGCCAATGGTGACTTTAAAACAGTTACAGGGTTTAATGGCAGTGATAGGAGAAAACCGAGGATGGATCAGCAACATTGTAGTTACTCCACAATACTAACCTAATTGACAGAGTGAAAAGAAGGAGTCCTGTACAGAAAACAAATATTCCAAAACATCCATCCTGTTTGCAACAAGGCAATAAAGTAATACTGCGAAGAATGTGGCAAAGTAATTATCTTTTTGTCCTGAATACAAAGTGTTATGTTTGGGGAAAATCCAATACAGCACATTATTGAGTACCACTCTCCATATTTGCAAGCATAGTGGTGGCTGCATCATGTTATGGCTATGCTTCTAATCGTTAAGGACTGGGGGGATTCAGGAAAAAAAATAAACAGAATGGAACTAAGAACAGGCAAAATCCTAGAGGAAAACCTGGTTCAGTCTGCTTTCCATCAGACACTGGGAGATTAATTAATCTTTCCAGGTGTGGAAAGTGCTTAGAGACTTACCCAGAAAGACTCACAACTATAATCGATTCCAAAGGTGCTTCTGCAAAGTATTGACTCAGGGGTGTGAATATTACAGTACAATTCAAAAGCTTGGACACATAGTCATTCAAGGGTTTTTCTTTATTTTCTTACTATTTTCTACATTGCAGAATAATAGTGAAGACATCAAAACTATGAGAACACATTTGGAATGATGTAGTTACAAATCTAAATATATTTTATATTTGAGATTCCTCAAAGTAGCCACCCTTTTCCTTGACGACAGCTTTGCACACTTTTGACATTCTCTCAACTAACTTCATGAGGTAGTCACCTGGAATGTATTTAAATTAACAGGTGTGCCTTGTTAAAAGTTTATTTGCGGAATTTCTTTCATTCTTAATGTGTTTGCGCCTATCAGTTGTGTTGTGACAAGGTAGGGGTGGTATACAGAAGATAGCCCTATTTGGTAAAAGACCAAGTCCATATTATGGCAAGAACTGTTCAAATAAGCAAAGAGTAACGACAGTCCATCATTACTTTAAGACATGAATGTCAGTCAATCCGGAAAATGTCAAGAATTTTAAAAATTTCTTCAAATGCAGTCGCAAAAACCATCAAGCGCTATGATGAAACTGGCTCTCATGAGGACTGCCACACGAAAGGAAGACCCAGAGTTATCTTTGCTGCAGAGGATACGTTTATTAGAGTTACCAGCCTCAGAAATCGGCAATTAACTGCACCTCAGATTGCAGCCCAATTAAATGCTTCACAGAGTTCAAGTAACAAACACATCTCAACATCAACTGTTCAGAGGAGTCTGCGTGAATCAGGCCTTCATGGTCGAAATGCTGTAAAGAAACCACTACTAACGCACCCCAATACTAAGAAGAGACTTGCTTGGGCCAAGAAACATGAGCAATGGACATTAGACTGGTGGAAATCTGTCCTTTGGTCTGATGAGTCCAAATTGGAGATTTGCAAAGAAAAAGCCATGTCTCAGATTGGCCAATAAAAATAAAAGATTAAGATGGGCAAAATAACACAGACACTGGACAGAGGAAATCTACCTAGAAGGCCAGCATCCCGGAGTCGCCTCTTCACTGTTGACGTTGAGACTGGTGTTTTGCAGGTATTATTTAATGAAGCTGCCAGTTGAGAACTTGTGAGGCGTCTGTTTCTCAAACTAGACACTCTAAAGTACTTGTCCTCTTGCTCAGTTGTGCACCAGGGCCTCACACTCCTCTTTCTATTCTGGTTAGAGCCAGTTTGCGCTGTTCTGTGAAGGGATTAGTACACAGCGTTGTACGAGATCTTCAGTTTCTTGGCAATTTCTCGCATGGAATAGCAGTCATTTCTCAGAACAAGAATCGACTGACGAGTTTCAGAAGAAAGTTCTTTGTTTCTGGCCATTTTGAGCCTGTAATCAAACCCACAAATGCTGATGCTCCAGATACTCAACTAGTCTAAAGAAGACCAGTTTTATTGCTTCTTTAATCAGAACAACAGTTTTCAGCTGTGTTAACATAATTGAAAAGGGTTTTCTAATGATCAATTAGCCTTTTAAAATGATAACTTGGATTAGCTAACACAACGTGCCATTGGAACACAGGAGTGATGGTTGCTGATGATGGGCCTCTGTACGCCTATGTAGATGTTCCATTTAAAAAATCTGCTGTTTCCAGCTACAATAGTCATTTACAACATTAACAATGTCTACACTGTATTTCTAATCAATTTGCTGTTATTTTAATGGACAATAAATGTGCTTTTCTTTCAAAAACAAGGACATCTCTAAGTGACCACAAACTTTTCAACGGTAGTGTATATGTAACAAAAAAACTGTAAATACAAAAATGTTTAACAAAGTTACTTTTGTCCTACGAGAGGGGTGGATAGGCCAATAAAAATAAATAAAATAAATCTACCAACAATAACTTTCCCTGGTGTTGCCGCAGTGTAACAAATTCATTGGCACTTTGGTACCACTATTGTAAATCATTATGACAGGTCTGGAGGTGTGGTGTTGAATACAGTACATTCACAGCATACATTGTGTTTGTGGAGTAGAGGCTTGTTGTAACGGCTTTCCTCCTCCTCTTCATCCGAAGAGGAGGAGCAGGGATTGAACCAAAATGCAGCGTTGGAATATGACATACTGATTTATTGAACAAGACGAAAAAACACGAAAACACTTTAACAAACTACAAAACAACAAACGACGTAGACGCACCTGAACATAAGAACTTACATATAACGAAGAACGCATGAAACAGGAACAGACTACATAAACCAACAAACGAACAAACAAACCGAAAACAGTCCCGTGTGGCGCAACGTACACAGACACAGGAGACAACCACCCACAACAAACAATGTGAAAACACCTACCTTAATATGACTCTCAATCAGAGGAAATGAAAACCACCTGCCTCTAATTGAGAGCCATATCAGGTCACCCTTAAACAAACATAGAAACACATAACATAGACTACCCACCCAAACTCACGCCCTGACCGTCAAACACATACAAAATAACAGAAAACCGGTCAGGAACGTGACATAACCCCCCCCTCAAGGTGCGTACTCCGAACGCACCACCAAAAGTCTAGGGGAGGGTCTGGGTGGGCGTCTGACCACGGTGGTGGCTCAGGCTCTGGGCGAGGTCCCCACCCCACCATAGTCAATCCCAGCTTACGTCTCCCCCTCTGAATGACCACCCTCCTATTCCACCCACTTAATTTAAAGGGTACCGTCGATATAAGGGGCAGCACCGGGATAAGGTAGCTCAGGACAGAGAGATAGCTCAGGACAGAGAGGTAGCTCAGGATAGAGGGGCAACTCCGGACTGAAGGGCAGCTCCGGACAGAGAGACAGCTCTGGACTGAGAGGCAGTTCTGGATAAATGGCCGCTCTGGGCTGAGGGGCAGCTCATGACTGGCTGACGGCTCTGGACGCTCATGGCTAGCTGACGGCTCTGGACGCTCATGGCTGGCTGACGGCTCTGGACGCTCATGGCTGGCTGACGGCTCTGGACGCTCATGGCTGGCTGACGGCTCTGGACGCTCATGGCTGGCTGACGGCTCTGGACGCTCATGGCTCGCTGACGGCTCTGGACGCTCATGGCTGGCTGACGGCTCTGGACGCTCATGGCTGGCTGGCGGCTCTGGCAGATCCTGTCTGGTTGGCGGCTCTGGCAGATCCTGTCTGGTTGGCAGCTCTGGCAGATCCTGTCTGGTTGGCGGCTCTGGCAGATCCTGTCTGGTTGGCGGCTCTGGCAGATCCTGACTGACGAATGGCTCTAGCGGCTCCTGACTGACTAACGGCTCTGACGGCTCGGGACAGACGGGCGGCTCTAATGGCTCGGGACAGACGGATGGCTCAGACGGCACTGGGCAGACGGATGGCTCAGATGGCGCTGGGGAGACGGATGGCTCAGATGGCGCTGGGGAGACGGATGGCTCAGATGGCGCTGGGGAGACGGATGGCTCAGATGGCGCTGGGGAGACGGATGGCTCAGATGGCGCTGGGGAGACGGATGGCTCAGATGGCACTGGGCAGACGGATGGCTCTGGCCGGATGAGGCGCACTGTAGGCCTGGTGCGTGGTGCCGGAACTGGAGGCACCGGGCTAAGGACACGCACCTTCAGGCTAGTGCGGGGAGCAGGGACAGGGCACACTGACCTCTCGAAGCGCACTATAGGCCTGGTGCGTGGTACCGGAACTGGTGGTACCGGGCTAAGGGCACGCACCTCAGGGCGAGTGCGGGGAGAAGGAACAGTGCGTACAGGGCTCTGGAGACGCACAGGTGGCTTAGTGCGTGGTGCCGGAACTGGAGGCACTGGGCTGGAGACACGCACCATAGGGAGAGTGCGTGGAGGAGGAACAGGGCTCTGAAAACGCACTGGAAGCCTGGTGCGTGGTGTAGGCACTGGTGGTACTAGGCTGGGGCGGGAAGGTGGCGCCGGAAATACCGGACCGTGTAGGCGTACTGGCTCCCTTGAGCACTGAGCCTGCCCAACCTTACCTGGTTGTATGCTCCCCGTCGCCTGACCAGTGCGGGGAGGTGAAATAAATAACCCGCACCGGGCTATGTAGGCGAACCGGGGACACCATGCCTAAGGCTGGTGCCATGTAAGCCGGCCCAAGGAGACGTACTGGTGGCCAGATATGTAGAGCCGGCTTCATGGCACTTGGCTCAATGCTCAATCTAGCCCTACCAGTGCGGGGAGGTGGAATAACCCGCACCGGGCTATGCACATGTACAGGAGACACCGTGCGCTCTACTGCGTAACACGGTGTCTGCCCGTACTCCCGCTCTCCACGGTTAGCCTGGGAAGTGGGCGCAGGTCTCCTACCTGCCCTAGACCCACTACCTCTTAGCCCCCCCCCAAGAAATTTTTGGGGTTTCTTCTCGGGCTTCCTTGCTAGCTGCGTACCTTCATATCTGCGGTTTTGAGCTTCATTCTCCGGTTTCCAGCCACGTCTCTTTGCTGCCTCCTCATACCACCGCTCCTGGGCTCTCGCTGCTTCCATCTCCTCACGAGCGCGGCGATATTCCCCAATGTGAGCCCAGTGTCCTTTTCCCTCCAATACTTCATCCCATGTCCAGGATTCCTGTGTAGCAGGCCACTGCTCGAATTCATGCTGCTTGGTTCTGGTGTGGTGGGTGGTTCTGTAACGGCTTTCCTCCTCCTCTTCATCCGAAGAGGAGGAGCAGGGATTGAACCAAAATGCAGCGTTGGAATATGACATACTGATTTATTGAACAAGACGAAAAAACACGAAAACACTTTAACAAACTACAAAACAACAAACGACGTAGACGCACCTGAACATAAGAACTTACATATAACGAAGAACGCATGAAACAGGAACAGACTACATAAACCGAACAAACAAACAAACAAACCGAAAACAGTCCCGTGTGGCGCAACGTACACAGACACAGGAGACAACCACCCACAACAAACAATGTGAAAACACCTACCTTAATATGACTCTCAATCAGAGGAAATGAAAACCACCTGCCTCTAATTGAGAGCCATATCAGGTCACCCTTAAACAAACATAGAAACACATAACATAGACTACCCACCCAAACTCACGCCCTGACCGTCAAACACATACAAAATAACAGAAAACCGGTCAGGAACGTGACACTTGTACGCACCAAGAAATAAGCAGGATATTTTTGTCATTATATCCCCATCTATCTCTGTGTGGTGGCTGGTGGTTTCGCATAAGGAGTGAACTGGGGGGCTGTGGGACTGGGTTGTCGAAAGGCTTTGGGGAGAAAGGGGGGTAGTATTTGTATTAAAGGACCCTCTACCCTGCTGTTTCCTTGTGGCCCACTCCCAGAGGAGGTTCTCCTTACCGCCTGATCACTACACCACCTGATTGTTAATGAAAAAAGGCCACAGTAGAACTTCATCACTGTGTAATGCAATATCTGAGAGTAACAGAGTCTGTCCTCACAACGAGGACCCCCACTCCCACAGGGGACCAGGGAGGACAGAGGATACGGGGGAGGGGAAAGGTCCATCTGGAAAGAAGGATAGTGAAGGGAAGGAGCAAGAGAGAGGGGAAAGAGAGTGAGTGAAAGGGTTGAGATGAGAATGAGAGAGAGTGAGAGGCACTGCAGGGATCAATTACATGGGTTGTGAGTTATCATGTTTGCTGCCCTGGTATGTGGGTTTATTGCAATGGGACATAGTCGGAAGAAACAGGGAGCTTATTAAGCACCAGAGAAGAAGGAAAAAAATTGATGAGTAAACCTGGGGGCTTCCTCTTCTCCTCTCATTCATTTCTGCTTGTCAGGCACTTTCAGTTGCAGACCATTAAAGTGGTGAGCAGGGTAACTTAAAGCAATGATAATTGAGAGGAGAGACTGACTCGAGACACTTTATACATATCACTATAGAGAGGCTGGACACAGCATTGAATACTGTGCCATGAACTGCAACACTGATGAAACTGATCACAAATCATCATAGCTGACATCTTCTCACACCCATTCAGAAGTTATCACACATCTTCACACTCATTTAAGTGACTGTGAGTATGTACATGACTCACCGCAAATTATCACAGCAGATTAAAACTAATTTAAAATCCGTCACAGTGATGCCACAGACATCATACCGTCTTTCAGTACAGGGCAACACCCCTTATAATTCATCAGACCTCCAGGAAACTCCACTGAGACCACCATCGACTAGGTTGCTCCATAGGTTCATGGACTCATACTGTGGCATTGTACACTCATCATCACAATGACAAATTCATTACCCTGACGCTAACCCCTACAATCTCAGTTGACTCCTTGCTATGGACACTCAAAACAGCTCATCATATGCTTCACTAGCTCAACATCATTTCCCATTGTCCTCCACCATTCCCTCCCTACCCACAATGGACTAGAACCACTCAATTGATACTTAATCAAGCACCTAAAAAACCCAATTTACTTCTGGCATCCAATAATACCATCTCATCGCTGTGTTCCATGCCCTCTACGCTCGGGTGATTCAGCACTGTCTGTGTCTGTATAGCCCCCCCAACGTAATATTAGTTCCCCTTGAGCCCCCGTGTCTGTACAGCAAACACGGCCCCAAAGCTAGCAGATAGGGATGTATACAGGATTTGTGTGGGAATGTGTTTTTTAATGGCTCCCTTCTGTAGAGTTGGATCATTATCTATGAATCAGCTGATTATTTACCCTCTGGTTATATCACCAGTCACCTGCATCATCGCTGACACACCCACTGAGGTGCAGGTAATATGGAGGGAGGTCAAAGCTGTACAGGTGAACATGTATACTATCCATATGGAGGGTGTAATTGAAGCCTTGGTTTAATCAAGTCCCTCTCTGACCATCCGCTGATTGCTAATGGCCCAGCCAGGGTACATAAAGGTGTTTAAGGGATGGGACTCACGGTCTGCCAAACCTGGCAAGCTAGAGGCCCCCTTTGGATCTGTGGTTAACCCCACCGACTGCTTACCATTTAATCAATACTCTATTTTCAATGCAGATATAAGGTGTGAGAAATAAATTAGAGGTTTTAACTGGTTGGCGTAGCAGAGTCACACCAGTAGAGCCAACATGGCTGTTGATGTGTAGCGTAAGTATGAAAAGTCATCACATTTACTCTGTTATTCCTGTGGAAGTAGGCTAACAGTCATAAAAAGGCAATTAACATTCTAGTCATTTAGCAGATGCTGTTATCCAGTGACTTACAGTGCCTTCGAAATCCTGCTTACTTCGAAGTATTCAGACCCCTTGACATTTTCCACATTTTGTTAGGTTACAGCCTTATTCTAAAATGTATTACGTTGTTTGTTTTCCCTCATCAATCTACACACAATAACCCATAATGACAAATCAAAAACAAGGTTTTAGAAAAACCTGATATCACATTTACATAAATATTCAGACTCTTTACTCAGTACTTTGTTGAAGCACCTTTGGCAGCGATTACAGCCTCAAATCTTCTTGGGTATGACGCTACAAGCTTGGCACACCTGTATGGGAGTTTCTCCCATTCTTCTCTGCAGATCCTCAAGATCTGTCAGGTTGGATGGGGAGTGTTGCTGCACAGCTATTTTCAGGTCTCTCCAGAGATGTTTGATCGGGTTCAAGTCCGGGCTCTGGCTGGGCCACTCAAGGACATTCGGAGACTTCTCCCGAAGCCACTCCTGCGTTGTCATGGCTGTGTGCTTAGGGTTGTTGTCCTGTTGGATGGTGAACCTTTGCCACAGTCTGAGGTCCTGAGTGCTCTGGAGCAGGTTTTTATCAAGGATCTCTCTGTTCTTTGCTCCATTCCTCTTTGCCTCGATCCTTACTAGTCTCCCAGTCCCCGTCCCTGAAAAACATCCTCACCTCATGATGCTGCCACCACCATGCTTCGCCATAGGGATGGTGCTAGGTTTCCTCCAGACGTGACACGTGTAGATTGATGAGTAAATATTTCTATTTAATCCATTTAAAAATAAGGTTGTAACGTACATTTTTGGGGGAAAAAGTCAAGGGGTCTAAATACTTTCCGAAGGCACTGTATAGTTGGTGCATTCATCTTAAGATAGCTATGTGGGACAACCACGTCACAGTAAGAGCACTATATTTACACAAAAGTATGTGGACAAATTAGTGGATTCGGCTATTTCAGCCACACCCATTGCTGACAGGTGTATAAAATAGAGCACACAGCCATGCAATCTCCATGGACAAACATTGGCAGTAGAAAGGCCTTACTGAAGAGCTGTGACTTTCAACATGGCACCGTCATAGGATGTCACCTTTCCAACAAGTCAGTTTGTCAACTTTCTGCTCTGCTAGAGCTGACCCGGGCAACTGTAAGTGCTGTTATTGTGAAGTGGAAACGTCTAGGAGCAACAACGGCTCAGCCGTGAAGTGGTAGGCCACACAAGCTCACAGAACAGGACCGCCGAGTGCTGAAGCGTGTAGTGCGTAAACATTGTCTGTCCTTGGTTGCAGCACTCACTACCGAGTTCCAAACTGCCTCTGGAAGCAATGTCAGCACAATAACTGTTGGTTGGGAGCTTCATGAAATGGGTTTCCATGGCCGAGCTGCCACACACAAACCTAAAATCGCCATGCGCAATATCAAGCGTCGGCTGGAGTGGTGGACTCTGGAGCAGTGGAAATGCATTCTCTGGAGTGATGAATCACACTTCACCATCTGGCAGTCTGACGGACTAATCTGGATTTAGCAGATGCCAGGAGAACGCTACCTAACCCAATGCATAGTGCCAACTGTAATGTTTGGTGGATGAGGAATAATGTTCTGGGGCTGTTTTTCATGGTTCGGGGAGGCCCCTTAGTTCCAATGAAGGGAAATCTTAATGCTACAGCATACAATGACGTTCTAGACAATTCTTTGCTGCCAACTTCGCGGTGACATTTTGGGGAAGGCCCTTTCCTGTTTCAACATGACAATGCCCCCGTGCATAAAGCGAGCTCCATACAGCAGCAATTTTTCACCATCTAGTCGAAAACCTTCCTTGAAGAGTGGAGGCTGTTATAGCAGCAAAGGGGAGACCAACTCCATATTAATGCCTATGACTGGAATGAGATGTTTGACGAGCAGGTGTACACATACGCTTCCTGTGTGAGTTAGGGTTGTACGCTACGGATGTTGTAGAGAATTAACTTGCAGGATCAAGTCACTGCTTTGATGTTTGCAGAGAACGACAGGGTGTTGTCCAGGGTCAAGCCAAGGATCTTTGCACTCTGGGAGGGGACACCATTTTCATCCGTGATGGAGAGGTCTTTGAGCAGCTTCGTCTTATCAAGGTTGAGTTTGAGGTATTGGGCCGACATCCAAGCTGAGATATCTTACAGGCACGCAGAAATGCATGTCGCCACCTGGGTGTCAGTAGGAGAAAAGTAGTTCAGTGTTATCCGCATAGCAATGATAGAAGAGACCATGTGAGGATATGACGGAGCAGAGTAACTTGGTGTATAGAAAGAAGAGGAGAGGGTCTATAACCAAGACCTGGGGGACAACAGTAGTCACCCGGTAGGGGCGTCCTGCTAGGTAGGATGCAATCCAAGAATGTGCAGAGCCTGAAACGCCCAGCCCTGAGAGGGTGGAAAGGAGAATCTGATGGTTCACAGTGTCAAAGGCAGCTGATAGGAAGAACAGAGGAGAGAGTCAGCTTTGGCAGTGCGGAGAGCCTCCGTGACACAGAAAAGAACAGTCTCTGTTGAGTGACACGTCATAAAGCCTGACTGGTGAGGGTCAAGATGATCGTTCTGAGAGAGAGTTGGTCTCTCAGAGAGAGAATTGGTCAGAGACAGCATGCGCAAGTGTTTTAGAAAGAAAAGAAAGGGATGCCGGTCTGTAGTTTTTGACATTAGAGGAGTTGAGTTTTGGTTTCTTGAGGAGGGGACAACTCGGGCCATTTTGATGTCAGAGGGAATGCAGTCATGGTCAGGGATGAGTTGAGGTAAATGAGGAATGGGAGAAGGTCTACAGAGATGGTCTGAAGGAGGGTAAAGGGTCAAGCGGGCAGGTTGTCAGGCCGCCAGACCTCACAAATGCCAGGATTTAATATGCAGAGAGAGGGGAGAAAGAGACCAAGGCGTAGGGTAGTTCTGTGTGAATGGGACCAGTGGACTCAATCGGCTGAGTGAATGAGGAGCGGATGTCATCAACCTTCTTTTCAAAGTTGTCCACAGAGAGGGAGGGGAAGGGGTGGAGGACTAAGGAGGGAGGAGGTGGAAAGGAGTTTCCTAGGGTTAGAGGCAGAAGTTGCAGTCAAGTGGTGGGCGTGTCTGTAAAGCCTACCGGATGAGGAGCGAACAGGTATAGAAAACACATATGAGATCATCTGAAAATAACTAGGTAAGATAGTGTGAGAGAGTGGTGTGGAGCCTTCCACTCTTTCCTTCCTCGAACAACTCCGCAGAACAACTTGGCAATACTATCTTTGTTTCGGCGACGGTCTTAGTTTTGCGATGAGACCAAGACTGAAGTACTAATACTAATTGACTTGCAAGGGTGAAGAGCACACCTCCTGGTACTAATTGCTGATTGCCTAGGAGAGGAGAAACTCTAAGCTTCAGCTGAATCTGGTAATGAATGGTGTGTCTGTTGAACAAGTTGAAGAGACTAAATTACTTGGTGTTACCTTAAATCGTAAACTGTCATGGTCAAAACATATAGTTTCAATGGTTGTAAAGATGGGGAGAGGTCTCTCCATAATAAAGAGATGCTCTGCTTTTTTGACACCACGCTAGTTTTGTCTTATCTTGATTATTGTCCAGTCATGTGGTCAATTACTACAAAGAAAGACTAGTTAAGCTGCAGCTGGCCCAGAACAGAGCGGCATGTCTTGCTCTTCATTGTAATCAGGGGGCTGATATAAATATTATGCATGCCAGTCTCTTTTGGCTAAGTGTTGAAGAAAGACTGACTGGATCACTTATTATTTTTATAAGAAACATTCATGTGTTGAAAATTCAAAATGGTTTGCATAGTCAACTTACACACAGCTCTGACACACACACTTACCCTACCAGACATGCCACCAGGGGTCTTTTCACAGTCCCCAATCCAGAAGAAATTCAAGAAAGCATACAGTATTATATAGTGCCATTATTTCATGGATTCCCTTCCATCTCATATTGCTCAAATGAACAGCAAACCTGGTTTCAAAAAACAGATAAAGCAAATCCTCACGCCAAATCCCTCCCCCTATTTGACCTAGATATTTTGTGTGCATGTGTTGATTTGTAGGCCATGTTTGCCGTTTTCAAATGTATGTAGTTCTGTCCTTGAGCTGTTATTGTCTATTAATATTCTGTATTATGTCATGCTTCATGACTGCTTTCGAAACAACTAATGGGGATGCTAATAAAATAACAAAAATTCCAAATAACAGGTAGCGGCTACTCTTCCGGGGTCCAAACAGGAAACAAAGCACAACAAATAAAATGCATAAAATACATAGTATACATAATATAATAACATAGTATACATAATATATGATGGCTCCTGCCCTATGAGCTGTTCCAGATCACGCAAGCCAAGAATTTGTGCAAGCCCAACTACATAACGGGGTGGCAGGTAGCCTAGCAGTTAGAGTTTTGGGCCAGTAACTAAAAGGTTGGTGGATCGAATCCCCGAACTGACAAGGTAAACATCTGTTGTTCTGCCCCTGAACAAGGCTGTTAACCCACTGTTCCTAGGCCGTCATTGTAAATAAGAATTTGTTCTTAACTGTCTTGCCTATAAAAATAAATAATACAGTGGAAATTACAATACAAAATATTTAAAAATGGCTCTCTCTTCACAGTCCCTGTTGTGCTGTAAGGTGTTCTTTTATCAGTTTTTTATCTGGTTGTATTGCTAGTTTGAGTTACCTGGGGTGGCAGAGAGTTCCATGTAGTCATGGCTCTTTAATACTGTGCGTCTCCCAGCCTCTGGTCTGGACCTGGGGACTGTGAAGAGACCTCTGATTGCATGTCTTGTGTTGTACTGATGAGTGTCTGAACTGTGTGCCGACTGCTTGAACAGACAGTTTGGTTACCTTCAACACATCAACACCTCGCACAAAGACCAATAGTGATGCAGTCAATCTCTGCTCAACTTTGTGCCAGGAGAGACTGACATGCATGTTACTGACATTCGCCCTCTGTGTACATCTAAGTGCAATACGTGCTGCTCTGTTCTGGACCAACTGCAATTTACTTATGTTCCTCTTTGCCGCACTTGACCACACAACTGAGCAGGAGTCCAGGTGCGACAAAATTAGGGCCTGTAGGACCTGTCTGGTCGACGGAGATGTCAAGAAAGCGGCTCAACTGAATAAAGCCACTGATTACCAAAACAACAACAGTCACAATTTGCCCTGCCCCTTAATCCTGGTTGGTGTGTCAACAATCATCTGCAAGTCATGAGCTAGCCACAAGACAGTACTAGACAACAACAGATAAAGACAAATATAAAGATGACAAAGATTTTTGGCACATCCATTATACATAGCAATCTCTCAAGAGGGAACATTCCCAAAATATTATGCCTTGTTTTCTTGTCCTGTGGATTGGAGGAGGAAGAGGTCATTACTCGACCTAGAGCCCCGTGGTAATTGCAATTAGGAAGGGGGTTGGAGGAAACAGGCGACATGATAATCAATTTGAGGCTGTATCGGTAACAAGAGCTGCTGGGGGGCTCCAGCTCCCTATGAAGAGACCAGATGGCCCCAGCCCTGTGTGGGCCTGTAAGGGGGGAAGGGGAGAGACAATGGGAGGGAGGGGAGCATGTGCAGGAAGGGATGTATGGGGCAAACACTTTTAGCTGGATAGAGGATTTGTGTGTGTGTGTGTGTGTGTGTATGTGTGTGTATGTGGTGCGTGTGAATGTGTGTTTGCCTGAGAGACGATGCCATCTGCCAGCAACGCACTCGGGGTTCAGCAGATGTGTTCTCTGACACTAGGGGTGCAGCAGAGAGGGATGTGGAGAGGGTCCTGACACACCGCAGTCTACCTCTGTGGGAGAGAGGAGACAGACGGCTGAGTGACTGGACAGCTGCATGGCACATGACACCCACATACGCACATACACACCCTACCACAAATGCAAACACACACTGACTCTCTTGTACCGGCTCTATGAACACTCACTTTTGATTAGACATTTGATTTGATTTGTTACTTTATTGTGTAACTATTTCCTTTTTTTAATGCACATTTTTCTTACTTTTTAACTCTGCATTGTTGGGAGAGGGCTCGTAAGTAAGCATTCCACGGTAAAGTCTACACCTGTTGTATTCGGCGCATGTGACAAATAAAATTTGATTTGATTTGACACACACAGATGCAGATGCACAGGTCCACACATGCTAATACAGTATAAACACTCACATGCTCACACAGACAAACATAACTCAGAACTTTGTTTTTTTCCATTGGACCCTGAGGGTAAAGGCCCTTTTAGGGACACTGGAGGGGGAGGATGTCTGGTCAGGTTTGTCCTCATTTGGCTACTGTCCTATTATTGGTGTTAGACAGACTGACTGACTTCAGGGCCAGCAGATGACAGGAGAGGCATCTCCCAGGCAGCTGTAGAGTACTTCTCTCTAGACAGAATTGATGTGTCTGGTCATTGAGCAGAGTAGAGAAGAGCAGCACAGACAGACTGAGTGAAGGAGAACTTCCAGATCTCAGTGAAAGGTCACAGTGAACCCCAGCTGGCCAGACCGGCCCGGCCAGTCATCTGGGATTGGCCGCAGGGACCAGCGGGTACCCTGAATGCACATCTACAACCTTTAGAGAAGGCACTTCCTGTCTACAGCACCAGAAACAGTGTGTTAGTGTCTTCACTGTGGAGGGTGTGTGTGGCAGGGGTACTCTACTCTTCACAGACTTTAGTGTCTAGCAGTTGTCTCTCTTTCCTGGGGCTAAGGTTTTACATTGAAATCAAAGTGTGAGAGAGTCAGTCTTATTCCCTCTTTGTTTATGCGTGTTGCTGCTGGTGGCAAGCACATGCAAGCTTAAAAACGAATAGACACTGTGGACATGAGTGACACCACCTGTAGCATAGTGTACGGCCCACCCAGTGTCCTCATCCAGACAAGTGTTGAATCTTGTTAACACTATTTTCTGTGTTAACTATTTTCAAGCCGGCTTCCACCAACCAACTGCTCCCATTTTTTATTGCCGAAAAATGCTGTTGTTGCACCATTTTCCCAAAAATCTCTTGAAATGTTAATTAATGAGGGATCTGTAAGAAAGCTGCCAATTAGTGAGACCTGACAGATGAGCAGGCCGTGGTGCCGGATGCTTTGATGACTCCGACGTTCAGGAGAGCTGCATATTTGTTTGGCCTGCAGGGCTGCCGAGAGGAGGGGCACTGTTTGATTTAGGGCGAGAAACAGGGTTAGCAGTAAATGGGCGGCTTGATAGCAATCAGCAACGGCCAGGAAGAGATCATTATGGGAGAAATTTTCAAGGTTCCTAAAATATTTACATATTGCTTCTTTTTTCCATCCACTCAAATATTAGTTTGGTCAAGTGATGCATAACTCTGTCTAGCTCTCTCTCAATTTAGTTAGGTTCAATCAGGTTCATATTATAGACAGTGTTATCAATCTATATCAATCAATAGATCACGAATCTAGAGATGATGGAAAATGAACTAACCCTGTTGTCCTTTTTGTGACAGGCGAGCCCGCGGTGACGAGGGAGAACAACTGTCTGAACGCAGCCAAGGCCTGCAACCTGAACGACACCTGTAAGAAGTACCGCTCAGCCTACATCAGCCCCTGCACCAGCCGTGTCTCCACTGCGGAGGTCTGCAACAAGCGCAAGTGCCACAAGGCCCTGCGGCAGTTCTTTGACAAGGTGCCACCCAAGCACAGCTACGGGATGCTGTTCTGTTCCTGTCCAGCCGGCGATCAGTCGGCCTGCTCCGAGCGCCGGCGCCAAACCATTGTACCAGTCTGTTCCTATGAGGACAAGGAAAAGCCCAACTGTCTCTCCTTGCAGGCCTCTTGCAAGACCAACTACATCTGCAGGTACACAAGGATAAACAGTTGTCAGAGTACGTAATATAGTACACAGGCATCTTGCAAGACCAAAAACATCAAACATGTAACATAGCAAACAATCACATAGTCTCACGTGTCTGAATCCACATTTACAACACAGACTGGCCAATGTCAATGTATGGATAAAATTACATTTAAGTCAACAGTGTATTTCCCCAAGCCGTCTTTCAGATAGCATCCTCTGTAATGTGAAGAGGTGCTACAGAGTACAGGTCCTAGCCCACCACCAAAGTGATGGGGTGTCTAAGTTAGCACAGCATGGCGGTTGCTATCATACCTTCGAGGTGTGGGGAAATATACCAAGCCCTGATAAAAGCTGTGAAAAACACCATAAACAAACCTGTTAAGATAACTGGATACTATGTTGGGAGACTGCATCAGGAATAAACCATTACCATTCAACATGTAATGCATATAAGCAAACACTAAATCTACCTACAATAACTGAGAGTATTCAGGTTAAGCAGTGAAACAATTCTCTTTCTGAATGCATGTATTTTCTGCCTTAAGTGTTTCATTTAGCTGTCATGTAGCAGTATTCAGGCTAGAATAACTGGGCAGGGGATTGGATGTGTTTGGGATAAGTGGCCTGTGTATCATTGGCAGTAATAGAGGCTGTATTGAAATGCAGTGAAACAGACTGGACTCAATGAGTGACGTCTGCCATTGCCTCTAGAGCTACAGCACTCTGTCTGGGATTAAATGGAGGCATTAGTGCAAATAAATTGGTTCCATTTCGATTCCAGCCTCAGGGCTGTGCAGTGTCTCTCTCTCTCGCTCTCGCTAACTCTTTCTCTCGCTCTCTCGCTCTCTCGCTCTCTCGATCTCTCGCTCGCTCACTCTCTCTCTTTGTCTCCATATTTCTCTTATTTTCTATCTCTTCACTTAGCAAAATGTTCTTGTTCCCGCTCTCTTCCCCTTCTCAACAAATGTGTAACACCAGGTGGTACTTAGCATCCCAACTCCATCATGAGTGGTATCCAGAGCTCCTCTCTGTTTGTGGGGAAGGATTATAAAACCAGGCATACTTGTTGGCTGCTCCTTCACCATATGGGACGTGTATCACAGAGTAGAATCAACACAGACCCATCCATGCTGTGTGTATGTGTGTGTGTGTGTGTGCGTTTGCGTGCCTGTGTGTCCGTGGGCGTGTGTCCGTGGGTGTGTGTGTGTCCGTGGGTGTGTGCGCATCAGTGCGAGTGCTTTTGATGTTGTCTATTTGACTGTGACAGTTTGTTTTATAAGAGAGATAAGAAAGTTCAGATACACTCACTGTTTTTGTTGCGTCTTTCAGGTCCCGTCTGGCTGATTTCTTTGCCAACTGCCAGTCTGAGCCACGCTCCCTCTCTGGCTGTCTTAAGGAGAACTACGCTGACTGCCTGCTCTCCTACTCTGGCCTTATCGGTGAGTCTCTCCCTTCTCTATTAGTAAACTCTCCCTCACACACATTGATGAGTCTTCCTATGGTCTCATTTTCTCACTGAATCTTTATACTGTCCCCTGATTGGATCTCATTCCTGTTGCTATGGTCATCTGTCAGAGAGGGTGCCCTTAATCCCCTTCCCATCTTCGCTCTAGCACAGTACAAACCAACGTCACACCACTTCCTCATGCCCCTTCACATCATTTGATGAAATTAGCTCATTGTTCAGAGGAAACCAAGGAAACCAAGACTCATAGTTGCAGAAAATGCAATAGAGCGAGAGAATGAGCGTGTGAAAGAGATAAAGAAAGAGGTAGGAAAGTGTGTAGAGAAGATTAGTCTGCTTTATCTTCTGCTTCTGTGTGCTGAGGGACCCATCCTAGCTCAAGCCATCACATTTCCCGTACTAGCACAGCTGTAGCAGATAGTACACACAGCAACCAGCAAAACGGCAATTCATTTTGCTGCAAAACAAAAATGGCTTGTTTGGACGGACGCCAGTAGAAGAACAATGCATTGAGGAAGCAAGAAATCTCTGACTGCAGCTATTTAGTTTACTACAAAGAGGAAGAAACCGTATTTGTCACACTGCCTTTGGAAATAGTCCATGATGATTCCAGTGTTACATGTTGTTCAGAGAATTGGATGAAAATCTAGCTTGAGATGTTGGGGGGCTAACAGTTGCAGTATGATAGGGATTCAACATTGCATGATGGTTTGGGGCAATGGGAGGTGGAAACTATTTTGTCTGCCACAGAGAATAACATGTCTTTAGAAAACAATATGGTAGATAAACTCTGTTTCTTTAAGTAATCTACTGTGTTTCTTCCCCCCTCCTTATAGGTACAGTGATGACACCCAACTACCTGCGTTCTCCTAAGATCAGTGTTGTTCCCTACTGTGACTGCAGCAGCAGTGGCAATGGCAAGGAGGAGTGTGACAAGTTCACAGAGTTCTTCACAGACAACACCTGCCTCCGTGAGTGACTGACCAGCCTCCTCCTGTCCTCTCCTCTCCGTTTCATTCTCTTACCAGTTTCCTGTCTCCTCCACCCTTTCATTGTGGGTCTCCTGCCAATTGTTCATCCCTCTCTCACCTTTATCCTCCCTCTCTCCCAAGTGATACTCCATCTCTCCTGTGAGCTCTTTGCCGATGGAGCAGAAAAGCAGACAGAGAGGAGGAAGAAACAGCGATAAGGCTGTGTGGGTGCATGCATGCACACGTGAATATATGTTTGTGTGTGTGAGTAAAGGGTTCCAATATCCGCATAGCTCTCCCAGATCAGCAACCAGGGCATTGTCTTCTAACTCTATGACCGTCCTTCCACATATCAGACAGCTTTAATTAACCCACCTCCCCTCCCTCCCTCCTCTCCTCCTTTAATAAATACGGCTGCTTCACTATCACAAGGTGTCAGGCCTCTGGAGATAGCAGATCCATGGCTGTGGTGCTTTTCTTTGTGCAATCACAGCTCAACTTCCTCTGCTGTGTTATTTGTATGGCATTGTCTCTCAGCGCTTTATTTCAGTCAAAGCCAATAGTACCCAATATAGTCATGCTCTCACTGACCCTATGCATAAGTTTGTTTTCACTGTATTGTAGAGATAGAGTTTTATAAATACATTTATTCTCAATGTGACAATGAACACAACATAGCATTATTGCAATAGAGACATTTCTTCAGTGGAATGTCAGTGTCATTGAAGTCTTTTTGACCCACTGCTTTTGGGTTTTAGTTTTGAGAAAGAAAGCCATTGAGTAGTCTATCTCGGATCATCAACTAGATTTAGTCGCAAGGGAAAAAAAGATATTGAGCAGGTAGCCTGGCGGATAGGAGTGTTGGGCCAGTAACCAAAAGGTTATCCCCGAGCCGACAAGGTAAAAATCTGTTGTTCTGTCCCTGAGCAAGGCAGTTAACCCCCTACAACAACATCTCCCTGGGCACTGATGATGTCGATTAAGACAGCCCCCTGCACCTCTCTGATTCAGGGGTTGGGTTACATGCGGAAGACACAATTCAGTTGAATGCATTCAGTTGTACAACTGATTAGGTGTCCCATTTCCCTTGTCAGGGGGCCAGAACATAATTATAAATAATTTGCAGACTGCATAGTGACAGCTAGAAGCCTAAACAGATATATTTGACTAAAACATAATCATTTCAAACATTGCTTACATTTGTATATGATCTCATATATCTATATTTTGCGAGGGAATACTTTGGAACAGATTTCCAAAATGAAAATCACTGCTGGCGTGTTTACAGTCTTTTATGTACAAAGAAAATATATATTAGATTTTTTTGCTCAGAAATCTTGGGGGGCCAAATAAAATCATCCGCGGGACACCAGTTGGGAACCCTGGTCTATCTAGACAGACGGGTTTCTTCCAACAATGTACAAATGTTCCATCATACATGTCTCCAATTAGACCAATGTCAGTTTGTCAGAGAGGAAAGGGTGGCGTTGGGAAAGCCGTCCAAAGTATTATCTGTTCATGTCCTTAAACATTTTCGGGGGCTAGCGCTGGTGGAGGATATTTTCAATGAGTGTATATCGTGAGTAGTTTGCTTGCGCCATGACGTCAGCGTTACATGCTTACAACCACTGACTGGCTGTGGCTAGAACTAGCCTAGTTATCTGCACATTGCCCACATGAACACATTGCCTACATCAATTTACTATAGAATACTTGTCACGCCCTGACCATAGTTTGCATTGTATGTTTCTATGTTTTGTTTGGTCAGGGTGTGATCTGAGTGGGCATTCTATGTTGTATGTCTAGTTTGTCTGTTTCTATGTGTTTGGCCTGATATGGTTCTCAATCAGAGGCAGGTGTTAGTCGTTGTCTCTGATTGGGAACCATATTTAGGTAGCCTGTTTTGTATTGTGGGTTGTGGGTGATTATTCCTGTTCGTGTGTTCCTGTGTTTAGTGTTCACTATTTCGGGACTGTTGCGTCTTCGTTTATTTTGTCAGTTTATTGTTTTTGTTCTTTCTTGAAAGTATTCTAATAAATATGAATACTCACCACGCTGCGTATTGGTCCGATATCTCCTACTCCTTCTCAGACGAGGAGGACGAAGAACGTGACAGAATCACCCACCACCAAAGGACCAAGCAGCGTGGTAACGGGCAGCAGCAGCAGCAGCGATCGCAGGACTCCTGGACCTGGGAGGAGATTCTGGACGGCAAGGGACCCTGGGCACAGGCTGGAGAATATCGCCGCCCCAAGGCTGAGCTGGAGGCAGCGAAAGCGGAGAGGCGGCGGTATGAGGAAGCAGCACGAAAGCGCGGCTGGAAGCCAGAGAGGCAGCCCCAAAAATTTCTTGGGGGGGGTGGCACATGGGGAGTGTGGTTAAGTCAGGTAGCAGACCTGAGCCAGCTCCCCGTGCTTACCGTGGAGAGAGAGGGACCGGGCAGGCACCGTGTTATGCCGTGAGGCGCACGGTGTCCCCGGTGCGCAGGCATAGCCCGGTGCGGTACATAGCAGCGCCTCGTATCGGCCGGGCTAGAGTGGGCATCGAGCCAGGTGCCATGAAGCCGGCTCAACGCATCTGGTCTCCAGTGCGTCTCCTCTGGCCGGGGTACATGGCACCAGCCCTACGCATGGTGTCCCCGGTTCGCCAGCACAGCCCAGTGCGGCCTATTCCACCTCGCCGCACTGGCTTGGCTACGGGGAGCATTCAGCCAGGTAGGGTTGGGCAGGCTCGGTGCTCGAGACCTGTAGTGCGCCTTCGTGGTCCGGTCTATCCGGTGCCACCTCCACGCACCAGCCCTCCGGTGGCAGCACCCCGCACCAGGCTGTCTCTCCGTCTCCGCACTACAGGTGCTCCCGCCTGCTCAGCGCTGCCAGAGTCTCCCTCCAGTCCAGCGCCGCCTGAGTCTCCCTCCTGTCCAGCGCCGCCTGAGTCTCCCTCCTGTCCAGCACCGCCTGAGTCTCCCTCCTGTCCAGCGCCGCCTGAGTCTCCCTCCTGTCCAGCGCCGCCTGAGTCTTCCTCCTGTCCAGCGCCGCCTGTGTCCCTCCAGTCCAGCGCCGCCTGAGTCTCCCTCCTGTCCAGCGCCGCCTGAGTCTCCCTCCTGTCCAGCGCCGCCTGAGTCTCCCGTCTGTCCTGAGCCGCCAGAGTCGCCCGTCTGTCCTGAGCCGCCAGAGTCGCCCGTCTGTCCTGAGCCGCCAGAGTCGCCCGTCTGTCCTGAGCCGCCAGAGTCGCCCGTCTGTCCTGAGCCGCCAGAGTCGCCCGTCTGTCCTGAGCCGCCAGAGTCGCCCGTCTGTCCTGAGCCGCCAGAGTCGCCCGTCTGTCCTGAGCCGCCAGAGTCGCCCGTTTGTCCTGAGCCGCCAGAGTCGCCCGTCTGTCCTGAGCCGCCCGTCTGTCCTGAGCCGCCCGTCTGTCCTGAGCCGCCCGTCTGTCCTGAGCCGCCCGTCTGTCCTGAGCCGCCCGTCTGTCCTGAGCCGCCCGTCTGTCCTGAGCCGCCAGAGTCGCCCGTCTGTCCTGAGCCGCCAGAGTCGCCCACCCGTCTGTCCTGAGCCGCCAGAGCCGCCCACCCGTCTGTCCTGAGCCGCCAGAGCCGCCCACCCGTCTGTCCTGAGCCGCCAGAGCCGCCCACCCGTCAGTCAGGAGCCGCCAGAGCCACCCGCCAGTCAGGAGCCGCCAGAGCCGCACGCCAGTCAGGAGCTGCCCTTCAGTCCGGAGCTGCCCCTCAGTCCGGAGCTGCCCTTCAGTCCAGTGGGGCCCTTTAGTAGGATTGCCGGTCCAAGGTTGGCGGCGAGGGTAGCCGCTCCTAAGAGGCCACTGAAGCGGGGAATGACTATGGTGGAGTGGGGTCCACGTCCCACGCCAGAGCCGCCACCGCGGACAGATGCCCACCCAGACCCTCCCCTATAGGTTTAGGTTTTGCGGCCGGAGTCCGCACCTTGGGGGGGGGGGGGGGGGGGGGTACTGTCACGCCCTGACCATAGTTTGCGTTGTATGTTTCTATGTTTTGTTTGGTCAGGGTGTGATCTGAGTGGGCATTCTATGTTGTATGTCTAGTTTGTCTGTTTCTATGTGTTTGGCCTGATATGGTTCTCAATCAGAGGCAGGTGTTAGTCGTTGTCTCTGATTGGGAACCATATTTAGGTAGCCTGTTTTGTATTGTGGGTTGTGGGTGATTATTCCTGTTCGTGTGTTCCTGTGTTTTGTGTTCACTATTTCGGGACTGTTGCGTCTTCGTTTATTTTGTCAGTTTATTGTTTTTGTTCTTTCTTGAAAGTATTCTAATAAATATGAATACTCACCACGCTGCGTATTGGTCCGATATCTCCTACTCCTTCTCAGACGAGGAGGACGAAGAACGTGACAATACTACAACAAAACCTACACAAGATCTGTTCAGACCTACCTACCTACAGGTTATGGAAAATTTGCTCTTTTAGTTTTTGTCCAGTAGGTTTCCTGAAGGAGAAAGAAAAAACACTATGGTAAATACTACATTAATTTCTGCAAAAACACTACAGTAAATACTACAGTCCACAGAAACACTACAGTAAATACTACAATATACAACAGTATTTATACAATAGTAAACTGTAAATATTACAGTAATGTCTGGACTAAAGTCTGCAAAAACCCTACAGTGAATACATAGTATCAGGAATCAAGGTACTGAAAGACCCAAGTGCAAAATGTGTGAAATAACAATGTTTATTGTAACAACAGGGGCAGGCAGGCTCAGGGTCAGGTCCGGTAGAGGTCGGTAATCCAGAGGTGGAGCAAAGGTACAGGACGGCAGGCAGGCTCAGGGTCAGGTCCGGTAGAGGTCGGTAATCCAGAGGTGGAGCAAAGGTACAGGACGGCAGGCAGGCTCAGGGTCAGGTCCGGCAGATGTCGGTAATCCAGAGGTGGAGCAAAGGTACAGGACGGCAGGCAGGCTCAGGGTCAGGTCCGGCAGATGTCGGTAATCCAGAGGTGGAGCAAAGGTACAGGACGGCAGGCAGGCTCAGGGACAGGTCCGGCAGAAGTCGATAATCCAGAGTAGAGGCCTAGGTACAGGACGGCAGGCAGGCTCAGGGTCAGGTCCGGCAGAGGTCGGTAATCCAGAGGTGGAGCAAAGGTACAGGACGGCAGGCAGGCTCAGGGACAGGCAGAGTGGTCAGGTGTGTGGGTACAGGGTCAGGACAGGCAAGGCTCAAAAACCAGGAGAACAAGAAAAGAGAAACTGGAAAAGAGAGACACAAAACGCTGGTAGGCTTGAACAAACAAGACGAACTGGCAACAGACAGACAGAAAACACAGGTATAAATACCCAGAGGATAAGTGGGGAAGATGGGTGACACGTGGAGGGGGTGGGGACAAGCACAAGTACAGGTGAAACAGATCAGGGCGTGACACTATAGTATATTTTCATTTGGGTGTGTCCACCGATGTCATGTTTTTGAGGGGATTGTTTTTAAGCCCTGTCTACTCAAACTCATGATTTGTTAGGAGATTTGTCTGAAGGGCATCCTCCCCAAATGTTTTCCTGCCCAGAAAATGCTACATAATTCCCAGACCATGGGCTCTTTAGCCAACATCTGCATAACGCTTGTTTTGACGGTGTCGGAGGTGGAACTGAGTTAAAGCTGTCAAATCCACAAGTAGCTCCGGCATTATACCTAAAGCGGACATTGCCATTGGTTGCACTAAGTATCACTGAGAGAAATCCCATGCAGCCATGTTTACAAGTTCGAACACTGGAATATGAGATGTAATCTACACCTCGATTAGGCTGATATAAATCCTAATTATTTTCTTAAATTATTTTCCATTTGAAAACATAAATGAGTTAGGTTTTCTCAATTGAAAAATACTACATTTATTGAAACCAAAAAGATGATTCAATGCCAAATGTTTTATTTGATTATTACCAAACCTGTATTTTAAGTTGCAACCTATTTCTTTCAACACGCAAATTACTTTTACACTTTGGTTAAAAACCTAATAACAAATACAAACTAATATTTCTGTCACGCTGGCATGAAGGATTCGGGAGACAGGGACAGGAATGCGTAATAAGGGTTTTTATTAAACCCAAATTACGGAGTGCCATGTAAAGGCACTGGGACGAAGACCAAACAAACACGTAACAAAACACAGGGTTGAAACCCAAACAAAAGAGCGAGGAGTACCTCGAATAAATAACACACACGCACGATGATTAACACACGGGACGAGACCCGTAATCATCTGCGCAATCCACAAAGGCACCAAAGCCAAAACACACATAGAACAGGTACTCACACGCACCAATGGACATTGTAACAATAATCGACCGCCCAATGGAAACCAAAGGGCACATATATACAAGTACAATCAGTGGGAATAGGGGCCAGGTGTGCGTGATGAAAGTTATGGAGGGATCCGTGACAATGTCATGTAAATACAACCCATTTTTTCATCTTGTTCAAATTTTTATTTGGAATTACCAATCCAAATGTCTTCAATTAGGGTACAAGCAATTAAATAAATTCCCTGTAAATCAAGAAATTAAGTTGGTTCAATAACTTGAAATAATGTTTCCAAAAATATTCTTTGCACTACACATTCACATTTAGTAGCTACACTATCATAACCAAGCATTGGCTACTGTAACATAGAAACCTTATCATGCTCTTTAGTATCACATGCTCTTATGCAAGCATCATTACATATGCTGGCAGTGTACAGGTTTAAGTTTAAATAACAACTACAACAGACCACATGAACTGGAATGACCACTCTCACGGGTGGACAAAAATAACAAACTGAAAGCCACACCCCCAATAAGCCACACCTCCAACTCTTCTGATGCTTGAGGTGTTGAAAGCAATTTAGGGCTCTATTCAATCTGTATCGCTGAAGCGTTAGAGAATGTGCGATAGAAATGTAAAGGAAATTTCCAATTGAGCTGACATATGCAGCGTTTTCAGTGAATGCAGTCTCCGCTAACGTGGGGAAATTGCCATTGAATTTCAATCACACTGTAAAGCTGAACTTCCGCAATACAGATTGTATAGAGAGCCCTTGGAAACGTTCATTAAATTTTTTTAAATCACATTGATCTGTCGAATTTGTTATTTGATTTCAGGCGAAGTGAATAGATTAGGTTGAACATTTCAAAGCGTAATTTTCAATCATTCCAATCAGTATAAACACTTCAGATTAACAACAGCGTCATCCCACTTTTTACAGTGTAGGTCTGTGATTTCCGAAACTACCATTGAGAGGTCAAGCTACTGTGGTTATTCGGGGTGTTTCGCTCTGTCACTACATGTCTCTGGGCTCCTCAAGACATCCAGGAAGAGCCTGTGAAGTTTTTCCGAATTAAACTGTGTCCATCTCTCCCTCTATCCCATTTAAAATGTACATTTTTGTAATTTAGTAGACACTTATACATAGGGACTTACAGTTAATGCATTCAGCTTAAGGTAAGACGACTACAAATCACTGTCATAGTAAGTAACACTTTTTAGTGCTAGTAAGAAAAGAAGTGGAAGTGTTGAGCATAGACTTAAGGTAGGGAGGGGCAGTTCTGGGAGCCAGTGGAGAGTGAGAAGGAACAGGGTGACATGTTTCGAACTTGGGAAGGTTGAACACCAAACGGGCTGTGGCATTCTGGATAAGTTTCAGGGGTTTGATGGCACAAGCAGAGAGCCTAGCCTCTGATTTCCTCAGAGATGTCAAGGCATGGTTGTGCCTTCGCCGTCTCTCTCTCTCCCCCTCTCTCACACTTTCCCTCTCTCTCTCCCCCTCTCTCAATTCAATTCAATAGACTTTATTGACATGGAAAGTTAAATGACTTACATTGCCAAAGTACATACATAACAGCAATGATTGGACTAACAGTAATAAATAAATAATAATAATAGAAGTAGTAGTGGTAATGATATTAACATTAACAGCAACTACAACAATAGCAATATGAATAATAATAAATAAAAGTAATAGTAGTAGACTCGCTCTCTCTATCTTCCTCTACTCTCCCATTTCATTAAGCTGGGACGGCACTAACACACAGTGACAGATGCACTCTCACACACCCGTCAGTGCTGGTGTGGCTCCGGAGCTGTGACAGGGCCTTGCTCCATGCCCTTAACCAGGGGGCCTTCTAGTCTCTTTTAGAAGGCATTAGTAGACAAAGCGTAGCTGCTGAATTGTGTCTACTCATGCTAAGCATATATTATTCCTGGTTAAGGACTGAATTTCCCTCAACAGAGTAAATTACTATTGTTCTCTCACACCATCCTTTAGTCCAGTACAGTGATGGTGGTTCAGTATTTGTCATACATCGTTGTTCAGCGATGACAATAGGGTTGCCAGCAGCATACCACCCTGCATTCCACTGCTGTTTTGCTTCTGAAGCTAAGCAGGGTTGGTCCTGGTCAGTCCCTGGATGGGAGATCAGATGCTGCTGGAAGTGGTGTTGGAGGGCCAGTAGGAGGCACAGTTTCCGCTGGTCTAAAAAAAATATCCCAAAGCCCCAGGGCAATGTTTGGAGACATTACCTTGTGTAGGGTGCTGTCTTTTGGATGGGACATTGGGTGTCCTGACTCTCTGTGGTCACTAAAGATCCTATAGCACTTACTGTAAGAGTAGGGGTGTTAACCCCGGTGTCCTGGCTAAATTCCCAATCTGGCCACCTAATCATCCCCAGCTTACAATTGTCTTATTCACCCCTCCTTCTCTCCCCTGTAACTATTCCCCAGGTAGTTTCTGTAAATGAGAATGTGTTCTCAGTCAACTTACCTGGTAAATAAAAGGCATTACAGTGTTGTTACATCACCAAAAAGGAGGAAGAGAAGTAGAGTAACTTCTGCTAAATGGCATATAGAGTTCTTGGTGGTCAATTTGCTGGTAGCAGTAGCATTGTGACAAAGAACATCCTAACAGAGAGGTCACACTGAGTAACCGGCAGAATTATCACCAATCCATAAATTCCCTTGGTGCGTCCTCCCTCTGTGCCCCTGAGAAATCACTTAGGAGAGCAGTAATGGAGCTATTCTTCTGGCCAACAGCATGAATGGACCTCCAGTGGGCACAGTGGCATGGTTCCTTTATGCCACCTCTAAGCACTCACTCCTAGTTAAAAAAACTGAGATTAGCTTTTGTTACCTCTCCTATAAAAAACCATCTCTCTTTAAAGAGAGGGGAGGATTGACTGAACTACTCCCTTTAACAGTGTCCTTCAGTAGCAAATCCAATCCCTATACTGATTGATTACATCTTGGTTCAATTTGACTAGGCAAAGTAAACCCAAGAACTCTGACTATTGCAATAAAGTCAATGTTAATCGTTAACTACTTGAATGTGGTGTTACCGCACCTGGGCCTATTTGTTTGACTCAACAGAGGGTCATTCTACACGAATGCCTCAGTCTGTCAGTGTAATGGCTGATGCAAATGTCACTGAGTGATATGATATCATGTTTACCCATTTGCTGTTTGCACTTGTTGAAGGTCAGGTAAATTACTTTTTCCTGTCAGTAGCAGATTCTGCAGATTCGGAGCTGTTTGCACACAGTGTGATATTCCCTGTGTTTAAACATGGGATCTATCTACTCTCTGCTTTTGGTAAGACAAACAGTGCATTCCTGTGCAGCTGGAACAGCCTGCCTGGCCTACCTGTGTGTCTGGATTCTAACATTGCTTAGACATGGTGTTTGCAGAGTAAAGGCCCAGTATTCAACCCCACTCGCGTCTGTCAGCAAGAACAGGACACAGTTTCTATGTGTCCAGTTTGTAGTCGACGCCTGTAGGAAAACACTCATCCTATTAGGGGTGTATACGGTATGTATTCTCAGGGGCTTGACTGGTAGGTAATACATGTCAGAATTTCTCAACTGCTGCTGATTGCTTCAGCAGGGTTCCTCAAACTCCATTGAAACCTCTGACATTGAGCTAGAGCTAAATGGGAGCTAAACTCATGTTTCAGAGCACAAGCTTTATGCCTAAATACGAGTCCAAACAAGAGAAGCACCTCATCAGTCGTGACAGACAACACAGTCTAATGCTGTGTCTCTAATTAGTCTTTGTTGGAGAACAAAGCTCCGTAAAAGACCATATCAACAAATTCAATACGCTCATCAGGCCGCTGCTGTGCTAGCACAAAGCATTAGGGCACTAGGATAGGCTCAGAGGCACACCCGCTTTCTTCACAGCAAGATAATGAAATCAGCTCTAATTTATTCGCTCACAGCCAGCCTTTGAGAGGTGTGGCGGTGCCAGAGAACTTTACAGCCCTAGAAGTTTCCAGCCTAAATGAGCTGACAATTAAAACAAAAACCAAAAAAATAGTAGGAAAAGCGGTGCATAACTCTGGTCCATTTATCTTCAGATCTCCCTGTCTGTGTCATGTTTTGTCTTTCATCATGTCTTGTCCCTGTGCTTCCCTCTGCTGGTCTTATTAGGTTCTTTCCCTCTTTCTCTCTCTCTATCGTTCCGTTCCTGCTCCCAGCTGTTTCTCATTCTCCTAACGACCTCATTTACTCTTTCACACCTGTCCCCTATTTTGCCCTCTGATTAGAGTCCCTATTTCTCCCTCTGTTTTCCGCTTCTGTCCTTGTCGGATTCTTGTTTGACGTTTGCTGTTCCTGTGTCCTTGTTCCGCCCTGTCGTGTTCTTTGCCTTCTTCAGATGCTGCGTGTGAGCAGGTGTCAATGTCAGCTACGGCCAGTGCCTTCCTGAAGCGACCTGCAGTCTGTGGTCGCGTCTCCAGTCGTTCCTCTCTGTTGACGAGAGGATAGTATCCAGGAGAATCATTATTTGTTTTATTCTGGAATAAAGACTCTGTTACTATTACGTCGCTTTTGGGTCCTCATTCTGCAGCACAACAGAAGAATCCGACCAAGAATGGACCCAGCGACTACGGATTCTCGCAACACTGCCGTCGAGATCCAGGGAGCAATGCTCGGCAGACACGAGCAGGAATTGTCTGCTGCTCGTCATGCCGTTGAGACCCTGTCCGCTCAGGTCTCCGATCTCTCAGGACAGTTTCAGAGTCTTCGTCTCGTGCCACCAGCTACTTCCTGGTCTTCCGAGTCTCCGGAACCTAGGGTTAATAACCCACCATGTTACTCTGGGCAGCCCACTGAGTGTCGCTCCTTTCTCACCCAGTGTGATATTGTGTTCTCTCTCCAGCCCAACACATACTCAAGAGAGAGAGCTCGGATCGCTTACGTCATATCACTCCTTACTGGTCGGGCTCGGGAGTGGGGCACAGCTATCTGGGAGGCAAGGGCTGAGTGTTCTAACGTTTATCAGAACTTTAAAGAGGAGATGATACGGGTTTTTGATCGTTCAGTTTTTGGGAAAGAGGCTTCCAGGGCCCTGGCTTCCCTATGTCAAGGTGATCGATCCATAACGGATAACTCTATAGAGTTTCGCACTCTTGCTGCATCCAGTGACTGGAACGAGCCGGCGTTGCTCGCTCGTTTTCTGGAGGGACTCCACGCTGAGGTTAAGGATGAGATTCTCTCCCGGGAGGTTCCCTCCAGCGTGGACTCTTTGATTGCACTCGCCATCCGCATAGAACGACGGGTAGATCTTCGTCACCGAGCTCGTGGAAGAGAGCTCGCGTTAACGGTGTTTCCCCTCTCCGCATCTCAACCATCTCCTCCCACCGGCTCAGAGACTGAGCCCATGCAGCTGGGAGGTATTCGCATCTCGACTAAGGAGAGGGAACGGAGAATCACCAACCGCCTTTGCCTCTATTGCGGTTCTGCGGGACATTTTGTCATGTCATGTCCAGTAAAAGCCAGAGCTCATCAGTAAGCGGAGGGCTACTGGTGAGCGCTACTACTCCTGTCTCTCCATCAAGATCCTGTACTACCTTGTCGGTCCATCTACGCTGGACCGGTTCAGCTGCTTCCTGCAGTGCCTTGATAGACTCTGGGGCTGAGGGTTGTTTTATGGACGAAGCATGGGCTCGGAAACATGACATTCCTCTCAGACAGTTAGGGAAGCCCACGCCCATGTTCGCCTTAGATGGTAGTCTTCTCCCCAGTATCAGATGTGAGACACTACCTTTAACCCTCACAGTATCTGGTAACCACAGTGAGACCATTTCCTTTTTGATTTTTCGTTCACCTTTTACACCTGTTGTTTTGGGTCATCCCTGGCTAGTATGTCATAATCCTTCTATTGATTGGTCTAGTAATTCTATCCTATCCTGGAACGTTTCTTGTCATGTGAAGTGTTTAATGTCTGCTATCCCTCCTGTGTCTTCTGTCCCCTTTACTCAGGAGGAACCTGGTGATTTGACAGGAGTGCCGGAGGAATATCATGATCTGCGCACGGTCTTCAGTCGGTCCAGAGCCAGCTCCCTTCCTCCTCACCGGTCGTATGATTGTTGTATTGATCTCCTTCCGGGGACCACTCCCCCTCGGGGTAGACTATACTCTCTGTCGGCTCCCGAACGTAAGGCTCTCGAGGATTATCTGTCTGTTTCTCTCAACGCCGGTACCGTGGTGCCTTCTTCCTCTCCCGCCGGAGCGGGATTTTTCTTTGTTAAGAAGAAGGACGGTACTCTGCGCCCCTGCGTGGATTATCGAGGGCTGAATGACATAACGGTTAAGAATCGTTATCCGCTTCCCCTTATGTCGTCAGCCTTCGAGATTTTGCAGGGAGCCAGGTTCTTTACTAAGTTGGACCTTCGTAACGCTTACCATCTCGTACGCATCAGAGAGGGGGACGAGTGGAAAACGGCGTTTAACACTCCGTTAGGGCATTTTGAATACCGGGTTCTGCCGTTCGGTCTCGCTAATGCTCCAGCTGTCTTTCAGGCATTAGTTAATGATGTACTGAGAGACATGCTGAACATTTTTGTTTTCGTTTACCTTGACGATATCCTGATTTTTTTCACCGTCACTCGAGATTCATGTTCAGCACGTTCGACGTGTACTCCAGCGCCTTTTAGAGAATTGTCTCTACGTGAAGGCTGAGAAGTGCGCCTTTCATGTCTCCTCTGTCACATTTCTCGGTTCTGTTATTTCCGCTGAAGGCATTCAGATGGATCCCGCTAAGGTCCAGGCTGTCAGCGATTGGTCCGTTCCTAAGTCACGTGTCGAGTTGCAGCGCTTTCTCGGTTTCGCTAATTTCTATCGGCGTTTCATTCGTAATTTCGGTCAAGTGGCTGCCCCTCTCACAGCTCTGACTTCTGTCAAGACTTGCTTTAAGTGGTCCGGTTCCGCCCAGGGAGCTTTTGATCTCCTCAAGAAGCGTTTTACATCCGCCCCTATCCTTGTTACTCCTGACGTCACTAAACAATTCATTGTCGAGGTTGACGCTTCAGAGGTGGGCGTGGGAGCCATTCTGTCTCAGCGCTCCCAGTCTGATGATAAGGTCCATCCTTGCGCTTACTTTTCTCATCGCCTGTCGCCATCGGAACGCAACTATGATGTGGGTAACCGCGAACTGCTCGCCATCCGCTTAGCCATAGGCGAATGGCGACAGTGGTTGGAGGGGGCGACCGTTCCTTTTGTCGTTTGGACTGACCATAAGAACCTTGAGTACATCCGTTCTGCCAAACGACTTAATGCACGTCAGGCTCGTTGGGCGTTGTTTTTCGCTCGTTTCGAGTTCGTGATTTCCTATCGTCCGGGAAATAAGAACACCAAGCCTGATGCCTTATCCCGTCTCTTTAGTTCTTCTGTGGCTTCTACCGACCCCGAGGGGATTCTCCCTGAGGGGCGTGTTGTCGGGTTGACTGTCTGGGGAATTGAGAGACAGGTAAAGCAAGCACTCACTCACACTGCGTCGCCGCGCGCTTGTCCTAGTAACCTTCTGTTCGTTCCTGTCTCTACTCGTCTGGCTGTTCTTCAGTGGGCTCACTCTGCCAAGTTAGCTGGCCACCCCGGCGTTCGGGGTACGCTTGCTTCTATTCGCCAGCGGTTTTGGTGGCCTACTCAGGAGCGGGACACGCGCCGTTTCGTGGCTGCTTGCTCGGACTGCGCGCAGACTAAGTCAGGTAACTCTCCTCCTGCCGGTCGTCTCAGACCGCTTCCCATTCCTTCTCGACCATGGTCTCACATCGCCTTAGACTTTATTACCGGTCTGCCTTCGTCTGCGGGGAAGACTGTGATTCTTACGGTTATCGATAGGTTCTCTAAGGCGGCACATTTCATTCCCCTCGCTAAGCTTCCTTCCGCTAAGGAGACGGCACAAATCATCATTGAGAATGTGTTCAGAATTCATGGCCTCCCGTTAGACGCCGTTTCAGACAGAGGTCCGCAATTCACGTCACAGTTTTGGAGGGAGTTCTGTCGTTTGATTGGTGCTTCCGTCAGTCTCTCTTCCGGGTTTCATCCCCAGTCTAACGGTCAAGCAGAAAGGGCCAATCAGTCGATTGGTCGCATATTACGCAGCCTTTCGTTTCGAAACCCTGCGTCTTGGGCAGAACAGCTCCCCTGGGCTGAGTACGCTCACAACTCGCTTCCTTCGTCTGCTACCGGGCTATCTCCGTTTCAGAGTAGTCTTGGGTACCAGCCTCCTCTGTTCTCGTCCCAGCTCGCCGAGTCCAGCGTTCCCTCCGCTCAGGCTTTTGTCCAACGTTGTGAGCGCACCTGGAGGAGGGTCAGGTCTGCACTTTGCCGTTACAGGGCGCAGACTGTGAGAGCCGCCAATAAACGTAGGATTAAGAGTCCTAGGTATTGTCGCGGTCAGAGAGTGTGGCTTTCCACTCGTAACCTTCCCCTTACGACAGCTTCTCGCAAGTTGACTCCGCGGTTCATTGGTCCGTTCCGTGTCTCTCAGGTCGTCAATCCTGTCGCTGTGCGACTGCTTCTTCCGCGACATCTTCGTCGCGTCCACCCTGTCTTCCATGTCTCTTGTGTCAAGCCTTTTCTTCGCGCCCCCATTCGTCTTCCCTCCCCCCCCCCCGTCCTTGTCGAGGGCGCTCCTATTTACAGGGTACGGAAGATCATGGACATGCGTTCTCGGGGACGTGGTCACCAGTACTTAGTGGATTGGGAGGGTTACGGTCCTGAGGAGAGGAGTTGGGTTCCATCTCGGGACGTGCTGGACCGTTCGTTGATTAATGATTTCCTTCGTTGCCGCCAGGGTTCCTCCTCGAGTGCGCCAGGAGGCGCTCGGTGAGTGGGGGGGTACTGTCATGTTTTGTCTTTCATCATGTCTTGTCCCTGTGCTTCCCTCTGCTGGTCTTATTAGGTTCTTTCCCTCTTTCTCTCTCTCTATCGTTCCGTTCCTGCTCCCAGCTGTTTCTCATTCTCCTAACGACCTCATTTACTCTTTCACACCTGTCCCCTATTTTGCCCTCTGATTAGAGTCCCTATTTCTCCCTCTGTTTTCCGCTTCTGTCCTTGTCGGATTCTTGTTTGACGTTTGCTGTTCCTGTGTCCTTGTTCCGCCCTGTCGTGTTCTTTGCCTTCTTCAGATGCTGCGTGTGAGCAGGTGTCAATGTCAGCTACGGCCAGTGCCTTCCTGAAGCGACCTGCAGTCTGTGGTCGCGTCTCCAGTCGTTCCTCTCTGTTGACGAGAGGATAGTATCCAGGAGAATCATTATTTGTTTTATTCTGGAATAAAGACTCTGTTACTATTACGTCGCTTTTGGGTCCTCATTCTGCAGCACAACAGTCTGCTTTACTTCATAGATAGACCAGGTGCATTGTATGCACACTAATGGATAGGGTAAATAGCCTCATCATCACTTTGTTATTATTATTATTATTATTATGTCCCTAGCTAACATATTCATATCCCTCAGCTCAGGCAAACTAAACCACACTCACTAGAGTTTTTCCCCCAGTGTAATTCCATATAATTTGATTGTTCTCTCCCACCTATTCCATAGTGTTTGGAAAAGATTGCTTAATAATGGATACTGTTTTACTCCAGTAATGGCTTTATGAAAAGCTTTTTGTTTTGGACTTAGATGTAGTCTCTCTCTCTCTCTCTCTCTCTCTCTCTCTCTCTCTCTCTCTCTCTCTCTCTCTCTCTCTCTCTCTCTCTCGTAGTTGACTCATAGAGAAAGACAATAGTTGAACAGTTTTGAACAGATTAATTTATTTAAAAAATGAAGGAGAAGCAAGAGCGAGAGAGAGAGAGAAAGCTAGCTATATTTTGTATGTTTTTCACTTTTACTTATTTAAAAATTCAAAGGGCACTCGCACATTTGAGTTATCTTTTTTTCAGGTACATGCTAACAGTTGAATAAGATGAGAAAAAAAGAAGAAACCCACACACTGCTCTTGATAGTATCACTGCTCTTTAAAAAGCTTTAGGTATTGGCCTCAAGGCCTTAGAGTTTGTTTTTATTAGCACCCTTATATAGACATAGCTCCACTCACATCCGTTCCATGCATTGAATGGGGTTGGAATCGAGGGAAAATAAGTAATGTTACCAAAAATAACAATGTGCATTTCATAAATATTCTAATAAAGTGTGTACATAAAACGTATTAAACACGTCTGTAAAACCACAATCAGGACATCGACCCACCAAGCAAGTTTTCATAAATCATTGGGTACAGTGCAAGAAAAACGTCAGAGTAATCTGAAATGGGGGCATTATTCATGTTCACATTTACAACATCACATACATAGGCATTTCATCATTAAGACCTTTAGGAAAAATGTCTGGAGGGTGAAAATCCAAAAACATTCTCTTTTGCTCTGAGTACTATTTATATCACCTCCCCTGTCTGATATCTTAACTTTCTCTGTGCCACAAAATCTAAAGGTAGAAATGTCATGTTTTTGGTCATTAAAATGTCCTTTGACTGAGTAATCCCTGTCGTTTCTCCTGATTGAACTTTTATGTTCACTAATTCTCTGTTTGAGAGAACGAGAGGTTTTACTTACATAACACAGCCCACATGGACATTTAATAATGTAAATAACATGGGTGGTGGAACACGTAATAATGTCATTTATTTGGAACTGTATTCCTGTATGTGGGTGGCAGAAATATTCACACTTCATCATATTGTTGCACCTTGTGCAACCTCTGCATTTATAGCTACCATTCGGAAGAGGGCATGAAAGAGCCTGGCTGATTTTCTTTTGTGGCTGGCAGTTGGCATGGGCCAATTTATCGCGTAAATTGCAACCTCTCTTATAAGTGGTTGATTCTTAAATTCAGCAGGCAAGCTGGTTCCGATGATTAAACATGCCAGTGTTTCTTGACAGCATCTCCCACTTTGCGTGAGTTCAAAGTATATGTGGTGGTGAACATTACTGCCATGTGTGCTCCCTCTCCGGCCTCTAGGTCACCAGGCTGCTCGTTATGGCGCACACCTGTCACCATCGTTACGGGCATCAGTGCATTATGACACTTACCTAAACTCCATCACCTCCTTGATTGCCTGCCCTATATATGTCACTCCCTTTGGTTTCTTCCCCAGTCGTCATTGTTCCTGTTTCATGACGGTGCGCTGTTTGTGTTTCTTGGTTTATTCATTTATTTATGAAATATATTCACTCCCTGAACTTGCTTTTTGACTCTCAGCGTACATCGTTACAATTACAGTGTTCTATAGCTCGAGTGGGTATTTTTCTTCCACACATTGTGGAGAGTAGCCTCTTAGAAACCTATTACGCATCTCCGCTGCTTTTTCTAGATAGTCCTCTGTGGAGTGGCATATACGGCCCAGTTTGAAATACTGGCTTCTTGGAAGTCCTCTTTTTAATGGCTCAGGTGGAAGCTGTCGCCCTGTAATAGAGTATTTCTGTCCATTTCTTTTCTAAACAGGGTTCCATTTGATTTCTCAATCCACATATTGAGGTAATGAACACGTTTAGTGTCACATTCAATAGTGAATTTGAGATTGGGGTCAATGTCATTGAGTAATGCCATAAAGTTTGACAGCTCTTCTCCCGTTCCTCCCCATATGAAAGATTTTTTTGTCAATATATCGATACCACTTCAGGACTTGATTCAAAAATGTATTTTAATTTTCATTGTTAACAAAACGTTCTTCAAAAAGACCACATAAAGGTTAGCATAGCTTAGCTAGCAAATGCAGCTAGCTAGTTTAGCATACTCAAACAGAGAGGGATACTAAACTCAGCAAAAAAAGAAACGTCCTCTCACTGTCAACTGCGTTTATTTTCAGCAAACTTAACATGTGTAAATATTTGTATGAACATAACAAGAATCAACAACTGAGACAGAAATTGAATAATGTGTCCCTGAACAAAGGGGGTGTCAAAATCAAAAGTAACTGTCAGTATCTGGTGTGGCCACCAGCTGCATCAAGTACGGCAGTGCATCTCCTCCTCATGGACTGCACCAGATTTGTCAGTTCTTGCTGTGAGATGTTACCCCACTCTTCCTCCAAGGCACCTGCAAGTTCCCGGACATTTCTGGGGGGAATGGCCCTAACCCTCACCCTCCGATCCAACAGGTCCCAGACATGCTCAATGGGATTGAGATGTGGGCTCTTCGCTGGCCATGGCAGAACACCGACATTCCTGTCTTGCAGGAAATCACCCACAGAATGAGCAGTATGGCTGGTGGCATTGTCATGCTGGAGGGTCATGTCAGGATGAGCCTGCAGGAAGGGTACCACAGCTTTGAGATTTCCTGCAATGACAACAAGCTCAGTCCGATGATGCTGTGACACACCGCCCCAGACCATGACGGACCCTCCGCCTCCAAATCGATCCCGCTCCAGAGTACAGGCCTCGGTGTAACGCTCATTCCTTCGACGATAAACGCGAATCCAACCATCACCCCTGGTGAGACAAAACCGTGACTCGTCAGTGAAGAGCACTTTTTGCCAGTCCTGTCTGGTCCAGCGATAGTGGGTTTGTGCCCATAGGCGACGTTGTTGCCGGTGATGTCTGGTGAGGACCTGACTTACAACAGGCCTACAAGCCCTCAGTCCAGCCTCTCTCAGCCTATTATGGACAGTCTGAGCACTGATGGAGGGATTGTGCATTCCTGGTGTAACTCGGGCAGTTGTTGTTGCCATCCTGTACCTGTCCCGCAGGTGTGATGTTCGGATGTACCGATCCTGTGCAGGTGTTGTTACACATGATCTGCCACTGCGAGGACGATCAGCTGTCCGTCCTGTCTCCCTGTAGCGCTGTCTTATGCGTCTCACAGTATGGACATTGCAATTTATTTCCCTGGTCACATCTGCAGTCCTCATGCCTCCTTGCAGCATGCCTAAGGCACGTTCACGCAGATGAGCAGGGACGCTGGGCATCTTTCTTTTGGTGTTTTTCAGAGAAAGGCCTCTAGTGTCCTAAGTTTTCATAACTGTGACCTTAATTGCCTACCATCTGTAAGCTGTTAGTGTTTTAACAACCGTTCCACAGGTGCATGTTCATTAATTGTTTATGGTTCATTGAACAAGCATGGGAAACAGTGTTTAAACCCTTTACAATGAAGATCTGTGGAGTTATTTGGATTTTTACGAATTATCTTTGAAAGACAGGGTTCTAAAAAAGGGACGTTTCTTTTTTTGCTGAGTTTATGTTAGCTAGCTGGCTATGGCTATCAGACACTAGAACTCTTCCAAGTCAAGGTAACCTATTAGATTTATAAATGTATCGTCACCGGGGCACACCGGTGTCACTGCTATACTGCTTACTACAGTATCTACACTCTACTGCATGATTGTAGCAGGTTTACTAATACGTTAGTTCTAGTAGCTATGTTGACTTTGACATTAGCTAATATGGTGACAACAATGTAAGCTGTGGTTAGTGGTTATGATATAAAGTTTTGGCTTGGAATTTTTGTTTTGCCTGGTCGCGAACAGCTGATGTGGTGTGCACTGAAGTCCACAATGGGATCATGCTGTTTCTATGTGGCTGCTATGAAAGTGAACTGTGTGATCAGGGGTGTATTCATTCCGGTGACGAAACGGGGATAAACATACCTGAAAATATTGTTTGCAACTGTTGGACTAATGACTACACCCTAGATCATCTAAATGCAGGCAAGAGTGTGCAAGGCGGTATTGAAAGTGTCAATATATGTCACCTTGATTACTCAAATTTCTCTCGATCTGTGCACCTACAGTACGTTGTAAACTTTCATTCATAGGCTAGGTTGTAGCAACCTCATGCTGTGTATAGGGAACATTTGAGTATCATGTAGTAGCCTACACCTATCGATGTTCCATTGAGCTGGGTGAATGGAATATGAATGACAGTCATCCAAAATGCTGTAATATAAATAAGACCATGCTCATTAAAAAAATATCTTAAGCGGCACAGAACGCCACTGACATATGCTGCACATAAATTTGGCATATCTGCATTCACAATCTTGCTTCTTCTCCTTCACCCTCAAGGCCCACCTCTATCCTTATGTAGTACCTTTAGAAAGTATTCGCACCCCTTGAGTTTTTCCACATTTTGTTGTGTTACAGCCTGAATTCAAAATTGATTAAATATATTTACACACAATACCTACCCCATAATGTCAAAGTGAAAACCTATTTTTAGACATTTTTCCAAATGTATTGAAAATGAAACATAGAAATATGACATTTACATAAGTATTCACTCACCTGAGTCAATACTTTGTAGAAACACCTTTGTCAGCCATTACAGCTGTGAGTCTTTCTGGGTAAGTCTGTAAGAGCTTTCCACACCTGGATTGTGCAACATTTGCCCATTATTCTTTTCAAAATTCTTTGAGCTCTGTCAAATTGGTTGTTGATCATTGCTAGACAACCATTTTCATGTTTTGCGCTAGATTTTCAAGTAGATTTAAGTCAAAACTGTTACTCGGCCACTCAGGAACATTCACTATCTCCTTGGTAAGCAACTCCAGTGTAGATGTGGCCTTGTGTTTTAGGTCATTGTCCTGCTGAAAGCTGAATTCATCTCCCAGTGTCTGGTGGAAAGCAGACTGAACCAGGTTTTCTTCTAGGATTTTGCCTGTGCTTACAGTTGATCCATTCCTATTTGGCAACAGAGTTAGGAAGGACACCTATAGCTTTGTAGTTACTACAGTGAGGGGAAAAAAGTATTTGATCCCCTGCTGATTTTGTACGTTTGCCCACTGACAAAGAAATGATCAGTCTATAATTTTAATGGAAGGTTTATTTGAACAGTGAGAGACAGAATATCAACAAAAAAATCCAGAAAAACGCATGTCAAAAATGTTATGAATTGATTTGCATTTTAATGAGGGAAATAAGTATTTGACCCCTCTGCAAAACATGACTTAGTACTTGGTGGCAAAACCCTTGTTGGCAATCACAGAGGTCAGACGTTTCTTGTAGGTGGCCACCAGCTTTGCACACATCTCAGGAGGGATTTTGTTCCACTCCTCTTTGCAGATCTTCTTCAAGTCATTAAGGTTTCGAGGCTGACGTTTGGCAACTCGAACCTTCAGCTCCCTCCACAGATTTTCTATGGGATTAAGGTCTGGAGACTGGCTAGGCCACTCCTGGACCTTAATGTGCTTCTTCTTGAGCCACTCCTTTGTTGCCTTGGCCGTGTGTTTTGGGTCATTGTCATGCTGGAATACCCATCCACGACCCATTTTCAATACCCTGGCTGAGGGAAGGAGGTTTTCACCCAAGATTTGACGGTACATGGCCCCGTCCATCGTCCCTTTGATGCGGTGAAGTTGTCCTGTCCCCTTAGCAGAAAAACACCCCCAAAGCATAATGTTTCCACCTCCATGTTTGACGGTGGGGATGGTTTCTTGGGGTCATAGGCAGCATTCCTCCTCCTCCAAACACGGCAAGTTGAGTTGATGCCAAAGAACTCCATTTTGGTCTCATCTGACCACAACACGTTCACCCAGTTGTCCTCTGAATCATTCAGATGTTCATTGGCAAACTTCAGACGGGCATGTATATGTGCTTTCTTGAGCAGGGGGACCTTGCGGGCGCTGCAGGATTTCAGTCCTTCACGGCGTAGTGTGTTACCAATTGTTTTCTTGGTGACTATGGTCCCAGCTGCCTTGAGATCATTGACAAGATCCTCCTGTGTAGTTCTGGGCTGATTCCTCACCGTTCTCATGATCATTGCAACTCCACGAGGTGAGATCTTGCATGGAGCCCCAGGCTGAGGGAGATTGACAGTTCTTTTGTGTTTCTTCCATTTGCGAATAATCGCAGAAACTGTTGTCACCTTCTCACCAAGCTGCTTGGCGATGGTCTTGTAGCCCATTCCAGCCTTGTGTAGGTCTACAATCTTGTCCCTGACATCCTTGGAGAACTCTTTGGTCTTGGCCATGGTGGAGAGTTTGGAATCTGATTGATTGATTGCTTCTGTGGACAGGTATCTTTTATACAGGTAAGAAACTGAGATTAGGAGCACTCCCTTTAAGAGTGTGCTCCTAATCTCAGTTCGTTACCTGTATGAAAGACACCAATACTTATTTCCCTCATTAAAATGCAAATCAATTTATAACATTTTTGACATGCGTTTTTCTGGATTTTTTTGTTGTTATTCTGTCTCTCACTGTTCAAATAAACCTACCATTAAAATTATAGACTGATCATTTCTTTGTCAGTGGGCAAACGTACAAAATCAGCAGGGGATCAAATACTTTTTTCCTTCACTGTAGGTGTATCGATACACCAGCGAAAGTGTAGTAACTTAACCATACTCAAAGGAATATTCATTGTCTGCTTTTTTACCCATCTATCAATGGGTGCCCTTCTTTGCGAGGCATGGAAACCTCCTTGGTCTTTGTGGTTGAATCTGTGTTTGACATTCACTGCTTGACTAGGAATAAAAAATCATGTTAAACTCCATTATTGCAACTTGTTACGCACATTATGTGACTTGTTACGCACATTTTTATTCCTGAACTTACTAATGGCTTGCCATAACAAAGGGGTTGAATACTTATTGACTCAAGACATTTCAGCTTTTGATTTTCATTTAATTTGTTTAAAAAAAATGTGTGTAAGCCAGTCACACAAAATCTATATTTAATACATTTTCAATTCAGGCTGTAACACAACAAAATGTGGAAAAATGAATACTTTCTCTCTCAATCTCTTCTCCCAATGCAACATTGGTGTAGTAGTCTAACACAGAGTCTGGTCTCTCTGTAGGCAAAGCCATCCACGCGTTTGGGAACGGGACAGACGTGGGAGTTTGGCAGCCCATGCCTCCGGTGCAGACCACCACCTCCACCACCACTCCTTCCCAGAAGGCTAAGGACCGCTCGTCCAACTCACTGGATGCCGCCACAAACACCAACCATCTCAACACAGGAGACGAGTCCCTCTACCACTTCTGTGGCAGCTTGCAGGTGAGGGCTCCAGCAGCTATGACACACAGCGAGAAGTGATTTCATGCCCCATGGATCTCCTGTCCTGGGGGCCTACGGCCCAGCATCTAATCTTAGGGAACTATTTTAAGATGGCACTGGCTTAATTTAAGCAATATTGATTTAATGAGGTAGAACAAATCTGTAGAGTATTCAGCTAGCACATTTGGTTCCTTGAAAGTTGGTTCTGAGAACAAAGCCATACGTTTTCTGACTGGTAAAACGTAATTTTTTAAAAACATTTTAATAACAGAAGTGACATTTTTGCATGTTGTGGGAACATTTATTCTTAGGTTGCAGGGAGGTTCTCAGAAGGTTTTACTCTGGTTCTGAGAGTTTTCCCGGGAGGTTTTATTAACGCTCTGAGAACGGAAATTATAGATTATTTTGAGGTTTTTGAATAACTTCCTTAAAACTTTTAATAACACTGCTAGCTTATTTAGGGTTAACCTTTTTGAACTCCAAGCACAGATAGGATACACGGAAATTCATTTCCTTAGGCATTAATCATGCAAGCACATTTCTTTTTTATTGTGACACGGCATCAGTGAGATTCAAAACTATAATCTTCTGTTCTCATGGAATTATTCCACATCGCCACCAGAATGGAGCTAACATGCCATGTTTATTTATGCATACAAAGCTGTTCATTTTAGTCAATTCAAACAAAACTCATTTAGAAGGAAACAAGCATTTATTAAGATCAGGTGTGGCCAATTAGTGGGCGAGGCCAACACACCTGAACAAACTTAACGGGATAGAGGATAGAGAGGTTTGTTGATGCTGAGAACGGAATGTATATGTTTTTAAATAACATTCTTAGAACATTCTATGAAAGTTACTAAAGATTTCTTGTCGTTTTTATGGAAAGTTTTCTTATGGAAAGTTCTCAGAACAATTGGAGAACATGACTTTAAATAGAACCATGAGGAAACCTGTAGGAAACGTTATGCTGAAGTACTGAAATTCACACAAAAGAACATTGTTTCTTCACGTTCTTGGAACAATTTGAGAACTTGAATTAGCAATATAGAGTGGGAAAGCGGCCATGCGTTTTGACAATTAATAGACACTGCAGTACATAAAACCTAATAAAAACATCTGTCTTGTCCAGGACCGGAGTCTACGCAGACCGGTGCGCCATAGCCAATCAGTAGGCCTATATGCAAATAAGCCATTTGCTACACGACCTGCCATCATTCCCTTCGAACTGGACTGTGTGTTTACAGGCAGTAGCAACAGCGTGGCTTTAGATCATTAGAACGTATTCACCAAAAGCCACAAAATAAACCTGAATGGATTTCTGCAAATATGTAAATACTACAGGAATCCTCTTACATTTGGGAACTTCACAGTCCTATTGATCAAACAACCATGAAAAGGTAGGTTATTTCTCCCTCAGTTGCCTATGCACATCAACAACAACAAGATCGACAACTAATGCTTACCAGAGTGAGATGAGATAAAATCTAACTAGGGAACATTAAATAAATCCTCTCAAAACAAAATACAAACTAACAAAGTGAAACAAAAAGGAAAACCGAAAACAGTTCTGTCTGGTGCAGACACACAAAGACTGAAAATAACCACCCACAAAACCCAACAGAAAACAGGCTACCTAAATATGGTTCCCAATCAGAGACAATGACTAACACCTGCCTCTGATTGAGAACCATATCAGGCCAAACGAGAAAACCAACACAGAAACACAAAACATAGATAACCCACCCAACTCACGCCCTGACCACACTAAAACAAAGAAAATACAAAAGAACTATGGTCAGAACGTGACAGGAATAGCAGTCTGCTCGTCCTTCTGCAGTTTGCCTGCCAATGCATGCTTTCCCAAGCTATGTTTTGATAACTGAATGGGAAATTGCCTGCCTGCCCTTTTATTTTATCGATGCCAATTACATTTGATTGACAAATAAGATATGCTAACTGTGGATAACAGTCCTTCAAGCTAGTTAGCTAGCAAAGCGATTCACAGCTGTAGCCACCAAAATAAGTTGGTCACTCACCCACTCCTCCAATGACTTGACATCATCCCAGCAGCTAGTTAGCCAGCTAATGTAAGGCTCCGTGTTTTTAGCTTACTAAATAAATAGCTAGCTACATAAATAGATACGCTAGCCCAGGGGTGTCAATCTCAATCAGCACACAGGCCAAATTGAAAAAACACATTGAATTCCCAGGCCAGACATAGTTTATTCATAAAAAAAAAAATTTAAACTGCCCATTGATTTATTAGAAAAACATAGCCCTTTATAATGTCCACTTATGTATATACGATGCTCTATATAGTATTTTTACATATTGTGTATTGTAGTTGTAATAGGGCTACATGTTTCTCCTTTGCATTGTGTTTTGTTACAGTTTTTTGGGGCGGTGGTATTCATTGTCAAGCTTTAAAAACCAAAGCCAGACTACAACATTTTAGTAGCCTAGCTAGGACTGTGGCATGTGTCTGTACACTTTCCCTCCGCTGCGCGGGACATGGGACACAGGAAAGCATCGCAATCGAAGTTGAGTCACCGATGGGAGCGTGGTAATTTCATAAAGTAGATGACTCAACTGTTGACTCATTTATACTCATTTATGTGTGTTTATCCTAGTTGGTCCACAGGGTTTGTTTGACACATGTGCGCTAGCCTATTAGCCACATTATGACTGACTTGAGATCATTGCCCTTTGATTGCATTGACATTCCTGGCCTTAGTTACAGTCGTCCGTTTTTGTTAAAAATATTGAGTAATTGAAACGGAAACAGTGCGTGCCAAATGGGTGTTTATGCTGAAGTACTGACATTTCCACAGAATAACGTTGTTTCTTAACGTTCTCTGAACTATTTGAAAACATTCCCAATGTCAAAACAGTTGGAGAACGTTCCAATAACATTAATGAAATAATTAAATGCCAAGAAAAAAACGTTTTTTGTTAAGTTCCTTAAATGTGCAGAGAATTTTCCAAAACCAAGCAACTATCCTACACTATTCCTAGAAAGTTGTGGGAAGGTTGTATGCAAAATAACCACAGGACAACCACACTCTCACCCAACTCTGAGAAACATATGGTTCTAAGAACATTATATGCTAGCTGGGTAGCCCTTTTGAGAACCAATACTGCTTTTTTTCAGCAGAACCTGCATTAACTTGTAATGGACTAACAGTTGTATAGGAGTCTGAGGCACATATATTAAATTGTTATCCTGGCCGATTAGTGGTAAAGCTAGACACTGAGTGGAGTCATTGTCATAGCTAGACACTGTCCTTCAGTCAGTCAGCACATCCTGCTACACACTGCAGCTCAAACACTCACTCCAACAGCAGACACACTAGATGTACTCCCTCACATACACAGCATACACACACTCTAGCGCCCTGGAGAATCACACATGACCAGTGTGCAGGCTTCATTCACCTCGGTAAAAAAGGCACGGTGGTGTCACCGACAAGGTGACGTGTGGTCTGATCTAAATGTCACCTACTGCCACCCAGCTCCCATTAACATGGATGACCGCTAGCCTGACCGCCAGCCAGCCGACCCCTCGCCTGATGAGGTCCTGCATGTCCCTTGCTGCTCGGCCTGCACCATTTGATAGGGCATTCATACGCTAATGGTACAGATTAGGATATATTACCCAGATTGATCTGGATGGGAGATAAATAGTGTGCGGAATACAGGAATACAGTGGTGGAGCGGGAGTTATCTCTGCGATGATGTCCTGGCTTAGATGACCTGCTGGAGATGGATCTTACATTTACATCAAGGGACAGAGACCGGTGCTGTATCAGAGGATGGTTGATGGTTATTAAGATTAACATCTAAGATGGTACCTTGATCAGTGTGAATGGCTTCAACAAAACAAACCCATTTGTATATCAGCAATGTGATGTAACTGACACTAATGTTCAGACTTGGGAAGCTCACAGTATTAGGTCTGTCCAGGGTTCTGTCATAGATACACACATTCTCCAATCAGATGAAAGTGTTCACTTTGCAAGGACACACACATCACACAACACACAAGTGCAGGAGGCAATCATCCTTCCCACACAGATGCGCATGCAAAACTATTGTATGGTTTTAGCAAATGTGTGTTTGTCTCACATCACACACACACCACAAACACACACACACACACACACACACAACACACTAAGCTGATAATGAGGCTGGTGTATTGGCGAGTTAGTGCTGTTGGCGCTGTGCGCATGGCGTGTCAAGCTGAAGTTAATGAGAGTGTGTGTTCCTGTATTAGCCCTGTTTGCTCTGGAGCGTGTGTTGAGGAGGAACGGCTGTCGGAGGCAGACAAGCTCTTTCTAATCACACACTCAGGGGACGGGCCTGTCAGAACACTCACTCCTCTCTCCTCTCCTCATCGATTACAAACTCTCTATACTGGCACTGGCAGACAGCTGTAGCACTTGTGCAAAACCAATGACTCAGGACCCCACTAGACTTTGGAACTTCCAACGTAAGCAGCTTGAAATATGTTTTTTTTTGTCTTTCATTTTATATATTTTCGCAAATCAAATTTAGCTCTACTGTGTATTCCTCAAACTGCCAGGAAGTATTTTTTTTCTTTTTCTTTGTGACCTTAAGCTTCAAACTGAATTAGGAAGGCTTCTCTTTGTCTTGTATCCGGTGAGAGCGATTTGCCTCTCTTTGTGTGGATTGAAAGTGGCGCAGGCAGAAATGCCTTTTGTCCCACGTCAGAGATTCAACAAAGTCAGGTGGCTCCCAGCGTATCTCAGCACCAGGAACAATAGCAAAGAGAGTCTGTTGTGTTGCTGCTGAGCCCAGCAGGGCCTGGAGTGCTCCCCAACCTGGGCCTGACAGTTAAGAGAAGCAAAACAGATTATTCACTGTGAACCCCAGAGGTGATTCAGTTTTACTTATGAATAGTTAACTCAAATGAAAATTGCTTAGCTGCCTTTAGACAAGTCTGTATCAAACATATTCAAACAGCATTTCTACATCAACATCGCCAGTGGGTGAAACTGGTTATAAAGACATATTTTGTAACATCATGGTCAGGTTGTATTTTGGTATTTGGTATTTTATTAGGATCCCCAAAGCAGCAGCTACTCTTCCTGGAGTCCACACAAAACATGAAACATGACATAATACAGAACATGAATAGACAAGAACAGCTCAAGGACAGAACTACATAAATTGTTATAGAACATTTTTTAGTTGGTTATAATCTGGTTACAGGTTATTGGTATTCAACACCCTACACATACATACGCATGTACTCGTAAAGGATACAGGTCTGATTCTCCTCCGTTCCCCATGAAATCCCATAGATAATGCATGGTGATGTATGAAACAATAACAGCATGCCCAGTCAAGCTAATTGATGGTTTAGGCCAGTGGGAGAGAAATTAATTGTGCGACAGCTCTGGATTCCATTCAGTGGGCAATGACAAACATCTCTAATTTCCCTCTACTGTGTCCCATCCAACTCCCATTACAGCCAAATCCACACACCCTCACACTGTCTTCTACACTCCCACATTATACTGATCAGGACTAGTTATCAGTCTAACTTGAATTGCCAAGTTGGTTGGTCTTAATTTGTTTTCTTCACAAAGTACATATTACTCCACATAAACACTTTGTAATAGTCCAGACTCGCTGAATTACTGCATTATCATGCCTTCTCTGTGCCATATTCCCCATGGCTCTAGGGGTAATACTTGCAGTAACAGAAACCGGCCTGGATTTTCATTTATACTGAACAAAAATATAAACGCATCATGGAAAGTGTTGGTCCCATGTTTCATGAGCTGACATAAAAGATCCCAGAAATGTTCCATATGCACAAAAAGTTTGTGTAATTGAGCATTTCTCCTTTGCCAAGATAATCCTGACAGGTGTGGCACATCAAGAAGCTGATTAAACAGCATGGACATTACACAGGTGCACCTTGTGCTGGGGACAATAAAAGGCCACTCTAAAATGTGCAGTTTTGTCACACAACACAATGCAACAGATGTTTCAAGTTTTGGGGGAATTGACATGCTGACTACAGGAATGTCCACCAGAGCTGTTACCAGAGAACTGAATGTTAATTTCTCTACCATAAACTACCTCCAGCTTCGTTTTAGAGAATTTGGCAGTACGTCCAACTGGCCTCACAAACGCAGACCACGCGTAACCACGTCAGGCCAGGACCTCCACATCCAGCTTCTTCACCTGCGAGATCGTCTGAGACCAGCCACCCGGACAGCTGATGAAACTGAGGAGTATTTCTGTCTGTAATAAAACCCTTTTGTGGGGAAAAATTACTTCTGATTGGCTGGGCCTGGCTCCCCAGTAGGTGGGTCTATGCCCTCCTAGGCCCAACCATGGCTGCACCACTGCCCAGTCATGTAAAATCCATAGATTAGGGCCTAATTTATTTATTTCAATTGACTGATTTCCTTATATGAACTGTAACTCAGTAAAATCGTTGAAATTGTTGCATGTTGCATTTATAATTTTGTTCAGTATATTATACTTTCAGACCTTTCAGACCTACATCCCCACAACACACACACACACACACAGGAAAACACGCATGCACACACAGTTTTTTCTAGCTCCCACTAAATGGAAAACGGGAAGTATTGTAAAGCATTAGAGCAACTGGCTCACATAGGGCACTGAACGCAACCCTGTCATGTAAATCATCACTGTTTCACTGTTGACAACAGCAGTTTCCCTTCAAGGTCTTTGTCCACTTGAGGTCCTGCAAATACCAGATGACTGGCCTCATCATACGACATTACCTAGAGCAGCCAAGCTGTTGTTCGAGGCACATTATAAATGAAAGGATTTAGAAGTGGAAAAGCGCTGAGATTTAACTGTGACCAGAGACGTTTCCTCATACAAGCTGGTCCGGGAAGTCATCTGTAACCACTGAATCGAAAAACTGTAAGAGGATCAATGGCGACATGTATTTCAGTAGAAAATGGTACTGTATGGCTCAGTTGGTAAAGGATGGCACTTGCAATGCCAGAATTGTGGGTTTGATTCCCGGGGCCACCCATACGAAAAATGTATGCACACATGACTAAGTCACTTTGGATAAAAGCTCCTTCTGAATGGCATATGTATTTTATATTATTCCAAAGCAACAAATCACTGATGTTGAGCACTACCCATGGTCCATCACTGTTTACAATCACTTAGACGAGCGCATAAATTCCTACTACACACAGTATGGTGGTTTTGACCATGTTTCTCTTGGTTTTACAGGCACAGAAACTGAAGTCTAACATCTCAATTGATGGGGTGCTTTGCGTGGTAAGTGGAGAGCATAGTTTGATTATCCTAATGAACCTTGTTTGAGAAAGAAATATGAATCTAACTTTAAGCCATAACTATCAACTAACAATTCATCATGACTAAGACCAGGAGGTTTTCCTGACCATATGACCTATCCAGAAAATGTGAGCAGGTCCTACCTAATCAGTCGTGATCTATGTAAAACTATTTATGAACAGTAGTGTATATTTTCAATTAAGAGGAAAGATTAAGGTAATTACTACTTGGACCCTAACCTCATGACACAGACCCACATAAAGAAGTCAAGGCGACCCCTTCTGCACACATGCCCATGGTCTTTGTAGTCCTCTGGGCTGAAATGTGAGCATTGCTTATCTAGTGCTCTTCAAAGTTCAGTAAATGTCATTGTACATAATAAAGCTGCATTATTCCATGGAGTGACATTTAAGGAGGCAGTGGCAGGTTCAAACAGCCTGAGAAGACATGGCCCCTTTTCAGCTCAGCAATTCATTAGTGCATCAAAGAGCTTTTCATCTCACCTCCAAAGCAACACATGGATATGACAGAGCCACCCTGGCATTTTAGTTCTTAAAACATTTTATTTTATTTTTTTACTTTCCAGTCTAGTCTGCCAATTTAATCACACATTTGTGGTGTTATTAAGACTTTCTAATTTGGTTTGGATTATGTCAGCTTTCTCTAATTGAAAATGTGTATTTGATATAGTGTTTTGCGTGTAGCCCCAAGAGATCATGAATGTGGACACTTTAAATGCAGTTTTTTGATGCAACCAGGGAACAACTGATCGTTATGATTTGTCAAGTTGTTTTAATTCTCTGTCCCTCCCTCCACAGGACCCACAGATCGACGACCCCGGTATATCCAACTCCATCTCCAGGAATTCAGCCGGGCTGCCGTCATCTCAGGCACACCTATACTCACTGTTGCTCCTGCTGGCCGTGCTGCTACACTGCACCCTGGCAGCGCTCTACCCCGCAGCAGTCTTGTAGCCATGCTGCATTTCAAAAACATGGACAGACTCAATTTGTATAAAGAAGAAATTATATTCTCTGTTCCCAGTACACCTGTTGTATTTTTCTTTCCCTTCTTTCTGTTTCCTTTTTTAATTCTAGTTTGAAGAAGCATTACGTTGAAGTGTGCTAAAGTGATCTCAGTGTAACTCAGTTTTGCTCTGTTTTCTCTCGTTTTTGTTTTATGAAGGGAAAAGCTTCTATGTCGGTCACTGTGCGATCATGAGAATGCATTGCTACATTCAAATACACAATGGCTGGTGGCTTTTGGGCTGTTCCTGGTACGAGTCCTTCACATGGGATCTAATGTATTAATAATGGTATTGTCATTAAGCAGGCGCTTTTATCCAAGTGAGTTTGTGTGTTGAGGCTGAGGCAAAAATTCCCCATCACTTTGATCGCAATGGTTTACATGAGGTAGGCAGCTTTTTCAATATATCTCTTCTGTGGCGTGCGTGTGTGTTTTGATATGGTGTCTGCCATCCTTTCACATTTGAGAAGAAGGAATTTGAAGATGTGGATGGAGCTATGTTGGCACAGAGCTCAGACAGTATAGATGGCTAGACCACAAAATCTTGGCTTTAGAACCTTTGATTTACAGTAAAATGGCTACAGAACCCTGTATTCTGTTGGGTGCCACGTTTGTGTCACCAACTCAGCCTGCTGCAGCAAAACACACATATTAAGAGCTCACGTTGACATTGTAGCTCAGGCTCATACACGCATGCAAAAAGCACACGCGCAAAGACCAGCACACACATACAGTACACACTCACACCCACATGTAAAGGCTCGCTAAAATGTACATGGAGCTATTTGAGTGGAATTGGACATTGTTTTGGTCTTTCAAAGTAGTTTGACATATTTTCTCTATACTGGATGAAAGGGAGGAATGTATGTAGGGTTTCTGGTAGACACATTCCTACCTGAATGAGTATGTGAGCGCTGGACTCGAACTGCTCTGTAAGCATCGTAAAGAGCTGTGGAGCTCTTGGCAACAGCCGTACAGATGATGACTTTAAGAATTGTATCAGCCCACCAGAGATTGATTCTCATGATCAAAGCTTTATTGTGTACACTGTAATTACACACAATCATTCAATAGACTAGCATACATCTGCTCAATGTGTTATCATATCGCCTTCCCAATACAACTGTCAATCTTATTGGAGCGAAGGCTTATAAATAACGATTGGCATCTGAGTCCAGCTGACGCAGAACATGTGACTCTTGTATGTATATTGTAGCATTTTGTATGTCTCCTGAGAAAGTATCAACCTTGTAACATAATCATATTTAACTCTCAAATGAAATGTGCAAATAAAAAGATACATTTGAAGTAATAATTTGCTCATGTAAACCACCCAACACACAGTCACCTCACACTTACATGTGGCATGTGCAGCAAATTAATTTAGCCTTTGGACATTTTAAAGCATTTATGACATGCTGCTTGGGTTCGTGTGGCTTTTCAAAACATAATATATATTACATGTTATTTACTGGGCATTAAAATTATATATGTATGTACTTGATTGAAACAGTAATTGGACTAGAAATGTCTGATTATAATCTTCTGTTCAGGAGCATTGTGAGCAATTTGATCAGATTCAGATTCCCTATAAAATACATCAAATTAAACAATAGCATTTTTGTTTTACAGCAAGCAACATATTTGCCACAATACGTATAAAGGAACTAATGTAAATGAAGATATCAATGTAGCTCTCCTATTGTTTTTCCTGAGCAAACAAATATTCAACCAATTTTAGCAGATTCAGATTCCCTGTAAAATACATCAAATTAAACAATATCATTTTTGTTTTACAACAAGCTGCGTACTTGCCCACAAACATATGAAGGAACTAATGTAAATGAAGATATCAATGTAGCTCTCCTATTGTATTTCCTAAGCAAACAAATATTCTACCACAGTTACATTTATGCTGTTGCCTAAATATATTGTTTTTTGGCAAATACCCTGTTATTTTTCTATCTTTGACTATTTTGGCCTTAATTTATTAAACTGCTACATCCCGCACAAGTAAGGAGCATATAGGACCGTACACAGAGGTTAAAGTTCATAATATCGCATGGTTGATAGGAAATGCAATAAAGGATATAGGATATATATCATTTGATCTATGGGATCCGAGGCAGCTGGGTGGTTTAACACATTGGTATCTGCAGTTGGATTGCTGATATTTCACAGAGACAGAGGATGAATGTGTTGGAATCTGTGGGGGACGGAGGATAACGAGCCCACTGAGTGGCAGGTGAAGACATAAAATACCCCAAGAGTATTTGTATTCATCTGCATCACATTGGTTGTTTAACTAAAAGAAAACGAACTGCAATGTTTATACTGATTGGAAACAAACAATCCCTCAGCTATCCACGTTACTTCTAGCCTGTGAAAATGTACAATCTATTGTATAAAATGATAATTAAAATGTTGACTCATCCAACAGTGAGGTTGTTTTTGTATTCCGTAGGGGGTTGTTCTGTGGCCTGTTATAACCCTGTTTTACTGGCTGTATGAGAGAGAGAGAGAGAGAGAGAGAGAGAGAGAGAGAGAGAGAGAGAGAGAGAGAGAGAGAGAGAGAGAGAGAGAGAGAGAGAGAGAGAGAGAGAGAGAGAGAGAGAGAGAGAGAGAGAGAGAGAGAGAGAGAGAGAGAGAGAGAGAGAGAGAGAGAGAGAGAGAGAGAGAGAGAGAGAGAGAGAGAGAGAGAGAGAGAGACCAATTCAGGTATTTCTTTCCACTAATTGGTCTTTTGACCAATCACATCAGCTCTGAAAAAGATCTTATGTGCTTGGTCAACGCAGCCATAGAGAGTCCTGATTCAAGTAAGGTGAACCTGTCTGCATAAATAGACATGTGTAGCCATTGTCTGGTACCTGAGAATGAACTGTGTGAGCTGTGGAATCTGGAGCTGTGCTGAAAAGATTGACCGTGTTGACACATAATAGTTTATCTATGACATGCTGAGATGAAGAGCGGTTCCAGATGAGGACATCAGCCTTGGCTTTACCATGTCAGATAAACATGTTCCCAGGACATTGGGGAAAATGTCTGACAATGTCAAAGGAAAACATTCTCTTCGTGTCACGAATCAAACATGTATTTTTTTATTTCACCTTTACTTAACCAGGTAGGCTAGTTGAGAACAAGTTCTCATTTACAACTGCGACCTGGCCAAGATAAAAACAAACAACACAGAGTTACACATAAACAAACGTAGTCAATAACACAATAGAAACATCTATGTACAGTGTGTGCAAATGTAGAAGATTAGGGAGGTAAGGCAATAAATAGGCCGTAAAGGCAAAATAATTACAATTTAGCATTACCACTGGAGTGATAGATGTGCAGATGATGATGTGCAAATAGAGATACTGGGGTGCAAAAGAGCAAGAGGCTAAATAACAATATGGGGATGGGGTAGTTGGGTGTGCTATTTACAGATGGGCTGTGTACAGGTACAGTAATCAGTAAGCTGCTCTGACAGCTGATGCTTAAAGTTAGAGAGGGCGATATAATAAAGTTCATAAGAAACATAAGAAAGTTCTGAAAATGTTTGACTGTTCCCTGGCCCTGAGCCTAGATTGGGGAACATTCTCAGAACACCTCTGGACACATTCAAGTCCATCCCACTTGAAATACTCCAGGAACAAAACATGAATCGCAAAAACAGTTAAGCTTCAATGCACAAAAAGTACAATACTGAGAAGGGAGGGTCAATTTCATGCATGCACTTTTCCACAATGGAGCAGGAAATAGTATGTAATGGCTGTATGGCCTTTCTCTGGACATCATACTAGGAGTGGGTTGTTTCGCTGGAATGGGGTAGAAAGACAGCCAACGGGGTTGACCTTTCAAATCCCACAGATTAGGGAACGCCTCACAATTATTACATCACATGTTGTTACATAGTTTTTTCTGAAATCAACTCAAAATGTCACTGGTGTGGTTGTTTCAACAGTATACCAGCTGGTACTTCATGTAAGTATGTTTCTTGCAGGCATTTTGATCATGGACAGAAATAATGAATCTGAGACAATATGTTAGAACATGTTATACAGACTTTGACAGAACGCAGCAGCAGCTGTGAGAAACACATTGAAATGGGACTGTCTGAGTGATGTTGAAAGGATGCACTGAAGATGTTCATGCTGGTTTGGTAGCGAGAATCAGCTCTTACAATTAAGTTAAAGTGCTTGGTTGATATGTGGCTTTTCTATTCATCCAGTCCTCTTACAGAAGGCAAAACAACATACCCTAATCTCTAGTGGACAGACGCACGTAACATTGATCGAGCATCTGAAGCGATTTTGTAAGATTTTAATTCTGGATTTCTGAGAATAATATGTATCAGCTGAGGTTGAATGGAATGTGTTCCAAAGAATAACACCAATGTTATGTAACTAGGGCTCCCATCACGCACAATATTTCCAATCATATCCTGTAAAAGAGAATAGATGGAAATGGCATGGGCTAAAGGAGGATAATGCCCTTTCAGACAAACAGAAAATGTTTTATTAATGTCAAACAAATGCAATGCACAACCTTGAAATTAAAGCCCTCCAGCAAAAAGGGGAACAGTAAAAGAAAGATATTGAACATTAGTTCCCCTAAATGTAGGGAATAACATTTTTGATAGCGAGAGTAAAACTGAATTTCACATTGGAGATGTGCTTATTAAGAAGTTCTAAAAACTAGTCTATTGACACGAGCCTCTGCCGAAATGGAAACGGAGCCGGTGACGTAACTTCTGCTTTTGGATGTTAATAATGTGACACTCCATCTTAACCCCTCCTCCACATTTACTGGATTGGTTGAACAGTGCAGAAGAGAACCTCCCCTGACAGTTTTTGTCTTCACGTCAAGACCAGTATGTAAGGATCTAGTTTCAGGCGTTTCTTTTACGCCCGCTACGTTAGGTTAATTGACCTAACCTTGAGGAGGCTTCAATACATATTATTGACCTAAAGGAACCTTGGTTATGGAGATGACCGTTAATAACTGCACTTCGAGAAAACAGACTATAAACTGAAGTACTTGGGGAAAAAAATTCAGGCAATAATCAAGGCTAAAATAGTCTAACAAAATAATATTGTATAAGACTGGTCTAAGGAGGAGCTTGGTGAACTAGATGAGCTGGCTTCTCAAAGAAGTCCTATTGAAACAAATGTTGTATAAAGGGAAAGGGGGATACCTAGTCAGTTGTACAACTGAATGCATTCAACTGAAACGTGTCTTCCGCATTTAACCCAACCACTCTGAAGCTGGCCTTGCATAGAACATGTCTAATCTAAAAAAGTGCTGGTATTATAGTTAGTCTGTGAAAAAGTAAGGGGGAAACAGATCTTAAGCATCGTCGTCAGATGATTGTTTATATCTACAAATGTACAGTCTGCAAGTAATTTCTGAAGCTACTTAATAGGATGTAAAAACTGAAAAGATGTAAGCATTTCAAGTCACTTTCCACAGGCATTAGTTCACATCTATTAATAAACATGTCACATTGGGGTTGCTCTACAGTGCCTTCAGAAAGTACACTACATGACCAAAAGCAGGTGGAAACCTGCTCATCGAACATCTCATTCCAAAATCATGTGCATTCATATGGAGATGGTCCCGCCTTTGCTGCTATAACAGCCTCCACTCTTTTGGGAAGGCTTTTCCACTAGATGTTGGAACATTACTGCGGTGTCTTGCTTCCATTTAGCCACAAGAGCACTGATGTTGGGCGATTGGGCCTGGCTCGCAGTCGGCGTTCCAATTCATCCCAAAGGTGTTTGATGGGGTTGAGGTCAGGGCTCTGTGCAGGCCAGTCAAGTTCTTCCACACCGATCTCAACAAACCATTTCTGTATGGACATCGCTTTTTGCACGGGGGCATGGTCATGCTGAAACAGGAAGAGGCCTTCCCCAAACTGTTGCCACAAAGTTAGATGCACAGAATCCTCTAGAATGTCATTGTATGCTGTAGCGTTAAGATTGGCCTTCACTGGAACTAAGGGGTCTAGCACGAACCATGAAAAACAGCCCCAGACCATTATTCCTTCTCCACAAAACTTTACAGTTGGCAATATGCATTGCGGCAGGTTGCGTTCTCCTGGCATCTGCCAAACCCAGATTCGTCCGTCGGACTGCCAGATGGTGAAGCGTGATTCATTACGCCAGAGAACGCGTTTCCACTGCTCTAGAGTCCAATGGTGGCAAGCTTTACACCATTCCAGCCGACGCTTGGCATTGTGCATGGTGATCTTAGGCTTGTGTGCAGCTCCTCGGCCATGGAAACCCATTTCATGAAGCTCCCAACAAACAATTATTGTGCTGACGTTCCTTCCAGAGGCAGTTTGGAACTCGATAGTGAGTGTTGCAACCGAGGACAAATTATATTTTCGCTACACGTGATTCAGCACTCAGCGGTCCTGTGAGTTCTGTGAGTTCCTTATTCTGTGAGCTTGTGTGGCCTACCACTTCACGGCCGAGCCGTTGTTGCTACTAGACGTTTCCGCTTCACAATAACAGCACTTACATTTGACCGGGACAGCTCTAGCATGGAAGAAAATTGACGAACTGACTTGTTGGAAACGTGTCATCCTATGAAGATGCCACTTTGAAAGTCACTGAGATCTTCAGTAAGGCCATTCTACTGCGAACGGATATGTGCTCGATTTTATACACCCGTCAGCAATGGGTGTGGCTGAAATAGACAAATCCACTAACTTGAATGGGTGTCCACATACATTCACACCCCTTGACCTTTTCCACATTTAGTTGTGTTACAGCCTGAATTTAAAATTGATTACATTTTGAATTTTTTTGTCACTGGCCTACACACAATATCTCATAATGTCAAAGTGTAATTATGTTTTTAGACATTTTTCACAAATGAATAACAAAAAATTAAAAGCTGAAATTTCTTGAGTCAGTAAGTATTCAACCTCTTTGTTATGGCAAGCCCAAATAAGTTCAGGAGTAAAAAATTGCTTAACAAGTCACATAATAAGTTGCATGGACTCACTTGGTGTGCAGTGAATTTCAAACACAGATTCAACCACAAAGACCACAGAGGTGTTCCAATGCTTCGCAAAGAAGGGCACCTATTGGTAGATGGGTAAAAAATTAAATAATGCAGAATATCCTTTGAGCATGATGAAGTTATTCATTACACTTTGGATGGTGCATCAATACACCCAATCACTCCAAAGAGAGGAAGGAAACCACTCAGGGATTTCACCATGAGGCCAACGGTGATATTAAAACAGTTACAACGTTTAATGGCTGTGATTGAAAACAGAGGATGGATCAACAACATTGTAGTTAATCCACAATACGAATCTAAATGACAGAGTGAAAAGAAGGAAGCCTGTACATAATACAAATATTCCAACATATGCATCCTGTTTGCAATAAGGGACTAAAGTAAAACCCCAAAATGTGTCAAAGAAATTAACTATATGTCCTGAATACAAATCGTTATGTTTGGGGCAAATACAACACATCACTGAGTCCCACTTTATATTTTCAAGCATGGTTGTGGCTGCATCATGTTATGGGTACGCTTGTCATCTCAAGGACTAAGAAGTTTGTTTTGTTGATAAAAAAGAAACAGAATAGAACTAAACATAAGCAAATCCCATAGGAAAAGCTGGTTCAGTCTGCTTTCCAAAAGACACTGCAAGACACTGCAAGACATCTTTCAGCAGAACAATAACCTAACACACAAGGCCAAATGCACACTGGAGTTGCTCACCAAGATGACATTGAATGTTCCCGAGTAGCCTAGTAACAGTTTTGACTTAAATCGTCTTGAAAATCTATGGCAAGACTTGAAAATGGCTGTCTAGAAATGATCAACAATCAACTTGACAGAGCTTGAAGAATTTAAAAAAGAATAATCTGTAAATATTTTACAATCCAGGTTTGCAAAGCTCTAAGAGACGTACCCAGAAAGACTCACAGTTGTAATCGCTGCCGAAGGTGATTTTAACATTGACACAGCAGTGTGAATACTTATGTAAATTAGATATTTATGTATTTAATGTTCAATACACTTGCAAACATTTCTGAAAACATGTTTTCACTTTGTCATTATGGGGTATTGCGTGATGGGTGAGAGAAAAAAACAATTTAATCCAATTTAATCAGGTTGTAACACAACAAAATGTGGAATAAGTCAATGGGTATGAATACTTTCTGAAGGCACTCTAGCTCACTGAAAACCCCCACGGGCAGTTTATGTCATATGGACAAATGGTTTATGAATACTAATAAATGTTTAAACTATAATTATTCCACTGTTTTATAATCCCTATGTAATTATGAGGCTAGTTTAGAATCGTACTGTATGCCTCTTCAAATTATGATATTGTAAAGATATACTGATCTAAATGATCGTGGGTCACAAATGAACTTGTAATTCCACATTAATGCATGGTAGGTCGTATGAGAAAATGTATAACTAATTGATTCAGATTAAACCCGTTCCGATGGCATGAACCAGTGACACTACTCACTGGCAGAGTCTTGTACCAGGAAAGTTGTGACATAGAAGTCTCCCTCCCACACAGGCCAAAGAACCATACTTTCCCATCACTCTTGCCATCTTTCCTATCTCATCAGATACTAATTTCTGTCACTATAGTTACTTTTTACCCTTTCTCTTTGTTCTTGGTCCGATGTGAGGAGAAGGCTTCCTTTTGTTGTGGTGAAGAGCACTATTGGCAGTGGTCAGGGTTGGATGATAGAAGAACCATTCTTCTCAAGCTTCGGAGCTGTGGGTGTGAGGGTCCAGGGGGCAACTATGTGCTTTGTAACACGGCCGGCCCTGCCCAGTCATACCATAAGAAGTGGAAATAACCCAACGCAATTGGAACATAATACCATAAAGATTGAGGCCTGGAAGTGGCATCAATCATGTGAATGCGGGTCGGTTGACCCTGACCCTGAGGTGAGTGTGGCCAGCTGGTCAGGGTCCATTAAGAGGGAGAATGTGATGGGAGGAATGAAATGGTGTGAATGAGCGAGTACACTAGGAGATGCTACAGTTGCAGACACACTTCAAACATAATGGTCGCTAAGGGTGGCATACTGTATGTCAAAGCTACAGCATATTCACAGTAGAAATGGATATGCGTGTGTGACTTTCTCAATAAATGGGCTGCTGGAATAGACAAAAAAATGGCTGGTCCAATCAGTGCCCTCTGTGAAACAGAGAGTAAGTTTTAGCAAATATTGTCTATTATATTGACAAGATATTCAAGTGACCGCTCTAACAATGGAAATACATGTCCTCAAAGGGACCATTCTAGCCAATGAGATGGCAGATACGTGTCTGAACAACAGGACATAGAGATAGATAGAGGGCTCATCATGGGCATCTCCATTTTAAAGTAGTCAATTCTCTTCTTCTTCATTGGCTGATTGCTCCCAACTCATAGGAATCCCCACCCAGTTGACTACTTTAAAAAGGTGGAAGCCATCAATGGCAATGTCCATGCCAAAACTTATATCCATGATAAGTCCTCTATCTATCTCTATGACAACAGGCTCCGATATAGAAGTTGTCAAAATACCACGTGTCCACATATTAGTGCATTCGTAACAACTCAACCATTACGAAACTTCAATTAGATCAAATAAGCCCCAGGTAGTAAATTAGCAATTACATTTGACGTCCATACATAAATTCCTCACTTTGTGGGCTTATTTTCTTGGACAGATTTTGTGCGGAGTAAAACCTCTCGCTTCACCTCTTCCTCTCCGGCTTATGACAAAAAGCAATGTAGACAAATACTGTGCCATCTGATTGGTTGAAGGTGATTCAAATGTTGACAAGTTAGTTTTGAAGAAGGCCCCTCAATACAGAGGTAGGCTCAAAATGCAAGGAGGAATGCCAGACTGATACATGAAGTGAAATAGAATGGTGAACGTAGCGATCAGGATTTATCAAACATATTGGTCAAATCAGATGTACACTATCCCTGATGCAGTGAAAAGAATAATAACATCTAAAAAATATAAGAAAGCTTTATATTACATATTTTTGTATTTAAAATGGCAGGAAAGTGCACCACTCGTCTCTCTTTACTAATGGCGAAGACAGCATGAGTATCGACAGTATGCAGCCCTTTCATGTATCATTGGATGGTGGACTGTTAAGTTTGAACCTAGGGGAAATCTTTAAAGATCTACACTCCCCATTCCCTATCAAAATGTCTTCACAATTCTCTGATTATTCAAGTATACAAACATTAAAGATTCAATGAAAATGTTTGAGGAAATATAAGGGCTCTATTCAATCTGTATTGCGAAAGTTCAACATCACAGCGTGATGTAAAATTAAAGGCAATGTTCCCGTGTTAGCGGGGACTGTATTCACGGTAAACGCTGTATACAGTGACTTCGGAAAGTATTCAGACCCCTTGACTTTTTCCACAGTTAAGTTCCAGCTGTCACGTTCCTGACCTTATTTCCTTTGTTTAGTCTTTGTTTAGTTGGTCAGGACGTGAGCTGGGTGGGTATATTCTATGTTATGTGTTTCATTGGTTTAGGGTTGTCTAATTGGCCTGATATGGTTCTCAATCAGAGGCAAGTGTTTTACGTTGTCTCTGATTGGGAACCATATTAAGGTAGGCTGTTCTCACTGTTTGTTTGTGGGTGATTGTTCCTGTTCGTGCGTTATTTGTGTTTTATATATTCTCAAGTTCAGGACTGTAGCGTTGTTGGGTTTCGTTTTGTTTATTGTTTTGTTCGTGTTAAAAAAAGTATTCAAATAAATATGGATACATACCACGCTGCGATTTGGTCCTCCTCTCCTTCAACCAACGACGAGAGTCGTTACACCAGCCTTATTCTAAAATGTATTAAATAAATACAAATTGTCAGCAATCTACACACAATACCCCATAATGACAAAGCGAAAACAGGTTTATATATATACAGTGGGGCAAAAAAGTATTTAGTCAGCCACCAATTGTGCAAGTTCTCCCACTTAAAAAGATGAGAGAGGCCTGTAATTTTCATCATAGGTACACTTCAACTATGACAGACAAAATGAGAAAAAAAAATCCAGAAAATCACATTGTAGGATTTTTTATGAATTTATTTGCAGATTATGGTGGAAAATAAGTATTTGGTCACCTACAAACAAGCAAGATTTCTGGCTCTCACAGACCTGTAACTTCTTCTTTAAGAGGCTCCTCTGTCCTCCACTCGTTACCTGTATTAATGGCACCTGTTTGAACTTGTTATCAGTATAAAAGACACCTGTCCACAACCTCAAACAGTCACACTCCAAACTCCACTATGGCCAAGACCAAAGAGCTGTCAAAGGACACCAGAAACAAAATTGTAGACCTGCACCAGGCTGGGAAGACTGAATCTGCAACAGGTAAGCAGCTTGGTTTGAAGAAATCAACTGTGGGAGCAATTATTAGGAAATGGAAGACATACAAGACCACTGATAATCTCCCTCGATCTGGGGCTCCACGCAAGATCTCACCCCGTGGGGTCAAAATGATCACAAGAACGGTGAGCAAAAATCCCAGAACCACACGGGGGGACCTAGTGAATGACCTGCAGAGAGCTGGGACCAAAGTAACAAAGCCTACCATCAGTAACACACTACGCCGCCAGGGACTCAAATCCTGCAGTGCCAGACGTGTCCCCCTGCTTAAGCCAGTACATGTCCAGGCCCGTCTGAAGTTTGCTAGAGAGCATTTGGATGATCCAGAAGAAGATTGGGAGAATGTCATATGGTCAGATGAAACCAAAATAGAACTTTTTGGTAAAAACTCAACTCGTCGTGTTTGGAGGACAAAGAATGCTGAGTTGCATCCAAAGAACACCATAACTACTGTGAAGCATGGGGGTGGAAACATCATGCTTTGGGGCTGTTTTTCTGCAAAGGGACCAGGACGACTGATCCGTGTAAAGGAAAGGATGAATGGGGCCATGTATCGTGAGATTTTGAGTGAAAACCTCCTTCCATCAGCAAGGGCATTGAAGATGAAACGTAGCTGGGTCTTTCAGCATGACAATGATCCCAAACACACCGCCCGGGCAACGGAGGAGTGGCTTCGTAAGAAGCATTTCAAGGTCCTGGAGTGGCCTAGCCAGTCTCCAGATCTCAACCCCATAGAAAATCTTTGGAGGGAGTTGAAAGTCCGTGTTGCCCAGCAACAGCCCCAAAACATCACTGCTCTAGAGGAGATCTGCATGGAGGAATGGGCCAAAATACCAGCAACAGTGTGTGAAAACCGTGTGAAGACTTACAGAAAACGTTTGACCTCTGTCATTGCCAACAAAGGGTATATAACAAAGTATTGAGATAAACTTTCGTTATTGACCAAATACTTATTTTCCACCATAATTTGCAAATAAATTCATTAAAAATCCTACAATGTGATTTTCTGGATTTTCTTTTCTCATTTTGTCTGTAATAGTTGAAGTGTACCTATGATGAAAATTACAGGCCTCTCTCATCTTTTTAAGTGGGAGAACTTTCACAATTGGTGGCTGACTAAATACTTTTTTGCCCCACTGTACTCATATAAAAATGTAAAAAACATATTTACATAAGCATTCAGACCCTTTGCTATCAGACACGAAATTGAGCTCAGTTGCATCCTATTTCCATTGATAATCCTTGAGATGTTTCTACAACTTGATTGGTGTCCACCTGTGGTAAATTCAATTGATTGGACATGATTTGGAAAGGCACACACCTGTCTATATAAGGTCCCACAGTTGACAGTGCATGCCAGAGCAAAAACCAAGCCATGAGGTCCAAGGAATTGTCCCCAGAGCTCCGAGACAGGCTTGTGTCGAGGCACGGATCTGAGGAAGGGTACCAAAACATTTCTGCAGCATTGGAGGTCCCTAAGAGCACAGTGGCCTCCATCATTCTTAAATGGAAGAAGTCTGGAACCACCAATACTCTTCCTAGAGCTGACCGCTCAGCCAAACTAAGCAATCGGGGGAGAAGGGCATTGGTAGGGTGGTGACCAAGAACCTGATGGAGTTCCTCTGTGGAGATGGGAGAAACTTCCAGAAGGACAACCATCTCTGCAGCACTCCACTAATCAGGCCTTTATGGTAGAGTGGCCAGACAGAAGCCACTCCTCAGTAAAAGGCACATGACAGCACACTTGGAGTTTGCCAAAAGGCACCTAAAGACTCTCAGACCATGAGAAACAAGAATCTCTGGTCTGATGAAACCAAGATTGAACTCTTTAGCCTGAATGCCAAGCATCACGTCTGGAAGAAACCTGGCACCATCCCTACGGTGAAGCATGGTGGTGGCAGCATCATGCTGGGACGATGTTTTTCAGCGCCAGGGACTGGGAGACTAGTCAGGATCGAGGCAAAGATGAATGGAGAAAAGTACAGAGAGATCCTTAATGAAAACCTGCTCCTGAGCACTCAGGACCTCAGACTGGGGCAACGGTTCCAACAGGTCAACGACCCTAAGCACACAGCCAAGACAACGCAGGAGTGGTTTCGGGACAAGTCTCTGAATGTCCTTGAGTGGCCAAGCCAGAGCCCGGACTTGAACCTGATCGAACATCTCTGAAGAGACCTAAAAGTAGCTGTGCAGCAACACTCCACATTCAAGCTGACAGAGCTTGAGAGGATCTAGAGCTTCAACAAAGTACTGAGTAAAGGGTCTGAATACTTATGTAAATGTCAATATTTCAGGTCTTGTTTTTGTTATTTTTGTTATTAACAAAAAAATCTAAAAACCTGATTTTGCTTTGTCATTATGGAGTAGTGTGTGTAGATTGATGAGAGAAAAAAACGATTGAATCAATTTTAGAATAAACGCTGTAACCTAACAAAATGTGAAAAAAGTAAAGGGGCCTGAATACTTTCCAAAGGCACTGTATGTCGGCTCAATCTTAAATTACCTTTACATTTCTATTGCGCAATATGCAACACTTAAGCTATACAGATTGAATAGAGCCCCTAGTCTTGAAAGTGTAATAAGTCGCATAAGACACATTACATATCAAAATCACCACACATTCTATATCTGAACGATCAAACCAAGACATCCTTTTGGCGGATCTTTCAAGGTGTCCGATGTCAGTATCTTTAAGTACTCTCTGCTTGTAAGTCAATCAAATTGACATCTGGTGCATAAAATCAATAAAGCTTGAGAATTGAGAGGCAAAAGAATACAAAGGAGACATGTTTTAATCACAGTATTAAGAAGCATCAAAATGTTTAATTGTAACTTTACATAATATGCCCATAATGAACAAAATAATGAGGTGAGCTGCTCTTCATTCATACAAATTTCAACAGATCTGTGTAAAATACATTTCATGTAGTTCACCTGACCGGAAAACATCAATGTATCACATTTCTACATTTCTTATGTACATTTAAGTGTGATAATTTATTAGGGTTTGTTTACAATGATTTACAAGACAAAGCGTGACACAGAACATAGGATGCTTCGGATAAAAGTGTAAACACGACAAACTTCAAAGTCATACAGAGAAAACAAACAGCCCAAATGCCAAAAATATGCATGCATGCTTCCTTCCTTCCTCCCTTCCTTGAAGAAATCCCAGGTAGAGAGTAGGAAAGGAAACATATGTAACATTTTGGAACTAAGAATGGTATAGGCTGAATAGAGTTGCAGGATCCAAGCTGAGTTAGTGTGTAACACAAATTAAACGACCTGGATATTGAGGTTAAATTAATCATTTGGTTTTTGTCTTATTAACATACTGTACAAGAAAACAGAGCTAAGTACAATTTGTTAGGAGTTGCCTTTTCTAACTGTATGCCCTTGTCATTCCCTTAGAAACACAATCATACACAATCACAATAAAATATGGCAAAATAAAAAAGGAGTAGCAATTAAAGTATTATTTTATATTCTAAATCTATACTTAAATAAATCAAGGAGTCTTGATATGTATAAAGTATATGTGTTGACAGATACTGAGAAATATGTTGAAACATCTTCACATACAGTCAGGTCCAAAATTATTGGCACCCTTGATAAAGATGAGCAGAAAATACAAATACTGAGCTATATTTTATGCAAAAAAAAGTTTTTACTTCTATTATTTTACACTAATACAATTGCTCAGACAAAGAGATTTAGTTTAACAAGTAATATATATATATATATATGAAAAATATGAAAAAATAGAGCTGTGGTAGATTTGGCGTTGAAAGAAGGATGCATACGCAGAAAATAACCCCATACCCACTGTAAAATAATGTGGATTTTTGATGTTATGGGGCTATTTTGCTTCCACTGGTCCTCGGGCCCTTGTTAAGTATGGCATAATAAACTTTACCCAGTACCAGGACATTTTAGCCAAAAACCTGGTTGCCTCTGACATGAGGCTGAAACTTGGCTCGAAGTGGGTCTTCCAGCAAGACAATAACCCGAAGTACACATCAAATTCCACAAAGAAATGGTTAATTGACCACAAAATTAACATTTTGCAATGGTCATTTGTCTCAGGAAATCTGTGGTCGAACACCTGTGGTTTGAATTGAAAAGGGCAGCCCATAAGGATCTGGAAAGATTCTGTATGGAGGAATGGTCTAAGATCCCTCCCAATGTGTTCTTCAATCTCATATTATCCTTGCAAGGTGAAGTATTGTGTGTTTTCCCGCTGGGACTACCCATATGAAAATGTATGCACACACGACTGTAAGTAACTTTGGCATAAATTATTTTGATTATTATTATAATAGGTATTTAAAGGTATTCAAAACAGGGGTGCCAATAATTTTGACCCTATCTTTTTGAGAATGTTTTTCATTACTTAAACTCTTTCTCTGAGCATTTGTATTAGTATAAAATCATATAATGCTCCTTTTTTTAAATTTTTTATATATATACAATATAGCTCAGTATTATGTATTATTGATTTTATACAGTATTTTTTGCTCATCTTTATCAAGGGTGCTAATAATTTTGGACCTGACTGTATATGAAACATGGAGAGGACATGCATTTAAATGCCATTCTAAATGTTATGCCATTGCTCTTTGACAATGAAGTTAAACATAACAAACACAGGCATGTTTCAATACTGATATACCAGTTTTCTTCCTTTTTTCCCGCTGTTCTTTGCATCCGACTTCTTCATTAGGCCATGACATGCTGTACTGCTGGTAGGCTAAGTCCTGGGAGGAATCCTCAGCACAGGATACCTTACCTCAGAGTGAGGCAACCATATAGTCAAGTCACAAGCTATTCTATCTAGACCCATACGCTGCTCTGTTCATTTAGCCTGGATTGAACTTGGGCAGAACATACATTAAAATAAAACATAAAGGAGCTTTTATCTTTGTATCAAAATGAGCACACATCTCACCAGCAAGAGGCCCTTGGCATTGTTCTTTCAGACTCACGTCACATGACATTCAAACTTCCAGTGGCGACTCTTCCTGAACTCTTAAGGAGATGTGTTCACAGGGAGGAAGTGCAGACTACAAACTTCCTGGCAGAGAGCCAATGGGACGTCCAGAACCCTCCAGCTGGGCTGGGCAGAGATCCAACCAGAGAGCAGACAAGTCACTCTGGGAAAAAAAAAACATTACAGGGCGTGGAGATGAGGCACACTTTGCTTGCTGACACTCAACGTCTCAATAAAGGGATTCTGTTATCACCAGGTTCACTTCAGCACGCCGTGTTGTTGAGAGACTGATAAAAATAGAACAAGAACTCGTCATAAAACAGAAGCGTTCGCGGTCCTTTCAGGTGCATTCAGGCTCCCCTTTTGGTCAGGCGGTTCAAACACAGGTCCCCTGATGTGTTACTGCGTGCAGTTTGCGGTTCTTCAGGCCATGGTACTTATCTTTGAAGTCTCCAGGTTTCTGCTGCGAGGTGTCAATCAGGGCACTGGCGATGGCAATGCCTACAGGGAGAAACACATGGGGGAGGGAGAAAGGGAAAGGGAGGAGGGAGAGAGACAGAAGGAGGGAGGTGAGCTTCAAAGAAGACACTCAGCAGTGTGGCAAAGTAAAACACAGCAGACAGTAATTAGCTCACTGCCTCCCGCCCACTTAAACCCATTCCCAACGCCCAGAAACGCTTCCCCAACTCTTGCCCAAGCCGTCGCATATCAGAGTTCAGCAGGAGACGAAGGACTACATGTCACTGAAGCATAGCTCTATACCTCTCTAGGCTGCTATGGGCAGTTCTTTTTCTCAAAACAACAATCTGATGGTCTGCTCTTTTCTCCACAATGCAAAAAAAAAAGTGGAGAACACAATGACACTAGATGCTTACTGTAGTTAATATGGATTTTCAGTATGGCTTGCCCTCTGTACAGCGGTAGGCTTGACTAGTATACTCATTAGGACAGGAAGTAAATCTCCTTGTATGCAGCCCAAAAAACTAAAGAGAAAAACAAGGAAAAACTCTACATGTTTAAGCGTTTCACACACCAGTGATTCCTGGGTTTTTGCAGAGGGAAAGCTGATGTGTAATCAAATCAAATTTGTATTTGTCACATGCGCCGAATACAACAGGTGTAGACCTTACAGTGGAACGCTTACTTACAATGATGTGTGTGTGTGAGTGCGCGCAGTGTGCCTATGCATGTGTGTGGTCAAGCCACAGTGAGCCTTAGGTAGGCATGGCAACAATCGCCTCAGTGCTCTTTCCCGCCGCCACGGACAGGAGGCCAACCCTCAGCACTGATTACAGAACAAGATGTCTGAGTTAGAGAGGTATAGAGAGAGGGACAAAGTGGGAGTGGAGGAGAGAAAAGCGCCTGGGCTGACACTTTTAGTCTACAGCCTGACGTGTCTGGTCAGTGGAGCCAGACTAGATTACCTGTCAGCCCTTTCACTCCAAATCACAACCAGCTCCTTTTCAACACCGTTACCTGACACTTTTTCTATAGCAATCACTACACGTAACACTTCAGCTAATATGTCTGACCTTGACATCCAAAGCCATAACTACTATTGGATAGAAAGACAAACTTTCCACACTTGAAAGTAACACTTTTTTAACTCTAAATTAAAGCTTTTCAAAGAAAACTAAAAACATTTCATGAAAAAGTTATCGTTATAGATGCCAATTTGGTGACTCAACCAAAGGTGAAAGCTTACAACAGCAGTTCCCAAACTCGGTCCTGGGTCCCACCCTGGGTGCATGTTTGGGTTTTTGCCATAGCACTACACAGCTGATTCAAATAATCTACTAATCATCAAGGTTTGGCTATTTGAATCAGCTGTGTAGTGATAGGGCTAAAACCAAAACATGCCCCCCTTGGGATCCCCAGGCCGAGTTTGGGAAATGCTGGCTTATAACCAAATAGCTTATTTTTCATGATTGCTAATTAAAGCCAATGCCTTCTGGATAACCAGAGATATGCATCTCAAATCAAATTAATTGGAAAATAATAATAATATAATCAAATCAGGATACAGGTGAGCGGAGGTGAAGGGCGCTCCCTGCTAATGCAACCTACTAAGGGAATTGTTTTGTCAGGTGAGGATGCTGGATCACTAACCCTGATGAACAAAGTGGTTTGGAACAGGAAGGGCCTTTCTAGCACTAGGGACCACAAATACATATCATTTTCAATCAAACAGGAATGGGACATAATACTATGATACTAAGATCTGACGAGGGTTTCAGTGAAGAGAAATACAGTACAAATGCCAGGTCTTTCTTGAATTTGTTGATTTTTATAAAGGTTAAATAAAACTAAAACTAAATAAGAAGAACAGGCACATTAATCTGATGACAGCTTGTAAATATAATAGAATTAGTGCCATCTGCATGACTATAAAGGAGTAGAGTTACAGTTATCACTTTCTAACACAGATTACAGCTGCTTGACTTTCAAGTTTAGCTTTTAGTATTTCTGCTGACCAGGCAGGATTTCTCCATGAGCTACTGTTGGTTCCCCATTATTCAAATAGCGTCATTAAGAGTGAGAATCCTTGTAAAAACCTTGTCCTAGTTTGATACACTACATGACTAAAAGTATTTGGACATCTGCTTGTCAAACATCTCATTCCAAAATCATGGGCATTCATATGGAGTTGGTCCCACCTTTGCTGCTATAACAGCCTCCACTCTTCTGGGAAGGCTTTCAACTAGCTGTTGGAACATTGCTGCAGGGACTTGCTTCCATTCAACCACAAGAGCATTAGTGAGGTCGGGCACTGATGTTGGATGATTAGGCCTTGCTCGCAGTCTGCATTCCAATTCATCCCAAAAGTGTTCAATGGGGTTGAGGTCAGGGCTCTGTGCAGGCCACTGATCTTGACAAACCATTGCTCTATGGACCTCGCTTTGTGCACGGGGGCATTGTCATTCTGAAACAGGGCCTTCCCCAAACTGTTGCCACAAAGTTGGACGCACAGAATCATCTAGAATGTCAATGTATGCTGTAGCGTCAAGATTTCCCTTCACTGGAACTAAGGGGCCTAGCCCGAACTATGAAAAACAGCCCCAGACCATTATCCCTCCTCCACTTAACTTTACAGTTGGCACCATGTATTGGGGCAGGTGGCGTTCTCCTGGCATCTGCCAAACCCAGATTCAGTTATTGTGCTGACATTGCTTCTAGAAGCACTTTGGAACCCGGTAGTGAGTGTTGCAAGCGCTACGCGCTTCAGCACTCGGCGGTCCGGTTCTGTGTGCTTGTGTGGCCTTCCACTTTGCGGCTGGGCTGTTGTTGCTCCTAGACATTTCCACTTCACAATAACAGCACATACAGTTGACCGGGGCAGCTCTAGCAGGGCAGAAATTTGACAAACTGACTTGTTGGAATCCTATAATGTTGCCATATTGAACGTCACTGAACTCTTCAGTAAGGCCATTCTACTGCCAATGCTTGTCTATGGAGATTGCATGGCTGTGTGCTCGATTTTATACACCTGTCAGAAACGGGTGTGGCTGAAGTGTAGTTGTAGTGTATTTTCACCTGACAATGTGGTTGACAATGTTGACCAGATGTGCAAGCCTCATCTCAAAGTCAGTTCCTATTGTAACTGAATTGAATGCATACTCTGTTTCTAAATCTGTTAAAGACATACTTATTAACAGTCTTTTAAATCCTCATCACCCAAACTGGCAGGACAGATATTATTTGAGACTAGGAGTGAATGACAGAGTCACATAAGAGGATCCACTCTGGGTTAATAACCTCTGCTTCCCACTTGGTTCTCATATCACTGTCAACAAGCTCTCCACTCACAACTGCGCAGGGGGAACAGTAGGAGACAAGATGACGTCTCTGATACCCTCAGAATAACTGGACAACACTGTAGTCCAGCCCAGCCTGCACTGTGGGTCAGAGAGAGAAAGAGAGCCCTGAGTCTGGATGTGAATAGACACTATGCCTGGAAACAGAACACCTTACACTAGCATACCCTTACATTCCCAATAATGGCAAAATAAAAGGAAAAGGGATTAAGAAAAAAGATTAAGAAAAAAAGAGCAATCATATCTTTATTTTGTACGCGTTATCTTTCCTCGACACACTCAGCAGTGCATGTTAGTTTAACGAGCTTAGAAAAAGCCAAGGCCACCGAACCACGAGGCTGTGATGGGAAACGGGGCGTCATGGTGGCAGCTCGGCGGAGAGAGAGATAGAGAGATGGTCAGGAGAGCAGAAAAGGAGAGATAACAGGGACCCTGATTGTGTGTTTCCTCCATTTTCCATCGCTTGCTTGGGAAACTTCAAGAGAATTATAAACCAATGCCACATTGAACTGAGACTGGGAGACTTACAGTGCCTAGTGAAAGTTTACACACCCCTTGCATAGTCTTCAAATTCTATTGCCTTAAAATTAAATCTAAAAAGGGATTACATTCGATTTTTTCGACTACAGATCTACACAGAACATTTTTCTAATTAATAAAAAATAAAAATAACCAAAATGTCTTGATTGTGTATGTCTTCACACCCCAGAGTTAATACTTGGTGGACGCACCTTTTTGGGAGCCATTACAGCTGTGAATCATTTTGTATAAGATTCTACCAACTTTGCACAACTCTTAGGGCAACATACTGGATATCCATTGTTTTTGTCAAAATTGCTCAAGCTCAGTTAATGTGATTGGGAATCATTTATGGGCAGCAATATTCAACCCGTAAAAAATTTAAGTCAGGACTGAGACTGGACCGAACTGGACTGAACTCTTGGAAAGCCATTCTGGTGTGTCTTTGTCAGTAACATGTGTGCAATTGTCCCTATGACAAATTAACTACATATATCCCAGGGTAAGATTTACCGAAGACTGTGGGTTTTTTGATCCTGACAAATTCCCCTGTCCCTGCCGATGACAAGCATACCCATAACATGATGCTGCCACCACAATACTTAAAAATACAGAGGGTTTCACTCTGTGTTGTATTGAATTTGACTCAAACTTGCAGTTTTAATTTAGGCAAAAAAAGTTAATTTCTTTGCTGTGTTGTCTTGCAGTATTACTTAATGGCCATGTTGCAAAAAGAATGGATGATTTGGAGTGGATTTTTTAACACAGGCTTTCTTTTCACGTTGTCATACAGACCAGTAATGTGGAATGAAATCAATGTTGGTGACCCTCTGTATTTTCAGGTATTGTCAGGTGGCACCGTCATATAATGGTAACACACTATCACAGATTATTGTGAAATAGACACATTACTTATTTGAAATTTGTGACAGGCACACAAAAAAGTTAATTTTTTAATGTCCACCACACGATTTTCTTCATAACGCATTGTGTTGAATACACAATGTTCATGTCTACCACACAATTTTCTTCCTAACGCATTTGTGTCAAGTAGAACATTTTCTTCATAAAGAATTAAAATGTGTTGTAGCTCACATTAGCTAGGCTAGGGGTTAAGGTTAGGAATAAGGGTTAAGGTTAGGGTAAGGGTATTTAAATGGTTAAGGTTAGCTAACATGCTAGCCAAGTAGCTAAAAAAAGTAGTACGTAGTTGTAAAGTTGCATATTAGTTAAAATGCTAAAGTTGTCCATCATGTGATTCGAACACGCGTTTGGGTTGCTAGACCTCCGCGTTATACGCCCACCCGTCCTCCCCAGTATCGTTTCTGTCTTAAGTAACCTACTGCCTTCATCGGTGATTGAAATGCACAGTATATCAAATCATGTAATGGACAAGATTTTTTTTTGTTTTTTTGTGTGTGTCACAAATTTTGCATAAGTAATTAGTGTCTATGTCACGATAATTTGTGATAGTAGGTTGGTAATGGGTTGTCACTGGCTGGAACTGGGGAGTTAGTCAGGATTAAAAAGGATGAAAGGAGAAAAGCCCAGGTAAAAAGATAGAGGAACACCCACCGTCTTCTGAAAAAATACAATGTGTTTTATTATTCAGCAGGACAATTACACAAACTTAAATACCAAAGACACCCCAGAATGGCTTTCCAAGAGGTGGTGTGTTCCTGAATGATCCAGTCGCAGTCATGATCATATATGATTTGATTTGATTTACTGAGCTTAAAGCTGCAATATGTAACTTTTTGGGTGAATTCACATAGAAATATGAGTTATAGATCTGTCATTCTTATTGAAAGCAAGTCTAAGAAGTGGAGTAAATCAATAAATCTGTTCTATGTGCGCTATTTCTTTGCTTCCCATTTTTAAGTTTCATTTTTGCGTCTTTTACTTTCGGTTTTGTACACCAGCTTCAAAGAGCTAACAATACAATATTTTGTGTTATGGAAAATATATTTCACAGGAGTTTAGATGATACAATGATTCTCTAAACTATACTTGCTTCTTTTTCCACATAAACTGAAATTAGGCAAACTATTAGAATCTTTGTAACCAGGAAATGGCAGAGCCATTTCTGCATAGTGCACATTTAAACAATTTTGACAATAACAATGTTGCCCTAAGAGTTGTGCAAGGTTGGTAGAATCTTATACAAAATGAGTCTCAGCTGTAATTGCTGCCAAAGGTGCTTCCAGCGAGTATTAACTCTGGGGTGTGAAGACATATGCAATCAACACATCTTATTTTTTTTTGTTATTCATTTAGAAAATGTTCTATACTTTTTCTTTCACTGAAAATGTGGAGTAGGTTGTGTAGATCTGTAGGTTTGGCAGATTACATTTTAAGGCAGCAAAATGTGAAGACTGTGCAATCGGTGTGTAGACTTTCACTAGCGACTATCTTTACATGCACCTTGGCTAAATGCAAGTCGCTGGGCAACGAGGGTACCACCAGAGACTCTTACCTCGGACCGCACTCACTCAACAGATCTCTCCTTCTCTATTTATCTCCCTCTCTCCCTCTCCATATGTCCTTCTCTCTCTCTCTATTACTCTCTCTGTCATGGCAGGTCCACCTCTCCTCCTGAATAGGCAGATTATTGTTGATGAGAATAGGATTGCTGTGTTTGTATGGAGACTATGTTTAAACTCCTAAGAACATGCTGGTATCTGGCAGGGAGATGGTTTTCTTCCCTGTCCTGACATAGTTCTCATCCTGTAGGGGAATCCCAACAATGAGGGAGAAGGTAGAGAAGACTGATGATGGAAAGAGGAGCAGGTAAAGAATTAAGACATGTGAAAGATGAGGTAGTAAGACTAGAGTAGGAGGTGGCTGCTATATAGACGTCCATCCATCTGTTTGTCTGTCTGTCTTTGTCCCTTCAGCAAATAGGAGGATGTCTGTGTCTTTTGGATATTTTATCCAGGTGCCAATCTAGCTCCAGCTGTATAGTAAGTCTGTCTGGGAAGCCTGACTTTTAAAAGTACACACCCTTTCTCAGACATTTTAGAATGTTGAAACCAACTTCCCTACATTCAGGGGAAGTTCCTCACTAAGCAGCTAGTCCCAGTAGGTTGGCAGTAGAGTAAACAGATTAATACAATAGCCCCTCACTCAACTATTGGACTGAAGGAATACATTAGGCTTGGTTAGATCCACCGCTCCCCTGACTTAGACAGATTTAGTAGTGTGTTTGTGTTGGGAGATGGGCAATGATAGACTCCAGAGTGGAGGGATTTGGTGCTTCTTCTGGTCTCCTCGGCAGAGCACTGTAAAGCCAGTGACACACAGGGGGCTTAGAGAAGTTGACTGCTTCACCAGCTTGTAATCTCTACACACAGACATGCCTGTGGAGAGGAGTGTATGTGTGTGTGTGCGTACATGTGTGCGTTCGGCATGTTTGTGGGAATGTGTGTGTACGTGCAGGCAGATTGTCTATACCAGACAACAATTAATACAACTTCTACTACTTGTAGAGGATGGAGTTGAAATGTGACATTTCCTCCACGGTGTTATGTATGGATATGGTTGGTATGGAACTCCTCTGAGTAACTTTTACTATGAAGATGAACCCTTTATCCACCTGTACTATCCTGGGAGCCTCAGCTCTGCTGATCTCAGCATTACAGAACAATGTGTTTGAGCTCTGTACCAGACAGGACTGTGCACTGCTCTACCCAGCATACAAACCCCAGGCTCGCAACATCCAGGCACTTTAATCCCAAAATCGGAGAAACCGTCAGGATCCTAAGAGGCGGATTAATATGGCGCAGGTGTCGCGATAACGCAGGATTCTGAGTTTTTCACGCAGAAAAGGAAAGATAAAACCCAGAAAAAATGACTTACTGCGTTTTGTAAACGCAGATTAAAAATTATTCTTATTGTAAATTCTGCTCGGTTCAGTCAGGGTTCGCACCAGATCATGAATGTAAAAGGACTAATTTTGTGCTTCAGTTGCACTTCTCCACTTCTATGAAATATTTTTGCTCTAGTCATTGGATCACCAGACAGCGCTCTGACTGACGTGCAGACTTCTTTTCTCCGTGTACTTTCCTCAGGTGTAGTTTCTTTCCGGCAGCAAGTTAAATCGAAAGATTAACTTCAAGCAAAACATTAGGAAATAAAGCTGGCTACATTATTTCTATGATACGCCTTAGAAATATGATGGTCATGCATTGTTTTTGCAAAAATACCTTGCTTTTTCATTGTAAGCTGATTGACGTGTGGCTGCAGTCAACTGTTGTCATCTGATGAAAATGATTTCCTGATGAATATGTTGCACTAATGTATTTTGTGTGAAGAAAAACTATAGTTGCATGCCCCTTATCACTCTATTGAAGCTAATGCTAACCCTGCTATAGAGTTCTGAACCACCACAAATGTAGTGAGGAGGGAGGCTGTCACTTTCCTTCAAATATTTGAATTCAGGTTCTCAAATTAAAGTTGATCAAATCAAAATCAAAGTTTATTGGTCGCGTACACAGTTTAGCAGACGTTATAGCGGGTGCAGTGAAATGCTAATAAAATGGTCGCACCACACCGACACCGCTGTGAAGGCGCAACAGCGCCTCTACAACCTCAGGCGGCTGAAGAAATTTGGCATGGCCCCAAAGACCCTCACGAACTTCTATAGATGCACAATTGAGAGCATTCTGTCGGGCTGCATCACCGCCAGGTACGGCAGCTGCACCGCCCTCAGCCGAATGAGCGATCAGCTCAACGCATCACCGGGGGCACGCTGCCTGCGCTCCAGGACACTTACAGCACTCAGTGTCAAAGGAAGGCCAAGACGATCAGCAATGACCTCAGCCACCTGAGTCATGGTCGGTTCACTCTGCTACCATCTAGCAGAAAGACACAGTACAGGTGCAAATCAAATCAAAGTTTATTGGTCGGGTACACAAACATTATTGCAGGTGCAGTGAAATGCTAGCTCTAACAGTGCAGTAATAATAACTAGCAATACAAAACAACACACACATCCTCCAAGAACTAAAAAGAAAGAAATTGAGAAATATCAGAATGAGAAATGTCAGAATCTGTAATATAAAAATATACAGTGCATTCGGAAAATATTCAGACCCCTTGATTCTTTCCACATTACAGTTTTTTCCCCCTCATCAATCTACACAAAATACCCCATAACAACAAAGCAAAAACAGATTTTTAGAAATTATGAATTAAACTGAAATATCACATTTCACAAGTATTCAGACCCTTTGCTCAGTACTTTGTTGAAGCACCTTTGGCAGTGACTACAGCCTTGAGTCTTTTTGGTTTTGATGCTTCAAGCTTGGCACACCTGTATTTAGGGAGTTTCTCCCATTCTTCTCTGTAGATCCTCTCAAGCTCTGTCAGGTTGGATGGGGAGCATCGCTGCACAGCTATTTTCAGGTCTCTCCAGAGATGTTTGATCGGGTTCAAGTCCAGGCTCTGGCTGGGCCACTGAAGGACATTCAGAGACTTGTCCCGAAGCCACTCCTGCATTCTCTTGGCTGTGTGCTTAGGGTCGTTGTCCTGTTGGAAGGTGAAACTTCGCCCCAGTCTGAGGTCCTGAGCGCTCTGGAGCAGGTTTTCATCAAGGATCTCTCTGTACTTTGTTCCATTCACCTTTTCCTCGATCCTGACTAGTCTCCCAGTCCCTGCCGCTGAAAACCATCCCCACAGCATGAGGCTGCCACCACCATGCTTCACAGTAGGGATGGTATTGGCTAGGTGATGAGCAGTGCCAGGTTTCCTCCAGATGTGACGCTTGGCATTCAGGCCAAAGAGTTCATTCTTGGTTTCATCATACCAGAGAATCTTGTTTCTCATGGTCTGAGAGTCCTTTAGGTGCCTTTTGGCAAACCTCAAGTAAACTCCATGTGCCTTTTACTGAGGAGCAGACCATAAAGGCCTGATTGGTTGAGTGCTGCAGAGATGGTTGTTCTTCTGGAAGGTTCTCCCATCTCCACAGAGAAACTCTGGGGCTTTGTAAGAGTGACCATCGGGCTCTTGGTCACCTCCCTGACCAAGGCCCTTCTCCCCCGATTGCTCAGTTTGGCCAGGCAGCCAGCTCTAGGAAGAGTCTTGGTGGTTCCAAACGTCTTCCATTTAAGAATGATGGAGGCCACTGTGTACTTGGGGACCTTCAATGCTACAGAAATTGTTGGTACCCTTACCCAGATCTTTGCCTTGACACAATCCTGTCTCGGAGCAGTACGTACAATTCCTTCAACCTTCTGGCTTGGATTTTGCTCTGACATACACTGTCAACTGTGGGACCTTATATAGACAGGTGTGTGCCTTTCCAAATCATGTCCATGCAATTGATTTTACCACAGGTGGACACCAAACAAGTTGTACAAACATATCAAGGATGATCAATGGAAACATGAATCACCTGAGCTCAATGTCGAGTTTCATTGCAGAGGGTCTAAATACATATGTAAATAAGTTATTATTATACATTTTTTACATTTGCAAAAATTTCAAAAAATCTGTTTTGCTTTGTTATTATGGGGTATTGTGTGTAGATTAATGAGGGGGGGAATTATTTCATCAATTTTAGAATAAGGCAAAATGTGGAAAAAGTCAAGGGGTCTGAATACTTTCCGAATGCACTGTATTTAATGATTTGTATAGACAGTATATGAATATAAATACAGATGAGCCATGACTAGAATACAGTATATACATAGAAAGTGAGTAAAACAGTATGCAAACATTATTAAAGTGACTAGTGTTCAATGACCCTATGTACATATGGCAAAGCAGTTTCTAAGGTGCAGGGTAGAGTACCGGTTGGTAGCCGGGCTAGTAACAGTGACTAATGTTCAGGGCAGGTACTGGGCGGAGTCCGGCTAGTGGTGACTGTTTAACAGTCTGATGGCTTTGAGATAGAAGCTGTTTATCAGTCTCTCGGTCCCAGCTTTGATGCACCCGTACTGTCTCCTACTTCTAGATGCTAGCTGGGTGAACAGGCTGTGCCTCGAGCGGCTGAGGTCCTTGATCATCATCTTGGCCTTCCTCTGACACCGGGTGCTGTAGATGTCCTAGAGGGCAGGCAGTGTGCCCCCGATGAAGCATTGGAATGACCGCACAACCCTCTGGAGAGCCCTGCGGTTGCAGACAGTGCATTGCCGTACCAGGCGGCGATACAGCCTGACAGGGTTCTCTCAATGGTGCATTTGTAGAAGTTTGTGAGGGTGTTAGGTGCCAAGCTGAAATTCTTTAGCCTCCTGAGGTTGAAGAGGCGCTGTTGCACTTTCTTCACTACACTGTCTGTGTAAAGGGACCATTTGTGACCCGTTTCAAGAAACTAGGTGTATGTCGCACGTCACTACTTCACAGGAGAGGCATTTGATTATTATTATTTTTTTAATCAAAATATGTTTTTGGGCAGAAATGCCTTCTGGAACATGTGAACTTTCATGTGCCTCAATAACATAATTGTATGCCATCTGTAAATATGAATAAAATGGTTAAATATTGAGACTAGTTGGTTTAGCCATGGCAAATAGAGGAACCTTCCGGCTAGCCATGATTGGCTAGGATAATGGATGGGTTGAACTTGAGTTTGGATTGGTCTCCCATGTAGCATGCTGTCTATAACATGAGCTGCTAAGTACGTGTGGATAAGCCTGTCTAGCAAGTGACAGGTTGGGCAGGCAGGGGTCAATAATCAAGAGTGGTGGGGCAAAGGTACAGGACGACAGGCAGGAACAGGGTCAGGTAGAGGTCGGTAATCCAGAGTAGGGGCAAAGGTACAGGACGGCAGGCAGGCGGGCTCAAAGTTGGGATAGGCAAGGGTCAAAACCAGGAGGGCGAGAAAAAGAGAGACTGGGGAAAAGCAGGAGCTGAGACAAAACGCTGGTTGACTTGACAAATTGGCAACAGACAGAACACAGGTATAAATACACAGGGGATAATGGGGAAGATGGGCGAGTGGAGACAATCACAAGGACGTGAAACAGATCAGGGAGTGACAAAAAGTGTTGACACCGCTCTCAACATTGCTGCCTTGAAGTTAATAGCGCTATCGACAAAGCTCAGTGGGAAAACATGGTGATGGACTACTTTCTAGAGGATGATTGTGCCATGCTGACTGAAAATGAATTCATTTTTTCTTTATTTAACTAGGCAAGTCAGTTAAGAACAAATTCTTATTTTCAATGACAGCCTATGAACAGTGGGTTAACTGCCTAGTTCAGGCGCAGAACAACTCATTTTTACCTTGTCAGCTCGGGGATTCGATCTTGCAACCTTTCAGTTACTAGTCTAACTCTCTAACCACTAGGCTACCTGCCACCCCATGAATCAGACAATGAAGAAATCCCTGATTTAGGTCAAAACATTTATCAAACCAGTCATTGTAGAGTCTCCTGATGACAATGGTGGGGAAGAAACGGTGTCGTTGTCATGGAAGAAGTTTACCGAGTTTTGAAATAAGTGGAATGCCCGGTGGAAGCAGAGAGATGATTGCCAAATTTGGAGAGTCCAAAAAAGAGAACTAAGAAAGAAGGCTGTTGTATAAAACACCTGTTTCCGGATTACATCTTCAAACTAAGGGCAACCCTGGCATCCATGACAGAGGGAGAAGCGTTCATCCATGTACACGGGTAAGAGTTGCGACTCCACTTTGTTCCAGTACTGTCGTTTTGCCTCTTTGAATGCCTTACGGAGGTCATAGCTGGTCTGTTTGTACACGTCCATATTCCCAGTCACCTTGCCATGGTTAAATGCAGTGGTTTGCGCTTTCAGTTTTGCTCGATTGCTGCCATCTAGCCCTGATTTTTGGTTTGGATAAATTCTAATCGTCACAGTGGCAACAACATCCTCTATGGACTTACTGATGAACCCAGTCACCGAGTCAGTGTATACGTCGATACTATTCTGCATCACAGCCAGGACCGAAATATTTAAAAACAGCTTCTACCTCCAGGCCATCAGACTGTTGAACAGCCATCACACCATTTCCTGTAGTAAGTGAGAGTAGTAAGTAGTACTCCTGTAATAAGTAACAGACAAAGGACTCACTCATACAGACAAACACACAGACTCCGTACTCAGATATACACTCACATACGCCCATACTCACAAACATACGCACACACAGCCAACGCTGATGTCCCATATACACTGAGTGTACAAAACATTAGGAACAGTTTTCTAATATTGAGTTGCACTTTCCCTTTTGCCCTCGGAACCGCCTCAATTCGTCAGGGCATGGACTCTACAAGGTGTCGAAAGCATTCCATAGGGATGCTGGCCCATGTTGACTCCAATGCTTCCCACAGTTGTGCTAAGTTGGCTGGATGTCCTTTGGGTGGTGGACCATTCTTGATACATACGGGAAAATGTTGAGTGTGAAAAACCCAGCAGCTTTGCAGTTCTTAACACAAACCAATGCACCTGGCACCTACTACCATACCCTGTTCAAAGGCACCTGAATCTTTTGTTTCCCCACTCACCCTCTGAATGGCACACACACACACACAATCCATGTCTCAATTGTCTCAAGGCTTAAAAAGCCTTCTTTAACCTGTCTCATCCCCTTCAACTATTCTGATTGAAGTGGATTTAACATGTAACATCAATAGCTTTCACATGTTCAGGTGTTCCTGTTTTGTACACTCAGTGTATATAGAGACATTAAACACTGGACCGTTAATTTTATACTGTCTTTCACACTGTGTATTCATATATAGTATTCTTCATATAGCTTATTCTAATATACTGTATCTACTACTGTACATTGCATTTTTGTTACAATGTTTATACACACTGCGTATTAATGTACTGGATTCTTAATTATATACCGGAATCTTTTTTATATACCGTATTCTTCATATAGCTCATCGCATTTTTTTCATATAGTATATATATATATATATATATATATATATATACATATATATATATCTAGTATATATTTTTCATATAGTACATTGCATTTTTGCTTCACTGTTTATACACACCGCCTGTATATATATACTGGATTCTTGACATTGCTCACTGTAATATACAGTATCTACTGCTGTACATATAATTCTTTGTATATCTTTTTGGTGTATATACCCATAGATTGCATTTGGATTACTGATACAGTGTTATTTGGGCTGTTAACTAGATTCATTCTGACATTCTGACATAAGAATCCTTAAATTCTTGTTTTTTACTGATATTTGTGTACTTGCTTGACATTTCTACTGCATTCTTAGGAGCTAGTAACGCAAGCATTTCGCTACATCCACTATAACATCTGCTAAACTGTGTACGTGACCAATTCACTTTGATTTGATTTATGAAGCGCACTTATGCACAAACACACACCTACACAAACACCCACACACCCACATGCACTCACATACTAACTGGTGTTAGCATCTCTTCCTGACCAGTTTTCCCACATCAGTTGGGTCAAGACAAATAGCTATTTCCAGTTACCACCCCCAGTGTTCCATAAAGGGAAAGGGGGATACCTAGTCAGTTGTACAACTGAATGCATTCAACTGAAATGTGTCTTCCGCATTTAACCCAACCCCTCTGAATCAGAGAGGTGCGGGGGGCTGCCATAATCAACATCCACTTCTTCGGCGCCCGGGGGAAACAGTGTGTTAACTGCCTTGCTCAGGGGCAGAATGACAGATTTTTACCTTGTCAGCTCGGGGATTCTAATGCCCCTATGGCATCTGACCACATCTCTCTCTTTCTCTACCCGGTTTCACAGCACTGCTTCAGCACTTACTGCAGAGTGACAGTTCTATTTCTATAGTTCCATGTATGATATGCATATAAAGTACTTAATCACCACAATATTACCGAATAAAACTGTCCGACCACCACAATACCAACCGAGCAATGAACACATTTTTACTTCATAACATTTTTCAATCAAGACACAGGTCAACAAACGCTTCACCCATCGGAGCATTTCTTGACAAATTGGACACAAATCTTTGCAAACTGACATCCAAAATGTCAGAATATCTGCAGCAAAATCAAGCCTTTTGCCCGCAACTATCACAAAAAAGAACTGTGAAATCATGCAGGATCTGACATACTGCACGGTATGCATTTACCCAGCATGTGTAGCCAATACTGTAGCCTGTACTTACTGGCTGCACTTATCAGCTCCTACTATTTGCCCAGTACCTGGTGGCTTTAAAGGCTCCTCTAAATGTAATGCAAGCAGCTTTTCCCAGTATGAGAACCAGATGCCTTGCAAAGTGCTTAATTTTTGCTGTCTTTTACAGGCTTCCTGCTGCCGTCACTTTTACACCTGCTCGTATTTCAGCTCATGTATTATACCTACACGAGGAGCCGACAGCAGGCTCTCAGAATGCCCTGGGCTTCAGGGGAAAAGGAAAAGGAGAGAAATAAAATAAGTGAGAAAGCGTGAGAAATAGGGAGAAAGAGAGGCGGAGGGAGAGGAAGAGTGAGTGAGAGAGGGAGAGAGAGAGAGATAACGTGTGGGTGCGTATATGAGTGACAGAGGGAAAGCGATATTTTGATGGCTGCTGACAGTGCTAAAAGTTCTAAAGCATTCCCGAGCTCATCTCTGTGACACTGGGTGCCATTCAAATGGTCATCTCCCTATTCATTTACCTACAGCACAGCGGCATATTTAGCACCTCTGAAATATCACATATCCTCTTAGGAGAAACATGAGCTCATCTGGCCTCTGCTGAAAAACCTATTGGAGGGAACAATCGATCCAACAGCCTGCTAATTCCTCCAGGTATAACATGGCCTTTTCTGTCTCTCTCAAAACAAAGCCCCTAATAGTTGATAGATCAGGTATATCTGTGTCCATCCAAACACAGATGGTACACGGATTTCCAAATTGAACTGCCAGAAGTAGAGAAATAGACACTCTGGCAGATATTGGGTTCTAGTTGCGATAAAGGGGAAGTGGGGTTGGGATCTAACAGAGAGAGATGATAGGTGAGGGAGGAAGGGGGGAAAGGGAGGTTGGGGGAGGAGAAGAGTCTCCACCTCTCAAATATGTCATGCTTCAGTTAGCATCTGTCTGGATAGACTCTTGGGGTCTTGAACCAAGCAGGTAGGGAGACAGAGAGAGAGATTTTCTAAATTAAACTTTTTCTCTTTCTCTCTCTCTCTCTCTCTCTCTCTCTCTCTCTCGCTCTTTCTTTTGTTTTATATCTCAAATGGGAGAGGAAAATAGTGTTATCTGAAGCATGTGGGTGCCTTTTAATAACCAAAGGGAGAAGGCCTGGTCTAGAAGATAGACAGTGAGTGGAGATGAGACGGTGCTTACCAGACTGGCCAGGTGGGGGTATTCCTGAAGGCAGTCTGGGCAGACACAAGAGGACGGTCAGTACGCCGGCCCTGCTCCCCCAACATGGCTCCACTGCTATAGGCTTGGGCACACCCTGCACAGAGAGAGAGGAAGGAGCATGTCAGTCATGTCAATCAATAAACACTCCCAAATCCCATCACAAAGTGGTACGTCAGATTTAGACACACCACATTTTCCCACTGTTTCTAAGAGAACGTTGCAACGGTTGTGTTCCGCTAAAACTTTGCTTGTGACACGCATAGACAAAACGCGAACAATATGGAAAATGTATTATACTGTATATGCATGGATCCAGTATGGAAATGAACAGCAGAATCCACCATGTGCTACATCATTGACTGGACATCTATTTGAGTTAGGCTGGAAGTCCAGGGGATGCAACCTCACCCTGCTCCAATCTCCCCCCAGATGAGGATCTCACACACGGGGGAGCGGGCTGACTGACAGCCCTTAGAGCTCTACCTGAAGCCAGATAAATGAATATGGATGGATGGAGGGCACAGCAGGCGCAAGGGAGGTATTCTCCTCCGCTCCCCTAAGCCCTAGCCGCCACATCCATTCCACTCAGGCAAGTTGAGGGACAGACCCTGTACACACACTCATTCACATCCATAAAGCCATGCTCTCCTCACCAAGCAGCTCAGGACATGCCTCAAGATACCAGCCTCACTTTCTCCAAGGAGAGGGTGTCAAACATGCCCCTGTCAAGGAGGCAGGGTGTGTGTAAACAAACTGTACACCCCAAATCCTGTGTCATTACTGCCACCAAAAGCATTCCAACATAACATAACAGGCCAAAATAACAGCCATCCTACACTTTAGCAAATGTGTTCTTCTTTTTTTCCACTCTCAAAGTACAACTCATCATCACTTACACCTGCTGTGTCAACCCTGTACCTAGACATTGTCAAAGGCAGTAAATGATTTTCCTGTAGTATGTCATTGGATGTTCAAACACACACAAAATCACAGACACGTAGAGACACAGCCTTTCAGCTTTAAGGCGCATTGATCCCTGCTGTGAGATGATTAAACAAAGCGATGAGACGTTGACGCTGTCACTTGATCGTCCTCCGCGGTGCCTTGCTGCTACACACAGCTCTCAAACACAGAACAGAAGCACAGCAGGGGGGCGTTCAGGAGAAAAACACAGAGGAAACAGGTGGCTCAAACAACGATGCTGAAGAGGAGAAGTGATGCTAGGACAACATAGTCTAGAGAGTTGAGCTTGAGAGCAGCAGCTCTATTAAAACAAAGTCTATATGCTCCTGTAATGTCTTTGTTATAAGGTCTCTCTAGCACTGGGTGCTAGTACCTGTCAGAAGGAGCTCTATTCAGCTTGACCCCGGTACCACACCACAGGAGTCAGGTCGGTTGGACCGTGTTTACTCCTGGTGTCTGTTCTGGTCTGAGGAGGATCCGAGAGGAGACAGATGCGGTTGTTTACCGACAAAAAGGGAAGAGGGCTTGACCTCTGGTCATCTAGATCAACGTCCAGTCGGCAGATGATAGCAGAGCAGCCTTCTCTTACATAGGCTGGGTTACAGTACCAGCACCCTACTATAATCTACTTTACACTACAAATGACACACAGTTTCAGTTGGAACGCATCAAAGGTGTGTCGATATGGTGAAATGAAGGTGGATAGAGCATTCAGCCAGTACTTGAAGGGAGCCTTTCCTCTTTACAGTACTCTGCCACAAGCGCTTGTCTCCTTGGGTAGAGCTCCCTTAGAGAGTAGCCTGTACAGTCCAGCCACATATCTCTCCAGAAACCTCACTTCAGCTGTGCCCGCCTTCCCTTGTTCTCCCCAGAGACATGGTGGCAATGCTGGGTGCTCTACCTGAGATGTACTATCCATCTACTGTAGTGCTCTTATTTTCTGGTCTTCTTCCCTCTCCTCTGCTCCCCTCACTTATTTTGGGCTTTCACTCTTCCCTCTTTGCACTTACGTATACTCTCTGTTCTGCTCCAGCCCTGTAGCTCTTCTCTCCTCTCTCACCTCCTCTATGACAGAAGTCATGGAGACCATTCTGCAGGCACTTAAAATGAAATACATATGAAGCTTTCTTCACAAAAAATATTAAGTCAATTAAAGGGGAATGAGTGAGAGAGACAGATAGAGGGAGAGAGAGAGAGAGAGGTCACGATCAGATGAGCTCCTGCATTTTTCAGCATTTTCTTTAAAAAATATAGATTTAGAGTTAGATAAACTTGGATTTTTTGTCAGGAACACATACAGGATGCTACCCTCTACAACATAACCTTCACTTCAAATCAAAACTCAAAACCTACAACCTGATTTTGGACGGAATTACGGAATCACCTGAAAAGTTCACAACAACCAAGGATTTTAATTCTATACAGCAAATTCTCTGGAAAACAACAGAAACCTGAAAACACCACCCAACCTGGAACTGAGTGAGTAATGTTTAGTCTGAAACTATATTCTATTTCCAAAAGCCAAGAAGAAAAATACATGACATTACTTTATAAGGACTGAATGGTAACATAATTCTGCCAAGCTTGATACAACTTCAACTAGCACTTACGTGTCAAGTGAGAGGTGTCAAAGCCCATTAGCCCAACAATGGCAGGAGAGTCGAATAGTCTACCCCAACCAAATGGAGAGGCCTTAGAAGCTGCCTCCCGCTGTTCAGAGGTAATTAAAATACAGTACCCTGTGAGTGTAAAGAATGATAAGGCAAGAAAAGATCACAAAATGAAGCTCCTTATGGAAAATCAAGAGACACTTTTTGCTGACTATTACAAAAATGGGAACATTATTACCTTATCTTCCACACAAACCATCCCCTGGCATGGCACAGTGCTATATTAGCACACTACCCCTCTGTTAAGAGAGGGGGGGTTAACGAGGGGTGGAAACTCAGGATTCTTGACAACGAGGACGAGGAGTCAGCTAACATAAATCTTTATAAGTCTGGAACAGTAATGGTACAGGGCAACCCCAAACAGTTTCAGCTGGACTTTCACCTAATCAAATATTTAGCCCAGCAGGAGAAGCTCTCCCTTGATAAAGATACCCCCACCCCAAGCGGGTCAGACCAGACCTCTTCATCACATAACCCCACAGACGAGCAACCCTCAGCAGACAGTCAACCTCCCAGCACAGAGTACTTCTCCCCCATTGAAATGAAGGATAAATTCACCCAGCTGGAGGTAAGGCAGGTGGAGCTGGAACAGCAGGTGATTACACTCCAGTCAGCACAGACCCAGACAACAGTCCAGCACAACAACACCCCTTTAACCAGACCCGGAGTGCTGGAGGTGGAGAGAGACATATCTGCACTCTGGACAGTGGTGAGACAACTTCAACAGGAGAAAGAGCAGAAGCAGGAGCAGGAGCAGAACAGAGCACTAGAGGAGAGGATCAGACTGCTGGAGGAGAGGGAGAGGGGGATGGAGGAGAGGATCAGACTGCTGGAGGAGAGGTGGAGGGGGATGGCATGTGACAGAGAACAACCCACTAGGGAGGTGGCCATCCCCACAGAGACGCCAGCAGAACAGCCCACCTCAGCACCCGACAAAAGTCTCAACACCACAGCAGAACAGTCCACACCAGACCCTGACCATAGAGTCGACATCACAGCAGAACAGTCCACACCAGACCCTGACCATAGAGTCGACATCACAGCAGAACAGACAAAAGAAAAACCCCAAGCCCAGCAGCTCTCACTCCCTCTGAGCACCCCCCCTGTCAGCCACCCTGATAGCCCTCCTGACAACCCCCCCACACCCACTGAGGACAAACACAAGACACAGATTGTCCTCCTTATGGACTCAAATGGGAAATATATAGAAGAAAAAAAACTTTTTCCCAAACACAGTGTGTCTAAACTCTGGTGTCCAAACACCCAGCGCGCCCTAGACCTTCTGTCTGAGGACAAACTAGGTTCACCCAGCCACATAATAATACACACAGGCACAAACGACCTGAGAGCACAGCAGGAAAGGGTGGCCACAGCACTGAAGGGAGTGATTGAAAAAGCTTCTTCTACTTTCCCCAACGCACAAGTGGTTATCTCCACCCTGCTACCACGAAAAGACTTCCACCCTGCTACAATACAGCGGGTAAACGCAAGCATTTCCCGTGACTGTGCCTCAAAACCAAATGTCTTTCTGGCCCACCACTCCACCCTGGACCTGAACAGCCTCTATGACCAGGTCCACCTCTACAAGGCAGCAGTGCCCACCTTTGCCCGGACTCTAAAGGACATCGCTCTCAAACGCAGCCCCAACACTTCACACAGGAGCAACAGATCAATAGACACCCCACCCAGACCAGCGAGACACCCTCCAAGACCTTCAGGACCCCCCCCTGGACCTACACATAGAAGACCCACGCCAAGAGGACTTACATCCAGACCACAGCACCCCCAGACACATCCACACCCCCACCCCAACCAATCAACACCCCCCCACATCAACCATGCCCACACCCAATTTAGGCCCCCTCAGATCAGACCTATGCCACTCCTGCCCACCCCATGCACCCCACCCCCGCAAAGAGGGCATCAACATGGAAGTCACACATACGCCCAGGTAGTGAGCGGGCAAACAGGCCCAACCCCCACTCTTACACTCGCCCAAGCCAACGGCATGTACCAGATGCTCAGCAGGCTCTGCTCACACTTACTGGCCTGAGGCCAAACCACGACCAACAACATTGGACACTTTATGGAACAAAAAGCCTTCACTATATCATCCTGGAATATCCAAGGCCTGAGGTCATCTGCCTTTGGCCTAAAGAGCAGGAACCCGGACTTCACCAAAGAAATCGGTAATGCAGACATTGTCATCCTGCAAGAAACATGGTATAGAGGAGACGGACCCACTGGTTGCCCTCTAGGTTACAGAGAGCTGGTAGTCCCATCCACCAAACTACCAGGTGTGAAACAGGGAAGGGACTCAGGGGGAATGCTAATTTGGTATAGAGCAGACCTAACTCACTCCATTAAATTAATCAAAACAGGAACATTTTACATTTGGCTAGAAATTCAAAAGGAAATTATCTTAACAGAGAAAAATTTCCTCCTGTGTGCTACCTATATCCCCCCACTAGAATCCCCATACTTTAATGAAGACAGCTTCTCCATCCTGGAGGGGGAAATCAATCATTTCCAGGCCCAGGGACATGTATTAGTCTGTGGCGACCTAAATGCCAGAACTGGACACGAACCTGACACCCTCAGCACACAGGGGGACAAACACCTGCCTGCAGGTGACAGCATTCCCTCCCCCATATGCCCCCCTAGGCACAACTATGACAACATAACCAACAAAAACGGGTCACAACTCCTGCAGCTCTGTCGCACGCTGGGTATGTACATAGTCAATGGTAGGCTTCGAGGGGACTCCTATGGTAGGTACACCTATAGCTCATCTCTTGGCAGTAGCACTGTAGACTACTTTATCACTGACCTCAACCCAGAGTCTCTCAGAGCGTTCACAGTCAGCCCACTGACACCCCTATCAGATCACAGCAAAATTACAGTCTACTTGAACAGAGCAATACTCAATCATGAGGCATCAAAGCCAAAGGAACTGAGTAACATTAAGAAATGCTATAGATGGAAGGAATGCAGTTTAGAAACCTACCAAAAAACAATTAGGCAACAGCAAATCCAATCCCTTTTAGACAACTTCCTGGGTAAAACGTTCCACTGCAATAGTGAAGGTGTAAACTTGGCAGTAGAGAATCTTAACAGTATATTTGACCTCTCAGCTTCCCTATCAAATCTAAAAATCTCAAATAGAAAACCGAAGAAAATGAACAACAATGACAAATGGTTTGATGAAGAATGCAAAAATCTAAGAAATAAATTGAGAAACCTGTCCAACCAAAAACATAGAGACCCGGAAAACCTGAGTCTACGCCTTCACTATGGTGAATCACTAAAACAATACAGAAATACACTACGGAAAAAGAAGGAACAGCATGTCAGAAATCAGCTCAATGTAATTGAAGAATCCATAGACTCTAACCAATTCTGGGAAAATTGGAAAACACTAAACAAACAACAACACGAAGAATTATCTATCCAAAATGGAGATGTATGGGTAAACCACTTCTCCAATCTTTTTGGCTCTATAACAAAGAATAAAGAGCAAAAACATATACATGATCAAATACAAATCCTAGAATCAACTATTAAAGACTTCCAGAACCCACTGGATTCTCCAATTACCTTGAATGAGTTACAGGACAAAATAAAAACCCTCCAACCCAAAAAGGCCTGTGGTGTTGATGGTATCCTTAATGAAATGATCAAATATACAGACAACAAATTCCAATTGGCTATACTAAAACTCTTTAACATCGTCCTTAGCTCTGGCATCTTCCCCAATATTTGGAACCAAGGACTGATCACCCCAATCCACAAAAGTGGAGACAAATTTGACCCCAATAACTACCGTGGAATATGCGTCAACAGTAACCTTGGTAAAATACTCTGCATTATCATTAACAGCAGACTCGTACATTTCCTCAATGAACACAATGTACTGAGCAAATGTCAAATTGGCTTTTTACCAAATTACCGTACAACAGACCATGTATTCACCCTACACACCCTAATTGACAACCAAACAAACCAAAACAAAGGCAAAGTCTTCTCATGCTTTGTTGATTTCAAAAAAGCCTTCGACTCAATTTGGCATGAGGGTCTGCTATACAAATTGATGGAAAGTGGTGTTGGGGGTAAAACATACGACATTATAAAATCCATGTACACAAACAACAAGTGTGCGGTTAAAATTGGCAAAAAACACACACATTTCTTCACACAGGGTCGTGGGGTGAGACAGGGATGCAGCTTAAGCCCCACCCTCTTCAACATATATATCAACGAATTGGCGCGGGCACTAGAACAGTCTGCAGCACCCGGTCTCACCCTACTAGAATCCGAAGTCAAATGTCTACTGTTTGCTGATGATCTGGTGCTTCTGTCACCAACCAAGGAGGGCCTACAGCAGCACCTAGATCTTCTGCACAGATTCTGTCAGACCTGGGCCCTGACAGTAAATCTCAGTAAGACCAAAATAATGGTGTTCCAAAAAAGGTCCAGTCGCCAGGACCACAAATTCCATCTAGACACCGTTGCCCTAGAGCACACAAAAAACTATACATACCTCGGCCTAAACATCAGCACCACAGGTAACTTCCACAAAGCTGTGAACGATCTGAGAGACAAGGCAAGAAGGGCATTCTATGCCATCAAAAGGAACATAAATTTCAACATACCAATTAGGATCTGGCTAAAAATACTTGAATCAGTCATAGAGCCCATTGCCCTTTATGGTTGTGAGGTCTGGGGTCCGCTCACCAACCAAGATTTCACAAAATGGGGCAAACACCAAATTGAGACTCTGCATGCAGAATTCTGCAAAAATATCCTCCGTGTACAACGTAGAACACCAAATAATGCATGCAGAGCAGAATTAGGCCGATACCCACTAATTATCAAAATCCAGAAAAGAGCCGTTAAATTCTACAACCACCTAAAAGGAAGCGATTCCCAAACCTTCCATAACAAAGCCATCACCTACAGAGAGATGAACCTGGAGAAGAGTCCCCTAAGCAAGCTGGTCCTAGGGCTCTGTTCACAAACACAAACACACCCCACAGAGCCCCAGGACAACAGCACAATTAGACCCAACCAAATCATGAGAAAACAAAAAGATAATTACTTGACACATTGGAAAGAATTAACAAAAAAACAGAGCAAACTAGAATGCTATTTGGCCCTAAACAGAGAGTACACAGTGGCAGAATACCTGACCACTGTGACTGACCCAAACTTAAGGAAAGCTTTGACTATGTACAGACTCAGTGAGCATAGTCTTGCTATTGAGAAAGGCCGCCGTAGGCAGACATGGCTCTCAAGAGAAGACAGGCTATGTGCACACTGCCCACAAAATGAGGTGGAAACTGAGCTGCACTTCCTAACCTCCTGCCCAATGTATGACCATATTAGAGACACATATTTCCCTCAGATTACACAGATCCACAAAGAATTCGAAAACAAATCCAATTTTGATAAACTCCCATATCTACTGGGTGAAATTCCACAGTGTGCCATCACAGCAGCAAGATTTGTGACCTGTTGCCACAAGAAAAGGGCAACCAGTGAAGAACAAACACCATTGTAAATACAACCCATATTTATGCTTATTTATTTTAACTTGTGTGCTTTAACCATTTGTACATTGTTACAACACTGTATATATATAATATGACATTTGTAATGTCTTTATTGTTTTGAAACTTCTGTATGTGTAATGTTTACTGTTAATTTGTATTGTTTGTTTCACTTTTGTGTATTGTATACCTCACTTGCTTTGGCAATGTTAACACATGTTTCCCATGCCAATAAAGCCCCTTGAATTGAATTGAATTGAATTGAGACAGAGAGAGAGAGAGAGAGAGAGAGAGAGAGAGAGAGATAGAGAGACAGAGACAGAGAAAAGAGAGAGAGAGAGAGAAAAGAGAGAGAGAGAAAAGAGAGAGAGAGAGAGAAAGGGAGAAAGAGAGGCGCTTGACAGGAGTACAATGTGTGAGATGCCCTACCACCCAAGTGGTCTGTAATTAAGTCCAAACATAAAAACAATTAACAATTATCAAAATGGCAAGTACAAACCAGCAGTCACAGGGACAATGTAATAGCCCCAACAACGCAGTACACAGTCTGAAAGAGTGCCAATCCATCCCAATTCCTCCTCTTATTACACCCACACCCACGCATGCATGCACGTAGACACACAGACACAGAAAGCCCACTAACACCACACTACCAAAGCCTACCGCCCCCTGCCCCTTCCATAGGCCCCATTGCTAATAGGTTTAAGTGCTGAAGCATACAGCATAATTACAGGGTAGCGCCTCCCATGTTTGTTTTGTGTTTAGGGGCATTAAGAAACAAACAATTTGCCACTTCTCTGAAAGTGGAAATAGGTTCACGTAAAGATCCATCTCTGGTAGAACAGAGTGCAACACTATGCCACATCCAGGAGGTTCTTATTAGAGTGTGACGGCCGCTAGCAACACTGCTACCAATTAAAAGAGCTGAGAAACACAACACAACAATTAGTGGCCATGATGATGTGTTTCCATTTGGAGCGTCAGAGAGAAACAGGTGCTAGAGGAACCTGGCAGAAGCTCGTAATTGAAGCTGTCTTACAGGGGGTTGGAACACGCAGCTCATTTGAATGGCATTTCTGCAGAAGAAAATACATCTGACACGTTCACATGTCAGTGTTGAGTGTTACTAACATATGTTTGCCAAAAGTACAGAATCGTATATATATATTCAACTCTGTGCACCCTGCAATCACTACAATACTATACATTAACTTTGCATTCATGAAATGGACAAATTCATGTAGCATGACTTAACGCCCTAGAGTCTGAGCCATTTTTCTATATCTACTACCCTAACACATATAATTGTTTTAAGATAATAATAACATGGACCATCTAGCTGGCTATTTGATTTTGTACAGCACCCTTTTTCTATGGAGAAAGATCATGAAGGTATGTGACCTGGTGTGGGACTGGGTCGTTTGATCCTGACCGCTGAAAACACATACACATTCGCTCAGCTGGGATATTTCCTCAAGGAAACGACTGGTTAATGGACCTGACGCTCCTCATTTCCCCTCAGACTGAGCGGCCACAACCGTTAGCCAGCATGCAATTACACACACATGCACAAAGCAACGCAAACCAATATAAAAAGATTGTCATCACATCATTCAAAAAGTTACAGTGATATGCAACTAGGCACAGATATTTCTACAGTGTAGTTAAGAATGTACTGCAATCTCTAATAGGGCTTCCTCCAGGAGGAGAAGGAGGACAGAGATAACCCTACTCTGGCTGTGTCTGTTTAAAAGGCATCTTTAACACTGATTTATCTAACTGGAAGACAGCTTCAGAGGGCCGTACATCTCCCCGCAGCCGCACGGCCACACACATTTGTCCATTTAATTTCAATCCTCATTAATAGGTATTTTATTAAAATGACACCTTCAAGACGAGTGGCATTAAAGAGTGGAGGGCGTGGGGGAGTAAGTGATGAAGTTGTCCTGGACAGTAGTGTGCGACTTACAGCCCCCCCCCCCCCTGGCTCCCCTCCTAAATTAATCAGCTTAAGTAGTAAGGACAAGGAAGTAGAGCAGAGAGAGAGAGAGTAGCAGGGCCAGGGTAAGGGTAAGGGTGAGACTTCTGGCAGCCATTTCGGACTAGAGAAAGATTGCTGAGCTGTAGAGTAGAAAAGCTTTTACAAGCATGCAACACTAAAAGGAGATCACTTTAACTGTATTTCCTGACCTGAGGAGAATTTGAGAGACATTCAGCTCCATTAGTCTTTCATATCTGAAGTGGGGGAATTTTCCACTGGAAAGAGCCTGAGGGGGGGGATAACACTACATTCAACTTTGACATTATAAAGGACCGCGACAGACAAAGAATACCACATAGTAGTGGTAGTGTATAAAGGCACACCTTGACACGGTAGAAGAGGAAAACCACTTGGATCCACTGTCCCATATCTGCCCGTTATGTTTCTCTCTTCCCCTGAGGAAGTAAGTTTTTTTTTCTAGCTCTTAGATCATTCTCCTCCCTTTCACCCCACATGGAGAGAGAGAAACTGAGAGAGATAAACAGAGAGAGAGAGAGAGAGAGAGAGAGAGAGAGAGAGAAAAAAGTGAGAGAGAGAAAGTGAAAAAGTGAAAAAGAGAGAGGCATTCCAGGAGGAAGCTTGTAAAATGGCTAACCCATCCAATCTCTTCCTCTTCCTCTCTTGTCTCCTGGCTCACACTAACTAAATAAAACTCAGTTTGAGCTGTCCCTTCCAAGAGAAAAGTGGTCAATTCCCATGCACTTTAAGGTGGGCGGAATAGATGGCTAAATAGTTTGCTGGGCAGGGTGAATGATGGCAGAGGTTAACCTTTCTCTGCTGTAGTCCTATTTTACTATTCCTTTCTGCTTCGGTGGTTTTCTTATAATAATGTGCTTAAGAGGTGTTAGATCCCCGTTGGATTGATCAACTCTGACATAAACACAGGGTTGAGAAAAGTCACAAGGCATGTCTATTTTTTGCTCCCTCCAAAAACACAGAGAATGCAGTATAAAACAATAAAATAGATGATTTTAACAGTGTCTCAAGATGTTTCTATCCCCTCTCTCTACCTAATTTCTCAACATCCTACCCTGTGCACCTTGCACATCTATTCTGTAAGACTTGAGTTCTGTTAGTATTCTGTTAGACCAGAGTTCCTTCAACTCAGAGAGTTCTCTGCACAGCCTCCAGTCAACATCAATTTTCAGGTAGCGTTAGCATTCAATGGCCACACCAGATGTAGACAAAGGCGCAGAGTCACTAAGAGGCTCTTACAAACAGCGATACAAAGGGGCCATCAGTACTAAGTGGTGAAAATAGTAAAAGTGATGGAAGAGGGTGTCCACTGAGAAACACGCTGCTCCTAGTTGGTAATAGATAGATGGGGGAGAGGAGGGGAAAACAGGGCCATGGTATAACAACGTCTACAGTATGGAAAGAGAAACAGAAAAAGAGAGAGAGAGGGGTGGAAAAGACAGAAAACATTGAAATATGTATAAGGAGAGAAATTGTGGGTTTTAGAGAGGGAGGGGATAGTGATCTGGGCTTGGTAATTAAGATGCGTGTGGTCACATCCTGTCTCCTACTAGAGTTAATGTAGTGTATGTGGGTCACTTGTCAGTGGACATGCACATCCTCTCAGATGCCATAAAGAGCGAGGGAAAAAAGGTGAACCGCTCGAGCCAATCAGAGAGAAGAATCATGCAAATATATGTCTGCTGTGTAAAAAATTTACCTCACTGGCAGGAAGGTAAAGCTGTCGTCTCTGATTCAGACATAGCTCAAACCATCCCACTTAATCAAAAGCCGATGAATACCAAATGCCTTATTAATTCTTCTCCCTCAAATCAAATCAAATCTTCCCCACCTTCCATATGAAATGCCATCAAACACAGATGTGTGTGTGTGTGTGTGTGTGTGTGTGTGTGTGTGTGTGTGTGTGTGTGTGTGTGTGTGTGTGTGTGTGAGACTTTGATCGTCGGGCAGGTTGAATTAATGCATTCCCAGCACAAAGGATAACAGATTACTCTCAGAGCATATTCAACTTTTAGACACAATGCAGAGCCTGCTGGGGTATAATAATGTCACCCTTTCATTAACATGCCTTTCACATGAACTACTTTGCTGAATATGCCTACCATATACAATATGCCTGCAGAAGCACTTACATACAGGTAACTGCCAAAATAAAGGAAACATAAAATGTCTTAATAGAGCATTGGGCCACCACGAGCCTCCAGAACAGTTTCAATGCACCTTGGCATAGATTCTACAAGTGTCTGGAACTCTATTGGAGGGATGTGACACCATTCTTCCAAGAGAAATTACATAATTTGCTGTTTTGTTGGTGGTGGAAAACGCTGTCTCAGGCACCGCTCCAGAATCTCCCATAAGTGTTCAAGTGGGTTGAGATCTGGTGACAGAGACAAACACATACACACACACCCTTTAAACCCTCTATGCTCCTTTGAGACCCATTTTTCAAAGTCACTGAGATCTCTAAGCATGATGGGATGTTATAAATGCTTCATTAACTTAGGAACCACACCTGTGTAGAAGCACCAACATACTTTGTATCCCTCAATTACTCAAGTTTTTTCCTTTATTTTGGCAGTTACATGCACACAAATTCCAGTCTTACTGTGTCTGAAAGATACACAATAGAATATGGGCTTCAGTTCTAATTCTGCACCTTGTTATAGTCTACACAGAGAGGGAGACACTGAGGCATCCCTGCTACGTTCACACAACTCTTAATCACCTGGCTGGCTTGCTCTGACATGGCAAAAAATAAACCCTTAAATCAAAGCCAGACACCAAAAGCCATCTTGTTTCTGTCTTATCCTACACCAGGAGGGCCATGATGAAAGATTCAGCCAACAGTCACGTAACATTTAGTCACCTGACTTACGCTAACAAGGCAAAAGACCAAAATAAGAACAAGGCAGCAGAAAGCAACGTTTTAATCACCATCGATTTGTACCCACATCTCACAGCAATCTGGAATGAATTCCCTGTAATGCCCTTTGAGTGATAATGGATCTCCAAACAGCTTGTGCTTTTCTAGCTGGAAAGGTGAAAGAAGGAGAGATGGATGAGGCAAGATTAGGGCTGTGGCGGTCATGAAATTTTGTCAGCTGGTGATTGTCAATCAAATAAAATAAATGTTTATTTGTCACATTAGCCGAATACAACAGGTGTAGACCTTACAGTGAAATGCTTACTTACAAGCCCTTAACCAACAATGCAGTTTTAAGAAAATACCTAAAAAAAAAGGTAAGCGATAAGAATAACAAATAATTAAAGAGCAGCAGTAAATAACAATAGCGGGGCTATATACAGGGGGTACCGGTACAGAGTCAATGTCAATGTGCGGGGGCACCAGTGTCGAGGTAATTGAGGTAATATGTACATGTAAGTAGAGTTATTAAAATGAATATGGATAGATAATAACAGAGAGCAGCAGCAGCGTTCCAGAGAGGGGGGGCAATGCATAGTCTGGGTAGCCATTTGATTAGCTGTTCAGGAGTCTTATGGCTTGGGGGTAGAAGCTATTTAGGAGCCTCTTGGACCTAGACTTGGCGCTCTGGTACCGCTTGCCGTGCAGTCTATGACTACGGTGGCTGGAGTCTTTGACAATTTTTAGGGCCTTCCTCTGACACCGCCTGGTATAGAGGTCCTGGATGGCAGGAAGCTTGGCCCCGGTGATGTACTGGGCTGCACGCACTACCCTCTGTAGTGCCTTGCGGTCGGAGGCCGAACAGTTTTCTTACCAGGCAGTAATGCAACCCGTCAGGATGATCTCGATGGTGCAGCTGTAAAACCTTTTGAGGATCTGACCCATGCCATAGCTTTTCAGTCTCCTGAGGGGGAATAGGTTTTGTCGTGCCCTCTTCACGACTGTCTTGGTGTGCTTAGACAATGTTAGTTTGTTGGTGATGTGGACGCCAAGGAACTTGAAGCTCTCAACCTGCTCCACTTGAACCTGCTTGGTCCTCCTTTTCCTGTAGTCCACCATCATCTCCTTTGTATTGATCACGTTGAGGGAGAGGTTGTTGTCATTGCACCACATGGTCAGATCTCTGACCTCCTCCCAATAGGCTGTCTCATCGTTGTCGGTGATCAGGCCTACCACCAAACTTAATGATGCCGTTGGAGTCGTGCCTGGCCGTGCAGTCATGAGTGAACAGGGAGTACAAGAGGGAGCTGAGCACGCACCCCTGAGGGGCCCCCGTGTTGAGGATCAGCGTTGCGGATGTGTTGTTGCCTAACCTTACCACCTGGGGGGGGGGGGTCCAGGATCCAGTCCCAGGATCCTTAGCTTAGTGATGAGCATTGAGGGCACTATGGTGTTGAACGCTAAACTTTAGTCAATGAATAGCATTCTCACATAGGTGTTTCTTTTGTTCAGGTGTGAAAGGGCCGTATGGAGTGCAATAGAGATAGCATCATCTGTGGATCTGTTGGTGTGGTATGCAAATTGGAGTGGGTCTAGTGTTTCTGGGATAATGGTGTTGATGTGAGCCATGACCAGCCTTTCAAAGCATTTCATGGCTACAGACGTGAGTGCTACCGGTCGGTAGTCATTTAGGCAGGTAACCTTAGTGTTCTTGGGCACAGGGACTATGGTGGTCTGCTTGAAACATGTTGGTTTTATAGACTCAGACAGGGAGAAGTTGAAAATGTCAGTGAAGAAACTTGCCAGTTGGTCAGCGCATGCTCGGAGTATACGTCCTGGTAATCCGTCTGGCCCTGCAGCCTTGTGAATGTTGACCTGTTTTGAAAGTCTTACTCACATCGGCTGCGGAGAGCGTGATCACGGTAATTGACCGTTAATTAACATAAACAGGTTTAGCATCTTCTGGCTTCCACGCATAGCCTTCAAGCCACTGATTCAGACCTTTGGAATATCTACATTTTTAAAAAGCCTATTACATCCATTTAATATAGCCTACACAATCACAATACATATGTTCACGGTTGGGATGGTGTTCTTCGGCCTGCAAGCCTCCTCCTTTTTCCTCCAAACATAACGATGGTCATTATGGCCAAACAGTTCTATTTTCGTTTCATCAAACCAGAGCACATTTCTCCAAAAGTACGATCTTTGTCCCCATGTGCAGTTGCAAACCGTAGTCTGGCTTTTTATAGCGGTTTTGGAGCAGTGTCTTCTTCCTTGCTGAGCGTCCTTTCAGGTTATGTCGATATAGGACTTGTTTTACTGTGGATATAGATACTTTTGTACCTGTTTCCTCCAGCATCTTCACAAGGTCCTTTGCTGTTGTTCTGGGATTGATTTGTACTTTTCGCACCAAAGTACGTTCATCTCTAGGAGACATAACGCGTCTCCTTCCTGAGCGGTATGACGGCTGCATGGTCCCATGGTGTTTATACTTCCGTACTATTGTTTGTACAGATGAACTTGGTACCTTCAGGCGTTTGGAAATTGCTCCCAAGGATGAACCAGACTTGTGGGGGTCTACAATTTTTTTCTGAGGTCTTGGCTGATTTATTTTGATTTTCCCATGATGTCAAGCAAAGAGGCACTGAGTTTTAAGGTAGGCCTTGAAATACATCCACAGGTACACCTCCAATTGACTCAAATGATGTCAATTAGAATATCAGAAGGTTCTAAAGCCATGACATAATTTTTCTGGAATTTTCCAAGCTGTTTAAAGGCACAGTCAACTTAGTGTATGTAAAGTTCTGACCCACTGGAATTGTGATATAGTGAATTATAGGTGAAACAATCTGTCTGTAAACAACTGTTGAAAAATTACTTGTGTCATGCACAAAGTAGATGTCCTAATCGACTTGCCAAAACTATAGTTTGTTAACAAGAAATTAGGTGGAGTGGTTGAAAAATTAGTTTTAATGACTCCAACCTAAGTGTATGTAAACTTCCGACTTCAACTATATGTAAATAAGGTATTTCTGTATTCTATTTTTACTACATTTGCAAACATTTCTAAAACCTGTTTTCGCTTTGTCATTATGGGGTATTGTGTGTAGATTGATGAATAACATTTTTTTACTTAATCCATTTTAGAATAAGGCTGTAATGTAACAAAATGTGAAAAAAGTCAAGGGGTCTGAATACTTTCTGAATGCACTGTATGTCAATCTACTATCCCCCATAGTACAAATGTTCATCTATTTTATTGGTCAACTTGTCCTTCTCTGCAAGAAATAAATATTCCAAACATAGTCTGGGACAGTTGTGGGATGCGATCGATTCCAAATTAATACAACCACTCGCATCAAAAAACTTTTAAAACCAATGACGCTGATGCAACAGATCAGAACGTTTAGCTTAAAATATTGATAAACTATTAGGCTATTTTTTCACATTATAAGTGCCGCAATGCGCACACAGCAGTAGGATATATGCGTGTAATGGGTGCGTGTTGGTGGCAGGGCAGTCAGGTGCAGGAGAACGAGCTTGGTATAAACGGAGTCGTTAAATAAGTGCTGACCAAAATCCAAAATATATAAAATAACAAAGTGGGTACAAAACCCGTCGCACACCAACACAAACTAGCACAATCTCCGACAAGGACATGAGGGGAAACTGAGGGTTAAATACACAACATGTAATTGATGGGATTGGAACCAGGTGTGAAGGAAGACAAGACAAAACCAATGGAAAATGAAAAATGGATCAGTGATGGCTAGAAGGTCGGTGACGTCGACCGTCGAACACCTCCCGAACATGGAGAGGGACCGACTTCGGTGGAAGTCGTGACAATGCGTGAATGTTCCAAAATACAATTAATTTGCGAGAAAACACCATTCTCAAAAGTGACCGCAAATGGGATTATGCATGTAATGCTTTACTATAAAGGTGCATTTTTATGGTGAAAATGATCTTCCCCAAACTTGAAACTCACGCACAGCCTATTTATGCCAGTTAGGCTCTACGCCGGTTGTAAAACGAATTAATGTGCTTAATTTTAAATTCTCTATGGTAAGGGGCAGCGTTTTCACATTTGGATGAAAAACATACCCAAATTCAACTGCCAGTTACTCATCGCCAGGAGATATGCATATTATTAGTAGATTTGGATAGAAACCACTCTGAAGTTTCTAAAACTGTTTGAATCATGTCTGTGAGTATAACATAACTTATTTAGCAGGCAAACCCCCGAGGACAAACCATTCAGATTTTTTTTTTTTGAGGTCACTGTCTTTTCAATGAGTTTTCATTGGGAAACCAGATTTCTAAGCAACTTGCTTACAGTTACTACGGCTTCCACTGGATGTCAACAGTCGTGAGAAATAGGTTGAGGTTATTCCTTTGTGTAATGAAGAAATACGGCCATCTTGAAGTCGAGGCACTCCTGGTGTCGTAGACATGCGTTTCAATCAAACAGAACGCATGCTACATATCGTTTTAATTCTGTATTGAACACATATCACCCCGTCTTCAATTTTATCGATTATTAACGTTAAAAAATACCTAAAGTTGTATTACATAAGTAGTTTGACATTTTTTGGCAAAGTTTACAGGTAACCTTTGATATATTTTGTCATCATGTTTGAGCAAGTTGGAACCGGTGATTTTCTGGATCAAACGCGCCAAATAAATGGACATTTTGGACATATATCGACGGAATTAATCGAACAAAAGGACCATTTGTGATGTTTATGGGACATATTGGAGTGCCAACAACAGAAGCTCGTCAAAGGTAAGGCATGAATTATATTTTTATTCTGCGTTTTGTGTCGCTCCTGCAGGGTTGAAATGTTTTCTCTCTTTTGTTTACAATGGTGCTATGCTCAGATAATAGCATCGTATGCTTTCGCTGAAAAGCCTATTTGAATTCTGACATGTTGGCTGGATTCCCAACCAGTGTAGCTTTAATTTGATATCTTTCATGTGTGATTTAATGAAAGTTTGATTTTATAGTAATTTTCATAGTCATTCATTTTAACTTCTTGAGCCTATGGGGGCGCCATTTCGACTTTGTTAAAATGAGTTCCCAAATTAAACTGCCTCGTACTCAATTCTTGCTCGTACAATATGCATATTATTATTACTATTGGATAGAAAACACTCTCTAGTTTCTAAAACCGTTTGAATTATTTCTCTGAGTGAAACAGAACTCATTCTGCAGCACATTTCCTGTCAGGGAGTGAGATTTCAGAAATCGAGGTCCCTGTTCTGAGGCCAGTTTATAAGTCCCCATGTAAGCCATCGGGCTACATGCACTGCATACGTCTTCCTCTAGATGTCAGTAAGCGGGGAGAATTTGAATGGAGTGGATTGCGCAATCTGGGCCCTTTATAAGACCGTGGAACGGAAGTACTGTCCTTTTCAACGGTGCGCCTGACGCATGAAGACATCACAATGGCGTCCTGCAAACGCTTTCGTTTTAGTAGTTCTATATCTCCGGTCATGTTTTTATTCGTTATAGGTGTTAAAGACATCATAAGGTAGTTAATTTAAACCGACTTAGCAGTTTATAGCAGTTTATTGCGATTTTCTGGGATTTCTTTGTCATGCGCTTTCACGAGTTGGACACCTCTCCAGTTGGCGGCTAACATTAGCGGCTATTTCGACCCGACAAGAGGACATCTTTCAACCCAAAGACGATTGTTCTGGAGAAAGGACACCTTGCCCAAGATTCTGATGGAAGCTCAGCTAATAGTAAGCAGTCTTTATGCTGTTAATTCGTACTTATGTTGACAAATGTCAGATAATAATTCCGCCATGAATTATGGTGCGGTCTCGCTTTAGCGCACGCTGTATGCTTGAAGTAACGTTAATTTTAAAAATGTAACCCAGCGATTGCATTAAGAACTAATTTGTCTTTCAATTGCTGTCCAACCTGTATTTTTTAGTCAAGTTTTGGAATAGTTACTGATTAGAATAGGTGCCTCTTCAAAGATTTCTCCTGCCATTTTCTGGGCAGCTTTGCTACTTTTCTCATTGTATAACCACGATTTGTGCCGCTAAATATGCACATTTTCGAACAAACTCTATATGCATTGTGTAATATGATGTTATAGGACTGTCATCTGAAGAATTCTGAGAAGGTTAGTGAAAAAATTAATATCTTTTGGTGGTTTATACGTAATCGCTATGTTTGGCTTGAATCAATGCGGTTGTGATGTTTGCTATTGTGGTATGCTAATATAACGCTATATTGTGTTTTCGCTGTAAAACACTTAGAAAATCTGAAATATTGGCTGGATTCACAAGATCTGTGTCTTTCAATTGCTGTACGCTGTGTATTTTTAAGAAATGTTTTATGATGAGTAATTAGGTAATACACGTTGCTCTCTGTAGTTATTCTAGTCGCTTTGGTGAGAGTTGTGATGGTGGCTGCAATGGTAAACTATGATTTATACCTGAAATATGCACATTTTTCTAACAAAACATATGCTATACAATAAATATGTTATCAGACTGTCATCTGATGAATTTGTTTCTTGGTTAGTGGCTATTTATATCTTTATTTGGTCGAATTTGTGATAGCTACTGATGGAGTAAAAAACTGGTGGAGTAAAAAAAGTGGTGTCTTTTGCTAACGTGGTTAGCTAATAGATTTACATATTGTGTCTTCCCTGTAAAACATTTTAAAAATCAGAAATGATGGCTGGATTCACAAGATGTGTATCTTTCATCTGGTGTCTTGGACTTGTGATTTAATGATATTTAGATGCTACTATTTACTTGTGACGCTATGCTAGGCTATGCTAGTAGCTTTTCTACTGATGGGGGTGCTCTCGGATCCGGGTTTGGGAGGTGTTAGAGGTTAATGTGGCGCTATGCATTTTCTCAGGCTTTTTGCCAAGTGATACAGTAGCATCTTGCCTAAACTCAGATTTTTGGATATAAATATGAACTTTACCGAACATAGAATACATGTATTGTGTAACATGAAGTCCTATGAGTGTCATCTGATGAAGATTATCAAAGGTTAGCGATTCATTTCTGCTTTTTGTTAATGCTCTCTTTAGCTGAAAAAATGGCTGTCTTTTTCTGTGACTTGGCTCATACCTTACATAATCGTTTGGTGTGCTTTTGTCGTAAAACCTTTTTGAAATCGGACACTTTGGCTGGATTTACCACAAGTGTAGCTTTAAAATGGTGTAAAATACTTGTATGTTTGAGGAATTAAAATTATGGGATTTCTGTTGTTTTGAATTTGGCGCCCTGCAGTATCACTGGCTGTTGATGAGGTGGGACGAACGTCCCACATACTCTAGAGAGGTTAAGAAGTTATTTGGCCACTTTAGGCTACATGATGTGTGCGACTATGATTTGAAAAAGTTGAGGAAAAAAAGGCAAGCGCTGTTTCTTGCCTTACTGCACATCATTCACAAGTGATAGGCTAATATTGTCACCTATCAGACTATTCTTAATTTAATCTTGTCTTTACATATACTAAATAATATATGTGTGAACTTAGTTTTGATTTAGAATGGACCATTATCATGCACCTGTCTTGGAACAGGGGCAGGGAGACAAAATATATGTCATCTATGCACTTAAATGGGGAATGGAGAACGCTTTTCCGTAAGTTCATTTCCATGCCAACCAGGTAGGCTATACTCCTGTTGTAAATCGAAGCAATGTGCTTAATATTAGGAAAGTTGAGAAATAAATATAGTAGGCCTAGCCTTTTGGAAGCTGATGGGATCCTCCTCTTTTTAAAAGAGGCCATCAAAACGCAATTGCATAGCCTATAGATATGTTGCACAACATAAGCTCATGTGCTGTCATAAAGAGTTTGATTTGATTTTCGATTACATTTGCATTGATGTCAGAGTGATTAGAGGGACAATAGAGTGCTGAGTACCAGGCAGTTAGCAAGTTTGGTAGGCTATTAACAACCAAAAGCAGCATCAGAGCTTGGAGAAGCATAGCATTTGACTGTGGTCAAGACTCCTGGTCACCGGTGTGGCAGTAATACGGTCAGTAGAAAGAGGCCAAATTCAGACAGACTGGCTAATTAGAATAGCCCTCATAAATCAAACAGGAACATGGAATAGTGGGAAAACAAGACTTATGCCCATAACATCTGGTATCATTCAACTGTAAGGATCGTGCAATTAAATTGTTATAACACTATCATAACATCAAAGCCATGAGATCCAAGCCATGATATAACAACGACATGAAATTAACCGGATATAATGTATGAAATATTACATTACTCTAGTTTTTTATAGCAGGTCTGCGCAGGTAAAGCTTAACAAAGAATGCTCAGACACACACACACATATCGCCTGTGCCGTATTCCCCTCAGGTGGCATACAACTGTGACATTATGATGACACAGATACTGTAGAAAGCTCACCAGTAGCCCCTCTAGGGTTTGGAGAGTGACCCTTCTGCGGCGCCCCTTGAGAGGATTAGTCCAGGCATGCATGCCTACCCCCGCAGAGCAGAAAATTGCCATGTTCAATCCCTTCTTCCCTCCCTGGAGAGAATGCCGGGGAGGAGGAAATGGTGCTGATCAGAAAGCCGTGGCTCCCTCTGCACATTTCACAAGCCATTGACCAGTGCACTTATCCATTTGACATCCCTCTTTAGGAAGCAGCAGGTCACAAAATCTCTGCTCTCCAACCAGGCTCCTTGGCTCACTGCTGTAGCATCTGTGCAGGCAAAATTAAACAGGAGGGTTGATTCAGCAGCACTTTATTACTATCAAATGCTGCTATATATTAGATCTACAGTATTTCTTAGCCATGTGTTAGTTTATTATGAGTGTTTTAAGTTGGCTTTGTCTGACCCATCTAAACATTTCAGGTCATTGGGAATGAAAAAATCCATGGCGTAAATGCTTGTGTGTGCGTGTGTGTTTTGTCTGACTAATTGGATCTGTTTAGTAGGGAGAGGAGCCTCTGCCACAGAGGCGTGGTCAGACTGTGTGTGAGAGTAGTGACACTACAACATTCCACAATAGAGATGGGGAGAGGAGCGAGGAAGAACAGAGAAAATGAGACAGAGAAAGAGAGAGGCCGGCATAGGCAGATCTGGCTCTCGAGAGAAGACAGGCTAGGTGCACACTGCCTACAAAATGATGTGGAAACTGAGCTGCACTGCCTAACCTCCTGCCAAATGTATGACCACATTAGAGATACATATTTCCCACAGATCACACAGACCCACAAATAATTGGAAAACAAATCAAATTGATAAACTCCAATATCTGTTAGGCTAAATACTGCAGTGTGCAATCACAGCAGCAAGATTTGTGGCCCTTTGGCATGAGAAAATGGCAACCAGTGCAGAACAAACAACATTGTAAAAAACACCAATATTTATCAGTGTTTTTATCTTCCCCTACTATTCATACGACAATTATTTGCACATTGCTAAAACACTGTACATACTGTAGCTGATAATATAACACTTGAAATGTCTATATTTTTCAAACCTATGTGAGTGCAATGTTTACTGTTCATTTCTAATCATTTTTGTTGATATTATTTTGTCTTCTCACTTTTGTTTATTGTTTCTTTCACTTGCTTATTCCCATTCCAATAAAGCCCCTTTCAACTGAATTGATGAGAGAGAGAGAGATAGAGAGAGACATCCTCTTTCACTCTCTGCATTCCAATTCTTCCAATTCTTGTCGATATGAATTCTTGCTCTGTGTTTGGTCTCTGTGTCCTCCAGCAATACTCCATGATTCTAACACTCTTATTCAAGTGGGTCCTTTTGACCACACACAAACCACTCCATTTAGAAAATTTGACCATAACTCCATCCTCCCCATTCCTGCTTACAAGCAAAAACTCAAACAGGAAGAATCAGTAACGCACTCAAGTGGTCAGATGAAGTGGATGCTAAGCTACAGGAAGTCAAAATGGCACCGTCAGAAAGGGCTACCTCGCTTCTAGTCCTTAGGAAACTTTGCAGTATTTTGTTTTTTATGTATTATTTCTTACATTGTTATCCCAGAAAATCTTAAGTGTTATTACATACAGCCGGGAAGAACTATATCAGAGCAACGTCAACTTACCAGGACTACAACCAGGAATACAACTTTCCCGAAGCGGATCCTTTGTCCGAACCACCCAGGGCATTTTAACTGATTCCAGAGGCTGACCCAAAACAATGTCGCCGGAGAAGAGGTAGACAGAGCGGTCTTCTGGTCAGACTTCAGAGGCGCGCACACCACCCACCAGTTCGGATTATATTACTCGCTAACGTCCAGTCTCTAGATAACAAGGTAGACAAAATTAGGGCAAAGGTTGCTTTCCAGAGAGACATCAGGGATTGTAACATACTCTGTTTCACGGAAACATGGATCTCTCGGGATATGCTGTCGGAGTCGGTACAGCCACCTGGATTCTTTGTGCGTTGTGCTGACAGGAATAAACATCTCCCCGGGAAGAAGGGCCGGAGTTTCATGATTAACGACTCATGGTGTAATTGTAACAACATACAGGAAATCAAGTCCTTATGTTCACCTGACCTAGAATTCCTCACAATCAAATGCCGACCGCATTATCTCCCAAGGGAATTCTCCTCGGTTATTGTCACAGCCGTGTATATCCCCCCTCAAGCCGATACCACGACGGCCCTCAAGGAACTTCAATGGAACTTATGCTAACTGGAAACCATATATCCTGAGGCTGCATTTATTGTATGTCACGGCTTTCTTCCAGGGGTGAAGGAGAGGACCAAAGTGCAGCGCGGCTAGTGTTCAACATGTTTAATTAAAGAACAAGTGAAACACTACAAACAACATACAAAATAACAAATGTGAAAAAACCGAGACAGACCTATCTGGTGCAGACAAAACACAGAGACAGGAAACAACCACCCACAATCCCCAACACAAAACAAGCCACCTATATATGATTCTCAATCAGGGACAACGATTGACAGCTGTCTCTGATTGAGAACCATATTAGGCTGGACACAGAAACAGACAAACTAGACACACAACATAGAATTTCCACCCAGCTCACGTCCTGACCAACACTAAACAAGCAAAACACATAAGAACTCTGGTCAGGACGTTACAGTACCCACCCCCTGAGGTGCGGACTCCGAACGCACCCCTAAAACTCAAGGGGAGGGTCTGGGTGGGCATCTGTCCGCGGTGGCGGCTCCGGCGGTGGACGAGGACACCACTCCACCACTGTCTTTGTCCCCCTCCTTAGCGTCCTTTGAGTGGCGACCCTCGCCCACGACCTTGGCCTAAGAATCCTCCCCAAGGCCCCCACATGATTTAGGAGGTAGCTCAGGACAGAGAGGTAGCTCAGGACAGAGAGGTAGCTCAGGACAGAGAGGTAGCTCAGGACAGAGAGGTAGCTCAGGACAGAGGGGCAACTCCGGACAGAGAGGCAGCTCAGGACGAATGGCAGCTCCGGACTGAATGGCAGCTCCGGACTGAATGGCAGCTCCGGACTGAGTGGCAGCTCCGGACTGAGTGGCAGCTCCGGACTGAGTGGCAGCTCCGGACTGAGTGGCAGCTCCGGACTGTAGGGCAGCTCATGACTGTAGGGCAGCTCATGACTGTAGGGCAGCTCACGACTGTAGGGCAGCTCACGACTGGAAGGCAGCTCACGACTGGAAGGCAGCTCACGACTGGAAGGCAGCTCACGACTGGAAGGCAGCTCACGACTGGAGGGCAGCTCATGACTGGAGGGCAGCTCATGACTGTAGGGCAGCTCATGACTGTAGGGCAGCTCATGACTGTAGGGCAGCTCATGAATGTAGGGCAGCTCATGACTGTCTGGCGGCTCTGGCAGCTCCTGACTGGCTGGCGGCTCTGGCAGCTCCTGACTGGCTGGCGGCTCTGGCAGCTCCTGACTGGCTGGCGGCTCTGGCAGCTCCTGACTGGCTGGCGGCTCTGGCAGCTCCTGACTGACGGACGGCTCTAGCGGCTCCTGACTGACGGACGGCTCTAATGGCTCGGGACAGACGGGCGGCTCTAATGGCTCAGGGCAGACGGATGGCTCAGATGACGCTGGGCAGACGGATGGCTCAGACGGCGCTGGGCAGACGGATGGCTCAGACGGCACTGGGCAGACGGATGGCTCAGACGGCGCTGGGCAGACGGATGGCTCAGACGGCGCTGGGCAGGCAGATGGCTCAGACGGCGCTAGGCAGGCAAGCAGCTCAGACTGCGTTGGGCAGGCAGGCAGTACAGACGGTGCTGGGCAGACGAGCAGTGCAGACGGCGTTGGGCAGACGGCCGACTCTGACCTGCTGCGGCGCACAGTAGGCCTGGTGCGTGGTGCCGGAACTGGTGGTACCGGACTGGAGACACGCACCTCAAGGCTAGTGCGGGGAGCAGGAACAGGGCACACTGAATTCTCAAAGCGCACTATAGGCCTGGTGCGTGGTACCGGCACTGGTGGTACCGGGCTGAGGGCACGCACCTCAGGGCGAGTGCGGGGAGAAGGAACAGTGCGTACAGGGCTCTGGAGACGCACAGGAGGCTTGATGCGTGGTGCCGGAACTGGAGGTACTGGGCTGGAGACACGCACCATAGGGAGAGTGCGTGGAGGAGGAACAGGGCTCTGGAGACGCACAGGAAGCCTGGTGCGTGGTGTAGGCACTGATGGTACTGGGCTGGGGCGGGAAGGTGGCGCCGGATATACCGGACCGTGCAGGCGTACTGGCTCCCTTGAGCACTGAGCCTGCCCAACCTTACCTGGTTGTATGCTCCCCGTAGCCCGCCCAGTGCGGGGAGGTAGAATAACCCGCACTGGGCTGTGTTGGCGAACCGGGGACACCATGCGTAAGGCTGGTGCCATGTATGCCGGCCCGAGGAGACGTACTGGAGGCCAGATACGTTGATCCGGCTTCATGACACCTGGCTCAATGCCCAATCTAGCCCGTCCAGTGCGGGGAGGTGGAATAACACGCACCGGGCTAAGCACACGTACAGGAGACACCGTGCGCTCTTCCGCATAACACGGTGTCTGCCCGTACTCCCGCTCTCCACGGTAATCACACACCTCAGGGCGAGTACCGTGTATACTACGCCAAACCAACATCTCTCTCTCTTCGCTCTCCCCCAATATCACCAACAACTCATCAAATGTCTCATAATGTCTTCACTTTCCTCCAATCTGTCCAATAACTCCTCCACATTCTCCGACTCGTACCTCAATTTAGCCCACTGCTCCTTCTGGTAAGCACAGGGAACTGGCTCAAATCTCCCACTTGACCCAGCCATACTCCCCGTGTGCCCCCCCCCCCCCCAATACATTTTTGGGGGAGCCTCTCGGGCTTCCAGCCACTCTGCCTTGCTAGCTCCCGCTGCTGCTGCTGCTGCCGCTGTTGCCTGTTGCCACGCTGCTTGGTCCGAGTTTGGTGGGTGGTTCTGTCACGGCTTTCTTCCAGGGGTGAAGGAGAGGACCAAAGTGCAGCGCGGCTAGTGTTCAACATGTTTAATTAAAGAACAAGTGAAACACTACAAACAACATACAAAATAACAAATGTGAAAAAACCGAGACAGACCTATCTGGTGCAGACAAAACACAGAGACAGGAAACAACCACCCACAATCCCCAACACAAAACAAGCCACCTATATATGATTCTCAATCAGGGACAACGATTGACAGCTGTCTCTGATTGAGAACCATATTAGGCTGGACACAGAAACAGACAAACTAGACACACAACATAGAATTCCCACCCAGCTCACGTCCTGACCAACACTAAACAAGCAAAACACATAAGAACTCTGGTCAGGACGTTACATTGTAGCTGGGGATTTAAAAAGAGCAAATCTGAGAACAATGCTACCTAAATTCTATCGGCATATTGACAGTAGCACTCACGCTGGGAAAACACTGGATCACTGCTACTCTAACTTCCGCAATGCATACAAGGCCCTCCCCGCCCTCCTTTCGGCAAATCTGACCATGACTCCATTTTGCTCCTCCCTTCCTATAGGCAGAAACTCAAACAGGATGTACCCGTGCTAAGGACTATTCAACGATGGTCTGACCAATCGGAATCCACGTTTCAAGATTGTTTTGATCACGTGGACTGGGACATGTTCCGGGTAGCCTCTGAGAATAATATTGACGTATACGCTGATTCGGTGAATGAGTTTATAAGGAAGTGCAGAGGAGATGTTGTACCTACTGAGAAGATGAAAACCTACCCTAACCAGAAACCGTGGATTGATGGCGGCATTTGCGCAAAACTGAAATCGCGAACCACCGCATTTAACCATGGAAAGGTGACTGAGAATATGACCGAAAACAAACAGTGTAGTTATTCCCTCCGCAAGGCAATCAAACAAGTGAAATGTCAGTATAGAGACAAAGTGGAATCGCAATTAAACGGCTCAGAGACGAGACGTATGTGGCAGGGTCTACAGACAATCATGGACTACAAAAGGAAAACCAGCCACGTAACGGACACCGACGTCTTGCTTCCAGACAAACTAAACACCTTCTTTGCCCGCTTTGAGGATAACACAGTGCCACTGTCGCAGCCCACTACCAAGAACTGTGGGCTCTCCTTCTCCGTGCCCGACATGAGTAAGACATTTAAACATGTTAACCCTCACAAGGCTGTCGGCCCAGACGGCATGCCTAGCCACATCCTCAGAGCATGCACAGACCAACTGGCTGGTTTGTTTATGGACATATTCAATGTCTTCCTATTCCAGTCTGCTCTCCCCACATGCTTCAAGATGGCCAGCGTTGTTCCTGTACCCAAGAAGGCAAAGGTAATTTAACTAAATGACTATCGCCCCGTAACACTCACTTCTGTCACCATGAGGTGTTTTGAGAGACTAGTCAAACCTCTTCAACCTCAGGAGGCTGAAGAAATTTGGCTTGTCACCTAACACCCTCAAACTTTTACAAATGCACAATTGAGAGCATCTTGTCAGGCAGAATCACCACCTGGTACGGCAACTACACCGCCCACAACCGCAAGGCTCTCCAGAGGGTGGTGCGGTCTGCACAACGCATCACCAGGGGAAAACTACCTGCCCTACAGGACACCTACTGCACCCGATGTCACAGGAAGACCAAAAAGATCATCAAGGACAACAGCCACTCGAGTCACTGCCTGTTCACCCATCCAGAAGGCGAGGTCAGTACAGGTGCATCAAAGCTGGGACCGAGAGACTGAAAAATAGCTTCTATCTCAAGCCATCAGACTGTTAAACAGCCATCACTAACACAGAGGCTGCTGCCTACATACAGACTTGAAATCACTTTAATAAATTATCTCTAGACACTTTAATAATGCCACTTTAATAATGTTTACATATCTTGCATTACTCATCTCATATGTATATACCGTATTTTATACCATCAATTGGATCTTGCCTATGCCGCTCTGTTATTGCTCATCCATATATTTACAGTTGAAGTCGGAAGTGTACATACACTTAGGTTGGAGTCAAAAAAACTTGTTTTTCAACCACTCCACAAATTTCTTGTTAACAAACGATAGTTTTGGCAAGTCAGTTAGGACATCTACTTTGTGCATGCCACAAGTAATTTTTCCAGAAAATTATGTCATGGCTTTAGAAGCTTCTGATAGGCTAATTGAAATAATTTGAGTCAATTGGAGGTGTACCTGTGGATGTAATTTAAGGCCTAACCTTCAAACTCAGTGCCTCTTTGCTTGACATCATGGAAAAATCAAAAGAAACAGCCAAGACCTCAGAAAAAAAATTGTAGACTTCCACAAGTCTGGTTCATCATAGGGAGCAATTTCCAAACACCTGAATGTACCACGTTCATCTGTACAGACAATAGTACGCAAGTATAAACACTATCGGACCACGCAGCTGTCATACCGCTCAGGAAGGAGACGCGTTCTGTCTCCTAGAGATGAACGTACATTGGTGCGAAAAGTGCAAATCAATCTCAGAACAACAGCAAAGGACCTTGTGAAGATGCTGGAGGAAACAAGTACAAAAGTATCTATATCCACAGTAAAACGAGTCCTATATCAACATAACCTGAAAGGCCGCTCAGCAAGGAAGAAGACACTGCTCCAAACCCGCCATAAAAAAGCCAGAATACGGTTTGCAACTGCACATGCGGACAAAGATCAGACTTTTTGGAGAAATGTCCTCTGGTCTGATGAAACGAAAATAGAACTGTTTGGCCAAAATGACCATTGTTATGTTTGGAGGAAAACGGGGGAGGCTTGCAAGCCAAAGAACACTATCCACCCGTGAAGCACGGAGGTGGCAGCATCATGTTGTGGGGGTGCTTTGCTGCAGGAGGGACTGGTGCACTTCACAAAATAGATGGCATCATGAGGCAGGAACATTATGTGGATATATTGAAGCAACATCTCAAGACATCATTCAGGAAGTTAAAGCTTGGTCGCAAATGGGTCTACCAATGACCCCAAGCATACTTCCAAAGTTGTGGCAAAATGGTGTAAGGACAACAAAGTCAAGGTATTGGAGTGGCCTTCACAAAGCCCTGACCTCAATCCTATAACACATTTGTGGACAGAACTGGAAAAGCGTGTGCAAGCAAGAAGGCCTACAAACCTGACTCAGTTACACCAGCTCTGTCAGGAGGAATGGGCCAAAATTCACCCAACCTATTGGGGAAGCTTGTGGAAAGCTACCCGAAACGTTTGACCGAAGTGCTACCAAATACTAATTGAGTGTGTGTAAACGTCTTACCCTCTGGGAATTAGATGAAATAAATAAAAGCTATTATTATTCTGACATTTCACATATTTAAAATAAAGTGGTGATCCTAACTGACCTAAGGCAGGGAATTTTTACAAGGATTATGTCAGGAATTGTGAAAAACGGAGTTTAAATGTATTTGGCTAAGGTGTATGTAAACTTCCAACTTCAACTGTATATGTATATATTCTTATTCCATTCCTTTACTTAGATTTGTGTGTATTAGGTAGTTGCTGTGGAATTGTTAGATTACATGTTAGATATTGCTGCACTGTTGGAAGAACAAGCATTTCACTACACTCACAATAACATCTGCTAACCATGTGTATGTGACCAATCAAATTTGATTCGATTTGATTTTGACGGTTTCGCTTGCACAGACTGGAATATGTTCCGTGATTCATCCGATGGCATTGAGGAGTTTACCCCAAGTCACCGGCTTCATTAATAAGTGCATCGCAGTCCCAACCAGAATCGATGGATTAAGGGCAACATCCGCATTGAGCTAAAGGCTATAGCTGCTGCTTTCAAGGATTGGGACACTGATCTGGACGCTTATAAGAAATCCTGCTATGCCTTCAGACGAACCATCAAATAGGCAAAGCATCAATAAAGGACTAAGATCGAATCCTAATACACCAGCTCTGACGCTCGTCGGATGTGGCAGGGCTTGCAAACTATCACGGAATACAAAGGGAAACCAATCCCGAGCTGCCCAGTGACGTGAGCCTACCAGACGAGTTAAATGCCTTCTATGCTCGTTTCGAGGAAAGCAACACTGAACCATCCATGAGAGCATCAGCTGTTCCGGATGACTGTGCGATCATGCTCTCCATAGCCAATGTGAGTAAGACCTTTAACCTCTCTGGGATATGTGGGATGCTAGCGTCCCACCTCGACAACAGCCAGTGAAATTGCAGGGCTCCAAATTAAAAACAACAGAAATCCCATAATTAAAATTCCTCAAACATACAAGTATTTTACAGCATTTTAAAGATAAATGTAAATCCAGACACAGTGTCCGATTTCACATAGGCTTTACGGCGAAAGCACACCAAACGATTATGTTAGGTCAGCACCTAGTCACAGACAACCATAAAGCCATTTTCCAGCCAAGGAGAGCCCTCACAAAAGTCAGAAATAGCGATTAAATTAGTCACTAACCTTTGATGATCTTCATCAGATGGCACTCACAGGACTTCATGTTACACAATAAATGTGTGTTTTGTTCGATAAAGTTAATTTCTATGTCCAAAAACCTAATTTGAAATTGGTGTGTTATGGTCAGAAATGCATTGTCTCAAACAAACATCCGGTGAACTGGCAGAGAGCCACATCAAATTACAGAAATACTCATCATGAACATTGATAAAAGATACAAGTGTTATTCATGGAAATATAGATAAACTTCTCCTTAAAACCTCTATCATTCTCATCAGAAACGCTGACTAGAATAGCCTACCCTAGCGCCACAGGGATATCATATAATACAATTTCATGAAATCACAAGTCCAATACAGCAAATGAAAGATAAACATCTTGTGAATCCAGCCAACATGTCCGATTTTTAAAATGTTTTACAGCGAAAACACAACATATATTTATGTTAGCTCACCACCATATCCCCAAAAATACAGCCATTTTTTCACTGCAAAGATAGCTTTCACAAAACCCACAAATAGAGATAAAATTAATCACTAACCTTTGAACAACTTCATCAGATGACAGTCTTATGACATCATGTTATACAATACATTTAAGTTTTGTTCGAAAATGTGCATATTTATAGTCAGAAATCGTGGTTTTACATTGGCGCCATGTTCAGAAATGGCTCCAAAACAGCCAGAATAATTACAGAGAGCAACGTGAAATACAGAAATACTCATCATAAAACTTTGATGAAAAATACATGTTGTACACATAATTAAAGATAAACATCTTGTGAATCCAGCCAACATGTCCGATTTTTTAAATGTTTTACAGCGAAAACACAACATATATTTATGTTAGCTCACCACAATATCCAAAAACACACCGCCATTTTTTCACAGAAAAGATAGCTTTCACAAAACCCACAAATAGAGATAAAATTAATCACTAACCTTTGAACAACTTCATCAGATGACAGTCATATGACATTATGTTATACAATACATTTATGTTTTGTTCGATTATGTGCATATTTATAGCCAGAAATCGTGGTTTTACATTGGCGCCATGTTCAGAAATCGCTCCAAAATAGCGAAAGTAATTACAGATATCAACGTGAAATACAGAAATACTCATCATAAACTTTGATGAAAGATACATGTTTAACATATAATTAAAGATACACTGGTTCTTAATGCAACCGCTGTGTTAGATTTAAAAAAATAACTTTTGTAAAAAGCACAGCATGCAATAATCTGAGACAGCGCTCAGCCATTCTCCGCCATGTTGGAGTCAACAGAGTCAACAAAAATACGAAGTAACATCATAAATATTCCCTTACCTTTGATGAGCTTTCATCAGAATGCAGTGCCAGGAATCCTAGTTCCACAATAAATTGTTGTTTAGTTTTATAATGTCCATTACTTCTGTCGAATTAGCAACTTTGGCTAGCATGTGTCGTTCACGTGTCCAGAGAACTTTGCGCGAATGAACGAAAACTTCAAAAAGTGATATTACATATCGAATAAACTGGTCAAACTCAGTTGACAATCAATCTTCAGGATGTCTTTCTCATATATATCCAATAACGTCCCAAACGGAGCATTTCTTCATGTCTATCTAACGCAGTGCAGACAAAGACATCACATTCCCTCTGCGCGTGGCCAAGAACTGGAAATCTGCCTGACCACGCACTCCAAAGGCTCTCATCCGGTCCCACATGAAGCTATATGCTTCATTCCACGTTCTACTGCCTGTTGACATCTAGTGTATGAAGTGCATACAGATCCATAAATATAGTAGAATTGAATAGGCGATGCCTTTCACAGCGACCCATTTCAGAATTTTCACTTCCTGTTTGGAACTTTGCCTGCCATATGAGTTCTGTTTTACTCACAGATATAATTCAAACAGTTTTAGAAACTTCAGAGTGTTTTCTATCCAATAGTAATAATAATATGCATATCATATGATCTAGGACAGAGTACGAGGCCGTTTAATTTGGGCACAAATTCATCCAAAAGTGAAAATGTCGCCCCCTAGTTCTAAAAAGTTAATGCAAGCGCTGTGTCAGATTTCAAAAACGCTTTACGGCGAAAGCACACCTTGCGATTATGTTTGGGAAGCGCCAAGTCACAGAAAAACAATCAGCCATTTTCCAAAGAAGGAGAGGTGTCACAAAAGTCAGAAATAGCATTATAAATATTCACTTACCTTTGATGATCTTCATTAGAATGCACTCCCAGGAATCCCAGTTCCACAATAAATGTTTGTTTTGTTCGATAAAGTCCATCATTTATGTCCAAATACCTCCTTTTTGTTTGCGCGTTTAGTACACAAATCCAAAGTTCAGACAAAAAGTCATGTTACAGTTCGTAGAAACATGTCAAACGAAGTATAGAATCAATCTTTAGGATGTTTTTATCATAAATCTTCAATAATGTTTAAACCGGAGAATTCCTTTGTCTTTAGAACTGCAATGGAACGCAGCTAACTCTCATGGGAGTGCGCGAGACTGAGCTCATGGCACTCACACCTGGTTGAAACAGCTCTCATTCCCTCCTCCTTCACAGTAGAAGCCTCAAACAAGGTTCTAAAAACTGTTGACATCTAGTGGAAGCCTTAGGAAGTGCAATATGACCCCATAGACACTGTATATTCGATAGGCAATGACTTGAAAAACTACAAACCACAGATTTCCCACTTCCTGGTTGGATTTTTTCTCAGGTTTTTGCCTGCCATATGAGTCCTGTTATACTCAGAGACATCATTCAAACAGTTTTAGAAACTTCAGAGTGTTTTCTATCCAAATCTAATTATATGCATATTCTAGCTTTTGAGCCTGAGTAGCAGGCAGTTTACTCTGAGCACCTTATTATCCAAGCTACTCAATACTGCCCCCCAGTCCCAAAGAAGTTAAGCAGGTTAACATTCACAAGGCCGCAGGGCGGATTACGGATTACCAGGACAAGTACTCAGAGCATGCTTTGAGGCAGCCCCCCGCACCTCTCTGATTCAGAGGGGTTGAGTTAAACGCGGAAAAAACATTTCAGTTGAAGGCATTCAGTATTACAACTGACTAGGTATGCCCTTTCTCTTTCCAGCTGGTAAGTGTCTTCACTGACATTTTTAATCTCTCCCTGACCCAGTCTGTAATGCCCGCCAAGGAAACCTGTCTAAATGACTATCACCCTGTAGCACTAACATCTGTAACCATGAAATGCTTTGAAAGGCTGGTCATGGCTTACATCAACACCATCATCCCATACACCCTGGACCTACTCCAATTCGCATACCGCACCAACAGATCCACAGATGATGCTATCTCTATTGCACTCCACACTGCCCCGTCCCACCTGGACATGAGGAACACCTATGTGAGAATGCTGTTCATTGACTACAGCGCAGCACTCAACACCATAGTGCCCTCAAAGTTCACCATGAAGCTAAGGACCCTGGGACTGAACACCTCCCTCTGCAACTGGATCCTGGACTTCCTTATGGGCTGCCCCCAGGTGGTAAGGGTAGGCAACAACACATCCGCCATACTGACCCTCAACACGGGGGCCCCTCAGGGGTACGTACTTAGTCCCCTCCTGTACTCTCTCCCCATTCACATCAACGGGGCTGTAGTGGAGCGGGTCGAGAGCTTCAAGTTCCTCAGTGACCACATCACTAAGGATCTAACATGGTCCACACACACCAAAAAAGTCATGAAGAGGGCAAGACAATGCCTCTTCCCCCTCAAGAGGCTGAAATGATTTGGCATGGGCACTCAGATCCTCAAAAAGTTCTAAAGCTGTACCATTGAGAGCATCTTCACTGGTTGGCAACTGCTTGGCATCTGACCGCAAGGCGCTACAGAGGGTAGTGCATACAGCCCAGCACATCACTGGGGCTGAGCTCCCTGCCATCCAGGACCTCTATACCAGGCGGTGTTTGAGGAAGGCCCGAAAAATTGTCAAAGACTCCAGCAACCCGTCATAGACAGTTCTCTCTGCCACCTCACGGCAAGTGGCACCGATACACCAAGTCTGGAACCAAAAGGACCCTGAACAGCTTCTACCTCCAAGCCATACGACTGTTGAATAGTTATACTCGGACTATCTGCATTTACTTTTTTCTCTCATCACATATCCTGCTGCTACTGTTTATTCTTTGTCACTTTAATCCTAGTTATATGTACATACAGTATCTGCCTCAATTACCTGGTACTCCTGCACATCAATTCGGTACTGGTACCCCTTGTATATAGCCAAGTAATCGTTACTCATTGTGTATTTATTATTATTTTTATTATTATGTGTTTTACTTTTCTATTACTTCTTGATTTTCTTTCTCTCTGCATTGTTGGGAAGGACCTGTAAGTAAGCATTTCACTGTTAGTCTACACCAGGTGTTTACGACGCATGTGACAAATACCATTTTATTTAATTTGACACACCCTACTACTGATCACTAAAGCATCATTATTCATATATTAGAAAAGACCAAATAGGAGAATGTTCTGAATTCTCTAGGGCATAAGGGGGACGGTGGTTCTGGCTGAATCCACATAATGGGCTACATGCATTTGGGTCGAGGAAATGCCATTGGTTAAGCCACTTCTCTCATTAACAAAATATCTCATCTGAATATTTGTCAGAGAAACAAATAACCATCTGTTACGATCGTCATAATAACTGGACCAAAGCGCAGCATGATCTGGGTTCCACATATTTATTGCTATGTGAACCTCAAAGAAAAACAAAACAATAAACGAACAAAACGAAACGTGAAGCTACAAATATGCTCACAGGCAACTATACATAGTCAAGATCCCACAAAGCACAATGGGGAAATGGCTGCCTAAATATGATCCCCAATCAGAGACAACGATAAACAGCTGCCTCTGATTGGGAACCATACCAGGCCAACATAAATCATTAATCACCTAGATAACCCACCCTAGTCACTGTCACGCCCCAACCAACATAGAGAATAAACAGCTCTCTATGGTCAGGGCGTGACACCATCTTCTCTTTGAATTTCTTCCCAGTGTTTACCATTTAATACACTAATGTTATTGCAATGGAATCTACTCTCAGCCTGGTATCTATTCATAGCCTGAGGGGAGGCATTCTGAACAGAGAAACTAGTAGCAGGAAGACAGTTCTAAGAACCAAAAGAAACATTACTACATCTCTGCCTTAATCTTCAAAATCTGTGATCTACGATGAAAAGAGCCGTCCCTCTCCTCCTCCGCCCGTTGACGTACTGTCTAAACTCAGTGTCACGTCTTATTAACACCTGTTTACTGTCTGAGAAGGTTCGCAAAACAAGACACAAACAAGGCCCACGATACAGCAGACGCTCTCATCGCCGTGACAAGCCCCTGCCACACTGGCATCGCCTGGCTGGGATCGTCGCCCACGGGCTCTGGCACGCTCCCTCTCACACCTGTCAACGCTGAGCTGGGGGAAACACACAGCGCAACACACACACACACTGCGCAGCAACATCAGCTTGTGGTGGTGTTCACTGAGTGGTTCTGCTGAGTTTGCCAGTGTACGGGAAGAGACGCTGGGACTTATTATAGCTGAAAGAACAGAGCAGACATAACACAAACATGTCTAGGGCTGTGATGAGGCGTCACAATCATCTTTTCAATCTGTCTTTCATTTGCCGCTCAGCCACAGTTGGCCATTACGACGCATTCAAGCGCTGTTGTGGAGCGATATGCTGGGCTGACTGGAGTGGTACAGCTGTGTGAGTCACTTTGAATCAAACTGGGAGTTTGATCTCGCTAAGGTTCTGCTTGTAAAGTCAATAATTTGCTGTGCTTTAAGGGCTCAAGTTATGAATCAGATGGATACATTCTACAGATTCAGCCTCTAAAGGGTGTTAAGTCCAACACTGGTACCTGGTTTATAGTAGGCCTACTGCTCTGAATCAAAATTCAAGGAGCAGAATGAATCTGAGCTGTATCACTCATGTGAATCAGAGACAGACGTCAAGCACGTCTCTGATTCAGTCACATAGTAAAGCTCTCAATCAGACAAGAAGTATGAGTCTTACAGTCAGGATGTCAGTGGGTAGTGTAATTAATGTGTGGAGCGCCAGTGAATCAGTCTCAGTAAAAAAGGGTACTATAGCAGCTGACTCTCTTCCCTCAAGGTTCCTATTCAGAGTTAACCAGGCTGCTGCTGCCTACTGAATCAGTCAGCAGCAGGAGAAACTGACTCAGTCTACTAAGTGAGTGAGTAGGCACCACAACGCTACATTACACAACACTTCTCAACTCTCTCATCCAACTCTTCATGTAAGCCTGAAGTGTACATGGCACCTTTTGGGGCCTCTAACATCACAAGAAAACTGGGGACAAAACGTCCATCCACCCAGTCTCCCCTAGTGGCCCAGCTCTTGGCTCAGAAAGCTGGGGTCTTGTTGTGGTCGACACCCAAGTCAGAGCACCAGAGCGCTGTCTCGGTAGACGGATTCATTAGCCACTGCAGATAGATATAAAAAAAGAACGGGTCTACCCGGCCACAAAGGCTGCTGCAAATTTCCATTGTAATCAGAGCTGGGGGGACAAAGAGGCTATTCTGCAGCCCCTCTCCTCCACAGACAGCAAATTAATCATCTCTCTAATGCTTCATGAAAGCCAAACCTTTTAGATTCTTAATTCGAGAGGTGGAGTATATCTTTCATTTTTCCCCCCTCACTATTAACGGGTATGATTAATGTGTTTTCTGAGACCTCCGATGTGCTTCAGTGTGGGCTGAGGAGGAGAGAGAGGCTCCCATGCTCCAGAACGGTAGAAAGGCCATTATTCCAGAATGTTTGCTCCAAATTCACTATTGATTTTTACTTCTTTCAGAACGCAGAGATATTGATTACAAGCTGAGGGGAAACAAATAAACACCTATCATTAAGAAATAAGAAAAAGTCTTAATAGAAAAGAATAGATATCCTGATGAGGAAAGAATTGGCTGTCTGGTTAGCTCATGCGTAGTCATACACCTGTACCGGTAAACACAACACAGCCCCAAAACATGTGTAAACTATCGCTACATTTGTTTATTACTCTCATGAGTTTGCTGATTATATGCTGCACAGGCATCGCAAGGTGGAAACAAAATGACTACATGCCAAGTCATGTAGAAATGCAGCCCCATAAACTGCATATTTGTCCTCACTTGAGAGGGTTCTTTCCTAAAAACGGTTAATTTATTCGGTCCAAAAAATGTATACCATAGCCGTCGAGGGTTTTCTAATAGTCTCATGGGCGATACCCTAAAAAGCAATTCAGCGTAAACACAAAAGAGCCACACTAAACTCACTGTCGATGGAGGGGATAAGAATGGATGGAGAAAGCCCCCCCCCAAAAAAATGTACTCACTTGACACTCTCTCTCTTTCTCGCACACTGAGCACACTCACAGTTAGTTCTTGCACGCTTTGTACAAAATAATAAAATGCAGTACAACAGGATCTTTCTAAGCTCTTTATTAGCTAGCTATAACTGTCATGTTCATGTGTCTCCGGCCATGATCAACTGAAGTAATGACCTCACGACCTGAGTGGTCTTAACCAATCATAGTGCAGTATGATACGACGGTATAATGCAACCAATTACAATTCAGTATGTTGACACATATGAATATTACATCCACCTTCATTAAAAAAGAAATACAATTCGACATATTTTTAAGCGTTTCTTTTGAATACATGCTCTGTAGTTTGAACTCAAGGTAAGTAACCATTTATACTGCATACTGCATCAACATAACAGACTCTGAAACAATGATTCAACATACTGTTACTTTTAGAACAAAGGTTTCTCAGCAACTCAGCAACTTTTCACTGTAGCAATAACATCTGAATGTCAGTGTGTTGTTCTTTTGTGTTCAGTAGCTGACGATGAATGTGGCGGTACACCGCTCCTTCTGCGGTGCGTACGTGATATGAACGTTCAGTGTCAACTCGCTGAATGACGACTGCTGGTTTCCAGTAGCCATGCTCCTGGATTCTAACTGACTCTGCGTCGTTCAGTGGTGCCAGTGGTCTAGCTGACCTGACGTAGTATCGTTTTTGTTGTTGTTGTCTCTGTGCACGTTTTCCATGCATTTCCTTGTAGCTGACGACCTCCGGTCGCAGCTGCTGGTTGGTGCTGGGAAGGATTGAGCGAAGTCTGCGGCTCATCAACAGCTGGGCTGGTGATTTGAAGTTGTCAACTGGAGTATTGCGGGATTCAAGAAAACGGATGTAGGGGTCTCTCTTGCCTGCTTTTTCTTTGTCCATGAGTGTCTGCACAGATTTTTCAGCAAGGCCATTACTTTGAAGGCAATGTGGGCTTGTGGTGACATGTGTAAACTCCCATGCTTTTGTGAAGGATTCAAACTCCTTTGATTTGTAACAGGGGCCATTGTCAGATATTAAAGTCTCTACAATGCCATGGCTGGCAAAGGCTGCTTTCAGCTTGTGGATCACAGCTGTCACGATCTTTCAAGATCGAACCCAGAAGCAGACCAGGACAAGGAGCGTAGGAAGAAGGTGAGTATTTATTTACAATAAAATGTGAAAAGGTAGATTTATCCAGATGGCGTAGCGGGCAGCGGTGGTGAATTGATGAGAGGGAATAGGTGAATCCAATGGAGTAGTCGAATCCTCTGTCAACCAGGCGGGAATGGAGTGAATGATCCAGGTGAGTAACTGAAGGCAAAACAAACGGAGGTAAGTTCAAGGCAAGCAATACGTAAACGAAAACAACAAAACAAATACTATCCAACTGGAGTCTGGTACTAAGGCACAACATACTGTTCATGGCTAACGATCCGGCAGGGAATGGAAGTCAGGTCAGAGCTTTTGAAGAGGAGAGATGATGATCAGGACAGGTGTGCAGATTACTGATGGGAAACAGGTGCGGGTGAACATCAATCTCCCAACGAGCTAATTCGCCCGGCAACCAGACAGGGTGCGTTCCAGGACACCTGAAACATACTCCAGACAGACACACAGGCAAACCCAGACTCAGGAAGCGGGATTCGTGACAACAGCTGCAGATGTGGTGCTGTGAAGCTTGTTGAGTTCGAAGTATCTGCTGTAGTAGTCCACTGTTATGATGTAGTCCTCGTTGTTCCAGGTGAACAGATCGGTTGCCACGCCCTGCCAGGGTTGGTCTGGGATACAGTGAGGTAACATTGGTTCTTTGCTGTTTGAGGGGCTTCGTTCAAGACCGGTGGGGCATTTACCAACAATGTCCTCTTTTTGTTTGCACATTCGGGGCCAAAACAAAATGTCCAATGCTCTCTGTTTGCACTTTTCTATGCCCATGTGTCCAGCAGGGATCTTGGTCAAAATCGTGTCTCTGAGACTGGTAAGAATGATGATTTTCTCTCCTTTGAAAATTATTCCGTTGATCTGTGATAGTTCATCACAATGGTTCCAGAACTATGAGATGCTCGGAGGGCATTTTCTCCTCTCCTCAGGCCATCCATCCTGTATGACTTTCCTCAGCTATGTGAGTTGTGTATTTTTCTGTTTCTGCTTGGATCTCCTTCAGTTTTGTGTCATGAACTGGTAAGTTGCTGTCTGCGACAGAGATGTCTTTGCCTGGACGGTGAGTGATTGTGAAGTTGTATTTTTGTAGGAAGGATCATTCTCTGTAGCCTTGGTGGGGCTGCGGCTAGCGGTTTCCTCATGATTGACTCAAGGGGCTTGTGGTCGGATTCCTCTATGACTTGTGGTCCATAGACTTACTGATGGAAACACTTACATCTAAACAGAATGGCGTACAGCTCCTTTTTGATTTGAGCATAGTTGATTTCACAAGTCTGTCAGAGATTTGGAAGTGTAGCCTATGGGCTTTCCTTCTTGCAGTAGCACTGCACCTAGTCCATACTTCGACCAATCAACTTGGAGTCTGAGCTATTTGTTGGGGTCGTAGTAGGCAATGATTGGTCCTGGTTATCTCGTTATCAAGAATTTCACTTTCTGGAAAGCAATGTCGTGTTGCTTGTCCCAGAGGAACTCACTGGACTGCTTTAGCGGCTGACACAGGGGGGCATTAGCCAAGGTCGCACCCAGCATCTCCAATGCTAAGTAGTTGCCCATGCCAAGCACTGTTTCCAGCTTCTTTAGTGGCTCCATTTCCTTCATGGCTGAGATCTTCTGTGGAACTGTCTTGATTCCATTCGCTGTGAGAAGATGTCCGAAGTAGCTGACCTCTCTAGCTCCGACTGTACTGTTCGAGGTAGAGCCAGACTCCTCTCTCGCGGGACATTTGCAGCATTGCACAGAGGTTTCTGTCGTGTTCCTCTTTGGTTCGACCATAGACAAGGATGTCATCCACAATTTCCACAACTCCGTCGAGGCCTTCGTACACCTCGTCGATCTTTCGCTGAAACTCAGTTTGGGCTGAGATAATCCCAAAAGACAGGCGACGGAACCTATAGCGTCCAAACGGTGTGTTGAACGTTGTGAGCTTAAATGACTCTTCTGTGAGCTTGATTGCCCAGTAGCCTGATCTGGCGTCCATGACATTGAAGTAGCGTGCTCCCACTAGCTTGTGTGTGATGCCATCTAGCGTCGGTAAGGGGTAATGGGGGCGTTTGATAGACTTGTTCAAGTCTCTTGTGTCGAGACGTACTCTGAGCTTGCCTGTGCGTGGTTTCTCCACCACCACTAATGTGTTTACCCAATCTGTTGGTTCTGTAACCTTGTGACGATATCAGATTGCTCCGTGCTCTCCAACTCTTTCTTCAGACAGGAGCGGAGAGCAAGGGGAATCTTTCTATGTAGGTAGACCACAGGGGTTGCGTCTGGGTCAAAGTGAATGGTACATTCTCCTGGGAATAGTCCTATTCCTGTAAAAACATCAGCACCGCAGGTGCTTGAGCGTCAAAAATGTAAAAGTCCAACATCATGTCACTTTCCTTGTATTTTCATTTGAAAGTTTGCATGTGCCTTTTACTGGGAGCTGTTCACCACCATAACCAGTCAGTCTGCGCATGGTGGGCTGTAGCTCGCACTCAGATGTCAAGCTGCGGTACTTATTCAGAGGAATAATGTTTACTTGTGCACCAGTGTCTAGTTTGAACTTTAGCTCTGTGCCTTGTGCTCCTATCTCAATGTCAGCAAAGGTGTGCTCTGTCTCTGATATAACTTTTCTGTGTCACTGAATCAATACAGTCAGCATCTTCACTCACTGTGTGTACTGTTTTCCCACGGTAAGCTCTGCACACTCTGCACGCAAAGTGATTCCATTTTCAACAGTTAGTACATTGTTAGCCTTTAGCTGGGCCATTCTTTGTTCGCCATGCACTTTTTATCCACAATATCCACATTTTGGGGCGTTTTGAGTCTGTGTCCCTCTGTTTTAGAGTTCTGTCTCTAACCGTTCTGAAGCGAGCGCTCTGGGCACCGGAGGTGTGCTTTGATGTCTGCCTGACTGCGTGCACTGCTTGTTCACGTGATGCGCTCATGCTGCCGCCCAAAATGGTTTTCATCTGAACCTGTGCTAGCTCGTGAGATCTGGCTATGTTGATAGCTTTGTCCAGCGTTAGCTCAGACCCAACATTCAAAAGTTTCTCTCTCACTCGCGGTCAGTGTATTCCAAATACAATACGGTCCCTGACCATCTCATCCTTGTTTTCATAATCACAAGCAAACGCAGCTCAATCACAAACTGTTGAAACAATTTGCTAGCTTCCTGTACTTTCTAATGGAATTTGTACATCGCAAAAATCATATTGGTCTTTGGCAAAACATATGCTTCAAAACAATCGTAGTATGTTTTCAGTACATTTGATTCAGCCTCGGTAAGTGTCCATGTGTTGTAATGTCTCTCCTTTTTTCACCGATCCACAGGTGCAGGTAGCTGCACTTTTCCTCTTCTCCTCTTTCCCCCAGAGGACACGTGAACATTAGCTCCACATGCAATTTGAACTTACGCCATGCATCGGGTAAGTTTGTAGACCCCCAGTCCATTCGAGGTGAAGGAACAGTAAAATCCATCATTTAATGCTTTTACTCTGACACCATGTCTTACTTTGCACGCTTTGTACAAAAAAAATAATTTCAGTACGACAGGATCTTTCTAAACTAAGCTCTCTACTAGCTAGTTATAACTGCCATGTTCATGTACAGTTGAAGTCGGAAGTTTACATACACCTTAGCCAAATACATTTAAACTCCGTTTTTCACAATTCATGACATTTAATCCGAGTAAAAATTCCCTGTTTTAGGTCACTTAGGATCAGCACTTTATTTTAAGAATGTGAAATGTCAGAATAATAGTAGTGAGATGTATTTCAGCTTTTATTTCTTTCATCACATTCCCAGTGGGTCAGAAGTTTACATACACTCAATTAGTATTTGGTTGCATTGCCTTTAAATTGTTTAACATGGGCAAAATTTTCCGGGTAGCCTTCCACAAGCTTCCCACAATAAGTTGGGTGAATTTTGGCCCATTCCTCCTGACAGAGCTGGTGTAACTGAGTCAGGATGTAGGCCTCCTTGCTCGCACATGCTTTTTCAGTTCTGTCCACAAATCTTCTACAGGATAGAGGTCAGGACTTTGTGATGGCCACTCCAATACCTTGACTTATTGTCCTTAAGCCAATTTTTCACAACTTTGGAAGTATGCTTGGGGTCATTGTCCATTTGGAAGACCCCTTTGCGACCAAGCCTTAACTTCCTGACTGATGTCTTGAAATGTTGCTTCAATATATCCACATAATTTTCCTACCTCATGACGCCATCTATTTTGTGAAGTGCACCAGTCCCTCCTGCAGCAAAGCACCTCCACAACATGATGCTGCCACCCTAGTGCTTCACGGTTGGAATGGTGTTCTTTGGCTTGCAAGCCTCCCCCTTTTTCCTCCAAACATAACGATGGTCATTATGGCCAAACAGTTCTATTTTTGTTTCATCAGACCAGAGGACATTTATCCAAAAAGTACAATCTTTGTCCCCATGTGCAGTTGCAAACCGTAGTCTGGCTTTTTTAATGGAGGTTTTGGAGCAGTGGATTTTTCCTTGCTGAGCGGCCTTTCAGGTTATGTCGACATAGGACTCGTTTTACTGTGGATATAGATACTTTTGTACCTGTTTCCTCCAGCATCTTCACAAGGTCCTTTGCTGTTGTTCTGGGATTGATGTGCACTTTTCGCACCAAAGTACGTTCATCTCTAGGAGATGGAACGCGTCTCCTTCCTGAGCGGTATGATGGCTGCGTGGTCCCATGGTGTTTATACTTGCAAACTATTGTTTGAATAGATGAACGTGGTACCTTCAGGCGGTTTTGAATTTGCTCCCAAGGATTAACCAGACTTTTCTGAGGTCTTGGCTGATTTCTTTGGATTTTCCCATGATGTCAAGAAAAGAGGCACTGAGTTTGAAGGTAGGCCTTGAAATACATCCACAGGAACACCTCCAATTGACTCAAATGATGTCAATTAGCCTATCAGAAGCTTCTAAAGCCATGACATAATTTTCAAAAAATTTCCAAGCTGTTTAAAGGCACAGTCAACTTAGTGTATGTAAACTTCTGACTGGAATTGTGATACAGTGAATTATAAGTGAAATAATCTGACTGTGAACTATTGTTGGAAAACTTACTTGTGTCATGCACAAAGTAGACGTCCTAACCGACTTGCCAAAACTATAGTTTGTTAACAAGAAATTTGTGGAGTGGTTGAAAAATGAGTTTTAATGACTCCAACCTAAGTGTATGTAAAGTTTTGACTTCAACTGTATCTCTTAATCTGTTTTCAGTAATCAATAGGGCATTGATAAGAGATTGCAAATCCAAGAAGGCTTGAATAAAAGTGTGTTTGTCTACCCTACTTCAGAGCATTGGCCTCAGCCTTTAAATCTCCTCACAAATGAGAGAATGACATTTAAGTCTGTGAAGTGTTATTCAAGCCAGCAATTGTGACAAGTCTTTCATGGCAAATGTGTTTGGATTAAATGAAGACCAAGGGGACTCAATCAAATGGAGGACAATAAAGTTAATACAGTCCAAGTGATAAAGGAAAAATGATATGCCATGCATGCTCAATGAACAGTTTTTGACAAGCAGCCCTAGTGTCAAAAGGGACCTTTAATCTGATTATTCAACCAATGTGGTCTATTTGGATAACAGCACCACATAATCTGCATTACCAAAATCTCCCACGTTGTGTCTCAAAGGTTACATGAGTGACGCACTAGCACCACTTCCTGTGTTTACTGCTCTTCTTGAGAGCTCAGAACAGTTGACGTCAATCGTTATACCCACCATATCTGTCATAACCCTGCCTGCACGCATAGACCCATTAGTTCCACCTTGTTGACATGGCCCTGCTGTAAGCACACAACAGCAGCTCGCGCAAGCTAATGGACTGATTAATGCAGGACTTAGAAGCAATCAAACAATAACCCCTGATCCACAGGACTATTGTGCTCCATCTGCTAATAGCAGGTCCACCGTAGGCTGATTGCATGTGATGACCGTAAAGGCAATAAAATGGAGATGGAGGTCTACTCAGGAACAGATTCATATGCATCAATGGTTGAACACATCAGGCTTACGCTGGATAGAGTGGCACTGAGTATCACTGAAAGATACACAGAGACACACATATAACCATCCAAGTAGAGTTTGGCAATAATGTTGTACTGGATGAAATATCTTTGGCAATCAGTGGGTTAGGGTTAGGTGATATTAGGCATCCTGCAATGGGAAATCACTAGAACAGCTAAAGCAGTCATTTTGACTGATCATTAATGAATTAATTTTATTACTCTGATATTTTTAGTCATGCCCGCTCCATCCTTTAATTTTCCTAAATAGGTCTAAAAAACACACTGCCGTGGTTATAATCGTGATATCAAAAACAGAACTGGAGTTATAACCAGTTTTAGGAGAGCATGTCATTATTTGAATGCTTTTCCCACGTTGCCCCTCCTCCCGACAGTAGGGCATAATTATATAATCACCAACTGTGAATGAAGAACAAGGCGGGACATTCGATTGTATTGGCATATTCTGATTATAATCTCAAAATTGTATGTACCCTATATTAGTCCACCAAATCCAAGCAGTCTTATCAGTCTACCCTTGTCTATAGTGAGAGCGTGTGTAATTTACAGTGGCAAGAAGACCAAGACGAATGGATGCACATGCTGCATTAGCGCTGCTACAAGATCTGAATGAAAACTACTTAGATGGTGGGGAATAAAAAAGAAATGAATCATGACATCTCTGATGATTATTCTTCTGATTCTGAGCCTCAGCCTGAACATACACCTCCGAGGCCTAAGCACAAAAAAGTCAGAACGGTATATACTGAGCAGGTGCCCACACCACCACCAAATGAAATGGTGGGGACTGTACTGTTTTGAAAAGAATCTACAACGGGCAGCAGGTGGGTGAGTGTCGGCGAATGTGGTGATGAGGCTTGTGGAACCTTACGCTGGCAAGTGGAGAAATGTCAGCGTGGACAATTTCTTCACTTCACTGTCATTGGCGAACAAGTTGCTAGCAAATAAAACAAGCCTAGTAGGCACCACGAACAAAGTGAGAAGTGAGCTCGCTCTGCGCAAAATAAGGCAATTGCACAGCCGTTGTACTCCACAACGGTGCTGAAGAAAGACAAAACTCACACTATACCAATGCAAGGCAAGATGGAACGTTTCTGTCATGAGCACCATGCATCCAACAGTTGCCAGCGACTAAGACACAATATAGAGAAAACCAGATACTTTTACGCACTACAACCAAAGGTACTGTATGTCAATATTACATAATACGCGTCGCCATTTATAGATACATTTATTAAATGCATTATGCTCTTCTGTAAAACACGTGTTAGTATTTCCTGTGGGAAAATAATCCTAATATTTTCTATTCTATTCTTTTCCATAGGTTGGTGTGGATGTTTTGGATCAGATGGCACGACTGTACTCTGTAAAAGGAGGCACCCGCAGCTGGCATGTTGCTCTATTCTAAAACATGCTTGACTTGGCTGCTATCAACGCACACATGTTGCTGTATTCTAAAACATGCTTGACTTGGCTGCTATCAACGCACACATGTTGCTGTATTCTAAAACATGCTTGACTTGGCTGCTATCAACGCACACATGTTGCTGTATTCTAAAACATGCTTGACTTGGCTGCTATCAACGCACACATGTTGCTGTATTCTAAAACATGTTTGACTTGGCTGCTATCAACGCACACATGTTGCTGTATTCTAAAACATGCTTGACTTGGCTGCTATCAACGCACACATGTTGCTGTATTCTAAAACATGTTTGACCTGGCTGCTATCAACGCACACATGTTGCTGTATTCTAAAACATGCTTGACTTGGCTGCTATCAACGCACACATGTTGCTGTATTCTAAAACATGCTTGACTTGGCTGCTATCAACGCACACATGTTGCTGTATTCTAAAACATGCTTGACTTGGCTGCTATCAACGCACACATGTTGCTGTATTCTAAAACATGCTTGACTTGGCTGCTATCAACGCACACATGTTGCTGTATTCTAAAACATGCTTGACTTGGCTGCTATCAACGCACACATGTTGCTGTATTCTAAAACATGCTTGACTTGGCTGCTATCAACGCACACATGTTGCTGTATTCTAAAACATGCTTGACCTGGCTGCTATCAACGCACACATGTTGCTGTATTCTAAAACATGCTTGACTTGGCTGCTATCAACGCACACATGTTGCTGTATTCTAAAACATGCTTGACTTGGCTGCTATCAACGCACACATGTTGCTGTATTCTAAAACATGCTTGACCTGGCTGCTATCAACGCACACATGTTGCTGACGGTGCATGGGTCTTTCTGGTTGGGGTCATTTAAAAATAAAAATAGTTATACAAATAAGCTGTTACTGTGATCCAACACAGATGGTTTCTGTTTCATAGTTGTAACAAAGGCACTCCACAAACAAAATTAAGTCATTTTTTTTGTTTTTACAGTGGCTTTCTAAAGTATTCACCCCTCTTGGCATTTTTCCTATTTTGTTGCCTTACAACCTGGAATTAAAATGGATTTTGGGGGGGGTTGTATCATTTAATTTACAAAACATGCCTACCACTTTGAAGATGCAAAATATTTTTTATTGTGAAACAAACAAGAAATAAGACAAAAAAATGAAACTTGAGCATGCATAACTATTCACCCCCCAAAGTCAATACTTTGTAGAGCCACCTTGTGCAGCAATTACAGCTAGGGTATGTTTCTATAAGCTTGACACATCTAGCCACTGGGATTTTCGCCTATTCTTCAAGGCAAAACTGCTCCAGCTCCTTCAAGTTTGATGGGTTCTGCTGGTGTACAGCAATCTTTAAGTCACAGATTCTCAATTTGATTGAGGTCTGGACTTTGACTAGGCCATTCCAATACATTTAAATGTTTCCCCTTAAACCACTCGAGTTTTGCTTCACCAGTATGCATAGGGTCATTGTCCTGCTTGAAGGTGAACCTCTGTCCCAGTCTCAAATCTCTGGAAGACTGAAACAGGTTTCCCGCAAGAATTTCCCTGTATTTAGCGTCATCCATCATTCCTTAAATTCTGACCAGTTTCCCAGTCTCTGCTGATGAAAAACATTCCCACAGCATGATGCTGCCACCACCATGCTTCACTGTGGGGATGGTGTTCTCGGGGTGATGGGAGGTATTGGGTTTGCGCCAGATATAGTACTTTCCTTGATGGCCAAAAAGCTCAATTTTAGTCTCATCTGACCAGAGTACCTTCTTCCATATGTTTGGGGAGTCTCCCACATGTCTTTTGGCGAACACCAAATCTGTTTGCTTATTTTTTTCTTTAAGCAATGGCTTTTTTCTGGCCACTCTTCCGTAACGCTCTCTGGAGTGTACTGCTAAAAGTGGACCTATGGCCAGATGTGGAGCTTTGTATCTCTTTCAGGGTTATCTTTGTTGCCTCTCTTATTAATGCCCTCCTTGCCTGGTCCATGAGTTTTGGTGGGCGGCCCTCTCTTGGCAGGTTTGTTGTGGTGCCATATTCTTTCCATTTTTTATAATGGATTTAATGGTGCTCCGTGGGATGTTCAAAGTTTCGGATATTTTTTTATAACCCAACCCTGATCTGTACTTCTCCACAACTTTGTCCCTGACCTGTTTGGAGAGCTCCTTGGTCTTCATGGTGCCACTTGCTTGGTGGTCCCCCTTGCTTAGTGGTGTTGCAGACTCTGGGGCCTTTCAGAACAGGTGTATATATACTGAGATCATGTGACAGGTCATGTGACACTTAGATTCCACACAGGTGGACTTTATTTAACTAATTATGTGACGTATGAAGGTAATTGGTTGCACCAGATATTATTTAGGGGCTTCATAGCAAAGGGGGGTGAATGCATATGCACGCACCACTTTTCCGTTTTTTTGAATTTTTTTAACTAAGGAAAATGCTGTTTTGTTATTTGAAATGGGAAAAAATATATATTCTAATGTTACTTAACACCTTTATGAACACAACACAGTGACTATTTTATGGATAGCATATATGAAATATACATATAAATATACATATACTATTACATTGCTATAATTTTGCAGTCAGAAGGGGGGCCCCTCAAGTCCCAGGGGTTCTACTGTTTATAAGTCTATCGACAACGTCATCCCCACAGTGACTGTACGTACATATCCTAACCGAAAGCCATGTATTACCAGCAACATCCACACTGAGCTAAAGGCTAGAGCTGCCGCTTTCAAGAGCTGGATACTAATCCGGACGCTTATAAGAAATCCAGCTACACCCTCCAACAAACTATCAAACAGGGAAAGCATCAATACAGGACTAAGATCAAATCCTACTGCACCGGCTCTGACACTCATCGGATGTTGCAGGGCTTGCAAACTATCACGGATTACAAAGGGCAACCCAGCCAGGAGTTGTCCAGTCTATGCTCGCTTCGAGGCAAGCAGCACTGAAACATGAATGAGAGCACCAGCTGTTCCAGACAACTGTGTGATCATGCTTCCGGTAGCCGATGCAATGCTTTGAAAGGCTGGTCATGGCTCACATCAACACCATCATCCATGACACCCTGGACACACTCTGACACCCTGGACACACTCCAATTCGCATACTGCCTCAGCAGATCCAAAGATGATTCAATCTCTATTGCACATCACACTTTCCCGCCTGGACAAGAGGAACACCTAGGTGAGAATGCTATTAATTGACTACAGCTCATTACTAAGCTAAGGACACTGGGATTAAACACTTCCCTCTCCAACTGGATCCTGGACTTCCAGATGGGCCACACCCAGGTGGTGAGAATAGGCAACAACACATCCGCCACGCTGACCTTAAGCACAGGGGCCCCTCAGGGGTGTGTGCTTAGTCCCCTCCACAACTCCAACACCATCATTAAGTTTGCAGACAACATGACGTGGTAGGCCTGATCACTGACAACGATGAGATATCCTATAGGAAGGTGCCAGTACAACAACTTCTCCCTCAACGTCAGCAAAGGAGCTGATCGGGACTACAGGAAAAGGAGAGCCAAGCATGCCACCATTCACATCGAAGGGCATGTAGTGGAACGGGTCGAGAGCTTCAAGTTCCTCAGTGTCCACATCACTAAGGACCTATCATGATCCAAACACACCAACACAGTCGTGAAGAGGGCACGACAATGTCCCTTCCCTCTCAGGTGGCTGAAAGATTTAGCATAGGCCCTCAGATCCCCCAAAGGTTCTACAGCTGCACCATTGAGAGCATCCTGACTGGCTGCATCGCCGCTTGGTATGGCAACTCCTAGGCATCCGACCGCAAGGCGCTACAGAGGGTAGTGCGTACGGCCCAGTAAATCAATGGGGCCAAGTTCCCTGCCATCCAGGACCTCTATACCAGGCGGTGTCAGAGGAAGGCCCTACAAATTGTAAAAAATAATCCAGCCACCCAAGTCATAGACTGTTCTCTCTGCTAACTCACGGCAAGCGGTACCGGAGTGCCAAGTCTGGGACCAAAAGGCTCCTGAATAGCTTCTACCCACAAGCCATAAGACTGCTGAACAGTTAATGAAATGGCTACCTGGACTATTTGCATTGACCCCCTTTTTTTTCACTGACTCTCTTGAATTGACTCTATGCACACTCACTGGACTCTACCCACACACTCACACATACTACACTGACACTCCAACACACACATACACACACACTACATATGCTCACACACACAAAAAGCACACACACACACACACACACACACACACACACACACACACACACACACACACACACACACACACACACACACACACACACACACACACACACACACACACACACACACACACACACTGCTGGTACTCTGTTTATTAACTATCATGATTGCCTAATCACTATTACCCCTACCCTACCTACATGTACATATTACCTCAATCACCTCAACTACCTTGTTCCCCCAGCTAGTTGACTCTGTACCAGTACTCTTTGCATATAGCCTCGATTATTGTTATTTTATTGTGGTAGATATTTACTATTTTGTGCACATTTTCGTACTTTTTAACTCTGCATGGTTGGGAAAGTGCTCATAAGTAAGCATTTCATGGTAAAGTCTACACCTGTTGTATTCGGCGTATGTGACAAATACAATTTGATTTCATTTGACGTGTGAGTCAATGTCAACCTGCCCAGCCTCACTACACAATGACAGAGCCTATTGACTTTTCCTCTTTTCACAAAGACAGTGTCAATTACACAGCCATTAGCAGAATGACATGTTGTTGTCCTTGTGCTAATAGGTGATTCTGTATGACACTGGCTGCATTGTCAGAACAGTCCACATATTCCATTTTATCACTCTCTCTACATCCGCTAACAACGGAACAGCAGTACATCTGGTACCCAGCCCAGGCCGGCGGTGTGGCGGTGTAAATCAGATCTGTTCTGTCCTGTTCTCGCCTCAAACACAAAGCCAAGCGTTATGAAAATAATCTATCCAATGTTTCAGACTTAATGTGACCGTTTGATGGGTCAGCTAAATCGGAGACAGCCAGAGAAGAGACAGGCTAACCATTACACTCCGGAGGAGGAGGAGTGAGGGAAGGGAGGGATATGTGAGGAAATGCAGAGGGTATGGGGAATGGATGGGTTGGCTCGTCTTACACGTCTCACTGATCCTCTCAGAGCCTCTCCCTGGCTGACTTGTAGGTTGACTGTAGAGGAGCTTGTAAAGCAGGGGTGAACAGTGTGCAGGTCCTCCAAAGAAGGCACTGGACTGAAGGCGTTATTTTTGAACGTTTCATGTGAGCCCTTTATGGGGCATGGATCTGGGAGGCATTTTAGAGTAAAGGAGGAAACGTGTTTGAAATTCAGTACTGTGACAGGCTGGGGAATAAATATCCAGATTTTCAGACCCAAAACATAGCATAATATAACACGGCAGGCTTACCACAGTTAGATGGAAGGCCTGTGAACTGGTGACTGAAATATTGAGGGAAATACTTAATTCCGTCCAGAAGGATAACACTAGGTACATTTAAAAGAAAAGATTCCACAACGGCCAAGAACAAACTCTGCATTTTTTGTTCTTACAGCATTTCTCCCTTTGAAAGAAGAAGCTCAACAGAGGAGCTTACAACTCAGAAGTTTACGTTGGGACAAGCAACATTTCTCCAACAAGGAAAAACGTCCCCACCTGCTGATTCCAACTAAACAAATTGCTATGGGGTGAGAGAGAGAGAGAGACAGAGCAGCAAGACAGGTTTCTAACAAAAACTGAAAGCAGAATACCATCCAGGAAGATTTATCACTGCTGAATTGTCCCCATTTCCCACCAGTACACAGTGTTTGGCCAGCTTAGATTGATATAATATAATGGCGCCGAAGGGGATGGCTGCCGTTTTACGGACTCCTAACCAACTGTACTAGTTTGTTTGTTTTTTCGCATTGTTTGTAACTCATTTTGTACATATTGTTGCTGCTACCGTCTCTTATGACCAAAAAGAGCTTCTGGAAATCAGAACAGGGATTATTCACCTTGAAATAGACAAAGATTTTTTCTTTAATGAGTCTGATGCAAAGGATGTACTGCTTTATCAAGACAAGGCCCAAATCCCCGTCATCAGCATGAAGAAAAGACGGAGAAAAAGGGGGAGGAGGGCGGGGTTCCTTGTAAGAATTAGCTGACGAGTAGCTAAACCACCACTACCCTCCATATTTTTGGCCAATGTGCAATCATTGGAAAACAAACTGGACGATCTAAAATTAAGACTATCCTACCAACGGGACAGTAAAAACTGTAATATCTTATGTTTCACCGAGACGTGACTGAACAACGACACAGATAATATAGAGCTGGCTGGCTTCTGGTTAAGATGAGGGGCGGGGGTGTGTGTCTATTTGTCAATAACTGCTGGTGCGCGATGTCAAATATTAAAGAAGTCTCAAGGTTCTGCTCGCCTGAGATAGTGTGGTCTACACTTATCATGAGGTATTCTATCTACCAAGAGAGTTCTCATCTATATTATTCGTAGCCGTCTATTTACCACCACAAACCGATGCTGGCACTAAGACCACACTCAACGAGCTGCATAAGGTGTCATGACGTTGTATTGATTAATGTGACGACTGCTGTTTATCAAATCATTAACTGTTTATAATTACGTGATTAAATGAATCAGGTAATCATTAACTCAGTAACCTGGGGCACCATGGGAAAGTTTGTTTTTATTGAGTTTCCATTTCCCAAATTAACTCAAAGAATATCAGAATATCGATTTTACAACAGTCACTAATGAATTAATGAACTAGTCTCATCCTGAACGTCTCATAATCTGGGAATCTGCACAAACCCGAGTCCCACTAAATGAGTCCGTACCACACCAATTGAGATGATTATTTATTTACTAACAAGCTAAAATGATAATATAAGATACACATACAAAAACACACAGTCTAGGCCATTGATTAGAACTTAGTACAATGAAACAGTATGACACGTGTGACACAAAATGGGGATTTAAAAAGAGAGAAAAGCACACTTGGATACATTTGTAAACTATGCTTAGTTTAGCCCTAACACCTTGCCCCGAACTGCTACTCTTATGGTTCAGAATATAATGATGTAATTACTTGTCGAAGGTCTCCGATGGGGTGTCTCTTTGTGGACCGGGATCCGACCTCTTCTCTGATGGCGGCACGTCTTTTTTTACCGGGTGTAACTCTCTGATTGTCCACACGATGTCAGTGTCCTTTTTCTTAGTGGTCGGTTTCCTCGCCCTTGTTCTGAAAGAGGGTCTTCTGAGTACAGTCAGCCACCTAGCCAATGACGGACTGGCCTTCTGGAGCACCGGGAGTTTTGACAATTGGGTCTGATGCAACGCAAAATATAAATAATCCCAGCCCCCGCTTAAATAAAAATAACCAAGTGCTGTGTGTCTGACTGGCCCAGGTGAGTGGGTTGCTGGCCCACTGCCACTGTGGTTGGGTATTAAATCTGTCAGCCTCTCTCTCCCAGCCAATTACTTTTGGTCCAGTCCATTATAACTTTACCTGGGACCCGCCCCCTTCCAATCTCTGTTAAGTGGTGAAATTTGAATAAATATTGGAGTGGAGCAAGATGGACAAACAAAAAGACAAAAAACGTAAAAGGTGGTGCTGAAAAGCGAAGAGAGAAGAGGTTGAAGTCCCTTGAGGCTGATGCAGCCAAATTGTTTTAAATAAATTATTAATTTGACGCCGTTACCAGGCAATCATCTCAGCCTAGTTAGCCTGAAGGCACTGGCAGCAGAGAGGAGAGAGAGCAGAGAGAGCAGCCCATTGAGCCCAGCGATACCAGTTCAACTGTTAGTCAAGGTTTTGCAGCTGAAGCAGTAAGATAGAAGACAATAGGGATAAGATAAGCAATGTTTGGGTTTGGCTAGCTGGCTATTTAGCTATATCGTGCCTTTTGTTGAAACAAGCGCTCGTTAATGTCACTTTTCGTGAACCGACCAATCACAGCCTGGATGGGGCGGGAAATTAAAAAAAGGTTGACAGCAAACTTTCTAAATGTTGAACTCATTGTTATGCATGAATGGTTATGATTTATGACAAGTTAGTACTTAGCATTAACAAATTAGAGACTAACCACCAATGTAGACAGTTTTTCTTCCACAAGGATTTAATGACGGAACAAAACTTACAAATTATAAATGTTGGTTGTGTATTTCTTAAAACTGCTGTATTGTCCAATTGGAATTAATACTGTACTAGTGGTATATAGTATACTATTATATGAAATTATATGAATATACTAACATTACATAATGAATATATTAATATTATACTAACATTATACTATTATAGTAACATTAAACTTTTTATTTAATGTTATAATATTATACTAATATATTAATTTATACTAATTACTCATCCAGGTTGAGGATAGTGCATCTTCAGTGGACAGATGAAGATTGCCCCAGAGCCAGGATGCCACTGTCACCCCAATTGCTTTTATTTTAAGAGGCCAAAGTCAGGAGACCTAGATATATATTTTTTTTGTTTCCACCCCCAACAAAAGTGAAAAGTCTGTGGTGCAGAAGGTTTTCTTTTGTGATGGGACCAACAGGAAGTGGCTATCATACAATGAAGACAACCATGCTTTATTCTGCTTCATTTGTATGGCATTTGCAAAGCCTACAGAGAACAGCCCATTCATGACTGGAATGGCAGACTGAAACATATCCATCAGAGAGTGGAAGAGCATTATGCATAGAGTTTATGCTGAGGCCTACTTGCTAAGGTCCTCCAAAGGTAACATTTAGAGCCTGTTCATCGGCATTCAGATGTCTGCTCATTGAGAGCAAGTGCGCAGAAGAAGGCAAGTGCATTATAGATGTTGTTAAAGTCATGGAGGGGTCTGAGCTACAGAGGCAGGCAGTCTGAAGCAGCTTATACACTAGATAACAGCAGCATTGACCATGGCAACTTTTTAGAGATGATCATTCTGCTGGGAAAGTACGACCTGTGTATGAAAGAATATCTCACTGCCTGAATAGAGAAAAGCAAAAAACTGCATGAGTCTGGGTCAAGAGGGGGCAGAGGCTCTCTAATCACTCTATTATCAATAACGTCATTACCACCATGTCACGGTCGTCATAGTCGTTCTCCTCCTCAGACGAGGAGGAGCATGGATCGGACCAACACGCAGAGTGGGTAGTGCTCATGATAATTTATTAACTCGAAACTGAACACTAACATGAAACCAAAATAACAAAAATGAATACAACCGACAACAGTCCCGTGTGGCACGAATACAAACACGGAAACAAACACCCACAAAACACACGTGAAACCCCGGCTGCCTTAGTATGATTCTCAATCAGGGACAACGATTGACGGCTGCCTCTGATTGAGAATCATACCAGGCCGAACACAAAATCCCAACATAGAAAATCACACCTAGACAAACCCACCCAACTCACGCCCTGACCAACTAAATAAATACAAGACAAAAGAAAACAGGTCAGGAACGTGACATAACCCCCCCCCTTAAGGTGCGAACTCCGGGCGCACCAGCATAAACTCTAGGGGAGGGTCTGGGTGGGCGTCTGTCCACGGTGGCGGCTCTGGCGCTGGTCGTGGTCCCCACCCCACCATAGTCAATCCCCTCTTCCGTAGCCTCCTCCAAATTAACCCCCCTAGATTAAGGGGCAGGACCGGACTGAGGGGCAGCACCGGACTGAGGGGCAGCACCGGACTGAGGGGCAGCACCGGACTGAGGGGCAGCACCGGACTGAGGGGCAACACCGGAATGAGGGGCAACACCGGAATGAGGGGCAGCTCCGGACTGAGGGGCAGCACCGGACTGAGGGACGGATCCTGGCTGGCTGGCTCTGGCGGATCCTGGCTGGCTGGCTCTGGCGGATCCTGGCTGGCTGGCTCTGGCGGATCCTGGCTGGCTGGCTCTGGCGGATCCTGGCTGGCTGGCTCTGGCGGATCCTGGCTGGCTGGCTCTGGCGGATCCTGGCTGGCTGGCTCTGGCTGGTCCTGGCTGGCTGGCTCTGGCTGGTCCTGGCTGGACGGCTCTGGCTGGTCCTGGCTGGACGGCTCTGGCTGGTCCTGGCTGGACGGCTCTGGCTGCTCATGGCTGGCTGGCGGCTCTGGCTGCTCCTGTCTGGCGGAAGGCTCTGGCTGCTCCTGTCTGGCGGACGGCTCTGGCTGCTCCTGTCTGGCGGACGGCTCTGACGGCTCGGGACAGACAGGCAGCTCTGACGGCTCGGGACAGACGGGCAGCTCTGACGGCTCGGGACAGACGGACAGCTCTGACGGCTCGGGACAGACGGACAGCTCTGACGGCTCGGGACAGACGGACAGCTCTGACGGTGCTGTGCAGGCAGGCAGCTCAGACGGCGCTGGGCAGGCAGACAGTTCAGACAGCGCTGGGCAGGCAGACAGTTCAGACAGCGCTGGGCAGGCAGACAGTTCAGACAGCGCTGGGCAGGCAGGCAGCTCAGTCACTGGCTGCGCTGGAGAGGAGGAAGGCTCTGACAGCGCTGGACAGGTGGGAGCAACTGGAGAGAGAAGACGGAGAGACAGCCTGGTGCGGGGGGGCTGCCACCGGAGGACTGTTACGTGGAGGTGGCACCGGAAAAACCGGACCGCGAAGGAGGGCACGCGCTCTTGAGCACCGAGCCTGCCCAACCTTACCAGGTTGAATGGTCCCCGTAGCCCTGCCAGTGCGGCGAGGTGGAAAAACCCGCACTGGGCTATGCTGGCAAACCGGGGACACCATTTGTAAGGCTGGTGCCATGTACGCCGGCCCGAGGAGACGCACTGGAGGCCAGATGCGTTGGGCCGGCTTCATGACACCCGGCTCGATGCCCAACCTAGCCCGGCCAGTGCGGCAAGGTGGAATAGCCCGCACTGGACTAAGCACGCGTACTGGGGACACCGTGCGCTTTACCGCATAACACGGTGTCTGACCAGTACGAAGCCCTCTCACTCCACGGTAAGCGCGGGGGGTTGGCTCAGGTATCCTACCCGGCTTTGCCACACTCCGCGTGTGCCCCCCCCAATACATTTTTGAGTCTGACTCTCGGGCTCCCAACCGCGTCGCCGCGCTGCCTCCTCATACCAGCGCCTCTCTGCCTTCGCTGCCTCCAACTCCGCCTTGGGACGGCGATATTCCCCTGGCTGAGCCCAGGGTCCTTTGCCGTCCAGGATCTCCTCCCAAGTCCACGAGTCCTGTGTCCTCGGTCTCTGCTGCTGTCTGTTCCCACTCTGCTTGATCCTTTTTTGGTGGGTGTTTCTGTAACGGTCGTCATAGTCGTTCTCCTCCTCAGACGAGGAGGAGCATGGATCGGACCAACACGCAGAGTGGGTAGTGCTCATGATAATTTATTAACTCGAAACTGAACACTAACATGAAACCAAAATAACAAAAATGAATACAACCGACAACAGTCCCGTGTGGCACGAATACAAACACGGAAACAAACACCCACAAAACACACGTGAAACCCCGGCTGCCTTAGTATGATTCTCAATCAGGGACAACGATTGACAGCTGCCTCTGATTGAGAATCATACCAGGCCGAACACAAAATCCCAACATAGAAAATCACACCTAGACAAACCCACCCAACTCACGCCCTGACCAACTAAATAAATACAAGACAAAAGAAAACAGGTCAGGAACGTGACACACCATCCAACACACAATGCACCAAGGCCACCATAGCAAGTGAAATCCAGGAAGCTGGTATGTTTTCAGTCCAGATTTACACTATGCAGGACATTACAACACAAGATCAATGCTCTGTCATAGTCAGATATGTGACGAACGTCATCCATGAGGCTTGTGGCTGTGGTGAAATGTGAGGCATCCACTGGACAATACTTTCTCCAGGTACGGAGTGAAGTACCGGAAAACATGAAGCTTGACATCAGCAAGTGCATTGGCAATTCCACTGATGGAGCCTCCAGTAAGGCCAGTATAAAGGCTTCTCTGCCCTGCTCTCTGCAAAGTCCACCAATCAAGTGCATGTGTGGTGCTATGCACACATTTTTAACCTTGTTTTGGCAGACACAACAGAGAGTGTCTTGGCAAGTGGGTCACTTTTTGTTCTCATTAACAACATAGCTGTGTTCTCCTGTGAATCCTACCAGAGGATTAACATTTGGGAGATGGAGAGCAAGGACCCAAGACACAGAAGTCTTGCTCCAATTGGAGAGACAAGCTGGTGGGCTAAAGACAGTGCCTTAAAGAAGGTCTTTGGAGCTTTTGGAAATCCAGATGAGGTTCTGTATGTTGATGTCCTTCTCACTCTTTCAACCATACAAGATCAGAAAAACATAAACACTACTGCACGGTTGAAGGCACAAGGATACATTGAGGGGTTGCTCAGACATTCCTCAGAATATTTCAGGTCACCTCACCAGTCTCAAAATATCTTCAAACAAGTTGAATGGACATTCTTTCTGCGCATCGTATGTTTGTGTCTATAGAGGAGCAGCTGAAAGGAATGGCAAGAGATTTTGAAAAAGTCAAGGCAGCTGCAGACACATTTGTTCAGTGGGCCAACGGGAAGTTGCAGGAATGGGATGAAGAAACAGAGCTGGAGTTACATTTACATTTTACATTTTAGTCATTTAGCAGACGCTCTTATCCAGAGCGACTTACAGTAGAGTGCATACATTTTTTACATTTCATTACATTACATTACATTTCACATACTGAGACAAGGATATCCCTACCGGCCAAACCCTCCCTAACCCAGACAACGCTATGCCAATTGTGCGTCGCCCCACGGACCTCCCGGTTGCGGCCGGCTGCGACAGAGCCTGGGCGCGAACCCAGCCCAGCCTGGGCGCGAACCCAGAGACTCTGGTGGCGCAGCTAGCACTGCGATGCAGTGCCCTAGACCACTGCGCCACCCGGGAGGTCACCCGGCTGAGAGACCACTCAGCCAACGAAAAGGGCTCGAAAGAAGAAAACTATGGCACAAGATGAGACTTTTACTGGGGCAGGGAGTGCATACAGGATTGGTGTCCATAATCAAATTCTGGATACAGTTATAGATGGCATCCATCGGCGATTTCTGAGTAATGGCACTTTGTATGCCGACATGGCTCTTCTGGACCCTAAAAACTTTAGTCAGCTACCATCCAATGCCCTTCCACAGACAGCCCTTCAAGAACTAAGCAAATGTTTGATCAAATTTGACAGCAGAGCAACGGTGGCCAATTTACAGAGTGAGCTCATGAGTCTGGCAGAACAGTGGACTAGGTTAAAACAATAGGGATTTGAAGAATACACAACCAGGACTATGGAGGATCATGAACCTGAAGGAATCTAAGATGAGGTGGAGATGGTGACTGTCCAGTGTGTTGCTACAGTATTCTTAGTCAGTACAACCTATTGACCGACGCATACCACATACTGGGCCTTGCTTACACGTTTCTACTTACCCTGTCAGTAACCCAGGTAGCTTGTGAGTGGAGCTTCTCTACTCTGAAATTCATCAAGAGTAGGAGCACTCTATCTCAACAGCACCTGGAGGCTTTTATGCTCATGGCTACTGAGTGAGATGTTTTAATGACCCTGGACAGTGACCTGGTTATAGATGGCATTGCTGAGAGAAGTGAGCTGCTGCAGAAATTGCTAATTGGAGGAAATATGTATATTTTTATTTCATTCTATGACTTGGCTATTCACCAGTCTTTTCACCAACAAATTTCTTCCTGTATTATTTATTTTACTGGTCAAATGGTTCCAGAGATTCTTGCCACCTTGTTGCCAGTGCCATTGTGCCAATATGTGCTCCTTCCAGCCAGCCTCCTCTTAAGAGCAACACATTCCCCTTGTTCTATTTTACATCAATTTTACTAAAGTTATTGTTATAAATATTGTTCAGTAATCTTGTTTACATAAAGTGTGGCGTGGGTTCTGTGGGTGGTGGTGTATCGCTGGGGGGGTTTTGGTGGGTCTGAGTCAAAAAGTCCAGGGACATTTTTCATTCCCAGTTCGTCCCTGCGTGTAGCTCAGGGCTCCAGCATAGGAATGAAAGCAGTGCAGACACAGGATTCCTTGGAGCGTGGTAACCAGGTGGTCCTGCTTGAATTCACCCTCTTAGACATAGCTCATCCGTAGCATAGATTGTTAAAAGGTTCCTTTGTCTTCTTCAACCTCGTGCTGCGTTTTGGGGTTGCGACTAACTCTGACCTTAGCTGTAGCGTGTGGTCACTGAGTCTGCTTTGTAAATTCTTAATTCACATGTTTTATACCCTTGGGTCAGAAAGGGGCGTTTCTGTCTCTATGACTAACTTCACATTTCATCGTTACAAAAACATTCTCTTTGATCTGGACATTTTCCACACAATGTACAGTATGCAAATATCAGATACATATTATGAAATCTCTTCAAGTTACAATGTTTTCGTTATAACGTCATTCAACACAAACAACATTCATTTTCATATTCCATCTATCGTCATTACCACCATTTTGGCTAACTAAACATATTGTCCCAAAGCCCATTTATTGCATGTTACTGTTCTGAGGTAGGTTTTCCATAGGCCCATCATACATTCCATTCCTCCACACTGAGAGGACAAAGGGATTTTGTCTGCTGCCTTAAGATTTACAAATGGGCCGGAGGTGTCATAAACCCCTCCCTCGGTGGGTGTGAGAGATGTCTCTCCAGGATTGTGGTCCACGGTAAACTGGCTTTAACAGGCCAGTCATGACAAAGGCCATAAGCAACCAAGAAAATGCTAATCCAGAAGCAGCGCTCCTACTGGCCGGGGACTTTAATGCAGGAAAACTTAAATCCGTTTTACCTAATTTCTACCATCATGTCACATGTGCAACCAGAAGAAAAACAACTCTAGACCACCTTTACTCCACACACAGCGACACATACAAAGCTCTCCCTCGCCCTCCATTTGGCAAATCTGACCATAATTATTTCCTCCTGATTCCCGCTTACAAGCAAAAACTAAAGCAGGAAGTACCAGTGACTCGCTCAATAAGGAAATGGACAGATGACGCGGATGCTACGCTACAGGACTGTTTTGCTAGCACAGACTGGAATATGTTCCGGGATTCATCCAATGGCATTGAGGAGTATAACACCTCAGTCACCAACTTCCTCAATAAGTCCCGCTTTCAAGGAGCGGGACACTAATCCGAATGCTTATAAGAAATCCTGCTATGCCCTCAAACGAACCATCAAACAGGCAAAGCGTCAATACAGGACTAAGGTTGAATCCTACTACACCGGCTCTGATGCTCGTCGGATGTGGAAGGGCTTGAAAAATATTACGGACTACAAAGGGAAACCCAGCTGCGAGATACCCAGTGACGCGAGCCTACCAGATGAGCAAAATGCATTTTATGCTCGCTTCGAGGCAAGCAATACTGAAGCATGGATGAGAACACCAGCTGTTCCAGACGACAGTGTGATCACCCTCTACGTAGCCGATGTGAGCAAGACCTTTAAACAGGTCAACATTCACAAAGCTGCAAGGCCAGACGGATTACCAGGACGTGTACTTAAAGCATGCGCGGACCAACTGGCAAGTGTCTTCACTGACATTTTCAACCTCTCCCTGACCGAGTCTGTAATACTTACATGTTTCAAACAGACCACCATAGTAAAGGGGGGCCCAAGAACGCAAAGGTAACCTGCCTAAATGATTATCGCCCCATAGCACTCACGTCAGTAGCCATGAAGTGCTTTGAAAGGCTGGTCATGGCTCACAACACCATCATGCCGGAAACCCTAGACCCACTCCAATTCACATACCACCCCAACAGATACACAGATGACGCAATCTCAATAGCACCCCACTCTGCCCTTTCCTACCTTGACAAAAGGTACACCTATGTGAGAATGCTGTTCATTGACTACAGCTCAGCGTTCAACACCATAGTGCCCTGAAAGCACATCACTAAGCTAAGGACCCTGGGACTAAACACCTCCCTCTGCAACTGGATCCTGGACTTCCTGACGGGCCGCCCCCGGTTGGTAAGGGTAGGCAACAGCACATCTGCCATGCTGATCCTCAACACTGGGGGCCCCTCAGGGGAGTGTGCTTAATCCCCTCCTGTACTCCCTGGCCAAGCATGACTCCAACACCATAATTAAGTTTGCTGACGACACAACAGTGGTAGGCCTGATCACCGACAACGATTAGACAGCCTATAGGGAGGAGGACAGAGACCTGGCAGTGTGGTGCCAGGGCATCAACCTCTCCCTCAATGTGAGCAAGATAAAGTAGGTGATCGTGGACTATAGGAAAAGGAGGGCCGAACTGGCCCCCATTAACACTGACGGGGCTGGAGCGGGTCGAGAGTTTCAAGTACCTTGGTGTCCACATCACCAACTATCATGGTCCAAACACACCAAGACATTTGTGAAGAGGGCACAACATTACCTTTTCCCCCTCAGGAAACTGAAAAGATTTGGCATGGGTCCCCAGTTCCTCAAAAGGTTTTACAGCTGCACCATCGAGGGCATCCTGACCGGTTGCATCACCGCCTGGTATGGCAACTGCTCGGCATCTGACAGGAAGTGCTGCATCAGATGACCTTGCCTCCACAATCACCTGACCTCAACCCAATTGAGATGGTTTGGGATGAGTTGGACCGCAGAAAGAAGGAAAAGCAGCCAACAAGTGCTCAGCATATGTGGGAACTCCTTCAAGACTGTTGGAAAAGCATTCCAGGTGAAGCTGGTTGAGAGAATGCCAAGAGTGTGCAAAGCTGTCATCAAGGTAAAGGGTGGCTACATTGTAGAATCTCAAATATAAAATAACACTTTTTTTGGTTACTATATGATTCCATATGTGTTATTTCATAGTTTTGATGTCTTCACTACTATTCTACAATGTAGAAAATAGTACAAATAAGGCAAAAACCCTTGAATGAGTAGGTGTGTCCAAACTTTTGACTGGTACTGTATAAAAAATCTAAATAACACTTAACTCTCACATTAGGGGGGTGAGTGGGACTAAAACATGATAGGCTAAACAGTGCTATATAAACAATAACATTTCACCCATCATTGTAATTCACAATGTCTAATCTTCTGATGGAAAAGACATTGGCAGGATATTCAAACACAGTTCTGGCCTGTATTTGGCCACTTAGGCGGCTGACGCAGCAGTTCTGGATTCTTAGACAGGGCGCTTGCTTGCCAAGAACAGTTTGGCCTCTTTTGGGGTGTAAAACATACATGCTGATCCCTCGCCTGTCACCTTGGACCGGGCTGGGAAGAGGAATCCATATCGGATGCTGGCCGCCCTGCATTAATTGTGTAGCTCATTATACTCTTTCCGTTGGTTCCTTACCTCAAAAGTAACATCTGGGTAGAAAGACACCCTGTCTCTGTTGTAGTTAAGGGGGAACTGTTGACTTGCCAGCTTGTGGATGAGATCCCAGGTATAAAGGATAGTGCAGCTGTGCAATGAATGGCCTTGGTGGCGCTCCCTTGGCTGGCTTTGTTGCTTGTAATCTATGTGCGCGGCCGATCAGGAAGGGCGTTTTGAAGTGTTACATCCCCAGCAGTGCCGGTATCAGCTCCGATACAAATTCAGTGGGTCTCCCTTTCTCAGAATGCGATTCAATCATTTCCAGTCGGGCTTTCAGGGTTTTGTTGTAATTTTGAACATTTTGCACTGTTTCTTAATGTTCTGTAGCCTGGCCTGGTGATCGATTGTCGTCTGCTCAACCTCATGCACCCTGCCCTTGATTGCCTTCACAGTTTCTGTCAAAGTCCCAATACTCTTTGAGATATCAGCCAACTTTGTGTCCACCTTCGTGAGTTTATAGCAGCCAGTAGGTCACTGAGTGGGTTCTGTAAGGAGCTCTTGGGAGCTAGCATCTTCAGCTAACTCCTTGTGAGTCAGCGATGTTGGCATTGGTCTGTTGTCTGTCTCGTCCAAATGATCTTGTTTAGCGCCGCCTATTTTGGTGCCTTTTCCTCATCAGACAATGTTTGAAATTATAGGCTGTGAGAGGTTAAGAGCAATATGAATTTGTTTAAAAATGTAGCAGAGCTCTAACAATCCATGTATATTCCATAGCACCCCCCCCACTATGTCTTAATTTCATCAACAAAAATATAGACTCTTAGCTTTCATTTGACACCTAATTTGACATGCTCTTATGAACTTCACATGTTGGTGCTCATGGGTCATTTTATATGGAAAGGATCATGAAGCCTCACTCACACAACGTTGGTGTTTAAACCACCACACCCACACACCGCCACCCAGCAAAACAAATCTAAAATATTTGTTTAATACATTTTTGGTTACTACATGATTCCATATGTGCTATTTCATAGTTTTGATGTCTTCACTATTATTGTACAATGTAGAACATAGTACAAATAAAAATCCCTTGAATGAGTGGGTGTGTCCAAACTTTTGACTGGTACTGTATATGCACAATTAATAATTGACAATGATGGAAGGTGTGTGTGTGTGTAAATGTGTGTTTTTGTGGGTGTTTTCATGTATTTCTACGTGTAGCTCCAGATGTAGGTTTATTCCATCTGTGTTCTCTCTCCCCTTGTTCTCTCTCTGATGAGATCATTGGCTTTGTGGGTGCTGATAAAACACACAAGTAAAAGGCTCCAAACACAGCCCATTTCTCCCAGGTGTCATAAATATTCTTTATCTCCTCGCTGCTCCTTTCATTACCCTCCGCCCCAGCGCATTAAATCCCCAAGATTGGAAAATAAATACAGCGCATTAAAACATTAGATATGAAAATTGATTCATTTCTCCCCTTTAAATAGCATTATGAAAACCCCCAGTGCCATATATCACTCTGGGATGGAAGGCGAGATGTGTCCGGGCGTCTTACAGATGCTCGTTCCTGTAGGCTCATCAGCTTTACGACGTTACGTGGATGTTATGGATCTTGTATGTACGTGATTGATGCTGATGAGTTACCTCTTGTTTTATTCTGTGGCCCAGTCATTTGGAGCAGCGTGATTAGATTTAGAGGAGGAGGGGGGGAAAGTGCTGTGTGATCTACCTCCTAGATGGGTAGTTCACTGGTGATGGCTATTATAGGCTCAAGACTGGGGTCTTTTACCCTTAGAATAAAACTGGTTGTCTTTTTGCGTATGTCGTTCAACTCTTGACAATGCTTGTGTGGCGTTGGTTTGTCACCTAAAACCACCAAACTTTTACAGATGCACAATTGAAAGCATCCTGTCGGGCTGTATCACCGCCTGCTACGGCAACTGCACCGCCTGCAACCGCAAAGCTCTCCAGAGGGTGGTGCGGTCTGCCCAACGCATTACCGGGGGTAAGTGACCCGCCCTCCAGGACAACTATAGCACCCGTTGTCACAGGAAGGCCAAAAATATCATCAAGGACATCAACCACCCGAGCCACTGCCTGTTCACCCCGCTATCATCCAGAAGGCGAGGTCAGTACAGGTGCATCAACGTTGGGACCGAGAGACTGAAAAACAGCTTCCATTACAAGGCCATCTGACTGTTAAACAGCCATCACTATCACATTAGAGGCTTCTGCCTATAGGCATAGACTAGGAATCACTGGCCACTTTAAGGAATGGAACACTAGTCACTTTAATAATGTTTACATATCTGGCATTACTCATCTCATATGTATATACTGTATTCTATACTATTCTACAGTATCTTAGTCACATAATGTTTACATATCTGGCATTACTCATCTCATATGTATATACAGCTGGAAGATGACATACACCTTAGCCAAATACATTTAAACTCAGTTTTTCACAATTCATGACATTTAATCCAAGTAACTATGCCCTGTCTTAGGCCAGTTAGATCACCACTTTATTTTAAGAATGTGAAATGCCAGAATAATAGTAGAGAGAATGATTTATTTCAGCTTTTATTTCTTTCATCACATTCCCAGTGGGTCAGAAGTTTACATACACTCAAGTAGTATTTGGTAGCATTGCCTTTATAAATTGTTTAACTTCGGTCAAACATTTCGGGTAGCCTTCCACAACCTTCCCACAATAAGTTGGGTGAATTTTGGCCCATTCTTCCTGACAGAGCTAGTGTAACTGAGTCGGGTTTGTAGGCCTCCTTGCTCACACACGCTTTATCTGTTCAGGCCACACATTTTCTATAGGATTGAGGTCAGGGCTTTGTGATGGCCACTCCAATACCTTGACTTTGTTGTCCTTAAGCCATTTTGCCACAACTTTGGAAGTATGCTTGGGGTCATTGTCCATTTGGAAGACCCAATTGCGACCAAGTTTTAACTTCCTGACTGATGTCTTGAGATGTTGCTTCAATATATCCACATAATTTTCCTCCCTCATTGATGCCATCTATTTTGTCCATCTATTTTGTGAAGCGCACCAGTCCCTCCTGCAGCAAAGCACCCCCACAACATGATGCTGCCACCCCCGTGCTTCACGTTTGGGATGGTGTTTTTTGGCTTGCAAGCCTCCCCCTTTTTCCTCCAAACATAACGATGGTCATTATGGCCAAACAGTTCTATTTTTGTTTCGTCAGACCAGAGGATATTTCTCCAAAAAGTATGATCTTTGTCCCCATGTGCAATTGCAAACTGTATTCTGGCTTTGTTATGGCGGTTTTAAAGCAGTGTCTTCTTCCTTGCTGAGCGGCCTTTCAGGTTATGTCGATATAGGACTCGTTTTACTGTGGATATAGATACCTTTGTACCTGTTTCCTCCAGCATCTTCACAAGGTCCTTTGCTGTTGTTCTGGGAATGATTTGCACTTTTCGCACCAATGCACGTTCATCTCTAGGAGACAGAACGCGTCTCCTTCCTGAGCGGTATGACGGCTGCTGGTGTTTATATTTGCGTACTATTGTTTGTACAGATGAACGTGGTACCTTCAGGCATTTAGAAATTGCTCCCAAGGATGAACCAGACTTGTGGAGGTCTACAATTTTTGGCCGATTTCTTTTGATTTTCCCATGATGTCAAGCAAAGAGGCACTGAGTTTGAAGGTAGGCCTTGAAATACATCCACAGGTACACCTCCAATTGTCAATTAGCCTATCAGAAGCTTTTAAAGCCATGACATAATTTTCTGGAATTTTCCAAGCTGTTTAAAGGCACAGTCAACTTAGTGTATGTGAACTTCTGACCCACTGGAATTGTGATATAGTGAATTACAAGTGAAATAATTTGTCTGTAAACAATTGTTGGAAAAATGACTTGTGTCATGCACAAAGTAGACGTCCTAACCGACTTGCCAAAACTATAGTTCGTTAACAAGAAATTTGTAGTGGTTGAAAAACTAGTTTTAATGACTCCAACCTAAGTCTATGTAAACTTCCGACTTCAACTGTACTGTTTTCTATACTATTCTACTGTCTCTTAGTCCGTTCCGCTCTGACATCGCTCGTCCATATGTATATGGCCTAATTCATTCCTACTTGGATTTGTGTGTATTAGGTATATGTTGTGTAATTTATTAGATATTACTTTTTAGATATTACTGCACTGTCGTAGCTAGAAGCACAAGCATTTCGCTACACCCGCAATAACATCTGCTAATCACGTGTATCTGACCAATGCAATTTGATTTGATTTGTTTTTACTGAGTAAGTGCAGAAACTCTGTTTTATTCTGTGTGGTATTTGTGTACCACTTCCATTTCCATGCCGTTCACTAAAGTTCAGAGACAATGAACAGGATCCAGGTGTGGTGTTTGTGTGTGTGTGTATGTGTAAGGGCTGTGGGTGTTTTAGTAAGCTACTTGTCAGGTCCACTCTGGTGTGGTCTAACAGGCCGGTTTTACAGCAGTCTGGGGACTAGAGAGCCCTCAGGTCACCGATGAATAATAACTGCTCCAGACATCCTTTATCAACGGCAGGGGAGGGTAGGGGAGAAATGATTGTAGCCCAGGACCTATTTTAATCACCTTTGGCCTCAGGCTACACACCTACACAATGAATCTCTCCACTTTGATGTACCTGGATCACAGGGCAAGGCATCTCCTCAATACTACAGACCCAGGCCAAGGCAAAATACCCACACTGGATGTTCGATTTGGTTTGATTGTCTTCTGATGATACCGCTATTGTCTGTGTTTATAATGACATGCCATATTACTTAACCTTACTCGTTCAGTCTCTACTTTAGATCGCTTGTCTTCCATAGACCACTCTGATGACATTAGGAAATAACTTATGTTTGTGTGGTTTTTCATTGCATACTTGTCTGATTTTCTGCAACCATTTAGAGACAATTTGCATGCACATAGATGATTTTAAACCAAAAAATATGTTAGTAATTCATGCCTCCAATGACCTCTGTCTTGTTGATCTTAACCAGATGCCGGTTTTGAAACAAAAATGGTTTACTGTATTTCTCTGAGTAAATAACAGACGGTCGCTCGTTTGCCTGACTTTTACCAGATGTTAATAATTGCAGCTGGTTCTTTGAAGATGCAGCTGGTTCTCAGGAAAGTGAATATCTTTGAAACGCTGCGTTTGAAGAGAACCATCAGAAACACTCTTAAGTTCATCTCGCATGTTCTGAATAGCATAATTCAGAACAGTGTGTGAAATACAGTTTTACCAGCGCCTAGAAGCTGTGTGAAAAACCTAATCTCCACTTAGCGCACATTAGCTAACTGCTCCACTCATGGTCATTGAGAAAGGGCTTAAGCCACTGTGTTATCCATCTGTTCAGAGGACAGGTAAGGCAACATGTGCCAACCTCCTCACGTGTATGTCCATTAAATACAAACACAACACTGCATTCAAATAAATGACACTTATCAATCCAGTAATTTTTTTATATGCTGTGTGTACCCTTCCTGCAGCCCCGTATCTAGTTTTTGGGACTTTAATCCAATTCCACGCTTTTTGCTGCTCGTAAAATGTAATCAGCATATCAAAATGCAGAGTAAACATTTGAAAAGCCCTCCTGTGCACCTTTTCCAAATGGCTTTGGCCAAAATACACCTGTACATAAAAACACAGATCCAGAACTTGCTTTTACACAGTAACGGTGTAAATGATGTATGAAATCACATTATGAATCCACTTATTTTCCCGCAAGTACACTGTTGTACACAATTTTCTTATTTACTATGCAATTATGCTAAATAGTCTCTGTGGAGCAACACCAGATGTTACTTAATTAACCTTTACGTGAAGATACCGTTCCATTTCAATGTTTTTCACCTTCAGGAGCTCAAAATGGGAGAAACAGGAAAATAACAAAAAAATCTATTTTGGGTTGGACACCGATGAATGCTGTGGGGGAAAACACTCCTCTAAGGGCTTACTGCTAACATAGGTTATGTGCCCATGCAGTATAATACTATAATATCTACTATATTAATAGGTATACCAGGAATAATGCATTATCAGAGCATACTTTGCCCCCCCTGACACTCACTATCAATTCCATTAAAGCCGGATGTGGACTGGCCGGCAGGCGGCAGCTGTTACAGAGATTTGTGGTAGAGCCGGAAAATCTTTTATGAAGCAAAGACCTGGAAAACTCACAAAACCACTAAGGATTTTCAGAGCTAGATTATCAGATCATACGCAATACCCATAGAGGGAGTGTGGGAACACAATTCAGGAAGTCATATATAGGAGGCAAACTAGTTATACCCTTTTCATACTACTGAGACTAGCCGAGCCAAGATTAGCCGAGCTGTACTGCGCTGGCTTGGTTATGAATCCACCATAGTTGCTGGAACGGTGCTGAAAAGGATAACATGAAAGGACCTAACCCATGTTTGTGGGGACATAGCAAGAAAAGGAATTGGTTTTCAGAATGTCCATATTTCTTAACAAACTAGCTTTTCCGGATATGGCCACGCTAAACTCTGGACATGTTCTTTGTTGTGTGATTTCCCACAATGCCTTCAGTATTTGTTTAAGTTGGCCACATATGTTTTGCATTTCAAGTCATGAAACATCCCTGCTTTCTCACACCCACGCTCCAGTGTCTACACACAACAGAGGATGCTGTGGGCGATCTCGGTGCCAAGCCCCTGTATTTCACGGTATCACCATCGCCGTGGACAACAATATGCTAATGAGATGTGTTAGGTACCCACCTCCACCTGCCCCTGCAGCAGCTCTTCCTGTTCCTGGCCGGCGCTTACATCCAGCGCCACGGCAACCGAGGCAAAGGGACGGCTGGCCATCTGCTGTCGCTCCCGCATGAGCTGCTGTAGACAAAAATGAGAAAGGGAATGAGAGAGAGGGGGAGTGAGAGAGAGAGCGAGAGAAAGAGAGAGAGGGAGTGAGAGAAGAGGACCAGAGGAGAAGAACAGCGGGGGGGGGGGGGGGGGGGGGGAAGAGGGGAAGAGAGGTGGGAGGAAAACTTAATTAATGAGGAAGTGGCAGATGAACAAAGCCTGTTTGAGTTAGACGCTGAGCGGCTTTTTATCGGCGTATGCTCCAAACACCCCGAAGAAAACAAACAGAGACAGAGTGGGAACAATAGTGGGGGGACACAAGAGCCAGGCAGGGCTTGATAGGGACCACACAGACACACAGGAGCCAAGCAGGGCCTGGCTGGATAGGGACCACACAGACACACAGGAGCCAAGCAGGGCCTGGCTTGATAGGGACCACACAGACACACAGGAGCCAAGCAGGGCCTGGCTTGATAGGGACCACACAGACACACAAGAGCCAAGCAGGGCCTGGCTTGATAGGGACCACACAGACACAAAGCACCGATAAGAGTTGGCACACGGGCACACAATGCTGAGTGATTAACTGAAATTGCAGTTATTTTTCAGTTTTTAAACAACTAATTGACCGAAGTTGGTTCAAATATTTGAATTACATTTCTTTTTTCTTCTTCTGTGAGCTCAATAACACGCACATCACAGTCTCTCTAGAGATGAACTAGATCCAGCCTGAACTGTGCGATGAAGTAGGGAGTATTTTCCAACAAGCCAATATTCTATATAGTTTAGAGCATAAAACGTGGTAATTAACGACAATGACCATAATCCATTGCGCATCTACTTGTTGGGTCTGTGTTTCTTTTACGCCTGCTACGGAAGAGAGAAGAATGTACGATCGTGAGGTGATATGGAGAGCAGCTGTTGCTTCGCGAGGTACCTCTACCTGAAAATACATGATATAAGTGACTGATAGTTGGTATTCAGCAGTCATAAAAGTATGCATTATTTATGTTGAAAAACTACAAAATAGTGATTTTGTCAGCAGCATAAGCAGCAGCTTTATAAAGATGAGATGACTTGGAATTAAATAATAAAGTCATCAAATAAAACAAATGTAATATACACAACAACTGAAATATTGTATTAAAGTAATGTGAATAAATTATGGTTAATAAGTGATGGGCAGCAATGGGCAGTCAATACCATCATGGGACTTATATTAAATGTTTTATTCTGCATTCAACCCACATAATGCATAGTGCATTTAATGTTAAGAATTTTTTATTTTTTTTAAAATTGAAAAACGTGATTATATTTTAATAATCGAACCGACCTCAAAAAGCACTAATCGCTCAGAACCAGCACACACACACCTCCCTCTCATGTATATGACTGTACACACACACACAGATATACCCACACATACACTCACACTTTTTCGGCTTCAATAAAGTAGGCTAATGTTATTTGGCTATTGTTTCTAGTGTTCCTTGTGTTTTAGCTTGTGTGTAATCACCCGTTCTTTGTAAAGCACATTTGTTTTAGAGAGCTTATGCATAATGTTGGTCTTACATCATCAATGTTTTCCTCATTGAGTTTCAGTAGAAAGTCCTGCTAGAGACATACCATACGGGGCAATTGTAATGGGGTAAACTGTATATCAACTAAACAAAAGCTGTTGCAATGATGAAGGAATACCACTTGGATCAGACTTAGACCTTGACAACGCTATCTTAACCAGAGGTGCATAGTTTTTCACTATGCCATAGATGGCATATCTGTGCCAGGTAGTACATGTGTGTTAAATATTTGACATAGGCTGGAGTCTGTTTGTATAACCAGTCAACCAGTCTCTTGCCCAAAGAGTAGGAGTTATGTTTGCATGTTTAAGTTAGTATAACCCTTGATCCTTGACCCTGACATGTGGTGGGTGTCTTTGTGCTAACGTGACTACCACAGGATCCATGTCTGACATTTATTCGGCATTCCTAGTCAACGCTACCTACCTACTCGTCTGCACAGTGTCAGTGTCTGCAGGCAAGTAACAGAACACTACAGCTCACTCAAGCGCTATGGCATGTAGCGATGTGTAACCTGTCCATTTCTGTTAGTCTGCCTGGAACACTAACCTGTCCTGCATTGTCAGGCTGTGTCTGTTAGCATGGCTGCTAGCTTGATGCCACTAGCACAGCACTGGGTGTATGTGGTTAAAGGGAGCAGAGCAGTGTGTCTCTGTCTGTTAGCGTTAGCTCCTTCTCACTATCCTCTAACCTGTCCCTACCGCAGGGTTGGCGTGAGAGACAGGGTCAGGGTGAGCTAGGTCGGGAAGTAGAGGCTTGATTAATCGGTCTGGACAGTCAGAGAGGCGATCATAAAAGGGAAGGCGGGAGGGCTGGGGCTGTGAGTCTAGTGGATACTGTGCCCTGGTAGAGCATGTGTATTTTATGTCCCCTGACAAGTCCTTCACAAGTCAAGAAGTACAAGGTGGTATCTGTATCGGCTGCCGGTAAATGACCCATAAAACGCCTAATTAATTTCAGAATGCTGTAAACAATGACAGGCAGATATGAGAGGGGACGAGAGGTGAGGGGCAGAGGAGAGTAACTGACACTTTGGACCAATAAGAGCAAACCTGTTTTCCTGTGTGCACAGACAATAACAAACATCATTGAAGTACCTGCAATAGGACATTTTGAGGGCTGTTTAGCAGACTGACAATGGGGCTCCAAGTAGTGCTCAATGATTTAAATGGAGTGAAATGGCAGCTGGCCAAAGTGTGAGTAGACTAGGTCTACTAAATTCATACTCTGATATCCACTAAACTTCTATAACCTATAACCCTACCCTTCAGAGGGGCACTGAGCTGCAAATCTCAATCAGTGGGAACCAAAACAAAACCAAAAATCATCTTTGGCTACAGAAGTTGACCCATTTTCAGAATCAGAAAAATGGACTATGACAAAGTAATGATTTTGGGGGTATAGAGAGGCATTGACAGGAGATTGGCTTTTGTCCAGCAAACCACTATTCTTGAGAGCATGCATGCACACACCACACACACACACACACACAAAGACTGCTGATGTAGTAGAAATGCCAAGCTCATTGAGAAGACATTTCTCATGCTATATTGCTGCAGTGAGAGCCAGTAGATATATGGCTGGAAGAGGATGGACCTGCGGTCCTGCCAATCTGCATCCTAACTGGATTACTTAATCAATGACAGCCTCCTCTGGGCTTATCCTGATTAATGTCTTAATCAGTGATTAGAGGAGAACTGCAAACAAGACCTGTCCAACTCTTAATGAGACTCCCTGTGTTCATCAATACAGCCCTAACGAAGAGGAAAGTGACATTTGGGTTGAGGATAATACTACAAACATCTAATGTCTGATTCAATCTCATCAGACTGGTTCTATGGAAACAAAGACAAAGATCTGAGTGTTTAAACTGAAGTTTTACACGTCCACCAACACATATTCTGGTAGCTATAAGTATGATTATCTGATTCTCTAATAGAGGTGTGCTAGAATGGAAAAAGATGTTCCCCTTTCCTACTACCTTCTCACCGTAACAGCAGATCTAGGGCAGTCTCTTTAAAGTCTCTTTAAAGACTTTGCCCAAGTGCACACGCCTCATTATGTTGCCCTTGACGACCGCCAGGAGACAACACGTTGGACATTGTTGGAGCTCTACACTGACGCAGACACGATTGATATCCTTTCAATTAATCATTCATTATCTTCTTATTAAACCCCCGTCCTCTGGCTGACGCTCGGCTTGGGATGAGAGGAGCGATAGGATAGGCGGCGGTTATTGGCATGAAATATTTAAACAGGCCTTCTATTGGAGTGAAAGAGAGGGGTCCCCTGAGATGGGCTGTGATTTGACAACAATACAGCACTATTAAACCAGACCCGTTGAGTCCTAAACTCCCTGCATCCCACACCTCCGCTGTATGCCGCTGGGCATAATATCGAGAGGCGATAACAAATATAATTTCTGCCGTATTTGCAAAGTTTCCAAGCAACATTTGTCTACTTGTTGAAAGAGGGTGAGAAATCTCATCTGTGCAAACAAGGGCAAAGATATACCTGCAATATGAAACACCACAGTGGGCTTCATGTTCTTAGAAGAGTCACTTTTGGCAAAAAAAATTGTTTAAACTTTGAAAAAGTGGCTTTTGGACAAATGTTTTGAAATGAAAAGCAAATTGACTGAGAAGTGGAACAGTCTCCATAACAATGACCATCATAGCCAATCAACGGTAGCAGTGACAGTGTGTTGTACAATTGAAAAGAACACCTTTGGGATTGTTTAATCCTGCAACAGAAATTCGAGAAACGATGCAGCCTGAACTGGAAGGGCAGAATGTAAGCAAAGTGAATAGGAGCAGGTTCCACAGGGCAGTTGCTTCACTATAACGAGTGAGAAACCTCTAGTAGTCAACTACAGCAGTACGCTGAGCACAGTCAATGCAACACATTTACCTTCCCAGAGACCAAATCATTCCTCCTTCAGTGTGTGTAATAATGTGAGGCAGACAGAGAAAGCTCTTCTACTGTTGTGTTTAATTCAACTGGACAGAGTATACCAGAGTACACACGGATCCACTTCCACTCAGTCATGTAACGGCCTGCTAATTGGGTAAAATCATTTTCCTGCTAAAGTCCTGTCACATACTTATTTCTGCCTACCCCTTTAATATGGCTTAGATCCCGTTAACGGTATGACAATAGCCAGTGAAAGTGCAGGGCGCCAAATTCAAAACAACAGAAATCTCATAATTAAAATTCCTCAAACATACAAGTATTTTACACCATTTTAAAGATAAACTTGTTGTTAATCCCACCACAGTGTCCGATTTCAAAAAGGCTTTACGACGAGAGCACACCAAACAATTATGTTAGGTCAGTACCTAGTCACAGAAAAACAGCCATTTTTCCAGCCAAAGAGAGGAGTCACAAAAAGCAGAAAAAGAGATAAAATGAATCACTAACCTTTGATGATCTTCATCAGATGACACTCATAGGAATTCATGTTACACAATACATGTGTGTTTTGTTCGATAAAGTTCATATTTATATCCCAAAATCTCAGTTTACATTGGCGCGTTTCGTTCAGTAATGTTTTGCTTCCAAAATATCCGGTGATTTTGCAGAGAGCCACATCTATTTATAGAAATACTCATCAAGTGTTATACAAGTGTTATGCATGGAACTTTAGATAAAAAAAGCTTTACAGAAAAAGCACGCCTTGCAAAACAAGCCATACAGATATCTGCCATGTTGTGGAGTCAACAGAAATCAGAAATAGCATTATAAATATTCACTTACCTTTGATGATCTTCATCAGAATGCACTCGCAGGAATCCCAGTTCCACAATAAATGTTTGATTTGTTTGATAAAGTCCATCATTTATGTCCAAATACCTCCTTTTTGTTAGCGCATTTAGTACACAATCCAAACTTACGAGGCGCGGGCAAGTCCAGGCGAAAGTTCAGACAAAAAGTCATATTACAGTTCGTAGAAACATGTCAAACGAAGTATAGAATCAATCTTTAGGATGTTTTTAACATAAATCTTCAATAATGTTTTAACCAGAGAATTCCTTTGTCTGTAGAAATGCAATGGAACGCAGCTAACTCTCACATGAGCGCGCATGATCAGCTGGCACTCTGCCAGACCCCTGACTCAATCAGCTCTCATTCCCCCAGACCCCTGACTCAATCAGCTCTCATTCCCCCCTCCTTCACAGTAGAAGCATCAAAGCCTTAGGTAGTGCAATATGACCCCATAGACACTCTATATTGGATAGGCAAACCTACAAACCTCAGATTTCCCACTCCCTGGTTGGATTTTTTCTCAAGTTTTTGCTTGCCATATGAGTTCTGTTATACTCACAGACATCATTCAAATAGTTTTAGAAACTTCAGAGTGTTTTCTATCCAAATCTAATATGCATATATTAGCAACTGGGCCTGAGTAGCAGGCAGTTTACCCAGAAAGCACCTTATTCATCCAAGCTACTCAATACTGCCCCCAGCCATAAGAAGTTAAGATATAAACAAAGGACAGTATAAGAAATAGAAATGGATCCTCTGTCCTTTTCCTCACTTCTCTACACCCCCTGCCCTCACACACAGCTAAAACCCTACCATCTGAAATGACTTATCCTGAGGACAGGTCCTTAGCACAGATCGCATTAAATATCCCCTCAGACAGATGATCACACCTACTACATTCCCACAAAGGTGTGTGGATGTGTGTGTGTGTGTGCAGAGCTAGGTGGTTATTAATAAAGAGAACCTACAGCAGGGTTCCCCAACTGGCAGCTGGTGATTTTAATACCACTTTTAACCAAAAATAATTGTGTTGGACATAAAATAATGCAAGAAGACCAGCGAAATCAGCTCCAAGTGATTTACATTTTGGAAATCCGTTCCAAAGTATTACCACGCATAATAGAGATATATATGTGATTATATAAAATTGTAAGCAACGTTTGAAGTAATATGTTTTAGTCATTGGTTTGGGCTTTGTGGGGTCAATTTGACCATCCGTTCAAGAAAAAAAAATCAGCCCACAGCTGAATCTAGTTGATGAAACCTGACCTACAGCATCCCTTGAGGGCAGGCTAGTGCAGCGGTCCTTAGTGCCACCTACAGACCCAAGAGACAGGCCTGTCTGATGCCACCATCAACAACTCACATAACAGCTTTGGAGACCTGAGCCAATGCCAAACACCCCCTTATACACACACACACCCCAGTGCTCCCGGGGGAGACTGAGACAGATGGGATGCTAATGCTAATGGGACACATGGCTAAATGGACTAAATGGGCATTATAAACACTGTTCCCCTGGAAACCAGTGGAAGCCACCAGCGGCTCCCTACACAGCCCTACTCTCCAACTAACAAAATAGCGGATTAATGCCCATCAATTTCCAAATGTGCCACAGAGGCAAGCATAATTGTCAGACGTGACCTTACTGTGACTGTGGCACAATTTTCCTTCCAGCTGGTTGGCTGGCTGGGTTCATCGGCCAATTACAGCCCGCAGATGCCCTCGTTAAATTACCTCATTTTAATTAAATTAAGCGTGTCAGGTAAAGTCACCTGACATGTAAATTAAGTGTCAAGGGTCATCTCTTTCTGTGGGTGACAATGGCTTGGACTAGGTTTCTATTTCATGCTCGATCACACAATGGTAATGCAGGGACATTTTTAATTACCACTCTTCTTCCTCTTATGTTGCTGTCTCTCAGACCCCGTTGCTCTTACTCTGGTGATGTGGATGGTAACCTTGAACCATTGTCCAAATACTGTATGTTGTCATCTGCACATCTCATGCTGGAGGCCTCCAGCACATCTCATGCTGGAGGCATGCTACATCTATGCTGGAGGCATGCTATTGTCATCTGCACATCTCATGCTGGAGGCATGCTATTAAAAATAAGGTAGTACCCCTCTTGTTTTTTTTTTACCAACGTCGTCCCTTCTTTTCTCCAGTACACAACCCTATTACCACAACCTGGGATGATGTCTATGGCTGAACCTAAGCCGGCCCAGAGCTGGAGGCCATGGACTGATCCAATTACAGAAGGCCCAGATCCAACAGCACATCAATGGGCAGAGAGCCTGTGAAATACAGTATGACTCAGCAGATTTAGCACCAGCCCCCAGCTTCATCTCAACATACCTTTAACAAGGAGCCCACCCAATCAATCCCCAATCAATAGCTATCTGGGGCCAATGCAGAAAGAGAAAGGCCTGGCCCAGCGATATCCTCATACAGGGAGCTGGGAGGCTGCATAGAGTTAATAAAGAGAGCTGCTGTGTAAGTGCTGGATTAGATCATCCTGTTTCTGCTTGGTGTGCCAGGGAATTAAAAAGAAGGAAAAAAACAGAACATCCTTTGCTGCACAATTATAAACCTCCGGGGGTTGGCAGGGGAGGGGTCGATAATGTTAGAATAAACAAATATTCTGAAGTGAGGCCTTGAGTGGTCGGTGCACCCAATTAAACTTTGATCAGATTGAAGGGAGCCAACTGTCTCGGAAGTAAACAAGCCAATACTGCTCTATTACACTACAGAGAGTGAAAGACTGACGCACATCTTCCTATGGTTTTAGTTCACATTAGTTAACTTATTTGCACAGATAAAAAGGGGAGCCAGTACAATGTCTATACAGCTCTATCATAGTCATAGAGATATGCCAACGTTCCCCAACAGTCACTGTCTAAGTCTGTGCGAATGGTAATGAAAACTTTCTTTCCTCACTTCAATATTCATCGGAGGCTGTGTATACTCCTAATACTGTAGATGCATAACACCTGTGTTTGTGTTTTCTAGAGGGGACATATCTCTTTGTACTCTGTGCTCAGTGCACCGTGTACTTGGTTTCTTTCCCTCCCTTTTTACTGCGAAACGAGATCAGGCAGGCAATTTCTCTGGCTTTCTCGATCATTATGCCATGAACAATTCATCTATTTTTCTCTACATGCTTCTCTTACTGTTAAAGTAGGGATTAGTTCAGAGATGGAGGGGAGGACTTTTTTTTCGAGGTAAGAATTATTTGAAATCATAATACTTTACGCGAGTTCCACATGTCGTTAAAACTTAAACGTATTATTAGTCTCCAGCCTTTACATTTGATTTAGAGTAGAGGCAGCATCAGAAAAGAGTCCTGGGCGTTTACATTTGATTTAGAGTAGAGGCAGCATCAGAAAAGAGTCCTGGGCGTTTACATTTGATTTAGAGTAGAGGCAGCATCAGAAAAGAGTCCTGGGCGTTTACATTTAATTAAGAGTACAGGCAGCATTTGAAAACAATACCCAGCAGGGGAAGCTTTGGCATCCCAGCTGATAAGTATCAGTAACGTTCTTACCCTCAGGGCATTGCTCATGAAATCGCTGATTCACTTCGCCGAGCAAAACAATGGACTGTGAAAAAAATGATATAGAAAACACTTCCACCAGCCTGCTAGTCTATGCAAGAGGATGAGTGGAAGGCTCCCGGAATATCTTTGTTGTTAAGTAGATTTTACACAGCGGTATTGTTAAAAATGACTTAGGACAATGTGTTGGAATAATGTTGTATGGCTCGGCTGGTGAAACACGGCAGACTATTCTAGCTGCACAGAGTGTTCCAATGAACCAAATATCCATACTCATAGACCTAAAATAAATTTCATAAAACAGCATTGTGCTCTGTTGCTCTGGGTATACGTACAAACCAGAAATAAACATAAAAGGAGAGATAGAAAGAGACAGAGCAATAGAGAGATATAGTAGAGCAAGAAAGAGAGAGAGATGGTGAGAGAGCGACAGAGAGATAGAGAGAATACCAATTGATCTGCAGAAAAAGCGGGTTCTGTTATTCCTCCGTAGCCACAGTGAGCAGCCAGACAACATCCCAACACAACATCCCAGCGTGACTCCAGACCCATGGAGAGAGACACGGAGAAGGAGCAGGTGCTCACTTGTACATTGATGCTGGCTCTGGTAGACCCGTAGCACAGGGACTCTTGCAGTACACATGTAAGTTACTGTACCATATGCCATATGGGACCAAAGAGGTTCCATTCAGACTCTGGGTCAGACACTGACCACAGATAGACAGATATACAGTGAGAAAAGAAGAAGAAGAAGAAGAAAAGGAGAAGTTGACGTGGCCTAAAATGGAAAACAGATTCAGCTAAAACATACTCAGCTATAGTACTGTTTTCACTACCATAAGAAGCTGCTTCTAATGCACATATCTTGAGTGCATTACATAATTGCTATGATTGTGTAACATCTCTCCATAAGTCCCACTTCTCAAATGAGCATTCATCACCCAGAGGAAAAAAAGAGGAACAAGAAAACGTTCACCCTATGGATGACAATCAGGATAAAAAAGGAAGCGGACGGTATGCCTAAAATATATATATATATATACATTTCTTCTGAACAAGTAGTTCACAAAAGATAGGGGTTAAAAGTAAAACACACAAGAAAGTGTCAGGTAGAGAAAGAGTGAGAGCAGAGGAGAGAAAGAGGGCAATAGTGAACAAGGAACGTCTAACTGTGAGGGAGTTTATGTAAGCATGCTAATCTGTCAGTGTTTACATGTCTGTTCTGGGAGAGAGAGGAAAGAGAGGAGAGAGGAGACGGAGGAGAGAGAGGAGACGGAGGAGAGAGAGGAGACAGACGAGAGAGAACAGAGAGAGGAGAGAGAGGAGACAGAGAGAGGAGAGAGAGGAGACAGAGAGAGGAGAGAGAGGAGACAGATGAGAGAGAACAGAGAGAGGAGAGAGAGGAGATAGAGAGGAGACGGAGGAGAGAGAGGAGACAGATGAGAGAGAACAGAGGGAGGAGAGAGGAGATAGAGAGGAGACAGAGGAGCAAACTGGGTCTGCTGTCTGATACACTGTGGGGCACCATGTACAGTAGACAAATTAGGACCCTCTTCTGCAGAAGAACAAGAAGCTGTGTGTGTCACAGCGCTGTAGGCTACCACTCCATCGACAGATAACACTATATGGTCAAACTTAGTTAACGAGGCAGTGCATAGGGAGTCCAAGAGGTCTTTGTGAGCAACATTGTATCATATTCTGGTACCAACAATACTATAATTGGATAGAAACGAAAGTGACAAATTCCAACTCTGCTAGTGAAACTCCCAGCAGGCAATAACGGAACGTCCTACCGCCGTCTCAGATTCCCAGAACCTGTTCTTCTGTCTCCATGGAATGTGCAGAGTGTTAGTGCTGCTCCTTAAATGAGTGTCAGAATGGATACAATCTGATCAAGGAGATGCTCTGAACACAGAGGATTCTCCTTGGAGTTAGACTTCGAGTCAAAAGGCACAGTACGCTTGTAAAACCACCTCGTTAAAAGCACAAAATGAAAGATTGACCACACAGACTTCAAAGCATAAGACAAAAACCTCAAACGACCTACTAACCCATCCTTGCTGAACCAGGACAATGATAAACACACAGTATAGGAAGTAAATGGTCAGGATTGGCGCCATGCAGAAAATTCATGCTCTCGTGTCGTGTGAATAGAACATCCATACCTTGCATGCCACATACAGACACTCCGTCAAAGCTAGAACCGTTTTAATAAATAAAGTGCTAATGCACACACATTCATCTCACATGGGGCATGCCCTGGACATTGACCAAGACCATTTAGTGTGTGAACTCCCCTCTGAGTCTGTCTGACTCACTCTACTTGACCTAGCTCAGAGCCCTTCAATAACTTGGCGGCCATTTCACCAGGCTGAGATGAGGGGAGGGAGAGTGCTGTTGACTCTGGGAGAGTCGGAGAGAGTGGGCCCTCTTCAAGAGCTCTTCATTCCACACTACAGGCTGATACGAGCAGATGTTAGCACTCAATGTTGCAGAGCTCATACTAATTAAAGAGGCTCTCTTCTACTCTCTCTCCTCTCTTTCCTTCTCTCTCTCGTCCTCTCTCTTGCACAGCTGCCAGAGAGCGTGGAGTAGACCAAGCGGACGTCAGCAGTAATATAATTGGGCTATTCCATCTGTTGATCAGAGGGAGAGAGGGAGAGAGAGAGAGAGAGAGAGAGAGAGAGAGAGAGAGAGAGAGAGAGAGAGAGAGAGAGAGAGAGAGAGGAGACAGAGAGAGACAGAGAGAGACATGAGACAGAGAGAGACAGGAGACAGAGAGAGAGAAAGGGGATAGGGGAGACGGAGACAGAGAGCGACAGAGAGAGAGAGAAAGGGGATAGGGGAGACGGAGACAGAGAGCGACAGAGAAAGAGAGGTCATGACCAGTGTTCTGGTCTGGAACACCCTCCAGAACAGAAAGTGCATTAAGTACTTTGGAAAAGTTATTCTGATTCAGATATTAGTGTTTAATGTGCCAGTGTATGGACTGCATTCAACAGGTAAGCAATAGTCTTGAGACTCTCCTCCCCTTGGCTCTTAGACTGTCCAGCTGGCTGTGTTGTCTATCTGTCAGTGTTGTCTATCTGTCTCTGTGCCAAGGAGGAGGGTCTGGCCTGCCAAACGTCCGTTACAGCTCACCACCCACCGAAGACCCAGACTGCCAGGATAATGAAGCATGGGTCAGACGCCACGCCCTGTCTCACCTCTCCTCACTTCTCTTTCTCAACCCTCTATCTCAACCACAAAGACTCATTAGCCAATACCTGCCTCGGAGGACCAGTCGCCATGGCAGCACCGCTATGATATCACCACACTGCGAGCAGGGTGGTCTGGTGGTGGCGTGTGAGCGTGAGAGAGGGGCGCTACACTTCGCTGGCCAGTAACAGTTCACTGGTCTCACGCTCTCTCTAGACATCTGCTATGAAAAAGGTCTGTGATGCTAAGAGCCAATGGACCAGCGGCACCAGACAAAGGTAGACAAAGGGGAGAGGGAGGGACGTATTGGATCCTTTAGTGCTGCTCCAAATGGACTTCCTGTCTGGACGGTCCATCTGTTGGTGGAGTGGGTCCTCTGTGAGCGAGGACGGGAGAGGGGACGGAGACGGGGGGTGTCATGCGTCACCCTGATCGGGCTAATCCAATAGAGGGACTGTGGAGGTCTGTTTAGAGCCCAGGCCCAGCCGGAACTAGAGTGAGATCATTACAATCGCTGTTCCGGACATCTGCCGGCATCTCGAAGCAGAGCGAGGTTGGTTTGGGGTAATTGTGGGTGAGGAAGGACTTGCCGTGACCTCCGGTTGTGTGTGGAGGAACAAGGCAGAACTACAGGCAGAGACAAAACACACGCCAGACCTCAGAGAAATGGCCTAGGTTGGGCTTGCTCCCAATGGACAGAGATCAAACGAGCAGAGGCCTATTAGAGTCCAGTAACCATCTCTATCCTCTGCTCTGAGGCGGGGGAGCATATTGAACATACTGATGGATTGAAAATGAGCTAAAGCCAATTATGCCATACTTCGGTATTCGTATTCGTCTCCGTCTTTGCTCTCGGATTGTTGGTTTGTTTGGGGTGCAATAATGGGTATGTAGATTTCTAATTATGAATTTAGTGAGCTGAGGAAATTACAATAGATGAACTGCCAGCAGGGGGTGAAATGGGATGAAAACACACTCTTGAGTTCCACTTTCACTTTTCAAAGAGATGAGGAGGTGAGACACTTTCGCTTAGTTGGGGAGAGATGAGGTGAGGCTAGAGGTATGCTTAAGCTAAGTAAAGGCGTAGGCTCAACACGCACACTGATTTCCACTGTACTTTATGGCTATGTAAAACAATAGTGCTACAGTCACGGTAACAAAGTTGACCTTGAGAAGTAAACAATAGACAGGATCAATAGACATCCCCTTCAGGCAAGGCATGTGGATTCATGTGTAAGCAGACTGTGTGTGTGTGTGTGTGTGTGTGTGTGTGTGTGTGTGTGTGTGTGTGTGTGTGTGTGTGTGTGTGTGTGTGTGTGTGTGTGTGTGTGTGTGTGTGTATGTGCAACTGTATGCGCGTGTTTGTACAATACTGTTTCCCTTCCCAGTCATGGAGGAACTGTGGTGACAGTATCTCCTCCTGATAATGGAGGAGACAAAACAACACGGCCTCCATGAGCTTCACATCAAGCTTCAGCTTAGAGTAGTTCACTCCTCAGTTTCTACACCTCCCAGATCAAAGCTAATCAAATTGTATTGGTCACATACACATGTTTAGCAGATGTTATTGTGGGTGTAGCGAAATGCTTGTGTTCCTAGCTCCAACAGTGCAGTAGTATCTAACAATTCACAAAAATACACACATCTAAAAGTAGAATGGAATGGAATAAAGAAATATATAAATATTGGACGAGCAATGTCGGAGTGGCATTGACTAAAATACAGTAGATTAGAATACAGTATAAACAAATGAGATGAGTAAAGCAGTACGTAAACATTATTAAAGTGACTAGTGTTCCATGTCTATGTATATAGAGCAGCAGCCTCTAAAGTGCAGGGTTGAGTAGCCGGGTGGTAGCCGGCTAGTGATGGCATGGTAGAACTCTGAGTCAAAGAGCATACTGTATTCTATATCAGAACTGTCAATACTGGGTCCACTGCTCTGTTTTTACATACCACCGAGACACTTTTCCCTTACCCCAGAAACACGAGTGCCCTAGTTCTTCTCTAATTTAATTTACAAACTTGATGTGGGTAGGTACGCCTCTGAGCGGTGGGGCTATATCGCCCACACCTCCGCCTTGGCTGCCCTCCCAGTTCTCAGAGTAACCCGCCGCTGTCCGACTCAGCTCCGCGTGGTAAAGAAACAGATGGTAGCGATCGGCTGCTAATTTACCTAAGGTACCGTGGGAGGGGGATCTTTGACCACTATTTACATCTGCAGCGCTGCACACACAGCTGCTGCTGCCTCTTCATTCTGTTTGGGAGCCAACCACAGACCAGCACAGGCGTAACACTGGCATACAGGGTCAAGACACTGAGCGCCATCGCTCCAGCTCACCTCTGACCCTAACTGATAAATCAGAGTGGGCAGGAGCATCGTAAACACAAAACACTACATGTTTAAGTGAAGGCAAGGCTTGGCCTCTTAGGGGAGTGATGTCCCCTGGGACGTGAATAATATCCTCCTGAGACCCAGTAATTAATTTTTGTACTCTCTAGTGGACATCAGTTCTTGGTCCGTATTTCTGAGGCCATACAAGCCACTGTATTACGTCATGTTGTCCCTTAGAGAGGATATTCTGGGCTTTTCAATGACAGAACATGTGGGGGTGTTACCATGACAACTTTATCTCCCTGGTTGTTAAAAAATGGCTGCTGTCCAAATTTACACATTTCAAAAGAAGTGTGTGTAATTTTTAATTATACTTTTTGTGAGTTTGATATTCTAATTGTTTCTAGTAAGTGAATATCTCAGGATACGTGATTTGTCAGGACTGTGTAATAATTTGTTCACATTAAATAATAGCTAAATAAGATCTTAGCAAAAAATGTCCTCTGTAGTGGACACCCGAATGCCACAATTTTATCACCACAAATAATTACATAAAAAACGTGGGGTCTCAGGAGAATATACTGGGACTTGAATGCAGTATATATTCACAGTACTCTTGTTTAAATGTTTTGTTTTACTGCCTGAGCTAATAAGTAGTTTGAAAGTGTTGTGTGACAGCCAGGTATGGCATGATATGAGGAGGATGTAGTGATGCATATTGGTGAAGAGGTTGTAGCACAGGAAAGTTTTCACCTGTTCTTTCCCCGAGGGAATAAAAACATACAAGGTAGAACGAAAGGTTAAATCACTTTATCACTTAAGATGACGTATAGATAGGTTGGCTCCCATTGTTGGTTACATTATATAAATAACAGGTGCAAACGCTTCATAAATCTGTCCCCATGTCAAATGAGATTACCAAGCAGTTACTGTAACAATGGGAATCACTCTGAGACCAGGTGGGAAGTTAGCAAATGTTTATTTGTCCTACTTCACACTACCTGAGACACCCGCAGAGAATTGAGGTCAGAGCCATGGTCCACTATTTTTTCCAGCATCCCTCGAGCAATTGGGGTTAAATGCCTTGCTCAAGGGCACAACGTCCGATTTATTCAAACTAACAACCTTTGGTTACCGGCCCAACACTTTAACCTCGAGACTACCTACAGCCCCAAAGTTAGTGTATAATAGGGTCAACTTTCCAACATAAGACAAACTCAACTATAGTCACTTAAATAAAGGTACTCACATATCAAAACAATTTGTCAATGCCATAGGTGGCCCTCAGGTCACACAATTAACATGGTTCATTACCGCCGCGACATGAGAGAAGCGACCCTGTTTGCTTCTCCGACGAAAGCATGATCAGTGTGCTTGGTTTTTAATTACGAACGGTTAACCTTTAAGTTTCAAGTTGTAATGTCACGTGCACAAGTATAGAGAATTGCATTTCTTGCAAGCTCTTTATCGCTAGTGATTCAGCTGCCGTTTCACTGTCTATAGCCACCTGTAAACCTATGTGAAGGGAAATAAGTAAACCATTTGGTAGTGGTATATGGTGGCATACAGCGCCTTCAGAAAGTATTCAGACCCCTTGACTTTTTCCACATTTTGTTACGTTACAGCCTTATTCTAAAATTGATTAAATCGTTTTTTACCTCATCATTCTACACACAATACCCCATAATGACAAAGCAAAAACAGGTTGCTAATTTATAAAAAATTTAAAACCGAAATATTACGTTTACATAAGTATTCAAACCCTTTACTCAGTACTTTGTTGAAGCACCTTTGGCAACGATTACAGCCTCAAGTTTAATTGGGAATGACGCTACAAGCTTGGCACACCTGTTTTTAGGAAGTTTCTCCCATTCTTCTCTGCAGATCCTCTCAAGTTCTGTCAGGTTAGATGGGGAGCGTTGCTGCACTGCTATTTTCAGGTCTCTCCTAAGATGTTCGATCGGGTTCAAACCCGAGCTCTAGCTTGGCCACTCAAGAACAGTCAGAGACTTGTCCAGAAGCCACTCCTGCGTTGTCTTGGCTGTATGCTTAGGGTCGTTGTCCTGTTGGAAGGTGAACCTTCCTCCCAGTCTGAGGTCCTGATCGATCTGGAGCAGGTTCTCATCAAGGACCTTTCTGTACTTTGCTCCGATTATCTTTGCCTCAATCCTGACTAGTCTCCCAGTCCCTTACGCAGAAAAACATCCCCAAAGCATGCCACAACCATGCTTCACCGTAGGGATGGTGCCATGTTTCCTCCAGACGCGATGCTTGATATTCAGGCCAAAGAGTTCAATCTTGGTTTCATCAGATTGGAGAATCTTTAGGTGCCTTTTGGCAAACTCCAAGCGGGCTGTCATGTGCCTTTTACTGAGGAGTGGCTTCCATCTGGCCACTCTACCATAAAGGCCTGATTGATGGAGTGCTGCAGAGATGGTTGTCCTTCTGGAAGGTTCTCCCATCTCCACAGAGAAACTCTAGAGTGACCATCGGGTTCTGGGCTCTGACCTGCACTGTCAACTATGGGACCTTATATAGACAGGTGTGTACCTTTCCAAATCTTGTCCAATCAATTGAATTTACCACAGGTGGACTCCAATCAAGTTGTGGAAACATCTCAAGGATGATCAATGGAAACAGGATGCACCTGACCTCAATTTTGAGCCTCATAGAAAAGGGTCTGAATACTTATGTAAATAAGGTAATTCCGTTTTTAATTTTAAATTTTTTTTTCCACTTTGTCATTATGGGGTATTGTGTGTACATTCCTGATGATTTTGTATTTATTTAACCCATTTTAGAAAAAGGCAGTAAAGTAACAAAATGTGGAAAAAGTCAAGGGGTCTGAATACTTTGAAGGCACTCTACCTCTCACTGACCTGTCACATATAGGTATACTATTTCACATGCTAAAATCGTCTGACTTAACGGCAGCTTCACCATCCAATAAGGTCAAGCAACAATGACCCATTGAGTCAAAGATGTCAAATGGCAACATATCCCAGTAAAGATAATGACAATAATGATAATAATAACTATCAGACTAATTTTGTGCCAAGCTGAGGAATCGTTATGGTCACAGCGTTATTGACTCTGGTGATTCCCTGTTTCATACATTTTCATTGCAGTGGGATAAATCAGGGTCACATAGAATGTTTCTTGGTAGTCTTAAAGAAATCTACTTTTAAACAAGTATACACCTCACACACATGGTTATGGGCTTAAAAAAAGAAGACATCTGTACCATTTCAGATATAGAGTTGGAATGTATTACATTTGAGTTTGCATTACACATCATATAACATCATCCCAACATTACACGTCATATACATCACGGATGATTGAAACATAACAAAACCGTTTGACATAAAAACACCGTATTTTCATCAGGTTTTTTAAATGTTAATTAATTATGAAAAATGTTAATAACATTCCACCTTTTGGAATTTGACTGCATTTGTTTCTGTTTCATGTTGTCACTTTAGTAAATGAACAGAGGATGAGAGTGGACAGAGTGGACGTGGTGATCCATAACATCATCTAACAAGGCCAACTCATCAAGATGTCGAAAACAGAGAGACCAATCAATGTATTCATCTATCCATCTACCAGGTATATCATTAATGTCACATGTGCTCCCTCTCCGGTCTCTAGGTCACCAGGCTGCTCGTTATGGCGCACACCTGTCACCATCGCTACGCGCACCTGCGCGTCGTCAGACTCACCTGGACTCCATCCCTTCCCTGATTACCTTACCTATATATGTCAATCCCGTTGGTTCCTTCCCCAGGCGTTTCTGTTTCAGTTTCATGTCGGTGTGATGTTAGTGTTTCTTGTTTTGTATTATGTTCCGTTTATTTTATTAAAACGCTCACTCCCTGAACTTGCTTCCCGACTCTCAGCGTATATCGTTACAATTAACAACAAATTATATTTTACCGTAATGACTGCTTAATCAAGAAGTGAACAGATAATGGAAAACAATTGAGAGCATTGGACATTCAAAAAAGCTGCACTATTCCTTGAGTGATCTAGGCTACCACATTATTACACTGAACAAAAATATAATCCCAACATTTTCAAAGATTTACTGTTACATTTCATATAAGGAAATCAGTCAATTGAAATACATTCATTAGGCCCTAATCAAAGCATTTCACAATACTGGGAATACAGATATGCATCTTTTGGTCACAGATACCTTAAAAAAAGGTAGGGTGTGGATCAGAAAACCAGCGCAACACATCTCTTTCGCATAGAGTTGATCAGGCTGTTGATTGTGGAATGTTGTCCCACTCCTCTGTCGCATTTATATTTTTGTTTGGTCTAAATGGAATAAATATTCACAGCTAATGCATATGGGCTACACTCTTAAGTGTTTGTGAATTATCATAAGCAGTAATAAAATGGCACCTGGCTGCATTGACACTTCTGTAACCTTTTTTCACAAAATGGCTGCAGCTGGCTCAGTTTCTCATGAATCATCACTCGTCCTCTCCTCTCTGCGCTGACAGCTTCTTGGTCATGTTGGTTGCCAAGCCTCTCCTATGCCCTCCGTTCTCTCCTCCCGTTACTGTATTTCTGATAAACGTCCTATTCCATAGCTGGCAAAAGTTGGAAAAGTTCAATATCATAGGACAGCAGTGGGTCATTTGTTTACTGAAAGAGAAAACACAAACAATAGACAAACATTGTATTCTAATGAAGAGAGCACAACTCTCTGCATCATTAGGTCCAACGTAATTAAAAGAAGGGAAAAAAACGAGTTTTCCAAGCCACACACTCACTCTCTTTTCACCATATATCTCACATAGAAAGTCCACAGCTAATGTACCACAAAGCCTTCAGTTGGTAATTTGATTAAGAAATACCCAGTATCCTCTATCCTCCATCCCTCCACACCAGTGTCTGGCTCTGCAGGAGGTTAATGTGTTGTTAGTTACTGCTGCTGGTGTCTGGCCTCTAGTTTATGCCACTAGATACTTCCCTACACTACAGTATATACTCACCTACTGTTCCCACTCATTTCACTCTGGCTTCTGCATTATGAGGGGTCCTGATAAGTTGAGTGTGTAAAGTTATTCCATCTCTCAGTCTAATGTTGGCCAGCCAATGTCCCCACCTGCGGGTCAACGGGACTGTGTGTGATTGAACTGCGCTGCTGAAACTGGCAGTGAATGATTTGTCTGTCTCTCTGTCTCTCTGTCTGTCTGTCTGTCTGTCTGTCTGTCTGTGAGAGAGAGAGAGAGAGAGAGAGTGAGAGAGAGAGAGTGAGAGAGAGAGAGAGTGAGAGAGTGAGAGAGTGAGAGAGTGTAGCAACCAGGAGTGAAAGTAAGGCAGTATGGTCCGGTACGGCATCCCGGCCCAAAAAAATATGGGGTTAAAACATGACCCTATCACAATAATAATGAAAACAAAATGTCAAGAAAACTGTAAGCTATTACACCACTATTTACCATCACTGCATGTTGAGGCATGAAAGATGAGTGAATGGACTTGAAAACGGGTGGTAGGCCTATAGCTTATGCTCCAAAATGCGATGTGGTTCGACGAGAACACTGACATTTTGCCAAGGCAGAGATGAGTGGCCGACACTGAGACGCGCGGACAGCAGTGGAGCAATTCATTCTGTCGCCAAAATGGCATTACTCTTTTTGGTGTTTTGTGTAACAGATGTCTCTTTCCATTCACCACTGTTTGGAGGCTGGAAATATGTTGCGAGTGGACGAACATGTGCGGGTGCCTTAGAAAGGAGCCATTTGAAGTGATTGTTTGACAATCAGACGAAAATGTAACGACTGGTTGTGTTTCAAATAAAATAAAATAAATATTAGTCACATGTGCCGAATACAACAGGTGTAGTAGACCTTACAGTGAAATGCATACTTACGAGCCCCTAACCAACAATGCAGCTAAAAAAAGATGGATAAGAATAAGAAATAAAAGTAAAAAGTAATTAAAGAGCAGCAGTAAAATAACAATAGCGAGACTATATACAAGGGGGTACCGGTACAGAGTCAATGTGCGGGGGCACCGGTTAGCTGAGGTAATATGTACATGTAGGTAGAGTTATCAAAGTGACTATGCATAGATGATAACAACAGAGAGTAGCAGCGGTGTAAAAGAGGGGGAGAGGGGGGTAATGCAAATAGCCTGGGTAGCCATTTGATTAGGTGTTCAGGAGGCTTATGGCTAGGGGGTAGAAGCTGTTTAGAAGCCTCTTGGACCTAGACTTGGTGCTCCGGTACCGCTTGCTGTGCGGTAGCAGAGAGAACAGTCTATGACTAGGGTGGCAGGAGTCTTTGACAATTTTTAGGGCCTTCCTCTGACACCGCCTGGTATAGAGGTCCTGGATAGCAGGAAGCTTGGACCCAGTGATGTACTGGGCCGTTCGCACTACACTCTGTAGTGCCTTGCGGTCGTAGTTGTCACAATAAAAGGTAAATAATTGTCAAAGTTAAATGACAAATATGTATGACTAGGCCCACAGAGATGCCATTGAATTAATAGGGATTGCACATTTAAATCTATGATTAGGCAAGATTAGGCAGTCGCCTGGAGCGGCAGATTGATGAGGGCGGCATTTTTCGAGCTAAACTGACCAAGACGCACATCCAACAACGCACAACACCTCACATTATTCTGCCCAAAAACAATGATATGATAGCTATTTAGGTGAGCATTAATTCAGCCCCATGATAAACAGTGCCCACTTTGCTAAAGGCTGGTGCACAAAATATGTATATTTTTCCATGCCCAGCACGCCTCTCCAGGGTGCTGTTGGAGAAACGCAGCGCTGCGGCTCTCCACCAACGCTCCATCAAATTAATTTAACATAAATTAAACCTATGTAGCCTACAGTAGAAAGAGTAGTAGCCTGTGGGGTTTTTCTGTAGCCTTAGACGGGAGCCCAAATGTATTGCAATGTCATGAGACAGACACTTTTTAAATCATGAACTTATTATTGAGGAGAGAGAGTGCAGGAAAAGTCAACTAAAAAGGCAAGTGGGCAGACATCAGCTATGGAGCGGCTTCGGCATAATCAAACAGAGGTGGACAGCAAATGGTGCTGAAAGTAATTCATTTCAACAATTGTCTTCATTTTAATTAAACTTCACTAACAACGAGGGCTTTGTTGGAGCCTATTTCTTCCTCTATATATATATATATAAATAATAAATAAAGAGGTAGGCCAAACTGTTTGACAGACGCAATTATGCTATCCAAAGATTTGTCAGTATACCAAACCCTCCAATACTGTCACCATGCACTCCTTAAATACCTCAGTGTCTGGGAAGGTCTTAGTGTGTTTGGTTAAAACCAGGGCCAAAAATGTACTTTGCTATTCTGTCCATATTAATTGAGATTTTCATTTTCTGAAAAGAGAAGATGTTTAAACCCAGGAAGCTTTTAGGGATGCACTTCTGTTGTTGGGTTAAGCTACGGACGAGTAGCCAGCAGTTGAAGCTTAAAACTTTCTTCGTTGGTCGAGTCTCTGTCTGGGTGGAAAGGTAACTTTTGAAAGTGCCATGCTTAGATTCATAAGGATGTCTAATATTTTATTATTTTCAAACAGCAACCGTTTCCTTACAAACAAGATACTCATGTTTGACATCGTAGAAATATGGTAAGAATGCCTAATTCTCTGTCCATTCTTCCCCATTCTTCCCTTATATTTTCCTTATCCACCTTTCTTTCTTTTCAGACTTTTTCAGAGCAACATTTTCTCTTCATTGCAAGCTGATTTTCCCCAATCAATACAAAAAGAAATATAAAAAGCAAACGTAATAGAGACATTGGTGATTTCTATCAGTAAAATCAGATTGAAAATATTAGGATATGTTATTGACATTAAACTGATTATATAGCCTACTAACCAGATGTATTAAAAAAAAAATGTTTAAGGCATAGGCCTATAAATTGGGCTGCTATTATGTTCTGTTGTGCCGACTATTGCCGACCCCTGCTGTACACTATTCTAGTTTAGCGTGGATAGGAGGGGGTGGCAGCAGAACATGTAGGGCAGATACATTTTTTTGATACATTCGCATGCACACATTGGTGGTCCAGTACCGGAAGAAATGAAATCAACTTTCACTCCTGATATCAACGAGCATGCAGCGCCCACCTGAGGATCTGTCTTGTCAGCCTTCTATTTCCTGTTTGAGGGGTGCAAAATCCACTTGCACCTGTTGTTTTTTACCATTAATGTTGTTATCACGGACATTTTTATAATGACCTGTCAAACACACCCCGGTAATGTCTGAAATGGGCTCAGTGGAATACCTTGTCTTTCCGTTACATCTATAAGAATGTTAAAGCTTTGTCTGGGATTTAACGCATCGTCTCGACACTTACATCAAAAGATAAATAATATTTGTTTTGTTTTTGTGTGAAGCAGTTTTAAAGCTAATTTCCTGCTATTCTACATATTTTGCCATGAGGCAGAGAGAAACATTTTGAAGTTTTAAAGCTAATTCCCTGCAATTCTACACATTTTGCTATCATATGTGACTCATTTCAGGAAACTAGGCATATGTCACGTGACAATACTTCACAGGAGCACCATTTGAGCGTAAACGTTTTAAATTTTTTATCAAAATGCATTTTTGGGGCAGAAATGCCTTCTGGAACCTGAAGTTTCATGTGCCTTAATAACAAACTGTAATGCCATCTGTAAATACTAATACAATTGTTATATTACGAGCCTAGTTGGTTAAGCCACGGAAAAAGTCAGCAACCTTCCCTCTAGCCATGATTGGCTGAGGTAATGAGTGGGCTGTACATCCCAAGAGATGAGTTCGGATTGCTCTGCCATGTAGCACACTTCTGTCTATAAGATGAGCTGGACAGTATGTGTAGGCATTCCTTTCTAACACAGCTTTTTTGAAAGATATAACGTAGTAGAACTGCATAAGTGTTGCTCTCCACTTTCTGGAGGACCGAGTTTTGAAATCAGTGGAATTAGAGTATGATGGAGCAAATTCTGGAGTTTGATTGCAAATATGCAGACGGAGTCGAAAAGAGAACACACAGAAGGCTGCTGTATAAAACACCTGTCTCCGGGTTACATCTTCAAACTAAGGGCAACCTTGGCATCCGTGACAGAGAGGGAGAAGCGTCGATCCACGTATACGGGTAAGATAGTCTAGCTAGCTACATTTTCAGGTATTGCACGTTTCTAATTATGTCAGAAAGTCGTTTTCATTTCAAGTTAAAGTGTACTGTTAGCTAGCTAAGTAACGTTAGCTGGCTGGCTAGCTAGCTAACATTACGTGTATGATCTGTGTAGTATATTATTCGTATCTCAGAGCCATTTGAATTGCTAGTTATAGCCTAAACATTGAACCTGGTTGGTTAGCTACCTGCAGATTCATGCAGGGTAGTAACGTTATTGTCACGCCCTGACCTTAGAGATCCTTTTTATGTCTCTATTTTGGTTTGGTCAGGGCGTGAGTTGGGGTGGGCATTCTATGTCTGGTGTTCTATGTTTTCTTTTTCTGTGTGTTTGGCCGGGTGTGGTTCTCAATCAGAGGCAGCTGTCTATCGTTGTCTCTGATTGAGAACCATACTTAGGTAGCCTTTTTCCACCTGTTTGTTGTGGGTAGTTGTTTTCTGTTTTGTGTCTGCACCAGACAGGACTGTTTCGTTTCGTTCACTCTCCTTGTTCTTTTTTGTTGTTTCAGTGTTCAGTTTATTTATTAAATTAAAATGAACACTTACCACGCTGCGTTTTGGTCACCTTCTCTCCAGGACAATCGTTACAGTTATGAGTTGGGATTATGGGTCATTGTTTAGCTAGATAGCTAGCTACATGTCTAAACAAAATATTCCACTATGCAAGTATCCATTTCAATAGAATGTTCATAATGTCACTGCGACAACTGTCGATAGACGTAGCTGGTCCATTCCCTCTATCTACTCTGATTTCAGAGCACTCTCTTCTGAATGTGCCAGAGCTCAGAATAACTGACAAATTTACGAACGTTCAACACCCGTTGAATATGGCCGGGGTCAGTAAACATTGGCAAAAAAGCTTAATTAAATTGTTGCCAGCAGCACAGTTGCAGTCACCATCGCTCTGGATAACATAAAAACAGCCATACCAGCTCTGCTAGTATGAGTAAAATGGTCAGAGTGAGCTCTCATTTGTGTCTGGAAGTAGCTAGCCAACATTAGCCAGTTAGTTTGGGTGCTTGACTGCTGTTGTTAGGGCAGAACGCTAGGACCAACCCTACTCCTCGGCCAGATCGTTCAGTGTGCGGTCTGAACGCTCCGAGTGCGAAACGCTCTGAATTTACGAACGGACAATCTGACAACGCTCTGAGTTTAGAAACGCCCAGAGCACACTCTGGCACTCCAGATTAAATTTACGAACATACCCGTAGTATAAACCAGCCTTTAGTCTTGAAATCTTTGGTTTGGTACATAGCCTCACATGTGAATCCTTAAAGAGATGGGTGGTGCTAAAGCTTAAGATGGTGTGAACGATGCTGAATGGGTGTAAACAAAGAGCTCTGAGTCTCTACTTTTATCCAATGTAAAAAACACCTTTTCAAAATGTTGCTACATGAGACCAAATCAAGCCGGTCGGTCACATATGCTACCTGACCTAAAAACGATTTGGGGTTTGGGGGCCCCCTGGAGGTTTGGGGCCCTGGGGCGAACCGGCCTTGGATGCACTGAAATGAAAGCAACTTCCGAAATTGAACACTCAGATTATAGTCTAATATTATGTCTGATTCACAAACAATGTAAAGTATGTATTTGAGGCGATCCTGCTATTGACACACTTGATGAATTATGCAACATAACGTGACAACAACAGTAGTTAATGAGGCAGTCTAGACAGCACAGGTGAGTGCAGATAGGCCTAGACAGAGCAAGTTATTGGTGGTTGCAGCCCTGTTCCACCCCTTTTGTTAATGTTCATAAATGCAAATATACCTAGAGTATTTATGCAATTGGAACAAATAATTTTCTTTAACACAGAATATTAAGAAATACCTGATACCATTAGAAAATATATACAGTATATAAGTGCATTCTAAGAAAAGAAAAGTGAAATTTGACAATAAATTGAACACCTAAATTCCCACCAAAATCCCTGAACTCCATTCATTATTTGTCCATCTGTTGCATTTATTAGAGAGAGATACAAAAAGATGTCTGTTTTCCTTCAGGGGGGCTTATTTTGATAGGTAGTGAAAATGACGAGGGCAGTGTGTGTGCCTCAAGGCAGTGCTTGTCAAATAGTACCCTGGGAGCTAACTTCAATACCGGAGGACAAAGACTTTGAAAGACTAAGCAGCTGGCTTAATTCATTAAGCCAATCAAAGCAGGCAGATGTCAGTGTTAGTTATTTTGCATAATTTCAAGCAGCCTCCATGAAGCAGAGCGAAATTGAGGATAGAGATCGCCTCGAGTCAAGGTGCTTCCATCATCGGAGCAACTCACCTGTTTCCATTTCTTATTCCAAGAGGAATAATGACTTTCGGCTAATCAAGAGAATTATCTAAATTGTCTGCTCTGAGACAAGTACTTCTACAAGTGCAGGTAGGAAAAAACATAGACAGTTGTAATGATATGAAACTGAGAACTGTTGAAATTGAGAGTCTGAATACTGTCCAATACAGTATTGAACAGGCATATTGATGCTGCTGCAAGGGCTTTCCAGCACCCTTTTTTTGTACGCCTACAAGTACTCTCACACCAGTAACAACAAATCCAACCCCCTCCAGTTATAGCGCCATTGCTAAAAGCACCATGCACCATAGTTGGTTCGTGAGAATATCCTGTTTTCTCTCTCATTTATAGCACACAGTGGGCCCTTTACGTCAGGCTAAACTGTTCCAATACGTTACATTAACAATCATTATTTTGCAAAGCTACATTCTTTTAAAACCATCTCACCCTTTAAATCATGGCAAATTACGCTCTAGCCACTGAGATCTGTTTATATTACTGGACCAATCAGTCATGCGACATTCAGAGCCCTCTACTACAGAGTAGAAGAGCAATGCTCAACCAGCCTTAAAGACACCAATGGGGAAGTGTTATTAGCTGTCCTGTGCAGCATCCACCTAGTGTCCTTGTGCACTGAATGTACAAAACATTAGCAACACCTGCTCTTTCCATGACATAGACTGACCAGGTGAAAGCTATGATCCCTTATTAATGTCACTTGTTAAATCCACTTCAATCAGTGTAGATGGAGGGGAGGAAAGTGTTAAATTGTGAGACAATTGAGACATTGATTGTGTATGTGTGCCATTCAGAGGGTGAATGGGCAAGACAAAGTGCCTTTGAACAGTGTATGGTAGTAGGTGCCAGGCACACAGGTCTGTGTCAAGAACTGCAATGCTGCTGGGTTTTTCACACTCAACAGTTTCCTGTGTGTATCAAGAATGGTCCACCACCCAAAAGACATCCAGCCAACTTGCCACAACTATGTGAAGCATTGGAGTCAACATGGGCCTGCATCCCTGTGGAATGCTTCGACACCTTGTAGAGTCCATGCCCCAACGAATTGAGGCTATTCTAAAGGCAAAAATGGGTGCAACTCAATATTAGGAAGGTGTTCCTAATGTTTTGTGCACTCAGTGTTGGGTCGGTTGTTGAATTAACTGACTGGAAAACTCCCATCTACATGAATGTGCTTATATAGCACTGTATGCACACACACATGTACTTACAGACATACAGTATACACACACACATTTTAACACACTTCTATATTTCAACTCTATAATTGCAAAATAGGCTCAAAGCACACGGACAATAAACTGATGCAATACAGTTTTATCATTATATATGGAAAAATGATTTTGTCTAAACTTGGGGGAAATTACACTAATAGGGCAAGCTGTGAATCTCCACAGACAGAGGGCTAAAGTCAGTGATTGATTGAGTCAGTGTGTGAGGCCGATAACTGCATTCATTACCCTGCATATTTACAGCATGTTGTCTGGGATCAATACACAGCTCTCTACATGTTACTGAGTCTGCAGGAGCCTCTGTCTACCTCTGTCTGTCCGTCTGCCTCATAAACATCTCTCTGTCTCTTCCTCTGTGTCTGTCTGCCTGTCTCTTTGTCTGTCCGTCTGTCTTTCTTTCTCTTCCTCAGTCTCACTTCCTGTGTCTGTCCCCACCCCTCTATCTCTGACTTGTCTAGTTAAATAATAATAAAACATTTTTTTTTTTTGAATCTCTCTATCTGTGTTTGTCTGCCTGTCTGTCTGGCTATCTATGTCTGTCTGCCCCCACCTCTCTCTCTGTCTGCACCCACCTCTCTCAATTCAATTCAAGGGTTTTATTGGCATGGGAAACATATGTTAACATTGCCAAAGCAAGTAAAGCAGATAATATACATAAGTGAAATAAACAATAAAAATGTACAGTAAACATTACACTCACAGAAGTTCCAAAAGAATAAAGACATTACAAATGTCATTATGTATATATACAGTGTTGTAACGATGTACAAATGGTTAAAGTACAAAAGGGAAAATAAATAAGCATAAATATGGGATGTATTTACAATGGTGTTCTTCACTGGTTGAACTTTTCTTGTGGCATCAGGTCACACATCTTGCTGCTGTGATGGCACACTGTGGTATTTCACCCAGTAGATATGGGAGTTTATCAAAATCGGGTTTGTTTTCAAATTCTTTGTGGATCTGAGTAATCTGAGGGAAATATGTGTCTCTAATATGGTCATACAATGGGCAGTAGGTTAGGAAGTGCAGCTCAGTTTCCACCTCATTTTGTGGGCAGTGTGCACATAGCCTGTCTTCTCTTGCGAGCGAGGTCTGCCTACGGCGGCCTCTCTCAATAGCAAGGCTATTCTCACTGAGTCTGTACATAGTCAAAGCTTTCCTTAAGTTTGGGTCAGTCACAGTGGTCAGTTATTCTGCCATTGTGTACTCTCTGTTTAGGGCCAAATAGCATTCTAGTTGGCTTAGTTTTTTTGTTAATTCTTTCCTATGTGTCAAGTAATTATCTTTTTGTTTTTTCATGATTTGGTTGGGTCTAATTGTGATGCTATCCTGGGGCTTTGTGGGGTGTGTTTGTGAACAGAGCCCTAGGACCAGCTTGATTAGGGGACTCAGGTTTATATCAGGTTTATCCAGGTTTATCTCTCTGTAGGTGATGGCTTTGTTATGGAAGGTTTGGGATTCGCTTCCTTTTAGGTGGTTGTAGAATTTAACGGCTCTTTTCTGGATTTTGATCATTAGCGGGTATCGGCCTAATTCTGCTCTGCATTCATTATTTGGTGTTCTACATTGTACACTGAGGATATTTTTGCAGAATTCTGCATGCAGTCTCAATTTGGTGTTTGAATTCTTGGTTGGTGAGTGGACCCCAGACCTCACAACCATAAAGTGCAATGGGTTCTATAACTGATTCAAGTATTTTTAGCCAAATCCTAATTGGTATGTCAAATTTTATGTTCCTTTTGATGTCTCTCAGATCGTTCACAGCTTTGTGGAAGTTACCTGTGGCGCTGATGTTTAGGCCAAGGTATGTATCGTTTTTTTGTGTGCTCTAGGGCAACGGTGTATAGATGCAATTTGTATTTGTGGTCCTGGCAACTGGACATTTTTTGGAACACCATTATTTTAGTCTTACTGTGATTTACTGTCAGGGCCCAGGTCTGGCAGAATCTGTGCAGAAGATCTAAGCGCTGCTGACAGAAGCACCAGATCATCAGCAAATAGTAGACATTTGATTTCAGATTCTAGTAGGGTGAGGCCGAGTGCTGCAGACTGTTCTAGTGCCCTCGCCAATTCGTTGATATATATGTTGAAGAGGGTGGGGCTTAAGCTGCATCCCTGTCTCACCTCACGGCCCTGCGGGAAGAAATGTGTGTGTTTTTTGCCTATTTTAACCGCACACTGGTTGTTTGTGTACATGGATTTTATAACGTCGTATGTTTTTCCCCCAACACCACGTTCCATCAATTTGTATAGCAGACCCTCATGCCAAATTGAGTTGGAGGCTTTTTTTAAATCAACAAAGCATGAGAAGACTGTCTTTGCTTTGGTTTGTTTGTTTGTCAATTAGGGTGTGCAGGGTGAATACGTGGTCTGTCGTACGATAATTTGGTAAAAAGCCAATTTGACATTTGCTCAGTACATTGTTTTCACTGAGGAAATGTACAGGTCTGCTGTTAATGATAATGCAGAGGATTGTCCAAAGGTCGCTGTTGACGCAAATCCCACGGTAGTTATTGGGGTCAAATTTGTGTCCACTTTTGTGGATTGGGGTGATCAGTTCTTGGTTCCAAATATTGGGGAAGATGCCCGAGCTAAGGATGATGTTAAAGAGTTTTAGTATAGCCAATTGGAATTTGTTGTCTGTATATTTGATAATTTCATTGAGGATCCCATCAACACCACAGGCCTTTTTGGGTTGGAGGGTTTTTATTTGTCCTGTAGTTCATTCAAGGTAATTGGAGAATCCAGTGGGTTCTGGTAGTCTTTAATAGTTGATTCTAAGATTTGCAATTGATCATGTATATGTTTTTGCTGATTGTTCTTTGTTATAGAGCCAAAAATAGTGGAGAAATGGTTTACCCATGCATCTCCATTTTGGATAGATAATTCTTCGTGTTGTTGTTTGTTTAGGTTTTTCCAATTTTCCCAGAAGTGGTTAGAGTCTATGGATTATGGAATTACATTGAGCTGATTTCTGACGTGCTGTTCCTTCTTTTTCCGTAGTGTACTTCTGTATTGTTCTAGTGATTCACCATAGTGAAGGCGTAGACTCAGGTTTTCCGGGTCTCTATGTTTTTGGTTGGACAGGTTCCTCAATTTTTTTCTTAGATTTTTGCATTCTTCATCAAACCATTTGTCATTATTGTTCATTTTCTTCGGCTCTCTAATTGAGATTTTTAGATTTTATAGGGAAGCTGAGAGGTCAAATATACTGCTAAGATTTTCTACTGCCAAGTTTACACCTTCACTATTACAGTGGAACGTTTGTCCATGAAGATGTCTAAAAGGGATTGAATTTGTTGTTGCCTAATTGTTTTTTGGTAGGTTTCCAAACTACATTCCTTCCATCTATAGCATTTCTTAATATTACTCAATTCCTTTGGCTTTGATGCCTCATGATTGAGTATTGCTCTGTTCAAGTAGACTGTGATTTTGCTGTGGTCTGATAGGGGTGTCAGTGGGTTGACCGTGAACGCTCTGAGAGACTCTGGGTTGAGGTCAGTGATAAAGTAGTCTACAGTACTACTGCCAAGAGATGAGCTATAGGTGTACCTACCATAGGAGTCCCCTCGAAGCCTACCATTGACTATGTACATACCTAGTGTGCGACAGAGCTGCAGGAGTTGTGACCCGTTTTTGCTGGTTATGTTGTCATCGTTTTGCCTAGGGGGGCATATGGGGGAGGGAATGCTGTCACCTCCAGGCAGGTGTTTGTCCCCCTGTGTGCTGAGGGTGTCAGGTTCTTGTCTGGTTCTGGCATTTAGGTCGCCACAGACTAGTACATGTCCCTAGGCCTGTAAATTAGTGATTTCCCCCTCCAGGATGGAGAAGCTGTCTTCGTTAAATTATGGGGATTCTAGTGGGGGGATATAGGTAGCACACAGGAGGACATTTTTCTCTGTTAAGATCATTTCCTTTTGAATTTCTAGCCAAATGTAAAATGTTCCTGTTTTGATTAATTTAATGGAGTGAGTTAGGTCTGCTCTATACAAAATGAGCATACCCCCTGAGTCCCTTCCCTGTTTCACACCTGGTAGTTTGATGGATGGGACTACCAGCTCCCTGTAACCTAGAGGGCAACCAGTGGGTCTGTCTCCTCTATACCAGGTTTCTTGCAGGATGACAATGTCTGTATTTCTGATTTCTTTGATGAAGTCCAGGTTCCTGCTCTTTAGGCCAAAGGCAGATGACCTCAGGCCTTGGATATTCCAGGATGATATAGTGAAGGCTTTGTGTTCCATAAAGTGTCCAATGTTGTTGGTCGTGTGGTTTGGCCTCAGGCCAGTAAGTGTGAGCAGAGCCTGCTGAGCAACTGGTACATGCCATTGGCTTGGGCTAGTGTAAGAGTGGGGGTTGGGCCTGTTTGCCTGCTCACGGCCTGGGCGTATGAGTGACTTCCATGTTGAGGCCCTCTTGCGGGAGTGGGGTGCACGGGGTGGGCAGGAAGGGCATAGGTCTGATCTGAGGGGGCCTAAATGGGGTGTGGGCATGGTTGACTTATGGGGGTGTTGATTGGTTGGGGTGGGGGTGTCTACGTGGCTGGTAGTGTTGTGGTCTGGATGTAGGTCCTCTCGGTGTGGGTCCTCTATGTGTAGGTCCGGGGTGGGGGGTCCCGCAGGTCTGGGAGAGTGTCTGCCCCCACCTCTCTGTCTGCCCCCACCTCTCTCTCTATGTCTCTCTCTTGCTCTTTCTCTGTTTGTGTCGGTCTGTTTGTCTCTCTTTTTCTCTCTCCTTTTGTTGATTTCCTGCTAGCCTAATGTGGTGAATATGGCAGGGCACACACACTGTTTAAGGTAGCAGTGTGTTACCCTTTTACATCAGCCACCTCATCTGCCATCTCCACACACAGTCAATCCAGGATCTAAAGTAGCCCCTCGTATTTTACTAGTCATTAAATCTGTCTGGGTTTATGCACTCTGACTGGATTTATAGACCCCTCTTATAACACAAACACATAAATACACATTCGCAAAGACACATGCACACACACACACAAACATTTGGTTAACGCTTGAATACTAACATACATGTAAACATCAATGCAGGCAGGGGCTGCACAGAAACAACACACACAAACACCATTCTCTTTCTCTGGGGTTGGGTGAGCTCGGTTTAATGTCCCCATACGCACTGTCCACTTCTGTTGGGCATCCCATCAACCCCATCCCCCCACCCCTTGCGGTGAACCCAGCTATTACCACTAGGGTCAACAAAGCAGGAAATGGCTGACAGCCATTAGAGATGATGAGGGGTTGGTTGAGAGGACGGTTCAGAGCTGGCAGAGACATATAATACATCCTCTATTAACAGCACATCCCTCACTATTAAAAACCAAAAACAGCAATCAATGTAGTTCTACATAGGGCTAAACAGAAGAAGGATTAGGTGATGGTAACACACTCTAATAAAGAAAATCGGACCCTGAGATGATCTATTTATCAATAACCTATTGCATACTGTACAGAATGGTACGTCACAAAATGTCATCATAATAGACTATGTTTCCGAACTGTTTCGGATGGGAAGTATAAGGAAGCCTTAACCTCTACTCCGAACTACTGCTACACCATGACATCCAGGGTGTTGAGTCCACAAGCCAACCTCTACCCGCCAACAAGTCTGCAATATGCTAATGGCTATGTTCATTAAGTTATCAAATACATCATTAATTAAGTGTGTCAATATTAGCGCTCGTCTTAGGGTTTTACAAGTACTGTTTACACAACCGTGAGCATTCTCCATACAGCCTCTTCAGATGACCTATTCTCTGCACTCTTCATCATGTTCTTTCTGTGGAACAGGCTGAACACTGAACATCAGCGCAATAACAATGCCAGAGGAAAATCACACACACACACAATTTATGAGTCACTTCAAAGAAGTGCTTTGAGGTGAGGCTAGAGGGCAACTAAAAAAAAGGAAGGAGAAGGAGTACTTGAACATGAGTGAAGTGGGGGATAAAAAGTGATGAAAAGCTGTTGAAGTAGTGGGCACGGTGAGGTCATGTTAGCTATGTATACCCCGTGTATACATTGACTTCAGACCTGAGCCTGAGCCTGTGTCTGAGCCTGTGTCTGTCCAGTGAATCCCTGCATGTCCAAATCTTTATATACAGGATAAGCAGCATGAAAGGGTGGGTGAGGAAGCAGGATGGAGGGTGAGGGAGCGTGAGGCCAGCGAGAGGGAGTCGGGATGCGCTCTGATCACAGAACCTCTCTCGCTAATTGTCTCTTCCTGGCGTGAGACTCGCTGAGGACCAGGTATGGGGGACTCGATTCCCCGGCACTCGTTTCCGCGACAGCTGTCACCGCTCTGCTGGAGAAGAGGAGAGCAGGGGCTCTTCAGCCCTCACATGGTTGGAACACTCAGAAAGATGAAGAGAGAGGGGGGGAGTGGCAGGAATGTTTCCCTACTTCACAATTGTAAAAGAGGAAAAATGGCGAGAGAGAGAGAGAGAGAGAGAGAGACATCATACAATAGAGAAGGGAGTGTATTGGGTATGGCAGTGGTAACCTACAACATCACCTGAAGTGTGGAGCGGATCAAACCTGCCACATAGACAGCCCTGTTTGCTAATAAGGTGCTGATGACATACTGTAGGTCTACCTCTGTGGCTGTAGTGGACAACCAGTGCATAGACTGACATTTAGCTTTTCACCATCACAGCCTACCTGGACTTTAAGCAGGAGGAGAGACGCTGGGCGACAGTAACTCAGTGGTCCCCTGCAGCGAGCTAACACGGCAGAGCCGACACTAAGAGGATGATGGAGACCGTGATAGCCTCACAAAGACACCAATGTTACGCTTCACTTTGACACTGGGGAACAAAATGCAGTTTCACACATGCTTGAATGAGCCTTGCTAATCTGATAAAGTCTCAGCTTTCATGTAAAATTTGTCGAACGTTCCTCTATCTGAGACATGCATTAATTTCTCTCGCCGCTGGCTGTGGGAGGCTTTAAGTCATTTAACAGTCAAATCTTTACTAGTCTAATTTGGCCTCCTAGTGGAACTCCTTGAGGGCTTGTGTGTGAGTGTGGATATGTGTGGAGTTGAGTGTGTGTGCGTGTTAGTGTGTGCATGTTTGTTTGGCATTTTAGTGCATCACTGCATACTAGCTGTTTGTTTGTCAGCTGTTTGTTCGCCCGCACCTGCCTGAAACTGCTAATAACCCATCCGCAACTGTCCGTCTATTGGTGATGAAGTGAAAATCTGTGGCCCGCAACCGTGTGTCAATCTAAGTAAAATAACAAAAACATTCCCTTCAAAATCGGTCAGTTTAAGAGAGGTTTTTTTCCATGGTCGAATTTGTATAGCATCTCACAATCATCACATAAAACGTAGCCGGCACTGCCATCAATATCCATGTATGATGTCAACTTTTTCTGCGCGTTCACAAAATCACCTGCCGATTGGCGTGTAGGCTATTCAGCGCGCATACAATTAGGCCTTAAAGCTTAGGTTTATGCACTATTCCAGGTAGCCTAAAATAATGAAAGAAAAACCTCAATGTAACCTATAGATTTAAATAACACAATAATTACACTATTTAAGGATTTCTTTAGGCAGTGTTTTCTCTTTATTCAACTAGCGCATCACTACTGCATACGTCACAATTCCACATGCGTTGGTAAGCGTGTATTTAGATATTCTATATGTATGACTCTGGATATGGGCTGTACCATAATGGTATGATTGTCTGGAATGCTTTGATCATAGTGGCTAACGTTAAAACAGTCTGACAGGAAAGCGGTATAGCGTTAAGTGGACAGTCTGTTACTAGCAGAGCAGGATGCAGATATCTCACTGTTAATCCTGTTTCTAAGCTTCACACTTCAGAACAGCAATCCAATTAACCACCGATCCCACATCTAGCTGATTATTTAACAATAGAAAATACATTTTTAAAGTCATGTCCACCCCATTCTTCACTTTTCCTTAATAAGTCTATATAAACACAATGTCGTTGTTAGACTCTTAATATCATGAACATAATTTTTGTTATAATCAGTTTCCCTGCCCCTCATTCACCGCCAGTCATTAACTGGCAGTCAGCCTGCAGAACTGATTATGGCCCATCAAAACTACACCTAAACTATATCACACATACTGTATAATAATAGAGTTAACCTAAAGACAAGATTAAATTGGCAATAGTCTGATGGGTGAGAATATTATCAATTGTTAAATTGTATATGAAGACTCTGATGAGTCTTTGATCACGCGGACTGGGATATGTTCCAGGTAGCCTCGGAAAATAACATTGATGTATACACGGACACGGTGACTGAGTTCATCAGGAAGTGTATAGGGGATGTTGTTCCCACTGTGACTATTAAAACCTACCCAAACCAGAAGTTGTGGATAGATGGCAGCATTCGCGTTAAACTGAAAGCACGAACCACTGCATTTAACCATGGCAAGGTGACTGGGAATACGGTCGATTGCAAACAGTGTAGTTATTCCCTCCGTAAGGCAATTAAACAGGCAAAATGTCAGTACAGAGACAAAGTGAGACGTATGTGGCAGGTTCTGCAGACAATCACGGATTACAAAGGGAAAACCAGCCACGTCGCAGACAAACATCTTGCTCCCGGACAAGCTAAACACCTTCTTTGCCCACTTTGAGGATAACACAGTGCCATCGACGCAGCCCGCTCCCAAGGACTGTGGGCTCTCGTTCTCCGTGGCCGATAGGAGTAAGACATTTAAGCGCGTTAACTCCAGCCAGCTGGAATGCTGTTCATTGACTATAGCTCAGCCTTCAACACCATAGTACCCTCCAAGCTCATCATCAAGCTCTGGGCCCTGGGTCTGAACCCCGCCCTGTGCAATGGGGTATTGGACATCCTGACGGGCCACCCTCAGGTGATGAAGGTAGGAAACAACACCTCCACTTCCACTGATCCTCAAGACAGGGGCCCCACAAGGGTGCATGCTCAGCCCCCTCCTGCACTCCCTATTCACCCATGACTGCATGGCAACAAACACCTCCAACTCGATCATCAAGTTTGCAGACGACACAACCATAGTAGGCCTGATTACCAACAATGACGAGACAGCCTACAGGGAGGAGGTGAGGGACCTGGCGTAGTGGTGCCAGGAAAATAACCTTTCCCTCAAAGTCAACAAAACAAAGGAGCTGTTCGTCAACTTCCGTAAAAAGCAGAGGGAGCACGCCCCTATCCACATTGACGGGACCACAGTGGAGAAGGTCGAAAGCTTTAAGTTCCTCGGCGTACACATCACTGACGATCTGAAATGGTCCACCCACACAGACAGTGTGGTGAAGAAGGCGCAACAGCGCCACTTCAACCTCAGGAGGCTGAATAAATTTGGCTTGGCCCCTAAAACCCTCACAAACTTTTATAGATGCACAACTGAGATCATCCTGTCGGGCTGTATCACCACCTGGTATGGCAACTGCACCGCCAGCAACCGCAGGGCTCTCCAACCGGGGAAACACTGCCTGCCCTCCAGGACACCTACAGCACCCGATATCACAGGAAGGCCAAAAAGATGATCAATTACATCAACCACCCGAGCCACAGCCTGTTCACCCCGCTGTCATCAAGAAGGAGAGCTCAGTACAGGTGCATCAAAGTTGGGACCGAGAGACTGAAAAACAGCTTCTATCTCAAGGCCATCAGACTGTTAAATAGCAATCACTAGCCGGCTACCACCCGGTTACTCAACACTGCACCTTAGAGGCTGCTGCCCTATATACATAGACATGGAATCACTGGTAACACTAGTCACTTTAATAATGTTTACATACTGCTTTACTCATTTCATATGTATATACTGTTTTCTATTCTACTGTATTTTAGTCAATGCCACTCCGACATTGCTCATCCTAATGTTGATATATTTCTTAATTCCATTATTTTAATTTTAGATTTGTGTGTATTGTTGTATATTACTGCACTGTTGGAGCTAGGAACACAAGCATTTAGCTACACCCCCAATAACATCTGCTAAGTATGTGTTTTTGACCAATACAATTTGATTTGAACAGTGCAGCCAAAAAGTGACTTTTGCAAATGCTCCTTCAGTCACAAGCAGGTAAAACGTTTTGATGCCTATATAGTAACAGAAAAAGCAGATTCTGCAGTTTCTAAATCACATATCCTTGCCAAACAAGGTTTTTCATTGTGCACATAGAATAATGAAATCATGAAAATGCTATTGTGTTCTTTGAAATACATTTTCTTTCGTATTCTAATGTACCTAAGACACAAACACAACCAAATTATTATTTTTGTGATAGCATATATGAAATTTATTTATTAGACTGTTAGAATGTTGACGTCCAAAATACTCATCATTGGTTTGAAGAGGGTCCCCGGGGCCAGGCTTTTCTAGTGTTAACAATTACTCCAGGGCATCATTGATGCATCAGGCACTGCACAGCTGTGAAATTTCATTTAATACTTTTAGCAATCTCTGTATACCATCCAGGAACGGAAATACAGTATGTACCACAAAGATTTGAGAATCCAAATGAATCTTGCTCACAAATAACACACATTTTAAAAAGCAAGCTCAAGATCATGTTCTATTTCCACTGGTGTATACCAGAGAGATGTATTTCCGTGTACCGGTACAGCCATTCATTTAAACAAAGAAACATCCTGACCAGGTCTCAAACGTAACAACACATAATAGCACAGTCATTCAAAAATCATCCTAAAATAAGCTGTAAGTGGGATTCAAGCAGTGATGATTGGCTGGTGTATTGTGATGGAAACCTACTGTACTCCGGAAAACAAGCATAAAGCGTTATTAAGCGGAGTGTTCTCACTGAGAGTGGTGGTCCACCTCCTAGTCACAAAGAGAAGCTGGGGGAAGCTACGCAATGGGGATGGAGCAGGGTTGCAGCGTGTATGTTTGATGCATGTGTCTAGATATTGTCTGAATATTATATTGGACAGTCTCTGTGTGAGGGTCTCTGTGTGTGTACATGCATAAGGGAGAAAGGGACATTGATTGTGTGATGGTCTGTGTAGGTACAGGAGCCTTCAGAAAATAGTCATACCCCTTGACTTATTCCACATTTTGTTGTGTTACAGCCTGGATTCAAAATTTATTTTTTTCTATCACCCATCTACACACAATACCCCAATAATGACAAAGTGGAAAAGAAATGTGTTGATGTGTTGAAAATAAAATACAGAAATCTCTCATTTAAATAAGCATTGCATACTTTGTAGAAGCACCTTTGGCGGCGAATACAGCTTTGAGTCGTCTTGGATGTCTGTATCAGTTCTGCACATCTGGGGATTTTCTCCCATTATTCCGCGCAGATTTTCTCATGCTCTGTTAAATTGGATGGGGAGCGGCGGTGAGATTCAAGTCTGGGCTTTGGCTGGGCCACTCACGGACTTTCACATCTTCTTCTGAAGCCATTCCAGTGTTGCTTTGGCTGTATGCTTGGGGTCATTGTCCTGTTGGAACATAAATCTTTGCCCCGAGTCCAAGGTCATTTGCACTCTGAAGGAGGTTCTCATCAAAGATTTGCCTGTATTTGGCTCCATTCATTGTTCCATCTATCCTTACAGTCTCCCAGTCCCTGCCGCTGAAATGCATCCCCATAGCATAATGGTGCTACCAACATGCTTCACAGTAGGGATGGTGTTAGATGGGTGATGGGCTGTGCCTGGCTTTCTCAAACATACCGCAGTGCATTCAGGCCAAAGAGTTACAGACCACAGCATCTTTTGCCATATGATCTCAGTCTTTCCATGTGCTTTTTTTGCAAACTCCAGGCTTGCTGCCATGTGCCTTTTTCTCAGGAGTGGGTTCTTGGTCACCTCCCTGACCAAGGTCCTTCTTGCCCGGTTGCTCAGTTTGGTCAGAAGGTCAGCTCTAGGCAGAGTCTGGGTAGGTCCATATTTTTTACATTTCCCAATGATGGAGAGCACTGTGCTCCTATAAACTTTCAACACTCTAGAAATGGTTTTATTCCCTTCCCCAGATACTGTATATGCCTCATCACATCTCTATCTCGGAGATCTACGGACAGTTCCTTGGACTTTGTGGTATAGTTTCTGCTCTGACATGAACTGTCAACATTGGGACCTTATATAGACAGGTGTGTTTCTTTCTAAATCATGTCCAAACAATTCAATTGGCAGCAGGTAGACTCCAATCAAGTTGTAGTGACATCTCAAGGATGATCAAAGGAAACTGGATGCACCTGAGCTCAATTTTGAGTGGCATAGCAAAGGGGTGTGAATACTTATGTAAATTACATATTTTTGTATTTCATTTTCAATACATTTGCAAACATTTCTAAAAACATGATTTCACTTTATTATTATGGGGTATTGTGTGTAGATGGGTTATTTTTTTAAAATTTAATCCATTTTGAATTCAGGCTGTAACAACAAAATGTGGAATAAGTATTTCTGAAGGCACTGTACGTACAAAGATAATTAGGCATTGTCATATGCTGACATTAAACAATAAGCTTTTCACATTTCTAGTTTTGACAGATGTCATCAGTCATCAAACATGTCATTACAAATCCAATGAAACATCTGTTTGTCTTTTAAAACACACATGGCACAAAACAGTGTTGTCTTTTTAAGAAAAAAAGTTAGCTACTGTATCATCTCCATTTTTTGCATCTTTTGAAACAGGTCCATTTTCATAACACCAACCTGCTTGCTAAACAAACACACATGATTTAAACTGCAGCCACCACAATTTCCATCCCCAGACAAATGTATTTGCATCTAGCTAATCAGAAATAAATTCAGCCACAATAAGGACATTTCTAGGATGTAAAGCAGGGTAAATTAGATAGTGGCAATAAAACCAGGCTGTGTCCTTTTTATTTGCAATAGAGCTGATTGAAGGGGGGAGGGCGGACTCTGGGGACGTTGTTGTTTGCTAGATTAAAAATAAGATTGAGACAAAGATAGAGGTCTTGTGTCAGCATTCCCTCGATGTCTGTGTGTGGGTGTGTGTGTGCATTCACACATACACACTGGCTAAATTCACACACATTAAAATGCTGCCAGCAGACACTATTGACGCTTACAGCTTTAGAATCGGTCTGACAGCAACAAACCCCCTCATCACTGAAACCGGACCCAGAACCTGATGATCACAACAAGCAAGAGAGAGCATGTAGATGCCAAGCTGTATGAGAGGCAGGCTGTTTTCTAACTAATGAGACACGAGGACAGAGTGCCCTCTACAGCTGCTTTAGTCTAGCGTGAGAGAGCTCTGACTTCATGCTGGAGAGGCCATACATCTGCACCTTACCTTCAATGTGGCTGTGTGTTCCCACTATGAGTATACACTTGTAAGTATGCGGGCTATGAGATACCCCTAGAAGAAGTAAACAAACCTATCAGTGACTACACTGCAATAAGTGTTAAGAGATAAATGGGAGGGGTTCAGAACTTTGTGAAAAAGCAGTTAAAAAATCTATGGCGAATAGAAATGAAACTGGATGGTCCTCAGAAATAGATGGGAGGGGTTGAAGGTAGCGGAAGTATAGGAGTAAATACAAACAAAATAATACATATTGTAAAATAGACTGTGTCCGTAAAATGTATATAGTATGTATAAGCTGGAAGTAGAAGCCTAAGTGTTGAGGTTCATTAGTTTACTCCAATTATGGGAGTATATAGACTGTGTATATAGATGAAGTCGGAAGTTTACATACACTTAGGTTGCAGTAAAATCTTTCAACCACTCCACAAATTTCTTGTGAACAAACTATAGTTTTGGCAAGTCGGTTAGGACATCTACTTTGTGCATGACACAAGTAATTTTTCCAACAATTGTTTACAGTCAGATTATTTTACTTATTTCATTATTATTTCACTGAGCACATTTTTCCCTTGCTGTCCACTGGTTTCAAAAACAACGATTGATACTGTAGGCAGCTTAAACTTCTTGAATTCAACCATTATTGGGTTCAAATACACACTTAGATATGTGAACCGCCATCCACAACAACCACATTCCGTAATGCGCAAATAGCTAAATGAGAGAGCAGCAGTGTGATTCATGCGCCATGTAGATATCAATAATAAGTGATTTCCGTATCTCCGTAGACTTCACCACTGCTGTCATCCTTACCTCCAAGTGTTTATTCAAGTTTGATCATCTTTGGATGACAGCAGTCGCAGCATTGGAAGACATAGCTTGGACTGTAGCCTACAAAAGCCTATTCCTGCTCTTTTCCCGCAATCCATCAAACACATTTAGTGTGTCATCATTTTTATTGTATTTTATTTAACCTTTATTTAATTAGGCATAGTCAGACTCGCTCAACTGTTTTGAATGTCATTGAGAAAACAGATAACTGTCAAATATTTTTTTCAGCTAACATCCTTTCTGAATTTAAAAGTGAACCTCAAAGTAATCATCTAGTTTTTCAAAGTAATCTGATTACAATATTTTTGCTGGTAACGTAACGCATTACAGTTACGTTGTTTTTGTAATCCCTTACATGTAACGGATTCCATGTAATCCGTTACTCCCCAACCCTGCATATATGTGTATGCATGTATGTACAGTCCATTCAGAAAGTATTCAGACCCCTTGACTTTTTCCACATTGTTACGTTACAGCCTTATTCTAAAATTGAATAAATAAATTTAAAAAATCGAATCAATCTACACACAATATCCCATAATGACAATGTGAAAACAGGTGTTTTATTTTTAAAAACAGAAATACCTCATTTACATAAATATTCAAACCTGCTACAGTGAGGGAAAAACGTATTTGATCCCCTGCTGATTTTGTACGTTTGCCCACTGACAAAGAAATGATCAGTCTATAATTTTAATGGTAGGTTTATTTGAACAGTGAGAGACAGAATAACAACAAAAAAATCCAGAAAAACGCATGTCAAAAATGTTATGAATTGATTTGCATTTTAATGAGGGAAATAAGTATTTGACCCCTCTGCAAAACATGACTTAGTACTTGGTGGCAAAACCCTTGTTGGCAATCACAGAGGTCAGACGTTTCTTGTAGTTGGCCACCAGGTTTGCACACATCTCAGGAGGGATTTTGTCCCACTCCTCTTTGCAGATCTTCTTCAAGTCATTAAGGTTTCGAGGCTGACATTTGGCAACTCGAACCTTCAGCTCCCTCCACAGATTTTCTATGGGATTAAGGTCTGGAGACTGGCTAGGCCACTCCAGGACCTTAATGTGCTTCTTCTTGAGCCACTCCTTTGTTGCCTTGGCCGTGTGTTTTGGGTCATTGTCATGCTGGAATACCCATCCACGACCCATTTTCAATACCCTGGCTGAGGGAAGGAGGTTTTCACCCAAGATTTGACGGTACATGGCCCCGTCCATCGTCCCTTTGATGCGGTGAAGTTGTCCTGTCCCCTTAGCAGAAAAACACCCCCAAAGCATAATGTTTCCACCTCCATGTTTGACGGTGGGGATGGCATTCCTCCTCCTCCAAACACGGCAAGTTGAGTTGATGCCAAAGAACTCCATTTTGGTCTCATCTGACCACAACACGTTCACCCAGTTGTCCTCTGAATCATTCAGATGTTCATTGGCAAACTTCAGACGGGCATGTATATGTGCTTTCTTGAGCAGGGGGACCTTGTGGGCGCTGCAGGATTTCAGTCCTTCACGGCGTAGTGTGTTACCAATTGTTTTCTTGATGACTATGGTCCCAGCTGCCTTGAGATCATTGACAAGATCCTCCTGTTTAGTTCTGGGCTGATTCCTCACCGTTCTCATGATCATTGCAACTCCACGAGGTGAGATCTTGCATGGAGCCCCAGGCTGAGGGAGATTGACAGTTCTTTTGTGTTTCTTCCATTTGCGAATAATCACAGAAACTGTTGTCACCTTCTCACCAAGCTGCTTGGCGATGGTCTTGTAGCCCATTCCAGCCTTGTGTAGGTCTACAATCTTGTCCCTGACATCCTTGGAGAGCTCTTTGGTCTTGGCCATGGTGGAGAGTTTGGAATCTGATTGATTGATTGCTTCTGTGGACAGGTATCTTTTATACAGGTAAGAAACTGAGATTAGGAGCACTCCCTTTAAGAGTGTGCTCCTAATCTCCGTTCGTTACCTGTATGAAAGACACCTGGGAGCCAGAAATCTTTTTGATTGAGAAGGGGTCAAATACTTATTTCCCTCATTAAAATGCAAATCAATTTATAACATTTTTGACATTCGTTTTTCTGGATATTTTTGTTGTTATTCTGTCTCTCACTGTTCAAATAAACCTACCATTAAAATTATAGACTGATCCTTTCTTTGTCAGTGGGCAAACGTACAAAATCAGCAGGGGATCAAATACTTTTTTCCCTCACTGTATGAGACTTGAAATTGAGCTCAGGTGCATCCTGTTTCCATTGATCATCCTTGAGATGTTTCTACAACTTGATAGGAGTACACTTGTGGTAAATTCAATTGATTGGACATGATTTGGAAAGGCACACACCTGTCTATATAAAGTCCCACAGTTGACAGTGCATGTCAGAGCAAAAACCAAGCCATGAGATTGAAGGAATTGTCTGTAGTGCTCCGAGACAGTATTGTGTCGAGGCAGAGATTTGGGGAAGGGTACCAAAACATTTCTGCAGCATTGAAGGTTCACAAGACCACAGCGGTCTCCATCGTTCTTAAATTCCTAGAGCTGTCGGTCCGCTAGGGAAATGCTTTTAATGTATTAAGTGTGTATGTTTATCCTGTGTAACCATATAGTTAGCTAGTAAATAATTAATTAAACCAATTTGTGTAGTACGGAATTATAAGTGGGGCTCGGTTTTCGCAGATGCAAGGTTACAACTGTTCAGAATGATGATATGATACAAGGTTATGATTAATAAGTTGACTGTTTATGGATGTGATAGGTAAAGACCTTTAGAGTTCAATTCGGGAGATGGTAACGCTTTAAAGAACCGCTCTCGTGGTGCCCCAAATCCTAATGAGTTAATTGTTACATGATTAATTTAATTGGGTAACAATTACACAATTAAAGTTGATTCCTTAAATAACAGTCATCAGATGAATGGAAGTAAAGTCACGACAACATGGGAGAACCTTCCAGAAGGACAACCATCTCCGCAGCACTCCACCAATCAGGCCTTTATGGTAGAGTGGCCAGACGGAAGCCACTCCTCAGTAAAAGGCACATGACAGCCCGCTTGGAGTGTGCCAAAAAGCACCTAAAGGACTCTCATACCATGAGAATTTCTGGTCTGATGGAACCAAGATTGAACTCTTTGGCTAGAAAGCCAAGCGTCACATCTAGAGGAAACCTGGCACCATCCCTACGGTGAAGCATGGTGGTGGCCGCATCATGCTGTGGGGATGTTTTTTAGCAGCAGGGACTGGGGGACTAATCAGGATGGAGGGAAAGATGAACGGCGCAAAGTACAGAGAGATCCTTGACAAAAACCTGCTCCAGAGTGCTCAGGACCTCAGACTGCGGCGAAGGTCCACCTTCCAACAGGACAACAACCCTAAGCACACAGCTAAGACAACGCAGGAATAGCTTTGGTACAAGTCTCTGAATATCCTTGTGTGGCCAGGCCAGAGACCGGACTTGAACCCGGTTGAACATCTCTGGAGAGTCCTGAAAATAGCTGTGTAGCAACGCTCCCCATCCAACCTGACAGAGCTTGAGAGGATCTGCAGAGAAGAATGGGAGTAACTCATCAAATACAGGTGTGCCAAGCTTGTAGCGTCATACGCCAGAATATCGAGGCTGTAATGGCTGCCAAAGGTGCTTCAACAAAGTACTGAGTAAATGGTCTGAATACTTATGTAAATTTCATTTCTATACATTTGCAAACATTTCTAATGGGGTATGGTGTTTAGATTGATGAGGGGAAAAAATGATTGAATACATTTTAGAACAAGGCTGTAAGGGTCAAAACACTTTCTGAATCCACTGTATATGTCACCCCCTGACCTTAGAGAGCCGTTGTATTTCTCTATTTGGTTAGGTCAGGGTGTGATGTGGAGTGGGCATTTTATGTTTTGTATTTCTGTGTTTGGCCGAGTGTGGTTCCCAATCAGAGGCAGCTGTCTATCGTTGTCTCTGATTGGGAATCATACTTAGGCAGCCTGTTTGGCCACCTTAGTTGTGGGTAGTTGTCTTTGTTAGTAGCCTGTATAGCCCTAGTAAGCTTCACGTTCGTTTTTGGTGTTTCTTGTTTTGTTGGCGACATTCTTAATAAAGAAAAATGTACGCTCACCACGCTGCACCTTGGTCCGGTCATTTCCCTGACGACGTTCGTGACAGTATATGTGTATATATTTACAAAAAATATATGGGGGATTGGAAATGATGCAGGCAATTACATTGATGGAGGCTATAATCTACCTGCAATATTAAAGCTGATCTACCCCCCCCAAAAAACTATCAAAAATAAATAAAATGGAAGACATTTCAGACACCAGCCTGAAGTCAATCATCACCATCAATCACCATGACAACAAGGATCAGCATGTCAGAACATACCTCAGAATGTGTAGAGGGATATTATTACAAAAAGTGAGCCTTGGGAACTTTGCAGGAAGAAAATAAAAGAAACCAGAACAATCACAAATAAAACTGGTGTGGGCCACGTTATGGCTCCAGGGAGATGTCCTTGCCACGTCCCTCAGAGCACTAGGCGCAGGGTCCCTGGCTCCTTTGAAGATTGACATTGGAGTTTTGCGGCGGGTGTTTCAGATCCCTGCGAAGCTGGAGACCTTCAGACTAATCTACCGTCAGATGATAAAAGCAGTCACCTGTGAGGAGCTGATAGTGTGGAGTCATTAATGCACAGTGGGCCCGTAAACATCACAGCTGTGTTTGAAGACTGATATAGTGTCCCTGTCTTTCATATTTACTCCACCTTCTGTGTCCTCGTCGGCCTATACCCCAATACAATGTATTAACTATTGATCATACAGCTTGTACCCAAAACAAACTAACACAAACTCAGGTGTGTTTACTTATGCTTTATGTATAATCTGATCATTCTGATGAAAATGTGTGATTTATGGCTTAGAGCATATGGTAGACTGGCTAACATGGTGGTATACAGTTCACTGTATGAAAGGAAAAACTGTGGTTTTAACCAAATCGACTCCGATGAATCTATCCCTAAATGGAAAGAAAACTGATTATCTTTCTGTCTTGAATACAATGATGAGAGAGCATGGTTAGGCTTTGACTCCGCAAGTGTACAAGTGCTGTGGTGGCACGCAGAATAGCTGGCAGCCTATCTGACTGAGTGTTGCTGATCAAAGACGGCTAGGTTAAGCAGCACAGCATCGAGGCTCATCCCTTTGCTTTGTTTACACTGAGGCTGTCCAGGGGAGCCAATGCTTGGCCACATTAAACCCTCCTAATCTACCACCTCTATTAATGGCTGCCAAATATGGGGTAAGGGTGATTTGGTGCCCACTGGCCCAGACAACATAATCTGTCCAACAGGAGATTGTGGTCTGTGTTGCATAGAGTGATAGGTCTATAGAGGGTGCCAAGTACTGTAGGCCTTCAGAGTCACCTCAACTCACAGCAATTTAAAAAAAAAAATGTTTTATTTAACTAGGCATGTCAGTTAAGAACAAATTCTTATTTGCAATGACGGTCTACACCGACCAAACCCGGACGACGCTGGGCCAATTGTGCGCCGCCCTATGGGAATATGCTATGGGAATATGCTATGGGAATAACTTTCTCATCAGAATAATTCTCTCTCAACACAATAGGTGGCTGCCGAAGAATATAATAACTTCAACAACTAGACTATCAAACATCTAAATTATTAAATGTGATTACTGGGAGCTGTAATTGCTTTCAAATCTGGCTAATTTGAGAATAGCAGGGACAAGTTAAGAAAAAAATAGCCTTAAAACCTCAAATGTAATCAAATTTCTGTTCATTATGGAATGTTTTTGCAGCTCATACAGCTGAAAATCTCTAAACTTTAATGCAATAATGACAGCAAAGAAATTACACAATATGTTAATTACTTTATGCAAAGTCGAATTTAAAATAATAAATATAATGGGGAATTGTGGTAATTATCATACCGACACCAAAAGGTCAGAAGTGCCCAGCCTTAACAAGTCTCACCTAATATGATAACACACACAAACACACACAAATACAAATGATGGTTTAATTTATGCCCACAAAATTAATGTTGCTCTTTTGAGGACGACAGCGGCTAAACTAAATTACAGGAATAAATCAGCATTTAATCAGAGAATTGGGCAACATCTGTCTGTGGTTTGGAATAGCAGTTACATTGGACTGGAGACTAGAGGGGATAGATGGTAATTTCAGAGGGGAGCTGGTGAGAGACATATGCGCCACTTCCATACTCTACAATCTGACTAAACCCAATACATATTTTAGCTGTGTGAATATTTTGGGGTAAATATGAGTCAACGCTAATGTAAAAAGCTAATTTACGGCAGTAAGCTGCTTAACATGGCCATCAGACAACCAAATTATTACCACAGTAACGCATAAAATTGACAATTAAATAAGAAAGCCATTATCTATTAATTTGTTTGTTTATTTGTTTATTTATTGATTGCGAGATGAAGAGCAAGCTTAATGAGGTTAGTTGTCAAAATAGGGCTTTTCCCCAGTCTACAGAGGGGCAGCCCTATTAGGGGAATCAAAGAGGTCTGTACAAGCTGTCTTGTGCATCATCATTACAATTTCAAAGTAGTTTTGATTGTTTGATCTCATATCCCAAAAATTATTGTTGGAAATGTAATTAGCATGAGCCCAGTTGTATTTTCCTCTCTGCTGGTTGTGATCCATAATTAACTCTGAAGAGATCCCATTTTCACCTTCGCTAGAACAATCCCTCCAGAGTTTCACCCATGGGATATGTGCCAACAGATGATATGCACTACTGTGAATAGTGCTACAATATAACTGTCAGTACATTGAAATTAAGTCAAATAATGAGACATTTGCCTTTAACGTATTACCAAAGACAGTACAGTAAGATAGGCAAAAACTGCTTCTCCAATGGAAATCCCCGTCACTGATATTCACACTTCTACTCAATACATCACATATAGAATTTAACTTCACACTGTATAATAGAATACTGCATATAATGGCGATTTGCTCATATTTGCAAAGGCCTACCTATGATTTGGTTGGAGAAATGGGAGGAAGTAATATACATGCATAATGATCTGCATGCCATTGTGTCAGTAAGGGGAAAACACTGCATGAAAACTTCCTCACTCTTCAGTAAACAGACCCACATAGACTGTCCCACCCTCTCTCACTCACACACCCTCTCACTCAAACACACCACTCTCTCTCCCACAAAGATACTGATACCAACTTTAGAAACGTAAGGCACCAAGAAATAGATTTTTTATATATTTTAGGCTTACATTAGGCCTATATGAATCCTACCTTTTAAGCACATCTCATGAGTAGCAGACCCTTTTCCTTTCTTCCTGTTCCAATCAAATTTGACTAGACCTACTGTCAAGTTAGAAAGTCGTTAGCTAGGTAATGTGACAGATTTTTGTTTTTTATCTAACCAATAATTAGCAACCTGGAATTAGTTTAAAATGGCCCACGACATGGTTTGCTCCAATGTATCAAATGCACAAATGTAACAAAGAAAACTCATCAGGGACTGCATCCCCAGTCATAATCACAGCTAAATTATACTTCAAAAACTTTCAGGAATAGATGTGCAGGGAGAGCGGACGGAGAGAAGCAGGTGAGTGATGGCTGGAAGGGGATGCGACTGCCGGCTGGCTGATTACACCTCCCACACATGATATGATATGCGCCTAAAAGTGAAGTGGACATTATTGGACGACCACATACAAAAGACTAGTGGTTGTTGCTTAAAAAAATGCAACTGAATTTATAAACAAAACAGAATTCATTAACATTTTATAACAGGCGCCAGCGGGTTCTTTAGATTGGTAGGGCCGAAAAATGTAGTAGTATCATATGAAATGGTACTACGGTACTCTAAAATGTTGGTATCATAAGTATCATGACGTTTTGGTACTGTGATATTGCTGTGGAACCTGTATACCGTGCAACATTAATACACTGATATAGATAAAACTGCATAGAAGCTTTATTCACGCTAATGATTTACTGAAGCCCAAAGCACATGCGGTTTACATGGAGCAAAGGAGTCGTCTAATCACGTCAGAGGACCGTGATGCAGCATCAATTCCCCCAGGGCCCTGAATATCATTTATAATGTTCCTTTTTTGTGTGTCACTTATATAACTGCTTAAAACAACAACAACCCCTAGACTTCTTGTTTACAACACATGATAAATTACATTAACAAGGCAATCTTAAAGAGAAATGAGAACTTGTTCAGAAATGACCGTTGGAGCCCGAAAAATAATAATGGCTATTATATATTAGCCCCATTTGGTCCAATTGACCAAGTCCCCGAGCACCTACTGTAACATCAACAATTTATCTCATCACTCCTGCTTTAATAACATCAAAACAGGAAGATCATAAAAATACAGCATCCAGCTCCATTGATTTGCATTGTTAATTTCCCGCTTGATGGTGCAGGGTGAGTAATGAAGGAAGTAGGTAGGAAGACTCCTGCGTAGTTAATCACAAAGTTATGAGCTGCCAGCACTGAAGTCAGACAATTGGTTTTCACTGTTTCTGACAATGTGTGAGCGAGCACGTGTGTGTTTACCTCAGTCTAGTAATGGATCCTCTGTCCTTTCCCTCACTTCTCTCCACCATCTACCCTCACACACAGCTAAAACCCTACTAAAAGTGTGTGTGTGTGTGAGAGCGTGAGTGTGAGAGAGAGAGAGAGACATACACACACAAACATGTTAACACTCCATTCCTCAACTGACCACAGGCATGCAGGTGCTAGAACAGTTCTCACACTATCTTTTTGACATACATCTTATTCATTTATTTGTATTTAACTACATAGAGTTGAAGTCGGAAGTTAACATACACTTAGGTTGGAGTCATGAAAACTCGTAACAAATTTCTTAACAAATGTCTTGTTAAGAAACTATAGTTTTGGCATGTCGGTTAGGATATCTACTTTGTGCATGACACAAGTCAATTTTACAACAATTGTTTACAGACAGATTATTTCACTTGTAATTCACTGTATCACATTTTCAGTGGGTCAGACGTTTACATACACTAAGTTGACTGTACATTTACACTGCTAAGAAAATTCCAGAAAATTATGTCATGGCTTTAGAAGTTTCTGATAGGCTAATTGACATCATTTCAGTCAATTGGAGGTGTATCTGTGGATGTATTTCAAGGCCTACCTTCAAACTCAGTGCCTCTTTGCTTGAAATCATGGGAAAATCTAAAGAAATCAGCCAAATACCTCTTGTAGACCTCCACAAGTCTGGTTCATCCTTGGGAGCAATTCCAAACGCCTGAAGGTACCACGTTCATCTGTACAAACAATAGTACGCAAGTATAAACACCATGGGACCACGCAGCCGTCAAACCGCTCAGGAAGGAGGCACGTTCTGTCTCCTAGAATGGAACGTACTTTGGTGCGAAAAGTGCAAATCAATCCCAGAACAACAGCAAAGGACCTTGTGAAGATACAAAAGTACCTATATCCACAGTAAAACGAGTCCTATATCGACATAACCTGAAAGGCCCCTCAGCAAGGAAGAAGCCACTGCTCCAAAACCACCATAAAAAAAGCCAGACTATGGTTTGAAACTGCACATGGGGACAAAGATCGTACTTTTTGGAGAAATGTCCTCTGGTCTGATGAAACAAAAATAGAACTGTTTGGCCATAATGACCATCGTTATGTTTGGAGGAAAAAGGGGGAGGCTTGCAAGCCAAAGAACACCATCCCAAACGTGAAGCACGGGGGTGGCAGCATCATGTTGTGGGGGTGCTTTGCTGCAGGAGGGACTGATGCACTTCACAAAATAGATGGCATCATGAGGGAGGAAAATTATGTGGATATATTGAAGCAACATCTCAAGACATCAGTCAGGAAGTTAAAGCTTGGTCGCAAATGGGTCTTCCAAATGGACAATGACCCCAAGGATACTTCCAAAGTTGTGGCAAAATGGCTTAAGGACAACAAAGTCAAGCTATTGGAGTGGCCATCACAAAGCCCTGACGCCAATCCCATAGGAAATTTGTGGGCAGAACTGAAAAAGCGTGTGCGAACAAGGAGGCCTACAAACTTGACTCAGTTACACCAGCTCTGTCAGGAGGAATGGGCCAAAATTCACCCAACGTATTGTGGGAAGCTTGTGGAAGGCTACCCGAAACGTTTGACCCAAGTTAAACAATTTAAAGGCAATGCTACCAAATAATGATTGAGTGTATGTAAACTTCTGACCCACTGTGAATGTGAAAAAAGAAATAAAAGCTGAAATAAATCATTCTCTCTACAATTATTCTGACATTTCACATTATTAAAATAAAGTGCTGATCCTAACTGACCTAAGACTGGGAATTTTTACTAGGATTAAATGTCAGGAATTGTGAAAAGCTGAGTTTAAATGTATTTGGCTAAGGTGTATGTAAACTTCTGACTTCAACTGTACCTCTCTGTTCTAACCGTGGTCATAAAATAGGGCTACAACCCCCTGTAATATATGGGATGTAGTAAAATAACTAATGCAGCTGGATATGTGTGATATCAGTGCTCCTGGACTTTACCCCATGGGTGAAGTCTACATTCAAACTGAGTGTTAGTGTCCACAAAGAGAGTGAGGCACAGTGAATGCAGCATTGCAGCTCTTCTGTGACATGGGACTCTTCCTCATAAATAATGTAGACGTGTCCACAAGCAAGTGTGCTTTCACTGGGAAACAAGGCTAAACAAATACAGGGCTAGCCAGGTAAGAGGAGACTTTACACTACACTGCAGATGTCACCACCATTCATTCATAATGGCATAAAACTTGGCGTTTTGGGTTCAAGTCTGCCACATAAGCACAAACAGGTGTGTAGTACAGGTACAGTAGCTATATTTTATATTCTCTGTGGCAATCCAAACCCCACACACACATTTCTGCAACAGTAGATACAGTACAGCCGAAAACTTCCTGTAGGTATAACTGAAATGTTGCAGAGAACTTTTAAGAAAGAAAAATCACTTAATCATCTGAAACACAAGATATGAAAGTAAAATGGACTAATAAGATGTGCACATGTTGATAAAAGGACAGGGCTAAAACAGGCGGGAATATTCCCCTCTGTGATATTAAAACCATTACACATCTGAAAGCACAGCATTTGCTGAAGAGAAAACCCCCAACTGTGGCAGCCTTGGCAGAGGAGGGACAAAACCACCAGTGTTTTAACTATAGGAGTCCTCTTGTCAAATCTCAATGGATTTCACAGAAACCGAGCATGTTACATCTCAATTAAATCCACACTGATGTTTGTATTGATTTTAAAAGCCCAATCATGACTTATTTACGTTGCACATTGGTATGCGTGTATTTATGGCACCGTTTTGCGGCCTGTAAAGAAAACAGAAGAGTAGAAAAAGAGACAAATGAAACCGATGTGGCATCTGTTGCAGCTTTAAGTGATATATCACTCCATTCCACTTCGTTAAGCATCACTCTGTCAGAGTTAATTGGATCATGAGGAGCAGTAATTAAGGGGAATGGCCTTGTTTATCGCTGCGCTCCGCTCGTTAAGGAGTGAGTCGTGTTTGCAGAGCGGGTGACATTAACACAACCTTCAGAACAGCGGGGGGTCGGGAGCTGCCTTGCACTGGAGGGGGGTAATGAAGCCTTGCCTGCAGGGGAAGCTACTAGTGAACAGCACACAGTGGGTGTGGTACAGAATGTGATGGGGGGTCTACTACCATTATGAAAACATTCTAGAGTCTACCCTACTTTGTTGACATGTAGAGTCACAGACAAGGTCAGTCAATGTCTTTGAGGATCTTGTCTGTTCAATTGTCCATGAAAAGGTGAAGAAATCATTTTGGAACACCTTCCTAATATTGAGTTGCACCCCCTTTTGCCCTCAGAACAAAGAAAATGTGTTGGGGCATAGACTCTACAAGGTGTCGAAAGCATTCCCACAGAGATGCTGGCCCATGTTGAATCCAACGCTTCCGACAGTTGTGTCAAGTTGGCTGGATGTCCTTTGGGTGGTGGACCATTCTTGATACACACGGGAAACTGTTAAGCGTGAAACACCCAGCAGCGTTGCAGTTCTTGACAAGCTCAAACCGGTGTGCCTGGCACCTACTGCCATACCCTCTTCAAAGCCACTTCAATCTTGTGTTCACCCTCTGAATGACGCACACACACAATCCATTCCTTAATTGTCTCAAGGCTTAAAAATCCTGCGTTAACCTGTGGATTTAACAGGTGACATCAATAAGGGATCATAGCTTTCACCTGGATTTAGCTGGTCAGTCTATGTCATGGAAAGAGCAGGTTTTGTATACTCAGTGTACATATAGAGTACCAGAAGCTCTTACCACTGCATAGGAAATCATGTAATTATGTTAAAACCCACAGAGACAGGGACAAACACAAAAACATACACATATTTGTAGACACAAACACAAACCCAGAGTCTGAGTCAGTGAGAATAGAGCACCCTCTCATTTGTGCCAGTAAGGGGGTTTGAATCTGTGTTGTACTGTCTGATCCGCTCATGGGTCGCGTTCCAGGCAGACTACATTCCAGTCGCCCGCCAGATCCATCTGCATCCTAAGATATAGTAATCTGATACCCGTCTGCGCAGTAAATGATGTGGCATGTGACCATTGGTAGATGTGCGCAGGGCAACTGCAATGTAATCTACCTGGAACGCCACCATGGTTTCCAACAATTACGACAGCTGATGAGATTGACCTATGACCTACCTCTCTCCTCCTGGATGCCCAGCACGTCTGTTTGACCTTCCACACCACCGCTGCCACCAGCAACAGGGACAGGAAACAGCTGCAGGAGGAAACAGCACAATCAATCAACCAATCAATCAATACATTTGCGGCAGGTAGCCTAGCGTTGGGCCAGTAACCGAAAGGTCGCTGGTTTGAATCCCCGAGCAGACTAGGTAAAAAAATCTGTTGATGTGCTCTTGAGCACTTAACCCTAATTGCTCCTGTATGTCGCATTGGATAAGTGTCCGCTAAATGACTAAAATGTAAATGTGAATTTAATTAGCTCATCACCCATTATCTATTCATTCTAGTATTTACATGAAATATAATATAATTTCACAACAGTACCATGAGGAGGTAAGGACAAAAGTAGCTGCCTACAATCAAACCTATTCTTTAAATATGTAATAATGCATAGAACTGGCATGACGTCACAAGGGGGTAGTGACTATTTTCATGGTCTAGCTGTCACATGACCAATCTGTTAACGCTTTATTATAACGTTCAGTAATAACCATTTATAAGGCATTCATAAATAGTTTGCTCACCATTTATTTATTAGTATACCTACGTTTTGTAAATTTGTAAATGCTATATAGATAGTTATTCACAACTTTTGAATAATTTATGAATTATGCATACGATTAGGTGTTCTTTTAAACCATTTTACAAATCACATTTTGCAGTACCTGATCTAAAGTGAGCACTATTAATACTTTAGAAATACTTTAGAAATGTTTTGAATGGCCAGCGTAATCATCTCCTTGAAAGATTTGTCAATGTGTCAATGTACAGTCGTGGCCAAAAGTTTTGATAATGACACAAATATTAATTTTCACAAAGTTTGCTGCTTCAGTGTCTAGATATTTTTGTCAGATGTTACAATGGAATACTAAAGTATAATTACAAGCATTTTATAAGTGTCAAAGGCTTTTATTGACAATTACATGAAGTTGATGCAAAGAGTCAATATTTGCAGTGTTGACCCTTCTTTTTCAAGACCTCTGCAATCCACCCTGGTATGTTGTCAATTAACTTCTGGGCCACATCCTGACTGATGGCAGCCCATTCTTGCATAATCAATGCTTGGAGTTTGTCAGAATTTGTGGGGTTTTGTTTGTCCACCCACCTCTTGAGGATTGACCACAAGTTCTCAATGGGATTAAGGTCTGGGGAGTTACCTGGCCATGGACCCAAAATATCCATGTTTTATTCCCCGAGCCACTTAGTTATCACTTCTGCCTTGTGGCAAGGTGTTCCATCATGCTGGAAAAGGCATTGTTCGTCACCAAACTGTTCCTGGATGGTTGGGAGAAGTTGCTCTCGGAGGATGTGTTGATACCATTCTTTATTCATGGCTGTGTTCTTAGGCAAAATTGTGAGTGAGCCCACTTCCCTAGCTGAGAAGCAACCCCACACATGAATGGTCTCAGGATGCTTTACTGTTGGCATGACACAGGACTGATGGTAGCGCTCACCTTGTCTTCTCCGGACAAGCTTTTTTCCGGATGCCCCAAACAATCGGAAAGGGTATTCAGAGAAAATGACTTTACCCCAGTCCTCAGCAGTCCAATCCCTGTATCTTTTGCAGAATATCAGTCTGTCCCTGATGTTTTTCCTGGAGAGAAGTGGCTTCTTTGCTGCCCTTCTTGACACCAGTCCATCCACCAAAAGTATTTGCCTCACTGTGCGTGCAGATGCACTCATACCTGCCTGCTGCCATTCCTGAGCAAGCTCTGTACTGGTGGTGCCCCAATCCCGCAGCTGAATCAACTTTAGGAGACGGTCCTGGTGCTTGCTGGACTTTCTTGGGCGCCCTGAAGCCTTCTTAACAACAATTGAACCGCTCTCCTTGAAGTTCTTGATGATCCGATAAATGGTTGATTTAGGTGCAATCTTACTGGCAGCAATATCCTTGCCTGTGAAGCCCTTTTTGTGCAAAGCAATGATGACGGCACGCGTTTCCTTGCAGGTAACCATGGTTGACAGAGGAAGAACAATGATTCCAAGCACCACCCTCATTTTGAAGTTTCCAGTCTGTTATTCGAACTCAATCAGCATGACAGAGTGATCTCCAGCCTTGTTCTCGTCAACACTCACACCTGTGTTAATGAGAGAATCACTGACATGATGTCAGCTGGTCCTTTTGTGGCAGGGCTGAAATGCAGTGGACATGTTTTTGGGGTATTCAGTTCATTGGCATGGCAAAGAGGGACTTTGCAATTAATTGCAATTCATCTGATCACTCTTCATAACATTCTGGAGTATATGCAAATTGCCATCATACAAACTGAGGCAGCAGACTTTGTGAAAATGTATATTTGTGTCATTCTCAAAACTTTTGGCCACGACTGTACTTTGCGGAAGATTTGGTTGCCTTGACAGTTGTCATTTCTCCATGTGCCTGCATAGAGTGCTGCATGTCTTTTTACCTTAGAGAAAACTACAAAAATGGCCACCAAAGGGCTAGCAGCACCGAATACTATGAAATGGACTTTAAGACTGCGGAGGTAAACCAAGTGAAATATGGGGAAATAGCATGAAATCAATTGGACCCATGGAGTGGGTCAAGGAGAGTGGCCATCTTACACAGAGCAATGTCACATAGAATGATCCCAATGCCAATGACATCTGGACATTAGATCACACAAAGCCTGTCTTTCAACCAGAGCTTTTACAAGTCCTGGAGGCCAAAGAACCAAACCACCAAGGCAGGAAGTAGTGTAGAAGTCCAAGACAATAGCTATCTTCATAACGCCCTCCGTGTACAGCTAGAAAATAGCTTAGAAGCAATGACCACATCGTAAAGGGCTAAAGAGTTGTAATTAGCATGACATTTCCAAGCCAAGCCTGCTGAAAGGCTGTGGAAATGCTCTTTCTCATATGTTCTGGAAAACCACTAGTACAGTACATAAACTATCAGACTGAGGAATTTGCCTAGTTAGTGATGTGAACCATATACTGACAGTATGGTACATACTTACAGTTGTCACTATAGGTGCATGTGTGTGCAGGTTTGACAGGTTTGATTAAATATGACCGTACAGTACGTCAGTACCAATTTCTTCACCAATGTCTAAAAACTTTGGGAAAATAAATAAATAATCATGAAAGTCTCACACAACCCTATGATGGCTGTAGCTCCATATTGCTGGCAGGAGTGTAACTGGGATTGTTTGGAACAGACTCTTCCTCCCCTCCAACACCGCTTGTTGGTTTGGCCATATTTCAAAGCCCAATCAGTAACAGTCCATCATTCCACATCAAATCTATTAACTCAGCCTGCAATTAATCCCAAAGACGGCGGCTTACTGCACTAATGGGGAGAGGAGAAGACTAACTGTCACTATTAAAGAGGTATTAGGGGGTTTATTGGGGTTTCTTACACATATAGCTTTAGCCAAGTCATCCGCAACCAATGAGATTCAAACCAATGAGTTCCATGTGCAGTTCTGGGGTGGATGGGAGGGCTGAGTGGGACGGATACAGTGTATGTTTCATTGTGTGTGTGTTGGTGTTTGTGTGTTCATTTTGATTTTGTGTGTGTGTGTGTGTGTGTGTGTGTGTGTGGCTTGGTTTTGCTATCCTGACCAAGTGGGATAGCAACTTGGTCCCCACATGGAAAAAGGCTATTTTAGGTGTAGATTTACAGTTAGGGTCAGAATTAGGGTTAGGGCTAGAATTAGGAGCTGGGGTTAAGTTTAAGGTAAGAGTTAGGTTAACGGTTAGGGTTAGGGGTTAGGGAAAATAGGATTTTGCATGAGAATCAATTGTTTGGTCCACACAAAGATTTTTGAAAGAATGTACAATATTTGCACAATCAGGTGTGTAAAGCATTTGGAGACTTACCCAGGAAGACACAGCTGTAATCGCTGCCAAAGGTGATTCTAACATGTATTGACTCAGGGGTGTGAATACTTATGTAAATTCGATATTTCTGAATTTTGTTTTCAATAACTTTGCAAACATTCCTAAAAACATGTTTTCACTTTGTCATTATGGGGCATTTTGTGTAGATGGGTGAGCAAAAAAAAGTCAAGAAATATCGATACTTTCTGAAGGTAGTGTGTGTGTGTGTGTGTGTGTGTGTGTGTGTGTGTGTGTGTGTGTGTGTGTGTGTGTGTGTGTGTACGTGGGGCACTGAGGGGCTGAGGGTTAGTTGTTCAGTATTGTGGATCACATGAACATGAGGAAGGGGTTTATAACATGTCCAATCATCCGAACCATTGGAGAACATATCACAAACACCCAGCAGCAAGCTACAAGATCGATACCCAATCCTCCACACACAATCCACAAATTATCAAAAGAAAGACAATTCCATCTGTACACCATAGAGTACCAAGCTGTTAACCAAGTATATTCCCCCAGGCACACAGAATGGCAAAAGGCTGATTTCTAAGGGAGCCCAAATAGTGGATAACACAATCCCAATTTGTTTACCTTTCTATCAGAGCAGTGTTGTTTGTCAAACTGCCTGGAGTATCCCTCAGGTCGCAGCGGCACAGAATGTTGATAGCCATTTTGAAATAATTGGGACAGCTGATAGAGGCTTATTAGCCACTTAGCTTTGTATATTGTCTCTGTGCTGAACTTGAGAAGAAGGAGAGATTATTTCTAATCAACTTAGAGAGAGGAAATGAGTAATTGGACCAAACTGAACTGCAATGTCACCAATTAGCATTGGGGCTGAAAAGGAGAAGCAGCAGAAACACTCCTTCATTACAACAATTTTTCTTGCTCAGTTAGGGAAACGCTCTGGAAAGTGAACGAGAGAGAGAAAGAGAGAGAAAACTATTTAACCACTCTTCAAAGAAAAGCTGGTCAAATTAGCTTTTAGAAGTTAATCAGAGTCTGTTAGAATACTACTTCATGTCGAGAGTTTAGCTTGAGGATAAAATTAGATGACAATCTTCCAACCTATTTTCCCTCTCTCGTTTCTGTCTTTCATGTATGCAAGTGTACATATGTTAAAGATATGCATGATGTAACTTAGGAGATAGGAGATCATGTGGCATTGTCACACACACACACACACACACACACACACACACACACACACACACACACACACACACACACACACACACACACACACACACACACACACAGAGTCAGACAGATAGGATGACAGGTGAACTGTACAGTAAAGATAATTGCAGAAATATAAGTAGCTTGGATGAAAACTAAAATAGAGGAACAGACACCCAGAGTGTCAGTCAAACATATGAAGATATACTAAGAGAAAAATAGAAGAAAGATGCTAAAGGAGAGGCATGTAGAGGGTCAAAACATGTCCAAATGATCAAATTACTGTACTGTTGTTACAGTACCTGAAACAAGATAATGATGGTGAAATCTATGACTGCATACCACCCTAACTCAGGATTGGAGAAAGAGCACCTATGAAAAGCTCTGAGATTATTTAATTCTAAGGGAAAATATCTCCTCCACTCTGTCTCTCGTTCCCCCCCTCTCTCTCCCTCCCCCTCGTCTCTCTCTCGACCCCCCTCTCCCTTCCTAGTTCCCGCTCTCTCTCTTTCGCTCTTCCCCTCTCTCTCTCTTTCTCTCTCTGTGGTGCCAGCTCCATCATGTCAGTGTGCCCTCAGCCTGCAGGGCCCGACTCACACACAGGGCACCGCAGCTCTGCCGCCCTGCCACTTCATCTCTTATACACACCAATGGAGCACAGCCAACACACACACACACACACACACACACACACACACACACACACACACACACACACACACACACACACACACACGCACACACACACGCACACACACACACACAAACCAAAGCATGCAGACACTCACACAAACATGCAATGAACAAAGCATACACTCTCACACAGTCACACATACAGAGACCACAAACTCGTACCCTATGTGACATGCACATGCATAGCTTACATTTACACAGAAACATCTACAACCATGTTAACATAGCTGCACGTGAACTCCTTTTTCCCTTTGACTAAAGCCTTTAATCAGCTGTGGTCACATAGGGCAGCACATACTGCTTCTGCTAAAGCCTTTGAGCTGTGAGATGCAATTGGATGCATCTCACAGGACCCATGATGCACAGGGATCTGTGGAGGTTTTATTTATTGTAATATAATTAGAACTGCACTTGATCACTGAAGTAAACTTAACAAGGCAGGATAAGAGCAGGGGACAAACACAGAGAGTGACATTATATTGAAAAATCAGCTGTTACATCTGGGAAAAAAGTGGATAAAGTGCATGCTTCAGAAGGTGCTTACTAAAGAAGACAGTGGGTGAGAAGGAAGTGTGTGCCACTATGAACATGACACAGTGGAATAAGCTCTTGGAGCAAATGACTGAACCTTAAAGTCCCAATTCAGTCAAAAACTTGATTTTCCTGTGTTTTATATACACAGTTGAAGTCGGAAGTTTACATACACTTATGTTGGAGTCATTAAAACTGGTTTATCAACAACTCCACAAATGTCTTGTTAACTAACTATAGTTTTGGCAAGTCGGTTAGCACATCTACTTTGTGCATGACACAAGTAATTTTTACAACAATTGTTTACAGACAGATTATTTCACTTATAATTCACTGTATCACAATTCCAGTGGGTCAGAAGTTTACATACACTAAGTTGACTGTGCCTTTAAAACAGCTTGGAAAATTCCAGAAAATGATGTCGTGGCTTTAGAATCTTCTGATAGGCTAATTGACATCATTTGAGTCAATTGGAGGTGTACCTGTGGATGTATTTTAAGGCCTACCTTCAAACTCAGTGCCTCTTTGCTTGACATGATGGGAAAATCAAAAGAAATCAGCCAAGACCTCAGAAAAAAAATTGTAGACCTCCACAAGTCTGGTTCATCCTTGGGAGCAATTTCCAAACGCCTGAAGGTACCACGTTCATCTGTACAAACAATAGTATGCAAGTATAAACACCAAGGGACCACGGAGCCATCATACCACTCAGGAAGGAGACGCGTTCTGTCTCCTAGAGATAAACATACATTGGTGCGAAAAGTGCAAATCAGTCCCAGAACAACAGCAAAGGACCTTGTGAAGATGCTGGAGGAAACAGGTATAAAAGTATCTATACCCACAGTAAAATGAGTCCTATATCGACATAACCTGAAAGGCCGCTCAGCAAGGAAGAAGACACTGCTCCAAAACCGCCATAAAAAAGCCAGACTATGGTTTGCAACTGCACATGTGGACAAAGATCGTACTTTTTGGAGAAATGTCCTCTGGTCTGATGAAACAAAAATAGAACTGTTTGGCCATAATGACCATCGTTATGTTTGGAGGAAAAAGGGGGAGGCTTGCAAGCCGAAGAACACCATCCCAACCGTGAAACACAGGGGTGGCAGCATCATGTTGTGGGGGTGCTTTGCTGCAGGAGGGACTGGTGCGCTTCACAAAATAGATTGCATCATGAGGGAGAAAAATTTAATTAAATTATGTGGATATATTGAAGCAACATCTCAAGACATCAGTCAGGAAGTTAAAGCTTGGTCGCAAATGGGTCTTCCAAATGAACAACCACCCCAAGCATACTTCCAAAGTTGTGGCAAAATGGCTTAAAGACAACAAAGTCAAGGTATTGTTGTGGCCATCACAAAGCCCTGACCTCAAACCCATAGAAAATGTGTGGGCAGAACTGAAAAAGCGTGTGCGAGCAAGGAGGCCTACAAACCTGACTCAGTTAAACCAGCTCTGTCAGGAGGAATGGGCCAAAATTCACCCAACGTATTGTGGGAAGCTTTTGGAAGGCTACCCAAACGTTTGACCCAAGTTAAACAATTTAAAGGCAATGCTACCAAATACTGATTGAGTGTATGTAAACTTATGACCCACTGGGAATGTGAAAAAAGAAATAAAATATTAAATAAATAATTCTCTATACTATTATTCTGACATTTCACATTCTTAAAATAAAGTGGTAATCCTAACTGACCTAAAACAGGTAATTTTTACTAGGATTAAATGTTAGGAATTGTGAAAAACTGAGTTTAAATGTATTTGGCTAAGGTGCATGTAAACTTCCGACTTCAACTGTATTTCCACACTATGAGGTTGGAATAATACTGAAATTGTGAAAATTATGATTATGCCCTTTTAGTGTAAGAGCTATTTGAAAAGACCGCCTGAAATGTCTGCCTGTTTTGGTAGTTTCCAAACGTGTCTGCCAATAACGAAGCACAATGCACAGTGTTTAGTTGGAAATCAGGAGCTGCTGAGAGCGCGAGAGGGCGTGGTGACCTGGGGAACTCTGAAGTCCCGGAAGGGATGAGAAAAAAAAAATCGCCTTCATAATAAAGCACTGCATGCATATCATTGCATTTGTGTAGCGGCATAGAGCAGTAGAGTAGAGGCATTTAAACACGGCCTTTTATAAATGCATTTCATGCAATTCTAAATAATTTTACATGACTGGAGACTTAGGCAGAATCTTTTTTAATACCACACAAATTATCTAAATTAGATCAATAAAAACGACCTTGAATTCATCAATAATTGTGTGGAGACATACTGTAGGCTACAATATGAGGAGGAAATGATAGTCCTAAACATGCTTTTCAGTTTCACTGACTCACCCAGCTCACTCGCCAGAGATGGCCAATACATTCGTGCCAAAAGCCTACATCTCACTCTTGTTTTACTTTGTAAAACAATATTTGGAAGTTTATCAAATATTGTGTTAGCCTACGGCAGACGGATTCGTGTCTTCTATTTTCAGCAGGCACCATTTGGTTTCCAACCTGTTTTCCTGCGATTGTACTTGAAATATTGCGAAAAGCCTGTTTTGTCTGCATGCTGTGCACTGACAGATTTGCTGCGCGTTCCCGACTGTCACGTTCCTGACCTGTTTTCTGTTGTTTGGTATGTGTTTAATTGGTCAGGGCGTGAGTTGGGGTGGGTAGTCTATGTTATGTGTTTTCTATGTTGGGTTAATGGGTTGCCTGGTATGGCTCTCAATTAGAGGCAGGTGTTTGACGTTTCCTCTGATTGAGAGCCATATTAAGGTAGGTTGTTCTCACTGTTTGTTTGTGGGTGATTGTTCCTGTGTCTGTGTAATCCACATGGGACTGTTTCGTTTGTTCGTTCGTTTTAGGTAGTCTGTTCCTGTTCTTGCGTCCTTCGTCTATATGTAAGTTCGTTTGTTTCAGGTCTGTTGCCTTCGTTTATTGTTTTGTAGTTTGTTCTAGTGTTTTGTCAGTGTTTCGTCTGTTTTGAAATAAATCGTTATGTATTCATCACCCGCTGCGCCTTGGTCCGTTCATACACCACCAGACGAACGTTACAGAATCACCCACCAAACCCAGATCAAGCAGCGGGTTAACGGACAGCAACGACAGCAGCAGTGGGTCAAGGAGGATTGGACATGGGAAGAGATTATGGACGGAGAAGGACCCTGGGCAGAGCCAGAGGAGTGTCGCCGTCCCAAGGCGGAGCTGGAGGCATCTAAAGCGGAGAGGCGACGATATGAGGAGGCAGCACGGAAGCAAGGCTGGAAGCCCGCAAGTACAACCCAAAAATGTCTTGGGGGGTGGCTAAAGGGTAGTGTGGCGAAGTCAGGTAGGAGACCTGGGCCAACTTCCCGGGCTTACCGTGGAGAGCGAGAGTACGGGCAGACACCGTGTTACGCAGTAGAGCGCATGGTGTCTCCTGTACGTGTTCATAGCCCGGTGCGGGTTATTCCACCTCCCCGCACTAGCCGGGCTAGAGTGAGCATTGAGCCAAGTGCCATGAAGCCGGCTCAACATATCTGGCCTCCAGTACGTCTCCTCGGGCCGGTGAACATGGCACCAGCCTTACGCATGGTGTCCCCGGTTCGCCAACACAGCCCAGTGCGGGTTATTCCACCTCCCCGCACTGGACGGGCTACGGGGAGCATGCAACCAGGTAAGGTTGGGCAGGCTCAGTGCTCAAAGGAGCCAGTACGCCTGCACGGTCCGGTATATCCGGCGCCACCTTCCCGCCCCAGCTCAGTACCACCAGTGCCTACACCACGCACCAAGCTTCCAGTGCGTCTCCAGAGCCCTGTTCCTCCTCCACGCACTCTCCCTGTGGTGCGTGTCTCAAGCTCAGTGCCTCCAGTTTCGGCACCACGCATCAAGCCTCCTGTGCGTCTCCAGAGCCCTGTACGCACTGTTCCTTCTCCCCGCACTCACCCTGAGGTGCGTGCCCTCAGCCCGGTACCTCCAGTTTCGGTACCACGCACCAGGCCTATAGTGCGCATCGAGAGTCCAGTGTGCCCTGTTCCTGCTCCCCGCACTAGCCTTGAGGTGCGTGTCTCCAGTCCGGTACCACCAGTTCCGGCACCACGCACCAGGCCTACTGTGCGCCTCAGCAGGTCAGAGTCGGCTGTCTGCCCAACGCCGCCTGCACTGCTCGTCTGCCCAGCGCCGTCTGAGCCATCCGTCTGCCCAGCGCCGTCTGAGCCATCCGTCTGCCCAGCGCCGTCTGAGCCATCCGTCTGCCCAGCGCCGTCTGAGCCATCCGTCTGCCCAGCGCCGTCTGAGCCATCCGTCTGCCCAGCGCCGTCTGAGCCATCCGTCTGCCCAGCGCCGTCTGAGCCATCCGTCTGCCCAGCGCCGTCTGAGCCATCCGTCTGCCCAGCGCCTTCTGAGCCATCCGTCTGCCCAGCGCCTTCTGAGCCATCCGTCTGCCCAGCGCCTTCTGAGCCATCCGTCTGCCCAGCGCCTTCTGAGCCATCCGTCTGCCCAGCGCCTTCTGAGCCATCCGTCTGCCCAGCGCCTTCTGAGCCATCCGTCTGCCACGAGCCATTAGAGCCGCCCGTCTGTCCCGAGCCATTAGAGCCGTCCGTCAGTCAGGAGCCGCCAGAGCCGTCCGTCAGTCAGGAGCCGCCAGAGCCGCCAGCCAGTCAGGAGCCGCCAGAGCCGCCAGCCAGTCAGGAGCCGCCAGAGCCGCCAGCCAGTCAGGAGCCGCCAGAGCCGCCAGCCAGTCAGGAGCCGCCAGAGCCGCCAGCCAGTCAGGAGCCGCCAGAGCCGCCAGCCAGTCAGGAGCCGCCAGAGCCGCCAGCCAGTCAGGAGCCGCCAGAGCCGCCAGCCAGTCAGGAGCCGCCAGAGCCGCCAGCCAGTCAGGAGCCGCCAGAGCCGCCAGCCAGTCAGGAGCCGCCAGAGCCGCCAGCCAGTCAGGAGCTGCCAGAGCCGCCAGCCAGTCAGGAGCTGCCAGAGCCGCCAGCCAGTCAGGAGCTGCCAGAGCCGCCAGCCAGTCAGGAGCTGCCAGAGCCGCCAGCCAGTCAGGAGCTGCCAGAGCCGCCAGCCAGTCAGGAGCTGCCAGAACCGCCAGCCAGTCAGGAGCTGCCAGAGCTGCCCTACAGTCATGAGCTGCCCTACAGTCATGAGTTGCCCTACAGTCATGAGTTGCCAGCCAGTCATGAGTTGCCAGCCAGTCATGAGTTGCCCTACAGTCATGAGCTGCCCTACAGTCATGAGCTGCCCTACAGTCATGAGCTGCCCTACAGTCATGAGCTGCCCTCCAGTCATGAGCTGCCCTCCAGTCATGAGCTGCCCTCCAGTCATGAGCTGCCCTCCAGTCATGAGCTGCCCTCCAGTCATGAGCTGCCCTCCAGTCATGAGCTGCCCTCCAGTCATGAGCTGCCCTCCAGTCATGAGCTGCCACCCAGTCATGAGCTGCCACCCAGTCTGGAGCTGCCACCCAGTCTGGAGCTGCCACCCAGTCTGGAGCTGCCACCCAGTCCGGAGCTGCCACTCAGTCCGGAGCTGCCATTAGTACAGAGTTATCCCTCTGTCCTAAGCTACCTCTCTGTCCGGAGCTACCTCTCTGTCCTGAGCTACCTCTCTGTCCTGAGCTACCTCTCTGTCCTGAGCTACCTCTCTGTCCTGAGCTACCTCTCTGTCCTGAGCTACCTCTCTGTCCTGAGCTACCTCTCTGTCCTGAGCTACCTCTCTGTCCTGAGCTACCTCTCTGTCCTGAGCTACCTCTCGTTCCTGAGTTGTCTCCTCTATGTAGGAGGGGCCTTAGTGAAGGTTCCTGGACCATGGTCGGGGGCGAGGGTCGCCACTCAAAGGACGCTAAGGAGGGGGACAAAGACAGTGGTGAAGTGGTGTCCTCGTCCACCGCCGGAGCCGCCACCGCGGACAGATGCCCACCCAGACCCTCCCCTTGAGTTTTAGGGGTGCGCCCGGAGTTCGCACCTTGAGGGGGGGTTCTGTCACGTTCCTGACCTGTTTTCTGTTGTTTGGTATGTGTTTAATTGGTCAGGGCGTGAGTTGGGGTGGGTAGTCTATGTTATGTGTTTTCTATGTTGGGTTAATGGGTTGCCTGGTATGGCTCTCAATTAGAGGCAGGTGTTTGACGTTTCCTCTGATTGAGAGCCATATTAAGGTAGGTTGTTCTCACTGTTTGTTTGTGGGTGATTGTTCCTGTGTCTGTGTAATCCACATGGGACTGTTTCGTTTGTTCGTTCGTTTTAGGTAGTCTGTTCCTGTTCTTGCGTCCTTCGTCTATATGTAAGTTCGTTTGTTTCAGGTCTGTTGCCTTCGTTTATTGTTTTGTAGTTTGTTCTAGTGTTTTGTCAGTGTTTCGTCTGTTTTGAAATAAATCGTTATGTATTCATCACCCGCTGCGCCTTGGTCCGTTCATACACCACCAGACGAACGTTACACCGACTGTAGGCTATGCCTTGTTACTGGGCTACACACAATCCACAGCTAGGCAATTTTTGAAAAGAAGCTGTTGATCCTCTGTGGCAAAATAATGCAACGCTGGAGAGATGAGAGTTGAAGGCTCATGTCCATCAGAGCAGAGAGAAAGATCATAGAAAGTGAATCTAATTCTAGAGAGATACAGGCGTGCTACTCACACAACCATGGCCATGCATTGGTCTCAAACATAGGTTACAATGTTACGCAAACCATAAGCCCGGGCCAACCCAACTCAACTCTTTTTTTCTTCTTTTTTTTTAAAGGGGTGGATCAGCTTAATATTGCGGAAAGAATGTTGCTTCCATCAATGTAATTGTCTGCATAATTTCCAAGCCCCCATATATTATTTGGGTAAATATATATATCCATATACATACACGCGTGCATACATATACACATATATACATACACATACCTATATAGACATACATACTTTTTTTAGAATATACCTTTATTATTCCCCGCAAACCCTACCACCCTTCCCCCAATTGGAGTAAACCAACAAACACTTTTGTTGCAATTCAAATTACCTTTGATCGCTTCTACTCAAAAAAGTGATACTTTTTCATGCCACAAGAGGTACCGGATCTGGCCAAATAGGTCCCAGAACGAAACAGTCTAAGACGGAGAGATGCCGGATCCTGTTCCGGATCCTGTTCCGGATCCTGTTCCGGATCCTGTTCCGGCAAGATCTGTCTCAAATGAAGCACTGACAACGCATGTGATCTGCTCATTCAGTGAAACTGGTTGACTGGCAGAAGATGGCCTGGAGACAGCCGAGACAACTGTTGTCTTTTTTTATTAAGCAGAAAGGGAAAATTGCATATTTGTTTGCCTTATTAGTTCCATCTAAATGGTACGTACCTGAAAAAGGTGACAAAAAACTGAACCAGGTCCATGATGCTGTTGTGCTGGGAGAAGGCGATCTATGGAAGAAAGGACAGAGAAAAGAAGTATGTGAGAAGGATGTGAAAGACATTGAATACATTACATACAGTGGACAGATTGGTAATACTGTAATAAAACATATGTTGTTGACGAGAAATAGAAGTAGACAGAGTTCCCATTAGAATAATTCAATATAGTAGTTTATGCTACTGATTGGCTGGAGACAGTACACACAGCAGGGGGATACATTTCAAATGTACACCTCAAGTTCCGCAGCACGTGGACTATCTTCCTTCCCCGCTAATCAGGGCCTGTTACAGTCATGGGAAACCAGGATAGTAGATTTTCTGGCCAATCAATGACATTACACAGTCATTGCGGTTAACTATTAAAGTGAAAAGTCTAAAGCCATTTTTCAGACATGAATGATCTTGTGCATGACCGTGCAATAATATTGTAAATAAATGCATTACTGTATATAGTTATACAACATACCCACACATGTAACAAGGACTCATGTGAAACCTCTGTTTTGTAGATTAATATCTGCTTTACCTAAGGCTAGTGGTTGCTATGAACTGCTACATAAGTTACATAAGGGGACTACTTTTTCTTTGCGATGCAAACTGCCTTAGCTGCAGAACCACATGTTCTCTCCCATTCCATGATTAGTATGAGAGGTGCATGACTAAATCTACCTCCCAGATTTGTAGATCAATTGAATATGGCAAATATACAGTAAATCCAAAGCTCTGCGAGAGACTAAACTATTCAATGATATATTCAACTATTGTGATTTTCTCAATTGTTAGCTCATGTAAGGGGATATTGAACGGCGTGTTGATATGTTTTCAGGTATAATTTCAAATCAAATGTTATTTGTCAAATGCAGCGAATACAACTGGGGTAGACTTTACCGTAAAATTCTTGCTTATGAGCCATTTCTAAAAATAGTAACACAAGAGGAATAAAATACACAAAAAATGTAGCTATATACAGGGAGTACCAGAACCAGATCAATGTGCAGAGGTACGAGGTAGATATGGATACACTTATCCAAGATGGCGTAGCAGTCAGACGTCGTTTGTCCTCGTCTTGTCGTGTCCCGTGTATATATCTTTTTATACATTTTTCTTCGCATATCTTTTTAAATATTTTTTCTAAAACTCAACTTCAAAACACTCTCCTGCAACCCGCCTCACCCAATGTGGTGCGGATCTGTTTTTTTCTAAAGTATTATTCACCTCGAATCCAGAATCCCCCAACAGAAGCTAGCCAGCTCACTAGCTACTAGCTAGTAGTCAGCTAACCACTGCTAGCGGTCATCAGCTAACCTTTAGCTCGGAAGGATCTCGCCAGTTTGTACAACGCGACTCAAACCAGAGCATACAGGACCTATTTTTTCTCCATATCCCTGTATTCCTACCGTAAGCTCTGGACATTTTCACCTGGATCTTCGCAGCTAGCTAGCTGCTATCCGAGTACTGGCTAACGTCGGTCCCGGAGCAAGCACCAATTATTCTGGAGCTAGCCCATGCTAGGCCCTTTCTCCCGGCTTGCTAAAGAGGCCCATCTGCCACTCCTGGGCTACAATACCCGGACCCCTTCTACTGCCGGTATGGGGCACGGAACCCCGCCGATCCTTTAAGACTGGACTACGACGTAATCTGCTCGAGGGGGTACTCAACTGGCCTCTACATCGCGACCACCCCTGAATGCCCATCTGCAAGCCGCGGCCCGCTAGCTGCTAGCTGTCTAGAGCATATTGGATTGTTGGCTGTATAGATCCATCGGCCAATTTCTTGGGCCACTATACCTATTTTCTCAATTGGACATGGACTCCTCTGCTACTCGGAACCCTACTAATCCATCACGACTGGTCTAAAAACGTCACCGCACGCGGAGGCCAAAACAGACTTTACTCCGTCAAGACTTCTGCTACCCTGCTAGCCCTGGCCTGCTAGCTGTCTGAATCGCTGTGTCTCCAGCCAGCCCAACCACTCACTGGACCCCTATTGATCCCTTGGCTATGCATGCCTCTCCCTAACATCAATATGCCTTGTCCATTACTGTCTATTTTCACTGTAGAGCCTCTAGCCCTGCTCAATATGCCTTAACCAACCATGTTGTTCCACCTCCCACATATGCGGTGACATCACCTGGTTTAAACGTCTCTAGAGACAATATATCTCTCATCATTACTCAATGCCTAGGTTTACCTCCAATGTACTCACATTCTACCATAACTCTGTCTGTACATTATGCCTTGAATCTATTCTCTCACACCCAGAAACCTGCTCCTTTTACTCTCTGCTCTGAACGCACTAAACGACCAGTCCTGATAGCCTTTAGCCGTACCCTCATCCTACTCCTCCTCTGTTCCTCTGATGATGTAGAGGTTAATCCAGGCCCTGCAGTGCCTAGCTCCACTCCTACTCCCCAGTTGCTCTCATTTGTTGACTTCTGTAACCGTAAAAGCCTTGGTTTCATGCATGTTAACATAAGAAGCCTCCTCCCTAAGTTTGTTTTATTCACTGCTTTAGCACACTGTCAACCCGGATGTCCTAGCCGTGTCTGAATCCTGGCTTAGGAAGTCCACCAAAAACCCTGAAATTTTCCTCCCTAACTATAATATTTTCCGACAAGATAGAACTGCCAAAGGGGGCGGTGTTGCCATCTACTGCAGAGATAGCCTGCAGAGTTCTGTCTTACTATCCAGATCTGTACCCAAACAATTCGAACTTCTACTTTTAAAAATCCATCTTTCCAGAAACAAGTCTCTCACTGTTGCCGCTTGCTATAGACCACCCTCTGCCCCCAGCTGTGCCCTGGACACCATATGTGAATTGATTGCCGCCCATCTATCTTCGGCGCTCGTGCTGCTAGGTGACCTAAACTGTGACATGCTTAACACCCCGGCCATCCTACAATTCCTCACACAAATTATCAATGAGCCCACCAGGTACAACCCCAAATCTGTAAACACGGGCACCCTCATAGATATCATCCTAACCAACTTGCCCTCCAAATACACTGTTTTCAACCAAGATCTCAGCGATCACTGCCTCATTGCCTGCATCCGTAATGGGTCTGCGGTCAAACAACCACCCCTCATCACTGTCAAACGATCCCTAAAACACTTCAGCAAGCAGGCCTTTCTAATCGACCTGGCCCGGGTATCCTGGAAGGATATTGACCTCATCCCGTCAGTAGAGGATGCCTAGTTATTCTTTAAAAGTGCCTTCCTCACCATCTTAAATAAGCATGCCCCATTCAAAAAATTTAGAACCAGGAACAGATATAGCCCTTGTTTCTCTCCAGACCTGTCTACCCTTGACCAGCACAAAAACATCCTGTGGCGTTCTGCATTAGCATCGAAACAACCCCCGTGATATGCAACGTTTCAGGGACGTTAGGAACAAATATACACAGGCAGTTAGGAAAGCTAAGGCTAGCTTTTTCAAACAGAAATTTGCATCCTCTGGCACGAACTCAAAAAAGTTCTGGGACACTAAAGTCCATGGAGAATAAGAGCACCTCCTCCCACCTGCCCATGATGATTATGATTATGATTATTGTAGGGGTCTCTGGACCCTACAAATCAGCCGGGCTAGACAATCTGGACCCTCTCTTTCTAAAATGAATTGGCGAAATTGTTGCAACCCCTATTACTAGCCTGTTCAACCTCTCTTTCGTATTGTCTGAGATTCCCATAGATTGGAAACCTGCCGCGGTCATCCCCCTCTTCAAAGGGGGAGACACTCTAGACCAAAACTGCTACAGACCTATATCTATTCTACCCTGCCTTTCTAAGGTCTTTGAAAGCCAAGTTAACTTTTTATGGCTGCAGGGGCAGTATTGAGTAGCCAGATAATAGGTGCCCATTTCAAACGGCCTCGTACTCAATTCTTGCTCGTACAATATGCATATTAATGTTATTATTGGATAGAAAACACTCTCTAGTTTCTATAGCCGTTGAAATTTTGTCTCTGAGTGGAACAGAACTCATTCTACAGCACTTTCCCTGACATGGAGTCAGATTTCAGACATCTTGGCCCCTGATCTGGAGTCAGTTTAAAGGTCCCTGTGAATGCTATGAGGATACAAACACTGCTTACGTCTTCCCCTGGATGTCATTACGTGGTGACGCTTTGAATGGAGTCGATTGCGCAATCAGAGCCTCTATAAAACAGCACAACGTGTAGGTAGTGTCCCTTTTCCAGCTGCGCCTGATGCAAGGTGGACACGGACCTGCTCTTTTTCCAAGCTTTAGTTTAGCCAGTAATATTTCTCCGGTCATGTTTTTGCTCGTTATAGGTGTTAAAAACATCATAAGGTAGTTAATTTAAACCGTTTTATAGCAATTTATATCCGTTTAGTGCGATTTTGAGGCATTGCTTTCTGAGACACTTTGAACCTCTGGGCACGTTTCCAGTTCATGCCGAACGCAGTGGGCATTTCCACATGGCAAGAGGACAGCTTTCGACCAAAAGACGATTAGACCCAAGAAAGGATTCTTTGCCCAAGATTCTGATGGAAGAACAGCTCAAAGTAAGAACAATTTATTATGATAAATCGTGTTTCTGTCGAAAAATGTTAATCGCTTATGCCGCCATTTTGTTAGATGTAGCTTCGCTTGGCGCAACCTGTATTGAAAAGTAAGGATAATTTAAAAAATGTAATTCAGCGATTGTATTAAGAATTAAATTGTCTATCAATCGCTGTCCACCCTATATTTTTTTAGTCACGTTTATGAGTATTTATGTATAAGACTAGATCACTGTCTAATATGGCGCACGACATTTTCTGACCAGCTGGGCTACTTTTGTCATTGTCTAACCATGATTTTGGTGGCTAAATATGCACATTTTCGAACAAACTCTATATGTATGTTGTAATATGATGTTACAGGAGTGTCATCGGAAGAATTCTGAGAAGGTTAGTGAAAAAATTAATATATTTTGGCGATGATTACGTTATCGCTCTCTTTGGCTTGAATCAATGCTCTGGTAACGTTTGCATATGTGGTATGCTAATATAACGATTTATTGTGTTTTCGCTGTAAAACACTTAGAACATCTGAAATATTGTCTGAATTCACAAGATCTGTGTCTTTCCATTGCTATGTGCTGTGTATTTTTAAGAAATGTTTTATGATGAGTAAATTGGTAATACATGTTGCTCTGTGTATTTATTCTAGTCGATTTGTGATGGTGGGTGCAATTGTAAACTATGATTTATACCTGAAATATGCACATTTTTCTAACAAAACCTATCCTATACAATAAATATGTTATCAGACTGTCATCTGATGAGGTTTTTTCTTGGTTAGTGGCTATCAATATCTTAGTTTAGCCGAATTGGTGATAGCTACTGGTGTTGAGAAAAAATGGTGGACAAAGAAAAATGGTGTCTTTTGCTAACGTGGTTAGCTAATAGATTTACATATTTTGTCTTCCCTGTAAAACATTTTAAAAATCTGAAATGGTGGCTTTATTCACAAGATCTGTATCTTTCATTTGGTATCTTGGACTTGTGATTTAATGATATTTAGATGCTACTATTTAATTGTGACGCTATGCTAGCGATGCTAATCAGTGTGGGGGGGGTGGGGGATGTTGTCATAGGTGTACCGACCTCGGGCTTGCAGCCATAAGAGGTTAACAAACAGATTACCGACCATTTCGAATCCCACCGTACCTTCTCCGCTACGCAATCTGGTTTCAGAGCTGGTCATGGGTGCACCTCAGCAACGCTCAAGGTCCTAAACGATATCATAACCGCCATCGATAAGAGACATTACTCTGCAGCCGTATTCATCGACCTGGCTAAGGCTTTCGACTCTGTCAATCACAACATTCTTATTGGCAGACTCAACAGCCTTGGTTTCTCAAATGATTGCCTCGCCTGGTTCACCAATTACTTCTCCGATAGAGTTCAGTATGTCAAATCGGAGGGCCTGTTGTCCGGACCTCTGGCAGTCTCTATGGGGGTGCCACAGGGTTCAATTCTCGGGCCGACTCTCTTCTCTGTAAACATCAATGATGTCGATCTTGCTGCTGATGATTATTTGATCCACCTCTACGCAGACGACACCATTCTGTATACCTCTGGCCGTTTAGACACTGTGTTAACTAACCTCCAGATGAGCTTCAATGCCATACAACTCTCCTTCCGTGGCCTCCAACTGCTCTTAAATGCAAGTAAAACTAAATGCATGCTCTTCAACCGATCGCTGCCCGCACCTGCCCGCCCGTCCAGCATCACTACTCTGGACGGTTCTGACTTAGAATATGTGGACAACTACAAATACCTAGGTGTCTGGTTAGACTGTAAACTCTCCTTCCAGACTAACATTAAACATCTCCAATCCAAAATGAAATCTAGAATCAGCTTCCTATTTCGCAAAGCATCCTTCACTCATGCTGCCAAACATACCCTCGTAAAACTGACCATCTTACACTTAACTAAGAGTTGCAGTTTGTTTTGGAATGGGTGGCCAGTAATAAACTGGTCCTGAACATCTCTAAAACTATGAGCATTGTATTTGGTACAAATAATTCCTTAAGTGCTAGACCTCGTGCTAGACCTCAGCTGAATCTGGTAATGAATGGTGTGGCTGTTGAACAAGTTGAGGGGACTAAATTACTTGGCGTTACCTTAGATTGTAAACTGTCATGGTCAAAACATATAGATTCAATGGTTGTAAAGATGGGGAGAGGTCTAGCCGAAATAAAGAGATAATCAGCTTTTTTGACGTCACACTCCAATAAGCAAGTTCTGCTAGTTTGGTCTAATCTTGATTGCTGTCCGGTCGTGTGGTCCAGTGCTGCAAGGAAAGACCTAGTTAAGCTGCAGCTGGCCCAGAACAGAGCGGCACGTTTTGCTCTTAATTGTAATCAGAGGGCTGATATAAATATTACGCATGCCAGTCTCTCTTGGCTAAGAGTTGAGGAGAGACTGACTGCATCACTTCTTCTTTTCATTAGAAACATTAATGTGTTGAAAATCCCTAATTGTTTTCATAGTCAACTTACACACACACACCTCTGACACACACACTTATCCCACCAGACATGCCACCAGGGGTCTTTTCACAGTTCCTAAATCCAGAACAAATTCAAGAAAGCGTACAGTATTATATACAGCCCTTACTTCATGGAACTTCCTTCTATTTCATATTGCTCAAATAAATAGCAAACCTGGTTTCAAAAAACAGATAAAGCAACACCTCGCGGCACAACGCCTCTCCCCTATTTGACTTAGATAGTTTGTGTGTATGTATTGATATGTAGGCTACATGTGCCTTTAAAAAAAATGTACGTAGTTCTGTCCTCGAGCTGTTCTTGTCTATTGATGTTCCGTATTATGTCATTCTGTATTATGTTTCATGTTTTGTGTGGACCCCAGAAAGAGTAGCTGCTGCTTTTGCAACAGCTAATGGGGATCCTAATTAAATACCAAATACCCAAAATTGTCATGCTGTAACAGGAAAGGACCTTCCACAAACTTTTGCCACAAAATTGGAAGCGCAGAATCGTCTTGAATGTCAAAAAACAGCCCCAGACCATTATTCCTCCTCCTTACAGTTGGCACTATGCATTCGGGCAGGTATCGTTCTCCTGGCATCCCCCAAACTCAGATTCATCCATCAGACTGTCACATGGTGAAGCGTGATTCATCACTACAGAGAAACACGCTTCGGCACATCCATTCTGTGAGCTTGTGTGGCCTACCACTTCACATGTGAGTTGTTGTTGCTCCTAGACGTTTCCACTTCACAATAACAGCCCTTACAGTTGACAGAGGAAGCTCTAGAAAGGCAGACATTTGACGAACTGACTTGTTGGAAAGGAAGCATCCTATGACGGTGCCACATTGAATGTCACTGAGCTCTTCAGTAAGGTCATTCTACTGCCAATGTTTGTCTATGGTGATTGCATGGCTGTGTGCTCAATTGTATACACCTGTCAGCAATGGCTGTGGCTAAAATGGCCAAATCCACTAATTTAAAGGGGTACTTTTTTATATAAAGTGTAGTTTGGGTACCATTTATTGAGTATTTAGCAGGCTTATGACTTGGGGGTAGTACCTGTCTCAGAGCCAGACAGTAGCAGAGTCTTTGGCAATCGGGCCTTCCTCTGACACCGCCTGATATAGAGGTCCTGGATGGTAGAGAGCTCGGCCCCAGAGATATACTGGGCTGTCCGCACCACCCTCTGTGGTCAAGGGTGGTGCATTTGCCATATCAAGCAGTGATATTTTTATTTATTTAACCTTTATTTAACTAGGCAAGTCAGTTAAGAACAAATGCTTACTTACAATGACGGCCTAGGAACAATGGGTTAACTGCCTTGTTAACAGAACGATAGATTTGTACCTTGTCAGCTCGGGGATTCGACCTAGCAACCTTTCGGTTACTGGCCCAACGCTCTAACCCCTAGGCTACCTGCCACTCCCAGTGATGCAGCACAATGTGTAGCCTGCTTAACCAAGTTTAACTGGACAAAGTGGAAGAAGTCCAGTACTGTACATACAATGGCAGTAAACACACAAATTAAACTACAACGATAAGCATGTGTAACATACACCAAGTCCCCTCTGCTCCCCCACCACACACACAAACTAAGTTCTGCCTGTCACAAACTATCACATTTGTTCCAATGATCAACTCTGTCTTCCCCTCCTCCCCATGTCTATACCTGTACAATGTTGGGCCACGCGGAGCCTGCTGTTAATCCAAAGCCACTGCCTTCAGCTACAAGTTGTCAAAAGGGCTTATTTCTACGCTGAAGTCATTCACAGAAATGTGATAAATTTGCAGGCATAATTTATTTAACATATTTTCACTAAGCCAAGAGCAGAAGTCGACCTAACAGAAGGGCTACGAGTTTGGTCGTTTTTAATGTCCTACATTGAACAGAGGGAAATATGTGCTGTTCCATATGTTTCTGGTAGATCATTCTAGTTCTTATACATAAAAGGTGAGTCAAGACATAAACACATGGCTTTTTGGGAATAATAACCTGTCAAAAACCTGGCCATGTTTGAAGAATACCTCAGAGGGTAGTTGGCGGGGGAGGAAGGGTTTAAGTGATTTACTGGCATGTACGTTTCTAGTGAAATTGCCTTCCAATGAAAAACATTGAGAAAGGACGATTTTCGTCCAGAGGGACACGCCATTAAGGGTGATATCAGATGGAAGCCTTGGTCTACAGTCAATGCACTCAAGTATACCAACCCCCCCCCACACACACACACACACACACACACACACACACACACACACACATATCACGGCTGACGCACGCCGGTGAGAACGGCCCTTCAATTTACGATAGCCGCAGTTGGGAAAGCTACAACAATCGATAAGCAGTACGGGGCTGGCCCTCTTCTGCAAGAAACGTACGGCGGTAGCGTCGTCGCCAGGTCTGGTTGGCACTGGCAGTCGAGGAAATCGGCCACATCACTCCTCCTGACATCAACTGCTTGCATGGACAAAATCCCTCCATCATAAAAGAGAATCCTTTTCTGTTGTTTTTTCAAATCTGAGCACTCACCCGCCTTTTGCTCTGTTCCATTAAAAAGCTCTTTGAGGAAATTGGAGCACTGTGTGTTTGCTAGAGTCGGATCCCTTTCGGCAGGCCTGCAGTTTTTTTGGAGAAGGCCCAGTTGATGGTGTGTGTTCTGTGATGGATCACTAGGAGCAGTGTTTGTGGTTTAAAGCAAGGCAGGAAGGGGGGGAAATGGCCATAAAACCAGCCACATCTCTGTTGGCTCTAGATCTCTGAGGGCTGGGATTAAAGCCAGGGCTGTGGGGTTAAAAGGGCTTGCAGTTGAATGCCTCACTACAAACAGGTTGAGTGGGGAGTGCAGAACTGAACATGATCACATAGGAGAGTGCTCAATGTTTTACGTAACTTTGCGTTAGTGAATAGAAATGTTTAATTAGATCTGTTTAAATATGTCAATGTGAAAATATGTAAATTAAGTGGAAAGAGTTCCGCTTATAGGGGGATTCTACTACCTTGCCATAACTGAATAGGAACATGTATATTATAAATAGCCAGAGGTGGGAGCAAGTCACTATTATTTGAGTCACAAGCATGTCTCAAGTCACAAGGTCCACTCGAGTCTCAAGTCAAGACCCAACTAGTGGAACGGGTCGAGTCTCGATTCAAGTCCAAGTCGTGCATTTAAAGACCAAGACAAGACTCAAGTCTAGTAAAAGAAAATGTAAACAAACAGGCTTTACTTGATCAACTACAAATCTTTGTCTATTTATTAAGGCTGCCAGACAGCCCATTTAACAATTTTGTCCACAACATATTTTGATTATCTAATAATACATTTTAATAACAAATTCCAAATGCAAGGTTCATAAGTAAATGATCAATTTCAAGCAATTGCATACCAAAATACGGGCAGACCTACGCTAGTGCTTGTTGCTTAACGCTCCATTGCTGGTGAGTTTGCAAAGTAAACAGTTAATATTCCTTGAACCTGCATTTTTACTTACGGCAAAACTCTCTCCCTACAATTTGACGTTTGCACTATACCCGATCCTATAGCTGTACAGCAAATCTGCAATCTATTCACTAGCTCACCCGACCTGTGTTGATTGACAGTTATGCTGGTCCAATCAGAGGGCCGAGTGTGCGTTTCACTAGCCAATATGTTGCAATTTTTTTGCAAGTGTGACGCTGTGGCTACGGTCTCTGTCTGCGTGGAGTAATCCACAGAGACAATGTGCCACAAAATGAGTGACAGAACGTTACAAAACCTGGCCAGATAATTTCAAGTCATTAGACTGAAGTCAAAGTCGAGTCCTGAGTCTTGAGGCTTCAAGTCCAAGTCAAGTCTCAAGTTATTTTCTTTTCTATTAAGTCGAGCCTCAAGTCATCAAATTTGTGAGTCCACACCTCTGTAAATAGCAGGCCAGCTATATTAATAATGAATAGTGGACTGTCAAAAGATCACATAAGATGATAAATAATATGATAATTCTCCCACACACACACTCAGTCCCATACCATAGGCCTGTGTTCCAGCTCCAATCCCTCTCTCCTAGAGTCAAAATGTTTGGAGATCAGAGGCTAAGAATGTATTGAGTGACAGTGCCCTCTAAAGCGCAATAGTAACCTATTTGAGTTGCAATTACTATGAGTGAGACCAAACCAAGAAAGAGAGGACAGGGAAGAGATAGTCACAGGCCTCTGAAGTGAATGATATGACTCCAAGGCTCCAAGGCTCATTAAGACAGAAGAGTCATTACTGCAGGCCTACGGTGACCCTCATGTGATGGTCAGAGAGGCAGTGAAGTAACTGCTGTTGTCAATTCCCAAAGCCTGGCGAAAAACCGCTTGTTTAAAACTACAGTAAAAGAGAGATTTCAACTTATCAATAAGAGATGGGAGAGATAGGGAAAGGGGTTCAGTGGATCACAGAGGGGAGGGGAAAGGAGGGTAACTGTGTGAATGTGAGTCTGTGAAATTAAGAGTGTGTGTGTCCAAGAGAGAAAAATCAAAAGAGAGAGCGAGTAAGGTTGAAAGAGCGAGAGTGAGAGAATGAGAGAAAGTGCTTCTCCACAGGAAAACTGGACATGCGGTTACCATTAGCATATTCATGAGGAGACCTACTGACCCCAGCAAGGCATTAGCTGAGTATGACATCCACCTATACAGTATGCTAATCAGTGATCCTCAGTGACACTTGTGAAACACGTTACCGTTTTCAAGAGTAAACACAAGTACACTCCTTTTAAACCGATAGGTGCCCCACTCACTCATTCCTCTCAGAGTTTATATCCTGTATGTATATGAATTCATTGGTAAGTGTCATGTTTGCCCCAGCTACAATATGTTCTTTGGTATATAAACATTGAATGAAGTCATGAAGTCGTATAGCGAGCCATCATATTTGACCAGTTGTGTTAAATTACGTTTTTCTATCTGCCATACATTGATCAAATCAAATTGTATTGGTCACATACACGTGTTTAGTAATATCAAACAAGTTCACAACAATACAAACAATAAACAAATCTAAAGTAAAGGAATGGAATTAAGATCATATAAATATTTGGAAAAGCAATGTCGGCGCGAAATATAATAAAATACAGTAGAATAGAATACAATAAATACATATGAGATGAGTAATGCAAAATATGTAAACATTATTAAAGTGAATAGTGTTCCATTATTAAAGTGGCCAGTGATTTCAAGTCCATGTATATAGGGCAGCAGCCTCTAAGGTGCTAGTGATACCTGTTTAACAATCTGATGGCTTTGAGATAGAAGCTGTTTTTCAGTCTCTCTGTCCCAGCTTTGATGCACCTGTACTGACCTCGCCTTCTGGATGATAGAGGGGTGAACAGGCAGTGGCTCGGGTGGTTGTTGTCCTTGATGATCTTTATAGCCTTCCTGTGACATCGGGTGCTGTAGGTGTTCTGTAGGGCAGGTAGTTTGCCCCCGGTGATGCGTTGGGCAGACCGCACCACCCTCTGGAGAGCTTTGCAGTTGCGGGCGGCGCAGTTGCCGTACGAGGCAGTGATACAGCCCGATAGGATGCTCACAATTGTGCATCTGTAAAAGTTTGTGAGGGTTTTAGGTGCCAAGACAAATTTCTTCAGGCTCCTGAGGTTGTTACGCCTTCTTCACCACACTGTGTCAGTGGACCATTTCAGTTTGTCAGTGATGTGTACAAAGAGGAACCTGAAGCTTTCCACCTTCTCCACTGCGGTTCCGTCGATGTGCATAGGGGGCTGCGCCCTCTGCTAGTCCACAATTAGCTCCTTTGTTTCATTGAGGGAGAGGTTATTTTCCTGGCACCACACTCCCAGGGCCCTCACCTCCTCCCTGTAAGCTGTCTCGTCATTGTTGGTAATCAGGCCTACTACTGTTGTGTCGTCTGCAAACTTGATGATTGAGTTGGAGGCGTGCATGTCCACGCAGTCATGATGGAACAGGGAGTACAGGAGGGGGATGAGCACGCACCATTGTGGGGCACCTGTGTTGAGGATCAGCGAAGTGGAGGTGTTGTTTCCTACCTTCACCACCTGGCGGCAGCCCGTCAGGAAATCCAGAACCCAGTTGCACAGGGCAGAGTTCAGACCCAGGGCCCCAAGCTTAATGATGAGCTTGTAGGGTACTATCGTGTAGAATGCTGAGCTATAGTCAATGAACAGCATTCTAACATAGGTATTTATCTTGTCCAGATGGGATAAGGAAGTGTGCAGTGCGATGGTGATTGCATTGTCTGTGGATCTATTGGGGCGGTAAGCAAATGAAGTGGGTCTAGGGTGGCAGGTAAGGTAGAGGTGATATGATCCTTGACTAGTCTCTCAAAGCACTTCATGATGACAGAAGTGAGTGCTACGGGGCGATAGTCGTTTAGTTCACTTATCTTTGCTTTCTTGGGTACAGGAACAATGGTGGACATCTTGAAGCATGTGGGGACAGCAGACTGGGATAGGGAGAGACTGAATATGTCCGTAAACACTCCAGCCAGCTGGTCTGCGCATGCTCTGAGGACGCGGCTAGGGATGCCGTCTGGGCTGGCAGCCTTGTAAGGGTTAACCCGCTTAAATGTCTTACTCACGTCGGCCACGGAGAACGAGAGCCCACAGTCCTTGGTAGCGGGCTGCGTCGGTGGCACTGTATTATCCTCAAAGCAGGCAAATAAGGTGTTTAGCTGTCGGTGTTCGTCACGTGGCTGGTTTTCCCTTTGTAGTCCGTGATTGTCTGTAGACCCTGCCACATACGTCTCGTGTCTGAGCCGTTGAATTGCGACTCCACTTTGTCTCTATACTGACATTTTGCCTGTTTGATTGCCTTACGGAGGCAATATCTACACTGTTTATATTCAGCCATATTCCCTGTCACCTTGCCATGTTTAAATGCGGTGGTTCGCGCTTTCAGTTTTGCGCGAATTCTGCCATCTATCCATGGTTTCTGGTTTGGGTAGGTTTTAATAGTCACAGTGGGCACAACATCTCCTATACACTTCCTGATAAACTCAGTCACCATATCAGTATATTTGTCAATGTTATTCTCAGAGGCTACCCGGAACATATCCCAGTCCGCGTGATCAAAACAATCTTGAAGCGTGGATTCAGATTGGTCAGACCAGCGTTGAATAGTCCTTAGCGTTGAATAGTCCTTAGCATGGGTACTTCCTGTTGGAGTTTCTGCCTATAGGAAGGGAGGAGCAAAATGGAGTCGTGATCAGATTTGCCCGAAGGGAGGGCCTTGTAGGCATCCCAGAAGTTGGAGTAGCAGTGTTCGAGTGATTTAGCTGCGCAAGTACTACAGTCAATGTGTTGATAGAACTTCGGTAGAGTTTTCATCAAATTCGCTTTGTTAAAATCCCCAGCTACAATAAATGCCGCCTCAGGATATAGACCAAGGCTGTTCAAGTCCGGTCCAGGAGGGCGGAAACACTTCTGTTCATTATTTCTACCTGGTAGTTAATTGCACTGAAGTCCTTATTAGAAGACGAAAAACAGAAGTGTTTCAGCCATCCAACATTAAAAAACCCTGATCTAAACTCACTGCTTCTCCCAGGATGTGATGGCAGCATCATTGATATCAAATAGAGCCTGTTGCGCGCTAACAGCTATCACCAGAGGCTTGTGCATGTTCCTGTCCCTGGGAACTGACATGACTGCAAGGGGGTGGGTCGAAAACAGACCCAAATGGGTCCAGAGTACCAGGAAGAGAGCTACCCAGCAGCTAGCAACAGCTACAGGGTTCCCCAAAAACACTCACCAAGGACAAAATAGTCACTAGCAGCTTTAGTGACCGCTGTGACTTGTACAAGCTCCAAACCAATGTAGGGATTAAATTGTTTATATTGAGTGTGGTGAAGAGAAATACAGTGGAGTCATTGAGTGGAATAAAAACCTGTTTTGGCCTATGACTGACTGTGTCCTTTATAATTCATTTGTTTTTCTGTCTGTTAATTTTACAGTTAGACATTTATTTTGGTAAAGTGAACAGTGTTTGAATGTAAACAGTTTCCCTGTGAACTAATCAATTTCACCAATCTTACATGCCAGCCTCAAGGTTTGTTCTACATTTTAGAAAAAAGTGAAAAGAAACAGTCCTATTGTTCAGATTTGAGTTCATGGTGCAAGATCATCATTAAAATTCCTTACAAAATAATTCCTCTGCATTCTGGTTGATATGTTAATGACGGTGAGTCACATATACCCCCAATCAACATCCATGAACTAATAGCCCACGTGACATCTCTCTGTTTCCCATATTTTTAAACAGGCAGCACTTAACCTGGCCTCTCCTCTTACATCCATAGGAAAGAGAATCTCCTCCTGATAAGACCATCATCAGATAGAGATGCTGCTATGTTTTATGTGCCGTTTCAATTTCCCTTTTATCCAATAAAGGACACTTTGTCACTCCCATTGTCGGGGAGGCGAGCGGCTGTTGAGGTACACCGCACAGTGCCTGTCAGCAATTACATTATGAAAGGCATTCTATTTAATGATGTCCTCTGAGAGGCTAAATAAGTGACTCTGTGTTGGGAGAAAATCTAATCACGGACCAATAGTGTGCCCAGAGCCGGGGAAACAACATGGCCGCCTCACTGAAACCCATTTAATCAGCTGAATTAGGCCTGGCCATGCAGGAGTCAGTGGAAAGACGAGAATCGATGAGAGGGTAGGATTCATACAGCCTTTATTTCTGTGGGGTGGCCGGGTAGGCGATTGATAGGGCCAGGACTTCACACACACAGCCTTCATTAAACAGACACTGGAGACACTCTGGAGGTGCAGGGGGGAGATCGAAGAAATGTGCTATACATGAGCAGGTATCATTTTACAGCCCCGGGCATCAGTTCACTGAGTATACGGAGTTCATCTTGATGGGTTCTAACTTCTAAACCTGAAATATGAAATATCCCTATTCATGTCAATGACTGAAAGGGAACGCAGAACGTTTACATTCTGTCAGAACATGTTTTTGTTAGACATTAGGTATCCTATGGAAAGGAGAAGGGCCACAGTCTGGTTACAATTGTTGGGTTGTAATTTGAAATACGTGCTACACCAGAAGTTAAGGGTTATATGTAGGAGCAATGTATATGGTGGGGTCAATGGATTTTGGATATGAGCCAGGGACTTGGAATGTTACTAAGTAAGGTGGTGGATAGCTGTGGATTAGTGAGGAATGGGAGCTGAGGTCAGGTCAGGTCACATTAAGGGAGAAGGAACAGTTTATTACCCACATCACTTAACTTCCTGCCTAGCAACAAAGATGTAATGTTTAGAGGAAAGGAGGACTGCACCTAAAGTGGGGTATATATAAACTTGTACTGGTGCAATCATGTCTTTGTCTGTTCAGCTGTCTGACCCATTGGGTGAATAAACTTGGTTTGAGCTTTTCCTAGTTGTCCGTTAGTTTTTACTTTGTTTATTTAGAACCTAACAACCCTGACAGGTTTATCTTCACTCACAGCAAACTAACCATATAGAAGATTAGAGTAGTTCTGCTGAGAACTAATTATTGGTAATAGGGAACTCATCTTCTGTCAAAAAGGTTCAAACAGAAAATACACAGCAGTAAATGCAGGAAGGTAGCAAGTACACCGTCCAGATGAATAGCTGTGGATTAGGACAAGATGGTGCCGAGAGAGATGGATTCCACGCTTCAAGAATGTTTTGATCACGCAGACTGGGATATGTTTTGGGTAGCATCAGACAATAACATTGACGTATACGCTGACTTGGTGAGCGAGTTTATAAGGAAGTGTATAGGAGATGTTGTACCCACTGTTACTATTAAAACCTTCCTTAACCATAAACCTTGGATTGATGGCAGCATTCGCGCAAAACTGAAAGCACGTACCACAGCATTTAAACATGGCAAGGCGACTGGAAACATGACCGAATACAAACAGTGTAATTATTCCCTCCGTAAGGCAATCAAACCACCAAAGTGTCAGTATAGAAACAAAGTGGAGTCATAATTCAACGACTCAAACACGAGACGTATGTGGCAGGGTCCACAGAAGAAAAAAAAGAAAACCAACCCCGTCGCGGACATCGACGTCTTTCTCCCAGACAAATTAAACAACTTCTTTGCGCGCTTTGAGGACAATACAGTGCCACCGACCAGGCCCGCTACCAAAGACTGTGGGCTCATCTTCTCCGTGGCCGACATGAGTAAAACATTTCAACGTGTTAACCCTCTCAAGGCTGCCGGCCCAGACGGCATCCCTAGCCGCGTCCTCAGAGCATGTGCATACCAGCTGGCTGGAGTGTTTACGGACATATTCAATCAATCCCTATCCCAGTCTGCTGTCCCCACATGCTTCAAAATGTCCACCATTGTTCCTGTTCCCAAGAAAGCTAAGGTAACTGAACTAAATGACTATCGCCCTGTAGCACTCACTTCTGTCATCATGAAGTGCTTTGAGAGACTAGTCAAGGATCATATCACCTCCACCCTACTGTTACCCTAGACGCACTCAAATTTGCTTACGACCCCAATAGGTCCACAGACGATGCAAATCGCCATAACACTGCACACTGCCCTATCCCATCTGGACAAGAGGAATACCAATGCTAGAACGCTGTTCACTGACTATAGCTCAGCATTCAACACCATCGTACCCTCCAAACTCATCAATAAGCTTGAGACCCTGGGTCTCGACCCTGGGTCTCGACCCAGCCCTGTGCAACTGGGTCCTGGACTTCCTGACGTGCCGACCCAGGTGGTGAAGGTAGGAAACAACATCTCCACTCCGCTGGTCCTCAACACTGGGGCCCCACAAGGGTGCGTTCTCAGCCCTCTCCTGTACTCCCTGTTCACCCACGACTGCGTGGCCATGCACACCTCCAACTCAATCATCAAGTTTGCAGACGACACTACAGTGGTAGGCTTGATTACCAACAACGACAAGACAGCCTACAGGGAGGAGGTGAGGGCCCTCGGTGTGTGGTGTCAAGAAAATAACCTCTCACTCAATGTAAGAAAAACAACAGAGATGATCATGGACTTCAGGAAACAGCAAAGGGAGCACCCCCTATCCACATCGACGGAACAGCAGTGGAGAAGGTGGAAAGTTTTAAGTTCCTCGGTGTACATATCAACGACAAACTGAAATGGTCCACGAACACAGACAGTGTGGTGAAGAAGGCACAACAGCGCCTCTTCAACCTCAGGAGGGACGAAAAAACTTTTACAGGTGCACAATTGAGAGCTTCCTGTCGGGCTGTATCACCGCCTGGTACGGAAACTGCACCGCCCATAACCGCAGGGCTCTCCAGAGGGTGGTGCGGTCTGCCCAACGCATCACCGGGGGCAAACTACCTGCCCTACAGGACACCTACAGCACCCGATGTCACAGGAAGGCCAAAAAGGTCATCAAGGACAACAACCACCCGAGCCAATGCCTGTTCACCCCGCTACCATCCAAAAGGCGACGTCAGTACAGGTGCATCAAAGCTGGGACAGAGAGATAGAAAAACAGCTTCTATCTCAAGGCCATCAGATTGTTAAACAGCCACCACTAGCACAGAGAGGCGGCTGCCTACCTACAGACTTGATATCATTGGCCACTTTAATAAATGGAACACTAGTCACTTTAATAATGCCACTTTAAGAATGTTTACATATCACGCATTACTCACCTCATATGTATATAATGTATACTGTATCCTTCACTATCTATTCTTTACTATCTATTGCATCTTAGCCGCTCTGTCACTGCTCATCCATATCTTTTATACTTATATATTGTCATCCCATTCCTTTACTAGATTGTGTGTATTAGGTTTTGTTCTGGAATTGTTAGATATTACCTGTTAGATACTGTTGCACTGTCGGATCTAGAAGCATAAGCACTTCGCTACACTCACAATAACATCTTCTAACCATGTGTGTGTGACCAATACAATTTGATTTGATTTGATGGTATAAGACAGATGACTTGAGTAGTCTGTAGGTCAGGCAATCAGAGAAAGAAAGGGAGAAACAGAAGAATAGAGAGATGGAGGGTGGTACGCCTATGTCCCAATAAAATTTGCAACAAAGAATCTCAGACTGCCTTGACCAGTTGAGTTACCATCGCCTGGCTCTACAAATCAGAGATAAAAAACAGAAAATACATTTCTGCAAAGTGTGATGTCATGGTAGAAGGTGCAAGGTCGGCTTGACAGATTCAATCTAAATCTGTTCCACAAGGACATACGATCAGCAGCTCACTCTGCCCTCCAACCAGCCCTGAGAGCAGGGGTGAGGTCATATGGCTACAGGGGCCACACTCATACTATCGGGGGGGGGGCAGACGAGGGGGGAAGAAGGGGGAGAGGGGACTGGGCGCGTCCGTCATCCGGTGTAGTCTTTCTGCCTAAGAGAATTGGGACAGAAATACTTCCCGCTACAGCTCAGCGATACATCACAGAAATAGTGTTCTAATGTATCCCGTCGTCACCACTGTAATTTGTCCTCGTGACTAATTGGAATATGAATAATAAAATGTTTCATGTGAGAGAAGGTGGAGGAGGACTAGAGCACAGCATGCAAACAGGATTTTTTTGAAAAACAAATATGTAGTGAAAAACATATAAACATGTCAATATACAGTACATAGTATAAAGACAATAACAAGTATAGTATACACCCACACATATTCTACCTATCACATCTTCCTCCAGATGTTAGTGAAGAGAAAGTGACATTGCTACACAGACATCTGTCACACTAAGCGACTTCATATTCCCTGTGTTCAGGAGTGTTTAATTAGGAGGTTGTTTCCTTTCAGATCTGATTACGCTCTGTGAAGTGGATGTGAAAGGTATGTATTACTCTGTCTGGAAGTATGTGCGTGTGTGAGAGAGAGAGGGAGAGCGATCGCTTAGTTGGCGAGTGTGTAACAAGCCTTCGGTCATTGTAACTACTGAGACCGTCCGTCAGAGTCGTGACAGCTCTTAGTCAGTCAGGCAGTGTGTTGTACAGCACTCAGGCAGTCAGGCTGTGTTTTACTGCGCTCAGTCAATCAGGCTGTGTTGTACAGTGCTCAGTCAGTCAGGCAGTGTGTTGTACATCGCACCGTCAGTCAGGCAGTGTGTTGTACATCGCACCGTCAGTCAGGCAGTGTGTTGTACATCGCACCGTCAGTCAGGCAGTGTGTTGTACATCGCACCGTCAGTCAGGCAGTGTGTTGTACATCGCACCGTCAGTCAGGCAGTGTGTTGTACATCGCACCGTCAGTCAGGCAGTGTGTTGTACAGCGCTCAGGCAGTCAGGTAGTGTGTTGGACAGTGCTCAGTAAGTCAGGCAGTGTGTTGGATAGTGCTCAGTCAGTCAGGCAGTGTGTTGGATAGCTCAGGGGGTCCTCTGGGATGGTGATGGCCCAAAAAGCAGACAATGACCGGAGAGTGGAGGAGGACCCATCTTTACACCCAGTCTCACTGCCACAGTGAAAAACATCACGTCAGGGACCAGAGCACACGGCTACACTCGCAATGTTAATGAGGACTGAAATGGTCACGGTCAACCTAGTTCCTCCCATAAGAGGAGGAGTTCAGTGGGCTTGTTTACATGCAGACTAGCAATAACAATACATGTAGAAATCTTTGGAGAATAGATAAGCGAACACATATCTAATGTATTTCAGAGACATATACATGTCTAAGACACACACTATATCTGGGGGAAGGTTTAGAATTGTTCATATAAAACACTGTTAGAAAACTTTGATCTAAGTTCTTAGATAGAGCGCCTCACAGAGCAGAAATTGAGCCACCCCTTCTCTCTGAAACTGTAGACGATTTTCAATCAACTGATGTGCCCCCATATCTGCAGGAAACAAAGAGAGTCTCAGTTCAATGCAGAGTGTGTATTATTCCGTATGTACCCGTGTAGGAGAGAGTCCAAGAAAGGAAAAGAAGATAGAGAGAGCAAGTAAAATCCTTCCAGAGTGGATGTGAAAGAGAAATAGAGAAAGAGGAGGAGGACAGGGATCATAGCCCTGGTGGCGAAAGTAATCTCTCTCTTGTCATTAGATCAGTACAGCCGGAGAAACCCAAGGCAACACATCTCACCAGCCTAAATCTGCTTCCATCTGACACACTTTGTAGCGGACACAGCTAGTCTGACCTGGGCTACACATCCCAGAATGAAAAACAATATGACTGGTCTGGAAGTCTTTATATGATAATGGCTACAGAAAACTTGGCATACTGTATCTCATTTTGGAATCAAAATCCAAAGAGTTTCTTCTCAAAGGATGAGTCACTCAGTCAGATAAAATGACAGATGTTGGTGGTGCCCTTCACTGAGGGTGAGACATCACTATATTTCATATAAATCAGATTGGCATTACATACTAAACCAAACTTCAGAGCAAAACAATATATAACTAATAATTGAGACTGGCCATTCCTCTGGACAATTCTCTGGACAATTCCCCATCATTACCGTGTCTGTGTCGGAAGCCACCAAGGTCAAGAGAGAGGCGGGGCCTGGTCTCGTGTTACTGACGAAAATGCCTCCGACTGAGATGGCTCTATATACGGCTGTGGGATAGTGCTCATGATAATCATGATAATTAAATTCTCACGTTACCATCTCATCTGTATAGAGCTCGAGTTTTTCCAAAGAGTTCAAAGAAAAGGCAAGTAGACAATGAATGTAGGGTGTTCCAGCAAGAGTGGACATTGAAATATGTATTTATTGAGGTATCAGGGAAAGCTGTGTGCTTAGTGTGCAAAGAGGGCACTTGTCCCACACTTCCAGACGAAGCATGCAGAGAAATATAGGAATATTTCTTCTGAGCAGAGGGCAAGTGCATCGAAAGAGTTTCTTTCTCTGTTGCAAAAAGCAGCAAGGACTTTTCACAAAACTGCATTCAGCAAACGACGGAATTGCGAGAGCTAGCTATGTATCGTCCCACAAAATTGCTAAACATAGCAAGTATTTCGCTGAGGGCGAATTCATAAAAGAATGTTTAATTGACTCTGCAGCAATACTTTGCCCCGACAAGAAAGAGCTGTTTGAAAATGTTTCCCTGTCAAGACGAACAGTGACACAGCGTGTTGATGACATCTCAGATAATATGGAATAATAGTTGAAAGACAAGGTAAAGGATTGCACCTATTTCTCCTTGGCTCTGGATGAGAGCAGTGATGCACATGACATGGCGTAGTTGTTGATATGCTTACGAGGTATAACCCCAGACTTTGAAATTACAGAGGAGCTTGCTTCAGTGCAGTCAATGAAGAACACAACCACAGGGTAATATTTATTGGAGGAGGTTAATAAGTGTGTGGAAAAGCTGGGACTCAGTTTTGAAAAGTTATCCAGTGTGACCATTGATGGGTGCCCAAACTTGAAATAAGGCCAAAACATTGGCCTTTTGAAAGGGATACAACGTCAAGTAGCTGAGCTGAACCCAGATAAGAAAATGATTTTCCTGCATTGCATTATTTATCAGGAGGTGCTCTGGAAATGTGTTCTGGAAATGAGCCATGTTGTGGATACAGTCACTAAAGTGGTAAACTTCATAAGAGCAAAATCTTTAAACCACAGGCAGTTTGTCTCACTGTTGGAAGAGACAGAGTCGGGGTATGCAGATCTCCCTTACCACACAAACGTGAGATGGCTGAGTTTGGGGAAGGTGCTTAAAAGGGTGTGGGACCTGAAGTCGGAGATTGCTGAGTTTTTGCAAATGAAAGGAAAATATGTGGATTTCCCTCAACTGCAAGATAAAGAATGGTTGGCTGATTATGCTTTCACCGTAAACATCATGGCCCTCATGAATGAACTGGATTCCAAACTAGGGAAGGGCCTTTTTGCACATCAGATGTACAGCCTTGTCAAAGCCTTCAAGGGAAATTTACTCAACCTGACGTACCAAGTAGAATCCAACAATCTCACCCACCTTCTGACACTACTAGTCTGTTCCCTATCAGATGACCAGCGGTAGAAGTATACATCGCTGCTGCGTACTTTGAACGGTGAGTTTTCTTATCGTTTTGAGGATTTCAAAGTGTTGGAAAATGACATGCTGTTGGTTTCCTCTCCTTTCACCTTCAATGTGGATAACGCTCCCACTGACCTGCTGTTGGTTTCCTCTCCTTTCACCTTCAATGTGGATAACGCTCCCACTGACCTGCTGTTGGTTTCCTCTCCTTTCACCTTCAATGTGGATAACGCTCCCACTGACCTGCTGTTGGTTTCCTCTCCTTTCACCTTCAATGTGGATAACGCTCCCACTGATCTGCTGTTGGTTTCCTCTCCTTTCACCTTCAATGTGGATAACGCTCCCACTGACCTGCTGTTGGTTTCCTCTCCTTTCACCTTCAATGTGGATAACGCTCCCACTGACCTGCTGTTGGTTTCCTCTCCTTTCACCTTCAATGTGGATAACGCTCCCACTGACCTGCTGTTGGTTTCCTCTCCTTTCACCTTCAATGTGGATAACGCTCCCACTGACCTGCTGTTGGTTTCCTCTCCTTTCAGCTTCAATGTGGATAACACTCCCACTGACCTGCTGTTGGTTTCCTCTCCTTTCACCTTCAATGTGGATAACACTCCCACTGACCTGCTGTTGGTTTCCTCTCCTTTCACCTTCAATGTGGGTAATGTGCCCAAAGACCTGGAACCTGAGCTTATCGATCTTCAGTCTGATGCAGTGATTGGAGAACTATTCAAAACAATGTCACTGTTGAGGTTCTATGCATCTCTCGATGAACAAAACTTTCCAAAGATTAGGAGTCATGCTCAGAATATGTTTGTACTGTTTGGGTATGTATGTGAACAGACATTTTCAGTGATGAAACATAACAAGTCATGGCATAGATCATCTCTTACTGACTCTCACCTCTCAGCAATCCTGCACATAGCAATGTCAGAAACTATACCTTCATTGCATGTTTAATAATGAAAAGACCTACCAAAAGGAGAACATGGATGTGGTTTATTTCTGTGCATGTTAAAAAAGTTAAATAAGTAGCATATCTGGATGTGATTTACAGTAGATATATCTGTCAACACAGTCATACACATGATGTATAATTCTGTAATATGATTCTGGCCCGCGATGGCAAAAATGTATTCTAATGTGGCCCTCCATGGAACATAATCACCCAGGCCTGGTCTAGCATATCCAATACCTCCATTTTCTTTCTTTTTTTTGCTCAGAACTATTTGAGTGTCTCAGTGTTGATTAACTAAGCATGCTACTTGCAGTCAGTCCATTCAATCAGATTTCAGCTCGTTTTATCACAACATTGGGTGTGACAGATATCTTAAAATATCACCGCCAAAGTCTACTTCAATTTTATGGATCATAAGATTAAACCATGAATATTTTGTATGGCTGTCTCAGTATTAAGGCAATCCTAAATAATTGATGGCGACACTACAAAACTCACGGATCATTAAAGATTATATTTTTGCCAAACACGTTTTATTATAGTTTATGCTCAAGGTCCTATCATGGCTTTATGCCTTAAAGAGACAGACCGAGAGTTCTAGAGCCATTTCACATATTTATATGTTCTGTAGAGACAGAAATTGTTTAAATCAGATATTGTTTCCCAACAGTCCTCTCAAGCGAACAAATCCATTGCAGGAAGTATAAAACCCACATTTTTGTAGGGGGCAATTGTTCTCTGAGATTGTACAGTTATGACTATAACTACTGTTCCCTGAAGGAGGAAAATGAGGTACAGCACAGCTATGGTGATTTTAAGCGTTACTCTACTGAAGAACATTAGAATCACGCCTGACAAGGCCAATGAACACGATGCCTCACCAGAAGCCCTGCTTTCCACAGGTGATAAACCAGAGGCACGGATTAATGCCATACATTTTCACCCCCTTCACCGAGCCCAGAACGGGGAGGCGCGTGGCCGAACAGGTGTTGTATCTCCTTTTCCAAAATCTCCACGTAATTGATGTATGGCACACTCGGCGACATAGTCTTAAACCCCCAAATTGAGCTATCCATGCACAGTGCACCCCACCCACAGGGGGATAGGTCTGTCATGATCACCTTGCGAGAAATAGCTCGACCCATGGGGGTCCCCAGCGAAAACAGCCGCGGGTCCCTCTATCGAGCTGAGACCATAGGTATGACGAGACACCCACAGTGACTAGGGGTGTAGGTGGTGCGATGATGCGTCCAAGCGAGTGTCTACCACCCGCCGCTGGAAAGTTCGCAACAGCCCGAGGGGAACCACAGCGATAATAGAAACCATCATCACAAATAGGCAAAAATTGGGCGAAGCAAAGCAGGAAACCGGCCACCCTCTGCAGGGACAAGAACGCACAATTATACACTTTGAGTCTAACTCAAGACCCAGAAACATAATGAGTTGAGATGTAGTCAAACAGCTCTTCTCTTGATTCACTATGAAACCCAGAGACTGAACATGGGAAACCAGCATGAGTGTGTGTAACACCACCTGCACCCTCAACTCCACTACCACCAGCCATTCGTCCATAGTTCAATATCCTGAGCCTCAATATCCTGAGCCGTCAACAGTGAAGTGGCGACTCCGGAATGCTGGCCTTCTAGGCAGAGTTGCAAAGAAAAGGCCACATCTCAGACTGGCCAATAAAATGAAAAGATTAAGATGGGCAAAATAACACGGACACTGGAGAGAGAAACTCTGCCTAGAAGGCCAGCATCTCGGAGTAGCCTCTTCACCGTTGACATTGAGACTGGTGTTTTGCGAGTACTATTTAATGAAGCTGCCAGTTGAGGACTTGTGAGTCATCTGGTTATCAAACTAGACACTCTAATGTACTTGTCCTCTTGCTCAGTTGTGCAACGGGGCCTCCCACTCCTCTTTCTATTCTGGTTATAGCCAGTTTGAGCTGTTCTGTGAAGGGAGTAGTACACAGCCTTGTACGAGATCTTCAGTTTCTTGGCAATTTCTCACATGGAATAGCCTTCATTTCTCAGAACAAGAATAGACTGACGAGTATCAGAAGAAAGTACTTTGTTTTTGGCCATATTGAGCATGTAATTGAACCCACAAATGCTGATGCTCCAGATACTCAACTAGTCTAAAGAAGGCCAGTTTTATTGCTTCTTTAATCAGAACAACAGTTTTCAGCAGTGCTAACATAATTGCATAAGGGTTTTCTAATGATCAATTAGCGTTTTAAATAGATAAACATGGTTTAGCTAACACAACGTGCCATTGGAACACAGGAGTGATGGTTGCTGATAATGGGCCTCTGTACGCCAATGTAGATATTCCATAAGAAATCTGCCGTTTCCAGCTACAATAGTCATTTACAACATTACCAATGTCTACACTGTATTTCTGATCAATTTGATGTTATTTTAAATGGACAAAAAAATGGCTTTTCTTTCAAAAACAAGGACATCTCTAAGTGACCCCAAACTTTTGAACGGTAGTGTAAATATTTTTAAACCTAATTTAATGTATCTCCCTGGGTGGGGATGTAAAGCAGTTGTGGATTGTGAGATCACTACTGACAAAACCTCACCTGGATCTTGATTGGCCAGGAGAAGTTGCTGACATAGACATAGAAGGTGATGTTGGAGTTGACCCGGAAGTTGAACTTCTCACAGGAGAAGCTGTCTCTGTGTTCCTGGATATTGGTCTTGGACACAATGGGTACCTCTTCGCCAGAGATGGTGCCAGCTAGGGGGGAGAAGTGGGTCATAGTGTGAGTCATCATGGGAAGGACACAAAGGATAATACAGTTGGTCAAGGTCAAGCACACATACAGTTGAAGTCGGAAATGTACATACACTCAATTAGCATTTGGTAGCATTGCCTTTACATTTTTTAACTTGGGTCAAACGTTTTGGGTAGCCTTCCACAAGCATCCCACAATAAGTTGGGTGATTTTTGGCCAATTCCTCCTGACAGAGCTGGTGTAACTGGGTCAGGTTTGAAGGCCTCCTTGCTCGCACACGCTTTTCCAGTTCTGCCTACAAATTTGCTATGGGATTGAAGTTGATGCTTGGTGATGGCCACTCCAAAACCTTGACTTTGTTGTCCTTTAGCCATTTTGCCACAACTTTGGAAGTATGCTTGGGGTCATTGTCCATTTGGAAGACTCATTTGCAACCAAGCTTTAACTTCCTGACTGATGTCTTGAGATGTTGCTTCAATATATCCACATAATTTTCCTCCCTCATGATGCCATCTATTTTGTGAAGTGCACCAATCCCTCCTGCAGCAAAGCACCCCCACAACATGATGCTGCCACCCCCGTGCTTCACGGTTGGGATGGTGTTCTTTGGCTTGCAAGCCTCCCCCTTTTTCCTCCAAACATAACGATGGTCATTATGGCCAAACAGTTCTATTTTTGTTTCATCAGACAAGAGGACATTTCTCTAAAAAGTACGATCTTTGTCCTCATGTGCATTTGCAAACCGTAGTCTGGTTTTTTTATGGTGGTTTTGGAGCAGTGGCTTCTTCTTTGCTGAGCGGCCTTTCAGGTTATGTCGATATAGGACTTTTGTACCTGTTTCCTCCAGCATCTTCACAAGGTCCTTTGCTGTTGTTCTGGGATTGATGTGCACTTTTCGCACCAAAGTATGTTCATCTCTAGGAGACAGAACGTGTCTCCTTCCTGAGAGGTATGACGGTTGTGTGGTCCCATGGTGTTAATACTTGCATACTATTGTTTGTACAGATGAACGTGGTACCTTCAGGCATTTGGAAATTGCTCCCAAGGATGAACCAGACTTGTGGAGGTCTATAATTTGTTTTCTGGGGTCTTGGCTGATTTCTTTTGATTTCCCCATGATGTCAAGCAAAGAGGCACTGAGTTTGAAGGTAGGCATTGAAATACATCCACAGGAAGCTTCTTAAGCCATGGCATCATTTTCTGGAATTTTCCAAGCTGTTTAAAGGCACAGTCAACTTAGTGTATATGTAAACTTCTGATCCTCTGGAATTGTGGTACTTTGAATTATAAGTGAAATAATCTGTCTGTAAACAATTGTTGGAAAAATTACTTGTGTCATGCACAAAGTAGATGTCCTAACCGACTTGCCAAAACTATAGTTTGTTAACAAGACATTTGTGGAGCGGTTGAAAAATTAGTTTTAATTACTCCAACCTAAGTGTATGTAAACTTCCGACTTCCAACTGTATAGGTACAGAGGGCATAGGTATTGCTGTGAAAGTTCCTCCAGTTTAGTGATAACAGTCGAGACAGTACGTAGACATGGGTAGCCAGGCTATTGACAGTGATGTTTTAGAAGACAGATGCACAGATTCTAGCAGCGATAGTGGGTGTAACCTGTCAACACACATGTAACTCCCATCCAGAGACTTGATCTGTTCAAATAAAGCTTTAAAAAAATGTAAGGAAAGTGTAATTCTACTTCCTTTACAAAAAAGAGACATGCATGTATATTTTAAGTAGTGCAAATTGAAGACGTTATCAAGAATACTGCATTAATAGAGCATACTTTGGGACAGCTTTAATAAAAGATTACCCCAACTACTTTATCAGTGCCATAACACACACTCACTGTAATTGTTCAGCACATATATTCTGAAGCCCTGAAGTTTACTCTCAAATTAAGTAAAAAAAAAAAAAAAAGATTAAAAAAAGAGTTCTGGGCCCTTAACACGGGAACAGTCTGGGCAAGGTTTTATCTTAATTGAAATCACACAAAAACACTTCAAAAATGCCCCAATGCCATAATTAAAAATATCTCCACTGCATTTTTCAAGAGGGGCATTCCTCTACAGACATTCTTGTCTAATGAGAGACACTGAGCAGAACAACAAAGGCACCATTCCCTCTGGGTAAGATGACAAATAGAGTGAGATTCTGTACACCAGAGATTGTACGTTTTATTTTTACCATCCCAGGTGACTAGTACAGTATTAAAATGTCCTACAATGGATTCTGTAGTGCACTGTATGATGCTGAATGGGTTATATCCGCCGTAGTGACTATAGCTAGGTGGTCAGTCAGAATCAATGTTGTCAAACAGTCAAATAAACATTGACATTACCTCAGCACATACCAATCCAAACTATGGCAAAATGATCAGCTAAGACAAGTTACCTGTTGATCCAATAGACCAGGTGATGTTGAGATTGAAGTTGTTGGATGCATTGATCGACATGTCCAAGTTCTTGTTGCTCTGTAAAATATGACCACAAAACGAGGTCGAACACATGTATTCCAAACCAACATTATGATGACTTGGAATAATACTTATGTGGGTTTTCTCTTCTTTACATAAACGATACATGATATATATAACAGAAAGGCTACATGAGACCGTCCCTCAGGATGACTGAGAGAGGCCTCTGTGTGGTTACTGACCTGTTCAGGGGTGGCCATGAAGTTGATGGCGGTGTAGTGGTGGTCATCCTCCTGGAGAAGGCTGAAGGTGAACTGATAGTCAATCAGCAGGTTGTCTGCAGGGACAGAGAGACAGACAGAAGATTAGGGATGTATTCTTAAACTGCAGGGACACACAGTCAGAACAACTCCCGTCGGAAGAGTTGCCCAGGAATCAGACCACAACAAGTGCAAGTGACTGCCTTCCTTTTCATATCAATAATGCAGTATTTCAATCAGCACAAGCTGTACTAGGAAACAAGAGTAGAGGACGATCAATATGACATGGGTGTACGGCTAATAGAAAGTATTCACTGGGATTCAATGCCCGTTCTATTTTTATAAACGTTTGTCCTATTCAATGACAGGGCCTCATTGTCTGAGCCACAATGGGCTGTAATGCTGGGATTTGGAACATTTACCATCTGGACCACAGCAGGACTCTAGGAAGGTCACCTTGTCTGATTCCATTCAGAAGACAGCCCTTGATTCAAAGGGTACTGTCTAGGAGGAGCCATGTGGGAGACGGTCTCTATTGGATTGTCAATATGCTCAGCAGGACAGTTCACTAACCCCTTCAGATCACTGTTATTAACTATTCAGAGGAGTTCAGGTTCCACCAGGGGTGCACAACTAGGGTTGCAAAGGGTCGGAAACCTTTTTCACTGGAAATTTTCCATGGGAAGTTAAGCCCCGGAATTTGAGGAATTTTGCTTAAATTCATCAAAAAAGTTAGCTTTTAACAGTGAAGCTTTTTTGTGGGATACACATAAGGCACTTCTAGGTCTTATGGGATATTCTGGTTAAACTATTCCCATTCAATGGAATTGCAACCCTCTGCATGCACAGTGCATTCTTCCATCACATGTACAGCTGATTCTAAAGATCTTGCACACTAATGAGATTGAGCACATGCAACTACACTGTCTGAGCCAAGGACTACATGATTTCTGGTAAGTCTTTATTACAATACTGGGTGGGGTGAATATATTTTATATGACATACATGATTTTTTGTTAACTAGTAAATAGTAGCCTACAGCAAAGTGTGTTTAAATCATTTCTAACTTGTTAACAATTTCTGCTAGTTAGTTTTTGCTACCATGTGGGTTTTAGCTTGCTTGAGCCTGCTAACTGAGGAGTGTTAATTAATTAATTTGTTTCCATACATGTTTCATTTTAAAACATGTATCTTACAAAGGAGTTGTTTAATCTAACTGCTTAACTATTTATCTGTACATGGAATTGTATTTGTTTTTTTTTACTCATTTTTTCTAATCTTTACAGGAAAATGACACGGGCACTACCTGATGTGTGGATACATTTCACTGCAGCTAATGCAGAAGGAAAAGCTGTGTACATTTGCAAATACTGTGCCAAATCATATGTGAAGAATGCAACAAAGATGCAGAATCATCTGGCCAAGTGCATAAAGTTCCCTCAGCCCTCACAACAAGCAACCTCTGACAAAAGTCCCTCTACTTCTATTCAAGGTGAAAATGATGAATCAGACACCATATCGATAGCAACAGCTCATGGTCCTCCTGGAATCAGAAGTTTTTTTTTTACTCAAAGGAGGAACGTAGTCAGAGAAATGCTGATGAATGTCTTGCTCTAGCTGTGTGTGCAACTGGTTCACCCCTGATGCTCACAGACAATGTATTGGAAGAGATTTCTGAATGTTCTTCGCCCAGCATACACACCTCCAACCAGACATGCTTTCTTTTTTTAATTTCACCTTTATTTAACCAGGTAGGCCAGTTGAGAACAAGTTCTCATTTACAACTGCGACCTGGCCAAGATAAAGCTAAGCAGTGCGACAAAAACAACACAGAGTTACACATGGGATAAACAAACAGTCAATAATACAATCGACAATCTGTATACAGTGTGTGCAAATGAAGTAAGGAGGTAAGTCAATAAATAGGCCATAGTGGCGAAGTAATTACAACTTAGCTATGAACACTGGAGTGATAGATGTGCAGATGAGGATGTGCAAGTAGAAATACTGGTGTGCAAAAGAGCAGAGAAACAAAAACAAATATGGGGATGAGGAAGGTAGTTGGTAGGGCTATTTACAGATGGGCTGTGTATAGCTGCAGCGATTGATAAGCTGCTCTGACAGCTGATGATTAAAGTTAGTGAGGGAGATATAAGTCTCCAACTTCAGTGATTTTTGCAATTCGTTCCAGTCATTGGCAGCAGAGAACTGGAAGGAAAGGCGGCCAAAGAAGGTGTTGGCTTTGGGGATGACCAGTGAAATATACCTGTTGGTGCAAGTGGGTGTTGGTACAAGTGGGTGTTGCTATGGTGACCAGTGAGCTGAGATAAGGCGGAGCTTTACTTAGCAAAGACTTATAGATGACCTGGAGCCAGTGGGTTTGACGACAAATAAGAAGTGAGGACCAGCCAACGAGAGCATACAGATCGCAGTGGTGGGTAGAATATGGGGCTTTGGTGACAAAACGGATGGCACTGTGATAGACTGCATCCAATTTGCTGAGTAGTGTTGGAGGCTATTTTGTAAATTACATCGCCGAAGTCAAGGATCGGTAGGATAGTCAGTTTTACGAGGGTTTGTTTCAAATCAAATCAAAGTGTCACGTGCGCCAAATACAACAGGTGTAGGTAGACCTTACAGTGAAATGCTTACTTACAGGCTCTAACCAATAGTGCAAAAAAGGTATGAGGTGAACAATACGTAGTTAAAGAAATAAAACAACAGTAAAAAGACAGGCTATATACAGTAGCGAGGCTATAAAAGTAGCAAGGCTACATACAGACACCGGTTAGTCAGGCTGATTGAAGTAGTATGTACATGTAGATATGGTTAAAGTGACTATGCATATATGATGAACAGAGAGTAGCAGTAGCGTAAAAGAGGGGTTGGCGGGTGGTGGGTGGGACACAATACAGATAGCCCGGTTAGCCAATGTGTGGGAGCACTGGTTGGTCGGCCCAATTGAGGTAGTATGTACATGAATGTATATTTAAAGTGACTATGCATATATGATAAACAAAGAGTAGCAGCAGCGTAAAAAGCATGGTTGGGGGAGGGTTGGGTGGGGTGGGGAACACAATGCAAATAGTCCGGGTAGCCATTTGATTACATATTCAGGAGTCTTATGGCTTGGGAGTAAAAACTGTTGAGAAGCCTTTTTGTCCTAGACTTGGCACTCCGGTACCGCTTGCCATGCGGTAGTAGAGAGAACAGTCTATGACTGGGGTGGCTGAGGTATTTGACCATTTTTAGGGCATTCCTCTGACACCGCCTGGTGTAGAGGTCCTGGAAGGCAGGCAGCTTAGCCCCAGTGATGTACTGGGCCGCACACACTACCCTCTGTAGTGCCTTGCAGTCAGAGGCCGAGCAATTGCCGTACCAGGCAGTGATGCAACCAGTCAGGATGCTCTCGATATTGCAGCTGTAGAACCTTTTGAGGATCTCAGGGCCCATGCCAAATCTTTTTAGTTTCCTTAGGGGGAATAGGCTTTGCCGTACCCTCTTCACCACTGTCTTGGTGTGTTTGGACCATTCTAGTTTGTTGTTGATGTGGACACCAAGGAATTTGAAGCTCTCAACCTGCTCCACTACAGCCGCGTTGATGAGAATAGGGGCGTGCTCGGTCCTCCTTTTCCTGTAGTCCACAATCATCTCCTTAGTCTTGGTTACGTTGAGGGATAGGTTGTTATTCTGGCACCACCCGGCCAGATCTCTGACCTCCTCCCTATAGGCTGTCTCGTCGTTGTCGGTGATCAGGCCTACCACTGTTGTGTCGTCTGCAAACTTAATGATGGTGGAGTCGTGCCTGGTCATGCAGTCGTGGGTGAACAGGGAGTACAGGAGGGAGAGCTCCAGTGTTGAGGATCAGCGTGGCAGATGTGTTGCTACCTACCCTCACCACCTGGGGGCGGCCCATCAGGAAGTCCAGGATCCAGTTGCAGAGGGAAGTGTTTAGTCCCAGGATCCATAGCTTAGTGATGAGCTTTGAGGGTAGTATGTTGTTGAACGCTGAGCTGTAGTCAATGAATAGCATTCTCACATAAGTGTTCCTTTTGTCCAGGTGGGAAAGGGCAGTGTGGAGTGCAATAGAGATTACATCATCTGTGGATCTGTTTGGGCGGTATGCAAATTGGAGTGGGTCTAGGGTTTCTGGGATAATGGTGTTGATGTGAGCCATTACCAACCTTTCAAAGCACTTCATGGCTACGGACGTGAGTGCTACGGGTCTGTAGTCGTTTGGGCAGGTTGCCTTTGTGTTCTTTGGCAGCATTAGTGAAGGAAACTTTGTTGCGAAATAGGAAGCCGATTCTAGATTTAATTTTGGATTGGAGATGTTTAATATGAGTCTGGAAGGAAAGTTTACAGTCTAGCCAGAGACCTAGGTATTTATAATTGTCCACATATTCTAAGTCAGAACCGTCCAGAGTAGTGATGCTAGTCGGGCGGGCGGGTGCGAACAGCGATCGGTTGAAGAGCATGCATTTCGTTTTACTAGCATTTAAGAGCAGTTGGAGACCACAGAAGGAGTGTTGTATGGCATTGAAGCCTTTTGGAGGTCTGGAGTCTGGAGGTTAGTTAACACAGAAGGGCCAGAAGTATACAGAATGGTGTCATCTGCATAGAAGTGGATCAAAGAATCACCCGCAGCAAGAGCGACACCATTGATATATACAGAGAAAAGAGTCGGCCCAAGAATTGAACCCTGTGGCACCCCCATAGAGACTGCCAGAGGTCCGGACAACAGGCCCTCAGAGTTCATGGTGTCAAATCGATCTGAGAAGTGAACCAGGCGAGGCAGTCATTAGAGAAACTGGCTTGGGCCAGTTGCTGCGGGGGGTGCAGAGCTGTTGGTTGGGGTTGGGGTAGCCATGTGGAAAGCATGGCCAGCCGTAGAGAATTGCTTATTGAGATAAGTGGGCAGCTGGGAGGAGGTGCTCTTATTCTCCATGGGCTTTACAGTGTCCCAAACCTTTTGGAATTAGTGCTGCAGGATGCAAATGTCTGTTTGAAAAAGCTAGCCTTTGCTTTCCTAACTGACTGTGTATATTGGTTCCTGACTTCCCTGAAAAGTTGCATATCGCGGGGACTATTTGATTCTAGTGCAGTACGCCACATGATGTTTTGTGCTGGTCAAGGGCAGTCAAGTCTGGAGTGAACCAAGGGCTATATCTGCTCTTAGTTCTACATTTTTTGAAAGAGGCATGCTTATTTAAGATGGTGAGGAAGGCACTTTTAATTAACAACCAGGCATCCTCTACTGATGGGATGAGGTCAATATCCTTCCAGGATACCCGGACCAGGTCAATTAGAAAGGCCTGCTCAAGAAGTGTTTTAGGGAGCGTTTGACAGTGATGAGGAGTGGCCGCAGACCCATAACGGACGCAGGCAATGAGGCAGTGATCGCTGAGATCCTGGTTGAAAACAGCAGAAGTGTATTTAGAGGGCAAGTTGGTCAGGATGATATCTATGAGGGTGCCCATGTTTACGGATTTAGGATTGTACTGTTTGGGCATAGACCTGGAAAGTATGACAGAACTCTGCAAATTATTTCTGCAGTAGATTGCAACTATGCCCCCTTTAGCAGTTCTATCTTGATGGAAAATGTTGTAGTTCGGGATGGAAATTTCAGAATTTTTGGTGGCCTTTCTAAGCCAGGATTCAGACACGGCTAGGACATCAGGGTTGGTGGTTACAGAAGTAACCGAAGTCAACAAATGAGAGCGCCTGGGGACACACAGGACCTGGGTTAACCTCTACATCACCAGAGGAACAGAGGAGAAGGTAGAATGAGGGTACGGCTAAAGGCTATATGAACTGGTCGTCTAGTGCGTTGGGAACAGAGAATAAAAGAAGCAGATTTCTGGGCGTGGTAGGATAGATTCAGGGCATAACGTACAGAGAAGGGTATGGTAGGGTGTGAGTACAGAGGAGGTAAACCTAGGGATTGAGTGACGATGAGAGAGGTTGCATCTCTGGAGGCACCAGTTAAGTTAGGTGAGGTCTCCGCATGTGTGGGGGGTAGGACAAAGGAGCTATCTACTGCATGTTGAGCGGGACTAGGGGCTCCACAGTAAAATAAAATAATGAGAGCTACCCTAAACAACAGTATACAAGGCATATTGACATTAGAGAGAGGCAAAAAGCAACCACGTGTTGATTGGGAGAGCTAAGAGAACAACAGGTAAGACAGCAACGGGTAAACAGCTAATACAACAACAATGGATAAATGGCGATGAATGGGCAGAGCGGGTCAGTTAGCTACACACAGGGCCTGAGTTCGAGGCTGGGGCCAACAGATAAACAAAATGAAGTACCGTGTTAATGAACAGTCCAGCAGGCATCAGCTGTGTATCTGAGCGATCATAGCGTCCAATGAGCAGCAATAGATGAAACAGGGAGCCGTTCGGTAGTCGTTACTACGCTAGGCGAGAGGGAGACACGGCGTTCAGAAAGCTAGCGAACCGGGGCTAGCAGATGGGTCTTCACCGACATCCACGACGCAGAGGCAGATTGAGAGCACATCGGCCAAATTACGTCAGCAGACCAGCAGTCGTGATGGATCAGCGGGGCTCCGTGTCGACAAAGAGTCCAGGCCAATTGGCAAGAGAGGTATTGTAGTTGGTGTACTTTGTTGGCTAGCCGGGAGATGGGCCTAGCAGGAGGCTAGCTCGAGGCTAACTGGTGCTTGCTTCTGGCCAAGAGTGTTAGCCACAATAGCCACTCGGTAGCAGCTAGTTAGCTGCGATGATCCAGTGTAATGGTCCAGAGCTTGCGGCAGGAATCCGGTGATGTAGTGGAGAAAAGCAGTCCGATATGCTCAGGGCTGATATCGCACTGTGCAGACTGGCAGGTATTATCCGGGCTAAAGAGGCTGGTGTCTGAGCTAAAGGTAAAGACCGCTAGCAGTGGCTAACAATGACTAAATAGCTAGCAGCTAAATAGCTGGCTAGCTGCTAATGGCTAGCTTCTGACGGAGGTTCCAGTTATAAAGTTAAATAAATTGCAGATCCGTACCACATTGGGTGAGGCCGGTTGCAGGAAGGTTTGCAGAAGCATTGCAGATGAGCTGAAGGCAGTCATCCATGACCCTGGACCACAGAAGGTATTTTCACTGGTGACAGATAATGCTGCGAACATGAAGGCTGCTTAGTCTAAAGTGGAGGAGTCCTACCCTCACTTCACACCCATTGGCTGTGCTGCTCATGCATTGAATCTGCTCCTCAAGGACATTATGGCACTGAAATCAATGGATACACTACAAGAGAGCCAAGGAAATGGTTTGTGAAGGGTCATCAAGTTATAGCAGCAATCTACCTCACCAAGCAAAGTGAGAAGAATAAGAGCACCACATTGAAGCTGCCCAGCAACACCCGTTGTGGTGGTGTTGTCATCATGTTTGACAGTCTCCTGGAGGGGAAGGTGTCTCTCCAAGAAATGGTCATATCACAGTCTGCCGATATGGACAGCCCCATCAAGAGGATCCTCCTGGATGATGTATTTTGGGAGAGTGTGGTAAGCAGCCTGAAACTCCTGAAACCTATAGCAGTAGCCATTGCAGGGATTGAGGGAGACAATGCATCCTGTCTGATGTTCATACTCTGCTTGCAGATGTAAGAGAAGAAATCCGTACTGCAGAAGAAGAAACTGCAGTTCTGAAAAACATGAAAAAGCGTGAAGATTTCTGCCTGAAGCCCATACACGCCGCAGCGTACATGTTGGACCCCAAGTATGCTAGCAAGAGCATCCTCTCTGGTGCAGAGATCAACAAGGCCCATGGTGTCATCACTACTGTGTCTCTCCACCTTGGCCTGGATGAGGGCAAGTTTCTTGGCAGTCTGGCGAAGTACACTTCCAAGCAAGGGCTTTGGGATGGAGATGCAATATGGCAGTCGTGCCAACATATCTCATCAGCCACCTGGTGGAAGGGAATTTGTGGATCTGAGGCTCTTTCCCCTGTTGCCTCCATCATCCTCCAAATCCCACCAACATCAGCCACCTCAGAGCACAACTGGTCCTTGTTTGGGAACACACACACACCAAAGCACACAACAGGCTGACCAATACAAGGGTTGAAAATTTGGTGGCCATCCAGGCAAATTTGAGGCTTTTTTGAGCCTGACAACAATCCATCCTCAACAAGGTTGGAAAGTGACAGTGAAGATGAGGCCTCAGAGTCTGATGTTCAAGAGGTGGACATTGAGGAGGTCCAGGGAGAAGACATGGAAGCCTGAGAGGAAGACAACCAAAGCTTTAGTTTCTAGACTATAATTTTACAGATATATGTTGAAAACATTTTTGGGAGATGCGATGGATCATTCAATATTCCCTTTCTTTTGTTGTTCAGTGAAATCATCCCATGTGAAGAGTCAAGTAATTTAATTAAAGTTTAATTCGTAACTAAAATGTTTATTTTTATTTCTATTGGAAGGATTTAATCATTTGCAATTATGTCTAAAAAAAGGTTTATGTTTCTGTCTCCATATATGGTAAATATATCCAATATAAAAAACATCTACATTTAAATGGTATTAATATTAATTTGCATATATTTCCATTAATTCACATATATTCCTGTTAATTCCCATATATTCCCGTTAATTCCCACATATTCCCGTTAATTCCCACGGCAAGTTTCCACCTTTGAATATTCCCCAAAATGTGCAACCCAATGCACAACTGAACTCCGGTCCTCAAGTGGTTGCAGGTCCTGCTGGTTTTCCTTTTTTGCAATTTGATCAGACATAGGAGGCCAGGTATGTGCACTCTCTGGGCATTCAATGATATGAACTCATCAATTCAGTGCCAGGGACCATTTGAAAACGCAGGGATACAGTCCTTGTGGACTGGAGTTGTGCATCCTGCGAAGCCTATAAACACAATGACCATCACAACCAAACACTATGAGGAAATACCATCTTCATAGTTAGTCAATGACAGCTGAATGCACTTCTGTCTGTCTCAGAAGCTCACACTGTGCCATTCACTTCCCCATTTCACGGCTTCTATGAACTGCTGTTTATCAGCCACGTGAGAAGAACAAACAATTGTTTATCATCGTTCTAACTCGACAAAAAATACTCCTGCTGAGTTCAGAGAGGACTTCATTTGACTTCCTTTCAGAACGCACATTTCAAGCCTTAGCGAGACGAAAGGAAATTATGTTCGACAAATAGTTGCGTTTTGTTTAGTCGCCATGCCGAATTAAAGGAATTAGCAGATATCAGATCAAAGCCAATGCGTGACTCTTTCTCCATCCCGCTTCGGGCACACACGTTGCTGTGTGTTGTTTATCCCATAAGGGTCTTCAGTAAACTTCAAACAGTTCTACATGCTCTGTAAAGAGGACACAGAAGTGCAGAGAAATTCAAAAAGGGACATTGTGAGGTTTCTAGGGTGTTTGGTACCAGTGTATGGTGCTTATTAATGTACAGTATACTTAGACAAATGCCGTGCCCACTCAAAGAATCCCTGCTGAAAACAATGACATTATGCAGTGGAAGACTTGTCAAGTTGCACAATCCTTTTCAACATCTAACATTTTTCAATGTGTTAGATTTCATGCCTGATATATTTGCCACTGTGATGCAAAAGCAACAAGTGCAAATTAAAACTCCCATCAGAGAAATAACAAAACAATTTCCCCTCGGATAATCTAAATTATTTGCATACATTACATAAAGGTCAACATGTTCATTGGGCACACATTTTACCTTACAAAGATAACTTAAATTAGGCAATGTAAGCATCAAATGAGCTACACAAGACTAAAGTTGCTATAGACAAGTCATGGTATTAGCATACTGTGTAACTTTATTCAGAATCTAAAAGAAAGAGCAAAATCTCACCTGTAAGTCATTTCATATTTAGAAGTCTGCATCCAGTAAGTTGAAACAGCATGATGCCCTATTCAACATCAGCGATACAGGATGCACTTGGAGATTTCATTTAATGCCTGTTACTATTCATTACCTTGCATTTGAAACACTTTCTCCAAAGACAAATAAATGCATGTATAGCATTAGTACAGAGGGAAAGCAATTAGTTAAACTTTTTTTTCCTCAAAAAGAACACCAATAACCAGGTTTCCATCCAACCTTTTTACGCAAGTAAAGTACATGTCGGATAAAAAAAATTAACGACAAGGTGTGTCCTTTTTGTGCAGGTTAGAGTTTTTCGTCATGAATCTTGTTCTGGAGGCAGCTCTGCATAGTGGTTATTAGCTGGCACAGCCACAAAGTCCTACAACCTAACCTTAACCACCCTGCTAACCCAAATGCCTAAATTAAATTAAGACCAAAAAGCACATTTTTGTTTTCGGGAATTTTTACAGTATAGCCAATTTAGACTTTGCAGCTTGCCTATCTAAGGGGAAATTGTTCAGTTCTGCCTCCAGGACAAGACTCATAACAATAAACGTCGACCTCCGCTTTTGAGGGGTTGGTTAAATGTGGAATAAACATTTCAGTTGTGCAACTGACTAGGTATCCCCTTTCCCCTTCTTTATGTCTGTAATTAATTCTGCGAGAAATGGCGGTGGAAATGGCTTTATGCGCAAATATTGATATAATAACCATCATACGGTAAACTTGGAGTCTCGCAATGATATATTGTGTAGTCCTCCCACTACGACTCGGAAAAGCATGCAGTTCATCAGGCTACAGATGAAATAAACGATGAACTTCACAGGGTGGTGAAAAGTGCACAGTGATGAGCTTGATGCTCCTATCCAATTAATATTGAGGGTCTTATTCTGATGACATGATGATCAATGCTTGGCTGCCGTTTGACTAATAAAAAATGATCTTACTCTTTTGTCCATATTAATCTCATCATGTAGGCTAACCTACCTGCATTGTATATGTAAGCTGCTGGCTTTAGCGCACATGCCAATACCAGAGTAGGCACATTCTGTTACGGCAGATTTCCTCCTCTTCGTCAGAAGAGGAGGTGTAGGGATCGGACCAAAACGCAGAGTGGAAAGTGTCCATGTTTTATTAACAATTAAACTGAACACTAAACGAAACAAAATAGCAAAAGAGAATCTAACCGACAAACAGTCCCGTGTGGCACAACTACATACACGGAAGACAAACACCCACAAACAACACGTGAAACCCCGGCTGCCTAAGTATGATTCTCAATCAGGGACAACGATTGACAGCTGCCTCTGATTGAGAATCATACCAGGCCGAACACAAAAAACCCAACATAGAAAACACACATAGACAACCCACCCCAACTCACGCCCTGACCATACTAACTAAATACAAAATAAGGGAAAATAAGGTCAGGAACGTGACATAACCCCCCCCCTTAAGGTGCGAACTCCGGGCGCACCACCTAAAACTCTAGGGGAGGGTCTGAGTGGGCGTCTTTCCGCGGTGGCGGCTCTGGCGCGGGACGTGAACCCCACTTCAAAAATGTTTTTGTCCGCCTCCTTAATCGCCCCCGTGGCCTGTTATGAGCGGCGATCCTCGCCGCCAACCTTGGCCTGGGGACCCTAGCCATGGGTCCCGAATGCACGGGGAATTCCGGCAGCGCCGGACAGGCGGGAGACTCCGGCAGCGCTGGAGTGAAGGACGCCTCCGGCAGCTCCAGAGTGAAGAGCGATTTAGGCTCTGGCGGATCCTGGCTGGCTGGCTCTGGCGGATCCTGGCTGGCTGGCTCTGGCGGATCCTGGCTGGCTGGCTCTGGCGGATCCTGGCTGGCTGGCTCTGGCGGATCCTGGCTGGCTGGCTCTGGCGGATCCTGGCTGGCTGGCGGCTCTGGCAGCTCCTGGCTGGCTGGCTCTGGCAGCTCCTGGCTGGCTGGCTCTGGCAGCTCCTGGCTGGCTGGCAGCTCCTGGCTGGCTGGCAGCTCCTGGCTGGCTGGCTCTGGCAGCTCCTGGCTGGCTGGCTCTGGCAGCTCCTGGCTGGCTGGCTCTGGCAGCTCCTGGCTGGCTGGCTGGCTGGCTCTGGCAGCTCCTGGCTGGCGGACGGCTCTGGCAGCTCCTGGCTGGCGGACGGCTCTGGCTGCTCCTGTCTGGCGGACGGCTCTCGCTGCTCCTGTCTGGCGGACGGCTCTGGCTGCTCCTGTCTGGCGGACGGCTCTGGCTGCTCCTGTCTGGCGGACGGCTCTGGCTGCTCATGTCTGGCGGACGGCTCTGGCTGCTCCTGTCTGGCGGACGGCTCTGGCTGCTCCTGTCTGGCGGACGGCTCTGGCTGCTCCTGTCTGGCGGACGGCTCTGGCTGCTCCTGTCTGGCGGACGGCTCTGGCTGCTCCTGTCTGGCGGACGGCTCTGGCTGCTCCTGTCTGGCGGACGGCTCTGGCTGCTCCTGTCTGGCGGACGGCTCTAGCGGCTCGGGACAGACGGGCGGCTCTGACGGCTCGGGACAGACGGACAGCTCTGACGGCTCGGGACAGACGGGCAGCTCTGACGGCTCGGGACAGACGGGCAGCTCTGACGGCTCGGGACAGACGGGCGGCTCAGATGCCGCTGGGCAGGCAGGCAGTTCAGACAGCGCTGGGCAGGCAGGCAGTGCTGGGCAGGCAGGCAGTTCAGGCAGCGCTGGGCAGGCAGGCAGTTCAGGCAGCGCTGGGCAGGCAGGCAGCTCAGGCAGCGCTGGGCAGGCAGGCAGCTCAGACTCTGGCTGCGCTGGAGAGGAGGAAGGCTCTGACAGCGCTGGACAGGTGGGAGCAACTGGAGAGAGAAGACCCTAGCCCTACCAGTGCGGCGAGGTGGAATAGCCCACTGGGCTAAGCACGCGTACTGGGGACACCGTGCGCTCCACCGCATAACACGGTGTCTGACCAGTACGACGCCCTCTCACTCCACGGTAAGCACGGGGAGTTGGCTCAGGTCTCCTACCCGGCTTTGCCACACTCCGCGTGTGCCCCCCCCCCCCCAAGAAATTTTTGGGTCTGACTCTCGGGCTCCCAACCGCGTCGCCGCGCTGCCTCCTCATACCAGCGCCTCTCTGCCTTCGCTGCCTCCAACTCTGCCTTGGGACGGCGATATTCCCCTGAGCCCAGGGTCCTTTGCCGTCCAGGATCTCTTCCCAAGTCCAGGAGTCTTGGGTTTTTGGCCGCTGCTGCTGCTGCTGTTGCTGCCCTCTTCCACTCTGCTTGGTCCTTTGGTGGTGGGTGTTTCTGTTACGGCAGATTTCCTCCTCTTCGTCAGAAGATTGATAGCTGCCTCTGATTGAGAATCATACCAGGCCGAACACAAAAAACCCAACATAGAAAACACACATAGACAACCCACCCCAACTCACGCCCTGACCATACTAACTAAATACAAAATAAGGGAAAATAAGGTCAGGAACGTGACACATTCGCTATATAACACAACATATTTTGTGACAAAACCATCAGTAGAGATGAAAACCCGCTGGAAACCCATTTAACTTTATTTATTTATTTTATTTGGTACATGGGAATTTAACCACAACAGTTCTGTTCATGTGCACCATCATCATACACACCCTTTTATCTGCAACATGAAACATAGCTCCGGTGGGAAAATGCGCATATTGTTTTTATGCAGATTTTAGAATATTAGCATGGAAACCAAGCTATTGAGAATTTACACTCAGGACACTTGCTCAGAATAAGTGGTTTCCTTGATTATTCTGGGCCCCCAGGTAAAGTACCACCTATAATGGAGGTATCTTCTGTAAAATAGCTATGAACATGTGCTTGTCTGATGGTACTACTCATCTGTCTGTGCCAACTGCCTGACTGATAATGCTCAGACATCTATTGTACAATTAAGTTGTCTGCTCAGTATTACTAAAATGAGTTTATATGGAGATAATTCCCTCAGTCGAGTCGAACCGACACTCTTCGTGACAACACTGAGGTTCAAGACCATAGTCTACACAGCCAGTCTACAATTAGCAAGTAGAGATTATCAGCACAGAGAAGCCTCCGTGCTTGCGTCTGGGGAGAGTATCTCTCTCACTGTATCTATCTGACACTGGTTAGGCATCTGCGCAGAGTGCCTGTCAGATAGTGTTTAGTGTTTAGTGCAGAGTGCCTGATCCTCTCATGATAAGGGGCTTGAGGCTGGTAATGGCGTGTGGCGGGGCTGGTGGGACACACTTGGTGGCTCCTTCTCATTAGGGCCTCCTAGCTGACACTGATCCACTGTGAGGGCAACTCATTACCCACACTAACCTGGTCAGCCACTGACGACCAGCTTCCTCATTAGCATCAGCCATGATTACATTCCAGTGGGAACCCACTGAGCACACACTGGTTGAATCAACGTTGTTTCATCGTAATTTGTCAACGTATTGTGACATGGAATCAATGTGTTATTTTCATCTCATTTCAAACACAATTGTAAATATTGATATTATGGTAAAATTTCAACTTAAATACTTGGACTTGAATCAATTTATGATGAGGTTGAGTAGTGGTTGACATTGTATATGCCATTCCACAGACCACCCACTATACAGTATATTAAATATAGGATGAAAAATATTTTTAAAATTTCTATGTCGAATTTGTCTACGCAATTTCTACATATACATAGTTCTGATGATTATGTTGATATTAGCTTGATGTAACAACCTGTTAGTCAGGTTAAGTCAAATAATTTAAGTTGAAGTTTTACCCTAATTTCAATGTTTACAACTCTGGTTGAAATGAGATGAAAACAGTACTGGTCACATGAGGGGTTAAATGTGGACGACACATTTCAGTTGAAGGCATTCAGTTATACAACTGATTAGGTCTCCCCCTTTCCCTTCATACTTTTCTCAAATCCAATGTATTTTTCACGTTGATTGGAAGAATGACCTAGATCAGTTTCCAATGGTAGGTAGTATTAGGCCTACCATTAGTATAATTACTAAGTACTATTATTAGTAGTAGAAGTACATATTGAAGCCATAAAGTTGTTGTAGAAGTACTAGTAGTTCGACTAGTACAGTAGCAACATCTCCATTAATAAAATGTCATTCCTCATCATCGTTACTCTCACTATCATTATTAGTGTCATTGTGCTAGATTTCTGCCTTGTCACAATTGACATTAGTAGATGGTTAAATAATTAGCATGTAATGAACGTGCAAAGTAAACATCAATCCCCTCAAATAGAGGATGTCACACTCAGTTCCCAGAAGGCCGTGTGTTCTACCCTTCAGTCGCCCTGATTCATTAGGCATAATTGTCCCAATTAGTCTCTTTAACCTTCACATCCACATCCCAGCTTACACATCGGCACATCCTACATGTCCAACAAATCCTACACATCTGCACAGGTAATGCTTCTAGGAAAGGCAGGGCTTGACTCACAATAGCTCGCCTTTAGCAAAACAACATGATAAAAGCTTTGAATCTTGATTGGTTATGACATAATTGTAGCACTTAAGTGGGGCTTAACCTTTGAGCCTAAGTTTCTGCGCTCGTGACATAATGGAAAACACTATCAGTCATCAAACATGGCCGACCTTTCAGTCCTCTGAGGTGAACGACAGCTTTGCTGATGACCCTGCCTGTTATGGAGATATGAAATGCCATGTAGGATGAAAATCAGTCCCACTTTCTCACAGACCTCAAATAGAGCTCTTATTTGTCCTCCATGTCCACCGTGAGATCTGAATAGCATGCTAATAGATGATTTACAGCCACTTTTCTATTTGATAGAATAGCGTATGATAAAGGAACACAGGAAACAAATGTATTTTTAATGTGCCATTTAGAGTATCCGTGTGCTTGTTTGGCCATGTTCAAACAGACCTGGCAGATAGCTTGTCCATTTGCTCCCTAATGACTTTGAACCCTCTCAACCGACGCAGGGGAACGATCAGGATATGACATGTCGCTCAGGGGACACAGTCCGTAGCCAAACAGAGATAGGCGGATAGACACCTCTCAGAGTGACCATAGTGATTGGGAGTGATTTACACAGCCACGTCCTCCACTGCCTCCTGGTAACTGTGGGTACACTGTACAGCGAGGGTGCCACCTAGTGCCCTCCTTACTCAGACATAATGCCAGTCAGCTGAACAGACACAAATCTGTCATGAGCAACAGAAGACAGTGGGGAACACAGTGAGTGATGCCGGTGCATGTACTTAACCTTTCTAAAGCTGGTTAGAATCTGACCGTACAAATACAGAACAGTACTAGTTCAATAGTTGACAGTAGAGATTTGTTTTCTATATATCTGGATGTGTTTTGATGTTGTGAAGGGTTGTGTTGTTCTAGAGCTCTGGTTGCTCTTCTTCCTTTAAAGAACTTAAAGGACAGTCCACTGTTTTTTTTTATGGTGGGTGTTTCGTGTTTTTTAATAGCTCTGAATATCAACTATTGAAACAAAATGTTAAAACTACATGTAGAGTGTGGTATATGTACAGTACATGGTTAGTTTTGAACTAGGTAAGTGAAAGCATTGCTTCGACAAAAAATGTTTGCATTTGTTCTGAACAAAGGGATACTTGATGATTTCCTGACCTAAGCAATTCTGACTACTAGCATCAAAGTTACAATTGACAACCTCTCTCATATAACTACATTCATGCATGAATACACTCAACAGGATTACTATTGGAAGGGACAGTACTTGAACTTCGTCCAAAACAGCTACCCTTTCAACCCTGGTCAGTGGACCAAATTCCACCGGCTGATGCCAACATCTGTTTTGAGTAAAATATTCCCCCATGTACTTTAACTTGAAAACCCACCAATTTGCTGCAAATGAGTCAAATCAATGAGGCCAGTGGTCTGACACTGACATCTGGAGACAGAAGCCCCTCTAAACCCTGCTACCATTTCCTGCTACAAATCTTTCAAATCAAGTTTAGAGCCAGACAAATCTACAGTCGATTGCTGCCATGCTGCCTGGCACAGACTAAAAACTTCCATCTGCTTAGCCAACTCACTTCACGGCAAAGGTCAAAGAGATGTGCAGATGTGTGGTATGCTGCAACTGATCAGGACCACGGCAACATCTGGAGGACAAAGATAAAATGGAGACTCAGGTGTGACTGCAGCGGCGGGATACTTACAGTAGCACGTTCCTCTGAGGGGGTTGCCAAGGTAACGGTTCTCGGAGTCGCAACTGCAGCAATAAGAGAGAAGGGGGAGAAGAATAGAAGACATAGAACAATGAGCTTAACAAGGTATCTGTCGCTTTGCCAAAGCAATCACAGACTGTTAATAACATCATTACAGAGGGTTATTTTGGGCGTGTCAGGGAAAAGTGTCCTGAGAGGCTGTTTGTAGAGGTAGTATCTGAGGTGACAGTACTGTGTGCTGCTTCTGGTGCTGTCCTCTCCCTGGATATGATGAGGTGATTTCCCCAGATAGCCCTATCTGACGATACCTCTCTGCTCAGGGGCAGGAGCCTTGTGTCTGTCTGTCTGTCTGTCTGTGTTCTGAACAGCAGGGGAGTTAGACGGCTACAGACAGCCCAGCTAGAGAACACCTTGAACGCTACTGAAAGACGGAGAGGACAGCTACAGTAGGACCTAACAGAGGCTTGAAAAATACGCTAAACTGAATAAGTGGTATTAAACAATAGTCAGGTGTGTGGATGACTCCATCAACCCTTAATTTGACCCTGTTTGTCAAGTCAATCAGGCAGCCTTGACTTCAATACTAAGAGAAGGTCCTCAAAATGCAGGAAGAGAAATGAAAGCAGACTAGACTGTGTGGAGTCAGGAGTACCAGGTGTGAGGGTTATTGTGGTAGATGGCATTTGATCATGTGGTTTGGTTTGCAAAGCAGGGGTCATTACTGCAGTCCAAAGACCCATGTTTATTACCAATACCCAACTTCTACAAAACCTAGGAGGAGACCTTGGAAAGGGCCACAGTGTGGAAAACCGCCACTTTGTAAACACATACTCCACTATTTTGACAAGCCTATCGAAACAGATATGATACATCGTTAAATCTGCCCCTTGAGTCAATAAATGGATTCAGAACGTAATTGCTAGGGTTTGCAAGGCTGGTCAGGCAGTGGTACAGCGAAATAAGGTAGGCAATGCTCACTTTCCTGTGCTTATACATAACAAAACAGATTTCATTCAGTGGCTGGCCAACCCTTGGTATGAGGGTCATAAAGTAGCAGTAATGAATATTTCATAGCCAAGGACGGAGCTTTATCCTTCTGTATTGTTCTTATAGAGGGCGTTGTAAACAATAACCCCACAAAACAGCTCAAGAAGACTTAAATTCAAACACAAAGGCCGCAGCAGTGTTATCTGGTTTGTACGCCTCAGTCCCTCTATTTGTTGAATGCCTTGTGAGGATACGAGTTTGGAACCGATTGTATTCCCCTTACACAAAGGCAAGGCCAAGACAAAAATATTTTCCTCAGTTAATCTTTAGAACATGACAGCAATTTTAAGATGCACCACGGGGACTTTAGAAGGGGCCCCCAGCCCCACTCGCCATCTCCCCAGAGAACACTAACACTTAACACTCAGCTAGGGGCTGGCTGGTTAAGTAGCTTAAGTGGTAATGGTGCCAAGATGGGTGTACCACACTGGCTTCCTTCCCCAGTCTCTCTTCTGTCTGTTTGGCTGCCTTTCACTCCTACGCTCACAGACTGGGATGACAGAGAAAAGCACCACTGTCCTTCGGGACCCTTAATCTGCCATTAGGCTGCCACAGTCTCAGCTTTTCCCCAGACAACAGAACACACACACAGGCTGTGTGAAGAGTGTTTGACTCTCTGTGAACCCTCAGCACGGCTTTCTCTGTGAGCCGTGACAGAGGGCAGAAGGTCTGAAGATTAAAGGTCGCTGTGGGCGCGTGCCATCGCTGTGTGTGTGTGTGTGTGTGTGTGTGTGTGTGTGTGTGTGTGTGTGTGTGTGTGTGTGTGTGTGTGTGTGTGTGTGTGTGTGTGTGTGTGTGTGAGGGAGAGAGAGAGTGTGGTTTGTCTGTTCATGCATCAGTTGCTGTCAGTAACAGGAGGAGCATGCTGAGGTAAATGCTGAGATGGGAGATTGGATATTTAAAAAGCCAACTTCCCCCTCTCACTCGCACAAACCCACCTATGCCATGACCCCATTGGGCCACACAGCGTGCAAGGCAGGGTGGCAACAGCAGTGCCAAAATAAACCTCTGAAACTGAGTCTGTTTACATCGCTCTCCTCTGGGACCAAGGTTCTAGGGGAGCACGGATATAACCTAAGTGTCAGGAGAAGCAGGAAAGGAAGGGGGAACTGTTGAGTTTGTCTGTCTGTCTGATAGGAAGGAGTCTTTTAATTAGACTCACCACGTAAGAAGAAGTACCTACCTTTGATTTCACACTTTTGCGTGCACAGCAACAATGCAAACACACACACTTATCTAATCAAATCAATTCAAGCTTTACTTACATAGCACATTTCAGACATGAATGCAATGCAAAATGCTTCACAGGAAAGTTGTTTTATAAAAACAATACAGATAAAAACAGAAACATGAGGATAAATAACAAAATAATAGCAATAAAAATTGCAACACTAAAAAGCACCCTAAGGAATAGTGAAAAAGGTATGTTTTAAGATCAACAGTTGAAGTTGGAAGTTGACATACACTTAGGTTGGAGTCATTAAAACTCATTTTTCAACCACTCCACAAATGTCTTGTTAACAAACTATAGTTTTGGCAAGTCGGTTAGGACATCTACTTTGTGCATGACACAATCATTTTTTCCAACAATTGTTTACAGACAAAAAATGGTAGACCTCCACAAGTCTGGTTCATCCTTGGGAGCAATTTCCAAACGCCTGAAGGTACCATGTTCATCTGTACAAACAATAGTACGGAAGAATAAACACCATGGGACCACGCAGCCGTCAAACCGCTCAGGAAGGAGACGCGTTCTGTCTCCAAGAGATTAATGTACTTTGGTGCGAAAAGTGCAAATCAATCCCAGAACAACAGCAAAGGACCTTGTGAAGATGCTGGAGGAAACGGGTACAAAAGTATCTATATCCACAGTAAAACGAGTCCTATATCGACATAACCTGAAAGGCCGCTCAGCAAGGAAGAAGACACTGCTCCAAAACCGCCATATAAAAGCCAGACTACGGTTTGAAACTGCACATGGGGAAAAACATCATACTAATAGTCTAACATCAAAAATAGAACTGTTTGGTCATAATGACCATTGTTATGTTTGGAGGAAAAGGGGGGGGCTTGCAAGCCAAAGAACCACATCCCAACGGTGAAGCACTGGGGTGGCAGCATCATGTTGTGGGGGTGCTTTGCTGCAGGAGAGACTGGTGCACTTCACAAAATAGATGGCATCATGAGGTAGGAGAATTACGTGGATATATTGAAGCAACATCTCAAGACATCAGTCAGGAAGTTAAAGCTTGGTCGCAAATGGGTCTTCCAAAGTGACCCCAAGCATACTTCCAAAGTTGTGGCAAAATGGCTTAAGGACAACAAAGTCAAGGTATTGGAGTGGCCATCACAAAGCCCTGACCTCAATCCCATAGAAAATTTGTGGGCAGAACTGTAAAAGCGTGTGCGAGCAAGGAGGCCACTAAACCTGACTCAGTTACACCAGCTCTGTCAGGAGGAATGGGCCAAAATTCACCCAACTTAGTGTGGGAAGCTTGTGGAAGGCTACCCGAAACGTTTGACCCAAGTTAAACAATTTAAAGGCAATGCTACCAAATACTGATTGAGTGTATGTAAACTTCTGACCCACTGGGAATGTGATGAAAGAAATAAAAGCTGAAATAAATCATTCTCTCTACTATTATTCTGACATTTCACATTCGTAAAATAAAGTGGTGATCCTAACTGACCTAAGACAGGGAATTTTTACTCGAATTCAATGTCAGGAATTGTGAAAAACTGAGTTTAAATGTATTTGGCTAAGGTGTATGTAAACTTCTGACTTCAACTGTATTTTAAATATGTCCACAGTTTTGCCACCCCTCAGGTTCTCTGGCAGGCTATTCCAGAGGCTGGGGGCATAGTAACTCAAGGCTGCCTCTCCATGCCTCTTGGTCCTAGGCTTCGGGATAGTTAAAAGGCCAGTGCCAGAGGACCTGAGGGACCTACTGGGTACATAACTTAAAAACATGTCTGACATGTATCAGGGTGCACAATCGTACAGCTGAGCGCACGCACACACACGCACACATTCACAGAGTACTCAATCCTAATCAAAACAAACACACAAGAAAAAGATCATTAGCAGCTGAGCGCAAACAAGGGCAGACCTAAACAGGTTAAGGTGTTACTGTAGGAAGGACTCTGGCCCTCAGGCTGGCTCTATATGGAGACAATCCAGCAGATCCAAAATTGAAGAGATTATCATAGTGTTTTCTGAAATCTGTCATGGCTGCTGTTCTTCTGCCTTTTATTTCCTATTTTCTCCCCGACAGCAACGCTTGGATGCAGCCTGCTTCCCACATGGAGGCAATTTCAACAGGCACTTAACTTGACATTTATTTGCTCAGTGCAAATTTCCCTTGTCCACCACTTAAGGCTCACATCTCCCTCCATCAAACATTGCTCTGCCTCGCTGGTTCATGGGCACGCAGGCAAGAGCTCACAGGAATACACGGTATACTCCCAAATACACACCTACTGTATTTGAAAACATTTACATTTTAGTCATTTAGCAGACACTCTTATCCAGAGCGACTTACAGGAGAAATTGGGGTTAAGTGCCTTGCTTAAGGGCACATCGACAGATTTTTAACCTAGTTGGCGAGAGGAATCAAACCAGCAACTGTTCTGTTACTTGCCCAACGGTCTTAACCTCTTTGCTATCTGCCACCCCAAAACACACACACACACACACACACACACACACATCTGAACAGACACGCATGAATGAATACAATTTTAAACAGGGTAGCACACCAGATATTGAAAAGCATTAGCTGCGTGACAGGTGTTGAGATAAGTACTGGAATTGGATTTGTTTCTTTCTTGGTTAAATTTGGCAATGTGGCCTAGATCCAATGACCCTACAGTAACTCCCTAACCCACTGACCTCACCCCATGACCCTGGCCAGGACTGGCCAGGACTATTCCCTTGCTCAATGTGTGACTGGAAACCAATCAAGCGTCCCACCACGCACCATGTACCCAGCTCTTGGGCTGTAACAGGCAATCATACACAGGCAATGGTGAAGAGACAACACACTCCATACCAGTGTGTTTCTGTCTGCATAACAGTTTGTTTGGTTGTGTGTAAAAAAAAAACAGTAATTTGTTAGCGAGTGGGTCTGCATTGATCCTTTTTTCTCTCTTTTCATCTTGTAAATGGAAATTCAGGAAGTACACTTCATTCTACATATATCAGATGTATTGTACCCCAGCTCACGTGTGTGTGTGCTGGTGTGCATGCTTGTTTGTAGCCTATGTAGAGTGGGCCAGTGAGCTTGATGTCCGCACTGCAGATCTTAGCAGACAAAGGCACTGTGAGACAACTCTGGAGCAAAGGACAAAAAGCCCCCTCAGAGAATGAACAACCCAACCACATTGCCGGCTTTTGTGCGATAAAATAAATGAAAAGCCGATAAATAAAATTGCAGCCTGCCAAATTGTAGCCCCGATTTCGAGCACTATTCTCTTGCTCCTTGCGAGCTGCCTCTGCTGAGGAGAATGAAAGAGCAAGAGAGCACTGCATCACAGTGCTAGAGGCAACACTACAGATCCGGGTACGATCCCAGGCTGTGTCGCAGCCGGCCATGTGACGGCGCACAATTTGCTCAGCATCATCCGGGTTACGGGAGGATTTGGCCGGCTGGGATGTCCTTGTCCCATCCCGCTCTAGTGACTCCTTGTGGCGGCCGGGCGCATGCACGCTGACTTCAGCCAGCTGTATGGTATTTCCTCTGACACATTGGTGCGGCTGGTTTCGGGGTGAAGCGAGCAGTGTGTCAAGAAGCAGTGCGGCTTGGCGGGGTCGTGTTTCGGAGGATACACGGCTCTCGACCTTCGCCTCTCCCGAGTCCGTATGGGAGTTGCAGCAGTGGGACAAGACTGTAACTACGAATTGGACATCATGAAATTGGGGAGAAAAAGGGGTAAAAAATAACCCCAAAAAAAGAAGATGAGGCCTCATTGAAGTAAAATGAAAGTTAGAGAGTATGTCTATACTGAAAAGCCTACAAGAATGGACTACAGACTGTGACCATTTTGTTTAAGAGGCTAAAACCATGATTTGGTCAAATAGAAAAGTACATTATCCTCATGATCCTCATGTATCCTCATGTATCCTCATATAATCAAAGTCTCTTCCTGCTTGCCCCTGTGCCTGTTTTGTTGGGGCCTGCTTTTGTGTTGAGCGAGCCACTCTCTCTCTCCTTTCCCAAGGAAAAGAAAAGCTCCGGGAGAGAAAAAAAAAGTGTTCTGATAGTATAACATTTTAAAATCCAAATGCGGGGAAAACACAACTTGGGTGGAGAAAGGATGTTCTCAGCATTCAGCTTTTTTTTCTCAACTCTCAATTTTGAGCTCAATAGCAAATATAAATTAAAAAAAAGATATTTAATATGGATTTGAGATAGAGTGGCAAAAGACCATTGCAAGATGGCGCCGACAGAGATGGTCGCCTCGCTTCGAGTCCTTAGGAAAATATGCAGTATTTTGTTTTTTATGTATTATTTCTTACATTGTTAGCCCAGAAAATCTTAAGTGTTATTACATACAGATGGTAAGAACTATTGGATATAAGAGCGATGTCATCTTACCAACATTACGACCAGGAATCCGATTTTCCCAAAGCGGAGCCTTTGTTTGCTCCACCACCCAGGACATTGGATCTAATCCTAGAGGCCGACCCCAAAACAACGTCGCTGCGGGAGAGGTAGACCGAGCGGCATCCTAGTCAGAATTCGTAGGCGTGCACACCACCCAATGCTTCCGAGTATATTACTCTCCAATGTCCAGTCTCTAGACAACAAGGTGGATGAAATTAGGGCAAGGGTTGCCTTCCAGAGAGACATCAGAGATTGTAACATTCTCTGTTTCACGGAAACATGGCTCTCTCGGGATATGTTGTCGGAGTCGGTACAGCCACCGGGTTTCTTCATGCGTCGAGACAACAGACACAAACATATTTCTGGTAACAAGAAGGGCGGGGGTGTATGCTTAATAATTAACTACTCATGGTGTAATCATAACAACATACAGGAACTCAAGTCCTTCTGTCCACTAGACCTAGAATTTCTTACAATCAAATGCCGACCAAATTATCTCCCAAGAGAATTCTCTTCGATTATAGTCACAGCAGCGTATAACCCCCAAGCAGATACCTTGATGGCCCTCAAGGAAGATCACTGGACTTTATGTAAACTGGAAACTATATATCCTGAGGCTGAATTTATTGTAGCTGGGGATTTTAACAAAGCTAATTTAAGAACAAGGCTACCTAAATTCTATCAGCACATTGACTGCAGCACTCGTGCGAGTAATACACTGGACCACTGCTACTCTAACTTCTGCGATGCATACAAGGCCCTCCCCCACCCTCCCTTCGGCAAATCCGACCACGACTCCATTTTGTTCCTACCGTCCTACAGGCAGAAACTCAAACAGGATGTACCTGTGACTAGAACCATTCAACGCTGGTCTGACTAATCGGAATCCACGCTTCAAGATTGTTTTGATCACGCGGAATGGGAAATGTTCCAGGAAGCCTCAGAGAATAACATTGATTTATACGCTGATTCTGTGAGTGAGTTTATAAGGAAGTGCATTGGAGATGTTGTGCCCACTGTGACTATTAAAACCTACCCTAACCAGAAACCGTGGATATATGGTGGCATTCGCACAAAACTGAAAGCGTGAACCACCGCATTCAACCATGGAAAGATCTCTGGAAATATGGTTGAATATACACAGTGTAGTTATTCCATCCGCAAGGCAATCAAACAAGTGAAATGCCGGTACAGGGACAAGGTGGAGTTGCAATTCAAAGGCTCAGACACAAGACGTATGTGGCAGGGTGTTACGGGATTTTTATGAATAATGACTAAAATATGTATACATTTGACTTAGCATTATAACTAAACAGAATACTACTATGTTACTGTATGGATGCATGAATCTTATTATAATCATAATGTTGAATATAATGTGTTCCTTGTTAGAAAGAATGCAGTTATCTTCAGACAGGCTGGAATGATGTGTTCCTTACAGGAAATTATGTCTCTACCCAGGGAGGGGTGAGACCTTGGGCTGGTTGCAGATTGTTTAACAGGTGGCAGACAAAATAAGAACGCTAACTGTACTGCCATTGTATCCGAGAGGAGGAAGGACATTTTAAAACCTATGATGTCATTTTTATTATATAACCTGATGTAAATTGTACTATGATCAGTACTCTCGAGAATAAACGCTATTGATTGATTGATTTTGAGACTGGTTTCTGTCCATTTTATGCTAATAAGTATCTTACGAATTCTTATGTATGGGCAGAGTGTTTTAATTGGATTGGTTGCTAACATACAGGAATTAAATTCCTTTAACACAGGGTCTACAGGCAATTACAGACTACAAAAAGAAAACCAGCCATGTCACAGACACAAACGTCTTGCTTCCAGACAACTAAACACCTAAACACTTTGAGGATAATACAGTCCCACCGACGCGGCCCGCTACCAAGGACTGTAGCTGGAAATGGCCAGCATCCTGAAGTCGCCTCTTCGCTGTTGGCGTTGAGACTGGTGTTTGCGGGTACTATTTAATGAAGCTGCCAGTTGAGGACTTGTGAGGCGTCCGTTTCTCAAACTAGACACTCTAATGTACTTGTCCTCTTGCTCAGTTGTGCACTGGGGCCTCCCACTCCTCTTTCTATTCTGGTTAGGGCCAGTTTGTGCTATTCTGTGAAGGGAGTAGTACACCGCGTTGTACAAGATCTTCAGTTTCTTGGCAATTTCTCACATGGAATAGCCTTCGTTTCTCAGAACAAGAATAGACTGACGAGTTTCAGAAGAAAGTACTTTGTTTTTGCCCATTTTGAACCTGTAATCAAACCCACAAATGTTGATACTCAACTAGTCTAAAGAAGGCCAGTTTTATTGCCTCTTTAAACAGAACAACCGTTTTCAGCTGTGCTAACATAATTGCAAAAGGGTTTTCTAATGATCAATTAGCCTTTTAAAATGATAAACTTGGATTAGCTAACACAACGTGACATTAGAACACAGAAGTGATGGTTGCTGATAATGGGCCTCTGTACACCTATGTAGATATCCATAAAAAATCTGCCATTTCAACTACAACATTAACAATGTCTACACTGTATTTCTGATCAATTTGATGTTATTTTAAATGGACAAAAAAATAGCTTTTCTTTCAAAAACAAGGACATTTCTAAGTGACCCCAAACTTTTGAACGGTAGTGTATATTTCTATGTTTATATCATACAGTGGACGCCTAAGCCTATGCCCTGATGCATTTAGTGCTCAAATCTCAGACCGCTGAACCGTGAGTTGGACATTTATTGTTTTAGGAAAGTAAAAACCAATAAAACAATAGGCTATGAAGTTTCACATATGCTACAAATCAAAACACAAGGAATAGTGTTCTGTAATTTGTCAAAGGATGATTCTAAGCACATGTAAATGTGGCTCATTTGGCCAATATCCTTTGTTTATTGATGGCGTTGACTGTGTGGGTGGACACCCTAATGGGTTACGCACCCAACGCATATGGATGACCGGTAAATTTCTCAAATGTCCGATACATTTTTATCTTCCCGGTCACTTGTCCGGCGCAAAACCTTGATACACACACACACACACACACACACACACTCACACACACATACTGTACACACACACACACACACACAAACAAGTAAAAACACACACAGGCACACTGATATGGCTGACGAACACATACATATACATTCACTATACTTATTATATCTACAAATATTTAACAAATATATATAACTATATAACTTAACAGTTGGTCACAAAAACATAAACTCATATACATGCACGCCACAAGCGCACAAAACAAAACCACCCACGCACAGACACAGGCATCCTGCTCTTGCTAATGGTTCCTTTATTGCAGCCCGCCAGAGCGTGCACACCTGCTGAAGCAGGGGGATGGGGGCGCTTACCGCCAGCCCAGGGGAAATCGCTCGTTCATAATCAAAATGGCAAATAAATAAATGCCTTCCATTACACACAGCGATTTTGAGAAAACTCTCAGAAAAACAAACAGAGTTTTGACGGTAAAAGCATTTGATTGGAAATTGACATCAAGCAATCACGCACAGTGCCGGCAGCGGAGAGAAAATGATATATCAATGCGGGAAGCCGACTGCTCTCACTCACGACACTTCAAGTATCTAAGTGAAGGATGACTGAAAAATAGGAATTCTTTTTCCAAGTTGCTGACCGTCCACGTTGACCATTCGCCAACATTTAGAGTTTTGCGGATTAAAAACAACAACATTTGTTCTGTGCATGGTTTAATCAATATCACGTTGAATCTCTTTTTCTGTAGCCTAGTTTGATACTGTACAGGTTAACATATTTTTTGAGGAGTCATGAATCTACTGTAAACAACCAATTTGGTTTAGATTGAAAAGGGTGGAAAAACTAGGACTTGGAAGGCTTTTCAATAGATGTTGGAACATTGCTGTGGGGACAAGAGCATTAGTGAGGTTGGGCACTAATGTGGGAGATTAGGCCTGGTTTGCAGTCGGAGTTCCAATTCATCCTAAAGGTGTTCGATCGGGTTGAGGTCAGGGCTCTGTGCAGGCCAGTCAAGTTCTTCCACAACGATCTCGACAAACCATTTCTGTATGTACTTCGCTTTGTGGACGGAGGCATTGTTATGCTGAAACAGGAAAGGGCCTTCCCCAAACTGTTGCCACAAAGTTAGAAGCACAGAATCGTCCAGACTGTCATTGTGTGCTGTAGCATTAAGATTTCCCTTCACTGGAACTAAGCGTTCTAGCCTGAAACATGAAAAACAGCTCCAGACCATTATTACTCCTCCAACAAACTTTACAGTTGGCACTATGCATTTTGGCAGGTAGCGTTCTCCTGGCATCCATCAAACCCAGATTCATCAATCCAGAGAATGCGTTTCCACTGCTCCAGATTCAAATGGTGGTGAGCTTTACACCTGCAGTCAGGTCAAGACCCTGGTGAAGATGATGAGCATGCAGATGAGCTTCCCTGAGACGATTTCTGACAGCTTGTGCAGAAATTCTTCGGTTGTGCAAAACCACAGTTTCACCAGCTGTCCTGGTGGCTCGTCTCAAACCATCGCGTAGGTGAAGAAGCTGAATGCGGAGGTCCTGGACTGGCGTGGTTACATGTGGTCTGTGGTTGTGAGGCCGGTTGAACGTAATGCCAAATTCTCTAAAACGACGTTGGAGGCAGGTTATGGTAAAGAAATTCACATTCAATTGTCTGGCAACAGCTCTGGTGGACATTCCTTCAGTCAGCATGCCAATTGCATGCTCCCTCAACTTGAGACATCTGTGGCATTGTGTTGTGTGACAAAACTGCACATTTTCGAGTGGCCAGTTATTGTCCCCAGCACAAGGTGCACATGTGTAATGATCATGCTGTTAAATCAGTTCATTGATATGCCACAACTGTCAGGTGGATGGATTATCTTGGCAAATGAGAAATGCTCACTAACAGGGATGTAAAAAAAAAATGTGCACCAAATTTGAGAGAAATGTGTTATTTTGTGTGTATGGAACATTTCTGGGATCTTTTATTTCAGCTCATGAAACGAACACCTTACATGTTGCATTTATACTTTTGTTCAGTATATTATGACCACTCTGTGGAAATCTGAGACTCTCATGAACACAATGGTGTTCTCCGTTTTGCCATTGGACGCTCTCAAGCCTCACAAGACTCATCTGAAGGTCCCCGGTACCAGTTTTAAAAAATGAATGGAAGTATATATGGAGATATTTATCCCCTTATTTTAGGCATTCAACTACATGTAAAAAGACATTTCAAAAAATGTTTCCTGATCTTTCTTATCTCTCTCAGATATAGGACAGACACTGCAGAACAAAGTTCCTTTAGATTTTTTGGGGGACAATCTGTTGTTCCATGTAGTGAATCTGTTATTCAATGCATTTCTATTGGCTCTATGCATTTCTATTCACTAGCAGTAATGCCAAATTCAATGTTTCATCCAATCATTTTTGTATATATTATATATTTTTATACCTTAGGGGGACTTAAAATTCTAAATCAAATAGCTAAACGATTGTTGGTATGACCATCTTAAAACAATGCCATATGTTAGCTTAGAACCAACCCCCCACCTCCCCTCCACCGGCTTAGACAGGGCTTCGACTCTAGACTCTAGAGGGTTAATAGAGAGTGTGCATGCACGTGTGAGCAACGCAGGAGACTGCACAGCATGTCAGTCCTGTAAAGGGAGCAAAGGTCAGATGGTAATGATGAGAGATGTCCCATTTGCAAAACCTTTTCACTCGTATTCAAAGGACTGCTATAAAATACACATGCAAACATGATTTCACATTCACAGAGAGACTATTCTACACAATATATGCATGCAGACTTACTTTCTTCATCAATCTCTCAATCCCTCAAAGACACGTGCATGCAAACTCACACACGCGCACACACACGCACACAAACAGGCACCTTCCAGAGTTGAGTAGACCTCATTAGAACACCACAGTGCCAGTGGTAGCAGTGCACTCCTCCACTCCTCTACTCCCAGATTTATTGATGCAGCATTTTTCACCCTGCCTTTACCGCGCCAGTGAAGGCACTTTGGGGTATTATAGTGCTGCAGAAGGCCGGCCTGGCACTCAGATGGCAAAAACACAGTGGGTGCTGTGGCCCCTGTGCCAACCCCCATTACTGGTACTAAAGCCTGGGCTTTAAGGCCCTAAATGCAAATTAACAGAGAGACAAATTGCTGACACTGTGAGACTCAAAGGTTCAGAGTGAGTACAGCCCCACATCTCATCCACAGCTAGAGACGACCAGGTCAAACAGTAGTAGTGGGATATACCGTTAACATGGTAGGAGCTAAAATCATCCTATGTATTGCTGTTGTGGTGGAATGATGCAAAAGGGTTGATAAGGAAGTGTGCTAAGACAAAATACATCATACTTACAGCTGGCACTGGTCTCCCTTGATCCCCTTGGTTTGACAGTAACATTTCCCTGTCGACACCTGACATAGATTGGCATGTCCGTTGCACTTGCAAGCTGCCATGATCAAATAAAACAAAGGGAGGAGAAAGAAAGAGAGAGGAGAGCAGGGGAGAGAGGAGAAAGAGGACAACACTGTCAGTCTTCTCACAATGATGCACAACACACACACCTGTGAGTCAAACCTGTAAGTCAGTGAGTCAGACAGGAGAGTGACAGGGCTGAACATGGGCCTGAGCTCTCGGGCGAATCTGACATCTTCCTGGACTGTTCTGTTTATGTCTAAACACCACTCTCTGGTGGCAAAGGGGTCAACACTGGTGTCCTCACCTAATAAAATCAGTGACCTTGGGTTAGCCAGAGGGGAGTGACAGTGAGTCACATAATGTGATAGTTGCAGAGGACAAAACAGCATTGAATATAAACATATTGCACACTCAAGAGCAACATTAGGCAGATACAGTTTGAATGTTTACAGCAAGTCAATGTTTAAATCATGACTGTTAGCGTCTGTATATATGCTGACCCGAAACCTTGGGGATAAAATGATCAGTTGAAATTGCATGTGTATGTCAAAAAATGATGGGACTGGGGAGTGTGTTTATAGTTACTCATTCTGAGTGGTCTGATCGAGAGAATGCAGAGGAAATGGATAGAACGCTGTTTCAGAGCAATGAGGTCAAGGTAACCTGGGGCAGAGAGGGCATAATGAGAACAAAATACTCTTAAGCCATTATATGAGTGAGTCTAAGTACATGATTCCATAGAAGGGTCCTTTGGAGGAAGGGCTGTTGACATATACACAACACAAAAGTATGTGGACAACCCTTAAAATGTGTGTATTCGGCTATTTCAGCCACACCCGTTGCTGACAGGTGTATAAAATCTAGCACACAGCCATGCAATCTCCATAGACAAACATTGGCAGGAGAATGGCCTGTACTGAAGAGCTCAGTGATTTTCAACGTGGCACCGTCATAGGATGCCACCTTTCCAACAAGTCAGTTTGTAAAATTTCTGCCCTGCTAGAGCTGCCCTGGTCAACTGTAAGTGCTGTTATTGTGAAGTGGAAATGTCTAGGAGCAACAACGGCTCAGCCGCCAAGTGTTAGGACATTCAAGCTCACAGAACGGGACTGCTTAGTACTGAAGTGCATAGCGTGTAAAAAATCATCTGTCCTCGGTTGCACAACTCACTACAGAGTTCCAACCTGCCTCTGGAAGCCACGTCAGCACAATAACTGTTTGTCGGGAGCTTCCTGAAATGGGTTTCCATGGCAGAGCAGCCGCACACAAGCCTAAGATCACCATGCGCAATGCCAAGCATCGGCTGGATTGGTGTAAGCTTGCCGCCATTGGACTCTGGAGCAGTGGAAACGCGTTCTCTGGAGTAATGAATCACGCTTCACCATCTGACCCAAATCTGGGTTTGGTGGATGCCAGAAGAACACTACCTGCCCGAATGCATAGTGCCAACTGTAAAGTTTGGTGGATGAGGAATAATGGTCTGGGGCTGTTTTTCATGGTTCAGGTTAGGCCCCTTAGTTCCAGTGAAGGGAAATTTTAACGCCACAGCGTTCAATGACATTCTAGACAATGCTGTGCTTCCAACTTTGTGGCAACAGTTTGGGGAAGGCCCTTCCTGTTTCAGCATGACAATGCCTCCATGAACAAAGCGAGGTCCATATAGAAATGGTTTGTCGAGATCCGTGTGGAAAAACTTGACTGGAGTGCACAGAGCCCTGACCTGAACCCCATTGAACACCTTTGGGATGAATTGGAACACCGACTGCCAGGCCTAATCATCCAACATCAGTGACCGACCTCACTAATGCTCTTGTGGATGAATGGAAGCAAGTCCCTGCAGCAATGTTCCAATATATAGTGTAAATCCTTCCCAGAAGAGTGGAGGCTGTTATAGCAGCAAAGGGGAGACCAACTCCATGTTAATGCCCATGATTTTGGAATGAGATGTTCGACGATCAGGTGTCCACATACTTTTTGCCATGTAGTGTATTTTACATGTGTATCTTAAATCATAATAGAGAAATAATTTATTGTTGGAATATTTGTGAAACATTATGAGTCTTAAATGAGGCCTGGGTAAGCCAAAATATCACAAATCGTCTAACTTTAATTAAGTATTTCTCAATTATGCTTTAAGATACACATGTCAAATAAATGATCTCTGACTCATCCAGCTCCTGACAGAAGTTTGACAGGTATTACTCCAGATATAACAGTCTGTTCTCAAAGTACATAGGCAAATACTTTCACTCTCTCAGAAACTTTGCCAAAACCAACAACAAACAGTTCCACCCATAGTGACGAATCATCAGGACAAAAACAACACATTGCATAGAGCCTTAGAAATATCCCATTAAAACTTGACTTTCATACACAAAGTATAGACAGACCCTTAAGGACCACTGTGATATCCCTGACACTGGCAAGAAAAACTAGACCATCCTCGTCCTTCTCCATACTGCTGTTCTGTAGGAGGCACGGAACCCAGTGAAGTGCACCACTAACTAACTACTGCAGCAGTAGAGACATGCCACTTCAATTCCACTGTCTGTCCTATTTTCAGAGAAACACAGAGAGATCAAAATAATGGAATTAACAGGGAAAATACAATGAGGATTCTGTGTTGGGAGGCAGTGCAGCTTGTTAGCTTTTCATCTTTGGGGCATATGCTCTACGAGCGGTAGCTCTCTCTGTGCATCCCAGCGCAAATTCCCAAATGGAGCTCTCCCCCTCCTCCATCTCTCCCTCCCTCTTTTGAACAAAGCCAAATAGAGAAGTTTGACAAAGAGATGTATTGTATTTTTTCATCTTTAATCAGATGTAACTGACCCAATTAAAGAAGCTGACACAGAGACAATGTAAGATAGCTCTCAGTAAATATTTTTTCATGATACTATTCCCTTGACAGCAAAGTTAGTATTTTCTGTACAATGAGATGTTTTGGTATTTGGTATTTTATTAGGATACACTGCCCTCTCTCACAGCCCTAGTGGTACTAGTGGTTATGCTGTAGCCCTAGTGGTACTACAGCATAACATAAACACGCTATCAAACATACCCAAACACATCCCACACTTCCATAACCAGATACTTGTTCACACACAGACACAAGATGAAATGCCTCCTCTCACACAGTCATACCAAAAACAAAAAAGCATAAATATATTTTTGTGATTCAGCTATACCGTATTTGCATTGTAAGTTTTTGAAAACAGTAAGACAAGGGATTTACTCAGTTGGAATTATGCCTAGCTACACAGACAGTTTAGGACTAATGTAATACTGTATGCAGTACTCTGGCTCAATGTAAGCATTAAGAATGTTCTAACATTCAGGCTTAGTGTAGATGATGTATGATACATTGCCAATCGAGGAAAATCTGATAGCAGCCACAATGAAAATAGAAATTGGATAAACAGAATGAATGATCATTGGCCCAGTGCATGTATAGCTCTGTGACTACATTGTCAAACTTCCAAAGTGTCTAGTATGCATAGTATTAACAGGGGGTTAGCTCTTGTAGGCTGTGCTGTAGAGACAGGGAGCAGCCTGCAGCTGTAGAGCTCCCCTCCTCTGTGCAGAGCAGACACTGATATGATTTATGGTTAAATTAGGATCTGTATAAAATGTACTATCATAATAGGAGCAGAGCAGTGGGCTTCAGGAGCTGCTGTTTAAGCACTTAGACAGGAAGATGTGGGGAGCATGGACTGACTCAACACCACTACAACAGGGTCTACTGCAGATATACATACACATACACGCACACTGATACACACACACACACACTCGGAACTATATACATGAACCTAAACGGACAAGGAACAAACAAGCACACTCTTGTGCCTATGCTTGTGGAAACATAAATATAGTGTACAGTACATACACAAATGCATATGAGCAGACTCACAGCCCTGACCCTCATTTTACTCTTATAATTTCAAAACGGTGGTTGTCTACAGGTACTGCTTCTAAAGTTCTCAACAACTGACACATCTACGCATACCAGCAGGAGAAACCACAATGTATCTCTTAGAATGCTGAGACACAATGCAGCTCACACTTCTGAGCCAAGTTCTGAGACAACAAGCTGTGATAGCTAGCTGATTGGCTACAAAGGCTGGTCTGACACACCTGAGCCTTACGTACTGCACACTCTGGTCCTGTGAGACTTGCCACGTCGTAGATTGTGTGTCCCTATAGTGTAACACTGTGTGGTGCATGGTGGCATACAGGTAGCAGTGGTGTCTAATGACATTCACTGTCAGTCCCTCTAGGGCCCTCCTTTTGCTGAGGTTCACAAGTTCTAAAAATGAAAGGAGAAAAAAAGTGTCTTCGAGGTAGCTTTGCGGGGCAGAAATACTGGACTAAGAAGTAATTGCAGAACCCATTGATGTGATTCAAAATAGTTTCGTGCCAATTTAGCAGATTTAACACTGTAACCAGCTCACAGGGCTTCAGTGTTTGCCTGTTTAAAACCTTGCCTGTTAAATCAGCCATTGATTCAGGCCAGAGAATCCAGGTGAGTGGACTCAATATAATAAATTAGACAATTAAGCGCCAGGGGGTAACTAGCCTAAGACTCCTTCTAGCCATCTAGGACTAGAGTTGAAGTCACCTGCTGGAAACTGATTGATTTCTAACAAGGTGGAACAGTACCGTAATCCCTTATATGCTCCCTGGCTAGATCAATTACATTTACAGTGGGTATGCCTGCATTTGGCTGCTCATCCATTCTTTCAACATGGCATGTGTCACTGCTAGTTATTTACCACACTAAAACCTCTTTTGATTGAGTATGCCTTGAAAACAGTATTGCATTAGGAGCCACTAAACTCTGATGCGTGGGAGGGGATTGGATGTGAAAAAGCATCACACACCATATTTTCTGCTGACAACGCAAAAATAAGATACCCAAAAAAAATCCTCTAACCAAGGAGCGGATTTGATATAAATCATATTTCCCATTCCTCGTGCAAGCCCCTGCAGAGCCTACAATTTCTCACCCCACTGCATCCTGCATCTGTGCGTAAGAGACAGCAGATCTAATGCACATACACTACAATGGAGTCTGTGTGTGTGTGTGTGTGTGTGTGTGTGTGTGTGTGTGTGTGTGTGTGTGTGTGTGTTGGTTCTTCTACCCTTGTGGGGACCAAGAATCACAAAAAGGCCCCACAAGAATAGTAAAACAAGGAAAATGCTCCCCTTTGCACATTAGGACATGGGCTATTTTAAGCTTAGGGGTTTGGGTTAAGGTTAGGAATTGGGTTTTGGTTACAGGTTAAACCTGCAATATGCAACTTTTTGGGCGACCCGACCAAATTCATATAGAAATGTTATAGGTCTTTCATTCTCATTGAACACAAGTCTAAGGAGCGGTAGATCTGTTCTATGTGCGCTATTTCTATGCTGCCCATTCTTAAGTTTAGTTTTTGCGTCATTTACTTTCGGTTTTGTACACCAGCTTCAAACAGCAAAAAATATTTAAAGTTATGAAACATACAGTATATTTCACAGTAGTTTAGATGGTACAATGATTCTCGTCACTATACTTGCTTGTTAATCACAAACTAAAATTAGGCAAACTATTAGAATTTTAGCAACCAGGAAATGGCGGAGCAATTTCTGCTTAGTGCACCTTTAAGGTTAGGGTTAGGGAAAATAGGAATTTGAATCGAAATTCATTTCAGGTCCCCATGTGTGTTGTTGTGTGTTGTTGTTTTAATTATTGTGTTACATAAACCAGGTTTCCATCCAACCTACATGTCGGTAAAAAAATGTCATGACAGGCCTGATAGAAACAGCAAATGTGTCTGTAAACTTTGCAAATGTCCCCCCACAAAATACAATAGACAAAGTGAGATCTTTTTGTGTCAGTAAAACTAATTATGGGAGAAATGGTGGTGGAAACGCCTTTATGTGCAAATATTGATATAATAACCCTTATATAGGAGTAAACTTGGAGTCACGCGATGAGATGTTGTGTGGTACTCCCACTACGACTCAAGAAAGCATGCAGTTTATTAGGCTACAAATTAAATAAGTTATGATAAACTTCACAGGCTGGTGAAAGTGCACAAATAAAATATCAAATCTAATTCTATTTGTCACATGCGCCGAATACAACAGGTGTAGACCTTACCGTGAAATGCTTACTTACAAGCCCTTAAAACCAACAACACATTTCAAGAAATAGAGTTAAGAAAATATTTACAAAATAAACTGAAGAAAAAAATCGAATCAAATCAAAAAGTAGCACAAGAAAATTATAAAAGAATAATGAGGCTATATACAGGGGGTACCGGTACCGAGTCAATGTGGGGGTACAAGTTAGTCGAGGTCATTTGTAAAGTGACTATGCATAGATAATAAACAGCGAGTAGCAGCAGTGTAAAAACAGAGAGGGGGGGTGGTAGCAGAGAGAACAGTCTATGAATTGGGTGAATGGAGTCTTTCACAATTTTTGGGCCTTCCTCTGACACTGCCTAATATATAGGTCCTGGATGGCAGGAAGCTTGGTCCCAGCGATGTACTGGGCCGTACGCACTACCCTCTGTAGCGCCTTACGGTCAGATGCCTAGCAGTTGCCATACCAGGCGGTGATGCAACCGGTCAAGGTGCTCTCGATGGTGCAGCTGTGGAACTGGGGACCCATGCCAAATCGTTTCAGTCTTCTGAGGGGGAAAAGGTGTTGTCGTGCCATCTCAGAACTGTCTTGGTGTGTTTGGACCATGATAGTTTGTTGGTGATGTGGACACCAAAGAACTTGAAACTCTGGACCCACTCCACTACAGCCCTGTCGATGTTAATGGGGGCCTGTTCAGCCCTCCTTTTTAGGCCACGATCAGCTCCTTAGTCTTTCTCACATTGAGGGAGAGATTGTTGTCCTGGCACCACACTGCCAGGTCTCTGACCTCCCTATAGGCTGTCTCATCATTGTCGGTGATCAGGTTGTGTTGTCAGCAAACTTAATTATGGTGTTGAAGTTGTGCTTGGGCACGCAGTCGTGGGTGAACAGGGAGTACAGGAGGAGAATAAGCATGCACCCCTGATGATGAGCTTGATGCTCCTTTCCAATAAATATCTAGGGTCTTAGTCTGGTGACATAACGATCGATGCTTGGCTGACATTTGATAAATAAAAATGATCTCAAACATTATGCGGATTTAGAACATTAGCATGAAAATCTGTCGTCAATTGGATGGAAACCTAGCTATAGAGACCAAAGCATTGACTGAAATCTTGATCCTAGTACTTGGTCGGCAAGTTTTTTTCATGGATGACCATGGTAATAAATGCACTTCTTTTAATTGACGATTTACTATTCACCTCACAAGACAAAAGCTAAAGCAACATAACCTCAATCCAAAGGAATAAATCATTTTCCTTGCACTGCACTGACCACGCCTCGCATAACCATCTACCCCCTCTCACTTTTCTGTACTCCCCAATCCCCTCCACCTCCCATCTCCTCCCTTCCCATGTCTCTTTTAAGTTGTGAGGAGCTGACCCCTGCCAGCCGTCACTGCTTGTCAACCCTCTAATTGACACTTAAATCCTCCTCTGTGTTTAGCTGGAGCTCCACAGTGGAAAATAATACTGCAGGAAGTTTCTATAGGAACCACCAGGCTGATATACCCTCAGCTACACCCACTATACCTTAGAACCTATAGGCTGAGACTTCTACACATCACGGTAGAGGAGTTTAATAAGGGTGTGACCGGACAATGGCTCACTGAGACAGAGGTCCAAATGAATTATATCCTACTCAATCTGTTGAGGTGTCAAACGCCAGGCATGCAGGCATCAACATTATTGACTGATCTCTTTGATTTGAAGAGGAGGAGTTGAAACAACGGTAGTGGCATGTAGCACCCACCGCTGCGCAATATGAGAAGGGTTCAGTCTGCTAACGCTCAGAGTTCCATCAGAACAGGAATGGTACTTGAGTTGTTTTTACTAGCCAGGAGAGCAGGTGAGGCTGCCTTCCACCCCTGCAGTAACTATATCTGGAGTATAGGTGAGGAGGGGGACAGAGGTCTTTCTACACTGAGTGTACAAAACATTAAGGACACCTGCTCTTTCCATGACACAGACTGACCAGGTGAAAGGTATGATCCCTTCTTGATGTCACTTGTTAAATACATTTCAGTCAGTGTAGATGAAGGAGAGGAGACAGGTTAAAGAAGGAGTTTTAAGCCTTGAGATAATTGAGACAGGGATTGTGTATGTGTGCCATTCAGAGGTAGAATTGCAATGCTGCTGGGTTTTTCACGATCAACAATTTTCCCTGGGTATGGTCCACCACCCAAAGGACAGTGGGAAGCATTGGAGTCAACATGGACCAGCATCCCTGTGGAACACTTTCGACACTCAATATTAGGAAGGTGTTCCTAATGTTTGGTATACTCAGTGTACATGTGTGTTCCTAGTAAACATAAAGCTTTGCAGGTCTTTGAAGACACAGCAGGCCTGTTTGGTTCTCTCCTCTGACTGTTCATCTCCCCGGCCAGCCTTTCAACCTCCTCTCCATTAATCTCCATAGGCCTGCCAGCAAATGACAAGTTCAAATAATCATGTCATGAATAAAATAATTGAATTGGAACCAGGCACAGAAATTGAAATGTGCCAGCATTTTACAGTTCCTTTCTCCTGTCCTTCGAAGCAGTCAAAGGGGCGAGATTATACTGTACTGACTGATGTTGGCAGGCAGCATGGTGTGCCTAGTGTTCAGGATAGCCTGAGTTAAGCCTCCTCTGTGCTGCTGAAGAGATGTATTGACACAACAGCATTAACACACTTCAAATATCATATACAAATATCAAATAAAATCAAATTGTATTTGTCACATGCTCCGAATACAACAGGTGTAGACCTTACCGTGAAATGCTTACTTACAAGCCCATAACCAACAATGCAGTTTTAAGAAAATAGAGGTAAGAAAATATTTACTAAATAAAAGAAAATAAATTAAATAATATATACAGGGGGTACCGGTACTGAGTCAATGTGCGGGGGTACAGGTTAGTCGAGGTAATTAGTACATGTAGGTAGGGGTAGTGACTATGCATAGATAATAAACAGCAAGTAGCAGCAGTGTAAAAACAAAGGGGGGGGGGGGGGGGGGGGCATTTGATTAATTGTTCAGCCGTCTTATTGGCTTGGGGGTAGAAGCTGTTAAGGAGCCTTTTGGACCTAGATTTGGTGCTCCGGTACCGCTTGCCGTTCGGCACTAGAGAGAACAGTCTATGAGTGTGACTGGGGTGATTGGAGTCTTTCTGAGAATTCTCTGGGCCTTCCTCTGAAATCATGGAATCTAAAGCAGCAACACTGTATGTGCAGGTCTCACACGTTGCAAACAGAGACACTGACTATAACGCATCAACCCTCTTCTCTGAAAGTGAGGGTAAATCCTTTATTTTTGATTTAATAGAGGCCTACCAAATCTCTATCTCCGGTTGACAAAGGACCTTCTAGGCAGACGACACAGGTAATTGTAGAGCGGTCTGTCTGTAAAGAGCACGACCTTCACAAATCCTTCAGTAATGAAGGTAAATCTAATAACCCATGTGGATCACAAACGATGCCCGGCTAAACATGATTAAGTGTCACTGAGCATTGCCTATGACATAAGAAGGGGGGCAGCAAGATGTCCAGTGAGCCCTAATGGAGACGTCAGAAAGACAAAATGGAGGCGATGATGGACAGGAATGGAGAGGCGGGGAGGGGCAAGCTGTTCTGATCCTTCTCTGATAGATCATGTTGATCTTTGTTTGAAGACAATTACATTGTTTTTTGATTGATGTTTGTTTTTAATCAAGCTATTTGTCTAATCCTATCCCTTTTGGAAGGATATCATTTTCTACCTACTTCATAAATCTAAACCATACAGATCTATCGTCATTTGATCACTTCGTTGTCGCAGATCATTTTCTTGCGCAGCAGGAAATGCAAATAGTAGTGTATTCAAGATTAAAAAGGTATCTAAAGTGTGTAATTTCCACAAAACATTTCTTGATTTGCCCTAATGAAAAAAGTATCAACCCCTACAAAAATGGCCATTAATTATAATCCACATAATTCACATTTCCTGTTGTTGCAGGATTAAGATAGCATATCTGAACACTGTGACTTAGCATTTAGTTCCTAAAACGCTACTTGAAATGGGACAAGTACGCACATCCAGTGTAACACACCTGTGATATGTTATCATGAATAACCACACATGGCCCCCCACCAGAGACTTTTTCACATTGTCTAGATAAAAAACTAAATGGACATTGCAACCTCATGTCACGACTCCCACCGAAGGTGGCTCCCCTGCCTGTTCGGGCGGCGCTCGGCGGTCGTCGTCGCCTTTCTACTAGCTGCCACCGATCCCCTTTTCCTTTTCTGTTTGTTATGTCTTATTGGTTGCACCTGTTTCGTGTTTGAGTTTTGGTTCAGGACTATTTAAGCCTGTTAGGCCCGCCTGCTTTTGTGCGGGCTTGTTTTCTGTTAGTCGAGGTTTGTTGCGTGTTGTGTTCCCTGTCTGTTTGTGCCCAGTTTTGGGCTGGACACTTTTGATATTCGCCTGTTGTTTTGGGTGTTTATTTTGGATACCGCAATAAAGTTCGGTTTCCCCCATTATCCTCTGCTCTCTGCGCTTGACTCCGCACCCACCACTCCTGGCTGTGTGACACCTCAATAAGTGACTCTACACCCACACAACCTCCCGGGATCTGTTTTCTACCATAAGCACTTTAGAATCCATGAATTTCCACTGTGAGCGAGTAGGCTTCTCCCCTGGCCCTGAGAAGAGCTCTGTACGTGTCTCTAGCATATGGTGGAATTACAGCTCCAGACTCCCCTGTTTGGGAGGCGGCACCGATGGGAGTGTTGGTGTTTCAATTGAGGATCTCCATCTAATTAAACATCTTCAACAAAGTTAAAACCAGACATGAGTGGTGCTAAATATCAGCAAAGCTTTTTTCTCACTAGGATAGATTTAGCACATACATGTCTCTCTATGTCCCGGTTGTGTAGACCACGGTTTCTCAAACTCGGTCCTGGGGCCCCTGGATGGAAGTTTTGGTTTTTGCCCTAGCACTACACAGCTGATTCAAATAACCAATTCATCATCAAGCTTTGATTATTTGAATCAGCTGTTTAGTGCTAGGGCAAAAAAACTAAACGTGCTGCCAGGGAGGGCCTGGTGTAGACCATAGCTATTTAATGCTTAGCGTGAAACCATCTCTTCTGAGAACTAATCATTTTCTGCTGAAGAGGGTTTGGATTTGGTCTTCTATCTTGCCTTTGTTAGATTGTGAGGAGTTGGCAGTTTGTTGAGATAAAAGGGACTTGCTATTCTGGTTTTAATGATCGTGTAAGGTCAAGGGCTATGAAGGCAGATAAAGGCTCATGACCCCTCTGACATCAATAAGGTCTTGAATATAGAGGGAAAGAGTGAGAGACAGGCCTACTCTCCACACTCAGCAGATTAGTGTATAATAGGAGGGCATCACTCTCCGGTTGATGTATCTGCTAAACTTGACCTGCAGTTTTGACATGGTAACGAGACGCATAATAATTCAACTCCCACCACTCCACATCAGGTTGGCTAACAGGTATGAAATCCTATAGCAGTAGATACCTTTTCCAGATCAGAGCGCTGTGTGTGTGTGTGTGTGTGTGTGTGTGTGTGTGTGTGTGTGTGTGTGTGTGTCCGTGTGTCTGTGTGAATGTATGAGCAGTGGCCAGAAATACGGCCGCTGGAGTGGGATTGACTGGACAGCATGAGGCTGCTGGAGTGGGATTGACTGGACAGCATGAGGCTGCTGGAGTGGGATTGACTGGACAGCATGAGGCTGCTGGAGTGGGATTGACTGGACAGCATGAGGCTGCTGGGAAGGGTGCTCTACTGGCATGCGCCTTCCTGGCCCTGGTACGCATATACACATTTTTTTCAGATGATGTAGGCATTAATACAAATGTACAGTACCCTGACTCAAGCGTTCACATTCTGCATGGATTCACACACACAACAGCGTCCTTCCACACTCAACATGACAGCCACTAATTTATACCCCGCCACTGCCAAAAGGTGTGTGTGTGTGTGTGTGTGTGTGTGTGTGTGTGTGTGTGTGTGTGTGTGTGTGTGTGTGTGTGTGTGTGTGTGTGTGTGTGCCTGCCTGCCTGCATGTATATGTGTACTATATGGGTCGTTCCACCTCAAAAAGGACAAGAAAGAGGATCTCAACATCCACCATCTTAGTTCTGAAATCATTTCTGTAGTTAGAAACAGACAAGATAAGCATTCCTGTAACATTATTTTGTTGAAAGAACATTTGAACTCTATAGAAATTAAGCTAATTGATTGCACCCAAATTGGCCATTTCAATATATTTGATTCATATAATAGTCAGTAAATATAGTACCCAACATGCCATTTGGACCAAACCTCTTCTTAATAAGGATTAGAAAATGGTCAAAAGCAACCCACGGACCACCTAAACCACACACCAAGCCCACCCCATTGGCCAGTATATAGTATCAGTTCACTATGTCTGACATGTAGTATGAAGCTGCGGCTAGGAGTATTGTTTTTTCATACTATGTAATCTATTCTCAGTGAATTTGGTGATGGTTATTTTCCCCTTTTCAGAGAAATGTGTCATTGAAGTTGTCATACAACCTGATATTACCAGGGGCTGACCACTAGATGGTGCTGTTCCTGCTATTAGATTTAAAAAGTGTGAATCATTTTGACCCCCTTCAATGTTAATTCATGACTGAACCTTTAAATGATGATTTATAAATGTAGAGTGAAAGTTTACTGTTAGAACAATGTATTTGCCCAAATACATCTCAAATAAAAATAATTTGAAAACAGCTCGAGCACTACTCATTCCTCATTTCCTTCTTTCCCTTTATTTTCTTTCTTCAGTGCATATTCTATTGCAGTGATGACGCTACATGCCAAATGATATTGGTGACCACTTGCAGTGGTTGGTGCCTTATGGGATACCTCTGAATTTTGCCAATGAAGCCCTTTATCTACTTCTACAGAGTCAGATGTCTCTGTGTCCAGTATGAAGGAATTTAGAGGTAGTTTCGAGAGCCAATGCTAACTGGCGTTAGCACAATGACTGGAAGTCTATGGGTATCAGATGATACTTGTTTTTGGTACATAACATGTGTCCTCTCTGTTTCGCCAATAAATGCTAATGCTAATCTGCAGGAATGCTAATCTAATAACGCTAATATTGTTTCTAACTGCAGAAACTATTTCAGAACAATCAGAGATGGTGGGGGTCATGGCTTGCTGAAATGACATGGAACAACCCATATGTGTTTCGAGAGAAATGAAGAGAGAACCGGGGAGAAAGAGAAAGCAGAAGAGAGAGGGTGAACCAAAAAGTCTAGAAAAAAGGGGGAAGGATGTTGAAGTAGGCTACTCCTGCATGCAAGATTAATGAAAGGCAATAACAAGAAAATTCTGCATGAGATCTTAGTGGTTTGGGAAACACTGTGAGATTTGAATACCATTACACAGAAAGGTTAGCGGGCAAACAACACAATATGAATTTATGAATCCCCTCAAGAGCAATTTAGGCGTCAATGAGAGCACAAAACCACAACAGAAAAACCAACAAGCCATTCACGGTTGGAGACCATTAAACAAACAGCCAGGGAGAGACAGAAAAACAAAAATACAGACAGACAAACAGACAGACAGACACAGAAAGACAGACAGAAAGCGAGAGAGACTGACAGACAGACCACCCAACCAACCGACAGACAGACATGTCTCTACATCACATGTAGAGACTCCGGGCCTGTGGAGGACAAGTTGGCTAAAGGGGCTCTACTACGGTCTGTAATGGAATTCACCAGGCTAGCACAGTGTGCCATATCCAAAAGCAATAAAAAACATTTTAATTGAACTCTGCAGTGCTGGCTTCATGCAAGGAGAAATAAAGAGACGGAGAGAAGGAGAGAGAGGCAGACTAAAAGAACAACAACCAACAGCTTGCTGGGGCTCCCTGTGTGTCTTTTGTGTGACTGTGTACCTACAGTGCAGTTAGCGTACAAAAACACACTGGAAGTCAGACTTATTACGCTGGCACAAAGAACTAAGTAGGGCAACCAGAAGTTCCCAGAAGAGTGTTACACAAGTACAAGTACTACTACAGCTCTAGTTAAGGAAAAACAGATTTAGTCATGGCTACCATAACACGAGAGCAAATGCTAACCTTGGCACATTGCATCAACCAGGTTTACAGTAGATCAGGCAACACTGGATGCCTTACTTGTACAGTCGTGGCCAAAAGTTTTGAGAATGACACAAATATTAATTTTCACAAAGTCTGCTGTCTCAGTTTGTATGATGGCAATTTGCATATACTCCAGAATGTTATGAAGAGTGATCAGATGAGTTGCAATTAATTGCAAAGTCCCTCTTTGCCATGCAAATGAACTGAATCCCCAAAAAAACATTTCCACTGCATGTCAGCCCTGCCACAAATGGACCAGCTGACATTATTTCAGTGATTCTCTCGTTAACACAAGTGTGAGTGTTGACGAGGACAAGGCTGGAGATCACTCTGTCATGCTGATTGAGTTTGAATAACAGACTGGAAGCTTCAAAAGGAGGGTGGTGCTTGGAACCATTGTTCTTTCTCTGTCAACGATGGTTACCTGCAAGAAAACACATGCCGTCATCATTGCTTTGCACAAAACGGGCTTCACAGGCAAGGATATTGCTGCAAGTAAGATTGCACCTAAATCAACCATTTATCAGATCATCAAGAACTACAAGGAGAGCAGTTCAATTGCTGTTAAGAAGGCTTCAGGGCGCCCAAGAAAGTCCAGCAAGCACCAGGACCGTCTCCTAAAGTTGATTCAGCTGCGGGATCGGGGCACCACCAGTACAGAGCTTGCTCAGGAATGGCAGCAGGCAGGTGTGAGCGCATCTGCACGCACAGTGAGGCGAAGACTTTTGGTGGATGGACTGGTGTCAAGAAGGGCAGCAAAGAAGCCACTTCTCTCCAGGAAAAACATCAGGGACAGACTGATATTCTGCAAAAGGTACAGGGATTGGACCGCTGAGGACTGGGGTAAAGTCATTTTCTCTGATGAATCCCCTTTCCGATTGTTTGGGGCATCCGGAAAAAAGCTTGTCCGGAGAAGACAAGGTGAGTGCTACCATCAGTCCTGTGTCATGCCAACAGTAAAGCTACCTGAGACCATTCATGTGTGGGGTTGCTTCTCAGCCAAGGAAGTGGGCTCACTCACAATTTTGCCTAAGAACACAGCCATGAATAAAGAATGGTACCAACACATCCTCCGAGAGCAACTTCTCCCAACCATCCAGGAACAGTTTGGTGACGAACAATGCCTTTTCCAGCATGATGGAACACCTTGCCATAAGGCAAAAGTGATAACTAAGTGGCTCGGGGAACAAAACATAGATATTTTGGGTCCATGGCCAGGAAACTCCCCAGACCTTAATCCCATTGAGAACTTGCGGTCAATCCTCAAGAGGCGGGAGGACAAACAAAAACCCACAAATTCTGACAAAATCCAGGCATTGATTATGGAAGAATGGGCTGCCATCAGTCAGGATGTGGCCCAGAAGTTAATTGACAGCATGCCAGGGTGGATTGCAGAGGTCTTGAAAAAGAAGGGTCAACACTGCAAATATTGACTCTTTGCATCAACTTCATGTAATTGTCAATAAAAGGCTTTGACACTTATGAAATGCTTGTAATTATACTTCAGTATTCCATAGTAACATCTGACAAAAATGTCTAAAGACACTGAAGCAGCAAACTTTGTGGAAATTAATATTTGCGTCGTTCTCAAAACTTTTGGCCATGACTGTACATTTTGGTATTGTAGTCAACAGAAAGTGTCTGGTATTGTGCGTTTTGGTATTGTAGACAACAGAAAGTGTCTGGGATTGTACGTTTGGTATTGTAGTCAACAGAAAGTGTCTGGTATTGTACGTTTTGGTATTGTAGTCAACAGAAAGTGTCTGGGATGGTACGTTTTGCTATTGTACAGTAAATTCCCTCACCAAGCTCTATCAAATCTCTACAACCCCAGCACAACATGTTATGTCACCATGCTGGTCTCTTTCAAAAGCCAATTCATATGCACAGCCCACCACAGGCTAGTGCTAAGAGTTTTTCTCTCTCCCACTCAAAGTACTCTCAGCCCCAGAGAGAGGTGTGTTGCAGTGAGTCAAGCCACGCCGTACTGTGCGGTGCTAGACTGGGCTAGGCTGGACAGGGTGAGCATACGGTTTCAGTGTCTCCACAAGGTGAACCTGTCAGTGAGTCTTGGAGGGCTATTCTCCTCACCATGTAAGTGCTGCATACACACACACACTCCTTCAAACACACACACACACTGCCCCCTCTCACATTGCACAATGTCTTCATCTATCACGGCCGGGGACACCAGACCGGGCAATCTCTCCTCCTCATGTCTATCCGCCATCTCCCGTTATCATTCTTTCTTCCATTCTTACTCCAAGGGCAGCTCTGCATTCCTCATATTTTAGTTTGATGCCTTGTTGACGTGCTGTCTCGCCCCCCTCTCCTTCAAATCGCTCTCTCTGTCTGATGTCTACTCCTCCAACTCCCCCGCCCCTCCACAATGTAAAGACATGAGGAGAGAAATCCCATTTGGAGCCTAATCTAGTACAGATCAGTGACTCAGAGCCATTAATGCCCAGGTAAATCTTTCTATCCTGCAAGACTGAGGAGTGAAACAGCCTCCACAAGCACACTCCTCAAGAGTCAGCCTGTTAAACAAGCGGCCGTGGTGGGGAGGTATACAACTGACGGACGGGAGTTAATAAATTGCATTTAATCATGACAGCGTTAAACCTGTTGGAGGGAGGGTGATGGAGGGAGGAAAGACAGAAGGGAGGAGAGAGGGAGTATGAGAGAGGAGAGAGGGTGAGCGTATCCCCGGGAGACGCAGAGGGGTGCGCATCTATCAAACGCGCACGGCTCTGTGCTCGTCGCCAGCGGCGGGGGCTGCAGTCAACTTCAGGAAATAAGAAAATGATTAAATGTGATTTAATGTCACGCGCCACGCGGGGAAAAAGCACATCTGTCAGCCGGAGAATGATGTTATTACACCTTCCTCTCTCTCAAGCTCACTCACTTTCTCCTACTCTTTCTATCTCACTATTAGAGTCTACAGATATCTGTTTCCTCTTTCCATCCTCTTTCTTCCCATCTCTCTTTCTGGCCCTCTCTGTTATTCACCTTGCTCTTTCTTTCCATTTCATACTGAGAGATTCAGAGTGATGGGGTCGTGGATGTACCAGATCAGTGTTTCAAAACGATCGTGACCACTGGACTGGACAGGATTGAAATACTGTAGGAGTTGATAGAACTCTGATTAAACACAGAGCTGCTCAAGCGCCTGTCTACTACACCTTTCAACACAGTCAGAAATACATGTGTCGTTTCTGGCTCTACTGTTGTTCAAACACACTCAAACAGTGTCCTTCACAGAGGATGCACAGATCTGAGCCAAAACCTTTACACACTGCCCCCTCCATTCCACTCTGCTGCACTGCACCCATCACTGTACTTACCCTGGCACTTCCCACCGTTAGTGGGGTCTCCATGGTAACCAGGCATGCAGGTCTGGCACTGCAGTCCAGTGGTCAAGTTCCTGCACTGCTCACAAGCACTACCATTGACACAGGTACTGTGGCCATTACACTGGCAGGCTGGGAAAGAGAGAGAGAGAGAGAGATTAACAATGAGTGTTGTTATGTGGAGGGGGTGTATAGCTTTATGTCTGAAGCCAAAGGAATACAATAAACATGTGAATGTATTTATGTTTATTTATGGTTGCATTGAGGTGCTACATGATGGGAGTTGTAATGAGTTTTTGTGTGAGCGTAGTTACATGGGTCGACGTACCTAGGTGTATGCATGCATGCGTTTTTCTCTGTGTGTGTGTGTGTGTGTGTGTGTTGACTCACCAGGGCAGTGGATGTAGGCCCAGTCGAACCCTTTATCTCTGGGGCAAAGACCAGGCTCCAGTACCATGTCTCGGTAACTCTCCCTTTCTCTGGTCTGTCTGGAGGGGCTCTTCATGGGCCCGCGGTATGAACCCTCCATACACTGGCCTTTCCCTGTGTTAGTGGGGTCTCCACACCAGCCACATTCTGCCTGATCCAAACACTGGCCACACGTCCTCAGGCCCGAACAGTTCTGAGCTAGAAGGGGAGAATGAGACCAAGAGAGAGAGAGAGATTATTTAGACACATTTACACTGAACAAAAATATAAACGAAACATGTAAAGTGTTGGTCCCACATTTCATGAGCTGAAATAAAAGATCCCAGAAATGTTCCATTCGCACAAAAAATGTGTTTACATCCTTGTTAGTGAGCATTTCTCCTTAGCCAAGATAATCCATCCACCTGGCATATCAAGAAGCTGATTATACAGCATGATCATTACACAGGTGCAACTTGTGCTGGGAACAATAAAAGGCCACTAAAATGTGCAGTTTTGTCACACAACAGAATGCCACAGATGTCTCAAATTTTGAGGGAGCGTGCAATTGGCATGCTGACTGCAGGAATTTCCACATCAGGCTTCACCTGCTAGATCGTCTGAGACGAGACACCCGGACAGCTGATGAAACTGTGGGTTTGCACAACCGAACAATTTCTGCGCAAACTGTCAGAAACTGTCTCAGGGAAGCTAATCTGCATGCTCGTCGTCCTCACCAGAGTCTTAACCTGACTGCGGTTCGACTTCGTAACTGAAGTCTTGGATGGCCACTGGCACGCTGGAGAAGTGAGCTCTTCATGGATGATTCCTGGCTTCAACTGTTCTGTGCAGATGGCGTTGTGTGGGCAATAGGTTTGCTGGTGTCAACATTGTGAACAGAGCGTTCCAAGGTGGCGGTGGGGTTATGGTATGGGCAGGCATAAGCTACAGACAACAAACACAATTGCATTTTCATCTGCTGCCATCACCTCATGTTTCAGCATGATAATGCACGGCCCCATGTCGCAAGGATCTGTAAACAATTCCTGGAACCTGAAAATGGCCCAGTTCTTCCATGGCCTGCATACTCACCACCCATTGAGCATGTTCGGGATGCTCTGGGTCGACGTGTAAGACAGTGTGTTCCAGTTCTCGCCAATATCCAGCATCTTCGCACAGCCATTGAAGAGGAGTGGGACAACATTCCACAGACCGCAATCAACAGCCCGATCAACTCTATGCGAAGGAGACGTGTCGCGCTGCATGAGGCAAATGGTGGTCACACCAGATACTGAGTTGTTTTCTGATCCACGCCCCTATCTTTTTTGTTTAGGTATTTGTGACCAACAGATGCATATATGTATTCATGTGAAATCCATAGATTAGGGCCTAATGGATTTTTTTCAATAGACTGATTTCCTTACATGAACGGTAAATCTTTGAAATTGTTTCACATTTTGTTTATATTTTTGTTCAGCGTATTTAGACACATTGTAAAGTCCCTTATAGAATACTTGGCTGCTATTGATAACATTAAATCAGTAGTATAAGTAAGCACTGTTACATCCATCCACCTAAACAACACATAAATAAAGTAGACATTTGTTACTCATTACTTAATGAATTCTCTTGGCAGTGGAAGGTAATGCTCTCCAACACTTTCTTAGACAGCCACTGACTCTTAATCTAATAGCCAGCTTATTCATTATTTAATGGATTAGAGGGTGGGGATACATTTACGGTTTTTCATTTAGAGAGAAATGATTCCCAACTTTAGGACAATGGGGTATTTTTGGATTGAAAATTTGTGTTATTGAGCCAAGTTATCAAGAGTGCCGAGGTTATCAAGAGCTGCCGAGGTTATCAAGAGCTGCCGAGGTTATCAAGAGCTGCCGAGGTTATCAAGAGCTGCCGAGGTTATCAAGGCTTGAGTTGAAAAAGTGTGTTTATCATAGTGCTGTAAGCTCTTATCACGTACACCCTCTTCACTTTATCTATTGAAAGCTGAACTCTGACTCAGGCCTTCCAACCAAAGAGTGACATTTTGCAAGCATTACATTTTAGCAAACGTGCCTTTGTTCAGTCTATCAGAGAAGGGAGAGGGCTGCGGGTGGCAGCCATATTGTAACCCGTCGGACTGTCTGACAAAAGCATGTGGTTGGCTGACGACAAAGAGTAAAGCCCCTAAGCCTAAGGAGAGGCAAACGTCTGTTCATCCCATATCCCCAACATAAAGGCCCCCAGGACCAAACACAACTTACATCCGCTTAATGCATTTACTGAACACTGACATGTGCAGCATAGGCACTTTAACATGAAAGTGAGGGCGTTTGGTCAGTTTAGAGGACAAAGTTAGCTCAAAAAGCCTCTATGGAGGTGCATTTACTCTCCATATAAACATTTATGTACTGTATGTAACCTTTAAAACGTCCGTGCTTTCAAAGACACTTCTGACGTACATATACATAGAGAGTACCATTTTAGTTAAAGTTACTAAATATAATCTTAACTGCCTGTCCTTGATGAAGCATAGTAGTCACATCACAATAAAGGCTATTTCATTAGTACAACCTGCATCCTCCTTTATACGCTTATACTATTATATATGTTTATACTACTGCTAATACTATTTTATAAACAATTTTTATGTATGTATTTTATACTATGGCTAATACTGCACAATTCAAACACTTGCCCCCCAATCTCCCCTTCCCTGATACATGTGTAAATATTGTACTATAAATTATGCATTACTGTATTATACTTATGCTAAAATGTTTATTCTATTCTACTGAGCCATTTACTTTATGTCCGTGCCCTTATCATTATTACTACTTATTGTTGTTGCATTGCCGACAAGGAACTTGCAAGTAAGCATTTCCTTGGACGGTTTATACCATGTGTATCCTGTACATACGACCAATAAGATTTAAAACTTGAAATGTTATTACTTCTTTCCAATAGCTTGACCTCTTCTTTCCTAAATAAATTGAATTCCTTTCCATAAACGTTGTCTCTATTGAGGATACATTGGTATTCATACAATGTTTCTGACATTCAAACAAACAATGTGAAATTACATATTTTACTGCATTCAATGCTTACAAATAAATGTTCAATCCATAACTTATGGATTCAGAAGCAGAGGTGAGCTTGGTGGGTCAGTTAAATCTGTTTTCTTTGACAACATCTGGGAGATTGAACTTGATAGTTTCCTTCTTTGAACTTGTTGTCGAGCATAAGAGTGAAACATTTGTTTGTGATCCAATATTTATAGCCTGGTTATAATAATACATCATAAATCTAAATGATTGACTGGGGCCTTTCAGATAGTTTATTCAGGTTTGGCCATCATGGAGTAGCTAAACAAGTCAACTGGTTGTGAGCACAACAACATGAACAAATAGCTGTGAAACACAGTTGAAGTAGGAAACACAAGGTAACTCAACAAGAACCCATAAGAGACCAAAAGGTATGAGGAAGTTCCAAGATGTTCTCTTCCACTGCCGTGTGGAGTTGGCTGAGTGAATGGTAGAATTTGCATTTTTGCCAGAAGTTTGAGTTTTTAACTGCTGCCATTTCCATAAGCAGAACAAGTGTTTGTTGAATTTTCTCCCCAAATGCTGTGCTTCAGAGTCTATCCCTGTTGCATTATTCAACCATGGTGCTGATTCATTTCTAGGTTCTCCTGTCTTTTTCTCCAACCACAATCTTGTGCTTCACAATTACAAACACAGAGGCTCTCCTCTTCCCTCTCCCAGCCTCAGAGAGGCAGTAGTTTACACAGTGTGGAAATATTATCTTCCTAAACTCTAACAGCTTTAAGGCTTTCTAAAGGGCTCTTGTATTTGTTTAAAGTTCAAGCGAAAATGCCACTCCAAGTAGCAAGAACCAAATAGCATAATCCCTCATTTTAAAGGTTTACTCATACCAGAGACGATAGTTCAATAAGCGATCATATGGGGCTACAAACTCAAAATATTTCATAATTCTGACATCTACTTCATATTAAAGGAGGTTCGTACCCTATCCTCATTAATATTCTGTCTTTTTCCATTGTGTCTTGAGAACTATTTAAATAAACATAACCCAGCCCACACTCTGTCGATCACAGAACAGAAGCCTATGTGGTACAGTACAACACCTCCATAAATATGCAGTATTGTTCTCTCAACCAATGCTGGGGTTGTCTTTAGAACAGCTTGTCTTTAAAGAACTATTAACGACGTTTCTCCTGCTCTATGACAGATCTCTGAATGAAGCATCTGTAGGGAAACTAGAGTGATGTTCTATTGCTACGCCGAAACATAAGCTACGTGGATAGTCACCCGTTGAAATGTCCTTGGGTAAGGAATGTTTTGGGGATTTTCAAGTCCCTCAGTCGAGCACCTGATTCCTTTTATGTTCATGCTGGGCTGAAGCGCATTTGGGTACACATTTCTTTCCATTGCTACATAGCATTCTGTGTGAGCTCAAAGCACAAGGCGGAAGATGGTTGATTGCTAAATGAACATATGCAAGTGTTGGTCAGGTTAATGCTGCTGGACATTTTGGTGGGGTGGTGTGCCAGGCAGATGGATGGGGATGGAAAATCACTCTGAGATGCAAATAAGTGGGCTCTGCCCTCATCAGATGCCAGTGTGCTTGTGTGTTTGTGTGTGCGTGTGCATGCGTGCGAGTGTGTGTAGGAGGTATGCTGAACCTAACTAAAGAGAACAGGGGCCGGGCTGTGTTCTAATTACCTGCTGAAATATGACCTTAACGCGAAGAAAGACCATTTCCAGGAGCAGCAGCAGAATCACATTTTGTTTAGGGGGACATTCTTTCAGGAGCACAGCCAGATTGGAGTCGCTGACCTCCCCCGGGCCTTTCAAGATAAATACATCCTGTGGCTACTGGCTAGTACACCAAAAAGTTAATCTTGCTTCCTGTTTCTCCCAATATCCCCTCAAAACCAAAACACAAGTAACCACCTACCTAAAAAGATATGGAAAGGTACTGTGGATTGAGAAATGGCAACCTTGAAGGGAAAATCTTGGCAAGGATTTTCAGCTGAAGTGAACAGGCAAACATACACAGATGGAGTTGAATAATAATTAAATTTTGTATATTTGTTCTCTCCCTACAAAATCCCTAAACTTGATAAAATAATCCTAAGGCGAACTATGACATTCCTTTAAATGAACATGTTGAAAACAAAAACACATTAGCACAATGACACATTGTGTTTTGCTGTAACAGTACATTTCTTTATCTCTACGTTCTGAAGCCAAAAGCCTGATATGGGCTTAGCATACACACCGACCCTACATCAACTAATTTACATTTTGATTGGATCCATATTGTCAAGCTTCCGTGAGTTGCATAACTCTGGAGGACAATAAAAGCAATAGTACAATTTGCCTAATTACATTCCCCAAAACTCAGAACCGATAGATGTTTGTCTAGAGAGTTTAGTGTAATCAGAAAATATGAATACTCCACAAGCACACTGACCATCACTTAGTAGCTGAATGGTAAGGACTTCAAACTCCCCTGGTGAAATGGCACTGAGAGGATGTGGCCTAATTGTGCATACCATTGTTGTTTTACATAATGTCACGCACTGTGAATACTGTCGCTGCTGTGGTATAACGAGGGGGTGTTCAAGCAAATTATGTGACCATGGCAAAATGTGGTGAAAGCTCTTTCCCTATTTGTTTAATTGTTCACATGATGAAAAGTGGTAAAACAGAGTCCATAGACGGCTGACAGCATGTTACTCCTTGCGTCGGACTATAAGAACAGAAACTCACAACGTGTTATTGTTGGTACCAACATCTGCGTGACATGAGTTTCAAAAGTGCCACTGCGTAAAACACATATCCTGTTTATGTGCACCTATCTCTCGCAGCAAAGTCTGGGGGTTATCTGACACAACAGGATCTATATATCAAGATCAGACCTTTAACGGAGGGCTTTTAGAGCAAAGGAAACACTAACAGCGGGGCATATACTTTTCATCGAGTTGGATGCACGTCGATACGTTATTGATTTTCCCATAGTACCCAGGGACAGAGACCAGGGTGGCATACACCTAAGGGTCTAGGGAAGTGGAACCACCTGACTGACTGTAAGGCGCAATGAGTCCGCAAACATCCAAGGGAGTCTGATCTCACTGAGCAACACTAACCCTGAGGAATTCACTACTAACACACAGGAGCTGAGACTATTTTGAACATAAAGTGAGCCAGAGTGTGTGTGAGTGTGAGCGTGAGCGTGAGTGTGAGTGTAAGAGAGAGAGAGCGAGAGAGAGAGAGAGAGAGAGAGAGAGAGAGAGAGAGAGAGAGAGAGAGAGACTGTTTGCAATAATCTATTTGCCCGCATTCAATTGGAGGTTGTGTTGAAGATACACACACAGTGGAAGCTGAACATTTTGACCTGTATACTCACAGACGCAGACTCCAGTCTGCCACTCCAGACACTGTCCGTAGGGGAAGGAGATGACGTAGGCGTTGGAGTCCACACATCGCTGGGTGCTGCTGCACCACATACACTCCATGGCCTGGCTGGTGCAGTTGGCACAGGTGGTGCGCAGGGAGCAGGGCGCCTTACACGGGCGGGCACTCTGATTGGGGCTCACTGTGGAAAGGTGAAAATAAAATCAGATTTAAATAACGTCTGTGCCCAGCCTGAAAGTAGTGCTAAAAATAATCTGTGGGAGTTTATGTACATTTGCACTGGCTCTAAAACATAGACATCTTATCTCAACCTTGGACAAAGTATTTTTGCAGCAGGTATACCCATAACCATTCATGTACCATTTATTACATTAAATTAGTAATTTAACCCATGAGCAGACGGTAAACAATAGTAATTTCCTCCCTCAGTCCGACCCCATCATTTGAGCTGATTTAGGCAGGCAGGTTGTATCGAAGTGGGAGACAACTCCACAGTGGTGGAGGAAACAGAAAAGTAATAAGAAACAGCAGGATGTCTTTGGTTACATATTTCCACTCTCTGTCAGTGCTAAGTCGCGCTATGGGAAGTACGGCGGCCAAAACTGCACATTTGAGGCCTCATTTTCTTCGGCTCCCCAGCTATTCTGGGCTCCTAAATGAGTCCAAGCATGGTTCAGTGCGGCTAAAAGCGGACAAAATAAGACTGTGAGTCAGACGGGCCTGCTCGTGTTTCCAGTTTCCTTGAATGCTTGAGAGGGACGGTCGGTCACTCAGGGGCCATGATGGGAAGGAAGGTCAGCCACTGTCAAACAGTGGTAGAAAAAGTAACCAATTATAATACTTGAATAAAAGTAGACGCCTTAATAGAAAATGATTCAAGTAAAAGTGAAAGTCACCCAGTGAAATACTACTTGAGTAAAAGTATAAAAGTATTTGGTTTTAAATATAATTAAGTATCAAAAGTAAAAGTATACATCTTTTCACATTCCTTATACTTAGCAAACCAGACGGCACAGTTTTCTTGTTTTAACATTTACGGATAGCCAGGGGCACACTCCAACACTCAGACATCATTTACAAACAAAGCATTTGTGTTTAGTGAGTTAGCCAGATCAGAGGCAATAGGGATGACCAGGGATGTTCTCTTGATAAGTGCGTGAATTGGACCATTTTCCTGTCCTGCTAAACATTTGAAATGTAACGAGTACTTTTGATTGTCAAGTAAAATGTATGGTGTAAAAAGTACATATTTTCTTTGGGAATGTAGTGAAGTAAAAGTAAAAGTAGTCAAAAATATAAATAGTAAAGTAAAGTACAGATACCCCAAAAAACGACTTAAGTAGTACTTTAAATTATTTGTACTTAAGTACTTTACACCACTGCTGTCAAACACTCCAGGCTATGATCTTCTCCAGTCATAAGGATGCTCTTCCTAAAACAATATCTCACCACTAACACTCTATCCCCTTTTAAATTCACTAGTGAATTTGGCTCCTTGTCAATGATGATGATGATTGTGAACTTTTCACTCTAATTCAGTAGTGCCTGATTGAGCTTTAGAATAATGACATAATCATGTTCGAGGCCTCATGGAATTCACAAGGGTTACAGGTGCCTTTGAGAATGAGTCTCTATTATTCAATCACCATCACCTTCATTCTTCTTCATCTCTCCTTCCCTTTCCCTCCCTCCCGTTTTCCCTCCCTATCCCTCTTTCTCCCAGTCCCTCTCTCACCGACTGGTTTTTCACAGATGAGTCCATCAGTTGTGGCGGTGCAGGGGTTGGCCTTGAGCCCTGCCACCTCTACCCTCTCCAGGTAAGCACAGAAGCCTGAGTCGCTGGGCTCCCCGGGCAGCCACTGCAGAGAGGAGTTGGTGAAGGGAGACATGTCCTCCCAGCCCCAGTACGAGATGTTGATCTTCCTTAGGCCCACCCACGGAGCTAACTTCTACAGGACAGAGAGGGGAGAGAAAGAGGTAGGCGAGAGGGGGAGGAGAATATGGATGGAGAAAGAGGGGAAGAGAAAGATGAAAGAATGAAGAATATGAGAGAGAGAGAGAGAGAAAAGGGAGAGGGGGGTTAAAATCCTGAAATGTAAGATAAGAATTCTCTCTATTCTCCATAGCATGTTGAGGGCCAGTAAGAGTATGGAAACATGTTATTTCTTTCTCAACATAAATCATACATATTTGATTCATGCAATGATTATGTGAAATCTTAAATCAAACCGTTGGGAAAATTGCTATAATTACAGGGAAAGTTCTCGACCTCAGACTTTACAGCCAACACCAATCCATAAAACCAAGACAGGCCAGAGTCATTAAACTAAGGTATTTATTTTGACTTTTAAAAATGTCTGTGTGTTTGAGTTATTTCTTAAATGGGCAATAACGTCTCAAAAGTTTTACCTGTAATAAATGGTTAATTAGCCGGCTAACACCGGCTATGATCTATCACACAGTAAAAATTTATGAGAGCATAACATTTGAGTAATCGAAGGAGACTGCCATGATTCAAATCCTGAAAAACGTGTTGCTGTACACTAAAATGCACTTTAATTCAAAATTCCTATTACAGGCTGGGATGGAAAATAATGAATTTCTTGGGGAAGAAAAGCAAACTGATTATTGTAGCCATGGAGAGCATCAGCTACTTTCAAATAACTGTCAGAAAAGAGCTGAAAGGAGGGAAAACTGTTGCCTCTGCATCCTAAAACAACCAAGGTGAGCTTTATTATTAACAATAGTGTTCATCTTCAAAGAACAGACAGAAGCTGCTTAAACACTCCACCCCAAAACCATAGCGAGAGATCCTCTTGCTCTATTTTTTAATTAACGGCACCAGTCAAACACCAGTCAAATATTTGCTCCTGCATATCCTCCTGACAGCGCAATCACTGGAAAAGTCAGCATGTGTGGTGGGGATATAAACATGGAGTGTGACTCTTGAGAAAACAAATATAAGTTTGGTTGGGATCATGGAAATCTAGTCTAGATGTACATGTAAACACTGGATCAGATGTGGGCTGATTCAGCCGTAAATAAGCTAAGACTTCAACATGTGTTCAACATGTTGGGTTTCAGATTATCATGGGGTAAGTTTCATGAGGTCTGGCATGGCCATTCCTCAGGCCTTCGACTTGGAAAAGTACATTCCATATGATAGTGTACTATGTTAAAACAACACACTATTTTAAACAGAGGCGTTTCCCTTACCTTCTCTTGTAGCTGGTACTTCTGCAGCTCGTCCAGTACAAAGTCCACCTGCTTGGCGGTGGTGAGGGAGGCTATGTTCCCGTCCAGGTTCTTACAGTAGTGCTGGGCATTGTCATAGCTCTCCCTGCTGGAGTTGATCCTGAGGCAAGCCTCCCCAACATGATGCCAGCCTTCCCCACAGAGCTGAGCTGTGGACAGGGAGAGAACAGTAATTTAGACCCAGGCTTCTGACTGTGTTGGGCCACACAATTGGATGGTGCATAGACTTCACACAACTGGAAGACTCAACACCCCTCAAGGATCTCAACTACATTTGATATGCATCTCACTACTCACACATTAAGCAAGTATGTCGCTAATATAAAAGCAAAGTCGATAGACAAATATCTTATAAAAAAAAATATTTTTCAGGAACTCAGTCGGCGTCTCAACTTACTGTTCAGTATTAGAATAGTAGAATACACATTCTAACTAACAAAAAATGTGGTAGTGCATCAGCAGTTTTTCTCAGGGGGCCCCCGTTGATTGTGTTAGTCACTCTCACTCAGATATCATATGAACATGGCATATTTTATTGCAAATGTGTAGAAATGCACAAAATTCTCTTTAAAACTGCACATATTTTTCTTCGCCCCATGGAAAAATGAGTAGAATTGCATGTAATGTGTTTTAAAACTGCAACATTTTCTCTATGCCCCATGGCAAAATGTGTAGAATTTCAGGAAAATAACTTTAGCACTGTTTTGCCCATGAGGTGGAGAGCCACCAAACCAAATCTCGCTTAGGGCCTCCAAAAAGCTCAGACCGGCCCTGACCTCATGGTGTGAATTGAAGAACAGTCAGTCAATCAGTTGAGATATAGATTGAAAATGATGGATTATGCTTCAAAGAAGCTTGCATCGACCACCCTGATTGAATACACAAGTAAGTGTTTGTCAAGCACAAGTATACAGTTGTGCTCTGACTGACAGATACATCAAACAGTGGGAAAAACTACACAGATGAGGGACGAGACCTTAGTTAATAAGCAACAAATTGCAGAGAATAAGGGAGAAACAACTCCAGTTTCATCTCAGGAATTTCTCTGCTTATTTTGGAGACTTGCGCTGATTACAATCAAAGTTGGATAATGGTTACCACCATCAAATTATTTTCATCAGCCTAAGAAAGAAACCCTTTCATCAAGCATAAAAGGCTGTTGAAAAGATGTCCAACCAGAGAGCAGTACTGACATGAACAGTAACAAACACATGGCTAGAGTTAAAGTCTTTAGAACAGGGGTGTCAAACTAACTTTGCCCCGGAGGCCGCATTCGGTCTTCAATGAGGTCCGGAGGGCCACACTGAAAATGTGTTATATTTCCTTGCTGTCAAAATTGGATAAAAAAATGTGTTCTCCATCCATAGTTTTGGAATGTCTACGGTCCCTGACTGTCTAGGGATTATTAGCCAGCTGGACAGTCAATAAACTGTATGAACATAGGTCCATTATAATTTCTACACAATTTTGATTTGGTTTTAGTCAAACCTGGTTCTGTCTGCTTTCCATTATACACTGGAAGACAAATGCACCTTTCAGCAGGACAATAACCTAAAACACAAGGCCAAATATACACTGGAGTTGCTTACCAAGACGACAATGAATGTTCCTGAGTGACCTAGCTACAATTTTGACTTAAATCGGCTTGAAAATCTATGGCAAGACTTGAAAATGGCTGTCTATCAATAATAAACAACCAATTTGACAGAGCTTGAAAACATTTAAAAATAATAATGTGCAAATATTGTACAATCCAGGTGTGGAAAGTTCTTAGAGACTTACCCAGAAAGACTCAGAGCTGTAATCTCTGCCAAAGGTGAATCTAACATGTATTGACTCAGGGGGTTGAATACTTAATCAAGATATATTAGTGTTTTATTTTTCAATATTTTTTTACAAATATTTTGTGTAGATCGTTGAAAAAAAAAAAGACAATTAAATTCATTTCAATCCCAAATTGTTACACAAGAAAATGTGGAAAAAGTAAAGGGGTGTGAATACTTTCTGAAGACACTGTACTTACTGGGCTCTCATTTGTGAGTCAGCTGAGGCTCCATTTTCATAACATCAAGTAAACAATTATAATTGGCCTACATCCCGTCACCACGCTGGAGAGGAGAGTGTATTTGTGGATGTACTGTATTTGGAGGTATGTAGACGTGTGTGTGTGTGTGTGTGTGTGTGTGTGTGTGTGTGTGTGTGTGTGTGTGTGTGTACATCTGCTTACGCCTGCGCGCGTGGGTACGTGTTTGTTTGTGAGTGTTTTTGTGTTGAACTCCTTCTGGAGCTTTGAAAAATGAGAGCAATAAATCCACTTTAGAGACAGGGGGAAAACATGTTTTCCCTGGGGAAACACTACAAGAGTGTTGATAATGAATCAAACATTAGCATAAGTTCTCCAAGCATTCAAACTTGCTTGTAGCTATCAAACAGGTAGTCAGCTAAGCAGAGTTCTTGCTTGTTTGGAGTTTTTGGAAGACGTTTGTGTGTGTGTGTGTGTGTGTGTGTGTGTGTGTGTGTGTGTGTGTGTGTGTGTGTGTGTGTGTGTGTGTGTGTGTGTGTGTGTGTGTCTGTGTGTGTGTGTGTGTGTGTGTTCTTTCTCACCAGGGATGGCATGGCACTCCTGTTGCTGAAGCTCCCATTGACAGTGGAGGTTGAGGGAGCAGCTCTTACAGTTGACCAGCTTACTGCAGATATGTTCATTTCTCACATGGCATTTGACGAAGTTCTTTACAGACTGCAAAGAAAGTGTACAAACATCAAACATCTACATAGTTATTATTATGGTGAATTTACGTCATAGTATTGGGGTCATGTAAATCTGAAATGTGTGCACTGGCAGAACAGAAAAGTATGGTTTGGCATTAATAGAAAAGCCCCTGCAACAGTATGGAATACCCACGTGTCCCATCCTCTTTGCCCCTTGCTTCCACACAGAGAGCTGTTGTTCAGACAGCATGGACGGGGGAGGGGCCAGGGACAGAGGACCTCTATGCTGCTGCGCAAGCTCCAGGGTCAGCTATAGACACACACAGAGGAGCCAGCAGGGCCAAGCATTAGGCTAACTGACACTGCTAGCCAAGCAGGTGAGATAATAGCGACTTAGTACACTACAACAACAACAAGAGTTAAGTAGTGACTCAGTAGAAGGCAAGCTTCAAGCTGCCTGACTATTCATGCTGTGTAATTAATTGACAATTGTAGCTAATAAGATCCTAGCTGTGACTGTTTTGTCTCACTACTGCCCCCTGTAGGCAGACTCACCACAGTGCAGTTGCTGGAAGCAGAGATGCACTTCTTGTCTTCACACCACTGGCAGCCATTGGTGTTGGCAGTGCAGCTAACACAGTCAGAGAACCTGAAGCACCTCTCGTCTTCACTATCTGGACGGGGGACGACACAGTTTAACAGCAGAACACAGTTAGTCTAGTCTGCACCGTCTGGGGGTGGGGTTTAAAAAAAACAGCTTCAAAAAGAAAAACGGGACACAGACAGTTTTATAAAGGGAACAGAGTTAGAGAACCCAGTCAAAAAGAGAGGTCAAGTTCAGGATCAGTAGTAACTGTAGCAGAACAGAGAATGCCAGAGACATTGTCCAACATTGTCCTCTCTATCAGGATTCTGTGTACATAATATCAGTCTAGTGAGAGAAACAATACCAGAGAACAGCAGGTCAAGAGAGACAATCAAATCAAATTGTATTTGTCACATCCGCCGAATACAACAGCTGTAAACCTTACACGGAACCCAAACCGGCTGCGCGCTTGCGCCATCGTGCGCTATCGTGCATAAATGTATTTTGTCCCCCTACACCAAACGCAATCACGACACGCAGGTTAAAATATCAAAACAAACTCTGAACCAATGACATTAATTTGGGGACAGGTCGAAAAGCATTAACCATGTATGGCAATTTAGCTAGTTAGCTTGCACTTGCTAGCTAATTTGTCCTATTTAGTTAGCTTGCTGTTGCTAGCTAATTTGTCCTGGGATATAAACATTGAGTTGTTATTTTACCTGAAATGCACAAGGTCGAATCATTTCTAGTCATCTCTCCTTCCAGGCATTTTTCATCTTTGAAATGATATGGTGATCGACATCTACACTTTTACCACGACAACCGGCAAAACATTTCGTCTTTCAATCACCCACGTGGGTATAACCAATGAGGAGATGGCACGTGGGTACCTGCTTCTATAAACCAATGAGGAGATTGGAGAGGCAGGACTTTCAGCGCGATCTGCGTCAGAAATAAGAATTACTTCTATTTTAGCCCTTGGCATCGCAGACGCTCGTTGGCGCGCGCGAGCAGTGTGGGTGCAAAAATTGAATAACGTGTATTTAAAATTTTCTTTTGCAACGCTCGCACACGCAACGTGTCCGGTCTGGTCAGCATGTTAGCGTGAAATGCTTACTTACAAGCCCTCAACCAACAATGCAGTTCAAGAAGATATTTACGAAATAAAAAACTAAAGTAAAAAAATACAATCAAAAAGTAACACAAGAAAATTACAAAACAATAACGAGTCAATATGCGGGGGTACAGGTTAGTCAAGGTAACCAGTGGGTCAGAAAATTACATTCACTCTGTTGACTGTGCCTTTAAACAGCTTGGAAATTATGTCATGGCTTTAGAAGCTTCTGATAGGCTAATTTACATAATTTGAGTCAATTGGAGGTGTACCTGTGGATGTATTTCAAGGCCTATCTTCAAACTCAGTGCCTCTTTAATTGACATCATGGGAAAATCTAAAGATATCAGCCAAGACCTCAGAAAAAAAATGGTAGACCTCCACAAGTCTGGTTCATCCTTGGGAGCAATTTCCAAATGCCTGAAGGTACCACGTTCATCTGTACAAACAATAGTACGCAAGTATAAACACAATGGGACCACGCAGCCGTCATACCGCTCAGGAAGGAGACGCATTCTGTCTACTAGAGATGAACGTACTTTGGTGCGAAAAGTGCTAATCAATCTCAGAACAACAGCAAATGACCTTGTGAAGATGTTGGAGGAAAAAGATACAAAAGTATCTATATCCACAGTAAAACGAGGCCGCTCAACAAGGAAGTAGCCACTGCTCCAAAACCGCCATAAAAAAAGCCAGACTACAGTTTACAACTGCACATGGGGACAAAGCGCATACTTTTTGGAGAAATGTCCTCTGCTCTGATGAAACAAAAATAGAACTGTTTGGCCATAATGACCATCGTTATGTTTGGAGGAAAAAGGGGGAGGCTTGCAAGCCGAAGAACACCATCCCAACCGTGAAGCACGGGGGTGGCAGCATCATGGTGTGGGGGTGCTTTGCTGCAGGAGGGGCTGGTGCACTTCACAAAATTAATGGCATCATGAGGGAGGAAAATTATGTGGATATATTGAAGCAACATCACAAGACATCAGTCAGGAAGTTATAGCTTGGTCGCAGATGGGTCTTCCAAATGGACAATGACCCCAAGCATACTTCCAAAGTTGTGGCAAAATGGCTTAAGGACAACAAAGTCAAGGTATTGGAGTGGCCATCACAAAGCCCTGACGCCAATCCCATAGAAAATTTGTGGGCAGAACTGAAAAAGCGTGTGCGAGCAAGGAGGCCACTAAACCTGACTCAGTTACACCAGCTCTGTCAGGAGGAATGGGCCAAAATTCACCTAACTTATTGTGGGAAGCTTGTGGAAGGCTACCCGAAACGTTTGACCCAAGTTAAACAATTTAAAGGCAATGCTACCAAATTCTATTTGAGTGTATGTAAACTTCTGAAAGAAATAAAAGCTGAAATAAATCATTCTCTCTACTATTATTCTGACATTTCACATTCTTAAAATAAAGTGGTGATCCTAACTGACATAGGACAGGGAATTTTTACTAGGATTAAATGTCAGGAATTGTGAAAAACGGAGTTTAAATGTATTTGTCTAAGGTGTATGTAAACTTCTGACTTCAACTGTAGTTAGGGGTAAAGTGACTATGTATAGATAATAAACAGCGAGTAGCAGCAGAGTAAAAACAAAGGGGGGTTATCAATGTAAATAGTCCGGGTGGCCATTCTTATGGCTTGGGGGTAGAAGCTGTTGGACCTAGACTTGGCGCTCCGGTACCACTTGCCGTACGGTAGCAGAGAGATCAGTCTACGACTTGGATGACTGGAGTCTTTGACAATTTTTGGGCCTTCTGCTGACACCGCCTAGTATATAAGTCCTGGATGGAAGGAAGCTTGGCCCCAGTGATGTACTGGGCCGTATGCACTACCCTTTGTAGCGCCTTATGGTCAGACGCCAAGCAGTTGCAATACCAGGCGGTGATGCAATCGGTCAGGATGCTCTCGATGGTGCAGCTGTAAAACTTTTTGAGGATCTGGGGACCCATGACAAATCTTTTCCGTCTCCTGAGGGGGAAAGGTGTTGTCGTCTTCACAACTGTCTTGGTGTGTTTGGACCATGATAGCTTGAAACTCTCGACCCGCTCCACTACAGCCCCGTCGATGTTGATAGGGGCCTGTTCGGCCTTCCTTTTCCTATAGTCCATGATAAGCTCCTTTGTCTTGCTCACATCGAGGGAGAGGTTGTTGTCCTGGCACCACACTGCCAGGTCTCTGACCTACACCCTATAGGCTGTCTCATCGTTATCTGATCAGGCCTACCGCTGTTGTGTCGTCAGCAAACTGAATGATGGTGTTGGAGTCGTGCTTGGCCACACAGTCGTGGGTGAACAGGGAGTACAGGAGGGGACTAATCACGCACCCCTGAGGGGCCCCTGTGTTGTAGATCAGCGTGGCAGATGTTGTTGTTGCCTACCCTCACCACCTGGGGATGGCCCTTCAGGAAGTTCAGGATACATTTGCAGAGGGAGGTATTTAGTCCAAGTGTCCTTAGCTTAGTGATGAGCTTTCTGGGTACTATGGTGTTGAACTCTGAGCTGTAGTCAATGAACAGCATTCTCACATAGGTGTTCCTTTTGTCCAGGTGGGAAAGGGCATGGTAGAGTGTGATTGAGATTGCGTCATCTGTGGATCTGTTGGGGCAGTATGAGAATTGGAGTGGGTCTAGGGTTTCCGGCATGACGGTGTTCATGTGAGCCATGACAAGCCTTTCAAAGCACTGCATGGCTACCGACGTGAGTGCTACGGGGGGGTAATCATTTAGGCAGGTTATCTTTGCTTTCTTGGGAACATGGACTATGGTAGTCTGTCTGAAACATGTAGGTATTGCAGACTAGGCCAAAGAGAGGTTGAAAATGTCAGTGAAGACACTTTCCAGTTCATCCGCGCATGCTTTCAGTACACGTCCTGGTAATCCATCTGGCCTTGGTCTTGCTCATGTTGGCTACGGAGAGCGTGATCATGCAGTCATCTGGAACAGCTGGTGCTCTTATACATGCATCAGTGTTGCTTGCCTCGAAGCAAGCAGAAAAAGCCATTAGCTCGTCTGGTAGGCTCGCATCACTGGGCAGCTCGTGGCTGGGTTTCCCTTTGTAGTCCGCAATAGTTTGCAAGCCCTGCCACAAGCGACGAGCGTCAGAGCCGGTGTAGTAGGATTCAATCTTAGTCTTGTATTGAATCTTTGCCTGTTTGATGGTTCGTCTGAGGGCATAGCAGGATTTCTTATAAGCGTCCTGCTCCTTGAAAGCGGCAGCTCTAGCCTAGCTCGGTGAGGATGTTGCCTGCAATCCATGGCTTCTGGTTGGGATATGTACATACGGTCACTGTGGGGATGACGTTGTTGATGCACTTAATGGTGAAGCAAGTGACTAAGGTGGTATACTCCTCAATGCCATTGGATGAATCCCAGAACACATCCAGTCTGTTCTAGCAAAAGAGTCCTGTAGCGTAGCATCCATTGGTAGGATAGTCTTAATCGTAGATCGGACAAAGCAGTATATCCTTTGCATTGGACTCATTAAAGAAAGAATCTTCATCCAGTTTGAGGTGAGTAATCGCTGTTCTGATGTCCAAAAGCTATTTCCGGTCATAAGAGACGGTAGCAGCAACATTATGTACAAAATGAGTTACAAACTATGTGAAAAAACTAACAAAATAGTACAGTTGGTTAAGAGTCCGTAAAACGGCAGCCATCCCCTTCGGCGCCATTGACTTAATCAAGAAAAACAAAAACAGGGTTGACATGAAAATGCCCCCTGCAACACCACCTTCTCAGTAGGAAAACAAAAAGGTAGATGGGTCTAGCTCAATATGCCTTTCATTTCTATTTGCCCTGTAGAGCCAATTTCAACTCATACTCTCCATGCCAGCAGCCACTGACAAATGAACGATTAGAGAAGGACAGAAGATAAACAGTGTGATAATCTGTCATCAATTAGTCATTTAATTAGTTAATCACCGGTCCAATTCACCTCCGATAACACTCTAAAACACAATACAGGTGTTTCTGCAACCTTGTGAGTGTATTTCCAGCATAATTGTATTTGCCCTCCGAATGGGATAATTGTGTTTGTCCTGACCTTTTGTTCCCACCACTATGTACACAGGCCTTACGAGGAATCCGAATTATTATTACTCTCAAAAAGGGTAATGATGCATACAGCACAGTATAAGAGGCAGGTAGGAACAAGAGAGTTTGATGTGAAATGAGGATTGGTTCTATCATGGACGACTCAACTATTGAACATGTATCTAGGGCTGTGGGGTTCACAAAATTGTCAGCCAGTGATTGTCAAGCAAATAACTGTCGGTCTCACGGTAATTGACCGTTAATTAACATAAACACAATTAGCATCTCCTGCCTTCCACAAATAGCCTACAAGCTACTGATGCAGACCTTCGGAACATCTACATGTTAAAAAGTCTAATAAATCCATGTAATATAGCCTACACCTTCACAATGAATCCATTATTTATTTTAGACAGGTCTAAAGAAGCATGATATGAAGAAAATGTCTATTTCAGAAGAACAGAATAGCATACTCTGAGTTGTCCTTATGTTAGGTCCTGATCTGGCTATGCCAAATGGCTGTGGGCTACACTAGTTCATTTAGCAGGCAAGATTTGCTTAGAATTCCATGGCATTATTTTATAGTATGAAGAATATAATTGAACAAAGCTGAATAAAATAGAAAGGATATTTTCTCCAAACGATTTGAGGGAGTGGGCACATGCTGCTATTCTGTGTTGAGCGGTTAACAAATAAATAGGTACTACTATATGCTTATTGAGAGTTATTAATGTAACTTTAGTTGTAATACAAACGTTGGGCTATATGTTTTGATTTTTAATACATTGTAAGGCTACATGATGCGACTAATGATGATTTGAAAAAAGTAGCTTGAAAGTGGGTGCGCAAGCTGTACACACTACATCAGTCACTCATTCACAATTTGACAAGCACTTGATAATGCCTAGAATTTCACGGCGGCATCCCCTTTGTGTGGCCGTAATGCACCTTTAAAAAACCCATGCCGTTTTATGGCCAGTGGCCGCTGTGCCCTTCTCCCTGAATGCTAAGTGCTCCATCACGTGATCGGGTCTTTCTCACAGGCTACAAATGAAGACCCACACATCGGGGACGCAACTGAGCACGTCCTTATCCAATTCCGAGGTGCATATTGAAGATATTGGAAGAAATGTCCACATTTACTTTTTGTCAGCCAACAAGATCAGTAGGCCTAACGACAGCAAAAGCACTAGCCTATGTCAATCTACTATCCCCCATAGTACAAAGGTCGACATTCTATTCTGTGTGAGAAATAAATATTCCAAACATAGTTTTGGGATTCGATAGATCTCAAATGAATACCACTAGAATCAGAATGTTTAGCTTAAAATGTTGATAAACTATTAGGCTATTTCTTCACATTTTAAGTGCAGCAATACACACATGTTAGTAGGCTATAAGCGGGAAAGTTCCATTAGCAGAAAACACCATTATCAAAAGTGACCACAAATGCAATTATGCATGTAATGCTTTTATTATAAAGGTGCATTTTTATGGTGAAAATTATCTTCCCCAAACAGGCGCTGCTTATGTATGCCAGTTAGGCTCTACACCTCTTGTAAAGCGGATTATGTGCTTAATTTTAAGTTATTTGGACATTTTAGTTGTGATACAAACCTTATTAAAACATATAGGCCTATGGGCTAGACTACATGATGTGTGCGAATATCATTTTTTCTTATGCTGGGCATCATTCACAACAGATAATATATAATTCACAAGTGATAGGCTAATATTGTCATCCATCAGACTATTCTTGATTTAATCTTGTCTTTACATATACTAAATAATACGTGTGAAATTTGTTTTGATTTGGAATGGACCATTATCATCCACCTGTACCGAAGCAGGGGCAGCGGATTTTTTTTTGCATTGATGTCAGAGTGATTAGAGGGACAATAGAGTGCTGAGTACCAGGCAGTTAGCAAGTTTGCAAGTTTGCTAGGCTACTAATGACCATCAGCAGCATCAGAGCTTGGAGAAGCCTAATTACCGTGACTAAAGGTTCCCGTGGCATTTGACTGCCTTCATCACTCGTGACCGCCGGTGTGTCGGTAATACGGTCACCGCAACAGCCCTACATGTATCCATTAGTCAGCTAACTACCAGAGGGGGAAGCAAAACCGACCCTCCCCCATGACAAATATGCAGATAAAAATGTGTCAACACATGTATCCTATGAATACAGAATACAGAGCAATGTCATGCAACACGTACTGGTGCGTGTTGGGCAGAAGGGAGCGGGCACGCTGCCGTTGGCATGGCCGGTGTCCCAGGGGACACAGTGGTCCCTAAACCAGACACAGCGGATACCAGGGCCAGCGTTGGCACAGCGCTGCTCCTCATCGAAGGCCTGGCAGCTGGGAGGGGTGTAGACCAGCACGTCATTCAGCAGCACACCAGAGAAGCCTCCAAACACATACATGGACCTGGGGAGAAAACACAATCACACTTTATTTTGATAATCCATCTGTAGATGCTCTGCAAATGGTCATACCATCAACAAACAATCTGTTGATAAGCAACTGCTTGTTAAGGTCATGGTAAGGGTTTGCGTTAGGCTAAGAATAAGGGTAAGGGTTAAGGTTAGAGTTAGGGCTAGGGTAAGGGTTATGTTTAGGGTTAGGTTAAGAGTTAAGGTTAGGGTTAGTAGATAGTTGAAATGTTACTGCTAGACAGTAGAGCATCTACAGATGAACTATCCAAATAAAGTGTTACCGAGAACACAACGCAGGAAATACTCAGAGTACACATCATTACCAGGTAACACTGAGGAAACTGATGTCAGGAAACTGTGAGATAAAACAATTAATTAAATAAAAAAGTAACAGAGGGGCAATATAGTGGATGTGAGTGACTGACCCATTGCTGACAACAGAGGTGTGGCCAAAGCGGTTGACATCACGGTGGAGATCTGGCCTGGGCAGGACTTTCCATTCATCACAAGCTGAAAAGAACAAACATGCACATGATCCGTTTTTGCTTCAGTAGAAACTTGTATCATCTTGTGTAGGGTCAAGCACAGAACCACAATACCCAAAATTGATACCTCCACTGCGACTCTAGACCAACTCAGTGTCCTTGTGGTTAGAGTGTCCACCCTGAGATTGGAAGGTTGTGAGTCATACCAAAGGCTGTAAAAATGGGTCCTGATGTGTCTCTGCTTAGCACTCAGCATTAAGGAGAAAGATTGGGGTGAAGGCCCTACAATAGACCAGCATCCTTTCCAGGGGGGTGTACTTGTACATCAAGCTGCCTCATGCTACAGAAAAAGGAAATAGGCTTCTGCCATATGAGCTGTTCTGGCTATTTACTGTGACTCTCCCTCCACACCATACTCATTCTATCACCCAAGCAACTGTGACAGGCAACCCTCTGGACCCCAGATTGAGGGGAAAAAGTTGTGTTCTTTTCTTGCTTGGATTTCATTTCAGTAGGCCTGTACCATACCACCCTACTGCACATATTGAAACACAGAATACAGTAAGTACCAGAGCCACTGAGACAGAATATCTGTGAGACCTGAGACTGGGTACACACACACGGGCGAGCGCACACACCACACACACACACACACACACACACACACACACACACACACACACACACACACACACACACACACACACACACACACACACACACACACACACACACACACACACAACGTCTGCATTGTTGCACACACTCACACACACACATAATCTACAATGGAAGTGTCAACTCATTATTACATAATACATTAACACGTATGAGAATCCTTTGAACAGAGGCTGTGGAGAATGGCCTGTATGAATATCATGGTCCCCTATAGGGCTGGGTGTCAAGCCCAGCAGTGATTAACACTGTGTGTGTGCATAGCAGAGTACTAGGGGCCATACCCTAGAAAGGGCCATCATAAACAACTAACTGCAGCTAGAAAAGATGCCTTTTAAGATTGCATAAATAACCATAATTAAAGTTGAATCCACTGCAGCTGCTATTAGACAATCCTGGGGTGGTGGTGGTGGGCACACAGGGCCTTAATGGTAGTTTGATTACCAATCTCCTAGGACCCTGGTCAGGAACCGCACTGATCCGTGGGTAGGCTACAACAAGTCTACCTGGAGCAGCTCTAACAGCACAGCCCACAATAGAGCTAGACAATTTGTCTGTCAGTGATTATCTACCATTCTGCTCAGAGCAAACAAATAATAACAGAGAGAAAATGATAGTAGGCAAAGCCGGTTTCTTCACTTTGTTAATATCACGAGCCAAATCATGTTAAATTGAGAGAGACAACGTTCAGTTTCCTCGCTGTTAGTGGGATCCTCGGAGAGTATAAACGCCAACCTCTTAACATAATGTCTTTGAATTGTTTATTATGTGGCTGCCTCTGAATATGACTTCACAAACCAGTTTAACCATCCATTGATCTTGTCTGCTGGGGATTCTAGGCTGTGGTTCAGAGTAATGGCTCTAAGAGCAATCACGATTGTGTATTTTAGCATTTCATTTTACAGCTTTCTGATGCTTTACAACCCACACGTCCACTATTGCATTAATATGTAAATGTGCCATTTACCCAGATTAGTTGTCCAATATAAACTGTGCTTGGGAGTTAATTGTGCAGCCAGGTTGCAAACGACCACGCAAGTGCTTGGCTAATTGGGACCGTGTTTAAAGGGAAAGACAAGTCAACAACACCAGTCCAGATCAGAAGGCGATGTAATCCCTTCCTAAAAACCAAGTTGCTCTCTGACAGGGTCATGGTGTGATCGCGTTTAAACGTCAATCATTCTAACACTCTCTCTCAGCTGGTCAGACTCAGACATACAGTACTTTTTGAAAGTCGCATAAGATAGAGATGTGCATAGGTGATGCAGTGGCTAAAGGGACAGACCAAAATAAGTATTTGTGACAGACCACCAGTAGTTAAATTGGAATCCTGACGTTAGCACTATCTGAGGCCTACTACCTATCCTGAAGCCTGGAGCTAGAGTGAATCCATACCCCAGACATGCACTGACAGACAGCCCATTGGGTCTTCCAACCACCTGAGGTGTACTGGAGATGGCTGGAGATGACTCTCTATAATGAAACTCACTGATACTTATCACAACGGTCCCCCTATTTCATTTCCTCCCAGGATATTGGCAGAGGAACCATGAATAATGTACACGTAGACAGGGGGAGATGACAGGAGAATCAGCAGACCAAATCTGCAAATCTGAGTCGAGAGTGATGGGGAAATCAAACTCATTCAAATGGCAAACTTAATGAAATGTGTGTTTGTGTTCGGGGGCTGCTTTGAGAGACACTGTCTGGAGCTCCAATATAAACAGGTCACTCTTGTTGAAGACGGCGCTGCCAGTTGCCTTTCAGGGGGTGTGGGGACAAAACATTTTTAATTAGAGTTCATTTCCCCCAAATCTAATTAGAAGTATGAAGATGGGGTAATGAGGGGGGGGGGGATTAAACGCAAATTAAAACTGCCATCTGTGTCGACCTGAATTAAATCTCTCGAAGAAGAAAAACACAAAAAGCTAATAACGCTCTCCCCCTCCAAGGTTAGCAGAGAAAAACAAAAACAAATTAGCGCTTAAAACCGTCTCTCAGCGTGCGTGGCGGGGCCGATAGAGAGAGGGAGCGGTAGAGAGAGGCCTCTTCCACAGGTGGAACTAATTAATTAGCTCACAGAGAGACGAGCGGAGACGAGAGGAAGTCATATCAGTCCATTAACTAATAAATGAGACTTTTAACACATTCAACTAGAGAAACCTGTTGACACATCTCATATGTACTGTAGTAGGCTACAATGTCTTTCATCTATACTTGAGTAAGAAGCATCCTTCACTATAGCTATGTTTTGGTCTATAGTAGGTTCAGGCATGTTTTATAAGCAAACTTGCTCCATTATTATAAAAGCAATACAGGGAAAATGCCTTCCACAAACCTGTTCTCTCTACAAGAGGCTGATAATGGAGATTGTTAATTTGGCTCTATAATGAAATGAGTCAACAATGTCCAGTGACAACCCAGTCCTCAGGGACTATAATGAATGACAGGTCGCCAAGAGGCCATGTCTGGCCAAACACTGGCCTATATAACAGAGCTCCAATCACAGAGATTGGTTTTGCCTGGGCTTGAGTGAAGAGTCTAGAGCACATTCCCCAAGCCAAGCATCAGTCTAGCCTAACACCTTGAACATAAAACAATCAGTTGCTTTCGGATTATAAAAGTGACATTGGACTTTTTATCCATTGGGAGTGGCCTACTCAAGGTGATTGGACTGGCTATTTAAATGACTAAGAATGAAAGTTGAGCAGTGACCCTCCATGACTGCTGGAGAAAGCTTCTCCAGAGTCAAGTTCTTCAAACATCTTGTCCTTATCTGGATTTGCTACATCTTCTAATTAGCGGATAAACATTCCGCTTTAATGTATTTTCTTTCTTTGAATGTATTGCTACATGTACTACCTTAATGACTCATTGACTTAATGTTGTCGATTCCCACGGGGGCCCAGTACAAAAAAAAAAAAAAGTATGAATGTATGTACTTGTAAGTCGCTCTGGATAAGAGCGTCTGCTAAATGACTTAAAATGTAAAAAAATGTAAAATGTTGTCTCCTCTTTCTCTCTCGCTAGTCCCAATCTTGCTCTTTATTTTGACTCCGTCTACTTTAATTCTCCATCAACCCTCCCCTCCTCTCTCAGTGCAGTAAAACTTGTGAAGGGTGGCTGGTGAACAGAGTCAAGGAAAGGCTGTCTGTAGAGATTTGAGGACGCATCCCTCTCCTCCTCCCTTGCCTCCCTCCCTGTGCTCAGAATGCCCTGTAATGCCCCTGCAGAGTCACTGTATTCAAAACAAATATTCATAAAAGAGCAGACGCCATCTGGCCGGCTCCCATTCTGCAGCTCTTTATGGGGTGTTAATGATCCCCACTGTATTACTGTCAGCACCGAAAGGTGAGCTGTAACTCACATCCCGAGATCTCGAGTAAAACCCCAGGTAGTCCAAACACACACACACACAGGAAGGTACGCACATGTACACACACACACATAACTCTAAACCTTTAGTACTAAACCGCCCTTTTATATCTTGCAGAGGAAAGCTTACTAACTCCAAAGAGGGAAAAATAACTTTATTTGACCAGGGGGTAATGAATAATCTATCATGAGTAGGGCTGTTGCAGTGACCGTATTACCGCCACACCGGCAGTCATGACCACAGTCAAATTCCACGTGACAGTTGAGTCACGGTAACCTCCTTTTATGCACTCTGGACATGCGTTGGTGGTACACAACTCACTAACGACCATCAGGTCACTAATGGACTGGTACTCAGGGCTCTATTGTCCCTCTTACCACTCTGACATCAATGCAAATGCAATGGAAAATCACATCAAACACATATCATCAAAACAGCATGATGCTTTTAAAACTCATCGTTAGGCTAAATGTTTTGACCTCACTGTGATCGATCAATTTGAAGAAAGAAGTTCAACAACAGGTTGAAACTGAGTAGAAAACATGGTCATTGTGGATGTTGTTTCAAAGCCAACGAATTGGACAGCGCTTTCTAAGGTGATGATTCATTCAAAACGTTTAAGACGTTGCATGTAAAACATCCATATGCCTATATACAGTACGTTTCGTTATGAAAACATGTTACCATCGATGTTCCCGAACAGATTTCACTTGGTTTCCCAAATGAGGTGCTGTGTAGCTGCAGAAACATGGTTGGAGAGCCCATGGCAATACAGAGTTTGGGTGGAATATGTGAGTGAAATAACTCTTCTTATAAGCCCAGACATTTCTATATGCAATCCTGTGTGAAAGAAGAGTTTTGATGGTTGCCACTAAAAATATGAGGATCCCAGATGCTACTTTATTTAGGCCTATTTCTGCTCCCCTATAAAACCAGAGTAGCCTACCTGGCATGATTTAATTTAATGTATTTTTCCCCCTGCCCCTGTTCCTATCCATTTGATAATGGGCCATTCTAAATCTAAACAAATTGTACATATTAATAAAGACAATATTAAATTGAGAATAGTCTGATGGGTGAAAATATGATCACTTGATGAAAGAACAGGGTGTGCCGCCTGAGCCAAGGAACAGAGCGCAAGCTTTATTTGTATTTATTTATATTGTAATTTCTACCCCCTTTTTTCTCCCAAATTTGTCTCATTGTTACAACTCCCCAACGGGCTCGGGAGAGGCGAAGGTCGAGTCATGCATTCTCTAGAAACATGACCCGCCAAGCCGCGCTTCTTAACACCCGCCCGCTTAACCCTGAAGCCAGCTGCACCAATGTGTCAGAGGAAACACTGTTCAACTGATAACCAAAGTCAGCCTGCATGCACCCGGTCCTCCACAAGGAGTCGCTAGAGTGTGATGAGTCAAGTAAAGCCCCCGGTCAAACCCTCCATTAACCTGGACGACGCTGCGACTACCTTTAACATTTTTTTTGTGTGTGACTTTTTCAAATAGTCATTAGCTATAGTCGCATCATGCAGCCCATTTAAGTTTTGCTTTCTAAGACATTCTAAGGTTTCACAACTAAATTGACCAAATAACTCTAAATCTAGTGTGTATGACCTGTTTCAAACGACCACTTTGACATTCAACATAGCCACTTCATATGCGCACTCACTCGGGAAAGAGAAAAATATCCTTTTTCTATTTTATTCAGTGAAGTTCAATTATATTATTCTTACAATAAAATCATACAGTATAAAATAATGGCACGGGACTCATAAGCATATCTTGTCTGCTAAATGAACTAGCTAATGGCATGAGGCGTAGCCAAATAACATATAGTAGGCAGACTCACATTTGGTTCTTCTGAAATACATTTTCTTCATATCATGTTTCTTTAGACCGGTCTAAAATAAATAATGGATTTATTGTGCATTTTATACAAAAAAAAAAATTTTCTTTAAAAGAAATGTAGATGTTCCAAAGGCGTGCATCAGTGGCTTGTATGTGTGGAGGCCTGGAGATGCTGAACGGTTTTATGTTCATTAAAGATCAATTACCGTGAAACCGGCAGTCATTTGCATGACAATAACCGGCTGACAAAATGGCATTACCGCCACAGCCCTAATCATGAGTGGTTATGACTAGCTTTTGGTTTAGAGCTAGTTCCACTTTTTAAAGGATGTCTACAGTCACTGTTACAACAGAACGTGATCTTCTATCTCAGGCAATTGGGGCTGTGCATTCACCCCTATGGAAAGGTATCTTAGCTTTACACTTCCACTTAACTTTCATAACAGCCTAAGGCTAATGCTGTTGTTTGTTGAGGTCAAAGGTCAGTGAACACACTTTCTCTAAGGCTGCAGAATGTCACCTGCCAGTTCTTCTTTGGTTACACTCACTGTGTGATCTGTGTGGGTCCAGGCCTGGGAGGCGACTAACAGTGGAAAATGACAAATGACAACTGTGGCTTTAGGGGTCAGGGGTCAACTCTGATGGGAGTGGGTGGGTGGGCGCATGCTGGTGACAATGAAGATCACATGTATGATGTCTGCATGGAGGAATGTGTGGTATTGTATGGTAGGGGGTTGGGGTTTGTTTATACTTAACTATGTATATGTATTGAGTATGTAACATTTATACCTGTACCATACGAGGTTGAAACCGGTAACTTATATTTTCAGCACAAAGGTGTCAAATATAGTCAGTTCAAAACATGAGGATTGCATCATACCAAAAACAGTTGAGGAGGGGATGGTTGTTACCTATGATTTGTCTGAATGCATATGATTGGTCCTTACCTATGTCGTAGGCCAGGAAGTCATCCGAGAAGCACTTGGCTCCATTACTAAGGGACGTGTCGTTGTGGGTGTTTCCTCCAAACACCAGCAGAGCCCCATTGCTCAGCACTGCAGTGTGGAGGTACCGTGCCAGACCACTCTCTCTCAGGATCATCCTGTCAACAAACACACACACACACACACACACACACACACACACACACACACACACACACACACACACACACACACACACACACACACACACACACACACACACACACACACACACACACACACACACACACACAATGCTAATGTGTTAATGTGTCAATTATGAGCATGTATGTGTGTGCATGCATGAGTGTGTGCGTGCGTGTGTGCCCATCCCTGGGTGTTGATTACAGCAGTGTGTGGGCCAGTCTGGGTCATGTGGTTTATGCAAGTGAACAGTTGGTCTGAAGGTCACTCTCCATAGGCCAGGTCAAATACCCAGACAGACGTCATCCATAATGTGGCACCATGGACACACACACTCACACACACACACACACAAAACTCTACAGGAATATTTCATCCTCTCCCATCTCCTCTGCTAGGGTCAAAGTGCACAGTCCCCACCGTCTGCCTAAGCGTCAACTGTACTATCCATAGATACAGATAGAGTATGTAGGGGTTTACAGACTTCATAGTTCTGAGAGGGTTTGAAAAGTAGCTTCAGTGTATATTCAACCTACCGACTGTAAATAAATGGACCGATTGCAATAAACTGTGTGCTATGTGTCAGCAAGCTTTGGCAAGAGGGCACATCAACTGCCTCAATAAGTTACCAGTGAATAGACAACTGACATCAGACATGAAAGGCAGACAGACAGAACTCCAGTTGAGGATCAACAGAGACAGACAGACACCGGCCATGCAGACAGACACTGGTCACTGTCAAACCCAAGGGATATGTGACAGTCTGGATGATGGGAAACAGAGAGACAGTGAGAGAGGGGGGGGAGATTGAAAGGGTGTACCCTCCCCTGTCGCCCATCCATCCGTCAAGGTTCAGCGGAGGCCTCCTTTCATATCACACTGTGTATACAATCTCTGCTTCACTGTGAATCTTTCTAGCTCATCCTTCTGTATCTTTCCAGTATGCGCTGTATGCTCATGTGTTTGGCACTGAGTGTCTAGGTATGTGGACATAATGAGTACCTCCTCGCAACACAATGCTGACTATTGCATTAGTGTGCTTTGACAAATCTGCCTTTCAGCTGTCCAGCACTGAGCGTCTAGACACAGTGTCTGAACACAGGCAGGACAAGCATCTCTGTGTTAAACATCTACCTAATGTAAGACGCCAAACGTCTGTACACTCGACATTTAGCAAATAAATGCATTTTGCTACTGGGGCACTTGGGAAAATAGGCTTATTTTACACACATTGTTGTCAGGACTTGTAAATTGATACAGCTTGTGAACTTTCAAGTGAATATGCAGCTGCTGATACAAGCACAAACACAGAGAGACAGACAGACAGAGAGCCAGACAGACAGAGAGTCAGGCAGACAGGCTGACAGACAGACAGACACTTTCTGCTAACCTAATAGCACTCACCAGGTCCGGGTCTGCACCTCATAGCGATACAGCTCGTCCACCAGGCCATACTTGTTGGCAGGCAGGGCCTTGTAGCCCCCGTGGATGTACACACACCTGCCGGAGCTGTCATACACACTGCTGTGGCCATAGCCACCCTGGACGATGGCCCCGTTGGTCTCAGGGACCTGCCAGGAGTTTGTCCCTGTGTGACAGAGAGGAAGAAGAGAAGTGCATCTTAGTGTGAGTGGGCAAACATGATTGGATCAGCTTTGAGACATACGGTATAATAAGCGTCCATGCTCGTGAGTGTGCGTGCCTGGGTGTGTCAAATGAGAGTGTGTGTAAAAGGCTGACTCTGGGAGCCAGACCAAGCCAGCAGGCTGCTCCACCATGTACTTCAAGTCCCCTTGTGACAGATGGAGGGAGAGCTGGAGAGAGGGGGAGGCCACGGAGCATGTGATACACCGAGAAGCAGACCTCCCAACTCCCACAAGTGAAGGGAAATAGAGAAAGTGAAAAGTAGATAATGGGGGGAGGTCAGTTTACTGACAGTTTGTCAGGTGAGCTCTTTTGTACAAACTATTTCCTTCTTCCTTTCACTCATAGTAAGTCACCTAAAAGGTAGACTCAATTTTCTAAATGGTGACACTCAACTCTCTAAATTTGATGAAATATCACAATATCCATAGTGCTCTAAATAAAACTAATTATAGGAAAAAACTGTTTGAGAGAGGGGGGGGACTAGTTTGAGATGGAGAGGGAGGGATAGGGGAGAGATATATGAGGGAGGGAGAGGTGAGGGGAGGGGAGAGAGATGAGGGGCAGGGAGAGAGGGAGGTAATAACGTGAGTTTCCAGTAGAACTCAGGCACATTAATTATCGTCTTCTCCTAGAAGGTCTTGCCTAGGTGCCACCTCCTCTTAATGACCAGAGAGCCATCAGGTGTTTTTTGTGTGCTATTGGATGTCCCCTCCCTCCCTCTTAAACTCTCTCCACAGGCTTTAATGTGACTAGACGGGGCTGCAGTGAGCCCAGTCCAGCCTTTGAGTCTCCTATAGGCTGAAATGCTTTGTAATGCAGGCGTTCACCTGATTGTTACTCCTCAAAACACTGTAGCTTAGCGCCATCTGCTGGTATGAAAACCTAGGCGTTCCACAGTGGTCACTAGCTCTGGTCAAAGGACCTTGACTCTAATGCAGTCAAGAGGATAACCTTATTTGAGTCAGAAAAGGATGTTCATATGATAGGGAAGAACTACAAAACCTTGCAGAGGGCATATCCAACTGACAATCTCTTAGAAAATAATATAAACTAATATAAACTAACCAAGACTTAAAAATAACTGATGCTGGCACACGATGGAGGGAAAGTTTGAGCATAACTAACAAAATTACAGTTAACGGAAATGTAAGCTTAATCCACTATAAGCTAATGTATATAATTTATTATACAAGAGACAACATTCACAAATTCTACAGCACAACAGCAGAGTCATGTCTTAAAAGTGTAAAACTAATAACGACTCAATAATCCATGCTTTCTGGGAATGCTATAAAGTCCGGAAGTTGTGGGCGGAGCTAGAAAGTTGGTTGTCAGAAGTAGTTACAATGTCAACATACGTTTAATCCGTCTGTCTAAGTATTTGGAGACATGGCATACGGGGGTGTAGTGAGACACCCGATTGGTTAGACGATTCTCTACTTATCAATCGTCTTGAAAAAACGTATAATAAAAACTTGGAAATCAATCATCCGCCATCATTAGCACAATGGAACAAAAATCGAATGATTTATTATTTAAATATTGAAAGTGCATGGGCTACGGAGAAAAACAAAATGGTTCCGTTGTGGAGGAAAGTGATGCGCACGCTGGAGATGGGGGTGTGTGCTAGTGGGTCTGGGCAGGTGTGATGTAGTTGATGTTTGTATGATGTTGTCATTTGTATGTGTATGTTGTGTATTGTTAATAAAATATCTAATTAAATCTTACAAAAAAAGATAAAGTTAAAGATACTGTGGGTGTATACGTGTCTGTATATAGACAGTAAGTGTACTTACCATCATAAGAATAAGACTGCCACAGATTAATATGCAGGTAATGGTGCTACAAAAGTTTTTTTAATGGGAAAAGAGAGTTATCTGGGTAAACATTAAAGATCCTGAGCCTTCCATAAATAGATGAGTGACAGCAACACCCAAAGATGACCCCAACAACAATGTATTAATCGTTGAGCACCATGAAATGAATACAACGTTGTTGAGGTCATCTGAGGATGTTGCTGTCTCCTTGCCTATTTTGGAACGCTCCGAAATCTGCCATCGGGTACATGTGGGATGTAAATCTGAAATCATTCATGGGGATTATTCATCATGGCTGTTAACCCCACTTAACAACCCAATTCTCTGATTCTCTTGGCTCAGATATATAGTAGGCTAATGGAGGGTGGACTCAGCAGTGGGCTAGTGGACTGATTGATTAACGTCAGACTGAGACAAATCAATTGGTTAAGAAGACAGACAAGAGAGATCAATGGATGGATAGATGGATAGATGGAGGGAGACAGTATGTGGCTGGACAGACTTCATTCACTCGTTCATTTGATTCATCCATCCATACATCCATCTCTCCATTCTTGGACCTACTGATGTTGTACTCCTGCACTTTGCTGATGTAGCTGTAGACGGGTGAGTAGCCGAAGATGACCACCATCACCAGGTCCCCATTGGTCAGCTCAGTCAGGTGGGCGGAGTGTCCCTCCACGGCGTAGGGCTGTCCCTGGACCAGGCTGCTCGGGGTCCTCAGGGACCAAGTTCGACTAGGGATGTTAAAGACCCACAGCTCATCTGTCACGTTGCCTGAACCGGCCTCCAGCTTCCCCCCATACATGTAGATGTCGTCCTGAGGAGGGGGGCAAACATCAGAGACATGAGATGACAGAGAATATGTGTTAGAGATTGTGTTTATATTTGTAAAGACAGACTAGATTAAAGGGATTTCTATCACGACTGCCCTCCCCCCCCCACACACACACGGTATAGCTACGTTGCACCGTGAACACCAACAATCAATAAGAAAGACTGCTGCTATAGCCTTACACTGCAGTCAACCACTGAATCACCTGATACTACAGGTAACAATCAACTACCTTAACCTGATAGTTGCATAAAGCCTTTTAGAGTATATGCTACTAAAAACCTACTACAGCCATTGCAGTGATCTAAGATAGCAATACAGTCATACATGCTATGGCATCCTGTTTTTACAGTGCAGACTACTACTCTACTGCAACTCTCCATTTCCTAAATATAAAGCAACATAGTGTACGGTACAGTCAACCTAGAGGAGCTCCACCCTTACAGAAACAAAGAAGGGAACATCCTAGCACAGGTGACACACTGTGTTGCTACACAGCACGGGACCAATTATACCGTATCCCTGGCCACAAACACATCCCACCAGGGAACCAAACAGCCTTAAGCGCCTCAATGTATTTTCTGTCAAGGAAATCTGCATCTCTCTTACTTCTAAATGACCTCAGCACGCACTGCAGCACCCACCTGAATCACGTTTCACTAATCTCGGAAACCCAGAACTAAAATCTTGCCTAATTGCGTAAAATGCTTAAGTAAGTTCTGGGGAGAGATGTGAGGAGAAAGATACTATGCAAGTTTCAGGCTAGTCTATGAGCCAAACGTCCCCTCCCCTTCCGAAACTCGAAAGATGCGAGCACCTGCGAAATCGTGATTTGTCCAAATGATCAGTGCCGAAGAATCAGCGTACCGGAACAAAGTTCCTCGTTAGTCGTCGCATTCCCACAGCCTGTTGACAGAGACTAATACCATTCATTTTACATGCCTCTGTCCAGGAGAGATTATTCTCTCACACACGCATGGTCTGAGTCCTGTAGTAGAAGCAGGGGGGGAGGAAGAGGAGTGCACAAAACACACAGCCAAACACACACTCCAACACACAATTAGTATGAGGGGGGTTTAACCACTGCATCACGAGCTGAGCAGCAACCCCCACACTTCTGTTTCTACCACGCCTCCCTCGGAAGCTCGATTTCCGACAGTGGGGACTTTTATTGAAGGTGACATTTTTTATTTGTGAATACAAAATGTGAATGCCAAGCAGGGGATGTTATATAAACGATATGATCTGAATGCACGCGTAATGACCAGCTATTGCTTCGGTCGGTATTATAAAATCGATAATGGGCAAGAGCGACGGCCTATATTCCTAGCAGCGACAGATGCTTACGGTAATCTCTCAATCCTTAGAGGGGAGATAGAAAAGAATTACATATTTCAGGGTAGATGGAGGACACTTGAATTATAGACGTGAGGGGGATGGTGTGTATGGAGGGGAGAGAGTAGGGGTGTGTGTGTGTGTGCGCGTTTGTGTGGTGTGTGTATGTATGTATAAACAACAACATGCATGGTCACTCCCACACATGCTCTTCTCCCTGACTCTGAAAGTCTATTTTCTCATGTTCCTGTCTCTAGACTCCAGGTTTGATGGCTTGATTTCTGTGCTGCACTAGCTCAGCATAAGGATTACATTTAAAATCTCTTTAATGTAGGTGTCCATTTATATGCTAATTGTGGATTGCTCCTTTCCGTATGTGGAGCCGGTGGCTGAAGAACAGCAGTCAAACAGGGCTCTTCACACCCACAGAGGAAATGAATAGAGTGGAGAGGGGATATAACGGAGGAGGGAGTTAGACACGTACAACTAAATACGCCTCTACTGCCATAATGTCTAATATAGAGACGTTTCCTCCGTTTCCCGGAAAGTTTTCTGTTTTTGTTGAATTGACACCTGGAGACACCAGTGGTGCAGGTACACCATTGTGACTAGTAAAGGAACACTTGATGGGCTAAGTGTGTTCAAAGCAAGCACATAAATGGAACATGTGAAAGATAGGGGTATGGTGAAAAAGTGGGCACACAGCCATGACTGTCCACACATGCATGCACACACTCACACACATAGCTTTCAAGAAGCTAGCTTTCAAGAAGTAGTCATACCCCTTTACATATTCCAAATGTTGTGTTACAGCCTGAATTCAAAATGGATCAAATATATGTTCTTTCTCAACCATCTACACACAATAACCAATAATGATAAAGTGAAAATATGCTTTTAGAAATGTTTGCACAAATCCAGAAATAGTATTCACAACAGAGTCAATACTTTGACGGTGATTTTGGGTAAGAGATTTGCACACCTGGATTGTACAATATTTGCCCATTACAGTACAATATTTCAAATACATTTGCGGGAAAACAGGAAGACTAATCTGTCTGTAGACTACCAAGTTATCAACTTCCAAATAGGCCTATTGAGCGAACAGCATTGTTTTACAAAGTAAAACGAGAGAGAGAAGCTTTTGGCATGAGCGCATCGGCCATCGCCGGTGAGTGGGCTGCGCACCGTTGGGTGAGTCAGTGAACCCGGAAAGCTTTTCTAGGACTATAATATGTGTGTCTCCGCACACCTGGGCCTAGGCTATTGATGGATTCAAGACAAGGTCGTTTTTATTGATCTCAGATTCTTAGTTTGTCAGTGTCAAAGTAGCCTGTTATTTCGATCATTTGTGAGGCAGCCGTTTCTGAGCTACTGGATACGGCGTGCCTGGCACCAACAATCATACCTACGGTGAGGCAGTCATGACATTTTGTCAGCTGGTAATTGTCACGCAAATGACTGCCGGTCTCATGGTAATTGACCGTTAATTAACATCAACATGTTTATCATCTCCGGACTTCTATATAAGCTGATGATGTGCGGCTTCGGCACATCTACATTTAAAAAAGTCTTATAAATCAATGTAATATAGCCTACACTATCAGAATAGTATCCATTATTTATGTATTTGTAAATAAAGCCAACAGGTACACACCGACACCGCTATGCCTCCACTCCCTAATAACCTACAGATGCTCCCTCTGTGCCTCTCTCTCTCACTCTCTCTTTCTGGCTCCAATTTAATAAAGTAGCAAAATCAATTGGCTTTTCAGCTCTTCCCTCACGGGGATCCGACCGGTTGTTCTTTAGGTACTTTCAAAAGGGGTTTTAAAAATGAATTCATGCATATTGGGTACGGGGCTTTCCTGTGTACCTTTTGGAATGGGAGCTCTAACTCCCATCACCATTTGTCCTCATCATTCATATTATTCTAATACCAGAGAGCACTGAGTACCAGGCCATTAGCGGGGGCCGTTAGCAAGTTTGGTAGTCTACCCATCAGCGCCATTCATTTGCACAGTTTTGGATAGGATTACCGTGACCAATGGTCACAGAGAATTTGACTGCGGTCATGACTCGTGACTGCCGGTGTGGCGATAATACGGTCACCGCGATAGCCCTAGTCATACCACGCTCAGGTGCCACTCATTTAGCCTATTCTAATGTTCAATCGAACAGTAACTGAAAGCCTCGATGCCCATCTGCCTGCTTTATATAACAAGTCACGGCCATGTGACTCACTGTCTATAGGAGCGATCCAATTTTGTGAACGGGTTGTTGTACCTAATAAACTGGCCTCTGAGTGTACAATTATCTGTAAGGTACCTCAGTCGAGCAGTGAATTTCAAACACAGATTCAACCACAAAGACCAGGTAGGCTTTCCAATGCCTTGCAAAGAAGGGCACATATTGGTAGATTAGTAAAAAAACAACAACAAAAAACAGACAATGAATATCCCTTTGAGCATGGTGAAGTTATTCATTAGACTTTGGATGGTGTATCAATACACCCAGTCACTACAAAGATACAGACGTCCTTCCTAACTCAGTTGCTGGAGAGGAAGGAAACCGCTCAGGGATTTCACCATGAGGCCAATGGTGACTTTAAAACAGTTACAGAGTTTATTGGCTGTGATAGGAGAAAACTGAGGATGAATCAACAACATTGTAGTTACTCCACAATACTAACCTAATTGACAGAGTGACAGAATAAAAAGTATGCTTTCCACCAGACACTGGGAGATTAATTCACCTTTCAGCAGGTTAATAACCTAAAACAAAAGGCCAAATCTTTACTGGAGTTGCTTTTAAAGAATAATGGGCAAATGTTGCACAATCCAGGTGTGGAAAGACTCACAGCTGTAATTGCAACCAAAGGTGATTCAACAAATGATTGACCCAGGGATACTTATGTCAATGAGATATTTATATTGTTTTTTCCCAATACATTTTCAAAAATGTCTAAAAACATGTTCTCACTTTTCCATGATGGGGCATTGTGTGTAGATGGGTGAACACACAAATATATTTAGTCCATTCCTACTTATATCAGCAAACTCGTAACAACATAATCAGTACGTAACTTCTATTCAATCAAATAAGCCATAACATGTCTTCTCATTGACCTCCATACAAAAATTCCACGCTTGGTAAGCGGAAAAAAATGAAAGAATGCCACTTGCTGGAGAAGACAGATTTTGGGCCCAGTTATCTCTCTCGCTTCGCATCTTCCTCTGTCTGAACTCATGGCTGTTTTACTCTACAATAAAAATATCAACCTCTGTCCCAAACACAGACTGCAGCTTAGGCTAGTTCTAAAACCAGTAAGTGGAAGTATGTTAGTATGTGGAACCTTTAGCATGTGCAGTTTTTTTTAACAACAAAACAATTTGTGAGGTCTTCCTTGGAGGTACCATTTTAAAGCATTCTAAACTGCAAGTAATGTCGTTCCAAAATAAACTTATCAGCCTTTCTAGCCATAACCTTTGAACTGTAAATACTACTTCCAATCAACTCACGTAAGCAAAGCTGAATCGCCTTAAGTCAGCAATCATAGTAAGACATCAAATATAAAATCAAGTTTAGTAGTAAAGGAAGAGTTTAATGTCACACATACATGCCAGAGGCAGCCTTTCTATTTACCAGGGAGGGTCATTCAGACAGACTCCTATAGTTTCAAGAGGAGAAGAGGCAGAGCAGGCCTTTTAAACGTGGTCATGCTTGTTTCCCCTAGTGAGACAAAGTGTCAGTTAGCCGAAGCAAATCCTGCAGCCCTTCTGCTCTCTGACAAACCCCGAGGTCCCCACATAAATCTTACTGCAATGTTATCTCTACTCAGACCCAGGGAGGCAATCCTCTTAGCTCCCTCACCCAACACACAGAGAGAGAGAGAGAGAGAGAACCCTATATAAAATGTACACAGTTTATGTGTGAAGGAGAGAAAACCCCAGAGAAACATAAAGAGTCAGAGAGAGAACCCTACAGTATATAGATGTATGGTACCAGTTGATGACAGAAAGCTAGATGGAAGGAACACATCCACCCTGATAGTGGGCTGTGACCATTAGCTGCTTTACCTGGTAGAGAGCCAGAGAATGGCCATATCTCTGCAGAGGACCACTATTGATTGGCACCACATCCCAAGTGCTGCTCTCCATATTATAACTGCAGAGAGGAAAAAAAGAGTCAGGCGTGGGAACATTCAACAAATAGATAGATAGAGAGAGTGGAGGGAGAAGTTAGTGATACAGAGATATTACATGTAAAGGGAGACAAAGAGAGATGAAGTAGTCGAGAGGAGAGAGAGACAGAGTTTGGAGCAAAAGACAGGAAGGAGAGAGACAAATATATAGGAGGTAAATAGACACAGAGAGAGATGAAGAGAAAGGCACACAGACAGACAGACAGACAGACAGAGACACAGACAGACAGAGACACAGACAGACAGACAGACAGACAGACAGACAGACAGACAGACAGACAGACAGACAGACAGACAGACAGACAGACAGACAGACAGACAGACAGACAGACAGACAGACAGACAGACAGACAGACAGACAGACAGACAGACAGACAGACAGACAGACGTTCCAGGCCTCTCTTCAGTCAGTGCCTTACTTGAGCACCATGTGGAAGGAGCTGTAGTTGAAGGTGTATCCTCCAACGACCCACATGAGTTTCCCGTGGACCACAGTCTTATGGGAGGCCCTGCCCAGAGACTGTCCGAAGGGCTTGACATTAGGCATCACCCAATAAGACTCTGTGGATGGTACTGACAGAGCACAGTCTGGGCCTGGAGAGGACGACAACACATGACTCAAACACATGACAAATACCTACAAATACATGAGGTGTGTTTGTAGCAAAAGACTCATCAAAAACACTTCAATACAGCTGACAACCAAAGTGGTACCACAGCACCATCATCTGGTGAAGGGCCTGATAACACAGCCTATGTCATGAGGGAGGTCGGCCATGATGGTGAAGAGCTCACATGATAACAGGACCCCACCACCCAGAGGCCAACTGGTGGCAGAACCATTAGGGGTTTTAATCAGGAGGGAGGGACTGATTCATCAAACCCAATTATGAGAAGGACCCGATGATATTGGCCTCTGTTGGCCTCTATTAGAGTGGGGGACAGACAGTGGAATGGGTGGTTGTGATCAGGTCTATGGGCCAGCACGCTGTCTAACCCAATACATCAGTGGAGAAAACCTCATTAGTGTGATATAATCAATGACCAGCAACTCATAAAATAGAAGTGGCACCAGCTCTGTCTCATTGAGAGGTGCTTGGTTGGTTCTACTGTAAGGATGAAGTATTATGTTGTATGTTGTAATTATTTGCACCAAAGCAAATAAGTGAAAGACAAAACAGTACAGACCATACAAATAAAAAAAATTGTGCAGGTGAGGTTGTAAGCCCAAAAGGCTTGTGATGAACCATACCACAAGTAAATGTACAAAAGTTTGTTCAATCAGTTAAACAAAGCATATTAATTATAATTGTATATTATATACTCAGTATACCATGTTTTGATTGATTGAGTGTGTGAGAAAGAGAGAGATAGGATACATGGTAGGGGATTATTGGGTAGTTTGGTTCACCAGGCTGACCCCCAGTCTTCGCTTGAAGTTATTGAGGGATGATGAGGTTTTGGCAAGGTAAAGATAAGAATCCCAGAGTATGGTACCTCTGTATCTGTTAGAGAATTGACTATGTGAGGTGCGCCAGTGGGGAGGCTGAAGGTTATCGCAGTGTCTTGTGTCAAATAGATGGATTTCAGAATTAACCTGGAAGAATCAATTGAAGGGTTTAGGTAAACTGTCTGGGAAGTATGAGTATTTGTACATGAAAGTAGATGAAAGTGCATAATTGGCATACATTAACATCACAAATAGACAAGATATTGAGTTTCTTCAACAAAAGGTGCAGATGGAGCCAGGTAATTAGAGAGGTGGCTAGTCTTTTGTATGATGAGTAATTTGTGTAGGAAGGAGGCATATGTACTGGCCCAGGCAATACTACAGTAAATGAGATATCGGTAAATGAAGCTATAGTATAGAGTTAGGAAGCAAGCCTGATGAACCAAACCGCTAATCTTTCTGATGATAACAACAGCATCACTTTGCTGCAGACAAATTGAATAGGATCTTTCAAGGATAACTTTTCGTCAACTAAAACAGAGGAATCTAGTGGATGTGAATTGTTAAATTTTATTCCCACCAATTGAGATTCTGGCTCTTTTTTTTATACAATATTTAAAAATATCTTATTCTCATGAGTGAATGCAAAAAAGGTTGATTTTTTTACATTTAAAGATCATTTGTTTACCTGGAACCATTCAGAAAAGGTGTTCATGACTGAGTTGGCTTCATTAATTGGTGAATAGAAATATGGTGTGATAAAATCAAATTGGTATCATCAGCAAAGAGAATGGGAGATACGGTAGAAGACACAGTAGCTAGGTCATTGATATACAGTAGATCAGGAATATCAAAGGTCCAATTATCAAACCCTGTGGTACGCCACAGATGCACAGCCATTTGTAAGATGCACAGCCGTTTGTATGAACAAATTGTGCTCTATCATTAACATAACTACGAAGCATTCGGAAAGTATTCAGACACCTTGACTTTTTCCACATTTTGTTACGTTACAGTCTTATTCTTAAATGCATCAAATATCTACACACAACACCCAATAATGCCAAAGCAAAAACAGGTCACTATACATTTTTGCTAATGTATAAAAACTAAAAACTGAAATATCACATTTACATAAGTATTTAGACCATTTACTCAGTACTTTGTTGAAGCACCTTTGGCAGCGATTACAGCCGAGTCTTCTTGGATATGACGTTATAAGCTTGGCACACCTGTATTTAGGGAGTTTCTTCCATTCTTCTCTGTAGATCCTCGAAAGCTCTGTGGGGTTGAATGGGGAGAGTTGCTGCACAGCTATTTTCAGGTATCTCCAGAGATGTTTGATTGGGTCCGGGCTCTGGCTGGGCACCTCAAGGACATTCAGAGACTTGTCCCGAAGCCACTCCTGCGTTGTCTTGGCTGTGTACTTAAGGTTGTTGTCCTGTTAGAAGGTGAACCTTCACCCCCAGTCTGAGGTCCTGAGCGCTCTGTAGCAGGTTTTCATCAAGGATCTCTATGTATTTTGCTCCGTTCATCTTTCCCTCTATCCTGACTAGTCTCCCAATCCCTGCCGCTGAAAAACATCCCCACAGCATGATGCTGCCACCACAATGTTTCACCATAGGGATGGTGCCAGGTTTCCTCCAGACGTGATGTTTGGCATTCAAGCCAAAGAGTTCAATCAGACCAGAGAATCTTGTTTCTCATGGTCTGTGAGTCCTTTAGGTGCCTTTTGGCAAACTTTAAGCGGACTGGCTTTCGTTTGGCCACTCTACCATAAAGGCCTGATTGGTGGAGTGCTGCAGAGATGGTTGTTCTTCTGGAAGGTTCTACGATCTCCAGAGAGGATATCTGTGGATATGGGAGAATGCAGAGAGAATGCCACGAGTGTGCAAAGCTGTCATCAAGATAAAGGGTGGCTACTTTGAAGAATCTCAAATATAAAATATTTTTTTATTTGTTTAACACTTTTTTGGTTACTACATGATTCCATGTGTTATTTCATAGTGTTGATGTCTTCACTATTATTCTACAATGTAGAAAATAGTACAAATAAAGAAAAACCCTTGAATGAGTAGGTGTGTCCAAACTTTTGACAGGTACTGTGTACTCATGAAAAACGTAATAATGCAATTTAAAAAAGTCATATTTCATGATCAACCGTGTCAAACGATTTGGATAGATCTAAATGTCAAGAGCGTATTCATTGTTGTTATGGGCTGTACAGATTTTATCCACAAGTTGCAAAAGGGCCATATCTGTGGAGTAGTTTTTACAAAAACCATATTGGTGCTCAATACAGTGTTGAATTAAATATTTGAACATTCTCTTATATACCAATTTTTCTAGGATTTAAAAAAACATGGTAGTCCAGATATTGGGCGATAATTTGTAAAAGTTATTGAATCTTCAGATTTATAGCGGGGGATAACTTTGGCAATTTTCTTATCTTTAGGAACAATACCAGATTTGGTGAAGATATACTTTTGAGGTTCAGTAATCAAGAAGGACACTGATTTCACCAGAGGCACCAATCTCATCTTGACCTGCTGCTGATATCTTTAAGTTACCAATTACCTCCATTACATCAGGAGGATCAAACTGAAGCAGAGAAGGGATATGTCCCTTAATGTAATCCAAGGGATTTTCATCAGTTTTTTCAATTTCTTTGACAGAGATGAACCCACATTCACAAAAAATGTTATTCACTTCACATGAAGTAACATCAGGATCACTATAGATCTTATTTCCAACAATACATTGAGGTGGGATAGCTGTAGATGCATTTTTCTTATTCAACAGTTGATTGATGATTTTCCAAGATTACTTTATATTATTTTAGGACTCTTGGAATTTGTTAGTAAAATATATTTTGGGGGACATCCGAAGTAGGTGAGGAAATTTGTTCTTATACTTTTTGTAATTTGCAGAATTCAGGAGAAACTTTTTATACAACTTGTTTTTTTTACTGAGTATTTTTTTTTTACTGGTTGTAAACCAAGGTTTCCAGAACCCTTCTGCTGCTCTCTTACATGGTTTAACTAAGGGAAAGCAGTTGTGAAATACAGAGTTGAAAGATGTGAGAAAAGTCAGGTAAGCAGATTCTACATCGGCCTGATTATAAACATGAAATGTCATCAATCAACATCTTAAAACGCTCACAATGACTTTTGTTAAATATTTTACATTTAACGTTATTAATCATTCCCGTCTGTTCATGTCCAGCTGCCAAAGAGAGGTGTAAAATTGGAAAGTGATCAGAAATGTCAGTATAAAGTATACCTGTATTAGCCACATTATTCAAATAATTTGTAAAAATATGATCAATAAAAATGAAAATGAACTGGTCACTCGTGGGATCATAGATGAGGGGATACAGATAGCTGAAATCAGATGCAGTGAGTGGTTCTCACTTTTAAATACATTCATGTTGTAATCACCCAATATACACATTTATCTTCAATATTAATCAAATCCAAGGTAGACACAAGGATATCAATGAAACAAACTACCAATGTCAGAATCGCGTGTCCTCTTTACAGGTTGTTAAATTGCTTAACATTATAGTAACCACAAGTCATAGACTTATTTCTGGTAATATTCAGGACATTTTTGTCAGGATCAACCCAATCATTCTATTTATTTTTGGCTTCATTAATATCTAATGGGTTAAAGACCATGTTATCAGGGTTGATATCCTGCCCAACTAAGAGAGATACACAGTCGGAATCATCCAGATCATCCAGAGAGTGGAACGGAAACATAGAAGTGCATGCCTCACATGTCCAATACAACCATACATTTGTGTTAGTTTTATCAATAGGGGTGCACTTCCTATGGGATGCACATGGACACAGTCCACATAACACCACTGAAGACTTCAGAGGGTTATGACATTAAGAGCAATGTCTGTTTTTGGTCATGAGGTTAGATGAAACACATGAACAAAGTAGAGTAAATATGTGTATGAATACATCACCAAATCATACAGTATTCGAGTGAGAATAAAACCTCCATTACCACTAGATGGCAGACATGGAATATAAAGATATCTCCTCTTGGTGAACAGACAATTGAGCCCCACAGTGGATGCGTCATAATACCCATAAAACTTAGCGGTCAAACATGGAAATGGTTCCAGTTGTTTTTCCAGCATTCATTTTATCCATTGTGGATTTTAGAAACACTTCAAATAAGGGTTGTGTTTCGTGTAGACGTACCCTGGCGTGATGTTTTGATAACCATGTAAATCTCTCTCGGACAAGGTGACTTTCATCAATATATTCAGCTCTATTTACTCTCAGATTCGAAAAAGCTAATTAGCATCAAAGTCGACATCATACAAGACTACAAAACCCTGCAAACTCCTGCACGTCATCTCTAGCTGACACCAGCACAAAATATAAAACAGCATATTGTGATTGTGATGGGTGAGTTACAAATGGACAAATGTAATGCAGGTTTTATAGAAAATACTAGATCAACTCCAGCAGAAGGAGAAACACAATTAACAGACTCAAAACAAGGAAGCCATCTTTAAACACAGCTATATCAACACCCTTCTTGTCAATTGAACAGGTCCATGTTGCTGCTGTCATTTGTGAGCAGCACATTTACCACTGCATTCAGTCTGAACCCCAGAAAAGCAGGAGGACAGCACTACACAGGAGAAAAGGGTAGCAAAACAGTACACCACAAAACTTTTAAACATGTTACTGAGTCTAGATGTTATCAAATCAGAGGAACAACAAGTGAAGAAAGCAGCATAGGGAAAATGGGTGAAGGTAGGCTGCGTTTATAGAGATAAGATGGAAAGTTCCAAAGTGTCCAAAGTTGAGGGACCATGGGGCATAAAAGGCATAGTGTGGAATAAGGGGTAGCTAGAGAGAAGATTGGTCATGGAATAAAGATACAAATGGGGTGCTAGTGTGCCTGCACCCCTTTTAAATCGTTGTCACAAATATCCGCCCCATGTCCTGTCATACTCAGGGTCTCAGCGTGTCCCTTGACGTCATTCCGTTTCAGTTGCAGCACTCAAATCCTGGTCATCGTGTGTCTGATAATCACAACATTAAAGACAATGAGTGATCACAGAATTCCACAAATTGAGCCATAGACAATACAACTTAAGCATTGCGGACAGCATTTAGTTGACAACATGGTGGTTTACACTATCTTACCTCAGCTGTAGGTCCATTTGAGTGTGTGTGGTTACATAGGCCTGCACATCAACCAGTACTGGGGGCATTGGAGACTTGGAATGCTTGCTCTCAAAGTGCTGCTTGAATGCCTTCGGGTCTGCCTCTATAAAGGTCAAGTACAAAATGGAGGAAGTTAACAATCTGTGGCTTAGATTGAATTCAAAGTTGACACAAATGATAAACTAAGCAATACGATACAACAAACTACTACACATGAAAGACTGTCTCACACAGGCCAGTACAATAGTCTACACATGGAGAGGAACCTAAAAGGCACATACAGTACAAAACAATCCTACTCACCTGACAAACAGGGCAGGTGTGGACCAGGGCTGCCCTGGATGCAGTCTTCTGGTTCGCAGCTGCTCCCTTCTTTTTAGCAGAAGCCGCCATGGCATCAGTCAACAAGTTCAACTTCAACTTGAGAGTGGAGCATGCGCTAAATATAAACCTGGAATACTGTTCCAGGTTGAAACGGCTAACCTAGTTGAGAGGTGATAAGACTCAGGCACACCCATTGGTTCTGGAATAGAGAAGGTGCAAATAAGGTTTGCAATTTGGCATCAATAACATGACAGTAATTCTACCTCAAAAACAAACGGGTGAATACCAATTAATTTACAACCCACCATAGCAGGTAGGACTAAATAAGGTTACATAACCTTGCCTACTAGCTATACTAATGATCTGCTGTCCAGAGGGAAACAGCTAACATATCAATGTTTTCCTGCAGTAAAGTAAGCACACTGTTGACACGAGAGGATGCTAATCAGTCCGTCTCTGAAACCTGTCAAAAAGCCAGACTTAAATAATACAGATAGCTAGGATAGACCTCAGTAGTAGGCTACCCACCCCTCACCCATAGACACAAACACACATTATCATCAAGAACGCCTAGCCCTAGCTTCATCATCTAAGTTAGCTAGTTAGTTAACTAGATGGCTTTTATAAACCAACAGTCTAGCTAAAGAAAGCTAAACTCGTTTTTATGCATTTAAAATGGCTAGACAATCTGCAGCCATTTAGCCAGGCTAATGTTGCTAACTAGCTGACCATGATCTAGCTAGCTAGATAACAGGCATTTTCAATGTCAAACTTGCCCAAGACAGTTAACAGAATTGTCAATTTAAACAACTTTAGCCAATTTATTAATTACAAAATGTAGCTCACATAAGATAGTTAATCCAGAGATTCTTACCTTTGCCTCGATTCGGCAGTCTTGTCCAGATCATCATGGCCCTGGTGAGTGACGTGAAGCTTGAGACAGGCATTTGTAATTCTGTATGATAGCCACATTAGCAGCTAATTAGCATTACATTTTTGAGGGGTAAATAGAGGTGAATATACTGATAAAAGTCACCTTGTCCGAGAGAGATTTACATGGTTATCAAAACTTCACGCCAAGATAAGCCTACACGAAACACAACTCTTATTTGAAGTGTTTCCAAAATCCACGATGGATAAAATGAATGGTGGAAAAACAATTAGAACCATTTCTGTTTGACCGCTAAGTTTATTGGGTATTATGACTCATACTGTGGTAGACTATATATAGCAAGTATTATATTTAGTGTAGCATGTATGAATAAGGAGGATGGATTATAGTTCAGAGAGAATGAAGAAACCTATGGTCTTCCACCATCACCTCAAGGTTAGATTGTTAGAGCATGGGATACTCAACATCAAAAGGCTCCAGCTGTCAAACTGTCGAAAAAGTGTAGGACATTATCCAACAGCTCACGTGGATCCTAAAACGTGTCAACATGACCCCATTCTCTTCATATAAACAAAGACTGTCATACAGTGTCTGCTGAACACACCAGGTGTCAGGTGTGCGCCTATGTTCACAGTTCTCTTTTCAGCCAGAAGATAGCCGTGTGACTCAATCTACAAGAACACAAAGAACTTACCTTTGTCATTGAAGAAAGAATGAATGAACCCTATAAACCACCATGAAGATACCACACCATGGTGACAACATTGACACAATATTAGAATAACCATGGCCCTAGCCCCACCTTGCCAGCTGTCGTTACAGACACAGCTTTTCTCCCCAGTGAGGTCACAGTAGCCATGGTCGGGGCTGCCACAGTTGTTCCTGCAGTAGGGGATGTCACAGGCCTCGCCCTTCCAGTACTTATCACACTCACAGTACACCCGGCTGGCGATGGAGTTCCCTGTGCTGCATTTCCCATGGCCTGAGCAGTTATTGGGGCACGAGTTGACCCTGCAGACACAGAAAAGAGAGATGGGAGGAATGGGGATGTACATTTGGAAAGGTCATCATTGTAATAATTGAGGAAAAACAAATAGCTGACAGAATGATTGATTAACAGAGGTGATTGACATCCACTGAAGCATTATTTTTCTGGGAGCAGAACAGATAGAGTGAGATACAGAGGAATCAAGAGAGAATTAGAGAGAAGTGCGAAAGAGATACAGACAAAATAATTGAGAAAAAGGGAAGGTACAGTAGACAGAGAGACAGAAGTCAAGGATTCAGGATAATGCATGGGCTTTTCAGCAACAGGGGGATGATAATGTTTCGGGCTGTGACAGCAGCATTGCTATGGCAACACCTTTATGGCCACATGGTGTATGTCTGTGCTGGAGGCCTTGAGGCTGAGCTAGACTCTAGTCTGCTGCTTTGTGAGGCAACCCAATGAATACTTTTTCAGAATCACACACACATACACACACACGTCTCTCGTATGTCAATGGGTGTTATCTCCTTAGCTGTAATGGTGTTCCCCAGCTACTCCTGTGACAGACATTGTAGACCCTAGAGAGGATGGGATGTGGTCTGAGGTTGTATGTGTGCAGGAACACATAGAGAGGAAAGACGATTTAATGGGGACATGGCTCTTAATCATCCCACTGTCTGCTACTGAGTCAGAGACTTCCCCAATGGTGATGTACTGTAGAGGTGAGGACTTTGTAAACGTAAAGTGTGTTTATTGGCTGGGGCCACTCACGAGTAGGAGATGTGGAATCCAGTCAGGTTGTAGGCAGCGTCACTGAAAAAGTGCAACAGTGCGTATCCAGAGGTGGCTACCACTTCCGGAACAGTCTCGTTCCCTCTCGTTTCCGGGACAACGAGACCGCTGTGGGAGAAGAAGAGAAAAATACATTAATGATAGAGTATTCACACACACACACACAAAACACAAATGCATACTAAGCTCCAAAAGCATGCTGGGTAAATGATCACCCAGTCACCCTTGACTGCTGAGCTGGGATTGCTGTCACCATGACAACCCCCCCTTCCCTCGCTACATCATTGGGAGAAAGTGATTCCTTTCTCTCCTTGGGATCGATCCCTCTATCGCATGGAGGATCAAGCTCAGGCCTGAACAGCACAGCACACACAGTACACACAGCAAAGCCACATCAAGGTTATTGGAGAGGGTGGAGAAATCCACTCTAATCTGTTTACCAGCAGTCAGACAGAGTCCCCACTGGGAGGACCACACCCAGGCTCCTAGGCGTAACACAAAGACCACACAGCCAATACTGATGGACCAGGGGAGAGTCGATGGTGAAGGACCCCAAGTGGAAGGAATTACATTGTGGACCTATTGTTCAAAGGGAAGGGGGAGAGAGGGTGGCTAGGTGGGTGGAGAACATTGCTTCTAAAGACTGGAGAGGAGGAACACCTAAAAGCTAAATGTAGAATATGAATCAATTGATTCATGGATAACACCCACTCGTTACCTACAGTATATTGCAGAGAGAGAACAATTCCTCTTCAGCTAGCCAGTATTCTGAATCCCTTCTGTGGGTGTTGCAGTATGTGTAGATTCTACAATCCTCTGTATTATTTAGCTGCATGTGTTCTGCACAAATTAGGCTTTGGAGGTATACAGTATTTGGTGTTCATGCATGCACAGTGACCCGCATACTAGAGAGTAAACATGTATCTACATAGAGTATGATGACACACCTGAATACTGCGACCAGAGGTGCATAGATGGAGTCTCCGTCATAGACGTACGTGTGGTCCCAGCTACATTCCGTGGCAAAATGGTTGAAGCGCAACCTGAGCACAGCGTTTGGGCTGAAGGACAGAACATAGAACATGGTTTAAAACGGGCTGCAGAGGTAACTAGATCTTTACAACTGCCCACATCTGACCAGGATTCTTTACATTAGACAAAGAATGTAACACTAAGACCATTGAACAATGACAATCAGTCTAAGAATTAATTCATACTGTACGGAATGTAGAGAAAAGGGGGTATGAATAGCGATAGGAGGGAGGAGGAAAGAGAGAAAGAGCTACTTACTAGCCCTCGATCAGCCAGGTGCACTTGGTCTTGTACTTGTAGTTGATTGGTCCATCGGTGAGGGAACCCGATGACTCTGTTAACCTAGCAAAGAGTGAAAAGCAGCAATTACTACGTGGAGAGAGGGATGGATAGGTCACAGTTGGGTCACTGTTTAAAAAGAAGATGGAGAATAAGCTATAGGATGAAAAAGAGGTACAGCCGACTAGCGATAGCTAACACTAACTATCACCTATTCCCTCAGTCACTAGAGTGTATAGAATTAATTCAAACTCCAAATAGGTGAGAATGAAGAAATGTTGTCCCATTTGCAACACGGACTGTCCCAATTAGGCCTACTATTAAAACACTCTGTTATTATACTCCTGTCCCTCTGCACAACAATCATACACTACACCTTATACATCATGAATAAGAAAGCTGGCCAGCATATCAAATCTATTATATGAGGTCAATAAACATCACCAGGAAAACACCTGCATCTCTTGGCTGAGTAGGAACACATAATAGAATGGCACTCAGCATGGTGAGAGGACGGGGAGGGAGACAAATTTGTCAGCCGTGGGTTTGCCTGCTGCATTTTATGTGCATATAAATGAAAAACTACTCCAACATGTCTATCATATGAGCCCATCAATGTGGTTCAGCTACAGTACATTTCCTGTGAGTAAGTGTCGTCTAAGGTGCGTGTTTGAGTGTCTGTTTGTGCGTTGGCATTCTCTACATGTGATCACATTGAGGGCCTTCCTCATTTCAAATGGGGAATTTAGGGACAGATATGGGTCTGCTTTAAGGAGTCCTTAACTGAACAACAATCCCAACAACCATCTCAACCAATTACACTGAAACCAGGGCCATAACTTTCTGTAAACAAATCTGTGCGCAAGATGCAATTTGAAGCGTGGTAAATTTACTGTTTAAGAAAAAGCCCCTTTATAATAAAGCCATAATAACATATGTGACGTGGCATAGGCTACAGTTGAGCAGAGGCTTTTTTAGGATTTCCACACATGGATAGTATTTTTTAGCAGGGTCCGACAAATGTTTTTTTGCTTTTAAAAACGCATTTCATGCAATTCTACACAATTTACATGATAGAAGAGATTGGCAGAGTATTTTTTTTAATACCACACAAATTGCAAAAATATTTATATAGGTTACAGTAGGCTACTAAATACAATTTCCAGTGGGCGACTGACTCACCTAATGATGAAGCCATAGGCTACTACTCACGGTGAGGGCCGATGCGCGTGTCTTGGAAATAGCCTATCTCAAGATGAGCTACTTTGAAAAACAGTGCTGCCGTTTGGAAAAAAAATGTAAATAAAAATTTGAGAAAAACAAATCTATTGGTTGTACAGACAGACTTGTCTTCTCTTTTCAGCAGCTGGCATTTTCTTTCCAAACTGTACGTTTTTCCCGTAAATGTATATTGACAGCCACAACCAACCTTACAGTTTTATTATAATCGATAGATGGCAGTTCCCATTCGAGTCAGGACTGGCAGCCATTGATATAGTAACCACAGAGTTTAATAGTCCAATGGCCAGGCTAAGAGGTTCCAAAACCCTTCTATGGATTATGTCTATGTCCACAATGCAAAAGCTGTATATTTGGGTGCATGCTGGCCAAATTGCGACCTTCCCGAATGTAGGCAACTGGTGGTAATTACCAAAATAAAGGAAATACTTGAGTAAATGAGGGATACAAATAACATGTTATGCTGTGGGGTGCATTTTCCGGGCATGGTTTAGGTCCACTTGTGGAATCTATGCCAAGGTGTATTGAAGCTGTTCTGGCAGCTTGTGGTGGCACAACACCCTTTTAAGATACTTAATGTTGGTGTTTCCTTTATTTGGGCAGATACCTGATACATCTTAATCCACAGTTATTTTTATAAACTATTGATCATTTGTGGATAAATCATTTTTATTTCACCTTTATTGTACCAGGTAGGCTAGTTGAGAACCAATTCTCATTTACAACTGCGACCTGGCCAAGATAAAGCAAAGCAGTTCGACACATACAACACAGAGTTACACATGGAATAAACAAACATACAGTCAATAATACAGTAGGAGAAAAAAAAGTCTATATACAGTGTGTGCAAATGAGGTAAGATAAGGGAGGTAAGGCAATAAAATAGGCCATAGTTGTGAGGTAATTATGATATAGCAATTAAACACTGGAGTGATGTACAGTATGTGCAGAAGATGAATGTGCAAGTAGAGATACTGGGGTGCAAAGGGGCAAAATAAATACATAAATACAGTATGGGGATGAGGTAGATGGATGGGCTATTTACAGATGGGCTATGTACATGTGCAATGATCTGTGAGCTGCTCTGACAGCTGGTGCTTGAAGTTAGTGAGGGAGATAAGAGTCTCCAGCTTCAGCGATTTTTGCAGTTCGTTCCAGTCATTGGCAGCAGAGAACTGGAATGGAAGGCGGTCAAAGGAGGAATTGGCTTTTAGGGTGACCAGTGAAATATACCTGCTGGAGCATGTGCTGCGGGTGGGTGCTGCTATGGTGACCAGTGAACTGAGATAAGGCGGCGCTTTACCTAGCAAAGATTTGTAGATGACCTGGAGCCAGTGGGTTTGGCGACGAGTATGAAATTAAGCTCTCTGGTGTATTTTGAACAATAAGAGCGGGCTCCTGGGGTCGATATTTTATTTAAATAATATATTTTTGCCTCTTGGGCCCCCTGACTCACATAATTGACCAGTCACATTTATTTATTATGCAGTTAATTTATATATTTTTATGAATCATTTACCCAATCAAGGCAGGGCCCCCTAGTTACCCACGTGTGCCCACTACCTCCTCACTACCTGTGGATGTATTTCAAGGCCTACCTTCAAATGCCACTTTGCTTGACATCATGGGAAAATCAAAAGAAATCACCCCCCCAAAATTTTTTGAGTCTGGTTCATCCTTGGGAGCAAATCCAAACACCTGAAGGTACCATGTTAATCTGTACAAACAATAGTATGCAAGTATAAACACAATGGGACCACGCAGCCGTCATACCGCTCAGAAAGAAGACGCGTTCTGTCTCCTAGAGATGAACGTACTTTGGTGCGAAAAGTGCAAATCAATCCCAGAACAACAGCAAAGGACCTTGAAGATGCTGGAGGCAACAGGTACAAAAGTATCTATATCCACAGTAAAACGAGTCCTATATCGACATAACCTGAAAGGCCGCTCAGCAAGGAAGAAGCCTTTGCTCCAAAACCGCCACAAAAAATCCAGACTATGGTATGCAACTGCACATGGGGACAAAGATCATACTTTTTGGAGAAATGTCCTCTGGTCTGATGAAACAAAAATAGAACTGCTTGGCCATAATGACCATCGTTATGTTTGGAGGGAAAAGGGGGAGGCTTGCAAGCCAAAGAACACCATCCCAACCGTGAAGCACGGGAGTGGCAGCATCATGTTGTGGGGGTGCTTTTCTGCAGAAGGGCCTGGTGCACTTCACAAAATAGATGGCATCATGAGGCAGGAAAATTCTTTGGATATATTGAAGCAACATCTCAAGACATCAGTCAGGAAGTTATAGGTTGGTCGCAAATGGGTCTTCCAAATGGACAATCAATCAATCAAATGTATTTATAAAGCCCTTCTTACATCAGCTGATGTCACAAAGTGCTGTACAGAAACCCAGCCTAAATGACCCCAACCATACTTCCAAAGGTGTGGCAAAATGGCTTAAGGACAACAAAGTCAAGGTATTGGAGTGGCCATCACAAAGCCCTGACCTCAATCCTATAGAAAATGTTTGGGCAGAACTGAAAAAGCGTGTGCAAGCAAGGAGGCCTACAAACCTGACTCAGTTACACCAGCTCTATCAGGAGGAATGGGCCAAAATTCACCCAACTTATTGTGGGAAGCTTGTGGAAGGCTACCCAAAACGTTTGACCCAAGTTAAACAATTTAAAGGCAATGCTACCAAATACCTCTGACCCACTGGGAATGTGATGAAAGAAATAAAAGATGAAATAAATCATTCTCTCTACTATTATTCTGACATTTCACATTCTTTTATTTTTTACCCCTTTTTTCTCCCCAATGTCATCCAATTGTAGTCTTGTCTCATCACTGCAACTCCGATACGGACTCAGGAGAGACAAAGGTCGAGAGCCATGCGTCCTCCGAAACACAACCCAACCTAGCCGCACAGCTTCTTGACACAACATACATCCAACCCAGAAGCCAGCCGCACCAATGTGTCAGAAGAAACACGGTACAGCTGGCGACCTGGTCAGCATGCACTGCGCCCAGTCCGCATCAGGAGTCACTCGTGCACGATGCGACAAGGACAACCCTCCCTAACCCGGACGACACTGGGCCAATTGTGCGTCCCCCCATGGACCTCCCGGTCACGCCCGGCTGCGACAGAGCCTGGGCTCGAACCCAGAATCTGCGATGCAGTGCCTTAGACCACTGCGCCACCAGGGAGGCCAACATTTCACATTCTTAAAATAAAGTGGTGATCCTAACTGACCTAAGACAGGAAATTTTTACTAGGATTAAATGTTAGGAATTGTGAAAAACTGAGTTTAAATGTATTTGGCTAAGGTTTATGTGAACTACCGACTTCAACTGTACATACATACATACATATGTATTTTAAATGTTGCTTCCTCTTGGGCCCCCCACGGGCCTGGGCCCAGGGGCTTCAGCCCTGGTAAGCCCCTGCATTAATCCATCCCCTGACTGAAACCACAAGAGAAAATACAAGAGTGTTATCGAAAAATCTTTAGCTTTCACATTCAGAAAGCATCTGCCCTGTTTAATGGACATTACCCCCATCTTCAGCCACACATCCCTATAGAGACTATTAGACAATGCTATTTTCAGGTCACCTTGATGTCATGGGACAAAATAGAAGACTATTGAAGGAGTGCCAGGAGCTGATGTCTTCAGGACATTGACATGTCCCCAGTATTTGACATAGCATTCTTACTGCTGGGAACCTGGGACACTGTGGTCAACTGGCACCTAGCCACATCACTCCCTGGCATCAGCCTAGAACACAAACCCTCCAACTACACTGTGTGTGTCTGTGTGTGTGTGTGTGTGTGTGTGTGTGTGTGTGTGTGTGTGTGTGTGTGTGTGTGTGTGTGTGTGTGTGTGTGTGTGTGTGTGTGTGTGTGTGTGTGTGTGTGTGTGCGTGTGCGTGTGTAGGGGGTGAGTCGTAGGGCATCTAAGGCTGAGCAGTGACTGTCTCATATTTACATATCAGCAGATCCGAGACCTTATCACAATGACCTTATGTCACAACATATCATGTAGAAGACACAACAACGACTTCTCAACAACCTTGATGCACAGCAGAATATGCATTAACGGAACCGCTCTACAAACTGACAGAAATCACACACATCTGGAATCATGCAGAGAGTACATTCAGCATGGAGTGAATTTAGCGAACCCCCTACTGTGTGGCATGACTCAGACAGAACGACAACTGCACTTTACACAGATACATTTTCAAAGGCATCTCCAGGGAATTATACAGAGAGAAAGTTAGAGTCAGAGAGAGAGAGAGAAGAGAGAGAAGAGAGAGAGAGTGCGAGAGAGAGAGAGAGAGCCAGCAGAGCGACTAGACTAGCAAAAACCCAAACTAAGCTGCATTGCGTTGCGTGTCTGAGCTTGGAACTAGTACTGACAGTACAACCCATCTGGCAGAGGTCATCCAGGACAACCAGTTCAGGGCCTGTGGCAGGGGTAGGATGAGGAACACACACACACACACACAGACAGAGAGACAGGCAGACAGAGACAGACACACACACACACACAAAGACAGACAGACAGACAGACAGACAGACAGACAGACAGACAGACAGACAGACAGACAGACAGACAGACAGACAGACAGACAGACAGACAGACAGACAGACAGACAGACAGACAGACAGACACATACTATAAACAGGCCAAACAACGCTACATTATACCACTCATGACCGGAGTTGGATCAGGGCCCTTGAGGGGCAAATGGGATGTCTCCCTGTAAAACAGACAGATTGCAGCGCAGCCTGACTCCAAGGAGGCATACTTACAAATAACACCAAGTGAGTGAGCTTCCACCTGGTTATGTTTGGGTCTCTCTCTCTCACTCTAGCTCTCTTTCACTCTCATTACCGCTCATTCACACTCACTCTCTATCTCTTTCTCTCTCACACTCTATCTCACTTTAATCCCAGGGATTGGAACAGAACTATAAATCAATCTCGAAGGCAGAGCTCAGATTGCCGTACTACACAGTTGTTATCCAATCCAAACAGACTACAACCAACAAGCTCAAATATTCAGATGAAACTCTTATGTTATTGGTCTAATGTCAGTCTACGAGAGAGAGATATTGTGTAGGTGTGTGTTTTCTACTCTGAGCCTGGGAGGAATATATTACTGACCGCCTGCAGTCATGCTGGAGACATCAAAGGCACAATTCATACTGTATTCCATGCAGGTAACAGATGTTGTGGAGAGTATAATGATACAGATAGCAGTACATTAATAGGCCTATGCTCTTTCCTTTAGTGTTAAACCCTTAACCTGGATAAGCACATTGACTGTTTTTCTAAAGAGCCTTTTAAGGACATGAGGATAAACGGTCATTCTTTTTAGACTTCAATCATGCGCCAATCTGACCACATTCAGGCCTATCGTCAAGAGTGGTCTGAGGCTGAGCCTTATAAGCATGAAATGCTACTAGGATTTAACGAGTGCATCTCAAATTGGGGTGAAGTGTGGAGGCCCATACATCTTTAATGTGGACCTGGAATGTCTTTGAAAACCGCCCTGAAAACCTGAGCCACTCAAAATGCACACGTCAAATTCCACAACACCCAACGCCGAGTTTTCACAGCGAGGGAGCTTTAGAAGATTAGACCAGCAGCAGACTCTCCCACAGAACGCAGGAAGACGAGGAGGCTTTAACCAAAGTGCTTCTCCTCCTCCTTTTGAATTCCACAAGAACAGAGACACATAAAAAGGCAGAGGAGTGGCGGTATGGGAGGCGAGTCAACCGTTATGAAATATTAATCTCCTCTGAGTGAATAATTGATTGTGTGTAGCAGATAGATGCACAGCGGCCGGTGTGAATCCCTTGACACTTCAGACTAGAAACGCCAGTTCCTCAGGTAGTGTAGGTAAAATAACTAACTAACTATCTCTTTTCATCATCCCCCCCTGCTATGCTCTCTTCCTCTCTCACTGTCACTCTCTTCCTTCCTCTATCTCTCTCTCACACACACACACACTTGCTTTCTTGGAAACAGATCCTATCACACACATTCTGACCTGGAAAAGAAGTGGAAAATCCCTATTGGTTTCACTTCCCTAAGGACACACCAACAGACTGGGAGGGGGAGCAGAAGAGACTGTGCCAAATATGTATTGCAGAGGAGAACAGGGAAGGATATACTGTAACATACAGTAACCTATCACAGCCCGCTAACCTAGTGACACCACAGGAAGCAGGTGCTGATCTATATGACCTCTGACCTCTAGTCCACACGTGTCTAATTTAAAAGGTTCTGGTTCCTTGGAGAGAAGACATCATCCTGTGACCTCACCATTAGTTTACTCCCAACTCTCTGCTCTCGCTGAGTCAGACTCTCCACAGCTGCGTTCTCCCCTACTGCTTCTCCTCCAACTTTCCTCACTGCACAATTATAGCAAATTGTTCATGATGCACAGATTTTCAGTCAGCTACAGTACTTTCTGCTTGTTACTTGGTAGCAACACTCCATGTTTCTTCTCTCCTGGGCTGTGTTCAGTGTTCTGAACATACCTGTCCCTCTCAGGGAGCTCTGACTGACCTGCCTCTCTGCCAGAAGCAGATCAAAGACTTGCTCCCACACTGCACAAGGGCTGTTGTACTAATTCATGAGTCCAGAGAGACTACATGGCAGAAGCGGAGAGAAGTGGTGAACAGGACCAGTTAGATAACCTCATTAATACATCCTGGCACTAGAGGGCAAGGGTATTAAGAGAGGCCACATGCATACTGACACTATCTAGACCTAGTCTGATCACATGGAGGAAGAGCATGCCCATAGTTCAGGTTCAAGTGAGGAAGATATACAGAGTGTGAAATGAGTCTATGTGGGAGGTTTTTGTTCTTTTGATTTCTGTAAGCAGTAGCTGGAGAGGTTTACAGTATGGAAAAACAGTAGTAAAATGAACCATTAATTAGATTTATCAAATTCCTCAAATGTCTCTGAAACAATGAATAATACAGAAGACTGATATGCAAATCCCTATAGTTAAATATCTGGTCACTCTGTCATTATCATGAAGTGTCAATAAAGCACAGTCATGCATCCCTCTCTCTATTGTTCAACCAATAAAAACACTCCAAACTCAGGAAAACAGAAATGCATTATATTGTTCAACATATAGAGAGTCCAAGTTTGTGAAAACATTTACACAAGGGTAAGTATACATACACGCATACACACACAAACAGACACACAAAGACAGATCTAGCTTGTGGACAAAGAGCTTAGTGACAGTGTCCAGTCAGCTGATAGTGACCTCATCTCAAGTGTTATACAACGTCGTCCCTTGTTAAAAAAACAAATAAAAATACTCCCCTGTTCAAGACAACTGCTTCGTCTGGGGACAGAGCAGGACCACCCTTACTGTCACATAGCCTCTATAGAGATTAGAGAACGACCGAGCTGATATATTGGGACGATATTGACCTTTTCTAGTCTAACGGCTATCAGCCCTTCTCTATCGGCTTTGCCGATAGTCCCTCTACATTGCAAAACTGCTGCTATGCCAGCCGCCACTCACTGCCTGAGCCACGAGCACTGCACAATGCAGAGGAATGTCTAGCTGGGAAAATTTGCAGCAGCAGCAAGCTAGCTCATTCTCCAACTGAAAGGTGCAGTATTGAGAAACGGATGAATTGACACAGTGTCCAAAATACAACTCCTGTCGCAAATATTAGTTTAGTTTAATTCACTAATAATAAGGCTTATGTCAACATGCCGGGACATGCATGCAATAAGCAAGCTAACTAGCTAAGCAGATAGCTATGTGACCTGTCAGCAAAGATTGCGATAACCCTTTTATCTGTGGTGTTAACTAGCTAGCTATATTAGCTACTATGCTAGATAGCTGGCTAGATAAACATGGTGCAAAGATATCAGATAAGATCTAATAGCCAACATAAAGTGCCTTCGGGAAATATCCAGACCCCTTAACTTTTTCTAAATTTTGTTATGTTACAGCCTTATACTATAACTGATTAAATCGTTCCCCCCCTCATTAATCTACACACAATACCCCATAATGACAAAGCAAAAACAGGATTTATTTTACTGAAATATCACATTTACATAAGTATTCAGACCCTTTACTCAGTGTTGTAATCACCTTTTGCAGTGATTGGCAGTGATTACAGCCTTGAGTCTTCTTGGGTATGACGCTACAAGCTTGGCACACCTGTATTTGGGGAGTTTCTCCCATTCTTCTCTGCAGATCCTCTCAAGCTTTGTCAGGTTGGATGGGGAGCGCCGCTGCACAGCTATTTTCAGGTTTCTCCAGAGATGTTCGATCGGGTTCAAGTCCGGGCTCTGGTTGGGCCAGTCAACGACATTCAGAGACTTGTCCCGAAGCCACTCCTGCATTGTCTTGGCTGTGTGCTTAGGGTCGTTGTCCTGTTGGAAGGTGAACCTTCGCCCCAGTCTGAGGTCCTGAGCGCTCTGGAGCAGGTTTTAAACAGGGATCTCTCCGTACTTTGTTGCGTTCATCTTTGCCTCGATTCTGGCTACTCTTCCAGTCGCCGGCGCTGAAAAATCCCCACAGCATGATGCTGCCACCACCATGCTTCACCGTAGGGATGGTGACATGTTTCCTCTAGAAGTGATGCTTGGCATTCAGGCCAAAGAGTTCAATCTTGGTTTCATCAGACCAGAGAATCTTGTTTCTCATGGTCTGTGAGTCTTCAGGTGCCTTTTGGCAGACTCCAATGTGCCTTTTAATGAAGAATGGCTTCTGTCTGGCTACTCTACCATAAAGGCCTGATTTTTGGAGTGCTGCAGAGATGGTTGTCCTTCTGGAAGGTTCTCCCATCTCCACAGAGGAACTAGAGCTTTGTCAGACTGACCATCAGGTTCTTGGTCACCTCCGTGACCAACCCCGATTGCTCAGTTTTGCCGGGCGGCCAGCACTAGGAAGAGTCTTGGTGGTTCCAAACCTCTTCCATTTAAGAATGGAGGCCACTGTGTTCTTGGGGACCTACAATGCTGCAGAAATGTTTTGGTACCCTTCCCCAGATTTGTGCCTCAACACAATCCTGTCTCAGAGCTCTACGGACAATTTCTTCGATCTCATGGCTTGGTTTTTGCTCTGACATGCACTGTCAACTGTGGTACCTTATATAGACAGGTGTGTGCCTTTCCAAATCATGTCCAATCAATTGAATTTACCACAGGTGGACTCTGAATCAAGTTATAGAAACATCTAAATGATGATCAATGGAAACAGGATGTACCTGAGCTCAATTTCGAGTCTCATAGCAGTGGGTCTGAATACGTATGTAAATAAGGTATTTTACTCCAAAAAGGTAACAGTACAGGGAAGGAAAAGGCTAATAACGTAGTCCGGGAGATCAGGCAAGAGGTTGATGACAGGAAATCTGATCGGCAAAAGTATAGGCAGGGAATAGGCAAAAAAGTGTTGTTAGTGAGGATGGCCAAAAACTACAATACACGGGAGGACTAATACGGGAATAAACAAAGCTCCAAATAGAATGTGTATCAAAACAAACAATACCTCACAGTGATGGGGTGCAAAGAACTGAACTAAATAGTGTGTGTAAATGACATACAGGTGTGTGAACAGGTGATCAGAATTCAGGTGATTGGGATCTGGAGAGTGAGCTGCATTCAGGGGATCTCTGTGTTTGAGAGTGGGAGCTGGAAAGTGAGCTGCGTTCAGGGGATTGAGAGTGTGAGTTGGAAGCAGATGCTACATTATGGGGTATTGTGTGTAGATTACTGAGTATTTTTTATTTATTTAATCCATTTTCGAATCAGGCTGTAACGTAATAAAATGTAGAATAATATCAATGGGTCTGAATACTTTCCGAAGGCACATTAGCTCGCTAATGTTAGTTGGTTATCATTTTGAACATGCACCAACGAGCCATCTGATTTGCGGTGTAATGTTAGTTGGTTATCATGTTGAACATGCACCAACGAGCCATCTGATTTGCGGTGTAATGTTAGTTGGTTATCATTTTGAACATGCACCAACGAGCCATCTGATTTGCGGTGTAATGTTAGTTGGTTATCATTTTGAACATGCACCAACGAGCCATCTGATTTGCGGTGTAATGTTAGTTGGTTATCATTTTGAACATGCACCAACGAGCCATCTGATTTGCGGTGTAATGTTAGTTGGTTATCATGTTGAACATGCACCAACGAGCCATCTGATTTGCGGTGTAATGTTAGCTTCTTGCTGATGTGCTGATCTGACCCACCACAATCGTAGCTGTAAATTGACGGTGGATAGTTGGATTAGATTATTGTCATGATAAGAAAAAAAGGTGTTTTAAAATTCCAAAAGAAAGGTTGTCAATAGGTTCAGCTACCTAAGAATCTTCTTGCATGTTTATGGACCAAGAAAGCTGTAGATCAGCGTGTGTGTGTGTGCGTTCTCACTTCTCAAACTATGGGCAGATTTGAGTCATTCAGACAGAACGTGCATCGTCGTTTCAGATTTATTCCTACCGTCGCTCTCCTTACTAGATATTTTGCATGTTTATGGCTTGGTAACAAATATCTTCACCATTGAGCTAGTTATCATAGTAGCAGTAAACAGCAGCAAGTGATATGAGCGATGGAGAGAGATGTGAGGAGATGTGAAGGGGAGAGGAGTTACAGCCTCGCTCTATCCCCTTTCTTGACAGATAGCTGAACTAGAGTTCCGTCCTGGCAGCTGACTTGTTTAGAGATGCGCCCTGACAAAATATTTTTGGGTCATCTGTACCACAATAGACTCTACTGATCAGCCAAAACAAGCTCTATAACGCAACCCATGCACACACTCCTATTGAATATGCATTCACCTGTATTGTGAGTATGCCTATACCATCTTCAGTTATCATGTTTATCAAGAGATGTACCATTCAAATACAATTATTACCATTATGTTGTTAAGATTGTTTTTACCAAAGTCACATTTATTGCATACATGCATACATGGCTGTCTCTGGGAAATTTTGTCATCAACATTTTCAAATTGAATGACATTTAATATCGACATAAAATAGCAGCCAACAGCCTCCTTGACCCCCAAAAATCGGTATCAGCATCGGCCATAAAAACTCCATGACGGTTGTTATCTAATAGAAATATGGTACTGTACTTGCATACATTGCACACAAACACCCGTCTCCTCCAGGCTATTGCAGTCCTGCGAATAGACAATGATAAATGAAACATGGGTGACTGCTGCATTGTTCACTCAATACACACAGGTACAGTAGCAGGGTCCCATAGCTGTGTCTGCTAGTGAAGATGGAGAGATATGTTATCGCGCTCCCACTGAGAGTGTGTATGCGTGTGTGTGCGTGTGTGTATTGTATGATGCATCAGATGATCGGACGATGGCAGCCTCAGGCAAGTCCAAAGGGGGAGGGGTGTGCATCTTCATAATCAACAACTGGTGCTTCCAGTGTGAAGAAAATCTAGAGCTTTTGCACACCTTTTTATCTGTCAAGAGAGTTCTCGTCCATAATTATCACTGCTGTCTACATCCCTTCACAAGCCAACCCCACTCAACGAACTGGCACTCAACGAACTGTATGGGCCCATAAACAAACACTCAGAAGCACACCCAGAAGCAGCAGTTCTGGTGGGTGGAGACTTTAACATGGGGAGACTTAAAACCATTCTACCTCACTTCTACCAATCCTGCGCCACTAGGGGCACAACAATTCTAGACCACACATACAAGGCCCCTCTCGCCCTCCCTTCAGCAAATCAGACCATGACTATCTTCCTGCTTCCTGTTTACAAAAAAAAGCTCAAACAGGAAGTACCAGTGATGCACTCAATACGGAAGTGGTGCGATGAAGCCGACGCGAGGCTACAAGACTGTTTTGCTAGTAGACTGGTTTATGTTCCGGGATTCATCCGATAGCATTGAGAAGTTTACCACATCAGTTACGGGCTTCATTCATAAGTGCACAGACGAGGTCGTCTCCACAGTGACTATACGAACGTACCCAAACCAAAAAACATTATCTATGCTGGGCTAAAGGCTAGAGCTACCGCTTATAAAGAACGGGACACTGACAAGGACCAATGCAAGAAAGCCCGCCAAGACGAGACATCAAACATGCAAAAGGACAATATAAAAGGAAGATGGAAAACTATTACACCGGCTCTGACGCTCGTCGGATGTGGCAGGGCTTGCAGACGATAACAGACTACAAAGGGAAACCCAGCCGTGAGATGCCCAGTGACGCAGAACTCCCAAACGAGCAAAATGACATTTATGCTCGCTTCAAGGAAAACACTGAGTCCTGCATGAAAGCCAAACGGAATACCATGGCGCATTCTCAGAGCATGCGCAGATCAGCTGGCAAGTGTCTTCACTGACATTTTCAATCTTTCCTTGTTCTAGTTGGTAATCCCAACACCATAATCCCAGACACCCTGGCATTGTACTTGTGCATGTGACAATAAAACTTGAAAGTTGAAACCCACACCAATTCGCATACCACACCAAAAGATCCACAGATGATGCAATCTCAAATGCACTTCACACTGCCCTCTCCCACCTGGACAAGACTGGAAATAACTATGTAAGAATGCTGTTCATAGACTACAGCTCAGCGTTCAAGACCATAGTCCCCTACAAGATCATCACCAAGCTCAGGACTGAACACATCCCTCTGCAACTGGATCCTGGACTTCCTGATGGACCGGTCCCATGTGGTGGCAACAACCCCTCCGCCACGCTGACCTTCAACACAAGGGCCCCTCAGTGGTGCGTGCTTAGTTCCTTGACATGCACATCACTATGGAGTTAACATGGTCCACACACACCCGCACAGTCAAGAATAGGGCACAACAGTGCCTCTTCCTCCTCAGGAGCCTGAAAAGATTTGGCATAGGCCCTCGGATCCTCAAAACGTTCTACAGCTGCACCATTGAGAGCTTCTTGACTGGCTGCATCCCCCTGCTTGATATGGCAAATGCACCGCCCTCAGCCGCAAAGCGTTACAGAGGGTTGTGCGTACATCACTGGGCACGAGCTCCCTGCCATCCAGGCCTCTATATCAGTCAGAGGAAGGCCCTAAAAATTGCCAAAAACTTCAGCCACCCAAGCCATACACTGTTCAATCTGCTACCGTCCGGCAAACAGTACCAGAGCACCGGTTCTCAGACCAACAGGCTCCGGACAGCTTCTACCCCAAGCCACAAGACTGCTAAATAGCCATACGACTGCGAAGTAGTTAATTAAATGGTACACAGACTATGTGCTTTGACCCTATCTTGCTCTGACTCTATGGAAACTCACAAGACTATATACTCGCTCTATATACATACATACTCGCTCACACACACTACACTGACACTCTCACACACATTCACATACACTACATACGCACACACACACAACACACACACACACACATACATATACCGACACAACACACACTTATAATAATTTATATTATTTTCTACATAGACAATAGAATAGTCAAGACATCAAAACTATGAAATAACACATATGGAATCATGTAGTAACCAAAAACGTGTTAAACAAATCCAAACATATTTTATGAGATTCTTCAAAGTAGCCCCCCTTTGCCTTGATGCCAGCTTTGCACACTCTTGGCATTCTCTCAACCAGCTTCATGAGGTAGTCACCTGGAATGCATTTCAATTAACAGGTGTGCCTTGTCAAAAGTTCATTTGTGGAATTTCTTTCCTTCTTAATGCATTTGAGCCAATCAGTTGTGTTGTGACAAGGTAGGAGTGGTACACAGAAGATAGCCCTATTTGGTAAAAGACCAAGTCCATATTATGGCAAGAACAGCTCAAATAAGCAAAGAGAAATGACAGTCCAGCATTACTTTAAGACATGAAGGTCAGTGAAAACAGAACATTTCAAGAACTTTGAAAGTTTCTTCAAGTGCAGTCGCAAAAACCATCAAGCGCTATGATGAAACTGGCTCTCATGAGGATCGCCACAGGAACAGAAGACCCAGAGTTACCTCTGCTGCAGAGGATAGGTTCATTAGTTACCAGCCTCAGAAATTGCAGCCCAAATAAATGTTTGACAGAGTTCAAGTAACAGACACATCTCAACATCAACTGTTCAGAGGTGACTGGGTGAATCAGGCCTTCATGGTCGAATTGCTGCAAAGAAACCACTACTAAAGGACACCAATGAGAAGAAGAGACTTGCTTGGGCCAAGAAACACAAGCAATGGACATTAGACCGGTGGAAATCTGTCCTTTAGTCTGATGAGTCCAAATTTGAGTTTTATCGTTCCAACACCCATGTCTTTGTGAGACGCAGAGTAGGTGAACGGATGATCTCAGAATGTGTGATTCTCACCGTGAAGCATGGAGGAGGTGGTGTGATGTTGTGGGGGTGCTTTGCTGGTGACACTGTCTGTGATTTATTTAGAATTCAAGGCACACTTAACCAGCATGCCTACCACAGCATTTTGCAGCGATACGCCATCCCATCTGCTGGTTTGCTCTTAGTAGGACTATCATTTGTTTTTCAGCAGGACAATGACTCAAAACACACCTCCAGGCTGTGTAAGGGCCATTTTGACAAAGGAGAATGATGGAGTGCTGCATCAGATGACCTGGCCTCAACCCAATTGAGATGGTTTGGGATGAGTTGGACCGCAGAGTGAAGGAAAAGCAGCCAACAAGTGCTCGGCATATGTGGAAACTCCTTCAAGACTGTTGGAAAAGCATTCCAGGTGAAGCTGGTTGAGAGAATGCCATGAGAATGCCAAGAGTGTGCAAAGTTGTCATCAAGGCAAAGGCTGGCTACTTTGAAGAATCTAAAATATATTTTGATTTATTTAACACTTTTTTGGTTACTACATGATTCCATATATGTTATTCCATAGTTTTGATGTCTTCACTATTGTTCTACAATGTAGAAAATAATAAAAAATAAAGAAAAATTCTTGAATGAGTAGGTGTGTCCAAACTTTTGACTGGTACTGTACATATCTACCTCAAATACCTCGTACCCCTGCATATTGAGCTGGTACTGGTACCCCCTGTATATACAATAGATTCATTCTTGTTAATTTTATTCCTCTGTGTTCAATTTTTTTTTTACTCTGCATCATTGGGAAGAGCTCGTAAGCATGCATGTGTATTCGGCGCATGTGTCAAATACAGATGTATTATATTTGATCAGCAGTGTAAGAGGGTGAAGATTGAGTGAAGGTATTATCATAATCACTGCATGATTTTGAGTGTGCATGCAAGTGTGTGAGTGTACATGCATGTGAGTGCATGTAGTAGAGAGACAGACAAAGGGATGATTTATGACCCGTTGTGTAAATAACCTTGACCATCCGTCCAGGCATCCTGTATTAAAATCATGAAAAATAGTGTAAAAGGGACAGTAAGAGGATAGATTGATGTTTGTAGGTCTCCAACATCTTGTAATGGTACAGCAGCATTACAGCAGCAATTCATTCATCTGCAGACCCCAGGAAGAGAAATGGCATAGCTTTGACATTCTTTTCAAAAATAAGGCCAGCCCCTCCATACACCCTCAACCAATATGTCAGTGTGACAAATCAGAGACATCTAACTGAACGTCGTGGACACCATCAGCCATGAGATACAGTAGAATAGAGCTACTGTATTTAGCTCTTTAACAACTATTTTTTCAAATGAAAGCTTATGAATATTCAAAAGGTTTATGGTAAAAGATAGGCTGCTGAGTGGTCACAGATCTGCACATAAATACAGTGACTCTGACCCTAGGGCTGGGCAGGATAGCATATTTTACTATACAGTATACCGGTATTGATGCAGGGACCGGTTTGGGTTTTTACTTTACCTTGTATAAAAGTATTTAAATGTTTTGTTTGTTATATGTGTTACACCACTAGTCATGTGCAGTTCGCGAACGAGTTGCTCATTTTGAACAACTCTTTTTACTGACTCGAGAGTCATGATTATTTTTTTTCTGTGTGACTCGTTCATTTTGTTGTTCATTTGACCTACTGGCTGGTTTTCATGAATTACCACAGCCACAAAGTTCGCTTTTTGGTCTTAATTTAATTGAAGGTAAGGGTTAGACTAAATGTTAGCAGAGGTTAGGGTTAAGATTAGATTTAAAATCAGATTTCAATAACATAAATTGTAGAAACAGGCAGGGTTTAAGACTTTGTGGCTGTGGTAACTTGTGATGACCCTGCTCGCCGCAATGACTACAGCTGGATTAATATGCATTCCTCCGGCTCAGCAGCTCTGAAGACATGCTCCAACCAACAATTGTAAAATAGATCATGCTGCAGGCAGCAATAACAGCATAGAGAAGAAAAATACATGTTTAGCACTGTTAATTGATTGCATGGTGCAAGAATAAATGCAATTCATTGATTATTGAACGTTACGATGGACACAGCTTTGTAGAACCAAAACATACACACTGTCTCTGCTCAACAAACTGGAGCTCGAGAACAAATCGTTTGGGGTGCTGCAGTTTGCAAACGATATTGTGCTTATCACCCTCACGGCTGTCAAGTAATGCATTCCACCAAGAGTCGTTCACAATCTAGTCCAGTTGCGGCCACAACTAGTCCTTGTTTCAAATGTATCAAAAATGTATCTTATTTGTATGCCTAGCAATCAACAAATGCACATTGTTTAAAGCACACTTTTACAAGTCTCAGTCACAAATGACAGCTCCAATAAACACCTCATGATGAACTGGAGGCTTGTAGAATCAGTTTTAAGTTCACAGTTCGCCGTTAGGGGGTCCTGCATGCTCTGGGCATTACTGGCTCAAATTAATAAAATTAGTCGAAACATTCGTTGTTTTTACTGAACAAGTCGGGAAAAAAGATCAGAGTTAGTAAAAAGAGCCAAACTTCTCGTCACTATACACCCCTCCACCAAGTGTAATGTCAGTTTTTATGGTTTACTCCATTTGCTACTTGAATCGTTTCTCTCCTTCCTTCCTTCCTTACACACACACACACACACACACACACACACACACACACACACACACACACACACACACACACACACACACACACACACACACACACACACACACACACACACACACACACACACACACACACACACACACACACACACACACGTCACTCAAAGAGAGACGTTTTTGCTCGAACACGACTCACAACAACCACTCAGGTCACGTTCACTCACTGCAAGTCTTCATGGTCAATGCTGCAGACAACGATGCTGCTTTCCAGTTTGCTTCTTAATATAAATCCACAAGTGTTCTATAATTACACGGTTCGTTTGTGTATCTTACTGTCTGCAAACAGTTCGTTTGTGAGCGGTTGAAGGTGTGTTTTACCTGGGCCACGCCAATCGGCGGTTAAATGTGTGTTTAACCTGGGACACGCCAATCGGCGGTTGAAGGTATGTTTTACCTGGGCCACGCCAATCGGCGGTTGAAGGTATGTTTTACCTGGGCCACGCCAATCGGCGGTTGAAGGTATGTTTTACCTGGGCCACGCCAATCGCCGGTTGACGGTATGTTTTACCTTGGCCACGCCAATCGCCGGTTGAAGGTATGTTATACCTGGGCCACGCCAATCGGCGGTTGAAGGTGTGTTTTAGGATGCTAAAGGTGCATTATGGGCATGGAGGTTGTATGATAGCATCAGGGACAACACCTCCTTCTGGGATTGGGGAAGCTTTTCGTGGGAAGGATATTGGAAGACAATTGGAGGTTTACTTAGAGTTAGTTGCAGCTACAATATGTTTAGCAGTGCATATATTATGGTACAGCTACATGGATAATGTCAGACATTGATTCTGGTAGCATTGGATAAACTGATAAATTCAGGGTGTCTAGCAGCTTGATCATCATGGTACTTTTTGGTGGTGAGTTTACAGGCAGATATTTTGGTAACTATAATTGAAATTATGGTAAGTGGTGAAATAAGTATTGCTAGTTATAATTGTAATGACTTATAAAAAAAAAGACAATCAGTCTTTACCTGGCTAAAAGAGAAGGAATATAATATCTATTGTTTACAGGAAACTCACTCTACAATTACAATTACAATTTAACCATGCGCAATAACCTAGATGCAGTTGCACCCCTAAAAACATTTGTCATAAGAAACTAGCTCCCTGGTATACAGAAAATACCCCAGCCCTGAAGCAAGCTTCCAGAAAATTGGAACAGAAATGGCGCCACACCAAACTGGAAGTCTTCCGACTAGCTTGAAAAGACAGCACCGTGCAGTATCGAAGAGCCCTCACTGCTGCTCGATCATCCTATTTTTCCAACTTAATTGAGGAAAATAAGAACAATCCGAAATTTAATTTTGATCCTGTCGCAAAGCTAACTAAAAAGCAGCATTCCTCAAGTGAGGATGGCTTTCACTTCAGCAGTAATAAATTCATGAATTCTTTGAGGAAAAGATCATGATCATTAGAAAGCAAATTACGGACTCCTCTTTAAATCTGCGTATTCCTCCAAAGCTCAGCTGTCCTGAGTCTGCACAACTCTGCCAGGACCTAGGATCAAGAGAGACACTCAAGTGTTTTAGTACTATATCTCTTGACACAATGATGAAAATAATCATGGCCTCTAAACCTTCAAGCTGCATACTGGACCCTATTCCAACTAAACTACTGAAAGAGCTGCTTCCTGTGCTTAGCCCTCCTATGTTGAACATAATAAATGGCTCTCTATCCACCGGATGTGTACCAAACTCACTAAAAGTGGCAGTAATAAAGCCACTCTTGAAAAAGCCAAACCTTGACCCAGAAAATTAAAAAAAACTATCGGCCTATATCGAATCTTCCATTCCTCTCAAAAATTATAGAAAAAGCTGTTGCGCAGCAACTCACTGCCTTCCTGAAGACAAACAATGTATACGAAATGCTTCAGTCTGGTTTTAGACCCCATCATAGCACTGAGACGGTAAATGACCTTTTAATGGCGTCAGACCGAGGCTCTGCATCTGTCCTCGTGCTCCTAGACCTTAGTGCTGCTTTTGATACCATCGATCACCACATTCTTTTGGAGAGATTGGAAACCCAAATTGGTCTACACGGACAAGTTCTGGCCTGGTTTAGATCTTATCTGTCGGAAAGATATCAGTTCGTCTCTGTGAATGGTTTGTCCTCTGACAAATCAACTGTACATTTCGGTGTTCCTCAAGGTTCAGTTTTAGGACCACTATTGTTTTCACTATATATTTTACCTCTTGGGGATGTCATTCGAAAACATAATGTTAACTTTCACTGTTATGCGGATGACACACAGCTGTACATTTCAATGAAACATGGTGAAGCCCCAAAATTGCCCTCGCTAGAAGCCTGTGTTTCAGACATAAGGAAGTGGATGGCTGAAAATGTTCTACTTTTAAACTCGGACAAAACAGAGATGCTTGTTCTAGGTCCCAAGAAACAAAGAGATCTTCTGTTGAATCTGACAATTAATCTTGATGGTTGTAAAGGCGTCTCAAATAAAACTGTGAAGGACCTCGGCGTTACTCTGGACCCTGATCTCTCTTTTGACGAACATATCAAGACTGTTTCAAGGACAGCTTTTTTCCATCTACGTAACATTGCAAAAATCTGAAACTTTCTGTCCAAAAATGATGCAGAAAAATTAATCCATGCTTTTGTTACTTCTAGGTTAGACGACTGCAATGCTCTACTTTCCGGCTACCCGGATAAAGCACAAAATAAACTTCAGTTAGTGCTAAATATGGCTGCTAGAATCCTGACTAGAACCAAAGAATTTGATCATATTACTCCAGTGCTAGTCTCCCTACACTGGCTTCCTGTTAAGGCAAGGGCTGATTTCAAGGTTTTACTGCTAACCTGCATAGCATTACATGGGCTTGCTCCTACCTATCTTTCCGATTTGGTCCTGCTGTACATACCTACACGTACGCTACGGTCACAAGACGCAGGCCTCCTAATTGTCCCTAGAATTTCTAAGCAAACAGCTGGAGGCAGGGCTTTCTCCTATAGATCTCCATTTTTATGGAATGGTCTGCCTACCCATGTGAGAGACGCAGACTCGGTCTCAACTTTTAAGTCTTTACTGAAGACTCATCTCTTCAGTGGGTCATATGATTGAGTGTAGTCTGGCCCAGGAGTGTGAAGGTGAACGGAAAGGCTCTGGAGCAACGAACCGCCCTTGCTGTCTCTGCCTGACCGGTTCCCCTCTCTCCACTGGGATTCTCTGCCTCTAACCCTATTACAGGGGCTGAGTCACTGGCTTACTGGTGCTCTTTCATGCCGTCCCTAGGAGGGGTGCGTCACTTGAGTGGGTTGAGTCACTGACGTGATCTTACCGTCTGGGTTGGCGCCCCCCCTTGGGTTGTGCCGTGGCGGAGATCTTTGTGGGCTATACACGACCTTGTCTCAGGATGGTAAGTTGGTGGTTGAAGATATCCCTCTAGTGGTGTGGGGGCTGTGCTTTGGCAAAGTGGGTGGGGTTATATCCTTCCTGTTTGGCCCTGTCCGGGGGTATCATCGGATGGGGCCACAGTGTCTCCTGACCCCTCCTGTCTCAGCCTCCAGTATTTATGCTGCATTAGTTTATTTGTCGGGGGGCTAGGCTCAGTTTGTTATATCTGGAGTACTTCTCCTGTCTTATCCGGTGTCCTGTGTGAATGTAAGTATGCTCTCTCTAATTCTCTCTTTCTCTCTTTCTTTCTCTCTCTCTCTCGGAGGACCCATGATGACTCCTTGCTGTCCTCAGTCCACCTGGCCGTGCTGCTGCTCCAGTTTCAACTGTTCTGCCTGCGGCTTTGGAACCCTGACCTGTTCACCGGACGTGCTACCTGTCCCAGACCTGCTGTTATCAACTCTCTAGAGACCGCAGGAGCGGTAGAGATACTCTTAATGATCGGCTATGAAAAGCCAACTGACATTTACTCCTGAGGTGCTGACTTGCTGCACCCTCGACAACTACTGTGATTATTATTATTTGGCCATGCTGGTCATTTATGAACATTTGAACATCTTGGCCATGTTCTGTTATAATCTCCACCCGGCACAGCCAGAAGAGGACTGGCCACCCCTCATAGCCTGGTTCCTCTCTAGGTTTCTTCCTAGGTTTTGGCCTTTCTAGGGAGTTTTTCCTAGCCACCGTGCTTCTACACCTGCATTGCTTGCTGTTTGGGGTTTTAGGCTGGGTTTCTGTACAGCACTTTGAGATATCAGCTGATGTAAGAAGGGCTATATAAATACATTTGATTTGATTTGATGAGGTTGTAATGAAAAAGGACTGGGAGGGAGAAATATATATATCTGTCATGAGCAAAGAAACTCAAAAGGGGTAATGATATTAATGAATAACAATTTAGATCCCAATGTGCAAACTGTTCAAACATATCCGGAAGGAAGGTGGATAATTTCAAATATGCTATTGGACAAAAAACACTTTTGGACAACTAATCTATATGGTCCACACGTCTTCAAAATTATATATACTAATCTATCAAGCTCACAAGCAAAAAATGACGGTATTATTATGATGGGAGATTATAATACATGTACCCCAATGGATCGTAAAGGAAGTCACACTACGAATAATTGTCCTCATGCACTTAGGGAAATTACAAAATATCATGTGTGAGGGCCAAATTGCAGAGGAGGAACTTCTTGATGCAATTAAAGCCTTTAGCCAGGGGAAACTCCAGAGCTGGATGGCATACCTGTAACGGAATTCCTCCTCCTCTTCATACGAAAAGGAGGAGTAGTGATTCGACCAAAATGCAGCGGGTTGTGAATACATAATGATTTATTAAACAAGACACAAAACGAACTATACTTGATAACCTACAAAACAAATAAACGATGTAGACAGACCTGGACACGAACTTACATATAACACGAAGAACGCATAAACAGGAAACAGACTACATACAAACCGAACGAACGAACGATACCGAAACAGTCCCGTGTGGCGTAACATACAGACACTGACACAGGAGACAACCACCCACAAACAAACAGTGTGAAACAACCTACCTTAATATGACTCTCAATCAGAGGAAACGCCAAACACCTGCCTCTAATTGAGAGCCATACCAGGCAACCCTTTAACCCAACATAGAAAACACATAACATAGACTACCCACCCAAAACTCACGCCCTGACCAATTAAACACACACCAAACAACAGAAAACAGGTCAGGAACGTGACAATACCAGTTTAGGTACAGTTGAAGTCGGAAGTTTACATACACTTAGGTTGGAGTCATTAAAACTCGTTTTTCAACCACTCCACAAATCAACCACTCCAAATAGGTTAGGACATCTACTTTGTGCATGACACAAGTCATTTTTACAACAATTGTTTACAGACAGATTATTTCACTGTATCACAATTTCACAGGGTCAGAAGTATACATACACGAAGTTGACTGTGCCTTTAAAAAGCTTGGAAAATTATAGAAAATTATGTAATGGCTTTAGAAGCTTCTGATAGGCTAATTGACATAATTTGAGTCAGTTGAAGGTGTACCTGTGGATGTATTTCAAGGCCTACCTTCAAACTCGGTGCCTCTTTGCTTGACATCATGGGAAAATCTAAAGACAATCAGCCAAGACTTCAGAAAAAACATTGTACAGTTGTGGCCAAAAGTTTTGAGAATGACATATTAATTTCCACAAAGTTTGCTGCTTCAGTGCCTTTAGATATTTTTGTCAGATGTTACAATGGAATACTGACGTATAATTACAATCATTTCATAAGTGTCAAAGGCTTTTATTGACAATTACATGAAGTTGATGCAAAGAGTCAATATTTGCAGTGTTGACCCTTTTTTTTCAAGACTTCTGCAATCTGCCCTGGCATGCTGTCAATTAACTTCTGCGCCACATCCTGACTGATGGCAGCCCATTCTTGCATAATCAATGCTTGGAGTTTGTCAGAATTTGTGGGGTTTTGTTTGTCCACCCACCTTGAGGATTGACCACAAGTTCTCAATGGGAATAAGGTCTGGGGAGTTTCCTGGCCATGGACACAAAATATTGATGTTTTGTTCCCTGAGCCACTTAGTTATCACTTTTGCCTTATGGCAAGGTGCTCCATCATGCTGGAAAAGGCATTGTTCATCACCAAACTGTTCCTGGATGGTTGGGAGAAGTTGCTCTCGGAGGATGTGTTGGTACCATTCTTTATTCATGGCTGAGTTCTTAGGCAAAATTGTGAGTGAGCCCACTCCCTTGGCTGAGAAGCAACCCCACACATGAATGGTCTCAGGATGCTTTACTGTTGGCATGACACAGGACTGATGGTAGCGCTCACCTTGTCTTCTCCAGACAAGCTTTTTTCCGGATGCCCCATACAATCGGAAAGGGGATTTATCAGAGAAAATGACTTTACCCCAGTCCTCAGCCGTCCAATCCCTGTACCTTTTGCCGAATATCAGTCTGTCCCTGATGTTTTTCCTGGAGAGAAGTGGCTTCTTTGCTGCCCTTCTTGACACCAGGCCATCCTCCAAAAGTCTTCACCTCACTGTGCATGCATATGCACTCACACCTGCCTGCTGCCTTTGCAGAGCAAGCTCTGTACTGGTGGTGCCCCGATCCCGCAGCTGAATCACCTTTAGGAGACGGTCCTGGCATTTGCTGGACTTTTTTGGGCGCCCTGAAGCCTTCTTCACAACAATTGAACCGCTCTCCTTGAAGTTCTTGATGATCCGATAAATGGTTGATGCAGCAATATCCTTGCCTGTGAAGCACTTTTTGTGCAAAGCAATGATGACGGCACATGTTTCCTTGCAGGTAACCATGGATGACAGAGGAAGAACAATGATTCCAAGCACCACCCTCCTTTTGAAGCTTCCAGTCTGTTTTTCGAACTCAATCAGCATGACAGAGTGATCTCCAGCCTTGTCCTCGTCAACACTCACACCCGTGTTAGCGAGAGAATCACTGACATGATGTCAGCTGGTCCTTTTGTGGCAGGGCTGAAATACAATGGAATTTTTGGGGGGGATTCAGTTCATTTATATGGCAAAGAGGGACTTTGCAATTAATTGCAATTCATCTGATCACTCTTCATAACATTCTGAAGTATATGCAAATTGCCATCATACAAACTGAGGCAGCAGACTTTGTGAAAATGTATATTTGTGTCATTCTCAAATCTTTTGGCCACGACTGTATATGAAACCTTGTGTGATATACTCAAAGATCCACTATTAGCATGTTTTAACCACTCCTATAAAAACAGTAAAATAGCAGGTACTCAGCAAAATGGTTTGATAAGTATAAAGATCCAGTCTATCTAAAAAACTGGAGGCCCCTTACACTAGAGTTTTGTGATGCAGAAATCCTAGAAAAATGCAAAGCACATAGAATTAAAAAGGTGTTGTCGGATATTATTCATCCTGATCAGACAGGTTTCTTACATTGGAGATAATATAAGACAAGTACTTGAAACAATACAACACTATGAAAAATCTAGGAAACTAGGTCTGATATTCATAGCAGATTTTGAAAAGGTTTTTGATATAGTACGACTATAATTTATATATAAATATCTGGACTATTTTAATTTAGGTGAATCTCTTAAACAGATTAACATTATGTAAAGTAACCCCTGGTGTAAAATAATAAATAATGGCTACTTCTCAGAAAGTATTAAACTGTCAAGATGAGTAAAACAAGGTTGTCCACTGTCGCCATATATAATTTCCTCTTAAATCCGCAACCTGGATCTCTGCACAGCTTCATAGAGGATCTAGATAATTGTTTTAACCTCTTTGGATTACAACCAAACTATAATAAGTGTGTACCATATTATGTATTGGATCGCAAAAAAATGAAACTTTTACATTACCGCGTAGTTTACCAATAAAATGGTCTGACGGTGAAGTGGACATACTTTTTATTTAATTTAACCAGGCAAGTCAGTTCAGAACAAATTCTTATTTACAATGACAGCCGACCAAAAGGCCTCCTGCGGGGATGGGGGCTGGGATTAAAAATAAAAATAAATTAAATAAAAATATAGGACAAAACACACATCACAACAAGAGAGACAACACAACACATGGCAGCAACACATGACAACACAGCATGGTAGCAACACAACATGACAACAACATGGTAGCAACTAGAGGTCGACCGATTATGATTTTTCAACACCGATACCGATACCAATTATTGGAGGACTAAAAAAAGCCGATACCGATTAATAGGCCGATTTTATTTATGTATATATTTGTAATAATGACAATTACAACAATACTGAATGAACACTTATTTTAACTTAATATAATACATCAATAAAATCAATTTAGCATCAAATAAATAATGAAACGTTAAATTTGGTTTAAATAATGCAAAAACAAAGTGTTGGAGAAGAAAGTAAAAACGCAATATGTGCACTTATATATATATATATATATATATATATATCAGTTATACTTCGGGACCAAAATGTTAACTGCAGCACCAAACAAGTTGCAAAATAGTTGGGAAGAGATTTTTGATGTGCGGATTCTGTGGCACATGGTTTATGAACTGATATGCAAAACAACGCTTGATTCAAAACTTTCACGTTTTAAAATGTAAATTATCATATTAAATTCTTGCCACAAACAGAACGTTATGTATATGGGGCATACACCCATCTCAGCTATGCAGATTTTGCTACGAAGAGACAGAATCATTAGATCACTTATTTTGGTATTGCTCCTATGTAGCTTGTTTCTGGTCACAGTTTCAGGAATGGCTGAAAAATCACAACATTTATGTAAAATGAACCCTACAAATACTGTTGGGAGATTTCGCAAACCCTAGTCAATCAGTCAACAATATAATAATACTTTTAGTAAAAATATTTATCTGTAGATACTATGCGATTAAACAGGTATAGCATTTATGTAAAACATCACAGCACAGTTGAAAAATATATGGCACATGGAAATCATAAGAAGGCGGTTTATGGAGATAGGTGGGATGGACAGACTTGCTGAGGGGTGGGTTTAAAAGCTCCTGTTCTATAATAGTTATGACTGAAAGCACGATGTAAAATGTATAATACTATCTATCTATCTATCTTGATGTAATGTATATAAAATATAAAATTACTTTATTCTTGCTATGTAACTACTGTAAAAAATATATATAAAAATACCATGTAAGTAAAATATGTGTCGAATGTACCTGTAACAAAAGAAAAAGCTGTAAAAACAAAGTTTATTTTTGTCCTCTGAAAAGGGGTGGGCCCCCTAAAAAATGGAAAAAAAGATAGTTTGTCTTTTCTTAGCAAGTTGTGGATAAAATAAATTGTGTTAGTCACTAATGTTAATCGCTAGTTAGTTAGCTAAACGTACTTAGTCAGAGGAAACATAGCTAGCTAATACAGCCTGATACCAGTGCTGGTGTAGGCCCAGATCAGCATGTTGTTTGTGCAACAGTATATAAATCTGAGAGGAATAGGCACAGTATGAATATGTTAACTACAACAAACTACATCAAGTAAGAGAAAACATTTAATGTAACATCTAAGTAGGTTGCCTGATGACTCAAACTGAAATTTTCCACTACTTTATGTTCGCTGCATACTTCAGTCCGAGAAGGCCATCATTGAAGTTGTTTGTGGTGATGTCAAATTGAACAAAGTCATCAGCGATTGGATCATTTCTAACCAATCAGAGTAATAAAGCCAATGACAGATTTTCAAAACGCTGCTTTACCCACGTGTTCTGGATCCAGAATGATCCAGACTCGTTGCTGAGAAGAAACTAACATCCGTGTGCGTGGTGTAGTGTTTGGCCAGAGCAAGGAGTCTGGGTAGCCAGGTAACTAATTAGGGCCCACTGGGAAAGACTGACCAACACTTTGGTTCGTACCTTGTCACAATAACCCCTCCCTATTTTTTTCATTCGTTGTCATGTCAAACAACACTGTATTCAAAGTGCCCACTATATTCCAACTTTTGGTTGAAGTTTGATTGAACAGTATAAAACAATCAGAATGGAGAGAGAACCATGAAAAACACGTACAATGTAAGCATTGCCACCCTAGCGATCATACACTACTCATAAACATATTTATATATTTTTATTATTAAAAAACCTAATATACCGTCCAAAAATAATAAAATATTGTCAAATATTTAGACCATATCGCCCAGCCCTATCTGATCCACAAAAAAATGGACAAAAGTCACTCCCTAAAACAAGTCTACAGCAATCTCTCTCTCACACACACACACAGGGTTGCCACAACAAGCAGAGGTGCACATAAACAACTAACTGGTTGCAACCTAATTTACCCAACACAGAGGCTACATAATGTCTAGAGCAGATTTAAAATCATCCCAATATTACACAGGCCTTTCTAATTCGCATCGGTATATTTTCAATCGCAGAGATCTCAATAAACAAAATAATGAATTGACACAATGACAAAACCTGCGGGAAAAAGGCGCACACGTTTCTCCAGCAACCACGAGTATACATGCACACGGCCGCAGACACGCCTCGTATAGAGCGCAGACATGAACAAGCGGAGCTCTGAAAAGTGACAACAAATACATCACAAAGTTAGCACTCAAAATAAATGCAACACAAACTGAAAGAATATGAACTCGACATTGACATATAACTGGCAAATGATAGCAAAATGGAGAGCAATGATCAGACAACATCAAAATTACTAGAAATGTGGGGGAAAGTCCTAGCCTAGTAAATTTAAGAGCGCACAAGGGAGCAGTGCTTGAACATGAGCACGTGTGATGTGCACTGTTATGACTGTCGCTATCACACACACACACGCACGCGCACGCACACGCACACACACATACACACACACAGTAAATAAACATGAGGAAAGTGTTTAATACACATGATAATACAAATCATTTACCTATGGGCTTTCCTCTGAAGAATAACATTCCTGGACACTCCAGTATGTGGTACTGTACTTACTGACAGAGAAAACAAGTCCCTTGTAAAAGCAGCTAGCTACCTTTGTATAGACCCGTGACTAGTGAGTGTAAAACAGTGCAGTGAATCTTATCTGTGGGACTTTCTCGAATGTCACATGTGACACTAAACCATGGTATTCTCAGAAATCTTATGATCAAATAGCAATCTGCATCTATGGGTTCACAGATTGTGCTTTTCCTGAAAACACATCTATCACACTCAATCTCTTCATACTGATATGAACATATGGGTGTTCAGCTGAGTTCACATGCTCGTCCATTCTGGCAACATCAATAAACCCACAAGCCTTTATCACATCTGATTCAATGATATCTGATATCGGATTTCCATTTGAAACGTCAAAACTTCACCATAGTGAAGTGGTGAAAAAAACTCTGTTCATTCACAGTGAAGCAACATCTCAAGACATCAGTCAGGAAGTTATAGCTTGGTCACAAATGGGTCTTCCAAATGGACAATGACCCCAAGCATACTTCCAAAGTTGTGGCAAAATGGCTGAAGGACAACAAAGTCAAGGTATTTGAGTGGCCATCACAAAGCCCTGACCTCAATCCTATAGAAAATTTGTGGGCAGAACTGAAAAAGCGTGTGCGAGCAAGGAGGCCTACAAACCTGACTCAGTTACCCCAGCTCTGTCAGGAGGAATGGGACAAAATTCACCCAACTTATTGTGGGAAGCTTGTGGAAGGCTACCTGAAACGTTTGACCCAAGTAAAACAATTTAAAGGCAATGCTACCAAATACTAATTGAGTGTATGTAAACTTCTGACTCACTAGGAATGTGATGAAAGAAATAAAAGCTGAAATAAATAGTTCACTCTACTATTATTCTGACATTTAACATTCTTAAAATAAAGTGGTGGTTCTAACTGACCTAAAACAGGGAATTTTTATTAGGATTAAATGTCAGGAATTGTGAAACTGAGTTTAAATGTATTTGGCTAAGGTGTATGTCAACTTCCGACTTCAACTGTATATAGCCTCTGCTCAGGTGAAAATAACCCACTTAGAGAACCACCACCCAACTCAGCATACAGAGTAACCCACTCTTTTCTGAACAATGAAATCGGTCCTAAATTAACTGAAAGACAAAAAACATACTGGAGTCTCATGCTTGTGTATGTGTGTGTGTTCACCAGTGCACATGCTTGCATTATTTTGGGTGAGAAAGAGTCTACTAGCCTTTAAATGCTGGTCTACCACTTTGCTGATGATGCAGGCATGACTGTGAAGACAGAAATAATCCTCATTACAGCAGTGTGTGTGTGTGTGTGTGATGACGTTGGATGGTATGTGAGAACAGAAAGACCCTTCATTATAGTACTACTACTATTATTACCCACAGTGTACACGCAGCCCACAGAAGGAAAATTACATAGGGAGGTTTAACTTAAAAGCCTTGTATAGTTTAACAGTACCTTGTGCTAAAAATATTCCCACAATGACATATATTTTACACTGATATTATAGTAAAATCCTAAACACACTTGGGATTATGATGAGGGAGGAAGACTGCAATTGTGATTGAACACAAAGCAGATGCCACAAAACGACAAACACGTGTGAGACATCCAAATCCTCATTAACACATACTTCCAAGATGGCGTAGCAGTCAGACGTCTTTGTCTTTGTCTTGTCCCATGTATATATCTTTGTCTTCGCATTCTTTTTTATATTTTTCTTAAACCTCAACTTCAAAATACTCTCCTGCAACCCGCCTCACCCAATGTGTTGAGGATCTGTTTTTTCCCCCTAAAGTATTTCTATTTACCTCCGAACTGGAATACCTCAACTGAAGCAAGCTAGCTAACTAGCTACCAGCTGTCAGCTATCAGTCAGCTAACCACTGCTAGCGGTCATCAACTAACCGTTAGCTCGGAAAGCTCTCGCCAGTTCGTACAACGCGTTTCAAACCAGAGCATACCGGACCTATTTCTCTCTCCATATCCCCGGATTCCTACAGCAAACTCTGAACCTTTTCATCTGGATCATCGCAGCAAGCTAACCGCAACCCGGGTTGACTACTCCTGGCTAACGTTTACGTCCCGGAGCAAGCACCAACTAGCCTGGAGCTAGCCCATGCTAGACCCATCTCCCGGCTAGGGCTCCTGGACTACTCCTGAAGCCCACTCCTCAGCTACAATATCCGGACCCCTTCTACTGCCGGTACGGGGCACGGAACCCCGCCGATCCTTCACGCCTGGAAAACCGACATAATCTGCCCGAGGATCACAACAGGCCCCTCAGGCGGGACGTCCCCTGAAGGCCCATTCTGCTAACCGCAGCCTGCTAGCTATCTAGAGCATATTGGACTGTTAGCTGATCCACCGGCCAGTTTCTTGGACCACTATACCCATTTTGCCAATTGGACTTGGACCCCTCTGCTATTTGGAACACTACTAATTCCACGACTGATCTATCGACGCCACCGCACGAGGAAGCAAAAACAGACTTTCCCCCATCGCGAGGTCCATTTAAGGCCCTTATGCAAGCTTGCTAGCCCCGGCCTGCTAACTGTCTGAATCGCCGTGTCCCCAGCCAGCCCAACCACTCACTGGACCCATACGATCACTTGGCTACGCATGCCTCTCCCTAATATCAATATGCCTTGTCCATTACTGGCCTGGTTAGTGATTATTGTCTTATTTCACTGTAGAGCCTCTAGCCCTGCTCAATATGCCTTAACCAACCATGTTGTTCCACCTCCCACATATGCGATGACATCACCTGGTTTAAATGTCTCTAGAGACTATATCTCTTTCATCATTAGTCAATGCCTAGGTTTACCTCCAATGTACTCTCTTCCTATCATACCTTTGTCTGTACATTATGTCTTGAATCTATGCTATCGTGCCCAGAAACCTGCTCCCTTTACTCTCTGTTCCGAACGTGCTAGACGGCCAGTTCTTATAGCCTTTAGCCGTACCCTTACCCTACTTCTCCTCTGTTCCTCTGGTGATGTAGAGGTTAATCCAGGACCTGCAGTGCCTAGCTCCACTCCTACTCCCCAGGTGCTCTCATTTGTTGACTTCTGTAACTGTAAAAGCCTTGGTTTCATGCATGTTAACATTAGAAGCCTACTCCCTAAGTTTGCTTTATTCACTGCTTTAGCACATTCTGCCAACCCGGATGTTTTAGCCGTGTCTGAATCCTGGCTTAGGAAAACCACCAAAAACCCTGAAATTTCCATCCCTAACTATAACATTTTCCGCCAAGATAGAACTGCCAAAGGGGGCGGTGTTGCAATCTACTGCAGAGATAGAACTCAGCAGGCTATCTTACTATCCAGGTCTGTACCAAAACAATTTGAGCTTCTACTTCTACAAATTCACCTTTCCAGAAACAAGTCTCTCACCGTTGCCGCTTGCTATAGACCACCCTCTGCCCCCAGCTGTGCCCTGGACACCATATGTGAATTGATTGCCCCCCATCTATCTTCTGAGCTCGTGCTGCTAGGTGACCTAAACTGGGACATGCTTAACACCCCGGCCATCCTACAATCTAAGCTTGATGCCCTCAATCTCACACAAATGATCAGTGAACCTACCAGGTAAAACCCCAAATCCGTAAACACGGGCACCCTCATAGATATCATCCTAACTAACTCGCCCTCCAAATACACCTCTGCTGTTTTCAACCAAGATCTCAGCGATCACTGCCTCATTACCTGCATCCGTAATGGGTCTGCGGTCAAACGACCACCCCTCATCACTGTCAAACGCTCCCTAAAACACTTCAGTGAACAGGCTTTCTAATCGACCTGGCCCGGGTATCCTGGAATGACAATGACCTCATCCCGTCAGTAGAGGATGCCTGGTTATTCTTTAAAAGTGCCTTCCTCACCATCTTAAATAAGCATGCTCCATTCAAGAAATTTAGAACCAGGAATAGATATAGCCCTTGGTTCACTCCAGACCTGTCTACCCTTGACCAGCACAAAAACATCCTGTAGCGTTCTGCATTAGCATCGAATAGCCCCCGTGATATGCAACTTTTCAGGGAAGTTTGGAACCAATATACACAGGCAGTTAGCCTTAGCTTTCCTATCTTTTTCAAACAATAATCAACAATAATTGAGAATTTCAATAAGCATTTTTCTACGGCTGGACATGCTTTTCACCTGGCTACCCCTACCCTGGTCAAAAGCCCTGCGCTCCCCACAGCAACTCACCCAAACCTCCCCCACTTCTCCTTCACCCAAATTCAGATAGCTGATGTTCTGAAAGAGCTGCAAAATCTGGACCCCTACAAACACCCCTAAAAAGGTGTTGTCGGATATTATTCATCCTGATCAGACAGGTTTCTTACATTGGAGATAATATAAGACAAGTACTTGAAACAATACAACACTATGAAAAATCTAGGAAACTAGGTCTGATATTCATAGCAGATTTTGAAAAGGTTTTTGATATAGTACGACTATAATTTATATATAAATATCTGGACTATTTTAATTTAGGTGAATCTCTTAAACAGATTAACATTATGTAAAGTAACCCCTGGTGTAAAATAATAAATAATGGCTACTTCTCAGAAAGTATTAAACTGTCAAGATGAGTAAAACAAGGTTGTCCACTGTCGCCATATATAATTTCCTCTTAAATCCGCAACCTGGATCTCTGCACAGCTTCATAGAGGATCTAGATAATTGTTTTAACCTCTTTGGATTACAACCAAACTATAATAAGTGTGTACCATATTATGTATTGGATCGCAAAAAAATGAAACTTTTACATTACCGCGTAGTTTACCAATAAAATGGTCTGACGGTGAAGTGGACATACTTTTTATTTAATTTAACCAGGCAAGTCAGTTCAGAACAAATTCTTATTTACAATGACAGCCGACCAAAAGGCCTCCTGCGGGGATGGGGGCTGGGATTAAAAATAAAAATAAATTAAATAAAAATATAGGACAAAACACACATCACAACAAGAGAGACAACACAACACATGGCAGCAACACATGACAACACAGCATGGTAGCAACACAACATGACAACAACATGGTAGCAACTAGAGGTCGACCGATTATGATTTTTCAACACCGATACCGATACCAATTATTGGAGGACTAAAAAAAGCCGATACCGATTAATAGGCCGATTATATTTATGTATATATTTGTAATAATGACAATTACAACAATACTGAATGAACACTTATTTTAACTTAATATAATACATCAATAAAATCAATTTAGCATCAAATAAATAATGAAACGTTAAATTTGGTTTAAATAATGCAAAAACAAAGTGTTGGAGAAGAAAGTAAAAACGCAATATGTGCACTTATATATATATATATATATATATATATCAGTTATACTTCGGGACCAAAATGTTAACTGCAGCACCAAACAAGTTGCAAAATAGTTGGGAAGAGATTTTTGATGTGCGGATTCTGTGGCACATGGTTTATGAACTGATATGCAAAACAACGCTTGATTCAAAACTTTCACGTTTTAAAATGTAAATTATCATATTAAATTCTTGCCACAAACAGAACGTTATGTATATGGGGCATACACCCATCTCAGCTATGCAGATTTTGCTACGAAGAGACAGAATCATTAGATCACTTATTTTGGTATTGCTCCTATGTAGCTTGTTTCTGGTCACAGTTTCAGGAATGGCTGAAAAATCACAACATTTATGTAAAATGAACCCTACAAATACTGTTGGGAGATTTCGCAAACCCTAGTCAATCAGTCAACAATATAATAATACTTTTAGTAAAAATATTTATCTGTAGATACTATGCGATTAAACAGGTATAGCATTTATGTAAAACATCACAGCACAGTTGAAAAATATATGGCACATGGAAATCATAAGAAGGCGGTTTATGGAGATAGGTGGGATGGACAGACTTGCTGAGGGGTGGGTTTAAAAGCTCCTGTTCTATAATAGTTATGACTGAAAGCACGATGTAAAATGTATAATACTATCTATCTATCTTGATGTAATGTATATAAAATATAAAATTACTTTATTCTTGCTATGTAACTACTGTAAAAAAATATATATAAAAATACCATGTAAGTAAAATATGTGTCGAATGTACAAAAGAAAAAGCTGTAAAAAAAGGCAAAAAAAGATAGTTTGTCTTTTCTTAGCAAGTTGTGGCTAAAATAAATTGTGTTAGTCGCTAATGTTAATCGCTAGTTAGTTAGCTAAACGTACTTAGTCAGAGGAAACGTAGCTAGCTAATACAGCCTGATACCAGTGCTGGTGTAGGCCTAGATCAGCATGTTGTTTGTGCAACAGTATATACATCTGAGAGGAATAGGCACAGTATGAATATGTTAACTACAACAAACTACATCAAGTAAGAGAAAACATTTAATGTAACATCGAAGTAGGTTGCCTGATGACTCAAACTTAATTTTTCCACTGTTTTATGTTCACTGCATACTTCAGTAGGCCATCATTGAAGTTGTTTGTGGTGATGTCAAATTGAAGGGGATTGTACAAAACAAAGTCATCAGCGATTGGATCATTTCTAACCAATCAGAGTAATAAAGCCAATGACAGATTTTCAAAACGCTGCTTTACCCACGTGTTCTGGATCCAGAATGATCCAGACTCGTTGCTGAGAAGAAACTAACATCCGTGTGCGTGGTGTAGTGTTTGGCCAGAGCAAGGAGTCTGGGTAGCCAGGTAACTAATTAGGGCCCACTGGGAAAGACTGACCAACACTTTGGTTCGTACCCTGTCACAATAACCCCTCCCTGTTTTTTTCATTCGTTGTCATGTCAAACAACACTGTATTCAGAGTGCCCACTATATTCCAACTTTTGGTTGAAGTTTGATTGAACAGTATAAAACAATCAGAATGGAGAGAGAACCATGAAAAATAGGCACAATGTATGTATTGCCACCCTAGCGATCATACACTACTCAAACATATTTACATATTTTTACTATTAAAAAACCTAATATACCGTCCAAAAATAATAAAATATTGTGAAATATTTAGACCATATCGCCCAGCCCTATCTGATCCACAAAAACAAAAAAATGGACAAAAGTCACTCCCTAAAACAAGTCTACAGCAATCTCTCTCTCTCACACACACACACACACACACACACACACACACACACACACACACACACACACACACACACACACACACACACACACACACACACACACACACACACACACACACACACACACACACACACACACACACACACACACACAGGGTTGCCACAACAAGCACCGGTGCACATAAACAACTAACTGGTTGCAACCTAATTTACCCAACACAGAGGCTACATAATGTCTAGAGCAGATTTAAAATCATCCCAATATTACACAGGCCTTTCTAATTCGCATCGGTATATTTTCAATCGCAGAGATCTCAATAAACAAAATAATAAATTGACACAATGACAAACCCTGCGGGAAAAAGGCGTACACGTTTCTCCAGCAACCACGAGTATACAAGCAACAGGCCGCAGACACGCCTCGTATAGAGCGCAGACATGAACAAGCGGAGCTCTGAAAAGTGGCAACAAATACATCACAAAGTTAGCACTCAAAATAAATGCAACACAAACTGAAAGAATATGAACTCGACATTGACATATAACTGGCAAATGATAGCAAAATGGAGAGCAATGATCAGACAACATAAAAATTACTAGAAATGTGGGGGAAAGTCATAGCCTAGTAAATTTAAGAGCGCACAAGGGAGCAGTGCTTGAACATGAGCACGTGTGATGTGCACTGTTATGACTGTCGCTATCACACACACACACGCACGCGCACGCACACGCACACACACATACACACACACAGTAAATAAACATGAGGAAAGTGTTTAATACACATGATAATACAAATCATTTACCTATGGGCTTTCCTCTGAAGAATAACATTCCTGGACACTCCAGTATGTGGTACTGTACTTACTGACAGAGAAAACAAGTCCCTTGTAAAAGCAGCTAGCTACCTTTGTATAGACCTGTGACTAGTGAGTGTAAAACAGTGCAGTGAATCTTATCTGTGGGACTTTCTCGAATGTCACATGTGACACTAAACCATGGTATTCTCAGAAATCTTATGATCAAATAGCAATCTGCATCTATGGGTTCCCAGATTGTGCTTTTCCTGAAAACACATCTATCACACTCAATCTCTTCATACTGATATGAACATATGGGTGTTCAGCTGAGTTCACATGCTCGTCCATTCTGGCAACATCAATAAACCCACAAGCCTTTATCACATCTGATTCAATGATATCTGACATCGGATTTCCATTTGAAACGTCAAAACTTCACCATAGTGAAGTGGTGAAAAAAACTCTGTTCATTCACAGTGAAGCAACATCTCAAGACATCAGTCAGGAAGTTATAGCTTGGTCACAAATGGGTCTTCCAAATGGACAATGACCCCAAGCATACTTCCAAAGTTGTGTCAAAATGGCTTAAGGACAACAAAGTCAAGGTATTGGAGTGGCTATCACAAAGCCCTGACCTCAATCCTATAGAAAATTTGTGGGCAGAACTGAAAAAGCGTGTGCGAGCAAGGAGGCCTACAAACCTGACTCAGTTACCCCAGCTCTGTCAGAAGGAATGGGCCAAAATTCACCCAACTTATTGTGGGAAGCTTGTGGAAGGCTACCTGAAACGTTTGACCCAAGTAAAACAATTTAAAGGCAATGCTACCAAATACTAATTGAGTGTATGTAAACTTCTGACTCACTAGGAATGTGATGAAAGAAATAAAAGCTGAAATAAATAGTTCACTCTACTATTATTCTGACATTTAACATTCTTAAAATAAAGTGGTGGTTCTAACTGACCTAAAACAGGGAATTTTTATTAGGATTAAATGTCAGGAATTGTGAAACTGAGTTTAAATGTATTTGGCTAAGGTGTATGTAAACTTCCGACTTCAACTGTATATAGCCTCTGCTCAGGTGAAAATAACCCACTTAGAGAACCACCACCCAACTCAGCATACAGAGTAACCCACTCTTTTCTGAACAATGAAATCGGTCCTAAATTAACTGAAAGACAAAAAACATACTGGAGTCTCATGCTTGTGTATGTGTGTGTGTTCACCAGTGCACATGCTTGCATTATTTTGGGTGAGAAAGAGTCTACTAGCCTTTAAATGCTGGTCTACCACTTTGCTGATGATGCAGGCATGACTGCGAAGACAGAAATAATCCTCATTACAGCAGTGTGTGTGTGTGTGTGTGATGACGTTGGATGGTATGTGAGAACAGAAAGACCCTTCATTATAGTACTACTACTATTATTACCCACAGTGTACACGCAGCCCACAGAAGGAAAATTACATAGGGAGGTTTAACTTAAAAGCCTTGTATAGTTTAACAGTACCTTGTGCTAAAAATATTCCCACAATGACATATATTTTACACTGATATTATAGTAAAATCCTAAACACACTTGGGATTATGATGAGGGAGGAAGACTGCAATTGTGATTGAACACAAAGCAGATGCCACAAAACGACAAAGACGTGTGAGACATCCAAATCCTCATTAACACATACTTCCAAGATGGCGTAGCAGTCAGACGTCTTTGTCTTTGTCTTGTCCCATGTATATATCTTTGTCTTCGCATTCTTTTTTATATTTTTCTTAAACCTCAACTTCAAAATACTCTCCTGCAACCAGCCTCACCCAATGTGTTGAGGATCTGTTTTTTTTCCCTAAAGTATTTCTATTTACCTCCGAACTGGAATACCTCAACTGAAGCAAGCTAGCTAACTAGCTACCAGCTGTCAGCTATCAGTCAGCTAACCACTGCTAGCGGTCATCAACTAACCGTTAGCTCGGAAAGCTCTCGCCAGTTCGTACAACGCGTTTCAAACCAGAGCATACCGGACCTATTTCTCTCTCCATATCCCCGGATTCCTACAGCAAACTCTGAACCTTTTCATCTGGATCATCGCAGCAAGCTAAGCGCAACCCGGGTTGACTACTCCTGGCTAATGTTTCCGTCCCGGAGCAAGCACCAACTAGCCTGGAGCTAGCCCATGCTAGACCCATCTCCCGGCTAGGGCTCCTGGGCTACTCCTGAAGCCCACTCCTTGGCTACAATATCCGGACCCCTTCTACTGCCGGTACGGGGCACGGAACCCCGCCGATCCTTCACGCATGGAATACCGACATAATCTGCCCGAGGATCACAACAGGCCCCTCAGGCGGGACGTCCCCTGAAGGCCCATTCTGCTAACCGCGGCCTGCTAGCTATCTAGAGCATATTGGACTGTTAGCTGATCCATCGGCCAGTTTCTTGGACCACTATACCCATTTTGCCAATTGGACTTGGACCCCTCTGCTATTTGGAACCCTACTATTCCACGACTGGTCTATCAACGTCACCGCACGAGGAAGCAAAAACAGACTTTCCCCCATCGCGACGTCCATTTAAGGCCCTTATGCAAGCTTGCTAGCCCCGGCCTGCTAACTGCTAGCTTGCTATCCCCGGCCTGCTAACTGTCTGAATCGCCGTGTCCCCAGCCAGCCCAACCACTCACTGGACCCATACGATCACTTGGCTACGCATGCCTCTCCCTAATATCAATATGCCTTGTCCATTACTGGCCTGGTTAGTGATTATTGTCTATTTTCACTGTAGAGCCTCTAGCCCTGCTCAATATGCCTTAACCTACCATGTTGTTCCACCTCCCACATATGCGATGACATCACCTGGTTTAAACGTCTCTAGAGACTATATCTCTTTCATCATTAGTCAATGCCTAGGTTTACCTCCAATGTACTCTCTTCCTATCATACCTTTGTCTGTACATTATGCCTTGAATCTATGCTATCGTGCCCAGAAACCTGCTCCCTTTACTCTCTGTTCCGAACGTGCTAGACGACCAGTTCTTATAGCCTTTAGCCGTACCCTTACTCTACTTCTCCTCTGTTCCCCTGGTGATGTAGAGGTTAATCCAGGACCTGCAGTGCCTCGCTCCACTCCTACTCCCCAGGTGCTCTCATTTGTTGACTTCTGTAACCGTAAAAGCCTTGGTTTCATGCATGTTAACATTAGAAGCCTACTCCCTAAGTTTACTTTATTCACTGCTTTAGCACATTCTGCCAACCCGGATGTCTTAGCCGTGTCAGAATCCTGGCTTAGGAAAACCACCAAAAACCCTGAAATTTCCATCCCTAACTATAACATTTTCTGCCAAGATAGAACTGCCAAATGGGGCGGTGTTGCAATGTACTACAGAGATAGAACTCAGCAGGCTATCTTACTATCCAGGTCTGTACCAAAACAATTCGAGCTTCTACTTCTACAAATTCACCTTTCCAGAAACAAGTCTCTCACCGTTGCCGCTTGCTATAGACCACCTCTGCCCCCAGCTGTGCCCTGGACACCATATGTGAATTGATTGCCCCCCATCTATCTTCTGAGCTCGTGCTGCTAGGTGACCTAAACTGGGACATGCTTAACACCCCGGCCATCCTACAATCTAAGCTTGATGCCCTCAATCTCACACAAATTATCAATGAACCTACCAGGTAAAACCCCAAATCCGTAAACACGGGCACCCTCATAGATATCATCCTAACTAACTCGCCCTCCAAATACACCTCTGCTGTTTTCAACCAAGATCTCAGCGATCAATGCCTCATTACCTGCATCCGTAATGGGTCTGCGGTCAAACCACCACCCCTCATCACTGTCAAACACTCCCTAAAACACTTCAGTGAACAGGCTTTCTAATCGACCTGGCCGGGGTATCCTGGAATGACAATGACCTCAACCCGTCAGTAGAGGATGCCTGGTTATTCTTTAAAAGTGCCTTCCTCACCATCTTAAATAAGCATGCTCCATTCAAGAAATTTAGAACCAGGAATAGATATAGCCCTTGGTTCACTCCAGACCTGTCTACCCTTGACCAGCACAAAAACATCCTGTAGCGTTCTGCATTAGCATCGAATAGCCCCCGTGATATGCAACTTTTCAGGGAAGTTTGGAACCAATATACACAGGCAGTTTAGCCTTAGCTTTCCTATCTTTTTCAAACAGAAATTTGCATCCTGTAGTACAAACTCAAAAAAGTTCTGAGACACTGTAAAGTCCATGGAGAATAAGAGCACCTCCTCCCAGCTGCCCACTGCACTGAGGCTGAGGCTGTCACTACCGATGAATCCACAATAATTGAGAATTTCAATAAGCATTTTTCTACGGCTGGACATGCTTTTCACCTGGCTACCCCTACCCCGGTCAACAGCCCTGCGCTCCCCACAGCAACTCACCCAAACCTCCCCCACTTCTCCTTCACCCAAATTCAGATAGCTGATGTTCTGAAAGAGCTGCAAAATCTGGACCCCTACAAATCAGCCGGGCTAGACAATCTGGACCCTCTCTTTCTAAAATTATCTGCCGAAATTGTTGCAACCCCTATTACTAGCCTGTTCAACCTTTTTCATATCGTCTGAGATTCCCATAGATTGGAAAGCTGCCGCGGTCATCCCCCTCTTCAAAGGGGGAGACACTCTAGACCCAAACTGCTACAGACCTATACAGTGGGGCAAACAGTGTGTGAAACAGTGTGTGAAAACCTTGTGAAGACTTACAGAAAACGTTTGACCTCTGTCATTGCCAACAAAGGGTATATAACAAAGTATTGAGATAAACTTTTGTTATTGACCAAATACTTATTTTCCACCATAATTTGCAAATAAATTCCTAAAAAATCCTACAATGTGATTTTCTGGATTTTTTTTTCTCATTTTGTCTGTCATAGTTGAAGTGTACCTATGATGAAAACTACAGGCCTCTCTCATCTTTTTAAGTGGGAGAACTTGCACAATTGGTGGCTGACTAAATACTTTTTTGCCCCACTGTATCTATTCTACCCTGCCTTTCTAAGGTCTTTGAAAGCCAAGTTAACAAACAGATTACAGACCATTTCGAATCTCACCGTACTTTCTCCGCTATGCAATCTGGTTTCAGAGCTGGTCATGGGTGCACCTCAGACACGCTCAAGGTTCTAAACGATATCATAACCGCCATCGATAAGAGACATTACTGTGCAGCCGTATTCATCGACCTGGCTAAGGCTTTCGACTCTGTCAATCACAACATCCTTATTGGCAGACTCAACAGCCTTGGTTTCGCAAATGATTGCCTCGCTTGGTTCACCAACTACTTCTCAGACAGAGATGTCAAATCGGATGGCCTGTTGTCCAGACCTCTGGCAGTCTCAATGGGGGTGCCACAAGGTTCAATTCTCGGGCCGACTCTCTTCTCTGTATACATCAATGATGTCGCTCTCGCTGCTGGTGAGTCGCTGATCCACCTCTACGCAGACGACACCATTCTGTATATCTCTGGCCCTTCTTTGGACACTGTGTTAACTAACCTCCAGATGAGCTTCAATGCCATACAACACTCTCCTTCCGTGGCCTCCAACTGCTCTTAAATGCAAGTAAAACTAAATGCATGCTCTTCAACCGATCGCTGCCCGCACCTGCCCGCCCGTCCAGCATCACCACTCTGGACGGTTCTGACTTAGAATATGTGGACAACTACAAATACCTAGGTGTCTGGTTAGACTGTAAACTCTCCTTCCAGACTCATATTAAGCTCCAATCCAAAATTAAATCTAGAATCAGCTTCCTATTTCGCAACAAAGCATCCTTCACTTATGCTGCCAAACATACCCTCGTAAAACTGACCATTCTACCGATCCTCGACTTCGGTGATGTCATTTACAAAATAGCCTCCAACACTCTACTCAACAAATTGAATGCAGTCTATCACATTGCCATCCGTTTTGTCACCAAAGCCCCATATACTAACCACCACTGTGACCAGTATGCTCTCGTTGGCTGGCCCTCGCTTCATACTCGTCGCCAAACCCACTGGCTCCAGGTCATCTACAAGTCTCTGCTAGGTAAAGCCCCGCCTTATCTCAGTTCACTGGTCACCATAGCAGTACCCACCCGTAGCACGCGCTCCAGCATGTATATCTCACTGGTCACCCCCAAAGCCAATTCTTCCTTTGGCCGCCTCTCCTTCCAGTTCTCTGCTGCCAATGACTGGAACGAACTGCAAAAATCTCTGAAGCTGGAGACTGATATCTCCCTCACTAGCTTTAAGCACCAGCTGTCAAAGCAGCTCACAGATCACTGCACCTGTACATAGCTCATTTGTAAATAGCCCATCCAATATACCTCATCCCCATACTGTATTTATTTATTTTGCTCCTTTGCACCCCAGTATCTATACTTGCACATTCATCTTCTGCACATCCTACCATTCCAGTGTTTAATTGTAATTGCTATATTGTAATTACTTTGCCACCATGGCCTATTTATTGCCTATTTATTGCTCTTATCCTACCTCATTTGCACATGCTGTATATAGATTTTTCTACTGTATTATTGATTGTATGTTTGTTTATTCCATGTGTAACTTTGTGTTGTATGTTCCGAACTGCTTTGCTTTATCTTGGCCAGGTCGCAGTTGCAAATGAGAACTTGTTCTCAACTAGCCTACCTGGTTAAATAAAGGTGAAATATATATATTATTTTTTTAAACACATGTATAGCATCTGGTGAGGTGTATAAAAACGCACATATGTATACCAAAGAAAGACACACTCTTCAAAAAGTGTGTGCGTGCACATGTGTGCACATGTGTCACTAGAAAGAGACAACCTGGTCAGTCAGGGTTAATAGTTTAATTTACAGAGCCAGAAAAATCAACGTGTCCGGGGACTATGATGGAGAACTGCTTCCAGTTTCACCAGAGCTGACCACACCACTGATATCTCCATCTGCAGGCTAGTCACTCTACCCTTAACAGCTGATTTAGGATCAGTTCTTCCTAACCCAAACCTGACCCAATCCATTATGAGCTAAACAACTACTGACTCCGGATCAGGATGTTAGACGTCTGTTTAGACTTAGAGAGGAGAGCTAAGATTGGAGGGAGGGTCTGTGAAAGCAATGCCAGACGAATAGGCATCTCCTCCTAACTCAGTCCTGATGGTAGGCCCCATCACATATGCTCCTCATTAGGACTCAATCGTGTTTTGGCCTCTTAGAGCTGCATGGGGAATTCATGCCAACTGAAATCACTATCCGCTGTCGTCAGCCTCCTCCTGATTTCATTAAAGGGTTGGCGTGCCATACTGTACTGTATGCCCCACACACTCCTTAGATCACTGCAGACCCTTTAGAAAAGGAACTCAGGCAGGAAATCCAACACTTTCTTCATACAATATTAATTCATAGAATTTTCAGTAAAATTATAATTTATCTCAATCAAGTTCTGAGTTGAGCAAACAAGACACTGGAATAAAAAAGAGTAACACATGGTTTCCGTGGAAAGAGAAATGTTGACCACTGGTGTCAGCAATTCCAGGCAAACAAAAGCTGAGACTTGGGCAAACATGTCAAAGTGATTTAATTGGTACTTTAAGCTCATTCAGAGTTTGCAAATCATCAAAGCCAAAAAGGAATACCATGACATTGTGAAATGTAAATACAGAATAATTTGACACTCACATGTATTACACACACATGTACAATTAACAAGTGTGTCTGCACTACCCTCAGTGATCAGTCAACTGAGGAAAGGGGTATTTAAAATAGGGTCATAGGTCATTTGACCACTCCACTGTTGACATGGAGTAAACCATTTACAAGACAAGTGTCCATTCATGATTTATGCATGAGACTCTCCTCCTCATATTAGCCCACATTTCCATGCTTCTTCGTATACAACTTCTTAATATTGAGTTGCACCCCCTTTTGCCCTTAGAACAGCCTCAATTCGTCAGGGCATGGACTCTACAAGTTGTCGAAAGCATTCCACAGGGATACTGGACCATGTTGACTCCAATGCTTCCCACATTTGTGTCAAGTTAAAATGGTCCAAACAAACATGCAGTCGTGAAGTAGACGCGACAATGCCTCTTCCCCCTCAGGAGGACCTCTATATCAGGCGGTGTGAAAAGGCCCGGAAAATCGTCAAAGACCCCAACCACCCAAGCCATGGACTATTCTCTCTGCTGCCGCAAGGCAAGAGGTAACGGTGCATCTAGTCTGACACCAACAGGGACTTGAACAGCTTCGATCCCCAAGCAATACGACTGATAAATAGCTAACAAAATAGCTACACGGACTGAGTTTACCTTGTATCTTTATTGACCTTTTAATTCAATATTTGCACTGTCTCTATGCACACTCACAGGGCCCTACACACAGTCACTCCAACACACACACAAACACTCACTCCATCATTTGCTCAGTCACACATAATGTGCAAATATATTTATACTGACCCTACACATCCGCACACCCACTCACATGCAAGCTGCTGCTACTCTGTTGATCTTATATCCTGACGCCTAGTCTCCTTAACCATATGCATATCTACCTCAATCACTCCAGTATCCCTGCACATGTAAATATGGTATTGGAACTGATCTCTGTATATAGTATGCTTACTTACTTATTTGTGTATTTCATATATCCTACTCTTATTTCTCATGTTTTTTTCTAGTACTACATTATTATTGCATTGTGTGTTTTGAGTTGGCAAGAAAGGCATTTCACTGTACTGCATGTGACATTAAACCTTGAAAGTTGGCTGGATGTCGTTTTGGGTAGTAACACACGGGGTATGGTAGTAGATACACACAGGAAACTGTTGAGCGTGAAAAACCCAGCAGCGTTGCAGATCTTGACACACTCAAACTGGTGCACCTGGCACCTACTACCATACCCCGTTCAAAGGCAGTGAAATCTTCTGTCTTGCCCATTCACCCTCTGAATGGAGCACATTAACAATCCATTAAAAATCCTTATTTAACCTGTCTCCTCCCATTCATCTACACTGATTGAAGTGGATTTAACAGGTGACCTCAATTAGGGATCATAGCTTCACCTGGATTCACCTGGTCAGTCCATTTGATGGAAAGAGTAGTTCCTAATGTTTTGTACACTCTGTATATAGATCAGGGATGCAAACTGGTGAGGGCCCAAAAAGGTGACACTTTTTTTTTTTCACTGAAACATGCAGAAAATCCCTGCTAGGGGGAAATGCAGGTTTTAACTAATTAAACAAATAATATGATCAGTCTGTGTGTGTAACATAAAAAGTGGTTAATGTGAACCTAACTCACAGCTAAACAATTGTATTTGTTGCCTAGACTTTACTGCAAATGACACTCAAGTCTTGAGAATAAACAATACATTAATATTGCAGTTAGCCATGACAGCCTTTATAATAGAACGTTTGTGACCACACACAAATCTAAATAGTGCACTTGGGAAAAAAACATCTTACGTAGAAATAGAATAAAACAAACAGGCATTCTATTTTTGCTCTATTCTACTCTATTATAGTGGCCACTATGCACAAGGCTACATGTGCACAAGGCTACGTGTGCAAAAATAACATTCACTGAGTAAAAAATGTAATAATTCCCCCTCACACACATGTTACTGTCAAGTTCAACACAACAAAAGCAATATCTTTGGGCTACACTGCACATTATTACATTGTACACTTTCTGCCTGTGGACATCTGTTCTACAATGTGCCAGCAGAGCATGATACCCTTTGTTGGCATAATTAATCTCTTTCAGGCATAGAGAGCACCTGGCATACCCCTTTTTATCCACTGAATTGAAAAAGTGAGAAAGAGGGAAAGTGTGTGGTGTTCCTTTCACCTCTATAGTGGCATCCAGCTTAACACGGAACCCAAACCGGCTGCGCGCGTGCTCCATCGTGCATAAATGTATTTTGTCCCCCTACACCAAACGCAATCACGACATGCAGGTTAAAATATCAAAACAAACTCTGAACCAATTACATTAATTTGGGGACAGGTCAAAAAGCATTAAACATATATGGCAATTTAGCTAGTTAGCTTGCACTTGCTAGCTAATTTGTCCTATTTAGCTAGCTTGCCGTTGCTAGCTAATTTGTCCTGGGATATAAACATTGAGTTGTTATTTTACCTGAAATGCACAAGGTCCTCTACTCCGACAATTAATCCACACATAAAACGGCCAACCGAATCATTTCTAGTCATCTCTCCTACTTCCAGGCTTTTTCATCTTTGAACTTATATGGTGATCGGCATCTAAACTTTCCATAGTATTACCACGACGACCGGCAAAACAGTTCGTCTTTCAATCACCCACATGGGTATAACCAATGAGGACATGGCACGTGGGTACCTGCTTCTATAAACCAATGAGGAGATGGGAGACGCAGGACTAAATGAGTTCTATTTTAACCCTTGGCATCGCAGATGCTCGTTGGCACGCGTGAGCAGTGTGGGTGCAATAATCGAATAACATAGATTTCTAAATTTATTTTGCGACGCTCGCGCACACGGCGTGTCCGGTCTGGTCAGCATGTAAGCCAGGCCCAGCTCCAACAACACTTAACTGTTTAACAAGCAACGCCTCATTTTCACCTAGTTCTCTCATTCTGAAAATTAACCACACACTGTAGAGGGAAAACAGATAGTAGTTAGTTTGTTAGATAGTTAACTAGTTAACATTTCACACAGATTGCCAGGGTGCAGAAAAGCAACTAATGCGTTATAACTTGAGGAACGGCAAGGAGTCGTATAACATTACCAGTTAATACATAGCGAATTGGTTAGGTTACTAAAGTTAGCTCATCTGATGTTGTAGCTGTCGGACTTTATTAGCCAGCTAATTTTCACACCATAAACTAAATTATTTGATCAGTTAAGTTGGTAAATGTTACTCAATATTTCTCTGGCTAGCTAACCCATAATTCGATCCAGCCAGCAAGATCCTTAACCATGCTAACAATACTTGTTCCACCACACTTTCTCCCTTACCTCAAACTTTCCAAATGCCAGTTGTTTTTCGGTTACAGCTCAAGTCTGACCCCGTCTCTGTGGTCAGACTTCTCACCTACGTCTTCGATATCATCCAGGAGACACGCTGCTGTAAGTTAACTGGCAAACTGCCTTTCCACTCTCTTTCCAGAGCGTGTGCTGCATTATGTTATGTGAACAATTGGCGTTGAGCCTTGGAAATAGCCAGTATTGCTCGAAATGCGCATCACCACCCCCCCCACCCCCCCGTACGTGCATTAGGGCTGACCCCAATTAGACAACTGGTCGATAGTTTGGTCGTCAGGCTGTTGGTTGACCGAGATTGTTTTAGACGAGCAGTAACAAATATATACAGTACCAGTCAAAAGTTTTGACACATTTACTCATTCAAGGGTTTTTCTTTATTTGTAATATTTTCTACATTGTCACATGGAATGCATTTCAATTAACAGGTGTGCCTTGTTAGAAGAGAATTTGTGGAATGTCTTTCCTTAACTGTGTTTGAGCCAATCAATAGTCACAACACAAGGTAGGGGTGGTATACAGAAGATAGCCGTATTTGGTAAAAGACCAAGTCCACAACAGCCCATCATTACTTTACAATTTCAGTGCAGTCGCAAAAACCATCAAGCACTATGATGAAACTGTCTCTCATGAGGACTGCCACTGGAAAGGAAGACCCAGAGTTACCTCTGCTGCAGAGGATAAGTTCATTAGTTACCAGCCTCAGAAATTGCAGCCCAAATAAATGCTTCACAGAGTTCAAGTAACAGACACATCTCAACATCAACTGTTAAGAGGAGACTGTGTGAATCAGGCATTCATGATCGAATTGCTGCAAAGAAACCACTACTAAAGGACACCAATGAGAAGAAGAGACTTGCTTGGGCCAAGAAACACGAGCAGTGGACATTAGACCGGTGGAAATCTGTCCTTTGGTCTGATGAGTCCAAATTTGAGATTTTTGTTTCCAACCGCCATGTCTTTGTGAGACGCTGAGTAGGTGAACGGATGATCTCCGCATGTTAGTTCCCACCGTGAAGTATGGAGGAGGAGGCATGATGGTGTGCGGGTGATTTGCTGGTGACACTGTCTGTGATATATTTAGAATTCAAGGCACACTTAACCAGCATTGCTAGCACAACATTCTGCAGTGATACGCCATCCCATCTGGTTTGCACTTAGTGGGACTATCATTTGTTTTTCAACAGGACAATGACCCAACACACCTCCAGGCTGTGTAAGGGCTATTTGACCAAGGAGAGTGATGGAGTGCTGCATCAGATTACCTGGCCTCCACAATCACCCGACCTCAACCCAATTGAGATGGTTTGGGATGAGTTGGACCGCAGAGTGAAGGAAAAGCAGTCAACAAGTGCTTAGCATATGTGGGAACTCCTTCAAGACTGTTGTTGGAAAAGCATTCCAGGTGAAGCTGGTCGAGAGAATTTCAAGAGTGTGCAAAGCTGTCATCAAGGCAAAGGGTGACTACCTTGAAGAATCTCAATTATAAAATATATTTTGGCATTTTGAAATGGGGGTGTGGACTCTGCTTTCCAGGGTGCATTCATGAGTGGTCATTAGTGCAGCTTGACAGAAAAGGAACAACTAAACGCATCCAGCAGGGAGAGAAAGACAGAAATAGAGGGTGAGGGAGAGAGAAAGATGGGGAGAGTAAGAAAGAGAGAGAGATCAAATGACAGACAGGGCATGGGGGTGAAGGAAGAAAAGCCCCAGAAAGCTGAAGTAATCACAGCGCACTCGGTTCAATCACAGGTTTTGTTGTGAACTCTACATGAACCATCACTCCACTCCCTGGTGTTCCCATGTGTTCCTAGAGAGAGAGATGCACTCAGCCAGGCAAACCATAACAACTCCAGCAGGGACACACAGAATCCATAACACTGAGTGAACATTCCGCCCTAGACACCGCTGAGACACAGCTTGACAACGCCAATGGTCAAGGAGTTGAAGTGCGTAATACCTCCTCCCTTGGAGACGCCACACGGGGAGACATTTTACAGCAATGCTGTGCAATCTATCAAACTACAGTTCAACTGACTAAACCTAACTCAGTGTATGTACAAACAAATGCTGATTCGACAAATGCACACACACACAGACACATGACATTAAAGGGATACTTGGCAATGAGGCCCTTTATCTACTTCCCCAGAGTCAGATGAACTCGTGGATACCATTTGTATGTCCAGTATGAAGGAAGTTAGAGCTAGTTTCCGAGCCACTGCTAACTAGCGTTAGCGCAATGACTGGAAGTCTATGGGTATCTGCTAGCATGCTGGAGAAGTAGATAAAGGGCCTCATTGCCAAAATCCCAAAGTATCCCTCACCTCCTACACACAGTCCCACACTGATTCAACAATTGCTCCCACACACACAGGACATTGACGAAAAAATACACAATGAAACCTATAACTACAGATAGACAAATTAATTCAATACAAATTGCTGACAATTCTTAGCACCTCCACGGATACCTCACTGGCTCAGAATATAATAATTTGTGCAAGAGGGAAGGGCAAACCAAATGACCCCACTTTGTAGCAGACATTTATTTAAATGGATTATTTTCCCCCTCTGCATCTTAATAATTGGCCTGGTCCATTAAAGAAGGATAACAATTCATCTTACTTGACAATCTCACACCACAATTGCACCTGGCACTTAATTGATCTGCTCAGCCTATTCTTCTTGGTGAATAGCATAAAGAGCAGGGGGACTGGGATTGCTACGATTGGGACAAATTATCATTGATCGCTCTGCTTTTGTGGAGCATGCCAAAACTGGCATGACATCATCAACTGAGTGAGAAAACTATTGTGAGGTGCAGGGTTCTATGGTTCTAACTCCCTGTTGATGGAAGCGACTCCACACTGAAGCAGACACTCTTTCACGACTAACAAAGACTGACTGACACAGACACTGACAGACCAGAGAATGGTAGGCAGAACCACTGTCAAACTTCCATTTAGGAAGAGAAAGGAATGCCAACATTTACATGTTGAATGCCCACATTGTAATAGCTATTCAATTGATGAGCTCAAGACAGGCGACCATCAGAGGACACTAATACCTCCTTCAGAAACGGAAGGTGTCTGTCAGAAAGAGATATAACCATGGCCATACTCACACAAGGCGGAGAAATAATTTTAAGTGTTCTAATTTGATTTCTATGTCTACATAAGCAGTGGGTATACTGAACAGAGAGGGATACATGCAGTGATTACAAACATCTTAGAAAGAAAGCAGACCACATTGTTCCACTTTTCAAATCACAACAAGCATTCTCTCATTCTTCATGATAATCCCATGGTGATGGTGACGGTCACAGAAAACATAGTGACATCGTTGGAGCCTCCTGGCCTCCTAGTCTCTGGGAAAATAGGGAGAGCATGAGTCATAAGTTACACAGTTACAAGTGTGTGTGTGTGTGTGTGTGTGTGTGTGTGTGTGTGTGTGTGTGTGTGTGTGTGTGTGTGTGTGTGTGTGTGTGTGTGTGTGTGTGTGTGTGTGTGTGTGTGTGTGTGTGTGTGTGTGTGTGTGTGTCTATTCTTACATGAGGGATGGCCCTCTCTCTCATCATAGCAGGATTAACCTTTTACTGCAGTGGGATAAATCAGGGTCACACAGTGTTTCTTGGTAGTCTTAAACAAATCTACTTTGAAACAAAACTATAGACCTTGCACACATGGTTATGCATCCCAATATTACACTTTATATACACTACCCTTCAAAAGTTTGGGGTCACTTAGAAATGTCCTTGTTCTTGAAAGAAAAGCACATTCTTTGTCCATTAAAATAACATCAAATTGATCAGAAATACAGTGTAGACATTGTTAATGTTGTAAATGACTATTGTAGCTGGAAACAGCTGATTTTTTATGGAATATCGACATAGGCGTACAGAGGCCCATTATCAGCAACCATCACCAGTCTCAACGTCAACAGTGAAGAGACGACTCTGGGATGCTGGCCTTCTAGGCAGAGTTCCTCTGTCCAGTGTCGGTGTTCTTTTGCCCATCTTAATATTACATTTTTATTGGCCATTCTGAGATATGGCTTTTTCCAGCATCCCGGAGTCGCCTCTTCACTGTTGACGTTGAGACTGGTGTTTGCGGGTACTATTTAATGAAGCTGCCAGTTGAGGACTTGTGAGGCGTTAGTTTCTCAAACTAGACACTCTAAATTACTTGTCCTCTTGCTCAGTTGTGCACCGGGGGCTCCCACTCCTCTTTCTATTCTGGTTAGAGCCAGTTTGCGCTGTTCTGTGAAGGGAGTAGGACACAGCGTTGTATGAGATGTTCAGTTTCTTGGCAATTTCTCCAATGGAATAGCCTTCATTTCTGAGAACAAGAATAGACTGATGAGTTTCAGAAGAAAATTATTTGTTTCTGGCCATATTGAGCTTGTAATTGAACCCACAAATGCTGATGCGCCAGATACTCAACTAGTCTAAAGAAGGCCAGTTTTATTGCTTCTTTAATTAGCACAACAGTTTTCAGCTGTGATAACATAAATGCAAAAGGGGTTTCTAATGATCAATTAGCCTTTTAAAATGATAAACTTGGATTAGTTAACACAACGTGCCATTGGAACACAGGAGTGATGGTTGCTGATAATGGGACTCTGTACGCCTATGTAGATATTCCATTAAAAAAATCTGCCGTTTCCAGCTACAATAGTCATTTACAACATTAACAATGTCTACACTGTATTTCTTTCAAAATCAAGGACATGTCTAAGTCACACCAAACTTTTGAACGGTAGTGTACATCTCAAAAGACTGAAATATAACAAAGGCGTTTGACATAGAAATACCTGATTTTCTGAGTTAATTAAAAAACATTTTTTTATTAATTATGAAATATATTAATAACGTTCCACCCATGAGGCCACTAGAGGGCACTCAGTCATTCAACTACAGGAAAGGGCTACCTCACTCTCTGGACAGATGGCCATCCAGCTCTCCCCCACACCACCCTTCAAACACGCAGCTTAGCTTAACACAGTGACAATTTCAGTTCACTGTGCACAAAAAAATACCCACTATCAGCTGCGTCATCACTGTACCCCGCCTGAGGCTTAAACATGCATAACGGTAATCACAACACACAGACACACACACACAGACACACACACACACAGAGACACACACACACTGTGTATGAGAAACACATGTTTGGTGATGTAAGAGGTCACGCCTGTGTTCTCAGACAACTAAAATATGTAGGAAACGCCTGTGAGAACTAGACAGAACTGGACTCCTACGCCTTCTCTCCCTAAAGTATGCACATGAACACCAGAACAGCCATTGCCCATCAACCATTTAACAGAAGTTTGGGAAACATTAACTGTTCCTAGGACAGGCAAGCCATTTCTATAGTAGATCTGGTCAGACATTTAGGTTTGTTTCAACTGAAATGTGTCTATTTTCATTTGCTTCATTGTCGATGCCACTGGGAGAGCTGATTATCTTGATCCACAGGGATCAAAAACCAACATGGCTATATTTATATCAGACATGCTCTTTAATATCATGTCGTTTTACAGGTAATCCTGGAGGGGCGAACCAGGTGTTTGTGGTTTAGATGTTGAGTCTCCAGTATCCCAGTCGTCAAATGGTTCAGTCCACCACATCATAGCCGTGTCTAAATGGCCACAAGGGAACTCTGTTTGTAATGTCATGAGCATTGTACAAAAACAACATTAAATTCAGTATATTCCAGTATTTATAAGACACGCACAGCAGCCCGATACAATATAGTGCATTTATGAAATGTGGTCTAGTGGAAGGAGCTCTGAGGGGCTTGTCAGTAGACCAGGGAGTAGAAGAGCAGCCCATTCTCATTTAGAAGTCTCAGAGGTCTTTATGAAAAAAGAAAGGCCCTAACTGTGTTCATATTCAGAGACCACATCCTGATGTGGTGCGAGCAGGGTCATGTGCAATGTTCTTGTACTATTTGCGTGCACACTCCCTGTACAGTAGTTATTTTTCAGTCTACGCTGTGCAGGGATGGTTCTCACCACCACTGTATACAGTATGTGACACCATTTTCAGAAAACCCCCAGAGGGTTTGGATGCTGAGGAAACTGAGAGGCTGTGTAAAAAGAAGTGCTTGATGTTCTTTGCTCTATAAATACAGAGTGTCATGTTCTCAAAACAACTTTACAATCCCTCCTCTCAGAGCTGTTCAGGCTGTCCGTGCAGGAAAGAAGGCCTTCATGTTTTGGATACTTCACCCCTCCTTGGCTTACATATGCATGAGGTCTCTAGCAGTTTTCACACTCTGATCCGTTTCCAAATTCCATGTCCCGAGCTAAGTTAGAGAAGCACATCAGGACTGGAGGGACTGAGGAGAAACAAATGCAAATAGAGTAGATAGGGGGAGATGCAGCAACGAATACAGATTGTAATATCCGTTTCGTTTTGGCTATTTACATCACAGAGATTATATGGTGCTCCTCAGAGCTTACAACAACTTCTAGAAATGCAGATAAGAAATGGAGGGAAGGGGATAAGGGAATGGAGAGAGGGGGTGAGGGAATGGAGAGAGGAAGGGTGAGGGGAAAGTAACAAGCAGACCGGCTATCTAGATTCGTTAATTATATACTGTGCTCACCAGGATGCTCTCTGATTAACATTGTGTACATATCTTTATGATTCTCATATTCTTGTCAAAAAGGGATTTGATTTCTGGTGGGAATGATGTTATAATTAGGCAAGTACAGCTACTATAGAGATGTATATCTACTTGAATCTTCCCTTCTGAGTTCAGTGTTCTGAGTTCAATGGCTTGTACAATGTTTGATAAATTCAGTGCACGTGACACCAGCAAGTGCTGCTTAACAAATAAATGAACTAAATGAATGCACTCAGCATGTTTGTAATGAGATGAGATTCAGGAAAAAATCTAATTAGGAAAGTCTTGAAAAGGCAAGTTTAAACGACCAGAGGCCTAGAATCCCCCATATCAGAAATTTCCATTGAAAGATCATAACATTATTATCCCTCGCTAAGTGCACAATGTACTGCAGATTCACTAGAGTAAAAGGAAACATATTTACTGGTTCTGTAGCAATTATGTATTTTCAGACTATACCACTTTAAAAACATGAGCAATAGGTTTTTGGTGAAACCTAGGTAGAGTCAAGAAAGGTAGAGTCAAGAAACAAAGAGAAAAGAAGAGAGATAAAGAAGAGATTAGATAAAAGGAGGGAAAAGTAAAGTGTGGGAGAATAAGCCAACATGGGCCAAGCAGGAGGCAATCGCCTCAAATTTATGTCCACTCGTAACCTTCACATTTTCCTACAGTTGAAGTCGGAAGTTTACATACACTTAGGTTGGAGTCATTAAAACTTGTTTTTCAACCACTCCACCAATGTCTTGTTAACAAACTATAGTTTTGACAAGTCGGTTAGGACATCTACTTTGTGCATGACACAAGTAATTTTTCCAACAATTGTTTACAGACAGATTATTTCACTTATAATTCACTGTATCACAATTCCAGTGGGTCAGAAGTATACATACACTAAGTTGACTGTTCCTGTAAATAGCTTGGAAAATTCCAGAAAATTATGTCATGGCTTTAGAAGCTTCTGATAGGCTAATTGACTGAATTTGAGTAGGTTGGAGGTGTACCTGTGGATGTATTTCAAGGCCTACCTTCAAAATCAGTGCCTCTTTGCTTGACATCATGGGAAAATCAAAAGAAATCAGCCAAGACCTCAGAAAAAAATTGTCGACCTCCACAAGTCTGGTTCATCCTTGGGAGCAATTTCCAAACGCCTGAAGGTACCACATTCATCTGTATAAACAATAGTTTGCAAGTATAAACACCATGGGACCACGCAGCCGTCATACTGCTCAGAAAGGAGACGCGTTCTGTCTCCTAGAGATGAACGTAATTTGGTGCGAAAAGTGCAAATCAATCCCAGAACAACAGCAAAGGACCTTGTGAAGATGCTGGAGGAAACAGGTACAAAAGTATCTATATCCACAGTAAAACGAGTCCTATATCGACATAACCTGAAAGGCCGCTCAGCAAGGAAGAAGCCACTGCTCTAAAACCGCCATAAAAAAAGCCAGAATACGGTTTGCAATTGCACATGGGGACAAAGATCATACTTTTTGGAGAAATGTCCTCTGATCTGATGAAACAAAAATAGAACTGTTTGGCCATAATGACCATCGTTATGTTTGGAGGAAAAAGGGCGAGGCTTGCAAGCCGAAGAACACCATCCCAACCGTGAAGCACGGGGGTGGTAGCATCATGTTGTGGAGGTGCTTTCCTGCAGGAGGGACTGGTGCACTTCACAAAATAGATGACATCATGAGGGAGGAAAATTGTGTGGTTAAATTGAAGCAACATCTCAAAACATCAGTCAGGAAGTTAAAGCTTGGTCACAAATGGGTCTTCCAAATGGACAATGACCCCAAGCATACTTCCAAAGTTGTGGCAAAATGGCTTAAGAACAACAAAGTCAAGGTATTGGAGTGGCCATCACAAAGCCCTGACCTCAATCCTATAGAAAATGTGTGGGCAGAACGGAAAAAGTGTGTGCGAGCAAGAAGGCCTACAAACCTGACTCAGTTACACCAGCTCTGTCAGTAGGAATGGGCCAAAATTCACCCAACTTATTGTGGGAAGCTTGTGGAAGGCTACCCGAAACGTTTGACCCAAGTTAAACAATTTAAAGGCAATGCTACCAAATACTAATTGAGTGTATGTAAACTTCTGACTCACTGGGAATGTGATGAAAGAAATAAAAGCTGAAATAAATCATTCTCTATACTATTATTCTGACATTTCACATTCTTAAAATAAAGTGGTGATCCTAACTGACCTAAGACAGGGAATTTTTACTAGGATTAAATGTCAGGAATTGTGAAAAACTGAGTTTAAATTTATTTGGCTGTATAAGAGGACAGAGAATAAAATAACAAAAGTGCTTCATTGCCAGATGTGCAAAACTGGCAGAGACAATGTTTTTGTCCTGCATTCAAAACAATACATAAACTTAATTTGACCTCTTTATCAGGCTGTAAGAGTATGAGCTAGCATTTTTTACATTTAGGATGCCAGCGAGTGCTCGTAGCCTGAATTTTGTTTTTGGCAGCATCTCGGTTGAAACTGTGTTTGTTTGTGTAAATAATTAATGTATGGGTTAGCTACAAGTTGCAAGATCTGTCTGGCTCTGTTTGCGGCATCCAGCCTGTGGGACAGTCAGACAATCACACTCAGGGAAACAGACTAGAGAGGGCCGCAGTGCCATAAAAAGCACAGATATCAAAATCAATAGACAAACAAAGCATGCTGTTCCCACTCTGCTAACTCACATATTTTACTGATTACAATAGAACCACTCTAACGTCATGCACAGTCAATGTAAGGATGAACCACATGTTTTTTCATGCATCTGTCTGTCTCTCATTGATTGGCACTTAAGCTTTTATGAACCTCACACAGCATCTGTGAAGTTCCAACTTCCCTATTTGCCACTGATAATGAACTTGTTGTAATCCACTAAACTATTTGAAACACCCTAATGAATCAGATGCTCTCTGAAAACCCAGAACAAAAATATTGCATTATTGCGTCAGATGATGTTACGTGCGTCTGTCCAATAGAGATTCCACCAGACAGGAACTGTACACTTGCCATTTCTGACATTAAAATCTGGAGATAAAAAAAAAAAGAATCATAATAATTTTTAACATAGACAGCATGGACATAAAATCAGCCAGGGCAAATGTAAGGACAAACCATTTTTGGTTGAGAGCATAAACAAACTCAATGGTTTGAATGGGATGAAATGACCAGCTTTCATCTGGTCATAGATGGTGGCACTTCATTAAATCAATGTGCTGCCTAGAATCCCTCTTCAGCGCCCCACACTCAGGTTAGATCCAGTTCCCATTCTCACATGACATTACCCTCCACAAACAGTACTAGTCCCACATAAAACTGGACCAGTGACCCCTAAATCCTAAAAGATTGAGGTAAAGAACATCCTCTGCTGAAAATGAATTACATTTAAATTAGATTAAGATTACTCTATTTAGTTGTCCTCAGATAATAAATGGTTGGTATTTAGAAATATGACAGTAATTACAGTTATTTCACAGTAGTTTCAAGGTAAATAATGCAAATAGGCCTAAGTAACATTACAGCACTAAAATAGTTCCACAATAAAAAAATAAAAAAATGTATTTAGTGCAGCAAATACCTTAATTCATTGTAACCACATCATCTGCCTGGGCCATTTCATTTTAAATATCACATGAGCTGTTATTTGCCTCCTGATGATAGACATGCAGGTTTTAACCCAATCAAAATCTATTCAACAAGCTCTGACAAGCGTGACCCAGTAGTGTCTACCCTTCCTTTTAAATAGTGAGTCCAGAGGATGATGACAAATGGTCCAAGTGTGAAAGTTGCTGGATGGTGCAAAGGTGCTGATTCCCTCAACTCCTCACATTAGGCCAATACAGGCCATCAATCAAGGCCTGTACTAAAGGAAAAATCTGCAGGCCCTCCCCTAAGCCAACTCTAGACTCAGGGATGGTTGATCAATGTTCATAATCAAATAAGCCTACATATTCACTATTTCCAATCACGTTGACCAGTTTTAAGAGGCTTTCACACTCAATCTGCCAGCAATAAGTTATGTGTTCATTATCAATCACAGCACTTTACGTGTGAGTAGGAATTTACTATTTTCCACTCAATCTATACAGGTAGTCAGCCATGAACCACGTGACACACTCTTTTCACACCATTTCGCCTGGTGGGTGGTGCTATACGCCACGGTGGGCATAGATTTCAGCACGCATACGAGTACACAAAATGTTGAGAACGAGACGAGCACTTGCTCATGTCCGGATCATGGAATCTACTCAACACACTGCTAAGCCATAGAGTACAGGTTGGCTAAACCTAACTACAGTAATGGATGTTACTGTTTCATCAGGGAGCCACAAAGATGAAGTAAACAAATGTAATCACTGAATTCATCTTATGTTTGCTATTTCATACTGCCACAGAATGGAAAGAAGCTAAACAAATGATTGTGTATTTGAATTTCGCATTGTTTAAAGTTGATTTCATTCACGCAAAGTAATGAGACTGGGTGTGTAAGTATGCCCCCAGGATAATATGGTAAAGTTGGTCTCATGTATAGGCCCTTGCGCAAATAACTAAGACCAAGGACACCGATTAGATGAATCGTTTAAAGGTCCAATGCAGCCGTTTTTATCTCAATATCAAATCATTTCTGGGTAACAATTAAGTACCTTTTGTCAAAAATACCTGATGGTTCAGAACCTAGAAGGGAAACATGGGAAACAGATCTAAAGAAGAAATTGAGCAGAACCATTGGTTACAGATATGAAAATGCTCATACCTGCTCCAACAACCTAAGACATAAAATACTGCAATTTAAGATAATTCATAGGACTTACTACACTCCTACAAGAATGCATGTAATGCACACAGAAATGTCACATCTCTTTTGGAAATGCAAAAAGCACAAAGGAACCCTATTACATATGATGTGGTCCTGTGACAAATTGACACCATTTTGGGATAATGTATGTGCGATTTCTTCATTGTGTCTAAGAACTTCTAATCACCCATCTCCACGATTATGCTTTTTGGGAAATATATAGTGCCTTCAGAAAGTAATCATACCCCTTGACTTATTACACATTTTGTTGTGTTACAGCCTGAATTCAAAATTGATTAAATATTATACACACAATACCCCATTACAACGAAATGAAAATGTTTTTAGAAATTGTAGCAAATGTCTTCAAAATACAGCTGTGAGTCTTTCTGAGTATGTTTCTAAGAGCTTTGCACACTTTGATTGTACAATATTTACAGATTATTCTTTTTTAAATTATTCAAGCTCTGTCATGTTGGTTGCTGATCATTGCTACACAGCCATTTTCAAGTCCTGCCATTGATTTTCAAGCCGATTTAAGTCGAAACCGTTATTAAGCCACTCAGGAAAATGTAATGTTGTCTTGGTAAACAACTCCAGTGCATATTTGGCCATGTTTTCGGTTATTGTCCTGCTGAAAGGTGAATTTGTCTCCCAGTGTCTGTTGGAAAGCAGACTGAACCAGGTTTTCCTCTAGGACTTTGCCTGTGCTTAGCTCTGTTCCGTTTCTTTTTATCCCCCCAAAAAACTCCCTAGTCCCTGCCAATGACAAGCATACCCATAACATGATGCAGCCACCAACATCCTTGAAAATATGAAGAGTGGTACTCAGTGGTGTATTGTGTTGGATTTGCCCCAAACATAAAGCTTTGTATTCAGAACATAAAGTTAATTTCTTTGACAAATTTTTTGCAGTTTTACTTTATTTAGTACATTGTTGAAAACGGGATGCATGTTTTGGAATATTTGAATTCTGTACAGTCTTCCTTCTCTTCACTCTGTCATTTAGGTTAGTTTTGTAGAATAACTACAATGTTGTTGATCCATTCTCAGTTTTTTCCTATCACAGCCATTAAACTCTGTTTTAAAGTCACCATTAACCTCATTGTGAAATTCCTAAGAGGTTTCCTTCCTCTCTGGCAACTGATTTAAGAAGGACACCTGTATCTTTATAGGGACTGGGTGTATAAATACACCATCCAAAGTGTAATTAATAACTTCAACATACTCAAAGGGATATTCAGTGTCTGTTTTTGTTCTACCAATAGGTGCCCTTCTTTGTGAGGCATTGGAAAACCTCCCTGGTCTTTGTGGTTGAAATTCACTGCTCGACTGAGGGACCTTACAGATATTTGTATGTGTGGGGTACACAGGTGAGGTAGTCATTCAAAAATCATGTTAAACACTATTATTATACAACAACATTTGGAAAATGTCAAGGGGTGTGAATACTTTCTGAAGGCACTGTAGATATTGATGATCAATATCAGAGAACGTTTTGTAATCTACTGTAGGTCTAATTGCTGAAAAAAAAAAATGTATAGCCATCAATTGGGGCGACAGGTAAGTTAGAGCGTTTGGCCAGTAACCGAAAGGTCGCTAGATTGAATCCTCGAGCTGACAAGGTAAAAATCTGTCGTTCTGCCCCTGAACAAGGCAGTTAACCCACTGTTCCCCGGTAGGCTGTCATTGTAAATAAGAATTTGTTCTTAACTGACCAAAATAATTTGTTCACTACATTACCAAAAGTATGTGGACACCTGCTCGTCGAACATCTCATTCCAAAATCATGGGCATTAATATGGAGTTGGTCCCTCCTTTGCTGCTATAACAGCCTCCACTGTTCTGGGAAGGCTTTCCACTAGATGTTGGAACATTGCTGCAGGGACTTGCTTCCATTCAGCCACAAGAGCATTAGTGAGGTCGGGGACTGATGTTGGGCGATTAGGCCTGACTCGCAGTCGGCATTCCAATTCATCCCAGAGATGTTCAATGGGGTTGAGATCAGGGCTCTGTGCAGGCCAGTCAAGTTCTTCCAAACCGATCTCAACATGCTGAAACAGGAAAGGGACTTTCCCAAACTGTTACAAAGTTAGAAGCACAGAATCGTCTAGAATGTCATTGTATGCTGTAGCGTTAAGATTTCCCTTCACTGGAACTAAGGGGCCTAGCCCGAACTATGAAAAACAGCCCCATACCATTAATCCTCCTCCACCAAACTTTACAGTCGCCACTATGCATTCAGGCGGGTAGAGTTCTCCTGGCATCCACCAAACCCAGATTTGTCCGTCGGACTTCCAGATGGTGAAGCGTGATTCATCATTCCAGAGAACACGTTTCCACTGCTCCAGAGTCCCAATGGCAGCGAGCTTTAAACCACTCCAGCAAACGCTTGGCATTGCGCATGGTGATCTTACACGGAACCCAAACCAGCTGTGCGCGTGCGCCATGGTGCATAAATGTATTTTGTACCCCCACACCAAACGCGATCACGACACGCAGGTTAAAATATCAAAACAAACTCTGAACCAATTATATTAATTTGGGGACAGGTCGAAAAGCATTAAACATTTATGGCAATTGAGCTAGCTAGCTTGCACAATTGTCCTATTTAGCTAGCTTGCTGTTGCTAGCTAATTTGTCCTTGGATATAAACATTGAGCTGTTATTTTACCTGAAATGCACAAGGTCCTCTAAACCACCAATTAATCCACACATAAAACGGTCAACCGAATCGTTTCTAGTCATCTATCCTCCTTCCTGGCCTTTTCTTGTCTTGACTATATATTGCAATTGGCAACTTTCATAAATTAGGTGCATTACCATACCGATCTATTTCGTTTTTCAGTCACCACGTGGATATAACCAATGAGGAGATGGCAGGTGGGTACCTGCTTCTATAAACCAATGAGGAGATGGGAGAGGCAGGACTTGCAGCGCGATCTGCGTCAGAAATAGAACTGACTTATATTTTAGCCCTTGGACACAGGGCTAAAAAGCTTGTTGGCGCGCGCGAGCAGTGTGGGTGCAATAACTGAATAATATAGATTTCTACATTTATTTTGCAACGCGAGTGGTGTAGTCAGCCTGTTAGACCTGTGTGCTGCTAATCGGCAATGGAAACCCATTTCATGAAGCTCCCGACGAACAGTTCTTGTGCTGACCTTGCTTCCAGAGGCAGTTTGGAACTCGGTAGTGAGTGTTGCAACCAAGGACAAACGATTTTTACACTCTACGTCTTTTTAATTAAACAACTCATACACTAAAAGGGCATTATCATTCTTTTCATAATTTCACAATATTATTCCAACCTCATAGTGTGGAAATATAAAAACACAAGAAAATCTAGTTTGACTGCACCGGGCCTTTAAAGAAGCCAGAAACACAAATAATTCCTCTGAGTAACCACTTTTCCATCCACAGTTTTAATTGCATACAAAAAAAACACAACAACTGTGATGGAAACTGTATGAGCTTGATGCTGCTTTCCAATAAATATCGAGGGTCTTATTCTGGTGACATGATGATCGATGCTTGACTGCCGTTTGACAAATAAAAATATTCTCGCTCTTATTCCTAATAATCTCATTATGTAGACTAGCCAACCCGCACTATCTGCGAGCTGTTGGCTAGAGTGCATTTGCTATTTAATGCACCAGTTTTTGTGACAAAACTATCAGTAGAGTTGAAAATGCGATGGAAACACATTGAACTTTTTATTTTTTATTCGGTACATGAAAGTTTGAAGGGATACTTCAGGATCTTGGCAATGAGACCCTTTATCGACTTCCCCAGAGTCAGTGCTTGCCGCACTGGTCACACATTCTAATGTAAGCCAACTCACGTTAGCTACTTATCATGAATGCAAGCACATGGGGAAAGAGGGATACCTAGTCAGTTGTACAACTGAATGACTTCAACTGACATGTAGAGGTGTGGGGGGCCGCCTTAAATCGACATCCACGTCATCGATGAACAGTGGGTTAACTGCCTTGTCAGCTCAGGGATTGATCCAGCAACCTTTCGGGTTACTGGCCCAACGTTCCTACCCGCCAGGCTACCTGCCGCCCCATGACTTAATAGGTCTGAGTCAACTGTCTTGCTTTTTGCAGATTGCATATTTCAGAAAACTAACTAAATAAGCACCCTAGCTATCATAGTATCCCCAGACAGTAACGGTGTTATTTTTGTATTAAGGAAGAGCGTTCACTTTGGTGCCAGTCTAGTGTTGGCACATAAGTAGTACAGATTGCTAGCTCGCTAAGCTAACTACCTTGCTCACTAGATAGCTAAGCTAACTATCTTGCTGGCTAGCTAGCCAGTTAAAGTTAACTAAGTGAGAATGTTATGAGGACAGGGCTGCTAATTGCTTGGTGAAGTGTACTTTGATTATTTACTTTTTAAATACGCTGGCTGTGGCAAGCTACTCACTGTCAAACCACCATGCCTACTCTCGCTCACTTTGTGACCTAGGGCTGAGTGATGTTCAATGAGCAGCTCTTAGAGCGCCCTCTACAGGCAAGCATTGAAAATGTTAACAAAATTACCGCAAATTAGCAGACTTATTTGTTTATTCTATGTATATAATATCGGTGCTTTATCTGTTGAATAAAGACCGATACAAATATTTATGTGAAAGGCCAATATCGGAAAATAATATCGGTCAACTGATTTATCGGTCGGGCTCTAATAAAAATGGTATCCATGAGTTGGAGAAGTAAATAAAGGGCTTCAATGACAAAATCCTAAAGCCTCCCTTTAAGCAAAAAAGTACATTTTGTGTACACTACATCATCACGCACTGATTTTTATCCACAATAAGTTTATTTTGTGGAAACATACCACTGGTGGGAAAAAGCACATATTTTCTTTATGCAGATTCTAGAATATCTGCATGAAAATGAATTGGGTGGAAGCCTAGCTAGTGATTGACAGTATACAGGTATTATTGCATGTTGACTAACCAATCACAGATAATTAGATTAAATCTAGTCATGATCAGTTTATATATTTGATTCAGGTAAATTTAGTAGATTGGCTTAATATGGCATTGATGTTGTTGGTTGGCTAGCAAGCAAAACTTGACGTTACACATTGTTCACATTTGAGAAAATTGGTAGCTAACTATTGTTAGTTCAAATGAAGACAAGTATGTACTAATATGAAAGTGCAACTGTAAACTGTAAATGTATAAAACCCACCATAGCTTAATTTATGAATGAGGTCCCAGGGGGAGGGTTCTCGGTTGAACCTGGATGCGCATCGGACTGTCTTTACACTTTGAAACCCACGCCCACTGTTATGTATAGCACCGCCCTCCGGGCAAAATCAACTATGGTTAATGGCAGCCCAATTATGGTGACCGGATGTGTGTTGAAAGGAGTCGGTGTATGGAAAGCAAATCAGCTAATTGGGCAGATTTGTTGCCAATCTTGACCAATGAGTTGATAAGCCGGCGACCAGTGCACCGGTGTTGTATCGACGTGCCTGCTGACCTGAGGTGGTTCCTACTGGGCGACTATCACAGCTGTGTCGCCGGCGGGAGCTGACGTGGCAAGTTTCCCTCCCATGATTTTATTAAAAGTAGGATAGCAACCTACACAAGAAATAACTAATATTGATAACCATCTACATGTCACCTTGATACATGCATAGGCCTACAATCTACTACTGCATGTAGAGGGCATGAATGGCAACAACACTGAGACCGAGTCCTTCAGCAACGGCGTAGGTAGTAGGTAGCTACCTAGTAGCCAATATCAGGGTGACATTCACATATAAGAACACGTATGCAACAGTACACCATCAGTACTTTTAATAAAAAATAAAAACAATTGTCAGTTTTATAACTGAACATTTACCATTATTTGTGTAAAACTAACAGTGAAATATAACTCAGACTCATCCTCTGGCTTCAAAACAGAAGTCCAAACTTTTGCGGTACGTTAGTTGCGCGGTAAGAAACAAAAAAACACTGCCTAATGAAAATCGTCTAACCTATAGCAGAGCGCTTGACACACCCACTCCTTTCCACAAGCCCACTACTTTCATTTCGACACACCCACTCGCCGGTCGTCATATTGAGCTGCAGCTACCCCCTTCTCGACGAAATGGGGCGGGGCCCAAATACTTGCCTTGCCAAAAGGCCCACTGCAAGCCCAACGTCATGATCTACTGAAATTGAGAATTTTTCCAGACTACAGAACTAGACTTGGCAGATCAATTTATCTGTACTATTATGGTGGACTCAGAGATAGAACTGCATTGAGCACCAGAGTCATTGCAGTGCTGTTTAGTGATGCCACTGCAGAACCGTATCAGTAGCTTAGCTTAGCTCAGTATCAGTAGTATCAGTACCTTGTGACCTAGCTTATGATCATATTCCACTTGACGTCTGTATTGCTGTCCATTCAGCATTCTGACACCAGATATGGATATGGCCATGTCATTATGGATACTGACAATTTATATTTGATGACTAAATAATATCACATTATAAAACATAAGGCATAAAAAAGAGAGATCAGACCTTGATGAAACATCCAGTCAAGCAAATACATCCCAACAACATGATTAAACCTCTAATCATATGTGGTTTGAAACAAGACATGGATCATACGTCAGCTGGGCTCTCAGAAAAAGAAAGATGGGGGAGTGTTAAGTAATTTGCATATTATGTTCGGTTTTCTCCTGGCTGAACTTGGCTAGGCAAAGTGAACATCTGTGCCTCACATACACCCTTAAAAAAACACTTGAAAAACGTCCCTCGAGACGCCGTAGACAGTATACACTTCCTCAAAATAGTCTGAATTAATCTAAGATAACTCAAGAAATTGACATTCATTTTGACGTTTTTTTCCGAGGAAGTCTTAGTCATGCAATTTTACATCTAACTAAGATGTTTGGTGCAGTATTTCTCAAGTAAAATGTGCATGAAATCGTCTCTCGTTGAATGACAACAGACACTACATTGAAGAATCCCTACAGTTGATCACCGACGAAGGGGCATAGACTTCGGCTAGAGTTACGTGCACAAGCAGACGAAAAATCCCTTGCCGAAGACCAAAACGTGACAGAATGTCATCATAATATATGCACAAACTGATTTGGATAGAAAGCATGTGGATGCCAAAATGTACCCAAGTTTACCCAAAATCCAGAAACTCCCAAGAGATTCCATACATTGAAACTAGTTTGGGGGAGTTTTCCCTCTCCTCCTCCTCCTCCTCCTCCTCTCTCTCCCTTTAGTGCTGTACTGAAACAGCTGCCAAAAACAGGTCACGTGACTCGTGACGTTGCTGGATGTAGGCCTAGCTCCGTTGCCAGTGAAATCATGATTCAGAATTTCAAAAAAGTGGACAAATTCCTTATTTTATTGGAAGCGTCTGGCAGAATGAGCAATTTTTGTCAAAAGTACTATCGGGTTTGGTTCAGTAAATGTGTACTTTTATATCATTATTTTCTGTAGTTGACTGCCACAGCAGAGGAGATGGGTAGCAACCGCATATGTGCGCCCTTGTGGGGGAGACCCTGCTACATGAAATATGTATATGCCCTTTTATGGAGCTTGATGTCACAGATGAAATGTTTTGGGGGATGGGGGAGAAGACACTGGTGCGACAGTTGACAGAGTTAGGCATATCGCAGGTAAAGTTAGTTACGCAAAGTGGAAAAAGAGATGGCAGCAAGAGCAAGCTGGTGTTCGGTCCCTGGCTGCACTTTGCACAGGAAATCAAGGGAAGAAGGCACCAAATTATACTGTTCTCCGATAAAAGATACAGAGAGATGGTTAGTAGCAATTTGAAATAGTAAATACAATGTAAATACTCCTGCAGCCAACCTTGCACCACTGCGCGTGTAGCAAGCACTTCAGAGACGATGCATATGAACGAGATATGGGCTGTGTCCCAATCGACAAGGAAAGGCAGCATTTCTAGGCAGGACGTAAAAATTGGCCTGTCTTAATCCCAAGGTACCTTAAAATGCTGTGTAACGCTCGTCTTCCTCTTGAACAAAAACAACAAAGTGAACGAACGAAAACGAAACAGTCCCGTAAGGTAAACACAGGAACACAGGAACAGGAACAATCACCCACAACCCACAATACAAAACAAGCTACCTAAATATGGCTCCCAATCAGAGACAACGACTGACACCTGCCTCTGATTGAGAACCATATCAGGCCAAACACATAGAAATAGACAAACTAGACATACAACATAGAATGCCCACTCACATCACACCCTGACCAAACAAAACATAGAAACATACAAAGCAGACTATGGTCAGGGCGTGACACGCTGCCTTCTAAGGTGCCTCCATTCGGGCGATTATGAAGGCAGCATCCCATGTATCCTTCGCTAGGAAGGCTATCCCATAACACCTTGCGGCGCAGGAAAAAATAACATTTTGAAATAATGACAGACAGACAGAAGTCCCCACTTGGGAGAAAAATAATAAGGAGAACTTCGCGAAATGTAACTATAAAGTTGATTTATTCACCAAATGATGTTAAAATGTTCAACAAATGACTTTCATATGTTGTTTATCAGCCCATTACCAAGCTAGCTAGCTAGCTAACACGTTGGACGTGATAGCTAGCTAACGTTAGTAGGCGAACTCTAGTCCTGCTTATCGGCTGTTTAGAGATGACCAACTAAACAAACTAAGCCTAATTGTAGATTCAGCAATGTGTAAATTGCAATGTGTTTTTATATCATGAAGTAATGAACTTGCTAGCCAGCTAAAGACATGTAGCAAATCGTTTTTCCCCCATTTGTTTTAACTTCTTATGACTGCAGGGGCAGTATTGAGTAGCTTGGCTGAAAGGTGCACAGAGGTGCCCAGAGTAAACGGCCAACTCCTCAGTCATAGTTGCTATTATATGCATAGTATTATTAGAATTGGATAGAAAACACTCTGAAGTTTCTAAAACTGTTTGAATTATGTCTGTGAGTATAACAGAACTCTGTTGGCAGGCAAAAACCTGAGAAAAAATCCAAACAGGAAGTGGAAATTCTGAGGCTGGTAGATTTTCAACCAAGATCCCATTGAAATCACAGCGAGATATGAATGGGTTTGCACTTCCTACGGCTTCCACTAGATGTCAACAGTCTGTAGAACTTTGTCTGATGGCTCTACTGTGAAGTGGGGCCGAATGAGAGGAGAATTAGTCACGTCTGCCATGAGGTGACCATTCTTTGAACATGCGCGTTCACATGAGAGGGAGCTCCGTTCCATCGCTCATCTGAAGTCAATGTAATTCTTCGGTTGGAACGTTATTCAAGATTTATGTTAACAACATTCTAAAGATTCATTCAATACATCGTTTGACATGTTTCTACTGACTGTTACGGAACTTTTGGACATTTCGTCAGGTTTTAGTGAACGCGCTTCGTGACTTTGGAATTGTTTACCAAACGCGCTAACAAAAGTAGCTAAATAACGGACATTATCGAACAAATCAAGCATTTATTGTGGACCTGGGATTCCTGGGAGTGCACTCTGATGAAGATCATCAAAGGTAAGGGAATATTTATCATGTAATTTCTGGTTTCTGTTGACTCCAACATGGCGGCTAATTTGACTATTGTTCTGAGCGCCATCTCAGATTATTGCATGGTTTGCTTTTTCCGTAAAGTTTTTTGAAATCTGACACAGCGGTTGTATTAAGGAGAGGTATATCTATAATTCCATGTGTATAACTTGTATTATCATCTACATTTATGATGAGTATTTCTGTTGAATCGATGTGGCTATGCAAAATCACTGGATGTTTTTGGAACTAGTGAACGTAACACGCCAATGTAAACTCAGATTTCTTTATATAAATATGAACTTGTTCAAACAAAACATACATGTATTGTGTAACATGAAGTCCTATGAGTGTCATCTGATGAAGATCATCAAAGGTTAGTGATTAATTTTATCTCTATTTGTGCTTTTTGTGACTCCTATCTTTGGCTGGAAAAATGACTGTTTGTCTGTGATTTGGCGGTGACCTAACATAATCGTTTGTGGTGCTTTCGCTGAAAATCCTATTTGAAATCGGACACTTTGGTGGGATTAACAACAAGATTACCTTTAAAATGATATAAGACACATGTATGTTTGAGGAATTTTAATTATGAGATTTCTGTTGTTTGAATTTGGCGCCCTGCACTTTCACTGGCTGTTGTCATATCGATCCCGTTAGCGGGATTGCAGCCATAAGAAGCTAACTAGATAAGGCGGCCTAGGCTACTTCATCCTAATCTAAGCTAAATGCATTGGATACAAATACTGGCATGTGATGAAGGATAACATGTCCATTATAATTATAGAAATGCATATCAAACATATACAGTACCAGTCAAAAGTTTGGACACCTACTCATTCCAGTGTTTCAGTTTCTACTCATTCAAGGCACACCTGTTAATTGAAATGCATTCCAGGTGACTCTCACAAAGCTGGTTGAGAGAATGCCAAGAGTGTACAAAGCTGTCATCAAGGCAAAGGGTGGCTACTTTGAAGAAGCTCAAATATAAAATATTTTTTGATTTGTTTAACTCTTGTTTGGTTACTACATGATTCCGTATGTGTTATTTCATAGTTTTGATGTCTTCACTATTATTCTACAATGTAGAAAACAGTTCAACTAAAGAAAAACACTGGAATGAGTAGGTGTGTCCAAACTTTTGACTGGTACTGTATATATTCAATGAAATGAATACAGCATTGTAATGTTATTGATGCATTTCAATCTCCTTGCAGGGGATTAGACAGATGAACTGCAGGCACCAGATGCCCAAACTTCAAAACCAGAAACATGGAGACATCAACACTTGTCATTTTGAATAAATATTAACACCTTTATTGGTTTTCCTGTATCTATGCACGAGTCCTTAAAACAAAGTCCATTGTACAAAATAGGTAATTCCCAAGTGAGGGACATTTTAAGTAGATTAACTTCCAACATTCATAAACTTGTTCAGTACATGAAGGCACATTTTGTCATGACCGACACAATTATTTTCATTCACGGGACAGGAGTTTACATGTTTTTGTTCCAGCCATTTACTAACACCTCATTCAACTAATTGTGGTTTAAATTGAAGACTTGCACACAGTGCAATCCCCTGGGACAGAAAATCACGTCTGAATAAGAAGAATGAGCTTCATAAATTACAATGTCCTGACAAATCTGCATGATAAACAATAACATGGGTGAATCTATTTCTATATAACACTGTGATGTTGCACACTCCACAATAAAATCCTGGGATATGGTGACTATCCTAGTGGCTGGGAGGTTCCCAACAAGTTCTTTACATCTGCAGGGTGTCAGGGTGATATGTCCTTCAAGCAGAGACAAGGAGGGAGAAATTAACCTCTGCTATTAATGTCCAATCTTTTTGTTAACAGTTTAGCATATTTTTAGGCTTGTTCAGTTTTTTACAGAAGAGTAAAATAACTCAGCCTCTAATTTTAACTAGTAACACCAAACCTAAAGTTAGGTAAACAGACACTGCATGCAGCTAGTTAGCAAGCTAGATCAACAGAATAAACAAATAACTTGGCTGGCTAGCAAGCCTAGAATGAACAGAACACAGCTGTCTGTTAAAAAATTGAGTTGGGCAGAACTGTTTTCTCCTGTCAAGCCAATGCAATGGAGTGAAATGCGATCAGGTTTCCCACTTCTTTCATTTAGACTGCATCATATCACCTTTCAATATCAGTTATCAACTAATATGAAACCATGTTATCCTAAACATCAGTGTAAGAGAGAGACACTGTAACCTTACACTGCAGAATAGAATATCCCAAAAATCATGGTGATAAATAGAACATAGGCTATAGAGTTTTGGGCTAATGTGAAAACATGGACCCACTAACGATCCCGCTCATAGAGGTTTATGATAAGCGATCATTCAATAAAGTTTGGCTACTTACTCATTAGATAACTGTCCAACAGGGTCAGCGTCTCCCATTCGTTTTTGGAATACAGATATTTTTTTTCAGGACACCAGAGTTTGTTGGCAGCAAAGTCCCAGTGGTCGCAAAAGCAAACTAACTGCTCCTCATCATCATCCTCCATTTTTGTAAGTATTGTAGTCACGTATTCGAATTCTCCACAGTACATACATTCCTCCTTTGAGGAATTGGAGCGCAATTGCCACAACTGCATGACCAGTCGGTCTTGATCCTGGGGATGGGTTGGATCTGTGGTACAGCTACTGCTGCGTCTTAGGTGGCAAGAGCAGCAGCGGCCATCTGAAGCTTAATTTGCCTCAATTCTTCGCCCGAATACTCAGGCTCAAATAAATACGGTTCGATCTGTGCACCTCCAGTTGTTTTCTTCATCACTCATGAGTATTTCATAGTCAGACATATTTGTAGGTTGTTTGATTAATTTGTATAACTAACGTGTAACGCTGTCTTCACTTATCCGCCAAAGAAAACTTGCATCTGTGGATAAGGGCATAACTTGCAGTTTCTACGTAGCAGGGATTCCCCCGAGAGCACACATGTGCAGTTGTTACCCATCTCCGCTGCTGTGGCAGTCAGCTTCATAAAATAATGATATAAAATCATCTCAAATGTTTTAGGTGAAAAAGTACACATTTCTTGACTCAAAGAATTGAGGCAAGAATTAAGCGTCAGTATAGAGACAAAGTAGAGTTGCAATTCAACGGCTCAGACGCAAGACATATGTGGCAGGGTCTACAGTCAATCATGGATTACAAAAAGAAAACCAGCCCCGTCGCGGACACCGACGTCTTGCTCCCAGACAAACTAAACAACGTATTTGCTCGCTTTGAGGACAATACAGTGCCACTGACACGGCCCGCTACCAAAACCTCCTTCACCGCAGCCAATGTGAGTAAAACATTTAAACGTGTTAACCATCGCAAGGCTGCCGGCCCAGACGGCATCCCTAGCCGTGTCCTCAGAGCATGCGTAGACCAGTTGGCTGGAGTGTTTAAGGACATATTCAATAAATCCCTATCCCAGTCTGCTGTTCCCACATGCGTCAAAAGGGCCAGCATTGTTCCTGTTCCCAAGAAAGCTAAGGTAACTGAGCTAAACGACTTTCGCCCCATAGCACTCACTTCCATCATCATGAAGTTCTTTGAGAGACTAATCAAGGATCATATCACCTCCACCCTACCTGACACCCTAGACCCACTCCAATTTGCTTACCGCCACAATAGGTCCACAGACGACGCAATCGCAATCACACCGCCCTAACCCATCTGGACAAGAGGAATACCTATGCAAGAATGCTGTTCATCGATTACAGCTCAGCATTTAACACCATAGTACCCTCAAAACTCATCATTAAGCTTGAGACCCTGGGTCTCGACCCCGCCCTGTGCAACTGGGTCCTGGACTTTCTGACAGGCCACCCCCAGGTGGTGAGGGTAGGAAACAACATCTCCACCCCGCTGATCCTCAACACTGAGCACAAGGGTGCGTTCTCAGCCCTCTCCTGTACTCCCTGTTCACCCATGACTGTGTGGCCATGCACGCCTCCAACTCAATCATCAAGTTTGCAGAGGACACTACAGTGGTAAGTTTGATTACCAACAACGACGAGACGGCCTACAGGGAGGAAGTGAGGGCCCTCGGAGTGTGGTGTCAGTAAAATAACCTCACACTCAACGTCAACAAAACAAAGGAGATGATCATGGACTTCAAGAAACAGCAGAGGGAGCACCCCCCTTTCCACATCGACGGGACAGTAGTAGAGAAGGTGGAAAGTTTTAAGTTCCTCGGTGTACACATCACGGACAAACTGAAATGGTCCACCCACACAGACAGCGTGGTGAAGAAGGCGCAATAGCGCCTCTTCAACCTCAGGAGGCTGAAGAAATTTGGCTTGTCACCGAAAACACTCAAACTTTTACAGATGCACAATCGAGAGCATCTTGTCGGGCTGTATCACCACCTGGTATGGCAACTGCTCCGCCCACAGAACCGTAAGGCTCTCCAGAGGGTAGTGAGGTCTGCACAACGCAACACCGGGGGCAAACTACCTGCCCTCCAGGACACCTACACCACCCGATGTCACAGGAAGGCCAAAAAGATAATCAAGGACAAAAACCACCCAAGCCACTGCCTGTTCACCCCGCTATCATCCAGAAGGTGAGGTAAGTACAGGTGCATCAAAGCTGGGACCGTGAGACTGAAAAACAGCTTCTATCTCAAGGCGATCAGACTGTTAAACAGCCATCACTAACATTAAGTGGCTGCTGCCAACATACTGACTCAAATCTCTAGCCACTTTATTAATTATAAATTGGATGCAATAAATGTATCACTAGGCACTTTAAACAATGCCACTTTATATCATGTTTACATACCCTACATTACTCATCTCATATGTATATACTGTACTCTATACCATCTACTGCATCTTGTCTATGCTGCACGGCAATCGCTCATCCATATATTTATATGTACATATTCTTATTCATTAATTTACACTTGTGTGTATAAGGTAGTTGTTGTGAAATTCTTAGATTACTTGTTAGATATTACTGCACGGTCGGAACTAGAAGCACAAGCATTTCGCTACACTCACATTAACATCTGCTAACCATGTGTATGTGACCAATAAAATTTGATTTGATTTGAAATCCGTTAGTACTTTTGACAAAAGTAGCTCAATAAAACAGCGAATTTGCCCACACTTTCTGAATCATGAATTCACTGCCAGTGTAGCAGAGCTAGGCCTACATCCCACCCCTTACAGAACCCCTTACAGAACCATAGTCGATATAGTCGAGAACAATCATCAGAAATCACGCGATATGAACTAGACAGTGGGGCATCGCCTGACCCACTAGTTGGTCAGAAGCTTCAAATCAACGTTTCATATCGTAATTTCCAAGTAGGCGGTAATGATAATTTTTATTGTGCTGTAACTGAAACTAGGAGAAGATCTTCTGATGTCCTTTCCCTTCGTCAAAGGTACGTAATGGATATATAAGTGTTTTAACCCCGGGATAGCCCGCTAATATGACCCATAGTATGGAAGAACATTTTTTGAGTGCAATTCGTCTACAGTACATCTACACCACGATTATGAAACATTGATTTGAACTTTCTGACCAACTAGTGTGTCAGGCGGCGCCCCACTGTCTGATTCATATCGGTTGAATTCTGATTATCGTTGACGATTATAGACTGACTGCAATTGTATTGGGTGTACATCTGGCAACATCATGAGTCAAGTGATCTGTTTTTTTGGCAGTTGTTTCAGTACAGCACTACAGGGAGAGAACAAACTCCACTGAACTAGTTTTAATGTGTGGAATCACTTGGGAGTTTCTGGATTTTGGGTAAACTTCTCCTTTAAATAGTGTGTCCCAGGAATCACCCTTAGTGGTGTGAGCAACACCTAGATGCATCCAGTTTTCAGGGGGATACAGTATCTTCAACCTAGCTTCCAGTTTCCCCTGAAAACTGGACGTGGGGACTCTGCTCGGGCATTTATTTAACGCCTGCTAAGTTAGGTTAGCCATGAAATGACAGCAATTGCAAGCCCCAACCACAAGATCAAAAAAACATGGCTTTATGTATTACATATCTGTTGAGTCTACAGGTGACTACTGCTAGGCCTATTTGATTGGGACATCGATAAGGTTCCCCTGAGAGAATTATTTGGACAAAAACCACCCTTGCGGGAAATGTAAAGACTTTATATCGTAGCGTGGCCAGAGAGCAATAACAAAGGAATGCGCCGGGTTACGGAGTCATGGCTCTCGATATTGGTTGAAGATTCTGAAGCATCAGCGGCAAGCCAATAACTGTCTACTTCAGACCAAGGTTGTAATAATGTCTAGTGGAATTTGTCTTTGAACAAAGGTTACAAAGTAGTCTAGACACAACCACTCAATACTCCATTAGAATGTTACTTGTAAACATTATATTTGTGGATACTTACTTGAATCTTCCCTGACAGTGTTGACACAGGTCTCCTACCCATCCTTGGTCACAGACGCAAGTCCCATTGGTGCATTTCCCAGAGAAGCAATTTTTATCACAGGACTTGGAGACTGATGCTTCGGTGTAAAACACCAAGTACAGCATAAGAAATGCCCCAAAATATATTTGTATGTCCTGGGGTCTCGTATTTGAATATTTAGTCCATGTGCGTCGACGCATTCCTCGGCAGTCCCCACCCATTCTACTTTAGAAACAGGTAAAGGTCTACTTTTCTGGTGAAGACTCCCTTATTCACACTTAAACAGCTGGAGTGACTCAACTATACGTCACTTATTGGTAATACATCATTTGTAAACAAAGCACTGGCGTATGCATGGGATAGCCTAGTAATAACGCGTAATAATGCATACACTCAACATCCAAATAGGCTTATTTATAGGCTATAGAAACATAACTCTGAAATCTGAGCATATTGCTAGAGTCATCTCCGGCAACTAACGTTAGAGCATCATCGGACAACGAAGCCTGCAAATTTGCACTGACGTTAATGCACTCCTTTAAACTTTCTTGAACTAATGAATGCACACACCGTTATTCCCAGAGGCTAAGAAGCCATTTTAAAAAAACAAAGAAATTTGTTGTGTATAAGTTGTAGGCCTATTCTAAATGAAGTATTTTCCAAGCAATTTTCAAGTTCGCCATCCTAATGTTTCCAGAAAAACTGGAAGAAAAGAGTTGGTCACAGGATGTATGTTAGTTCTGGATTCCTATTTCCATTGCAAGAGTCGGTTTTGGATGTTGTTCGCTGCGGTGGAGAATGCAGCAACCCGGACAAATAGATCAAGTTGACCGTTCTCCGTTCCGCTTTTTCCCACGTCCAGGTTAGGCGCATTCACCGAAGATAACGAGTTATTTGCATTAAAATCCTTTTAATCCTTGTCAGAGAGAGCGATATTCACCGATGAATAACAACACGAGTCCCCTACGTGAAGATGCTCGCACAGCTGGTTTTTCAACGGTGAAACTCCTGGACAAAGCTCCGAGCATGAGCAGTGCAAAATTACGCATTTAAAGAGACAGTAGCTACACGATTCAGCCGTATGGAGCGATAGTGTTCCTGACGTAGAATTGGGAATTACAATACTAGAACAGCTAGAACCTGCTTATGTTGGGATAAATGTCAGCCATTTTGGTCCGGTAGTTGGTCAACCATGGTTTACCAGTGCTGTGATAAGATATTGTGTAAAATAATGTATTTGAAGAATTTATCTGCACTGTTTGATAGATAGCTAGCCAGGCAGTTTTAGAGTAATGATTCCAAACATTTTTCAAATGAACTGACAATATGCCAACATTACATTTTAAGCTGCAATATGTAACTTTCTGGGTGAAGACCAATTTCACATAGAAATGTAAGCATTGAAAGCAAGTCTAAGAAGAGGTAGATCTGTTCTATGTGCGCTATTTCTATGCTTCCCGTTATTACATTTTGTTTTGGGGTCTTTTACTTTCAGTTTTGTACACTAGCTTCTAACAGCTGAAAATACAATATTTCACAGTGGTTTAGATGGTACAATGATTTTCTACATTATACTTGCTTGTTTTGTCACATAAACTGAAGTTAGAATTTAAGCAACTAGGAAATGGCGGAGTGATTTCTGCATAGTGTATCTTTAAAAAATGCAGTCAATTCACAGCTGGTTGAAATCTGTTGATGTGATAGGATTGTAAATGTTGTAAATGCAACAAATACTTATGTTGTATCATATAATAGAACTCACAGCTTTCCAAGAAAACAAAAACGTGGACATTTATGGTCTGTTTACATATATTTTAGAGGCTATATACAGAAAATGTGTATAAAACCCGTATAAACTGTATTTATAATTAGATGACAATATTTTAGGTTGACAATAATTCTATTGCAACATTTTTTATGTATCACATGCCTTCAGGATTATGCCTCTACTGCCATTCATTCTGATTAGACTGGTTTGGATTTCTTCCTGACCTTTATGGCTGCCATTTTCACCTCCATTCTGGAACTTTGTGGGTTTATGACATACCGCTATAGTGATTTAATAGGATCTCTATGGTCCCTATACAGAACCTTATCACAATCACATCACATACTTTTCCCATGGGCAATTTCAAACTATTGTGGCAGAAATATTTTCCTGTCTTTGTTACTGACCTCAAGTTCCCTTGGCTCTGCTAATATATTTAATCTCAATTTGTTTTAAATGGCACACACTTGACTTGAGGCCAGGAAGATGATTGATTATGGATGCTGTTGAACAAGTACAATAACCTACCATGGATTCAGCCTTTTCTACCCGACCAAGAAAATAAGCTATCATTATAAAAATGTAACTGGTTTGCCATAGAATTGCCTAGGCCTAGATGTGTTGAGTAAGTTTTATAATTATAAATGCAATTTGTTGTTTTGGTTTCAATCGAATTGTCAAGAATCAATATACATTTTTCTTTTTAATTTTCCTCACGATGGGTCTATGTGACCCAATCAATATTTCTGCATTGACACCAGGGTGAGAAAAATTCTAAGCTGCATAATGGAATTTACCCAAGCAACAAGAATACAATGCCAGCATAAATGGTTCGCTGTGGTATTTTTATAATTTTTCAGTTGTAATGAGGATTCAGGTCTGACCTTGTTCATCATCACCTTCAGTAACATTATCAGTCTAAATGGTCATCATCATTAGGCCCTATCATCCGTTTGCTATTCTGGGTGATATAATTAAGCTGCTTACACATGCCAATGGTAAAAAGTCACTTATTGCTTTAGTAAAAAAAACATGAGTATTTGTTTCCATAAAATACAAAAGATTAAGATTCTCTTGGGAAATGTAGAAGAGGTCATGTTCAATTTTGTTTGGGCGGGATTACTTTCCACTAAGTGAATGTACTTTGGAGGAGAGGAATGCATCTCTGTTGCTAGAAACAGAGCAACACACAAATAATTACATTATATTGCATGTTTATTGCAGGCCCAGAAAAACATTAGAGAGATCTTTGAATAAAATTAATCCCAAAATGTTCCTCTTTGCCCAACAGCTGTGAGTGGGGCTGAAGTAGCATCGGGGAAAAGAGCGATCCTAGCTGGAAATACCTTGAAGATATAGGCTAGTGGCAAAGCCCCCAAAAATTGTAGATACCCCTACCCGAGGTATAACAAAACACAACAATGTATTTTCAAATCTATGGTGTCTCTAATTTATTAAATGGATGGTTGTGTAAAAATATTTTACTGCAAAAGTGGTTAAATTGATAGATATTGTGACACACCCTCTAAACTCATGGGCCACACTTATGTTACCCAACATTGCAAGCTCTGAAATAACTAAAAACAAGTAGTCAGTTGTTTGCCATACATACACAAACAATTAGTGTAAGGATATCTTAATTCATCTTGGAAATATAGACCTGTAAACATAGAAAAACAATAGGCGGAAATATCAACCATGAACATTTATGATGAATGTAAGCTTTACTTTTGGTAGTTGAGTATTAGACAACTTTCCAAGTAAAATTTGTTCGCATTCAGTGCTGTATGGTCCTGACAAAAATACATACACTGCTCAAAAAAATAAAGGGAACACTTAAACAACACAATGTAACTCCAAGTCAATCACACTTCTGTGAAATCAAACTGTCCACTTAGGAAGCAACACTGATTGACAATAAATTTCACATGCTGTTGTGCAAATGGAATAGACAAAAGGTGGAAATTAAAGGCAATTAGCAAGACACCCTCAATAAAGGAGTGATTCTGCAGGTGGTGACCACAGACCACTTCTCAGTTCCTATGCTTCCTGGCTGATGTTTTGGTCACTTTTGAATGCTGGCGGTGCTCTCACTCTAGTGGTAGCATGAGACGGAGTCTACAACCCACACAAGTGGCTCAGGTAGTGCAGCTCATCCAATATGGCACATCAATGCGAGCTGTGGCAAGAAGGTTTGCTGTGTCTGTCAGTGTAGTGTCCAGAGCATGGAGGCGCTACCAGGAGACAGACCAGTACATCAGGAGACGTGGAGGAGGCCGTAGGAGGGCAACAAACCAGCAGCAAGACCGCTACCTCCGCCTTTGAGCAGGAGGAGCACTGCCAGAGCCCTGCAAAATGACCTCCAGCAGGCCACAAATGTGCATGTGTCTGCTCAAACGGTCAGAAACAGACTCCATGAGGGTGGTATGAGGGCCCGACGTCCACAGGTGGGGGTTGTGCTTACAGCCCAACACCGTGCAGGACGTTTGGCATTTGCCAGAGAACACCAAGATTGGCAAATTCGCCACTGGCGCCCTGTGCTCTTCACAGATGAAAGCAGGTTCACACTGAGCACATGAGCACATGTGACAGACGTGTCAGAGTCTGGAGACGCCGGGAGAACGTTCTGCTGCCTGCAACATCCTCCAGCATGACCGGTTTGGCGGTGGGTCAGTCATGGTGTGGGGTGGCATTTCTTTGTGGGGCCGCACAGCCCTCCATGTGCTCGCCAGAGGTAGCCTGACTGCCATTAGGTACCGAGATGAGATCCTCAGACCCCTTGTGAGACCATATGCTGACATGCACATTTGTGGCCTGCTGGAGGTCATTTTGCAGGGCTCTGGCAGTGCTCCTCATTGCACAAAGGCGGAGGTAGCGGTCTTGCTGCTGGGTTGTTGCCCTCCTACGGCCTCCTCCACGTCTCCTGATGTACTGGTCTGTCTCCTGGTAGCGCCTCCATGCTCTGGACACTACGCTGACAGACACAGCAAACCTTCTTGCAACAGCTCGCATTGATGTGCCATCCTGGATGAGCTGCACTACCTGAGCCACTTGTGTGGGTTGTAGACTCCGTCTCATGCTACCACTAGAGTGAGAGCACCGCCAGCATTCAAAAGTGACCAAAACATCAGCCAGGAAGCATAGGAACTGAGAAGTGGTCTGTGGTCACCACCTGCAGAATCACTCCTTTATTGAGGGTGTCTTGCTAATTGCCTTTAATTTCCACCTTTTGTCTATTCCATTTGCACAACAGCATGTGAAATTTATTGTCAATCAGTGTTGCTTCCTAAGTGGACAGTTTGATTTCACAGAAGTGTGATTGACTTGGAGTTACATTGTGTTGTTTAAGTGTTCCCTTTATTTTTTTGAGCAGTGTAGTTACATGTTTTTTAATGTTGTGGTTATTATAATTGGCTCCAAGGAAAATAAGGAAAAGGAAAAGAAGTGGGCTCAAACATTTAAATAAAAATTGTTAGTAACTGCCAGAGGGGAGGACTGATGGTGAATTAGGCTTATAAATGACAGTTTTGGGAGATTCAGGATGGCATTGACATTACATTGGAGATATGCAATTCCTATGACATGTGAAGGCACACTAAGTTGATGGCATTTCTTGTCTAAGAGTCTCAGGTTGTGTTTGTTCATTGTGGTGAACACCTGCCTTATGCGCTTGTCATTATGTGTGGTTGCATCCTCCCCATACACCATAATGTCACCAAGTCAACATACAGTATACTGCAGCTCCAGGGCAGACAGCCAGGATGGTGGACAGGATTTTCTAGAAGAAGCAATGTGCCAGCACAACCCAAACAGCATAAGAGTGTACCGGAACATACCAATATGCATCACGAATGCACTGAGCCAGTGGAAGCTCATGTTAGATTTAGGCTGCCGTTTTGGATTAGCAATGAATCAAAGCTCACTTCTAAATGATAAGGAGGTGACTTAATAACCCAATCCTGGAGGCAGAAGTTATACCACAGTGAGGGCAAGTTGTAATGCTAGGGAGTGGGTTTCCAAGTCCAGGGTTGGATTCTCTTTCCTTTCATTGGAGCTTCAAAGTTGCCTCATTGATCCTCAAAGAGGCTTGTGTCTTAAAATACTTGGTGTTGCCATGCCAAGCACTCTGCTGCCATTTCTATATCCAGACAAAGGTGTTTGAGTGTAATTATGGCGGGCATATTGGATTCCCAACATAATTCAATTACATACAAATTGTCTTGATTATAGGTCATAAGTACAGTACACAAATCTGAAAATGGTCTCTCATTTAAGACATGTAGAGCGGTTATACAGGTGATTAAACCACAATTGAATGGTATTGTGGCAGCCATATTGGATTGTGGACGTCATTATGGACGCCCCTAACGTAATTGTAAGAGTATGGGTTGAACATGTAAAATCCACAGAGGAACCTTTGACTGGAAAAAAAAGAACAGTTTTCCGTGTCTGAGTATAGCCACAACATTAAAAAAAACAAAAAAACATGTGTAACTGTTTGTTTTACTGTCAGGCAGGACCATCCAGCATTGAAAGAGAGCAAATTTGACTTGGAAAGTTATCTATTAATCAGCTACTAAAAAGGTAAGCTTACATTCATCATAAATATTCCTAGATGATATTTCTGCCTATTGTATCTCTGTGTTCACAGGTCTTTATTTCCTAGATGCATTATTAAGATTTTTTTATCAAATGGTGATGAAAAGACAATGGTTTTGTATAAAATTACACAGTGGACACTGATCCTTTCTTTAGACACTGGGCCTAGATAAGAGCATCACAGGATGAACAGAACATATATGTCTAGATCATCATCAAAGGGGTATACTACAAAACAGGATCAATGAGTTAGCCAGCTAATTTTGATAAATAACCAGAAATAACTGTTGATTTTTGCATTAATTAAGAAAGCTAAACATACAGTACCAGTCACAAGTTTGGACACACCATTCAAGGGTTTTCTTTATTTTTACAATTTTCTACATTGAAGAATCGTAGTTTTGATGTATTCACTATTATTCTACAAAGTAGCGACCCTTTGCCTTGATGACAACTTTGCACACTCTCGTCATTCTCTCGACCAGCTTCACCTGGAATGCTTTTCCAACAGTCTTGAAGGAGTTCCCACATATGCTGGGCACTTGTTGGCTGCTTTTCCTTCACTGCAGTCCAACTCATCACAAACCATCTCAATTGTGTTGAGGTCGGGTGATTATGGAGGCCAGGTCATCTGATGCAGCACTCCATCACTTTCCTTCTTAGTCAAATAGCCCTTACACAATCTGGAGGTGTGTTGGGTCATTGTCCTTTTGAAAAACGAATTAAAGTCCCACTAAGCGCTAACCAGATGGGATGGCATATCGCTGCAGAATGCTGTGGTAGCCATGCCAGTTAAGTGTGCCTTGAATTCTAAATAAATCACAGACAGTGTCACCAGCAAAGCACCATCACACCTCCTCCTCCACGCTTCACGGTGGGAACCACACATGTGGAGATCATCCGTTCACGTACTCCGCGTCTCACAAAGAAATGGCGGTTGGAACCAACAAACTCAAGTTTGGACTCATCAGACCAAAGTACAGATTTCCACCGGTATAATGTCCATTGCTCGTGTTTCTTGGCCCAAGCAAGTCTCTTCTTATTGGTGTCATTTAGTAGTGGTTTCTTTGCAGCAATTCGACCACGAAGGCCTGATTCACACAGTCTCCTCTGAACAGTTGATGTTGAGCAGTGTCTGTTACTTGAACTCTGTGAAGCATTTACTGTATTTGGGCTGCAATTTCTGAGGTTGGTAACACTAATGAACTTATCCTCTGCAGCAGAGGTAACTCTGGGTCTTCCTTTCCTCTGGCGGTCCTCGTGAGAGCCAGTTTCATCATAGCGCTTGATTGTTTTAGCGACTGCACTTGAAGAAACTTTCAAAGTCCTTGAAATTTTCCGGATTGATTGACATTCATGTCTTAAAGTAATGGACTGTCGTTTCTCTTTGCTTATTTGAGCTGTTCTTACCATAATATGGACTTGATCTTTCACCAAATAGGGCTATCTTCTGTGTACCACCCCTACCTTGTGTGAGGACTGAAGCAGGTACAGGGAGTGAACATTTAATGAATTACGGACATGAAACAGAATACGGACAGCGTCTGGACAGGTGAAACGGAAACCACAACAATACTGATACAGGGAACACATGGTAACACATGGGGAAAGGCAATCAACAAATTAAAGGAGTCCAGGTGAGTTCAATGAAGCACTGCTGCACGTGATGGTGACCGGTGATGAAGTGCAGGATGGTGATAGGTGTGCGTAATGAAGGCAGTCTGGCACCCTTGAGTGCTGGAGAGGCAGAGCGGGAACAGGTGTGACACCTTGTCATGACACAACTGATTGGCTTAAATGCATAAGAAGGAATGTCACACCTGTTCTCGCTCTGAGCCAGGCTGCCCTGCATTACGCACTCCTGCCACCATCATTTACGCACACCTGCCTTCCTTCGTCATGTGCTTCAGCGATATTGGACTCACCTGGACTCACTCAATCACCTGTTTATTACCTCCCCTGTTATTACCTCCCCAGTTCCCCAGCTCTGTTCCCCGCTGCTGCATTGTTTGTCATCTGTCTTTGTGTTTCGCTGTTCCTGTCCTGTTGCATGTCTGTTCCTAATTAAATGTCAACTCCCCGTACCTGCTTCTATTCTCCAGCGTCATGCCTTACAAGGAAAGAAATTCCACAAATAAACTTTTAACAAGGTACACCTGTGAATTGAAATGCATTCCAGGTTACTACCTCATGAAGCTGGTTGAGAGAATGCCAAGAGTGTGCAAAGCTGTCATCAAGGCAAAGGGTGGCTACTTTGAAGAATCTCAAATATAAAATATATTTTGATTTGTTTAACACTTTCTTCATTACCACATGATTCCATATGTGCTATTTCATAGTTTTGACGTCTTCACTATTATTCTACAATGTAAAAAATAGTAAAAATAAAGAAAAAAACTGCAATGAGTAGCTATGTCCAAAGTTTTGACTGGTACTGTATATATGTGTTTCTGTTTGTTGAGTCTATTAGACCATTCCCAAGCTTATCTTTATTTAAAATAAAAAATATTTCAGAATATTTAGGCAAGTTAGCTGGCTAACTCCTTTATGCTGTTTTGTAGTATACCCCTCAGCTCTGCCATCGGTCCCTACCATAGCCAGATACAGTTTTTTTCAATTGTTTAAGCACAATTTTGAAAACAGGGCCCGGTTTGTCAAAACACTACACACAATTAGCACAACCCTACACCAAAGTAGCACAACACTTCAGATCATTTGCAAAATGGAACACTTTTGTCAAAACTATACACGACTTCATAAAAATGATATTTTGTTACCATACGAAACACACACATTTCATATGACTTCAATCTTTTTGAACCAGTTACACACTGCTGTTGCTAACCTAAAACACTTTTAGCAAGTCTAATTGTCAGTGATTAGAGTAGTGTAAATGAAGTACACAGAGAAAGTGCAACTATACAAACACTACACAAGACCAACGCTGCAGACTGAGGAAAATATCATTTATTTCTCTCCATATACCCAAATCAGTCAACATGTCAACATGGAGAATCACAACAAAACATGTCCCAGTTTTCATGCTACTACAGTAGTGTGCATAACACTGTTAGCTCAGCAAACAACAGACAAACTTAAAATACTGTATCCAGTACAGGTTACAATTACAGTAAATAACAACAACAACAAACATAACAAATTATCTGAAAAAAACTGACAATATTGTACAGAAAATACTACAGTAAACATACTATACATTATCTCTTCGCCTAGCTGGATCTGGCCAGAGAATTTCATCAACATCACAAGCAATATCGTCATTAGCAAGACAACGCGGGAAGAACCGTCTTGAATGTCGAATCCATCCTTGCACAGCTGCGCCGTCGACTTGGTCACAGGCGTCCTCCATGGCCTGAATGAGGGGTACCTGAGCCTGGGGCTGGAGATCGTAAACCTTCCACCTCCATGCAGAGAAAAACTCTTCGATAGGGTTTAGAAACGGAGAGTATGGTGGAAGGTATAGTACTGTCAACTGTGGATGGTGTTGAAACCAGTTCTGGACCAAAGCAGAGCGGTGGAATGACACATTGTCCCAGAAGACCGTGTATTGCATCTGGTGCATTTCATTACCTACTGTGACAATGTGGTGCAATCGGTCCAAAAATGAGAGAATGTGAGGTGTGTTGTAAAGGCCCATTTTGGCATGATGGGGGACAACCCCATGCTGTGAAATGGCAGCGCAAAGGGTGATGTTACCCCCACGTTGCCCTGTGACATTGATTATATTGGTTGAAGGCATTTTGGTTGAAGGCAGGTGAACCTACCTCCTGCATTTTTATAGTGCTTAAACCTGATTGGTGTGTCTACAATTTAGCAATCATGTGTTTGTGCACCTGATGGCGGTGTTTAACAGATTGGCTCATAGGTGTGTTTATTTGACAGTCAGTGCTTTTGAATTGCAAGGAAGTGACATCATGATATACTTCTGTGTCTGATGTATACAAGTGTGTTTAGTGTTTTGCAAATCACTGTGTGTAATGTTTTGCAAATAGTGTGAAGCTGACAATGTGCTTACAGTTGTGCAAATCTAGCCTTGTGTTTTGCTCCTTGAGTGTAAGGTTTTGCTAATTGTGGGAAAAGTTAAATTGTAGTGTGTCAGCAATCGTAAAAAACTGTAATATATGAATCATTGGTTAGTATAACAGAGTCTGTTTGCCTACTCGCTGGTTCCCTCATGCGTCCACAAACTGTTACTGCAAGTATTCAATACTGTGGCCCTAAGGGGCACACTAGCTTTCAAAATAATAGACTGTGAAGTTTGGTAAAAGGCTTCAAAGTTTGGTAAAAGGCTACAAAATATTTTGTCCAGAGAAATATTTTGGCCTGCAAAGTTTGTTAAAAAGCGGCAAAATATTTCAAAGACCTGTGAAATGACATAATAAGCACTACATAAACATGTTACAAAGCATTTACAACCGTATGTCATGCTTTATAAAGGGTTCATAAATGTGACATAACTGTGTGACATAATCACCATGTCAAATGCGACATAACCCACTAGGTTGAATATGATATAAACATGTGCTTTATAAAGAGTGACATGTTGTGCTGAAGGATGGTATGCACTCTTAAATTATGTCATGTTAGTCACATTACACCTAATCTCCTTCCCAGACACTTCTGCCCAAATATGCGGAAGGTCTGGTGGATAAATGCATCAAAATTGGCCTTCATTAGCGAGGGTTAGGTTTAAAATCACTTTTTGACTGTTAAGTAGTGACGATGACAAATACTTTACTCAGTAAGGTCACTCCTATAGAATTCTATGGTCACTCCCACTAAGGCCAACTTTGAATGGTTGATATCCCAGGCTTATATGTGCTCTGTGTGCAATAGGCTGGAGACGACATTACACCAAGGAACACTTACAGTTGAAGTCAGAAGTTTACATACACCTTAGCCAAATACATTTAAACTCAGTTCTTCACAATTCCTGACATTAATCCTAGTAAAAATTCCCTGTCTTAGGTCAGTTAGGATCACCACTATATTTTAAGAATGTGAAATGTCAGAATAATAGTAGAGAGAATTATTTACTTCAGCTTTATTTCTTTCATCACATTCCCAGTGGGTCAGAAGTTTACATACACTCAATAAGTATTTGGTAGCATTGCCTTTAAGTTGATTAACTTGTGTCAAACGTTTCAGGTATCCTTCCACAAGCTTCCCACAATAAGTTGGGGGAATTTTGGCCCCTTTCTCCTGACAGAGCTGGTTTAACTGAGTCAGGTTTGTAGGCCTTGCTCGCACATGCTTTTTCAGTTTTTCCCACAAATTTTCTATAGGATTGAGGTCAGGGCTTTGTGATGCCATTCCAATACCTTGACTTTGTTGTCCTTAAGCCATTTTGCCACAACTTTGGAAGTATGCTTAGGGTCATTGTCCATTTGGAAGACCCATTTGCGACCAAGCTTTAACTTCCTGACTGATGTCTTGAGATGTTGCTTCAATATATCCACATCATTTTCTTTACTCATGATGTCATCTATTTTGTGAAGTGCACCAGTCCCTCCTGCAGCAAAGCACCCCCACAACATGATGCTGCCACCTCCGTGCTTCACGGTTGGGATGGTGTTTCATCAGACCAGAGGACATTTCTCCAAAAAGCATGATCTTTGTTCCCATGTGCAATTGCAAACCGTAGTCTGTCTTTTTTATGGCGGTTTTGGAGCAGTGGCTTCTTCCTTGCTGAGCGGCCTTTCAGGTTATGTAGATATAGGACTTGTTTTACTGTGGATATAGATATTTTTGTACCTGTTTCCTCCAGCATCTTCACAAGGTCCTTTGCTGTTGCTCTGGGATTGATTTGCACTTTTCGCACCAAAGTACGTTCATCTCTAGGAGACAGAACGCGTCTCCTTCCTGAGCAGTATGACGGCTGCGTGGTCCCATGGTGTTTATACTTGCGTACTATTGTTTGTACAGATAAATGTGGTACCTTCAGGCGTTTGGAAATTGATCCCAAGGATGAACCAGAGTTGTGGAGGTCTACAATTGTTTTCTGAGGTCTTGGCTGATTTCTTTTGATTTTCCCAGTATGTCAAGCAAAGAGGCACTGATTTTGAAGGTAGGCCTTGAAATACATCCACAGGTACACCTCCAATTGACTTAAATTATGTCATTTAGCCTATCAGAAGCTTCTAAAGCCATGACATCATTTTCTGGAATTTTCCAAGCTGTTTAAAGGCACAGTCAACTTAGTTTATGTAAACTTCTGACCTACTGGAATTGTGATTCAGTGAATTATAAGTGAAATAATCTGTCTGTATACAATTGTTGGAAAAATTACTTGTGTCATGCACAAAGTAGATGTCCTAACCGACTTGCCAAAAATATAGTTTGTTAACAAGAAATTTGTGGAGTGGTTGAAAAACAAGTTTTAATGACTCCAACCTAAGCGTATGTAAACTTCCGACTTCAACTGTACCTTGATGAAAGCCCCCAACCTAAAGACAATGAAAGTGTATTTTCTTCTGGAACCAAGTTACATGTTCCTCAGTACAACAACATGCACACAACAAAAACGAGCCATACCGCAAGGTTCTGGGCACAATCAGGTCTTTGACACATTCACCAACTCCCCCAGTGAAAGATCAGCCACAAAATGTTGGCACAATTGTAACAGGTTGTAATCAAGTCTTGCTCTCCAGCATGGAAAAAGAAGAGGATTACCTGGTGCGGGAGTCTCAGGTTGGACTATTCCAAATCATCTTGGTTCTCTCACACACGCACGCACGCACGCACGCACGCACGCACGCACGCACGCACGCACGCACACACACACGCAAGATTTGCAGTCCATCAACCCATTTAAATACATCTCACACCCTACTGTAACCTGTGGATCATGAGAGAACCGTCATAAATAAGCAGAACGTTAATAACCTATTTATTGACACTTGACTTAGTGTCCTGTAATCCTTAGTTTGAAGTGAAACACCTTCGGTTATTCATAACACATCCATAAAGACTCTATATCGCATGACTCTGTACTTAATTTAAAGTCAGACACCTTTGGTCATTTATAACACATAAATAAATGCCTTGTATCATATGACATTACACTTAGTATAAAGTCAGACCCATTTGGTCACTATAACACATACATAAATGCCTTACAGTATGTATTATGACGCTGTACTTATTATACAGTCAGACACCTTTGGTCATTCGTAACACATACATAAAGGCTTAATGATGTAAACAAATTAATTAACACTTAGGGAATTATCAGACACTGGCCTTTGAAATATAGTGCTAGTGCAAACACCAAAATGTTCACCCAGGTGCAGTAGACAAACAAAAAGCATGTTATTGAATAATGATAGTCCAAAGAGAATGATTCAGTCCTAGTGATTGAGGGCAGAGGGCCAAACCAAATCTAGGTCAGACCCATTTCAGACAAATCCTGTCATATAGCTTCTGTGAGCAAACCGTGAGGGAGATCATTGATGAGGATGAAAATGTGATTTCATATCCTCTGAGCAGCTCATGCCAGAGAGGGTTTATGAAACACTGCCATCTGTCCTGCCTTCAATTTGCAGTGTGTCTAAACAGGGAGGTCTGAGGCTGGCCTGGGCTAAGCTAAAGCACTGACAGGATCATCCGTCTTGTTATGTCATGAGAACTTGTGCCCCTCTTCTTCAATGACGTATATTCCCCAGGGTCAAACACTCTCTGCAGTCTGGGTTTAAATCAGGTCCCCTCACTCTGTCTCTCTCGCTCTCTCTGCTGTCCCTATCCCTCTCCCTGTGATGCTTGTGTTAGGTCTGTATAGCCCAAACGTCCCATTGTTTTCATGTTAGGTTCATGGTTTTACAATATATTCTATTTGTCATTTATATATATAGTATATGGGATTTCTTTGTGATTTTTGTATCAGATCCGTACAGATTAGGGTAAAAACTTGCAGATAGTTCATTTGTTAGGACTTTGTTGAAAGCTGTGTCTATCGATACGGTCCTCATGTAGGGCAACTGCACAAAGCTGAATGTATAAAATGTACTCATGAGTACTACTGGGGATTAAATATGATCACACTCAAGCAGATGCTCACAAGTCCTCAACTGGCAGCTTCATTAAATATTACCCACAAAAAACACCAGTCTCAATGTCAACAGTGAAGAGGCGACTCCGGGATGCTGGCCTTCTAGGCAGAGTTCCTATGTCCAGTGCCTGTGTCTTTTGCCCATCTTAATCTTTTTTTTTATTGGCCAGTCTGAGATATGGCTTTTTCTTTGCAACTTTTTCACTATTGACGTTGAGACTTGTGTTTTGCGGGTACTATTTAATGAAGCTTCCAGTTTAATGAAGCTGTCACTCTAATGTACTTGTCCTCTTGCTCAGTTGTGCACCAGGGCCTCCCACTCCTCCTTCTATTCTGGTTTGAGACAGGTTGCGCTGTTCTGTGAAGGGATTAGTACACAGCATTGTATGAGATCTTCAGTTTCTTGGCAATTTCTCGCATGGAATAGCCTTCATTTCTCAGAACAAGAATAGCCAGACGAGTTTCAGAAGAAAGTTCTTTGTTTCTGGCCATTTTGAGCCTGTAATCGAACCCACAAATGCTGATGCTCCAGATACTCAACTAGTCTAAAGAAGGCCAGTTTTATTGCTTCTTTAATCAGACTTGGATTAGCTAACACAATGTGCCATTGGAACACAGGAGTGATGTTTGCTGATAACAGGCCTCTGTACGCCTATGTAGATATTCCATAAAAAAATCAGCTGTTTCCAGCTACAATAGTCATTTACAACATTAACAATGTCTACACTGTATTTCTGATCAATTTGATGTTATTTTACAGTTTTTTACGATTGCTGACACACTACAATTTAACTTTTCCCACAATTAGCAAAACCTTACACTCAAGGAGCAAAACACAAGGCTAGATTTGCACAACTGTAAGCACATTGTCAGCTTCACACTATTTGCAAAACATTACACACAGTGATTTGCAAAACACTAAACACACTTGTATACATCAGACACAGAAGTATATCATGATGTCACTTCCTTGCAATTCAAAAGCACTGACTGTCAAATAAACACACCTATGAGCCAATCTGTTAAACACAGCCATCAGGTGCACAAACACATGATTGCTAAATTGTAGACACACCAATCAGGTTTAAGCACTATAAAAATGCAGGAGGTAGGTTCACCTGCCTTCAACCAAAATGCCTTCAACCAATATAATCAATGTCACAGGGCAACGTGGGGGTAACATCACCCTTTGCGCTGCCATTTCACAGCATGGGGTTGTCCCCCATCATGCCAAAATGGGCCTTTACAACACACCTCACATTCTCTCATTTTTGGACCGATTGCACCACATCGTCACAGTAGGTAATGAAATGCACCAGATGCAATACACGGTCTTCTGGGACAATGTGTCATTCCACCGCTCTGTTTTGGTCCAGAACTGGTTTCAACACCATCCACAGTTGACAGTACTATACCTTCCACCATACTCTCCGTTTCTAAACCCTATCGAAGAGTTTTTCTCTGCATGGCGGTGGAAGGTTTACGATCTCCAGCCCCAGGCTCAGGTACCCCTCATTCAGGCCATGGAGGACGCCTGTGACCAAGTCGACGGCGCAGCTGTGCAAGGATGGATTCGACATTCAAGACGGTTCTTCCCGCGTTGTCTTGCTAATGACGATATTGCTTGTGATGTTGATGAAATTCTCTGGCCAGATCCAGCTAGGCGAAGAGATAATGTATAGTATGTTTACTGTAGTATTTTCTGTACAATATTGTCAGTTTTTTTCAGATAATTTGTTATGTTTGTTGTTGTTGTTATTTACTGTAATTGTAACCTGTACTGGATACAGTATTTTAAGTTTGTCTGTTGTTTGCTGAGCTAACAGTGTTATGCACACTACTGTAGTAGCATGAAAACTGGGACATGTTTTGTTGTGATTCTCCATGTTGACATGTTGACTGATTTGGGTATATGGAGAGAAATAAATGATATTTTCCTCAGTCTGCAGCGTTGGTCTTGTGTAGTGTTTGTATAGTTGCACTTTCTCTGTGTACTTCATTTACACTACTCTAATCACTGACAATTAGACTTGCTAAAAGTGTTTTAGGTTAGCAACAGCAGTGTGTAACTGGTTCAAAAAGATTGAAGTCATATGAAATGTGTGTGTTTCGTATGGTAACAAAATATCATTTTTATGAAGTCGTGTATAGTTTTGACAAAAGTGTTCCATTTTGCAAATGATCTGAAGTGTTGTGCTACTTTGGTGTAGGGTTGTGCTAATTGTGTGTAGTGTTTTGACAAACCGGGCCCTGTTTTCAAAATTGTGCTTAAACAATTGAAAAAAACTGTAATGGACAAAAAATGTTGCTTTTCTTTCAAAAACAAGGACATTTCTAAGTGATCCCAAACTTTTGAATGGTAGTGCATGTTAGGACCTTGACATTAGTCGTATGCACGGGATACAGTAGGTATGGTATACACCGTCCAACGATAAGCTTACTTGCAGGCTCCTTCACGACAATGCAACAATAATAACAAATAATAAAAGATAATACGAACATAAAGTAAATGGCTCAGTAGAATAAATATTACAGCATAAGTATAATACAGGAAGAGACCATTTAAAGTCCAATATTTAAAAGTGTATTGGGGAAGGGGGAATGGGTGGCAGTGTATAAACTGAGCAGTATAATGAGAGTTTGGTTGCAGCAGTTGTGATATGTGTTTAGCATGAATGTGTGTGTGTGTGTGTGTGTGTGTGTGTGTGTGTGTGTGTGTGTGTGTGTGTGTGTGTGTGTGTGTGTGTGTGTGTGTGTGTGTGTGTGTGTGTGTGTGTGTGTGTGTGTGTGTGTGTGTGTGTGTGTGTGTGTGTGTGAGTGAGTGCATGTGTGCTAAGGTGCGGAGAATCAGAGCAGGTGGTCAGTCCAGTTCAGCAGTCTGATGGCTTGTAGATAGAAACTGTCTCTGAGCCTGTTGGTATCAGACCTCAAATTCGATAACGTCTACCCGAGGGTAAGCGACGGAACAGCTCGTGGCTGGGGTGTGTGTGGTCCTTGATGATGCTGCGTGCCTTCCCCAGGCACTGCTTCTAGTAGGTGTCCTGGATGAGTGGGAGCACGGTCCCAGTGATATACTGGGCCGTCTTCACCATCTGCTGGAGGAGGGCTTTGAGGTTGTGGACGGAGCAATTAACCTACCAGACCGTGATGCAACCGGTCAGAACGGTCTCAATGGTGTAGCGGTAGTATTTGGAGAGGACCTGGGACGGTCCATACCCAATTTCTTCAGACGCCTTAGAAAGTAGAGACACTGTTGCGCCCTCTTGACAAGAGTGGTGGTGTTGTTGGTCCATGACAAGAACCCCTCCCTCCTCTGCTTCCTGAAGTCAACAATCAACTCCTTTGTTTTGTCAACGTTGAGGGAGAGGTTGTTATCATGACACCACAATGCCAGTTCACTTACCTCCTCCCTATAGTCTGACTCATCATTGTTGGCCTACAACCAACCGTGGTGTCGTCAGCAAACTTGATGATGGAGTTGGTGTCGTGCAAAGCCACACAGTCGTGGGTGAACAGGGAGTACAGCAGAGGACTGAGGACACAACTTTGGGGGGCCCGAGTGTTAAGTGTCAGTGTGGTCGAGGTGTTGTTGCCAATCTTCATAGCCTGTGTTCTGCCCATCAGGAAGTCCAGGATCCAGTTGCAGAGAGTGGTGTCCAGACCCAGGGCTCTGAGCTTGGTGTTGAGCTTGGAGGGAACAGCGGTGTTGAATGCTGAACTGTAGTCAATGAACAGCATTCTCACATAGGTGTTCCTCTCGTCCAGATGTGTTACAGCTGTGTGATTAGTGATCGAAATGGCATCTTCTGTGAATCTGTTGGAGCGGTAGGAAAGTTGGAGCGGGTCCACTGTGCCTGGCATGCTAGCCTTGATGTGAGCGATGACCAGTCTCTCGAAGCACTTCATGATGACTGAGGTTATCGCGACGGGGCGATAGTCGTTTGGGCATGTCACCTTGTTTTTCTTGGGCACTAGGACGATGGTGGTCTCCTTGAAGCAGGTGGGGACTACAGCCTGGGACATGGACAGGTTGAAGATGTCTGAGAAGACACCTGCCAGCTGGCCATCACACACTCTGAGGACGCGGCCAGGGATCCCATCTGGGACAGAGGCTTTGTGAGAATTCACTCTTTTGATAGTTTTCCTCACGTCAGCCTCGGAGAGCAAAACCAACCGGTCGTCCAGAGCAACGAGAGTCTTCCCGGATGGCTCCTTATTGTCTGCCTTGAAGCGAGCATAGAATGTGTTAAGCTCGTCTGGGAGGGAGGCTTCAGTGGGCTCCACACAGCTGGATTTGCCTTTGTATTTTGTGAGTCTGTAGTCCTTGCCACATGCGACGCGAGTCTGAGTTGTCGAACATCAATTCAAGATTTTGTCTCTTGTCTTTTTGCATCCCTAATGGATTTGCGGAGCTCGTACCTGCTTTCCTTGTACACGATGCACACCACTGAATCATCAGGGTTCTTTCTGCTGACATTGATTGCTGCAGTACAGACTCACAGCATTGTACGGATATCTCCTTTCATCCAGGGTTTTTGGTTGTCCTGATTGTTTTTGTGGGTACAACATCATCAACACATTACTTAATGAAGCCTGTGACTAATGATGTGTATTCCTCAATGTTGATGGATGAATCTTTGAACATATTCCAATCAGTATTCTCAAAACAATCCTGCAGCATTGAGTCTGCCTCCTCTATCCAGTGCGGACTAACATTCCTGCAGTCTGCAGATCATATTTGTCTATGTATAATGTTATCAAGATAAGAATGAGCATTGCAGTATGACCTTGGTTATGGTTGCAATAACACAAAAGACTGCAATCACCAAACAGATCATTATATTTAGGCCTAAAAGAACTGAGGCTAGGAGGGCATGACTTGTCAGTGTGAGTGATATGGCCATGTTAACAGACCCCACAGACCCTTGGCTTCAGAGACCGTTGTTGTTTTTTGCTTCAGTGTTTGCCTGTTTGAGGGACACAGTGAAATAAGGACATAGCTTAGTCTGCAGATAGAAGCCTCCGCAGTAATTGGAGCCTAATGATCCTTGATAAAGCACAAATCCAATTTCCTTACACCAAAATCATGGCACGCTTGAATAATATCCAGATAATGTTTTTCTTGTTGTTTTTCTTTTGGGTGGTTGAAATTATAGCGATAGAATGAGTTAAATGAATATTTTCCCTATTACATATGATTTTTCTTGTGACAGCACAATTAATTATTTTGCTATCACGTCAGGAAAAGTAAAAAATTATTGGATGAAGATGTCTACCATACTGTACAATCAAACATTACATTATATGAAATGTACTATAATTATAGTAATCTATACAGTAAATGAATAAGAAACACAGGTTCTACACAAATTATCTGCACCTCCCCACAACAGAGAAGGCCCTGAGATGTAGCCCAGTGTAGCCCATTGTATAGTGTATAGTCTCCACACTATACATTGTTGGGGATCCTGTTTCTCGGAATATGGCCATTTATCCATTCATAAAAGAGTACAAGAGAAGCTGCTGATGGGAGACACCAACACACAATGGACAGAGTGAGGGAAAGTGTGCATGCGTACATGCATTTGTGCGTGTATGCATGAGTGCATGAGTGCGAGAGAAAGACAGACAGAGAGAGAAAGAGAGAGAGAGAGAAAGATGTTGACAGCAATATAAAACATTTCAAACACACTAACGCAATATTAAATGGTTAGAGACATCCTGTTTTTAAATGGTAAAATCCATAGAGGTGGATAGAGGGCCCTTCTTAGCACCTGTGCTTTTATGGATTCTGTAAAAGCATGGGCAGCGCCATTGAGGGCTTTCTCCATTTTAAAGTAGTATATTTCTTCTACTTCTGAGACGGTAAACAAACTGAAAAGGTGCATCACCTGGAGTGTGTCGTCAGAACGGGTATAAAGGCAATGTTGGTGATTTTCTGCCTTCTGCAGTCATGGAATATTTGCTCAGTATAATAATTGGCTGATCCCTCCTGATGACCTGGATTAAATTATGTGATATTTCCTTAACCTTAAGGAAATCCCACCCAGTTGACTTCTTCAAAATCGTGAATGTCCTTAATGGTGCAGCCCATGCTAAAACAGGCTTTGTGGTACTAGAGCTGTCAATCTAAGTCTATGGTATGATCAGGGAGTCTTTCATGTATGGATGACTATTAGGTGTGCCAACACAGTGGTCGAGTTCCTGTCCGACTACATTGCAGACATTGCATTGCATCAACCAATGGTTGTGTGCTACCTCGTCGACTGGGCAGCACTCGGGCAGATTGCAATATCACATGGTATGGTTAACTGATATGTTAACCACCTATCCAGGCATTGTGAGTTCTGGCATGAGCCTGCAATGTGGTCAGGCAGGAACGTCACCAGTCTTTACATGCCTCACCATAGTGGAGCATAACCCTGCGTTCATAACCAAGTGGGAAGTTGGTATTTACCACATATGACTGGGAAAAATCCACTTGAACGCCCCTCCAACTGGTAATTACTAGTGAGAAACTCATCTAACATCTCTAAGCTCTGACTTCTCCCACATGCTGACTTTTGATATCACCTACTAAGCCAATTATCTCCATAACAGCATTTTCTGCAGTTAAATGAAACAAAACATTATTTATAAAAATAAATCTATTGATATGGTTGTTGAACACTATAATTTGTTTGCCAGCACAATAGCTGTAATTTTAGTTTATGGTTGATGCATATGATTTGCCATTAGCCAATCGGTGCATCCAACCAGTATTTACTTCATAACAACTGGAAATTACCACCTTCCCACTTGGTTATGAGCAGAGCATTAGCATGTAATGGGAGGGACCTTTTAGATGTCCCCCACAATAGAGTACCACAGTATGAGTCATAATACCCATAAAACCTAGTGGTCAAAAAGGGAAATGGTTCAATTGTTTTTTCCACCATTAATTTTTCCCAAAGGGGATATTAGAAATGCTTAAAATAAGGGCTGTGTTTCGTGTAGGCTTACCCTGGTGTGATGTTTTGGTAACTGTGTAAATCTCTCTAGGACAAGGTGATTTTTATCAATATCATTTGATTTCAAATTTTGTGACTGGTATTTTAAATTCTGATGGTGTTTGAGCATTTAGCAAGAGAAATGTGGCGTTTGGTAAATGCACTTCAGTTTAGTGGGCTGCGTTGACTGAAACCTGTTTCGAGAAGTGTTCAAGCAATTGAGAAACGTGCTTACGTGAAAATAAACTATTACACTTTTTGAACTGCATAGTGCTTCTTATCATTAATTTAATTGCCTGTGTCATGTAGCCTTAGCCTTATTTGGGAGCTCCTCTTTGTTCCTGTATAAACAAAGGGGTAAAGTAGTATCGGCTTGTTGTATTTCTTGTGACCACAGTCCAGTAGGTCTAACCACTATAGTGACAATGGCTCTCCTGTGGCACTGAATGAAAAGAGCACATAAATTCAACTTATACAATGGAATGAAGGTCTCTATTTCACAATTACTCAATAACAACAATTAATGGATTAATAGAATCAGTCAAAAATAATGGATAATATATGAAACTGTTCTTACATTAGGTGTGGCCCTTTGATATAGCATGGATGTTTACATGACCAAACTAAGTTGTATAGTCCACTGCAGCTTTAATGCAAATACACTTTTTTCTAAAATATTATTGCTAATATTATTTATTTCAAGATAAACTGACATAATTTAAGACCAGTTTCTGAAGTGCTGAGCTTTTGAGCCACACAAACATCCACTAGATGGCAACAAAATATGGTGAACTCAGAAATTGAATAAGTAGCCATGCTACTTGGGCTAAGGGAGCTTTTGGGCCAGAGCTAAGACACTCTTGTGCAGAAAGTGGGCTAGCACCAACCTTAGCCCAGGGCTAGCTGGCACTGCTCTGGAGCAGGGTTAGCACCAACTTTTCAGGGCTAGCCAATCAGTTGTTACCTAATTTGAATATTCTACTCCAGAAAAGTTACTTACACATTTTTGCTTATTAGCAAATCTTACAGAGTGGCTAAAAAGCCCACTTAACTAATTGTGTCAGCCCAGTGACAGTTTTTGCAGTAATTAAACAGAGCTCCTAGCATGAAAGGGAGAGCCTTCCTACAACAGTATGGTGAGCTCTGTGTCAGCTATGAAGTCTTTATTATGGTTTCATTAGAGCTTCTTCACAGTGGTGTAAAGTACTTAAGTAAAAATACTTTAAAGTACTACTTAAGTCGTTTTTTGGGGTATCTGTACTTTACTTTACTATTTATATTTTTGGCAACTTTTACTTTTATGTCACTACATTCCTAAAGAAAATAATACATTTTCCCTAAAGTACTTGTTACATTTTGAATGCTTAGCAGGACAGAAAATGGTCCAATTCACACAATTATCGTTATCTCTGATACCTCTGATATGGCGGACTCACTAAATACAAATGCATCATTTGTAAATAATGTCTGACTGTTGGAGTGTGCCCCTGGCTATCCGTAACTTTAAAAAACAAGAACATTTTGCCGTCTGGTTTCCTCAATATTAGGTATTTTTAATTATTCATACTCTTACTTTTGATACTTAAGTATATTTAAAACCAAATACTTTTGCACTTTTACTCAAGTAGTAATTTACTGGGTGACTTTCACTTTTACTTGAGTCATTTTCTATTAAGGTATTTTTACTTTTACTCAAGTATGACAATTGGGTACTTTTTCCACCACTGCTTCTTCATCAGTCTCCTGGGTCTCAGCTGCTCTCATTAGAGGTTATTTGAGAACTTTGGTGGGCGTCTGAGACGTGCCCTATTAAAACACCTACAGTAACTGGCCATCTTAAATCACCAGTACAGTACTGCTATGAAGCCATGTAGAATAGAAGTTGCTATGATTTATAAGAATCGCAGGAAATACAAGAGAGAAAATATGATAATCTTTTGATGCTGACAGTCATTTTCTATTGTAAGTCTGGGTAATGTTGTCAAGGTGACCATGTCCAAAATGTAACACAATGACACACTTTTAGACAGGGTAAGTAACATGAATAATTTCACTCTATTGGCACAGGGTGTCTCAGAAGAACCCAGTTAATGAAGTATCAGAAGCTATTGTTTCATTTCCTTGATAGTCAGAGCTGCACAGTCTATCCGCAGTGGGCTTTAAAGGCATGAGGTGCTTTCCATGGTCCAGTGGACTTTATAGGAGAAGCACAGACAACACACAGGCACTGAATCACATTCATTATTCATTGTGCTGAACTCAAACAGTCATCTTCCAACAATCACACCAAATCCGCGGAAGAAAACTTAAGTGCATGGAATGACAAAATAAAGTATCTGACGCCTCAAAGGGTCATGGGTAAATGTCTGACCATCCCCCAAAATGGTAGCAAACAAATAGTATATTCACTTTAAATTACATGGAAAGTGCAACCGTAACATCAATCGACTTTATAAACTTTTCCGCTATATTACTTTCCTTATTGTCCACCGAGGACATGAGTCTGTTAAGCATTTCTGCAAAGCACAATGTCAATTAACCTTTAATTCAGGGTTAGCATTGGGCTGACCAGCCTGAATTTAAAATTTATTAAATTGAGATTGTCACTGGCCTACACACAATACCCCATAATGTCAAAGTGTATGTTTTTAGACATTTTTACAAATGTATTAAAAATGAAAAACTGAAATGTCTTGAATCTAAGTATTTAACCTGTTTTGTTATGGCAAGCCTAAATAAGATCAGGAGGAAAAATTTGCTCAACAAGTCACATAAGTTGCATGGAGTTGCATGAGCAAATGTGCAATAATAGTGTTTAACATGATTTCTGAATGACTACCTCATCTATGTACCCCACACATACAGTACAATTACAGTATCTGTAAGGTCCCTCAGTTGAGCAGTGAATATCAAACAGATTCAACCACAAAGTCCAGGGAGGTTTTCCAATGCCTCGTAAAAGAAGGGTACCTATTGGTAGATGGGTAAAACAAAAAAGCAGAAATTGAATATCCCATTCAGCATGCTGAAGCTATTCATTGCACTTTGTATGGTGTATCAATACACCTAGTCACTACAAAGATACAAGAGTCCTTCCTAACTCAGTTGCCGGTAAGGAAGGAAACAGCTCAGGGATTTAACCATGAGGCCAATGGTGACTTTAAAACACTTACAGAGTTTAATGGCTGTGATAGGAGAACTGCGGATAGATAAACAATGTAGTTACTCCACAATACTAACCTAAATGACAGAGTGAAAACTAGGAAGCCTGTACAGAATAAAAATATTCCAAAACAGGCATCCTGTTTGCAATAAGGCACTAAAGTAAAACTGCAAAAAAATTGGCAAAGAAATTAACTTTGTCCTGAATACAAAGTGTTATGTTTGGGGCAAATCCAACACATTACCGAGTACCACTCTTCATATTTTCAAAGTACCACTCTTCATATTTTGGATGCATCATGTTATGGGTATGCTTGTCATCGACAAGGACTAGTGATTTTTTAAAATTAAAATAAATGGAATAGAGCTAAGCACAGGCAAAATCCTAGAGGAAAACTTGCTTGTCTGCTTTCCAACAGACATTGGGAGACAAATTCACCTTTCAGCAAGACAATAACCTAGAACACCTAAAAGGCCAAATATACACTGGAGTTGCTTACCAAGACAACATTGAAAGTTCCTGAGTGGCCTAGTTACAGTTTTGACTTTAAAATGGCTGTCTAGCAATGATCAACCACCAACTTGACAGAGCTCGAAGAGTTCCAAGTGCGTAAAGCTCTTATAGACTTACCCAGAAAGATTCACAATTTTGATTCTAACATGTATATACTTATGTAAATTAAATATTTCTGTATTTCATTTTCAATAAATTTGCTAACATTTCTAAACATGTTTTCACTTTGCCATTATGGAGTACTGTGTGTAGATGGGTGAGGAAAAATACATAATTTAATACATTTTTAAATCAGGCTGCGACGCAACAAAATGTGGAATAAACCAAGGGGTATGAATAGTTACTGAAGGTACTGTATGGAACACTTTGGCTGAGTTTACACAGGCAGCCCAATTCTGATATTTTTTGAACAATCAGCTTTGAAAAAGATTTGTGAAAAAATCTGTGATTGGTCAAAAGACCAATAGCGGAGAAAAAAATATCAAAATTGGGGTCTTGTGTGGATCCGTTTTTAGAGCATGGCACTTGCAATACCAGAGATGTGGGTTTGATTCCCACGGGGGACCAGTACAAAAAAGTATGACAATTTATGCACTCACTACTGTAAGTTGCTGTGGGTAAGTGTCTGCTAAATGACTAAAATGTAATTGGTCTGCCAGTGTAAATGCAGCCAATGTTAAAACTAATGAATCCCAAAACAAAGAGACTGGCATTTGAAAAAAGCTGCATGCAGATAATGTCCTGTTAAACTTCTCAACTAAATCGTTTTTTGAGATAAACTTTGGCTGAGGCATATGCTGAGTAATCATTAGGTGCAATGCATATGACATTGCTGAGTTTATTCACTGCAAGTTATATGTTTTCTTAGCTCAAACAATATAATGGTATGTGTCGATTAAGGCAGCCCCCCGCACCTCTCTGATTCAGAGGGGTTGGGTTAAATGCAGGAAGACACATTTCAGTTGAAGGCATTCAGTTGTACAACTGACTAGGTCTCCCCTTTTCCCTTTCCCTTTCTAGGCTGTACATTTTAAGCAGTCGACAGACTCAACGAATTACCAAACGTTATCCTCAATTTCATGCACAGTGAATACTAATTATAATCTGGTTTATACAGTGATTGTCACAAAGGCAATTACAATTCAGGCCCAATTCCAGGGACAGAGGACAAAATGCCATAGGCTTTAATATTTTCAGGAGCCCTGAAAATATTCAGCATGGGCCAGCAGATCCTCAAAAAGTTCTACAGCTGCACCATTGAGAGCATCTTGACTGGCTGCATCATTGGTTGGTATGGCAACTGCATGGCATATGACCACAAGGCGCTACAGAGGGTAGTGTGTACGTTCCAATGCATCACTGGGGCTGAGCTCCCTGCAATCCAGGACCTCTATACCAGGCGGTGTTAGAGGAAGGCCCTAAAAATTGTTAAAGACCAGTCACTCAAGTCATAGACTGTTCTCTCTGCTACCGCATGGCAAGCGGTACCGATGCACCAAGTTTGGAACCAACAGGACCCTGAACAGCTTCTACCCCCAAGCCATAAGACTACTAAATAGCTAATCAATAGCTACCCAGACTACTTAACTATCTGCATTGACCATTTTTGCACTTTTATTTTTGCACATATTTTTGTAACCTGTACGCGGCTAGATTGGTTTCAGTCCCACTGATGAGGTTACTATGTCATTTCATGGCTCATTTAAATGCTGCTGGGTAAGATTGGACAATAAGATTGGATAATGTCATCCACATAACTGTTTTAATTACTTATTCCACACATTCTCCTTTATTTGTTCAGAGGGAAAACCGCTTTGGAAACATTTCAGTCATACTGACATTAGTTTTAATAATTAATTGCCACATAGTAAAATGGCAGTGAACCCAAGTATTTTAAATTCTAGTTTTTAAGTTTATAGCATAATACTCTGTCAGATCAACATCAATTACATTTTAGTCTCTGAACTAGAGCCAGAATGTTGGCCTTGAGGTAGAGTTATAGTGTTGGCCAGAGTTCAATATTCTCTATGCTGGATGGACTCCTGATGCTTCTCTGATAGGCTTTCTGATAGAGAATGTGATTGGAATATAATGGGATGGACAGCAACCCACCTCTCCTTGCAAAGATACAGACATGACTCGGCTTCACTTGATGTTTAATGCAGTGCATATATTGATAGAGTAATGTGGACGCTTCAGTCAGAATATACACTGAGTGTACAAAACATTAGGAAAACCTACTCTTCCCATGACATAGACTGACCAGATTAATCCAGGTGAAAGCTATGATCACTTATTGTTGTAAAATCCACTTCAATCAGTGTAGATGAAGGGGAGGAGACAGGTTAAAGAAGACAATTGAGACATGGATTGTGTATTTGTGGCATTCAGAAGGTGAATGGACATGACATAAAATGTAAGTGCCTTTGAACATGGTATGGTAGTAGGTGCCAGGCGCACCGGCTTGTGACAAGAACCGCAATGCTACTGGGTTTTTCACACTCAACAGTTTCCCATGTGTTGTCGTGGAAAATTGCGAGATTATGTTATAGTGCTTGTAAGATTATATTATAATCTTTGTATTGCATTAGAATGGTTGTTTTATTCGACAGAATAGAATCTGTCGACTATTGTGTGTGTGTGTTCCACTGAGGATGGGCCTCTATGAGATAGAACTGACAGAGGAGATTTACGATGTCTTTGGCCAATAAAGCCTAAAGAGCATTCCAGATAGTGAGGTAATGTTTTTGTACTATGAAGTATCAGGAACAAGATTAGAACCTCGTTTTAGAGACCAAACTGAGCAATAATTTATAGCAAATGGAATCTGGCTAAGGGATACTCCTCTCTCAAGTAAAAGTCTTTCTTTGTGAACAGTTCCTATTATCTGTGGTTTGTCATGTCGACTAGGGGGGTGTATCTTTGCTATAAAAGATCTCAGTTGCCATTATGTTGGGACTCTCAACAATTGATTATAGATAGTGAATTGTTGAAAGTCACAGGGCTGTGGTAAAGCTCATATTATTAAAGATGAAGTTTAAGTATAACTCTGACTGGTGTGTGGTTTGTAACTCTCCTCATTTGGTAATACAGGAAATTGCCACGACATGTATGGTCCACCACCTAAAGTACATCGAGTCAACTTGACACAACTGTGGGATGCATTGGAGTCAACATGGTCCAGCATCCCTATGGAACACTTTTGACACCATGTAAGGTCCATGCCCCGATGAATTGAGGGCAAAAGGGGGTGCAACTCAATATTAGGAATGTTTTGTACACTGTGTAAATGGTTGTCTGAAATGTTAAAGGACAACTCTGCCACTTTTAACATTTGGGTTGTTATTTTGAAGTATTTAGTGATGTTTTTAGCGCAATTGTATGATTTCATGTCTAGTGATAAAGTGATGAGCAAAATCGGAAATTGCTTCTCTGTGACGTTTTCAAAGGAGGATCCCTGGGATGACTAATACAATCAATTATGGACAACCATTTTCAGCGATCTATATAAACCGCCTGTAGTTTTCTGATCATATTGGAACTCCCTGCTATATGTTGCTCTGGTTGACTTTGTCTAATAACATCTGTAAATATTTTAAATAGACTCTCAAAAACCTATAGAATTATATACAGAAACTCCCATGATTTCATTCAGCAAAACCATCCCACCATCCCTGACCGAAGTTGCAGCGCAGTCATCACTAGTTACCACAGCCACAAAGTCATTAGTCCCATGTACTGGGTAGTGCTGCGGCTGACCATATTAAATAGCTGTCGCCACACTACTCCCGCCTTGTGTCCTTTTCGAGGCGCCGTAGATCACAGACAAGAGGATTGGAGTGATCCAATAGCTCACATAACCGTGGTTACATATGTAACCTTCGTTATGTAGCACTATATTGGATCACTTCAATATGGTATCACAATACCAGATTAATCGGTGAACTAGGCTTGGCCAGACAAGAGCAAAATTCCATAGGACTGAGCTAAGGGCAATCATGGTTGCTGTGTCACTCCATCCCCCTCCAGGGAAGTGGAGGCAACATCCAACATGGCCGTCCAGACCGGGTTGGCGGCAGTAACATTGACTCGATAGTACCTAGCAAAGTGCTAGACGATACCCAACTGGGCGAGGCGCAAATTTAATCGAGGGGAACTCCTCGGAGCAGGACCCACGATGTAGCTACTCCTCTAGTAAAATGCACCACCACAGCAAAGACCGGCTGGCCAGCTGATTATGCTTTAGTAATAGTGTCCACAATCCAATGTGAGAATCTCTGTTTTGATAGGCTCTTCCCCAGAACTCTCTGACCATAACACACAAACAGCTGATCCGACTGTCATAATGTCTTAGTCCGTATAACGTAGGTGTCTAGTGCACAGCACACTCTTAGCCATGGGATGTGCATATGAGGACAAATGTAAGGGCCGGTTCACATGTCTGTCAGACAGGACCTTTGGCAAGAAAGAGGGGTTAGGCCGGAGGATAACACTCCCCTTGTCTGCACCCATTCAGAAACATTCAGCACTCACTGAAAGAGCATGAAGTTCAATAACCCTCTTAGCGGAAGTTATAGCCAACAGGAATGTCACCTTCATGGATAGGTACTGACAGCACCACGTTAAGGTCCCTGTTTGGCACCAAACGGGCCTTCGCTGGATGCAGACGTCGATCTCCCTTTATAAACTTGGAGAGCAATGGCTGGCCACCCATGGGTCCCTCCGGGGCATCATCATGGGACGCCGAAAATGTGGCCAAATACACTCTCAAAGTAGATGCCGCTCGGCCTGCCTCAAACAGTGACTGTAAAAAGTGTAAAACCGTTTGTACATCACACGATTCGGGGGCAACATTATGACCCTCAAGTACAAAATATGTCCCACTGCATTTGATATGACGTGTTGGTGGAGAAAGCCATGGAGTTCTGCAATATGTTCACCACATTGTCCTGAATGCCTAGACTTGCCCATTTACACATCTCAGGGGCAAAGCCCAAAGCTGGAGGAGGCATGGGTCCGGATGCCAAAGCGTCCACCGAGCCTGAGAGAGCAGGTCGGGTCTCAGTGGCAGCTCCAGGATCGTCTGAAAGCTGCCGTCCTTTTTCGGAACTATGAAATATGTGGAGTAGAACCCAGTTAGCTGTTCTAGCGGCTCCACCTTCCTGATTGCGTCCTTGCTAAGGAGCGAGGCTACCCCCAACTGGAAAGCCTCCTTCCTCACCCCATCTGCCACTGAGATGACCCAGATGCCCCTGTAGGATGGCGGTCGACATCGGAACTGGAGTTTGTATCCCACCCAGGACAATGCCTAGTACCCAGGGAGACTCCACCTGCCTCTCCCAGTTTGCCCTTTGGGCCTGGGAGAGATGGCAGAAGCCGACCGCAAGCAACTCAGGAGGACTGCTGGGCCCATCGTTCTTAGCCGTATGCCGCGGCTTGTAAGGGTGGTCACAACACCCTTCCTTGTGCTGTTGGGGTGTAAAACACCAGTTCCCGTTTCCCTGCTCCTGGTGTCTCTTCAGGGGAGGAGGGGGGCCAAGATGTTGCTGGAGCACCCTCGAAACATCCTGCCCTGTCTTTGGCCTCCTCCGAGGGGTGGCGGTAGAGCGGGAAGTTGCCAAGAACTCCTGCAAAGTCTCTGTCTTTGCGCAGTTTTGTAGTCTGCTGTATGATGTTGTCGACCCTTGGTCCAAAGGTGGAACCTGGCATGAAGGGGAACGCCAAGAATGTTTTCTGAAATGGCAGTGGCAGTTTAGACTGTGCCAGCCAAAGATTGTGGCGTGAAGTCACCACTGAAGCCAAAGCATCACCGGATAGTGGTCTGCCCCCAAGGACTCTGTATCCATTAGGAGAGTCCACAGCCTGTTCTGGTTGTCGCAACGGAAGCACCCTCCCATTTTGCTCCAGTATTCACAGAAAGCAAAAGCAAACTTGGGGCAGATGGGAATAAGGAGCTGCTTAGATTTAGTTTTTTACAGCTTGATATCAATGGCGGTAGCCATTCTCGCTAAAAGCTCCTCTGTTGCTTCCGTCACTACCGGGGTTGCCTCTATAGCGGCGCTCCCAGCTACAGATGGTACTGTAACTATTGGGTTCTCTAACCGCTCTCCGTGCGTGATCTAACCCAAGACAGCTCATGCAGGCAGTGTGCATCCCCCGTAGACAGGCCCGTAGGCAGGGGTACCCCGCATCTCTCACAATGAAACACCATAATAGTTATGTAGTTTCTCTGTGAAAGTGAAGCCAGCAGTGTGGTGTGAACTGTCTGATCGTGGGGGGAGGGGCAGAGCACACAAACTCACACACTTTAGCTCAATCTTAGTTAATACGTGTTGGTCAGCTGTAACTCACGCCACGTTATAGTTGATTCTACTATACGTGGGGGTGTTGGTAGGATGTAAGGAGTGTGCTTAGTCCTGCAGTGGTCTGCTCTCGTTAAGCTAGCTACTGCATAGCTCATTCCCCGAGGAACACACAAGAGTCTAGGCAGTATGGCTGCACCCTGTGAGAGATAAGCATGGTGTGCCTAGCAACACGACTCACTCTCCGGGGAGAACTGAAAGCCCGCTGGAGTGTAACATACACAGACTCCCGATCGTGCGGGGTTAGACGTGGTCACCGAGCCCGAAGGCTAACCATGTATAAAAGTACCATGTGAAGTGCATGAATAATTTATATGTAACAACATGTCTTGAACTTACAGAAGTCTGAGATTTCCCAGTTCTGAGTTTCCAGTTATTTTGAACACGGCAGAAGTCTTGCTGGATTGACAGCATTGCCAATGTATTCAACCTTTTCTGGCCCATGGTGTTGCAAGGGAATGTTTATCATTTTAAGCTTGTAAATGAGACCCTTAAACCCAGACTTGGACCACACACCCTCTCCACTGAATAGCAGGCTAGTGATTGCTTTGCAACGCTTGCAGTTAGCCACTGATTCCTACTATTTACAGTTGAAGTCGGAAGTTTCCATACACCTTAGCCAAATACATTTAAACTCAGTTTTTCACAATTCCTGACATTTAATTCTTGTAAAAATTACCTGTTTTAGGTAAGTTAGGATCACCACTTTATTTTAAGAATGGGAAATGTCAGAATAATAGGAGAGAGTGATTTCTTTCATCACATTCCCAGTGGGTCAGAAGTTAACATACACTCAATTAATATTTGGTAGCATTGCCTTTAAATTGTTTAACTTGGGTCAAATGTTTCCGGTAGCCTTCCACAAGCTTCCCACAATAAGTTGGGTGAATTTTGGCCCATTCCTCCTGACAGAGCTGGTGTAACTGAGTCAGGTTTGTTGTCCTTGCTCGCACACGCTTTTTCAGTTCTGCCCACATATTTTCATTGGGATTGAGGTCAGAGCTTTGTGATGGCCACTCCAATACCTTGACTTTATTGTCCTTAAGCCATATTTCCACAACTTTAGAGGTATGCTTGGGGTCATTGTCCATTTGGAAGACCCATTTGCGACCAAGCTTTAACTTCCTGACTGATGTCTTGAGATGTTGCTTCAATATATCCACATAATTTTCTTTCCTCATGTTGCCATCTATTTTGTGAAGTGCACCTGTCCCTCCTGCAGCAAAGTACCCCCACAACATGATGCTGCCACCCCGTGCTTCACGGTTGGGATGGTGTTCTTCGGCTTGCATGACTCCCCCTTTTCCTCCAAACATAACGATGGTCATTATGTCCAAACAGTTCTATTTTTGTTTCATCAGATCAGAGGACATTTCTCTAAAAAGTATGATCTTTGTCCCCATGTGCAGTTGCAAACCGGTCTGGCTTTTTTTATGGTGGTTTTGGAGCAGTGTCTTCTTCCTTGCTGAGCAGCCTTTCAGGTTATGTCAATATAGGACTCGTTTTACTGTGGATATAGATACTTTTGTACCTGTTTCCTCCAGCATCTTCACAATGTCTTTTGTTGTTGGTCTGGGATTGATTTGCACTTTTCGCACCAAAGTACGAGTTTGAAGGTAGGCCTTGAAATACATCCACAGGTACACCTCCAATTGACTCAAATGATGTCAATTAGCCTATCAGAAGCTTCTAAAGCCATGACACCATTTTCTGGAATTTCCCAAGCTGTTTAAAGGCACAGTCAACTTAGTGTATGTGAACTCCTGACCCACTGGAATTGTGATACAGCGAATTATAAGTGAAATAATCTGTCTGTAAACAATTGTTGGAAAAGTTACTTGTGTCATGCACACAGTAGATGTCCTAACCGACTTCCCAAAACTATAGTTTGTTCACAAGAAATTTGTGGAGTGGTTGAAAAATGAGTTTTAATGACTCCAACCTAAGTGTATGTAAACTTCGACTTCCACTGTATGTCCAATGGCCGATGAGCACCGATACGTTTTATGTATAAATTCTCTTCATATGACAAGGATTGAAAATTATTTGGCAGTAGATTGTCGACTTGATTGATGACTGCTAGCTTGCTAGCTAAGATTTTGAAAGTATGCTGTTGACATGATCAGTCAAATCAAAGCTATGGTAGATATAACGTGATTTGACATCATTTTATCTGTGGCCAATGACCTTGAGCCTTCTTGGATGGGCACTTCTAATGTAAATCTATGGCAGCACCCAAGGGGCTTGAATTTTTCAAGCTCTCCCTATAGATTTTGCAGTGACTTAGTGTCCCCATGAATGACAGAACAGTGAGACAATCACGGCGCAACTAGAGAACATTTCCAACCACTACACTCTGTTTTTTCCGCTGGCTGCCCCACCACCACAGAAAGCACTGAGCTAGGCTGACACACCTGCATTTTGGAGCTGCCTTACCCAAGAAAGCAAAAAAAAGACCATGTTTGTATGCAGCTTTATTAACTAAATTATTTATTTTTTACATTGTTTGCAAACTGATATGTGACAAGTATTAATGCCCAACTAACATAAAAAATATACTGTGTATATATATATTATTTGATTTGCTAAACATTTGCTTGATTTCCGTTTCATATGTTTAAAACCCAAGCCCCCAATAGGCTACTCATACCCTATGCAGTGGCGACCCGTCATTCAGGGCAGGTGGGGCAGTGCGACACCTGTTTTGAGCCCCACCTGCCCTGAATGACGGGTCGCCACTGCATAGGGTATGAGTAGCCTATTGGGGGCTTGGGTTTTAAACATATGAAACGGAAATCAAGCAATTCTTACAGGACAATAACTTCTAAATTCAAGGTTCACCGGTATTCACGAGGTTTTCTTCTCTCGTTTCATGATGGGCATGGACACATCTAGCATACATCATGGAGGGGTTTTACCCATGTCCAAAACGGGAGCTGCTGCATGGCAAAAATAATGTAGACCTGCCTACAATACAAAAAAAAGGTAACGTCAGCTTACTGTTTTGCTCGCCTCAAACTTTTAATAAAGCTTTGGTGATTAAGATTTATTTCCAAGTGGTCTCAAGAGCCAAACCATTTATCGACGGTATTGACTACTAGATTGCATTGGGCAGGAAAAAAGAAAACAGCCTTCATTGCTTGGTTTTTTATTTTTTTAATTATAATAAAAAACATGAGTTTATGTTTTGAAATACAAAGTATACAGTCACCAAAAGCACATCACTCTTGTTCCATGCACATATGGGCAGGGGCTGGATAGGCTGTGTTTATGCTGCCAAAATTCATGCCATAGCCAACCACTTTACTGCTAAAACCAGCTTTTGGACTTAAATATCCATACCAGTGCTGCCTGAAATGAGCACTTAGGATCAAATTTCCACCCCTCCCATCTGAGCGCAAGAGAGCTGATATAGAACAGGTAAATTACCAAACCTTTCGCAAAAGTTTGAAAATAGATGAGCGTTAAAGGAATAAAACATTTTTCCGGAAGAAGCCTTTGACTGGCCTTCTTAGTTAGCACAAAATAGTTTACATCAGCAAGAGCAGGGCAGGCCAGGGCTCATGATTGAGATAGCCTATCAATTTCAGTGTGTAATGCAGAGTAACCTAGTTTTATATACACCATCCCAGAAGTGCAAAAACTCTGGAAGGAAGTACATTTTCTTCAAAATATAACTTTGCTCTGTGCTTTCCGAGCATGCTCTTTATATAGCCTAGGCCTATAGCCTATAGTATAGGCAATGGATCATTTGATTGAGCCCACACTAGGCACACTTGATATTGCGTGCTCAGCAGACATCGAGAGATTATTAAAAAATATATATTTAACCTTTATTTTAACAGGGAAGACATTGAGACCTAGGTCTCTTTTACAAATGCGCCCTGTATAATACAACATAAATATACATCTTTAAGTCCAGCCAACCTTTTGATACAGGATGCAGTGATGAGTATCAAAACTGTCACCTGTAACAAAACGAAGGGCACTATGGTAGATGGCATCCAAAGGTTTAAGAGTAGTAGCAGCTGCACTTTGATAAATAACATCACTATAGTCAAGAACAAATAAAAAAGGTTGACTGAATAATCTTCTTCCTACTAGTTAGAGAAAGGCATGTGGATCTGTTTCAGTAGAAAAAGCTAACTTTAAATCTTAGCTTCTTAACCAGCTCATCTATGTTTTTTAAATGTCAAATTGATATGGATCCCTCCTGAGTGGTGCAGCAGTCGAAGGCAATTCATCACACTACAGTCTTGGGTTATATCCCAGCTGTGTCACAACTGGCTATGACTGGGAGTCCTATAGGGCGGCACACAATTGGCCCAGTGTCGTTAGGGGAGGGATTGCGATCTAGCGACTCCTTGTGGCTGGCCGGGTGCCTGCAAGCTGACTCAGTTGAACGGTGTTTCCTCCGACACATTGGTGTGGCTGGCTTCCGGGTTAAGCGAGCGGGTGTTAAGAATCAGCTTGGGAGGTCATGTTTTGGAAGACACATGATTCGACCTTCACCTCTCCGGAGCCTGTTGGGGAGTTGCAGCGATGAGACAAGATCGCAATTGGTTATCATGAAATTGGGGAGAAAAAGGGGGTAAAAAAATCTATATCAATCCAAAAGCCTAAGTATTTATATTCGGGAACACGTTCGATTGGAGAACCATCTAATGGGTGAACATGTAGTCCATTATAAGCAACTCACTCTCAAACACTAAGCAACATGACATTTAATCGATTAGATATATATAACCCTCCCCTGGACTAAATAAAAAAATACTAAACCCTCCCCATGGCTGAAATTGAAAAAGCATGACCTAAACCTATTTTCCTCCAGATAACAATGATGCACATTTCGACCGCTCCCTTATTTCAGATGCAGCAGGTTAAGCTACTTAGCTAGCATTGCTAACGTTAGCAACAAAGATACAGGTTTAGCCTACGATTTTGTAATAATTTGTCTGTAAATTTCATAATAAATGTTGTGTACTTTTAACAGGCCTACTTGTTTGGACTGTTGTTTAAGACAGTTGCTTAGAGGAAGCTCGGCTGTCATTGTTGCAAACATTATTTCGGATGCAAAATTAGCAGTCGTGCTAGCTAGTATGCAGCTAGATACAGTAACTCCAAAGACAATACAGTATGGTTTAGAAACTCTGTGGTAACTGTGTTATGGTTTGAGCGCATGCAAGATGGCGGTCAGTGCAGAAAATCTGTTTTGGTAGCTGAAGGAATTATTAGATTTCCTTACCCAAATATTTTTTAAATTTATTTTACCTTTATTTAACTAGGCAAGTCAGTTAAGAACAAATTCTTATTTTCAATGACAGCCTAGGAACAGTGGGTTAACTGCCTTGTTCAGGGGCAGAATGACAGATTTGTACCATGTCAGCTCGGGGATTCGATCTTGCAACCTTTCGGTTACTAGTCCAACACTCTAACCACTAGGCTACCCTGCCGCCCAATATGACCATTGGGTCATTTCTACGATCATAAAACCCCATATGAATATGGTTTAGTTTGTTTACCAAAGTAATTGATTACTTTCTGCAAGTTATTCACCTCTAAAACTAAGTTTGCGACAACACTAGATAGCCAGATAAGCTAGCTAGCTCGAAAACTAGCTTGTCGAACGTACATGGAAACTTCCACGACCAGAACCAAAAGGAAAGAAATGGAGAGATCGTCAGATGGACAATTATCCACAAAATTATGATTTTGGGTACTCCTCTTCAGAATGCAACTGTGGGGGGAAATACTGCAATGGGTGATGAAAATGTGGACAACAATGCTCACAACTTGCGCGCCTCCAGTCCCCAGCTCAGGCCGTTACCTTACGACCCCGGCACTCCAGTCAAGCCCCATGGGAAAAAGATGAGAGGCCAAGAGGGTATGTCACTTCCTGAGATGCAAAACAATATTGTAATGCTTTTGACAGCAAAGATAGATGAAAGGGCAAATGGCTTGGAGGACATGTTTAGGGAGAATACAATGAAAATTAAGGCCATGAAAAAATCTGTTGAGTTTATCTTTGGAGAAGTGAAAACCCTCAAAAGTGACATGAAGAAAGTGGAAGTTATCTGCCAGGAAAATGAAAAAAAACGTGTCTGAACTCGAGCAAAAGGTGAATGAGGCGGAGAGATAACAACGCAGGTGAAACCTGAGGCTCCATGGAATTCCAGAGCACGCGGGTGAGGACATCAAATGCAGAGTTGTTGACATCTGTGGAGCTGTCATTCCCGAATCAAAATCCAAACTTCAGGAAAATGTAGACATCGTTCATCGTTTGGGAAGACTCAAGGATCAAGACAAGAGACCGAGGACAACCATCATCTGGTTCACCAACAGATCTACACGGGATCTTCTCTGGAGGCGAGCGAAGAATTGTGAATCCCTCATCAAGCAAAAATTGAGGTTCACGGAGGATCTGACCTCAGCAGACAAAGTGACAAGAGAGAAACTGTGGCCGATGGTGGCTGCAGCTCGAAAGGCAGGGAAAACGGCATTTTTTTATCGGTGCAAGAGTGGTCATCGATGGGAAAGAAATGCGGTCAAATCAGAACATTTGAGAGAGAGTCAGGGTCTAAATAGGACAGAACTGTCAGGCCAAAAAACTGATTGCCAGGTGAAAAGCAGCCTTTTATTTAAAAAAAATGTACACAAACACTTGAATGAGAAAAGGCTGACCTGAGAATTGGTCAACTAAACACTAACTATAGGTGAATAACTGCTTATTGTAAAGTCTACACAATGTCTCCCCCTTGTGGGAATAAGAATAATTTGGTAACTTTATGACCAATATTTCTTAGTTTTTTTGGTTGGAGAGGTTAATAATGGGATGGAAATCCTTTTGAATTACATATTCTTGGAAAAGCTTATATTAGCATAAGGTTGTTGGTTGAAGTTTATGTCTTTATCTCTTTGTTCAATTAATGTCAGGGGTATTCGTAATTTACTCAAATGTAAGGCTATTTTCCCGTATTGCAAACGGTTTAATGTAGACTTTTACTTTCTACAAGAGACTTGCTTGTTCTTCCAATCTATCTTTTTGGAAAAATCAATGGGGTAACGATATTTGGTTATTATATGGCAACAACCTCTCTGCAGGTGTAGCAGTTTTAAGAGGTGCATTTAAATGGAAGGTCATCAGTAGTAAGACTCACCACTCTGGACGTTGGTTAATTTATTTTAACAGTGAATTTCAACAGTGAAATGTTTTTATTAGGGAATATCTATGCATCCAACAACAAACAAAACAACAGGATATTATTTCAAGAATTTGAAGAAGAAATTAATACAATTAGAGGTGTATTTCAGGATATCAAATTATCTTAGGTGGAGATTTTAATTTTGTATCTAATGTGATGATTGACAGATATCCCCCTCCTAACAGATCCAGCATTGTTAATCCTGAGTTTAATAACCTATGTCTTGTTCTTGGATTAGTAGATATTTGGAGATCTAAATATCCTGATAAAAAGGACTTCACTTGTAGTAACAAGGACATGTCCAGACAGTCAAGAATTGATTTCTAATTCATTAGATATTTCTGTAGTCAAGGTATCAATTGAACAATCAATTCTTACTGATCATAAAGTTATATTCTTATCTTTAAATATTCATGGATCTTAAGTTAAACCGAATCGGAGTTATTGGAAACTCAATAGTAGACTGTTGGAAGATGATAATTTCAAGATGGATGCCAAATATGTTATACAAGACAATTGGACGAAAGCACAACTATTTAAGTCTTATGGGAAATATTGGGAATTAATGAAGTATGAAATAAGACAAACAGCCATGAAGAGAGGTAAAGAAATTGCTGAACTTAAAAGATTGAGGGAAGATAAACTTGTTAAGGAAATACTTTCTCTAATCTCCATAGAGGACCTTGATGAAGAAGGAAAGGGTCAGTTATTCTCTTTACAACTAGAAATGGGCCGAATGTATAAAGAGAGAGGAGGTTGGAGGAAGTTGAAAAAAATACTTTTACAATTTAGAAAGAAAAAGCTTAATATAGCTTCATAAGTTTAATATAGATGGCAAAGAAAATGAAAACCCCAAATATATTTCAAAATATGTTTCAGAATTCTATGGTAACCTTTAAACCAGTAATGCCTGTCCTACTAGTGACATATCTGCCTTTCTAGACTCTGTCAAAGACTGTGCAAAATTCATAGATGAAGACTTTCAAAAGTCTTGTGATGAAATGATTTCTATCAATGAAATAAAAAAATGTATCAGCAAGTTAAAAGAAACAAATCTCCAGGGAATGATGGCATTATTAGTGAATTCTATAAATATTTTCAGGAGGACATTATTGAATTTATATTTCATGTTTTTAAGGAGGCAATTGATTTAGGGGTCCTATCTGTTTCTATGACACAAGGCCTCATTTATGTAATACCCAAACCTAACAAAGATTCTATGATGTTAGAAAATTGGAGACCAATCACATTAATGAACAATGATGGATAGCTTTTATTTGTAGACTTTTACAAGGCATTTGATACAGTTGAACATTATTTTATTTTTGAGACTCTTCGATTTATTGGTTTTGGTCAATATTTTCAAGGTGTAATTAAGACACTTTACAATAATAGTAACAGCTCTGTTAAATTATCCCATGGAACTTCACAGAGATTCGACATTAGACGGGGAATTAAACAAGGATGCCCAATTTCTCCTTTCTTATTTTTATTGGTCACACAAGTTATGGCACTTCATATAAATAAGGATAGTTTTAGGGGTATTCAGATACAAGAGAAAGAGATAAAATGTTCACAATTGGCTGACGACACCACCATTTTTTTAAAGATCATAATGAAGTCAGGAAAGCTATTGAGTGTATTAATGCCTTCTCACATGTATCAGGTTTGTCTCTGAATATTAGGAAATGTGAATTATTTGTGTTGAAAAGATGTGACTCAAACTCAGTATGTAATATCCCTGTAAAAGATATGATCACATATCTTGGTATTAAAGTTAGCAAAGTTCAGAAAGAAAGGGACAACTTAAATTTCTCTCCTATTGTCGAGAAAATTGGAAAGAGATTTATCTCCTGGTTATTAAGAGATCTCTCTTTATCTGGATGTGTACTTTTATCAAAATCTGAAGGTCTGTCCAGATTAGTTTATACGTCCCTTGCTTTAGATGTTCCTCTGTCAGTAACTAAAATGGTTGATACTAAATTATTTAACTTCGTATGGAGGAATAAACCTCATTATTTAAGAAAAGCGGTAATATGTAGCACCCAAGGTGAGGGAGGGTTGAATGCTCTGGATTTTAAAACCTCTAATATAATATTTAAATTAAATGGATACAAAACTATTTAAGAAATAAGGATTGCATTTGGAATATTATCCCTAATTTAAAATGCCAACAGATTGGTGGTCTAGAATTCTTACACAAATGCAACTTAGATATGGGTAAAATCCCTATTAAGCTTGCAAACTTTCATAAACAAGTACTTCTAACTTGGAACCTCATGTACAAACACAATTTTTCCCCACATAGGTATACAATCTGGAATAATAAAGACATAAAATACAAAAACAAGTCTTTATTTTTCCAGAACTCGTTTGACAACAACATTATTTGGGTTAAACAATTATTGAATAATGATGGACAATTATATGATTATCCAGAATTTATTAGAACACACAATGTTACATTCACTCCTGAAGAGTATCAAATTGCTGTTAGAGCTGTCCCTAAAGGTGCTATTCTTCTTTTAGGAGAATATAACAATAATCCAAGTGCAACTGTTGAGGATTTTGTAACCTCAATACAACAAGAAGGAATTTACATTTTAAACGATATATATGTAATAACATGTATATAAGGAAACTATGTCAATATGTTACTATTCCCTCTGCTAAGATGTACTGGAATGCAGTCCTAGGACAAGTGAACTGGAACAAAGTTTCATTGTTATCTTGTAAATATTGTATATCTAATAAGCTGAAAGAAGTATCATACAAACTCATTCATAGAATCTATCCTGTAAAGACCTTTATTATACACAGATTTAAAATAGCTATTGATAACAAATGTGTATTTTGTGGTTGTTACCCAGAAACTCTTGACCATTTATTTTGGGACTGTTCTTACGTCAGAAGATGTTGGAGTGAGTTAGAAGATTTTATTTTAAAAGAAATGACTATTAATGTTCATCTGAGAGACTCTGATATTATGTTTTATTTTGATCCAAATGATATGGACCCTGATTTAACTTCCATTGTTAATTTGTTTATCTTTCATGGAAGATTCTTTATCCATAAAATGAAGTGCGCAGAAAACAAACCCCTTTTCACATTATTTAAGATAGAATTTAAATATTATTTTGAAATTATCAGTAAATGTAAAAACAAAAAAGCAATACGCAATCCGATCCCAATCGAGTTTCCCCGTGTCTTGAAAAGTATCTCTGGCTAAGCTAAATGCAGGCTAACTATGCGGAGCATTGCATCATCGGAGACAAAATGCACCCTGGGAATCGTAGTATTCTGTAGACGAGGGCAATACAGAAGCTTCAAAATGACAAACAAGGAATCGTGCAGTATGACTAATAAAAACAATAAAATCAATGTGTATCAAATCTTACAATAGTGCATATATACTAAGCGCATAAAGTGGCAGAATTGTCCTTTAAGATACTCAGGTAAATAAGAATCAGACACTGCTATTGATCCTAAATAAATGATATATTTTGAAAAACATCGCTATTGTCAATCTTCTGACATAGCTATACAGTTGTGTTACATTTGGGAGGGCTAAATCGACATCTCCAAACTCATTGCTAAATTTGAACATACACGTGGATTATCCAAGACAGAAAGATGGAATTTATTTAAAGCAGCTAGACACAGCTATCATTGATAGGCTGGATGAGCAATCTCCCATAACCTGCCTTTTTTACAAAGTAATTTCTTCAAGTTACGTAACACCTACAGTAGCTATAACAATGGTGAAAGTTGAAGAATCAAGCTGAGGTATCCACCTACAAATGTGTGGGTCCCAACAAACTCCCAACAAACAAAAGGGTAGCATAGGTGAAAATAAGCCATTGTTATCTCATTATTTGTCAGGAAGGCAGCCTTTCATACTACAATGTGTCCAAATTAAGGAGCTCTGACTGTAGCTCTGGGAAAGCAGATTCTGTCTGGGTAATTAGACATCAAACTCTATTGCCTGTGTGGCATTTGATGGGCTGAGGAAAACAGAGGTTACTCCAGATCATACATGATGTCATACCTGTGTGTCTCCACAGATCATACAAAATGATGTCATACCCAGGGCCGGATTACCGAACGTGCGCGCAGTGCATCCCAGATGGCATATGAAAAAATTATTTTAGCCTCATGGCAAAATGTGAGCAAAAGCATGATAAAACGGTGTGTGTGTAACTGTGTCTGTACACATTCAGTTGTTTATGTTTGCGTGTGTGCATATCTTTTTGATTAGTCTGTGAAGGCTCCCTCCGACAACCAGGGATATCACTGCTTGAGGTGGAGAGTGGTGAAGGTAGAGACAGAGGAGATAGAAAGACCTAGAAACCAGGAGAAGCAGGGAGGGAGGGGGATAAAAGTGCCAGAGAGAGAGAGACAGGGTAGAGTGGAGCAGCCTGCCTCCCTAACTCTGCCAGCACCGACAGGCAGTGTTGCTGACTCTACTGGGGTCTGATCCAGGCGGGTCTCTTCTTCCTCCGTCAGTTTCTTCTTCCTCCTTCAGCACAACACATGGGATCCGTGAGCCCCAAGCCAGGGGTCTGAGCAGAGGGCTTCTCCAGCCTAGCCTGACATGAGGGGAAGGCGATGCGCTCAGCCGGGCTGCCGTCAGTGGGCTTTATGGAGCTCCAGCTGAAGGGGGGTGGTCCCCTGGTGGTCCCGGCGAAAACCATCTACAGCACCGTCCAGCAGCAGGACTACTCTGCAGGCGTATGGCTCCGCAGGAAAGAGAAAAAACTGGAGCATGTAAGCTTTCAGATGTTTGTCTGATAAGTTACTGTAGTTGTGAAATCTATAGGACAGCATTGTGGGTCTATCGTTATTTGTAAGTTGGTGTTGGTGTTAGGTATTTTTTATCTGGTTGTTTCTATAGTTGATTGTTTTGGGTTAGCAGTTCCAGTGCTTCTTTGTTATATGTATTCACTGGCTGCTGCATGATCTTATCTGCTTCAGTAGCGACTGCATTGTCTGACATAAATTATACAGTTTGACTTTATTGCTGCAGACAGCTATTGCATTATTAATTGCTCTCCTTATCAGTGTAGAAGTTGGGTTCAGACGGCACTGTATGTTACACTGTCCTTCTCTCAGCACATATCAAAGCTGCAGGTTAAAGTTAAATCTAGACTTGGTTTCCTCTATTGAAATCGCTCCTTTCACCCCAGCTGCCAAACTAACCCTGATTCAGATGACCATCCTACCTATGCTAGATTACGGAGACGTAATTTATAGAACGGCAGGTAAGGGTGCTCTTGAGCAGCTAGATGTACTTTACCGTTCTGCCATCAGATCTGCCACCAATGCTCCTTATAGGACACATCACTGCACTCTATACTCCTCTGTAAACGGGTCATCTATGTATACCCGTCGCAAGACCCACTGGTTGATGCTTATTTATAAAACCCTCTTAGGCCTCACTCCCCCCTATCTGAGATATCTACCGCAGCCCTCGTCCTCCATATACAACACTCGTTCTGCCAGTCACATTCTGTTAAAGATCCCCAAAGCACACACATCCCTGGGTTGCGACTGGAACGAGCTGCAACAAACACTCAAACTGGACAGTTTTATCTCAATCTCTTCATTCAAAGACTCAATCATGGACACTCTTACTGACAGTTGTGGCTGCTTTGCATGATGTATTGTTGTCTCTACCTTGCCATTTGTGCTGTTGTCGGTGCCCAATAATGTTTGTACCCTGTTTTGTGCTGCTACCACGTTGTGTTGCTGCCATGTTGTGTTGCTACCATGTGTTGTCATGTTGTATTGCTACCGTGCTGTGTTGTCATGTGTTGCTGCCATGCTATGTTGTTGTCTTAGGTCTCTCTTTATGTAGTGTTGTGTTGTCTCGTCGTGATGGGTGTTTTGTCCTATATTTTTATTTAATGTATTTATATTTTTAATCCCAGCCACCAACCTCGCAGGAGGCCTTTTGCCTTTTGGTAGGCCGTCACTGTAAATAATAATTTGTTCTTAAATGACTTGCCTAGTTAAATAAAGGTTAAATAAAACATTAAAAAATTAAATAAATGTGTTAATTCTCCCAGTGCTCAGTTGATGCTGTTAATGGAGCCTGAGCCTGATGTAGAGGGGTTCTGGCATTGTTTAACGATTTGCTCCTCGTAGCTGTACTATGAATCACAACGATTTATTCATGTGCTGTTATAAGTAATGTTTCAATGTGCTCTTCTTATTGAAGGAAGTTAATATGAGTCAGACTTAGAGAAAAGCTTTGTTTTTTGGCTTTCTTACAGTCAGTGTCTTAAAAGTGAAAGGCTTATATTCATATTCTATCAAGGCATCTATAAAAATGCAAATGTACATGTAGATACAGTCCAGTGGATTGTTCATCTAGTGCAGGGGTGCACAATTAGAATTCAAAGAGGTCCAGTGACTAACATTTTCTCCCCCCAAAGGTCCAAACCATTAAAATGTCTAACGTGCATATGTAGTTCTTGTATATGTATAGCTAATAAACAAAGTACTACATTTCAGTAACATTTCAACAATATTTATTGCACATTTTCAATGCAGACACATTAAACATGAGGTAAAATAAATATGCAGACTAACCATAAATAAAAGTAGGCCTATCACAAATGTTCTCATTTCAAGCAAAACAAGACTGCATCTTCACAAAAAAATAACAAAAGTGCCTGTTTCTGAAAAAAGTGCTATGATTTTTGAACAGATAAGAAACCACAGGATTAATATTTACCTTTCCTACTCTCTCCCACTTCACTTCTCCATCTCTCTTCTTTAGTGAGAGAAATGGGCTGTTTCTTGTCCTGCCAGTCATTTGAACCTTGGCTGGAATGGAGTCAGTGCCATTCTCATGCACAAATGTAGGTGCTCATTGGTGAGTCTAGAACGGTACTTATTTTTAATGATGTTCATAGTGGAGAAAGAAGATTCACAGCTGTATGTGGAGCCAAACATGGTCAAGGTGTGTAGTGCTACTTTGGTTAGACCAGGGGAAACAGTCTCAGACCTGTTTTCTGCCTGCAGCCAGAAAGTGTCATGATCAGTTAGTTGAAAGTGCTCTCTTAGTGCAACATTTGCTTGCAGATCAATCAGTTCCATCTGTAGAGATCCAGCATGTGCCCACTTGAAGGTCTGTGTCACCTCCGTTGAAAATCCCCTGACATCTGTGATGAGGAATGGATTCTCAATTGGAAGAAGGAGCTGCTGTGCAAGGCTGAAGCTGTCAAAGTGATTTCTGAAGTTTCCTATCAGCTTATCTATGAAGAGAGAAATATCCCTCAGCCTGAATCTGTTCCTGCACTTTTGGGAAGTGTGCAAAGTCTCATTGAAGATCTTCCTTGAACACTTCCAGTTTCCTGTGGAAGGAGCGGACAGATGTCATCAAATCACAAACTGAATTGTTCTTACCCTGTAGTTTCACATTGAGCTCATTAAGGTGTGATGTGATGTCTACCAAAAAAGCAGCAATATCCATTTTGCAATTGTCTTGCAAAAAAACTGGGTTGCCTTCTGATTCTTGAGCGGTTCTAGGAAAACTGTTATTTCCTTATGAATGGACCAAAAGCGTTCCAACACCCTGCCTTTACTGAGCCATCTTACGTTGTTGTGCACCAGTAGGTAATTTGCATTTGCCTCAACTTCTTTCAGGAATTCTCGCAGCAGGCGATGTTGATGATGATGCCCTGAGGAAGTTGATGAGTTTCATCATTGTATTCATCACTTCAGCATACTCTTCTGACAGATTGGCGCACAGGACAGACTGATGAATGATGCAGTGGTAAGCTGTGAGATCAGGGTTGTCCTCTTTCAGCTGTGCCACAGCTCCTCTCTCTCTTCCTATCATGACAGGGGCCCCATCTGAGGTGATAGACACCACTTATTTTAGATCTATCCCCCTCTTTCTCAGCATCTCCTTTATGGCCATGTCTATGCCCTTTTCTCTTGTATGTGTCTCGAGTGGTGTTACACCTAACAGGTCTTCACAGAATTTATTCTTCTCTGTGTGGTAAAATCTAACATACACCAGAGAAGCTGGGCACTATCATTCACATCAGTAGATTCATCAACAACTAATGCTATGCAGGGTGCACTCCGAATAGCTTCATCAAGCTGTGTTAATACATCCTCTGTTATTATTTCACTCTTTCTTGCTGTTGTTGTACGTGACATTGGTATGTGACTTTTCACACAGCTCGTCTTTTTGTTTACGGTCACCCTTTTTTTTCAATGTACACATACTGCGCTGGGAAGGTCCCAGACAGCGCCCCATACTACTGTGTGTTGTCCAATCACCTGCATTATTTAAATCACTTCATGAAACTCAGCCAATCAAAGTGAAATTGTTACAATTGTTGTTACCAGGTCCTAGCCTATTTATCAACCCTGGTATTACATGTGGATTAGATGGTAGTGGCACCTTGTTGCTACATGTAACAAGATCAGATTATGGTTTGAGTTATTAACATGGTAATTCACAGGTGACTTTCAAACATGTAATTACAAAACAGTGTAATGTGAACAGAAAATGTGTAGTAGCATCTGTAGTTACACATGTGGAATAACCTTCAGCAACCTTCCAATTGTGTAATAATTGCTTTCGCAACAACCACTATTATCATGTAGTATGTAGTAAAATCTATGTAACTACTGTTAACAGTTATTACTGTGTTAGTTACATAGTTATAGGGGCAACTTAAATGTAAGCGTTACCAGTGATGCTTTACCAACCTAGCTTTCTCTGCTCTGTCTGCATATTCAAAGAGGAGGAGAGGAGAGTCTGCAGCTGCAGCCTCTTCAAACGTGCCTAACTCCACTCCTGGCTGCTCATCCTGTCACACCATGCAGTTAGCCAGCTCTTACAACCCCCCCCAGAAAGGAAGCTATTTCCTTTCTGAGTTTCACTCTGTGAAATTTGTTGCAACAATTAAGTCTTGAAAAAGTCTGCAACTTCATTGAATTCAGAACAGGGCAATATAAGTGCACATTTTTTATTTCACCTTTAGTTAACATACAGTCAATAATACAGTAGGAAAAACAGAAAGTATATATACAGTGTGACTGTATGAATGACTGTATGAAAACAAAACAACACTTGAGATAATGTATTCTGTACCTTGCTTTCGTGAAACTTGAGTCTTGGAGGGAATAAAGTAATCAATACCATTCCACTGTGAACAGTCACCCACCTTAAATCAACTGTGAATAGGGCATAATCTTTGTTTTGCTCTGAGAACTCAAACTCATAAACCGCGAGCGCAGAGGCCTAGGGAAATTGTTTGGGAGAGTCGTGCTGCGGCATGAAGCAGTAGAGGTATTATGCTTGCTGTTAAAAGCAGTGAAGATTGTAAATGGAATGGTGTTGAAGGTTTATACAAATCTCCGCTGTTGAAAACTAAATGTTAGTCTAAAAGAAATGTGAGATAATGTCTCGATGTTTTTATATTGGAGATCAAGTTTATATTCAAATTCGATATCCAAATTCGATAGTAATGCACGTGTAGGGGTCGGGAGTCGGGATGAGAGAGTGAGGCAGGCAGCGTTTCTCAGCAAGTCGAATCACCTGGCATAATTTTTATGGATATATACAAAGAAATTTAAATTGAAAAAAGGTGAAACAAAATGAAGTGTAGCTAGTTTACAGTCTTCCCAGCTTCAGTTTGAAGTTATTTTGTTAGCTGTGTTGTTGGCTAGCTCTAACAACAGTGTCCTAAAGAGAGAGCACTTTTTATGTCAGGCGAAATCGTGCCTCATTAGCTCATTGTTATGGATGCATCCAAATAAATGTCACTAGAAAACAGCTTAAACAAATGCAGCTACTGCTGTTATTCTTTCTGCACTGTTTGGCGTGACTGTAAGTTAGCCGTAGTTGGCTAGCTAGCAAGCAATAATAAGAACGTTGCCAGCCAGTATGGCAATGGAACATTTAGAACGAACAACTGGGTCCCGCCCATAGATACAGAACAAAAAGACTGAACGACTGGGTCGCGTCTCTGGCAACTGAACCAATAGAACGAACGACCAGCCGGCTTGGGTAGCAAACCTAGATTTGTTTCGGGACTATATCTTCTGGAAGGTAGAAAGAGTATGAATAAATTAATCATAATAATGTTTTTAATTAAAATATGTCAATCATTATTTGAATATGTTGGTAACACGTTGTATAACAGTGATGATGTGTTTGGAGCATATCGGCACGTGAAAATATATCCTCCAAACACCGGCTTCGAGGGCATTATCACTTAATCATCATACAGTTGAAGTCGGAAGTGTACATCATTAAAACTCGTTTTTCAACACCTCAACAAATTTCTTGTGAACAAACTATAGTTTTGTCAAGTTGGTTAGGACATCTACTTTGTGCATGACACAAGTAATTTTTCCAACAATTGTTTACAGACAGATTATTTCACTTATAACTCACTGTATAACAATTCCAGTGGGTCAGAAGTTTACATACATTAAAATTGACTGTGGCTTTAAACAGCTTGGAAAATTCCAGAAAATTATGTCATGGCTTTAGAAGCTTCTGATAGGCTAATTGACATCATTTGAGTCAATTGGTGGTGTACCTGTGGATGTATTTCAAGGCCTACCTTCAAACTCAGTGCCTCTTTGCTTGACATCATGGTAAAATCAAAAGAAATCAGCCAAGACCTCAGAAAAACATTGTAGACCTCCACAAGTCTGGTTCATCCTTGGGAGAAATTTCCAAATGCCTGAAGGTACCACGTTCATCTGTACAATCAATAGTACACAAGTATAAACACCATGGGACCACGCAGCCGTCATACCACTCAGGAAGGAGACGCGTTCTGTCTCCTAGAGATGAACGTACTTTGGTGCGAAAAGTGCAAATAATTCCCAGAACAACAGTAAAGGAGCTTGTGAAGATGCTGGAGGAAACAGGTACAAAAGTATCTACATTCACAGTTAAACAAGTCCAATATTGACATAACCTGAAAGGCCGCTCCGCAAGGAAGAAGCCACTGCTCCAAAGCCGCCATAAAAAAGCCAGACTACGGTTTGCAACTGCACATGGGGACAAAGATCGTACTTTTTGGAGAAATGTCCTCTGGTCTGATGAAACAAAAATAGAACTGTTTGGCCAAAATGACCATCGTTATGTTTGGTGGGAAAGGGGGGAGGTTTCCAAGCCGAAGAACACCATCCCAACCGTGAAGCACGGGGGTGGCAGCATCATGTTGTGGGGGTGCTTTGCTGCAGGAGGGACAGGTGCACTTCACAAAATAGATGGCATCATGAGGGAGGAAAATGATGTGGATATATTGAAGCAACATCTCAAGACATCAGTCAGGAAGTTAAAGATTGGTCGCAAATGGGTCTTCCAAATGGACAATGACCCCAAGCATACTTCCAAAGTTGTGTCAAAATGGCTTAAGGACAACAAAGTCAAGGTATTGGAGTGGCCATCACAAAGCCCTGACCTCAATCCTATAGAACATTTGTGGGCAGAACTGAAAAAGAATGTGCGAGCAAGGAGGCCTACAAACCTGACTCAGTTACACTAGCTCTGTCAGGAGGAATGGGCCAAAATTCACCCAACTTATTGTGGGAAGCTTGTGGAAGGATACCCAAAACGTTTGACCCAAGTTAAACAATTTAACGGCAATGCTACCAAATACTAATTGAGTGTATGTAAACTTCTGACCCACTGGGAATGTGATGAAAGAAATAAAAGCTGAAATAAATCATTCTTTCTGCTATTATTCTGACATTTCGCATTCTTAAAATAAAGTGGTGATCCTAACTGACCTAATCCTTCTACTAGGATTAAATGTCAGGAATTGTGCAAACCTGAGTTTAAATTTATTTTGTGTATGGTTATGGAAGATGTAAACTTCCAACTTCAACTGTATATCTATGGACATGAGGCAGGAAGATAATCATTCACATAACTCAGCTAGTGTTTTTTGTTTATTTTTTTACCCCAATTTGTCGTTACAGTCTTGTCTCATCCCTGCAACTCCCGTACAGACTCGGGAGAGGCGAAAGCCGCGCATCCTCCGAAACACAACCCAGCCAAGCCGCACTGCTGCTTGACACAATGCCCACTTAAACTGGAAGCCAGCCATACCAATGTGTCGGAGGAAACACCTTACACCTGACGACCATGTCAGCGTGCACTGTGCCCGGCTCGCCACAGGAGTCACTAGTGCGCGACGGGACAAGGACATCCCTGCCGGCCAAACCCTCCCCTAACCCGGACCAATTGTGCACCGCCCCATGGGTCTCCCGGTCACGGCCCAGCTGTGACAGAGTCTGGACTCGAACCCAGAATCTCTAGTAGCACAGCTAGCACTGCGATGCAGTGCCTTAGACCACTGCGCCACTCATCTAGTGTTTGATATGTTGAATTACAGGAAGAGTAGCCTAGCTGTTGCAATTAGTAAAAGCTAATTGGGGCTCTAAATAAACAAATCAGTAGCCTATCTTTGTTTTGTTTAATACAAAACAGACTAGCATCTAGGCAAATCATCTCACTCGTGAGGCATAATGTAGTTCAATATGAAGCAGAGCTATATGTGAGACATTTTTGATCTAAAGATGTAAGACTTATTGCCTTAGTGAAAGTGCCTTTGAACTTTACAGGTTGAGTGTATTGATGCAAGAGAACCTTTTTACTGAGGCAAATGTCAGTCTCCCAACAGGGTGCAGGGTGTCTGGATAATGAAGTGTTTCTCTTCCCAGAGCGGTTTTCTTCTCAGGGAGAGATTGGAGAAGCCCTAGCTGTGACAGTAAAACTAATGGGATCAGCTGCCATGTCTGGCTGGCTGCCTTCTCACCCATTTCCACAATGTCTGTTAGAGTTAAAGAAAAGGGACAGTTCAGTCACCACCTTTTCTCTGCTGATGCCACACATTCAATCCCCGATCGTCTGAGTGTTAGTTTAAAGTTTTATTAGTTGTATGTACAGAATACGCATGGTATACACCGTCCAATGAAATGCTTACCTGCAGGTTCCTTCTCGACAACAACAATTTTTGTAAGAATATATATAAGAACACGAAGAAAGTAAATGGCTCAGTAGAATAAGTTAGTAGTATAGTTATGACCTGAAATGACAAGAAACATTACATCAACTTGTAGACTTGCCAATTAAGCTTTAACTTTCAAACTTCGTCCTCTACCAAGGGCATGAGTGAAACTGCTGTTTCATCATCATGTCGTCATCATAGTTTAATTCAAACATGTCATCCACAAATGTTGGGTTTATTTGATATTTTATGCACTGAGATTGAGCTTGCCTTACATCTGAGTTGACAGTGGCAAGACAGAATTCCAACTAAATGTACAGGCAAATAAAACCATAAGCCTGTGGAATATTCCAGAAGAGGGAGAACATGGAGATGAAAGAGAAAAGGAAGTTTTAGTTTAGCTTGGCCGGCATTGGTTTTGATATTATAGAACAAGAATAAATCAAACACTAGAGCCTTACTGTCCAGTATTTGTCAGCGCACATTGGTCACTATAACCACAGATACAGCAGAGGGTGCTATTGCCAAGTCAAAAAGATCTAAGGATCACAACATTATGGCCTCATGAAAGGGATGATGTGCAGTGTGCAGAGCCTCACTTTACATGATGGCTCCATAACAATGTGTGAGAATCTGCACTGCTGATTTCTGCTTCTTAATTAGCTTCCCGTGGGAAGTTAAAAGCTTACTGTCTGTCTGTGACAGAGGGCACTAACTGCATCAACACCATAGTGAAGCTTTCAATAGCACTACTGAGCACAGCTGTGAAGTCTAGCACTCTGAGATATATGGAAATGGGAACGCATTCAAAATCAATGAATATGTGGATTAGATATCCTGAAATGACTTCAAATTTGTTTATTTGTTGTTCCTATGCTGTCTTTCTTGGTGTCAGAATATATTGTTCTGTACAGTGGTATATTGATTTTCTATATATCATGATGGCTTCTGATATAATGATATATGGGTGTTTTATTTATATATAATACATTTGAACATAAGATCTGAGGCCAAGTTCATTACTGGCAGAGGCGGGTACTTGTACGGGATTTAAAGAGGTTCGGATGGAAGTGCGGGTGTAATGAATTATAATAATGGAATGTTTGTCACTGAGGCTCTAGATCAAACGTTTTCACACGCACCAACTCTTTCCGTAATGACATAGACCTACTAGGTAAGGGGAGGGTGTGAACAAATAATAAGAGCAGTGTTGTGTTCGAAACCACCTAAAGCGAGACCGATTCAAGACCAAGACCGGAGCGAATCGTGTCCGAGTTGAGACCAAGACCGGGGGAGCAAGACCGATTCAAGAGTTCAAAATGTCCAGTATTTCTGTGTTCATATTTCAAAAGAATGTAATGGATACTTTAGACATTCAGTTGGTGCGAAAAGTGCAAATCAATCCCAGAACAACAGCAAAGGACCTTGTGAAGATGCTGAAGGAAACAGGTACAAAAGTATCTATATCCACAGTAAAACGAGTCCTATATCGTTAAAACCTGAAAGGCCGCTCAGCAAGGAAGAAGTCAATGCTCCAAAACCACCATAAAAAAGCCAGACTATGGTTTGCAACTGCACATGGGGACAAAGATCGAACTTTTTGGAGAAATGTCCTCTGGTCTGATGAAACAAAAATAGAACTGTTTGGTCATAATGACCATCGTTATGTTTGGAGGGAAAAGGGGGAGGCTTGCAAGCCGAAGAACACCATCCCAACCGTGAAGCACAGGAGTGGAGGTATCATGTTGTGGGGGTGCTTTGCTGCACGAGGGACTGGTGTACTTCACAAAATAGATGGCATCATGAGGCAGGAAAATGATGTGGATATATTGAAGCAACATCTCAAGACATCAGTCAGGCAGTTAAAGCTTGGTCGCAAATGGGTCTTCCAAATAGACAATGACCCCAAGCATACTTCCAAAGTTGTGGCAAAATGGCTTAAGGACAACAGTTAAGGTATTGGAGTGGCCATCACAAAGCCCTGACCTCCAACCTATAGAAAATGTGTGGACAGAACTGAAAAAGCATGTGCGAGCAAGGAGGCCTACAAACCTGATTCAGTTACACCAGCTCTGTCAGAAGGAATGGGCCAAAATTCACCCAACTTATTGTGGGAAGCTTGTGGAAGGCTACCCGAAACGTTTGACCCAAGTTAAACAATTTAAAGGCAATGCTACCAAATACTAATTGAGTGTATGTAAACTTCTGACCCACTGGGAATGTGATGAAAGAAATAAAAGCTGAAATAAATCATTCTCTCTACTACTATTCTGACATTTCACATTCTTAAAATAAAGTGGTGATCCTAACTGACCTAAAACAGGGAATATTTACTAGGATTAAATGTCAGGAATTGTGAAGAGCTGAGTTTAAATGTTTTTGGCTAAGGTGTATGTAAACTTCCGACTTCAACTGTACGTATTTTTGAAATGGTAAGGTGCATCACTATCATTAAAACAACTCATGTAAAGCTACAGTAGATTTAAAAATCTATTGAACAGCTATTTTGGATTAAATCAATTGGAATAGTAAACTATCCTCTTACCCAACTTCTATGATACTGTATGTCAGGTTAATACAGCAGTTAGTTGTGTATTCTTCACATGCATCCGACTACAATTGCTTTTTATTCATCTCATCTCAAATGTTAGGTCTGACCCGGTAAACAATCATAGGGTAACATGCTTCAGTTACAGTTCAGCCCCAACCCTCAAGACCTGATCAAGTACCAGATGTTCCCAAATCCCAGACACGCACAAGAACTTTACCCTGTACACACCACATTAGCCTAATATCAGCCACATTAGCCTAATATCCCCAGTTAACTCAAATCCCCTCTGCACTTTTGGTAAAGTGTTTTGCATTAAACTTCCATGCCTTACTAGATAGCTGTTGAAATCCTTTGAATTGACCATATGCGAGATCAGTAGAGATAAATGGATCTCAGCAATGCATCACACATTTCCCATTGTTTTATAATAGCATTATTAATCATAGTAAGTAAAGTAGCCTTGCACAAGACAGAACAGCTCATAGGGCAAGAGCCTATTTCCTGTTTCTGTAGCAGGAGGCAGCTTGATGTACAATTTCACCCCTCTGGACAGGACAAATCAGGTCCCATTTTAATAGTTTGGTATGACTCGACCTGGGATTGAATTCACAACCTTCCAATCTCAGGGCAGACACTCTAACCACAAGGCCACTGAGTTGGTCTATTATTAATCATAGCTTTCAGAAAATTGCATTTCTACTGCCTGCTACAGTCTTCAGTATTGTTGAAGTTATCATTACTATAATCAGCATTGTTGAAGTGAACAGAATCTTGTTCTCAGAAGCCTCCCGGGCATCTCCTGTTTGGCAAAGTCTAAATGGATACGGGCACAAGGCGAGACCCAGATGCAGTCTCGTCCAAGATGTTTATTAACAATCCAAAAGGGGTAGGCAAGAGAATGGTCGTGGACAGGCAAAAGGTCAAAACCAGTTCAGAGTTCCAGAGGTACAGAATGGCAGGCAGGCTCGAGGTCAGGGCAGGCAGAATGGTCAGGCAGGCGGGAATGGAGTCCAGAAAAGATCAGGCCGTGACAATGGATAGAGACAAAAGTTGATGTTATTCTTTTGTTTATCAGACGTGAATATTGTTGGTTAATTTGGTTTGTACGCTGTATTGACAGTAAAAATAAAATAACATGCACTTGAATGTTATTTCATCACTGATTCTCCCTCTTACTCATTCATAAAGCAATTGAATGACTGGATATATCTTTAAAGAGCTGCTGCTGGATAACACCACCTTAAATCCTGACTAGTGACCGTATTATCATCGCTTCACTGCATGGCCATTGCAACATTATTTATGCACTTTTCATTCCTTTTCTTCACAGATACATTTGAGATCATAAATAGGAACATATGGAGAAGCTTAGGGACAGGGAGTGGCCTTCCAGTGTATATTATTAATTGGGTCTGTCAGTTGTGTAGTGTTTCCGGCATGATGGTGTTGATGTGAGCCATGACAAGCCTTTCAAAGCACTTCATGGCTACCGACGTGAGTGCTACGGGGCGGTAATCATTTAGGCAGGTTACCTTCGCTTTCTTGGGCACAGGGACTATGGTAGTCTGTTTGAAACATGTAGGTATTACAGACTCAGTCAGGGAGAGGTTGAAAATGTCAGTGAAGACACTTGCCAGTTGGTCCGCGCATGCTTTGAGAACACGTCCTGGTAATCCATCTGGCCTTGCAGCTTTGTGAATGTTGACCTGTTTAAAGGTCTTGCTCATATCGGCTACGGAGAGCGTGATCACACAGTCGTCCATAACAGCTGGCGCTCTCATGCATGCTTCAGTGTTGCTTGCCTCGAAGTGAGCATAATTCAATGCAAATCTAATTAAATTGTACAAAGTATATGCCAAGGGCAATTGCAACATATATCACTCGTACATTAGTACATTTCTTTCTCTGCCATCCCTCCACACCCCACCCCCTCTACCCCTATTCCCATTATATATTTTCACATCCCTGACATATTGCATCAAATGCAATTTAATGCAACTGTGATAATTAGACGTCAGTGGAAATACGTGATTGTTAATGAAAAAATCATTATCGTCAACATTTGGAACTGGAATTGATATTTTACGACATTACATTAATGTGAATCACCACTTTTGATTGTGTCATCCTGATTTGATAATTGATAAAGCTTTTTATGGTCAGCATCATATTTTCACTGGGTGTTTATAACTGTAGTCTCTGAAAGGTACTGTTTGTAAATAAGTGAGTGGGGAAAACTTTTCAGTAGAGTGACTGAAGATCAAAACTTAATTTTCTTCTGCAATACAATCTTTTTATCTCCTGAAGAGGAACTTTACTGAGTGGATGGATGAGTTTTCAGGAACAACTGCCATCTGGTGTAGTTTTTCCATGTGAACACATTCCGAGATAGTTAGCTGTGTTTATCTGTCAATTTGATCAAACAGCTGGCATCATTGTTTGTTAATTCTTTGTTTTTCAAGCTGTCGTCTGTGATTTTGAACCATGCGTTGTAATATCAATGGCTTTGTTTTTGCTTCATTACGTACTCATAGAGGGCTCTATTGTATTGTATAAGATACTGTAGTTCGAAGGCACGATGGTGCGGTAGTCTGCTTTTGTCTCTGCTAGCTGTCATCTGTGGGGAATATGCTTGCCAGCCCAGTCCCTTTACCCCTCTCAAGTAGTATACAGCATGTCTTTATCCCCCCTCTCATTCCCAATGATCTGATTTATGGCTTTCCTGGATTTGGGTCTGTGAAATGTTTATTGTTTCCTATTTGATCGTGAGTCAGCTGGGTGCTTCATTGTCCAGAACTGCACACATTACACTCACTGTCTAACACAGCACAACACAGATGCACCCTGTAGATCAGATAGCACTGACCAATTAGAATAGAGATGTGTGAGATAGAACTGTACAGTCAGTAATAAATACTGTAAAGCACACTAAGGTTGAATAGCAGCGATAGATCCGATAGAACAGCAGCAAAGCAGATCAGCCGTTAGCTAGATAGACATAGCAGACAGATGAGCAAAGACAAAGATGGATCCGATAATTCAGCTAGGGTGCTCTGATAGATCTACCGAAACTAACAAATCAGATCTGTCAGGTTAGAGAAGATGGACTATCACAGACAGACGGAGGGGTAAACACATAGCAATCCCAAAAGACTAGACAGAAAACAGATTAGACACCTATGGATTTGACCAGATGCTCACAATGACACCCTCACAAATGATTTACTTCTGTTTGGTGATGGAAGTCGATGGCAGATCTGCCTGTGTTATAGGAAAACGGTGTGATGAGACTGTCCTCTATTGGTGGCTGTTTGTTATGATAGTGCTGCAGGGAAGGTTGATGCTCTGATAGGGTGTTCATGAGTCTACAAAACATTACATTCTGATCAAGGTTTCTTGACAGCCAAGACAGGATGATCATTTAAATCAGACTGTGGAAATACCATGAGTCATAATACAAAGTGTTTTTGTGTATGTACTTTGCAATAGCTTGGTAATTGTTGCTTAAACAATTTTCAGTCAGTGCACAGTGTGGGGAGACTTGTGTTGCGATTCAGCTGCCCTCTCTCTTTCTAACGGTCTCTCTTGGCACACAAAGTAGAGACAGCATCTCCTTCCCTGACTGCACAAACACACTGCAGTGCCACTATCACAATGGGAGACATTGTGTATATCTACTTAGAATTGTGACATATTAATCTAATTGATTAGTTTCAATAGATCATTAAGTTAATCCTATGTCGTGTCTTTGGCGTCATTAAAGGTGAAGACTGTTATTTTATCAAATCAATTCTCTGAAATTATTATTACGTGATTAAACTAATCACGTAAATTTAATTAACTAGGAAGTCAGGGCACCACGGAAAATCTTCAGATTACACTGTTATAATTTTCTGAATATAGCTCTTCAGATATTTTAATATCTGATCAATTAGTCTTCTATTAATGAATTATTCTTTACCTCAGGTCAGTCTCATCTGAACGTCGTAAATTGTTGGTTATCTGCACGAACCCAGCCTCTACTATAAATCATCCATACACCAGTTGGCTTAACCATTTATTTACTAACTAACTAAATAATCACAGAAATGCATAAACAAACAAACAGTAGATATTGGTTACTAACAATGATAGGGAAGATTCCCTAGTGGGCTAAACCGATATGACGGCTTGGTGGACAAAGGGAAGGGGGTGTGGACTGAGAGAGAGCGGGAAAAACAAAATGGATTCATTACACAGTCTATAATCATATACATTGAAATGCTAATCCTTCGCACATGAATGGCCGCTCATTCGAGAATAATTGCAAGTACATATTTACAGTGTATGTCATTGTTGTCTTCTCTGTTGGAATCCGGTCCGTCTGCTGGAGAGTTCATCCGAGTCTCTCTCTCTCTTTCTGTTTCCCTGAAGATCAGTCTTTCGTGGTTAGAATGAATACTTCAGAGTACCATTCAAAAACGTTCTCATAGGATAGATGGTTCGGCGGTTGTCGGTATTCGCATCCCAGGTTTACATAATTTCTAGCTACAGACTAGTAATTAGTATCTAACATTTGCTCTTATTCTGTAGGGATCGATAGTCTCAGAGTTTAACCATTTCCAGCCGTGTAGCCAATGCTCCGCTCCACGTGGTATGGTTAGGAATTCAATAACTATTCGCAATCACAGCTCACGCTGTGGGTTTGCTTAGTTTGAAAAGGATTTTCTTAGGAGGGGCTTTTATTCGTAACAGTAGAAGAGGGCGGTTCCATGACACCTGATCATGTCTGTGCTCACGGGGGCGGGCCAATGACTTAGTTAAACTTTAAAGGGAATACAATTCTCTCATATTAAAGGTTTAACATCACATTACATCATTTCACAAATAGTTTCATCTTTACTCATTAATTTTATACAAGAATTAGATGCAAATACCATCATTGAGAAATGTAAACATTCAGAGATATAGTTATGTGTGTTTCCTGTTCTTTGTGACCAAATGAAACACACTCGACATAACTGTCCCTTAATGGTCCACGGACCCTTCCCACATTCTCACAAGTGGACATATAGTTTCATTTCCCCATTTTGGGGATTTAGGAGTTCGGCCACGTGAAATCCTTTGTTCTCCGCCGGGAATTTACGACCTGAGAAAACAGAACCTGGATGTAGGAGAGGGTCAGAGAGGCGGAAGCCACGACTTACACCCAGAAAGGGCCACATCATGACACCTGTAATATTAAAAAAGGTCATTCTTTTGTCATCATTGTGGCTTTAAATCTTCATCTATACAATACATTTCTGTGTGGGTTCTTAGCCTGTTGGTAAAATTTGGATGTAATTCACATGAGATTTAAGGACATAGCTGACAGTTCGCCACTCCACGCCACCAACAGTGTTCGTTATGTCTTTCCTTTGCTGTTGGCCACTTGTTAAGAATCTACACATTTGCATTGTATGTACAGTTGAAGTCGGAAGTTTACATACACCTGAGCCAAATACATTTAAACTCAGCGCTTCACAATTCCTGACATTTAATCCTAGTAAAATTCCCTGTCTTAGGTCAGTTAGCATCACCACTTTATTTTAAGAATGTGAAATGTCAGAATAATAGTAGAGAGAATGATTTATTTCAGCTTTTATTTCTTTCATCACATTCACAGTGGGTCAGAAGTTTACATACACTCAATTAGTATTTGGTAGCATTGCTTTTAAATTGTTTAACTTGGGTCAAACGTTTCGGGTAGCCTTCCACAAGCTTCCCACAATAAGTTGGGTAAATTTTGGCCCATTCCTCCTGACAGAGCTGGTGTAACTGAGTCAGGTTTGTAGGCCTTGCTCGCACACGCTTTTTCAGTTCTGCCCACACATTTTCTGTAGGATTGAGGTCAGGGCTTTGTGATGGCCACTCCAATACCTTGACTTTGTTGTCCTTAAGCCATTTTGCCACAACTTTGGAAGTATGTTTGGGGTCATTGTTCATTTGGAAGACCCATTTGCGACCAAGCTTTAACTTCCTGACTGATGTCTTGAGATGTTGCTTCAATATATCCACATCATTTTCTTTCTTCGTGATGCCATCTATTTTGTGAAGTGCACCAGTCCCTCCTGCAGCAAAACACCCCCACAACATGATGCTGCCACCCCCGTGCTTCACGGTTGGGATGGTGTTCTTCGGGCTTGCAAGCCTCCCCTTTTTTCCTCCAAACATAACAATGGTCATTATGGCCAAACAGTTATATTTTGTTTCATCAGACCAGAGTACGTTTCTCCAAGAAGTATGATCTTTGTCCCAATGTGCAGTTGCAAACCGTAGTCTGTTTTTTTATGGCAGTTTTGGAGCAGTGGCGTCTTCCTTGCTGAGAGGCCTTTCAGGTTATGTCGATATAGGACTCATTTTACTGTGGATATAGATACTTTTTGTACCTGTTTCCTCCTTCATCTTCACAAGGTCCTTTGCTGTTGTTCTGGGATTGATTTGCACTTTTCGCACGTTCATCTCTAGGAGACAGAATGCGTCTCCTTCCTGAGCGGTATAACGGCTGCGTGGTCCCATGGTGTTTATACTTGCGTACTATTGTTTGTACAGATGAACGTGGTACCTTCAGGCGTTTGGAAATTGCTCCCAAGACTGAACCAGACTTGTGGAGGTCTACACTTTTCTTCTGAGGTCTTGGCTGATTTCTTTTGATTTTCCCATGATGTCAAGCAAAGAGGCACTGAGTTTGAAGGTAGGCCTTGAAATTCATCCACAGGTACACCTTCAATTGACTCAAATGATGTCAATTAGCCTATCAGAAGCTTCTAATGCCATGACATCATTTTCTGGAATTTTCCAAGCTGTTTAAAGGCACAGTTAGCTTAGTGTATGTAAACTTCTGACCCACTGGAATTGTGATACAGTGAGTTATAAGTGAAATAATCTGTCTGTAAACAATTATTGGAGAAATTACTTGTCATCCACAAAGTAGATGTCCTAACCGACTTGCCAAAACTATAGTTGTTAACAAGAAGTTTGTGGAGTGGTTTAAAAACTAGTTTTAATGACTCCAACCTAAGTGTATGTAAACTTCCGACTTCAACTGTATAATTAAGCAATAAGTCCCGAGGTTGGTGTGGTATATGGCCAATATACCACAGCTAAGGGCTGTTCTTGGGCACAACGCAAAGTAGAGTGGCTGGATACAGCCCTTTTCCAGGGTATATTGACCATATACCACAACCCCCCGAGGTGCCTTATTGCTATTATAAATTGGTTACCAATGTAATTAGAGCAGTAAGTTAAATGTTTTGTCATACCCATGGTATACGGTCTGATATACCACGGCTGTCAGCCAATCACGATTCAGGGCTTGAAGCACACAGTTTATAATGGATAATACTCGCTGGGGTTTTATCATTTGTCTGGTACAGACCTGTCAACTACAATTTCCTTTGGATTCATGTGAGCTCCTTAATATTAATCATGCATATGCATGTATCAATTTATACAGTGTGTCAATGCCTGTGTCTGATTTTGTGTGAAAAGAACTGAGAAGCTACAGGGGGTGTTATTTTCTCCAGTCTGCCACTGGCTGAGACTCTCACTCAGTATGGCTCGAACAGAGGGAGGGGAAGAGGGCTGGAGATGATTTGTATTGGATGGAATAGAAGAGGGGGTGGATCATAAAGGGTAGGAGGGGTGAGGAGAATGGACCATCTATCTTTCCCAATCTCTCTCTCGATCTGTGTTTCCAACTAAAGGGTGGAGAAGTGTGAGGAATAGAGGGATAGAAAGAGAGGAGAGGGAGAACGGGAGAGAGAGGGAGGAAGTAGGAGAGGGAGAAATGGAGAGGGGGGAGATTGATAGCATCATGTCAGGACTCAGTAGCGTCCTGTTTCTTCACTCTACATTATACCTTTCATTTGGACGCTGTACAGCAAACAGGAGTAGCAGCGTGTGAGGGGACAGCTTTCCCTCCCCTGTGGGAAACAGAGTGCGGCTCCTGCCCAGGACACACACACAAACTACACACACACTCACACGTGTGCTGCGAAGAACACTGTCGACACAGGGATGCACCATGAAGGTGAGCTCTACTCACCCAGAGTGACATATAGTTTGAGGGGAAGTCAACACTTTGCTGTATGTCAGCAGCTACTGTACTGTTTCACTGGGCACGTTGCCAGCTGCCTTGTCATCATTTGATTTGATTTGATTTGTGTCCATTTACATGGGACAGTGTGGCTGTGTTGTAGCTCTCAATGAGACTTTGAAATTCAGAACAGGTGAATGTGTTTTTGCCCTGTGAACAATCTTGTTCGCTGAGATCCTAATGCTACAGTATATACGATCTGCTTAGCGGAGAGTCGTCTGATTGTTTCAAAAAGTTATAAATGTATGTTTTGCTTGCCTTGAACTACTTCACATCCAGGTGGTTAATTGGCGGTCTGCCAGTGCACAATGTCTGCAGTAATTATATGAACCAGAGTGAGGGATGCTTTGTGTTGTTTGGGTGAATGTGCTGGTGTAGCAGATGGGGGATCTGTTGACCTCACTCCTCATCCTGAAGTGTCTCCACTTGCGCTGCCTAGGTAAGACGCTTCGGGAGGGTGGTCACGTGTGTTTGCGAGGCAGATGTCCTGCGTTCCAGCCTCATAAGAGCCGGATCAGGAGGAAGCGGCCCTCACTAAGCAAGCAGTGTGACGTCCTTTACAATTGGTTGTAGTTGAAGACGATGAAGACAATGATCATGGGTGAGGGATTTGGGCTCTTCGGTAGAGTGGGGGCTGGGATGTACAGTACATGGTTGAGGGGAAAGCAGAGAGTTGCTTAAGATGCTGCTGGTTTGCTGTGGTGCCATGTTATTTGTTTGAGGATGAAGACTAAAGAAAGTTTGTGAAGGCGTCAATCACTAAATTAATGACATAATGCAGTTATGACATGAAAGAGATTTAAAATGTTTATACAGTTAGTGAGTGAAAACTTTCATGAGGATTTGGAATTGCTGTTCATTTGCATATTTGGCAAATGTTTTTGTAATTTTGTGTGCTTCAAGTAATTTTTTCATCTGTCATATTGTTGTCACATTGCGGTTGACACCTCTGAGATGCTGAAGATTGTGAGGCTGACAATGTTTTGCCTGGGATACAGGCAACCTCCTCTTTGGCGGTATCACAGCTCATCGTGTCGCCCGTCACTCTTTCAGCCCCGCTGCACAAAACAAAGTCTAACAACTAAAGCAGGCAGCCAATATGACAATGACTGTCCTGCTATTCTACTGGTGTGTGGGGAGATGAGTGGAAGGGGGGGTTCTCTCTGAATTTCACTCACAGACAGGATCTCTATGCACAGAACGTGCCAACATTCACACACACACACACACACACACACACACACACACACACACACACACACACACACACACACACACACACACACACACACACACACACACACATTGAGCTTACAGAACTCATCCAGCAGAAAGCCCATAGGAGAGAGGAGACAAAAGCACTTGGAGTGGTACCCATAGAAACATAATCACTGTCTCCTCAGGTAGCTCCATCTAATGCAACAGAGTCATCTTATGCAACAGAGTTGGTGGGATCATTTGAGGATAACATTGCATGGCTTACAGTCTCTAATGACGGTATGAGTAACATTGTATCTAAGAGAATTCTATCTTAGTCCCACACATTGGCAGACCGTGTTCGTTTATGGCATGTTTCAGTGTTTGTTTTGTACACGTGTGTGTGTGTGTGTGTGTGTGTGTGTGTGTGTGTGTGTGTGTGTGTGTGTGTGTGTGTGTGTGTGTGTGCGCGTGCGTGCGTGCGTGCGTGCGTGCGTGCGTGCGTGCGTGCGTGCGGGAAGCGTACTGACATTCTAATATCGTTCTCTCAGACCTCATGCTGTGAGACGGTTCCCTGGACAGAATTCTGTACCATTTGCTAAATCTTATTTCAGAAATAACACATACTGCCGACTGGTAAAATATGGAAGTGTAGCACATGGGGATGTGTGAAACTTACTCCTCAGCATCCTTACCCTTACTCACTAAACGTGCCGTTCTTTACAGTGGTGCCGTGACCTGGATCTACAGTTGTGCTCAGCTCAACGCTTGGGTCACTGTTGAGTAAGTTTGAGGGGGGAATGTAAGACATGGGGATGTGTGAAACCAGATTATCCATTATATTGACCAGATACTCCATTGGCTGCTCTAACAATGAAAAGAAACGTCTTCAAAAATGGAAGGCAGTCGGGAGGAGGCAGGTGAGACCTTTCTAGCCAATGAGAGGGCAGATACGAGTGTGATAACGGGCACAACTCGGATATAATGTTTTTTTTCTCAAAGTTGCCGAGATGCCACGTGTGCCTAACCTGGGTTCCAGTCTCTTTAGCTAATCCACTCCATGTACTCCATGTCATGTACCAAAGCAATAACAAGGAGTGGAATGTTAGCTTAAGAGACTGGTACTCAGACTAACATGCATCCACTTATATTGGACATGATTTGGAAAGGCACACACCTGTCTTTTTACGGTCTCACAGTTGACTGCATGTCAGTGCAAAAACCAAGCCATGATGTTGAAGGAATTGTCTGTAGCGCACCGAGAGTAGCAGATCTGGGGAAGGGTACCAAAACATTTCACCAACATTGAAGGTCCCCAAGAACACAGTGGACTTCATCATTCTTAAATGGAAGAAGTTTGGAACCATCAAACCACTTCCTAGAACTGGCCGCCTGGCCAAACTGAGCAATCGTGGGAGAAGGACCTTGGTCAGGGAGGTGACCAAGAACCCAATGGTCACTTTGACAGAGCTCCAGAGTTACTCTGTGGAGATGGGAGAACCTTCCAGAAGGACAACCATCTCTGCAGTACTCCACCAATCAGGCCTTTATGGTCGAGTGGCCAGACGGAAGCCACTCCTCAGTAAAAGGCACATGACAGCCCGCTTGGAGTTTGCCAAAAGGCACCTAAAAGACTCTCAGACCATGAGAAAAAAGATTCTCTGGTCTGATGAAACCAAGATTGAACTCTTTGGCCTGAATGCCAAGCGTCACATCTGGAGGAAACCTGGCACCATCCCTACACTGAAGCATGGTGGTGGCAGCATCATGCTGTGGGGAGGTTTTTCAGCAGCAGGGACTGGAAGACTAGTAGATCGAGGGAAAGATGAACAGAAAAAAGTACGGAGAGATCGTTGATGAAAACCTGCTCCAGAGCGCTCAGGATCTCAGACTGGGGTGAAGGTTTACCTTCCAACAGGACAACGAACATAAGCACACAGCCAAGACAATGCAGGAGTGGCTTCGGGACAAGTCTCTGAATGTCGTTGACTGGCCAAAGTCAAGGGGTTGGAATACTTTATGAATGCAATGTATATACACTTGTATTCTATTTAAGGAACTTTAATTGCGGGAAATAACCTTTCATAGTTTGGGAAAAATCACAACAGCAACATAAGAGCCGCTTTTAAAAAAATCTTACTTTATTGCTCATGTCACTTCCCTAAACTAACACAGGGGAATAGACCCTACTGTACCCCTCCACTTCCCAAGTGCATTAGGTCACACAGAGCTCTTGAGAACTTTTTCTGGATTGCATGAGCGGATGGATGAGCGGATGGGCTGACCACAGATCCGTCATGGTCAGGTCTCAGGAGCTCTGAGGTCTCTGTGAGACTGTAATGACCCAGACAGTGCTGCAGGCTGCAGCCTATAGAGGCTCCAGGAGGGAGGGACTGGGACAGAAACAGTGCTACCATTCCTGGCAGGTTCACTGATACTGCAGCATGGTGAGACACATCATTGATCATCCCTCTCCGAATTGGCCCTTAACTGGAGAAAACAAATGGTGCCCCTCCAGAGATAATGAGATCTAAGGAGTGTGTGCACTGTCCAATTTTAAAAAAACATGATTAGATACAAAGGGAGAGGGAAATGCTTTTGAATTGTCTTTGAGATAGCTTGGTTGATGCTTGAAGTGATTATTTTATCAGATATTCTACCTTCTCTCTATTCTTCTACCAACCCACATGAAAAAATACTTCAGTTTACTACAGAAAACTACAGTACTTACTATAGTAAACTGTGATATACAGTAGAATACTATCCTACACACTGTAGTATCCCTCAATCATGTGTAGTACTTACTATAGAATGTTGTAGTACACTGTAGAATTCTACAGTAAATACTACAGTAATGTCAACAAAAACACACATTTCTAACTATAGTAAATACTACATTATTGCATTTGCATATACTATGTCCATTCCCCACAATAAGTGAACTTATATTTATAATGAGGGTTACACGGAGAAAATCTGACCTCTCTGAAATGAAAATGGATGGCCCTCCCTTCAAGAAAATATATTTGAACTAAACCCTCCCTGAACGCTTGACATATATTTAGACCTGTTATGACATATATTGACTTATTTTATGGCTGGTTATGACACCTACAAAAGAGTGTCAAAACCCACAAAACCTACCAAGCAAGGCAAAACATTCCATTACACCCTAATCTACGTGTCAACAGCATTGTTATGTTACAGTTACAGTCAGAAGTTTACATACACCTTAGCCAAATACATTTAAACTCAGTTTTTCACAATTCCTGATATTTAATCCTAGTAAAAATTCCCTGTTTTAGGTCGGTTAGGATCACCACTTTATTTTAAGAATGTGAAATGTCAGAATAATAGTAGAGTGAATGATTTATTTCAGCTTTTATTTCTTTCATCACATTCCCAGTGGGTCAGAAGTTAACATACACTCAATTAGTATTTGGTAGCATTGCTTTTAAATTGTTTAACTTGGGTCAAACGTTTCGGGTAGCCTTCCACAAGCTTCCCACAATAAGTTGGGTGAATTTTGGCCCATTCCTCCTGACAGAGCTGGTGTAACTGAGTCAGGTTTGTAGGCCTCCTTGCTCGCACACACTTTTTTAGTTCTGCCCACAAATGTTCTATAGGATTGAAGTCAGGGCTTTGTGCAGGCCACTCCAATACCTTGACTTTGTTGTCCTGAAGCCATTTTGCCACAACTTTGGAAGTATGCTTGGGGTCATTGTCCGTTTGGAAGACCCATTTGCGACCAAGCTTTAACTTCCTGACTGATGTCTTGAGATGTTGCTTCAATATATCCACATCATTTTCTTTCATGATGCCATCTATTTTGTGAAGTGCACCAGTCCTTCCTGCAGCAAAGCACCCCCCACAACATGATGCTGCCACCCCCATGCTTCATGGTTGGGATGGTGTTCTTCGGCTTGCAAGCCTCCCCCTTTTTCCTCCAAACATAACGATGGTCATTATGGCCAAACAGTTCTATTTTTGATTCATCAGACCAGAGGACATTTCTCCAAAAAGTTCGATCTTTGTCCCAATGTGCAGTTGCAATCCATAGTCTGGCTTTTTTATGGCGGTTTTGGAGCAGTGGCTTCTTCCTTGCTGTGCGGCCTTTCAGGTTATGTCGATATAGGACTCGTTTTACTGTGGATAAAGATACCTTTGTACCTGTTTCCTCCAGCATCTTCACAAGGTCCTTTGCTGTTGTTCTGGGATTGATTTGCACTTTTCGCACCAAAGTACGTTCATCTCTAGTAGACAGAACGTGTCTCCTTCCTGAGCGGTATGTCGGCTGCGTGGTCCCATGGTGTTTATACTTGCATACTATTGTTTGTACAGATGAGCGTGGTACCTTCAGGCGTTTGGAAATTGCTCCCAAGGATGAACCAGACTTGTGGAGGTCTACAATTTTTTCCTGAGGACTTGGCTGCTTTCTTTTGATTTTCCCACGATGTCAAGCAAAGAGGCACTGAGTTTGAAGGTAGGCCTTGAAATACATCCACAGGTACACCTCCAATTGACTCAAATGATGTCAATTAGTTCAGAAGCTTCTAAAGCCAAGACATCATTTTCTGGAATTTTCCAAGCTGTTTAAAAGCACAGTCAATTTAGTGTATGTAAACTTCTGATCTACTGGAATTGTGATACAGTGAATTATAAGTGAAATAATCTGTCTGTAAACAATTGTTGGAAAAATTACTTATGTCATGCACAAAGTAGATATCCTAACCGACTTCCCAAAAATATAGTTTGTTAAACAGGAAATTTGTGGAGTAGTTGAAAAACAATGTAAACTTCCGACTTCAACTGTATATATATTTTTTTATTGACCATGTTAAATTATCATTGTAATTGCACACACATTGATGTCAGACATGCACCTACCCCAATGCTCTTCTTTATGATGACTGATATCAGGGTATGTACGTGATTGGCCTATCTGGCATTATGATGGTCATAATGCTTCTTGACAGTGTCATAAAGTGTATTTTCTTAGTCCAAGTGAAGTGACACAGAATGGTCATAATGCTTCATGACAGTGTCATAAAGGGTATTTTCTACAAGTTATTTAAAATATGATGAAACACATCTGACTTTAAATAGTTCATTACCACAACAAAGGATTTTAGAAAAAAACATTCAAGTGAAAGGAAACTTATTGTCAGGGAATAAACGAATTAGAATAAATGTGGGTTTTGACACTCTTATGTAGGTGTCATAACCAGCCATAAAATAACTCATATGTCACAGCAGGTGTAAATATATGTGCCATGACAGTGTTATGACCATATTATGACAGGTTATGACAAGTTATGTCATAACATATTATGACATGGTTATGACCCTGACATGGTTATGACCCTGTTATAATTTGTTATGACACTGGGTGTCAAGTAAAGTGTTACCTCTTTAGTAATACCACACAAATTTCTGAAATGACTAGCTAAGAATGGACAGAGAGATAAGCCTATGTGTTTATCTTATCATATTTGTCCAATGCCAAATCAGTGTGTCTTGTTTGCAACAAAACTCACTATTTGAAAATAATTAAATCTGAGACTTCATTAGGAATCTGAGCATGGTAATTTCAAATTTTAGGCCTAACTTTTCACCTACCAATGCAGAAAAATATACTGTTGGCTACTCTTCTTCCATGCCTTAACCCAACGAGAGAAGGTCACAAGTGTTTTCCTAAAAGCTGTCTGGGTTTTAACATCTTCTATTGTACAGAAAGCGAATAACTTAATCAATTGATATTGACAGAATTAGATTACTTCCCAAACAAAGTACATTTTTTGTCTCCTCGGCTAAAGAAGGTTGTAGCTCAGCCTCTGAATATCAAAGAAAGAAAATAATATATTCCCATATGCATCGGAGTCACATCTTTCCCGGGTATGTTACTGCTTGATTCTAGCATAAGGCATCGCGGACCAAAGTGCTGTTTTAGATCACTTTATATAATCTGATCCTTTTTATTTTCTTCAAAATCTTTTTTAGCCATTTTCTTTATTTAACTAGGCAAGTCAGTTAAGAACAAATTCTTATTTTCAATGACGGCCTAGGAACAGTGGGTTAACTGCCTTGTTCAGCGGCAGAACGACAGATTTTTACCTTGTCAACTCGGGGATTCGATCTTGCAACCTTTCGGTTACTTTCGGTTAATAAAAGGTAGACCTATGGCATACCCTCTCATACCCCCTCAATTCGAGTCTTGTTAGGCTATTTAAAGAGTGCATGGTGGGTGGAGGAATTGCCCAAGAAATATATGGATATAGCAGTCTATAGCCTAATATTGTCTGTCTTATTTCTTAATTAGGAAGAAATAGGCTCCAACACAAAGCCCTCTTGTTGTTAGTAATTATGTCTAATTAAAATTAAGATGTTGAAATTAATTATGTTTACTCGAATTTGCCTACTTTCACCACCATGAGCTGTCCAGTTCCGATTGATTGTGCTGTGGCTGCTGCTTCAAGCTTCAGCACCACAATGTAAGTTACTTGAATCTGGCTTATTGTGAGGTCAATAACTCTGATAAATACAGTACATCATTGGCAATAAATATATTGTTTTTAAAATCAATTATAGTAAGCAAGCTATTAAAGTTGACCTCCGGTCCTCACCTTCGCGCTCTCCTTCTCAAACTGAACAGAACATAGGATATAGGCTAGTCTTTCCACAAGATGGTGCATTTGTTGGACTAGGCCTACAAGATGGTGCATTTGTTGGACTAGGTCTACTCAAAAAAGATTTTAGAAGAAGCCTTTGACTCTCCTCCTGAACTGCCACCGTAGACCTACACAGCACAGCCATTGGTTAGGCAGCCGGGACTCAGGGCTGGAATATCCATTGCAGTGTGTAATGTAGGCTAGTTTTATTTACACAATCCAAGCAGCTATCTTAGAAATATAACTTTGGTCTGTGCTTCTCCGAACATGTACTTTGTAGCCTATAGGCTATGGATCATTTGATTGAGACCACACTAAATAGCCTATAAGCACACTTGATATTGCGTGCACAGTGGATAATCAGAGCTGAGGGGCATCAATATATGTGACCGACCGCCTTGATTCGGTCTTATGTAGCAACATTTGAAATGGTGTTTATTACATTGGATAAAAGTAGAGACTCAGAGCTAGAAAATGGTATATAATGCACTGCAGTTGAGGTACAATGGGAAAGTAATTCTGCTTTGAAAGTTGCTAAACTAGGTAACCTCACTTTTGAGAAAATAGTCCTTGAATGTTTGGGTACACCTACTGGAGAGTGCTTCTTTGTCTTCACCCATTCAGCATCGTTCACACCCTCTTAAGCCTTAGCCCCACCCATCTCTTTAAGGATTTGCATGTGAGGCCATGTGGTAAACACACCCTACATCAAATAAAATTGTCCCAGTCTGGGAGCAAAAATGTATTTGTCACATGCACAGGATACAGAAGGTGTAAACGGTAAAGTGAAATGGTTACTTGCATAGTTCAATATCAAAAACAGAAAGTGTCCAGATAAAATATAATTCATAAATATTTTCGAATTATTAGATGACTCTTACCGACACACTTGTCTAAATTGATGGGTCATGTGAAGGAACTGCTATAACCACCCCCCAGCTACATCTAGCTAAGTGGATGGGTCACTATTGTCTAGACATGTACACATGTTCATGAAATACAATAGATGGCTGTAATCACCCCCAGACACACCCGGCTAATTTGATGGGTCATGTAATAATCCGGTCGAAGTGGAGTCTTTTGTTTAGATGCTACACAGATCATACACGCAGTGGCGCAACATTCACTGGGGACGGGGACGGGGACGGGGACGGGGGGGTGGACATGTCCCCTCCACATTCTGAAGTTGCATTTTTGTCCCCCCCAGTTGTAACATTGGAATGTGATACCAAATGAGGCAACGGTGTGCTTTAGGACCATGTGGATGCCTCTGAGTGGTCGGATAGGCTGTTTGGAGTGTTTATCCGACTGGATAAAAATATATATAAATAAATATTATGTCCCCCCCACTTCTAAAACCAAAGTAGCTAACTAACAGTATGCTTTAACTTGCAATAAAAACGACTTTCTGACTAAATGTGAAACTTATATCTGAAAATGTAGTTGGACTCTTACCTGCATACATGGATGAATGCTTCATGGCAGACTGGGACCATTTAACTCATTTAACTTGTTTGTAGCTATGTCTTGTTTGGCCAGTGTTGTGTCAAGTCACTCCGTTTCACACTGACCGTGGCGTGTGCACAAAGTAGCCCATCACTTTTTCCAACTGATCTGTCGATAGCGCCTGCTAAATTCAGGGAATCAATGTTGTTGAGAAAAGTAGCAAAACTTTTGTAGTTCTCGATGGCTAACGTTATATCTTTCAAAAACGGTACGGTAGAAAGGACTGTCAACACATACTGAAAAGCTCACATTATAGACAGAAGCAGGCTACATGGCAGACCAATCCAAACTCATCTCCTGTCATGTCCAGCCCATCCATTATCTCAACCAATTACGGCTAGAGGGAGGCTTCTTGTCTTTTTCCGTGGCTAAACCAACTAGGCTCGTAATTTAACACTTTTACTTGTATTTATGAATGGAATACAACATTTTTATTATGGCACATCAAATGTTCCAGAAGGCATTTCTGCCAAAAAACACATTTTGAAAAAAACAAAATGTTTACATTCAAATGCCGCTCCTATGAAGTAGCGACATACGCCTAGCTTCCTGAAACGAGTCACATACAGGATAATAAGCAACTAATTCTAAAACACTTAGAAATATTGGAATTTCATCAATTATAAATTACATGACCGTTCCCTGGACTAGATTTAAAAAATACTTAACCATCTCCTTGACTGAAATTGAAAAAGCATGACCCTCCCCCATTTCCCTCCAGGTACCCATTCTGTAAATTTCAGTCGAGTGAGAAACCTGCATGCCAAGTATAGACCATACTGTGTTACCTACAGGTTATAGAAAGAGCCGAAGCTCTGAACTATCTGTTCAGACCCAAGTCCTAACTACCTACAGGTTATTGAAAATGTTCTCTCTTAGAATTTATTCCTCCAATTCTATGCCAAAGATAATAAAACACTATAGTAAATAGTACAGTAACAGTCCGCAAAAACACTGCAAAAAAAATACATTCATTGCTATAGTATATACTACAGTTATTTTACTACAGTATTTAATATACTATACTATACTATAGTTAACTGTAAATACTACAGTGAATACTACAGGAAAGTCCGTAAAACACTACAGTGAATACTATACTATTTATACCATAGTATACTATAATATATTTCATGTGGGAAACTGAATCTGGCAGAGCGTTTTACCCATCTGTTTCTCCATTACTGGAAAAAATATATATACATTTTGCAGTCATTCACAATATTTCATGTCACACTTGCAAACACACATGCACACACACAAACACAAAGACACGCACGTACACACACACACACACACACACACACACACACACACACACACACACACACACACACACACACACACACACACACACACACACACACACACACACACACAAATAGACACAAACATAATCCATTTTCCTAATGCAGGTAGGTTGTATCTGTCACACTGATTGCTTAATAGCAAAAGTATAACAAATGAACTGGCAAATGTCATCAGTGTTGCAGAATTCACACAACATTTCACTCAATACATTTTCATTAAGCCAATGTCTAATTGCTTCAAGGTTTAGCATTGTAGGAGATAAATCAAGCAGTCCTAATCAGAGTATATACTGTGTGTGTACATATATATATATATACACAGTATGCATACCTATCATCTTAAAGATAATCCATTGCTAATAGCTAACTAGTGTAACCCATTTTGATGTCAACACCAGCGGTTAGCTAGCTATCGCCAGTATGTGTTGCATTGAGGAGTATTCTCAGGTAACAGTGTGTTCTACGTCTACCTTGTCTCCTTGTCTGCCTCCCAGGCAGCTCATTAAGCTGCCGGAGACATGTCATATTAGTGTGGCCGCTGCAGTCCTGTCATTGTCGCAGCCTTGATGGCTTAGAGATGCATTGTCGCGTCATCACACACTCAATCAGTTCTCCTGATGAAAAACAGCTATCTGAACTCTCACTACAAAGTGTTGGTGTTCTTTTTTATTCTAGCAATGCTGCCTCATCTCCCAAAGTTGCCCTTGACAAATATTTGCTTTGATGTAATGCAATTATTATAATGTTGGGACCATAATAATGTCCTTGTTCCTGTTATGAGATGGCTTTTTCTCTCTGAATTCTCCCCTGTTGGTAACTTCCAAATTGGTTTATGGTCTTCATCAATATATAATGTTCATGTCTGCGGTGGAGTCCTCCAGTGGTGAGGTCCTATTTTATTTGCCCTATGCTGAGGCTTTCCCCATGAAGCACAATACTGCAATTATACACTGAACAAAAATAGGAATGCAAAATGCAACAATTTCTAAGATTCTACTGAGTTACAGTTCATATAAGGAAATTGAAATAAATAAATTAGGCCCTAATCTATGGATTTCACATTACTGGGAATACATATATGCATCTGTTGGTCACAGATATCTTAAAACAAGGTAGGGGCATGGATCAGAAAACCAGTCAGTATCATCTCCTTCGCATAGTTTATCAGGCTGTTGATTGTGGCCTGTGGAATGCTGTCTCACTCCTCTTCAATGGCTGTGCGAAGTTGCTGGATATTGGCGGGAACTGGAACACGCTGTCTCACAGGTCAATCTAGAGCATCCCAAACATGCTCAATGGGTTACATGTCTGGTGAGTATGCATGCCATGGGAGAACTGTGACATTTTCAGCTTCCAGGAATTGTGTACAGATCCTTGCGACAAGAGGCCGTGCATTATCATGCTGAAACATGAGGTGATGGCGGCGAAAGAATGGCATGATAATGGGCCTCAGGAACTCGTCACGGTATCACTGTGCATTCAAATTGCCAACAATAAAATGCAATTGTGTTCGATGTCTGTAGCATATGCCTGCCCATACCATAACCCCAATGCCACCATGGGGCACTCTGTTCCCAACATTGACATGAGTAATTGCACGCTCTCTCAGAACTTGAGACATCTATGGCATTGTGTTGTTTACACCTGTGTAATGATCATGCTGTTTAATCACCTTCCTGATATGCCACACCTGTCAGATGGATGGATTATCTTGGCAAAGGAGAAATGTTCACTAACAGGGATGTAAACAACATTTGTGAGAAATAAGCTTTTTGTGCATATGGAACGTTTCTGGATTTTTTTTTTTCAGTTCATGAAACATGGGACCAACATGTTACGTTTATATTTTTGATAATCCTCCTTTGATTAATAACAATACCTCCGGTTACACGATCCGCTGATTATGTTCTTTACCGACAAAAACCCTGCTTGAAACAAAGACCAAATAATTCAACCCCGTCATGTCCTGGAATCTCCCCTGAAGTCAAAACATTTGCTCATTGTTTCTACCTCCTCCTTAATGAATAATTTTTGCCTGTGGCTTGTCAAGAGATAAGCACACTTGTTCCTATTGGCAAAGCTTTAATGAGTTATTTAGCTTGCAGAGTCTGGCGGAGTCTGGCTTTTAAGTATGCGGCTTAGAACAGTCCTGATGGGAGTTTACACCCCCTCTAAACCAGACACAGATCAGTCCTGATGGGAGTTTACACCCCCTCTAAACCAGACACAGATCAGTCCTAATGGGAGTTTACACCCCCTCTAAACCAGACACAGATCAATCCTGGCAGTGCCATTGTAAATAGTGCTGATTCCACAGTAAAGATGGTCCCTACGGAGAGAGGTTGATAGTGGATAGTGACCTGCCCATGGCAATATGATACTCTACAGATATGCAGAGAGGGCTGAGGCAGGAAGCAAGAAGCAACATTAGAAGAACCGGAGGAGTCTGCAAAAAATATACTACTTCTACTGTAAATGGAGAACAGTGGTAGCCTATTGCAGCTGCTAAAACTGATGTTTCTGCACCAGCATACATTCGTTTGTTTTGCCTACTTTTGCATTTGAAGTGTTCAAGGCTTTTCTATTCTAACAGGCAGCAGAGTCCTCTGACACAAATAGTATTTAATTGATCCCTTGTCTTGAGGAAAATGGCTGTTTTTCTGTCAGTGCAGCAGTTCTGGAATTCCCATCGCAATTTTCCTATCATCATGGTGTTCGTTCTGCACCAGCTGTCCTCTGGTCATTAAAGTCCCAGGCTGATGCTTCACAGGAATGTGGGGAAGTTTGCTCCCATCTGGTATTAGTATGTGTCTGGAGGCCTCAGCTCTCATGTCGCTCTAATGGAGGCTTAATTGACTTATTGATCAGGAGGGCCCTGGCTGTAATTAATGGGCTGAGCTGCCATGCAAGGCAGGGAGCGGTTCCCAGTCCTTCAGACTATAGTAGACGCAATCTTTACCAGCTACCACTCTGAGAGACAGAGGAGAGAGGAGCATAGTCGCTGGAAGTAGAGGTGCTAAGGGTGCTGCAGCACCCCCTGAAAAATATGAATAAAAAATATGAATTTAAAATATATATATATATATAAAATAATAATAATGACAAAAGTAGTGCACTGGGCCTTTAATAGTGGGGAGGTCAGCCGAGTTCCAAGGCGAACGGCAGCGTTTGTATTCTGACCTTTCTGTGTGATGGAGGTAAGAACAGGGAAGAGGACCTCGTCAATGATCAACTTGACTGCTTGACTGGCATTGAAAAGGAGATCATTGATATTGAATAGTTACTATTGATTGTTGATCACAATCATTAGCGTCCTCACCTCACATTTCCAATGTCGAAGTTCCTTTAGGAGATTCCACATAAAGATCCACTCTGGTGATAACTCAGGTTGGTGCAATTGAACATGCTAAAGTCAAGGAACCATTAGAGCTAAACTCTATACCATTTAAACACCCATCACTCCATTGTATGATTGGCAGCAGCATTAATCAGTGGGTGACATGGGTGCCAATAACCAATCACAGACAGCAAAGCTCCTCCTGTTGGAACCCATGCAGCACACTTTTCTTACTGAGTATCTCATGTACAAGTATCATTAATGTGTTTTGTTTAACAGATTTGTTGTGCTTATATTTCTGGTGTGGTTTTCATTTAAGACCTTTTGGACTTTCAACTCCACACCTTTTTTTACCAGTTTTTGATCTATACTGTTTGGCTTCCACTTCTTTCTTTGGTGCGAATAAATAAAACCTAAAAAAACACATGTCAGTCACTGGCATGTAGCTAGCTCACGCCTGTCTACCTCCGAGCGCAGACATACAATACCAGTCAAAAGTCTGGACACAGGTACTCATTCTAAGGTTTTTCTTTATTTGTACTGTTTTCTACATTGTAGAATAATAGTTAAGACATAAAAACTATGAAATAACACACCAAAAAAGTGTTTTTATATTTGAGATTCTTCAAAGTAGCCACCCTTTGCCATGATGACAGCTTTGCACACTCTTGGCATTCTCTCAACCAGCTTCATGAGGTAATCACCTGGAATGCATTTCAATTAACAGGTGTGCCTTGTTAAAGTTAATTTGTGGAATTTCTTTCCTTCATAATGCGTTTGAGCCAATCAGACAAAGGTAGGGGTGGTATACAGAAGATAGCCCTATTTGGTAAAAGACCAAGTCCATATTATGGCAAGAACAATTCAAATAAGCAAAGGGAAACAACAGTCCATCATTACTTTAAGACAAGAACTTTGAAAGTTTCTTAAACTGCAGTCGCAAAAACCATCAAGCGCTATAATCAACTGGCTCTCATGAGTTACTTTAAGCACAGGAAAGACCCAGAGTTATCTCTGCTGTAGAGGATAAGTTCATTAGAGTTAACTGCACCTCAGATTGCAGCCCAAATAAGTGCTTCACTGAGTTCAAGTAACTTTGAACATCCCACGGAGCACCATTAAATCCATTATTAAAAATTGGAAAGAATAGGGCACCGCAACAAACCTGCCAAGAGAGGGCCGCCCACCAAAACTCACGGACCATGCAAGGAGGGCATTAATCAGAGAGGCAACAAAGAGACCAAGGATAACCCTGCAAAGCTCCACAGCGGAGATTGGAGTATCTGTCCATAGGACCACTTTAAGCCCTACATTCCACAGAGCTGGGCTTACGATAGAGTGGCCAGAAAAAAATAAGCAAACATGTTTGGTGTTCGCCAAAAGGCATGTGGGAGACTCCCAAAACATATGGAAGAAAGTACTCTGGTCAGATGAGACTAAAATGTTGCTTTTTGGCCATCAAGGAAAATGCTATGTCTGGTGCAAACCCAACACCTCTCATCACCCCGAGAGCACCATCCCCACAGTGAAGCATGGTGGTGGCAGCATCATGCTGTGGGGATGTTTTTCATCGGCAGGGACTGGGAAACTGGCCAGAATTGAAGGAACGATGGATGATGCTAAATACAGGGAAATTCTTGAGGGAAACCTGTTTCAGTCTACCAGAGATTTGAGACAGGGAGGAGGTTCACCTTCCAGCAGGACAATGACCCTAAGCATACTGCTAAAGCAACACTTGAGTGGTTTAAGGGGAAACATTTAAATGTCTTGGAATGGCCTAGTCAAAGCCCAGACCTCAATCCAATTGAGAATCTGTGGTATGACTTAAAGATTGCTGTACACCAGCAGAAATCATCCAACTTGAAGGAGCTGGAGCAGTTTTGCCTTGAAGAATGGGCAAAAATCCCAGTGGCTAGATGTGCCAAGCTTATAGAGACATACCCCAAGAAACTTGCAGCGGTATTTGCTGCAAAAGGTGGCTCTACAAAGTATTGACTATGGAGGGGTGAATAGTTATGCACGCTCAAGTTTTCTGTTTTTTTGTCTTATTTGTTGTTTGTATCAGAATATAAAATATTTTTATCTTCAAATTGGTAGGCATTTTGTGTAAATCAAATGATACGAACCCCCCAAAATCCATTTTAATTCCAGGTTGTAAGGCAACAAAATAGGAAAAATGCCAAGGGGGTGAATACTTTCGCAAGCCACTGTATCCTTTGGTCGATGAGTCCAAATTTGAGATTTTTGGTTCCAACCGCCATGTCTTTGTGAGATGCAGAGTAGATGAACGGATTATCTCCCCATGTGTGGTTCCCACAGTGAAGCATGGAGGAGGAGATGTGATGGTGCTTTGCTGGTGACACTGTCAGTGATTTATTTAGAATTCAAGGCACACTTAACCAGCATGGCTACCACAGCATTCTGCAGTGATATGCAATCCCATCTTGTTTGTGTTTAGTGGGATTATTTGTTTTTCAACAGGACAATGACCCAACTCCAGGCTTTGTAAGGGCTATTTTACCAAGAAGGAGAGTGATGGAGTGCTGCATCAGATGACCTGGCCACAATCACCTGACCTCAACCCAACTGAGATGGTTTGGGATGAGTTGGACCACAGAGTGAAGGAAAAATAGCCAACAAGTGCTCAGCATATTGCGAACTCCTTTAAGACTGTTGGAAAAGCATTCCAGGTGAAGCTGGTTGAGAGAATGGCAAGAGTGTGCAAAGCTGTCATCAAGGCAAAAGGTGGCTACTTTGAAGAATCTCAAATATATTTTGAATGTAACACTGTTTTGGTTAGTACACGATTCCGTATGTGTTATTTCATAGTTTTGATGACTACAATGTATAAAATAGTAAAAATTAAAGAAAAACCCTTGAATGAGTAGGTGTGTCCAAACTTTTGACTGGTACTGTAAATTAGATAGATACTGACCTAGACCATGTGGCAGGCTACATTTTTTCTATAACATGTTAGTATTGAAATAGTAAATTACTTCTCATAATGCAGACTGGAGTAATGATAATTCTGGCAGGAATCAGCGCTAACCTTTAGGCCCAGTCCTGATGGAATGAATTGATGGCAATCCCCCGCTGATTGGGTATTGATGAATGTTGCAGCAGTAATGCCTCTGCACAAATTGCCAACAGATTGAGACTTGGCTTGTCTCTTGTTTAAGTGGTGATATTACATTAAGAAAGAAACAGTGAGTTGGGTATCTAGGATAAACTGTGAATTGAGTGACAATAAATATGCTAATGCTAACTGTTGGCAAATGAGCATGATCACAGCCAATCTTACCATGTGATGGTATACCAGTGATTGTCGATTATATTATCAGATGTGTAGGCTTACAAAGTGCCTGCTGAAATGGAGGCTTACATGGCACTTTCAAGTATAGGATTTTTCTTTAAGTGGGTTTTCTCCCTCCAAATCAGCCCTCTTCAACTAAGCTGTTACTATCATTTGTGTCAGTGCTGATTAGGCTACTTTTCCTTGAAACCAAACTTCCCCTTGATATTCCATCCCGTCACCTCCTATCTGCTTGTCTTCATGACAGATGAGATCCAGGTTCCATTGATTGGTTCAGCTATGTGACTGGCCGCCGGATTGAAACTGAAATATCTGGCATATAGCCAGACAGCCTCCGCACCAATACAGCTATCATAAAGCTGGCTGGACTTGTTTGCCAAGCTCTAAGCCCAACTCGTTATCATTAATTCACAGTTCTGACTTTACAGGATCAAATGTGTCAAAAGAGTTATGGGCACTATGTTAATGTGAGGATCAGTTTGCAGTAGCCTATACAGTATGTAGGCTATATGAATGCTTGTTCCTTAGTTGAATTTCCATGTCAATCTTGGTCCTGGGGTACCTGGGGATCTGCAACATTTCTGAAGTCGCACTGTTGTGTCACACTGTTGTCTCATGGTGTCACACATTCATCTGAGAGGCTTTTAACCAGCCTCTGGACAAAACCAAACCAGTATAACAAATTATTAATTCTAAACCAACACAACTTGAGCATCTCCGCACTTCTAGATGGAAATATCAGGGCCATGGAAAAATGGTACCATTTTCACTGTAAGTATCTTGTCTGGGCCATCAGCCAACATGAATACAGTCTGTCCTTCACTCTGGAAATGGAAAAGGAGTGAGCGTGTCCAGCGAAAGACCATACATCCCAGAGTGCTTAGCCTTGATGTGCTGAGTATGTGCAGAGACTCATCCGGCTGACAGGACACACTGTCCTGGCCTGACTCACTGGCTCAGGGGACCTACACACTGTCATTCAAAGAGGAGGCACAGTACTGTAGTGAACAACACTGTGTGTGTGGATGGGCATAGCGGTAGAAAGACAGTGAATAAGAAGACAGGAGACTGAGGAACCAGACACTGTTTGGACTAGGTGGTGCGTTTGCCAGCACTTTGTTGCAGGTGTCAGAGATATGCACACCGAAGACACAGTGCAACATCAGGTGATGAGAGATATTTTATATATATATATATTGTGCTCTGGGGAATAGTTCAATGACACAAATGTTGTAAATCGTTGTGCTTGTAAATAAGTATGTTATATAATTATTCATTATTGAAAATTGTTTCATTAATTTATTTTAGGTATGCTTTTGTTTGTTCCAATGGCTGCAGCCGTTCTATGGAACTTAACTGAATCAATTTAAAAGTCCTTGAACTCCATTTTAGGGGCAATCCTAATCTATCAATTCAATATCATGAATACAGATCGTTTGCTTAAATTCGATCAATTTCACTCTGAATTAGTGTACCAATGAATTGATTCCACTTGATGAATAAATGAGGCTGATTTAAATTGGGTCGATTACTGCCTATATTGTTGATGTACAGTCAACCTTAGCAAAACTGTTACAGACCTCAGCATATACCATGTTTCGGTGTATTAGGAAGTTGTTTTGATCTTTCAAATGATGCCCCTAGGGTATGATCTCTTGTGTGTTGCTTTGAAACAACATGTATGTACTGTATGTTGGTGCATTACTGTCACGACTTCCGCCGAAGTCGGCTCCTCTACTTGTTCGGGCGGCGTCTAGCCATCGCCGCTCCATTTTTCATTTATCCATTTGTTTTGTCTTGTTCCCTGCACACCTGGTTTTCATTCCCCAATCACACTACATGTATTTATTCCTCTGTTCCCCCTTATGTCTTTGTGTGAAATTGTTTTATGTTACGTGTCAATTTTGACGCGCTAGACTGGTGTTTGTTTATTCCGTGTTTTGTCACGAAGTATGTTTATTTGTTTGAACATAATTATTGTGACTGTTTGTGCGTTTTGCATTTTTGCCATTTGGCTGGAGGTTTCGACATAGTGGCGTCCGTCTGTTGGTTTCTCCTGCCTCAATAAAGTGTGCCCTGTTCACAACTCTCTGCTCTCCTGCACCTGACTCCGCTCCCAGTACGCACACCATTGACAATTACATAACATGTATACAAGAACATATATGAAGATTTTCCTGTGGGCTCACCCAACGGAGGGCCCTCCCTTTGTTCTTGGAACAACATAATGTAATATCCACTGGATAATTTAATTACTCTTCTTAATGTAATAACTTTTAAGTAGTATATCAAATAAAGCCATATACTGCAATATCCATTGTTTGATAGATATACAGTACACCTCACTATTTCTTACTGTAGCTATCCTTCTACCTTAGGTGAAGTAAAGATACTCTAATTGCTTTTCCTTTAACTTATTCCACTTCTCTTTGTTTTAGTTACACCGTTGGAGAGGTGCAAGATCTGAAGATTTCACTGTTAATGTTGGGTAGAAGCCATTTGTACTTGTTAAAGGGAAAATCTTGAAAAATGTGATATCTTTTAAACATTATTCAGGAAGAGGATTTAGCACCAACCTTCAGAGACATAAAGAAACTCAGAGGTATTTATTTATAATTCAAGAAAGAGCATCTCTAAGATTGCACATACAGTGCCATCAATCAGATATCTTTCTTTCAAAAATCTGGTCCTCCAAAGAACTTGAAGTTTTCTTATCAAATCAATCTAACTGATTACACCGTTTTGGTGTGTCTTAACTGGATTTTACACATTCTCCACACTACTGTAAGTCCCCTGTGTGTAAAGTGTCTATATGTAAATGGTAAACAGTTCTTACACCAATATGCATTAAGTGTCTGTTGTTTAGGAAATGTGTCAAACAATTATTCAAAATCCACTCCAATTCTTTCACCCTGGTGCCTTTGTCAGTGTTCATCATGAGTCTCAGCACCCACAGCAGTCTACCAGAGACATCATCAGTGCCCTTTTTCCTAAAATCATCTTACGGCTAAGTTCATTGTTAGATAGGAGCAGCATTGGGCCTCCCGAGTGGCGCAGTGGTCTAAGGTACTGCATTGCAGTGCTAGCTGTGCCACTAGAGATTCTGGATTCAAGTCCAGGCTCTGACGCAGCCGGCCGTGACCGGGAGACCCACGGGGCGGTGCACAATTGGCCCAGCGTCGTCCGGGTTAGAGTTTTGGCCGGCAGCGATGTCCTTGTCCCATCGCTCACTAGCGACTCCTGTAGCGGGCCGGGCACAGTGCACGGTGACACGGTCGGCAGGTGTACGGTGTTTCCTCCGACACATTGGTGTGGCTGGCTTCTGGGTTAAGTGGGCATTGTGTCAAGAAGCAGTGCGGTTTGGTTGGGTTCTGTTGCGGAGGACGCACGCCTCTCAACCTTCGCCTCTCCCGAGTCCGTACGGGAGTTGTAGCGATGAGACAAGTCTGTAACTACCAATTGGATACCACGAAGTTGGGGAGAAAAAGGGAGTAAGAAATACAAAAAAAAAGAATCAAAAAGATAGGAGCAGCGTTAAATCTGAGCTGTTTCCCAAAACCATCATTATAAACGCTTGTAATCTAACACCTGCCTCAGATCACTCGTAGAACAGCTAAGTGCATCGTTAGACTCTTTTTTTGCCCTCCCGCGTCACTTTAAACACAGAAGATCTTCACTAAACATAGAATCACATGGTTTATAGTATCTGTGTCATCGCTGATAACTTCAGAACAAAGTTGACTACAGACACAAAGTTGCCAGTGTCTTTGCAATTGATAAAAACGAGTGACATTGGCTATAAAAACATGCTTAAAATGGAAACCAAGATGACTGCATTTAAATATTAACTACAGAACGACTGATATGGATTTCTTATAGCCGATACCAATTTTTAGAGGTCAAGGAGGTCGATGGCTGATATTTTAGGCCAAAAATCAATGCCATTAAATGTTCAGTTATACAGCATTCTAACTACAGTTATACTACAGTGTGCTGCAGTTATACTACACTCTGACTACAGTTATACTACAGTGTGCTGCAGTTATACTGCACTCTGACTGAAATCTTTTTTCGCAAGGGAATTGTATTGGCAATGTATCTCCATGCAGCATTTTTATCATGGAGGACCTGGTAGCAATCGGTGCTTTGGTCGAACACAGCAGGGAACCCCAAAAAATATATTCATAAAAATAGTAGTGTACTGCGACTTTACTAATCTTGTATTAGCAGATCTACAGTATATAGACTTCTGTAGCGCAGGCAACATTTTTTGGTGTGCCAAATCTGTGATTTTAGTGTGTTTTTATTGGGTAAGCAATAGAATAATCCGCCTCAATATTTGCAGCCATATTGGGCTTATCTCTCTAGGAGCCGATCCGTCATCAGTATTGTGAAATAATTATAATGTTAAGGAAAGATTTGAACGGAGAAAGTTGATCCGAGAGCAGTTACTCCCTATCTTTCGATCCTATCAGTATCAACATATGCTCCAACGACGCAATTATCTCTGCATGGTGTTTTGGGAAACGCATGTGACATTGTAGGAACGATGCATCTTTAAAATACTTGTCAGCCTAAATTCCATCGCTATCGGGAAACCGGGCCCTGTTCTTTAACAAGTACCAAGCTGTTAGATGTCAAGAAGTGCTGTAGGCCTCGACTTTTCCTACTAAATTAGGAGGGAAGATCCTCTCACAAGAGTACAGATGGGAAATTGAGTGTAGTATATAGTTATACTCTGCTTCTTGCTTGTCTGTACAACATGCCAAGTTTGATAAGAAATCCTCCTCTTCGATTAGATGTTCCTCAGAAAAAGATCAATCATTATCTTTTTTTAATGGGAAAGTAAGGTGTGTTTACAAAGAAGTCACGATTGAAAAACCTGACTTTAGCTAAAGCCCAGAGTAATATTTCCAATCTAAGTCAGTGTTGGCAGTTGTCATCGCTTTTCCTGTTTAACCTTCTTGAGCACTTATGTGTAACACAAGTGTATAACTACTTTTTCTTACACAGTTTAATATTTATATAATGTAATTTCCCCTGCCCTTTCCGTTACAAGTTGTATCTCTGGATGTGCGTGTGTTTGGCTTCTAGGTGTTCTGAGGGTGAGGCTGGTGAGCGATGACAGTTCTTCTGGTACAGCGACTGTGGTAGACCAACCTTGTGGGTGGGTAGAGGTTAACACTGAGTGCTTAGAGATCTCTGGGACTTGATGAAGGAATGTTGTAGGTTACTGAACCCGCACAGAAGAGGTGTGCAGCCATCTGTTAATCACTGCTGAGAGCCAAGTATGGATTAAAGCATGTATTTCTGCTTTTTAGTTATTGCAATTATCTTGATATAAATATGACCGACCCAAGTGAAGCACATTTATATTGTAACTTGTATGAAACCAACCATAAATCCCTGATTGTCAGGCACAGTCAGTTTAGATCAGTACAACTCAACACTTGAAGTATATGCTGAAAGAAAGACAAATCTGGTTTGTTGGGGGCATAAGCTGTATAGCTGGATAGCTGTATACATGCTAGTGTTTAAGGGACAGCGTTTTCCAACTATTGTACTGTATGTAGGCTGAAGTCAATGGCTGAAGTCAACAGGCAAACGCTCCAGCTGTTCATCTATTCTGGAATCAAATTTTCAGCGAGTACAAATGGAATGGAAAATGACTTACAGATACTTGGCTTGCCTCGAAACAATCTCTGGTCACAGCAGTGGCTTACAGATACTTGGCTTGCCTCGAAACAATCTCTGGTCACAGCAGTGGCTTACAGATACTTGGCTTGCCTCGAAACAATCTCTGGTCACAGCAGTAGCTTACAGAGATACTGGGCTTGCCCTCAAAACAATCTCTGGTCACAGCAGTGCCTGACAGACACTTGACTTGCCTCGAAAACAAGACTGGCTGTTCAAATGTTCATGAAACAATGCGACCACGCCATGGGGCTTCATTCTCTACAGAGGTTCTCCAATGTTTAAAGTCCACTTTAGTCAAATTATTCCAGGATATAAAAACATAACACTATATGAGGTCTGAGTGTTTTCCCTCTACCTGTGCTTTGGTATACCCCTTTCCTTTGAGAAGTATAAGGACATGGTAGCTCTAAAATAGGAGTAGTCTGTAGCTCTAAAATAGGAGTAATCATCATCGACTTAATTGGGCCCCTGACATTTGCCTGCCTTTTGCTTGTGTACAGTAAGACACGCATTTGACTATGGGTGTCTCAGAAAATAAGTTGTGACTTGTCTAGACATTTACATTACCCTTTTCAATATTACAGTAATCTAATTAGTTAAAATGCTCTAAATAACTTACACCACAGAACCATGACTACCATGGTAAAATAGTTTTAATTTACCTTACATAACATTCTGAAAGGGAGTTGACTATAATGGCAGTGAATACACACAAGTTGGGAAAATAACTATTACGGGCCAACTTTCCACTCCATCCTTCACCTCTAACATTTTCGCCTAATGTTTTAATCCTTGATGAAGAAACACTCTCTATTCAGCACGCATCTACAGTATGCCTCAGATCCCTGAATGTGAATGCACATCCAGGTTGACCTTCCCTTCAAATGGGTGTGTGACTGATGGGCACCCTGCCAGCTGACATGTACCAGTCAGCCTTTTCACAGGGACTATAACTTTGAAGCTTTTAAAGCAGCAGCCACTTTGAGCAGGCCTGGGGCTTCACGCAAAGTCAGTCCAGCCTCTTGGTAGTGAGGGTGAGACCCAATGAGGTGTCTAATGTCTTTGTCGAAGATGTGGTCTGTTGCCTCAATCAATCAAATATATTTTATAAAGCCCTTTTTATATCAGCAGTTGTCAAAAAGTGTTTTACAGATACCCAGCCTAAAACCCCAAAGAGCACACAATGCAGAGGCAGAAGCACAGTGGCTAGAAGAAACTCCCCTAGAAGGCATGAACCAAGTAGAAATGTATTGTGTTCCGGTTCCTATAGCCAATTGGATACTTGTTTCATTAGGAGGAGCCTTTTGTGTTCAGAGTCCCTATATAATCCTCTATACTTATATTCATATTACTGGACATTGCTGTGTGATACTTGGTAGTCATAAGGTGGGCAGTGCTGTTTTTACTCGGTGTTCTTGTTGGTGGTGATTACTGTTTCTTGCTCAGTCTTACCAAAGTGGGCGTTATTGTTTAACAGGATGTTCACCGAGGAGGGCACGGCTGTTTTTCAGCAAGGGAGAAAGATTTTGGTAATTGAGGGTCTATTGACTCTGGCCTCTTTCCAGAGACAGATATCTGGCAGAGTCTCAAGTGCACATACAATATGACCCCTCCCAGCGACACAAACATAATTCACATATATGTCCTAATGTGCCCACAGGGGTCCTATATGATCATGTGAGAGAAATGTATATGTACCTACAACTATAACTGTTTTTTTATTGTATGACATCAAGTTCTTTTCAGTACTGAACTTGGTGGTGCTACCCATTTAATGGCCCTTTGTGTTCAAGGGTAATTATGGTTGGTTCCCTTTACAGCAGTTAGAGATTGGGACACATTTGATATTGTTTTATTTACAGGCTTGATGTTTTGGATTAATTAGGTCATGGTTGTAAATCAATGACACATTAAACAATGTTTCGGTTGGAGTTATGATTTACCACTGTACAAAGTGCATTGGCAGGGTAGCCTAGTGGTTAGAGCATTGGACTAGTGTTTGAAAGATTGCAAGTTCGAATCCCTGAGCTGACAAGGTACAAATCTGTCGTTCTGCCCCTGAACAAGGCAGTTAACCCACTGTTCCTAGGCCATCTTTAAATAAAATAAAAACCTGTTGTATTCGGCGCATGTGGCAAATAAAATCTGATTTGATAAACACCCTTTAGTGGGTGGGTAGATGACGGTCTCTGTAATGTTTATGTAATAACTTGGTAATTAACTATTAAATGAATTACAGCAACCACATTCGTTTGCTGCTTTCCGTTGATTGTTATGTTTGAGTGGATCAGTCGCTAAATGCATGTCACCATAAGTGTGTTTTCAAGTTTTCTTTAAGCCCCATGGCATTGAAGCATATGATTAACTTGATAGATCAGTAAAGGACATTTGAAATTCTGAGCAACCACATGCAAGTAGCCTAAGCAGCGATTATAATTCATGTATAAATTATATTAATTATAAATCCACAGTACATTTCCCAGTTCAAAGTCAGCATATCTTTCTATGGGCACATGTTGCTCATCAGCTGGTGCCCTTTGAGGATCATAATTAGCAGAGTGAATATACCTTAGCACTCTCACATCATCAGAGGCACATTATAGATGACGTCCGACTCTGTCAGCCACATACAGTCAACAGAGCAAATGTACTGAGAGCACTATTAGATCATTCCCAGTTGCACAGAGGAGCTGAAACATGTTAGGGATAACATTGACTTTGAACATGCCATCTAAGCGTAATTAGTAACAAGGGTGCACCATTAGCATACATAATATTGTTCACACAGTTTCCACTGGCATATTTACTTTAATAAAATTGCATTTGACTACATTAGACCTCAAGACATAGCTATTGAAATACCCACAATTATTTTATTAGATGATCTGTCTGAGAGAGACTAATAAATACAGTGTTGTGATGATATACTGAATACAATGCAGATTTTCTTACAATATCACTTTTTCAGGCTTAGCCAAGGTCCAAGTGTCCCATGTGATTTGGAAAGCAGTACTTTCTCATAAATGATTGATTTAGGGCAAAATCAAACTATTTTCAGTAGATCACTCTACCACCAGCCCTGCCCTCCCTGTAACTACTTTGTTCTCCCTTTTCCCATCATTATCCTTCCAACCAAGGGTCACCTTTTCACCATATGGATCCATTTGGATGCAGCCTAAATATGTCAAGTTATTGGCTATAAATACTAGGTTGGAATTAAAACCTGTTTGGGATAGGGGGCAGCATTTTCACATTCGGATGAAAAGCTTACCCAGAGTAAACTTCCTGCTACTCAGGCCCAGAAGCTAATATATGCATATTATTAGTAGTATTGGATAGAAAACACTCAGAAGTTTCTAAGACTGTTTGAATGATGTCTGTGAGTATAATATAACTCATATGGCAGGCGAAAACCTGAGAAAAATCCAACCAGGAAGTGGGAAATCTGAGGTTTGTAGTTTTTCAACTCATTGCCTATCGAATATACAGTGTCTATGGGGTCATATTGCACTTCCTAAGGCTTCCACTAGATGTCAACAGTCTTTAGAACCTTGTTTGAGGCTTCTACTGTGAAGTGGGGGCGAATGAGAGCTGAATCAACCAGAGGCCTGCCAGAGTGCCATGAGCTGATCACGAGCACACACGTGAGAGCGAACTGCGTTCCATTGCAATTCTAAAGACAAAGGAATTCTCCGGTTGGAACATTATGGAAGATTTATGTTAAAAACATCCTAAAGATTGATTCTATACATTGTTTGACATGTTTCTACGAACTGTAATATAACTTTTTGAACTTTTCGTCTGAACTTTCGCCTGGACTTGCCCGCGCCTCGTGAGTTTGGATTTGTTTATCAAACGCGCTAACAAAAGGAGGTATTTGGACATAAATTATGAACTTTATCGAACAAAACAAACATTTATTGTGGAACTGGGATTCCTGGGAGTGCATTCTGATGAAGATCATCAAAGGTAAGTGAATATTTATAACGCTATTTCTGACTTTTACTGACTCCACAACATGGCGGGTATCTGCATGCTTGTTTTTGTGTCTGAGCGCCGTACTCAGATTATTGCATGGTTAGCTTTTTCCGTAAAGCTTTTTTGAAATCTGACACCGCGGTTGCATTAAGGAAAAGTATATCTATAATTCTGTGCATAATACTTGTATCTTTAATCAAAGTTTATTATGAGTTTTCTGTAAATTGATGTGGCTCTCTGAAAATTCGCCGGATGTTTTCGAGGCACAACATTACTGACCATAAAGCGTCAATGTAAACTGCGATTTTTTGATATAAATATGAACTTTATCGAACAAAACATACATGTATTGTGTAACATGAAGTCCTATGAGTGCCATCTGATGAAGATCATCAAAGGTTAGTGACTAATTTTATCTATATTTCTGCTTTTTGTAACTCCTTTCTTTGGCTGGAAAATGGCTGTGTGTGTTTTTGTGACTAGGCTCTGACCTAACATAATCATATGGTGTGCTTTCGCTGTAAAGTATTTTTGAAATCGGACACGATGGGTAGATTAACAAGAAGTTAAGCTTTAATTTGTTGTATTGCACTTGTGAATGTATGAAAGTTACATATTTCAAAAAAATATTTTTGAATTTCGCCTTTTCAGCAGAATGTTGTCGAGGGGTTCCCTAGCCATATTAAAAGGCCTCTTCAGTGCGTTCCCTGTTGGCTTCTCTTCTCCATATGGTAGAGCCATATGATGGAGCCTGAACATGTGGCCATGCACAGTATGTACATGTTTGTGTAAAATTCCCCTGGTAACACGCTGCTATCATTTATGATTTGCTGTGTGGTGCAATACATCAGGCTGTGTGAGTGCAAGGTTGGGGCACTTTGACCATCTCTAGGCGAAATAAAAATAACAAACAGTCAATTTGTTTCTTGTCTTTTGCAGTCTCAGCAGAAATGCATCGTAATCTTTGCTTTGGTGTGCTGTTTCGCTGTCCTGGTGGCCTTGATCTTCTCGGCGGTGGATGTCTGGGGAGAGGATGAAGACGGTATAACAGAAGAGAACTGTAACAAGAACTGCAGGTGAGATATCTTCCAGCCATCACAATCTCTCAATTTCGAGATTATATTCATTTGCCTCTCTCTATACACTATAATAACACTGTTAATCAAGTATGTTATTTCAGCTGGATACATAAATACACTATACATACAAAAGTATGTGGACACCTCTTCAAATTAGTCGATTTGGCTGTTTCAGCCACACCCGTTGCTGACAGGTGTATAAAATCGAGCACACAGCCATGCAATCTCCACAGACAAACATTGGCAGTAGAATGACATTATTGAAGAGCTCCGTAAATTTCAATGTGGCACCGTCATAGGATGCCACCTTTCCAACAAGTAATTTCATAAAATTTCTGCCCTGCTAGTGCTGCCCCAGTCAACTGGAAGTGCTGTCCTGGTGATTTCGAAACGTCTAGAAGCAACAACGGCTCAGCCGCGAAGTGGTAGCCCACACAAGCTCACAGAACGTGACCGCCGAGGGCTGAAGTGCGTAGCACGTAAAAATCGTATGTCCTCGGTTGCAAGACTTACTATCGAGATCCAAACTGCCTCTGAAAGCAACGTCAACACAATAACTGTTCGTTGGCAGTTTCATAAAATGGGTTTCCAAGGCTGAGCAGGCACACACAAGCCTAAGATCACTATGCGCAATGCCAAGCGTCGGCTGGAGTGGTGTAAAACTCGCCGCCATTGGACTCTGGAGCAGTGGAAACGCAATCTCTAGAGTGATTAATCACACTTCACCATCTGGCAGTCCGTCGGACAAATCTGGATTTGGCGGATGCTTCCTGCCCCCACGCTTCCTGCCCCAGGAATAATGATCTGGGGCTGTTTTTCGGGCTAGGCCACTTAGTTCCAGTGAAGATAAATCTTTGTTTCAGCAGCACAATGCCCCTGTGCACAAAGCGAGGTCCATACAGAAATGGTTTGTCAAGATCAGTGTGGAAGAACTTGACTGGTCTGCAGAGAGCCCTGACCTCAACTCCATTGAACACCTTTGGGATCAATTGGAACGCCGACTGTGTGCCAGGCCTAATAGCTCAAAATTAGCGCCCAACCTCATTAATGTTCTTGTGGCTGAATGGAATGTTCCAACATTTAGTGGAAAGCCTTCCCAGAAGCTTAGAGGCTGTTATAGCAACAAAGGGGGGACCAGCTCCAAAGTAATGACCATGATTTTGGAATGAGATGTTCGACGAGCAGGTTTCCATATACTTTTGGTCATGTAGTGTACACTGTTCCCTTTGAATGCATTCCATTGCTAGCCCATCAACACGATACCGGCAATCAGGCTTGTGTGTATTTCAGCCAGATAAAAGAGTATAGGGAATGAATCCTCCAATTTCATGGTGCATGTAGCCATGTCTTCCTCTGCAGATTAATTTGAGGCAGGCAGGCACATGGTTGGTTATTACTCTATTGGACTCTACTCTCTGTACCATTAGTAAATCATCTGCCTGTGAGCACTGGCTCAGGTTGCTTGTTACCAGAATCTCTCTCCCTCTCCAGACATTTATCTGCGCCCTCAAGAGCAATCTGTCCGACATCTCTCTCCTCAATGAGGGTAGAAAGTGTAATTCCAACTTCTAAAGTTGAAATTGATTCTTGCTACTCTGTGGGGCCCCTGGGACTTGGAGACAAGAGAGAGAGGCATTTTTTCACACATCACCAAAAATATAAATTTATTGTCCTGGCATCATCAAAGGGCCAGGGTGGTATAGTCATTTCTCGCCACTAAGTCAAATAGAAATGCTCCTCCTGCGCTGATGCGTCTTAGCAGTGTGCCTAAATCACAAAACCACAGTGTTTGTTTCTGTTATGCAGATTTCCTTTAATCAGTATGCTCTCTAGAGTGGGATGAATCATGCTTGGTAAGCAAATACGCACTTCTAAAACGAGATGGCATTCTATTGGACTGCATCGATGACAGGGCACATCTGAAAGCATTGTATGAGGAATCATTTATCTTGAGCCATAGATTTGATTGTTTGAGGAATAGGAAAATCCACTGTGCTCATTCAGTTAGAGTGGACCTAGCTTAGTCCGCTAAGTCAGTCAGGTGTAGATAAAATCAATGACTTCTATCTCAAAATCCGGCATATGCAATTTTTTATGTCTCATAGGCCAATAGGCCTCACAGACCTTTGTGAGGCAGGGATCAAAGGCCAAGTTTACATAGGCCATGTAAACAGAATATTTTATCAAATGAAAATCTTGTGTGCAGATCAGAAAGCATAAACTACTGTGCTGCGTCAGACATTTTAACAGCTCAGGCCGCAGTGTGTCAGAGAGAAGCTCAGAATGATCAACATACTGTAGTGTTGCTTTCGACCTTATGACTCTTTGCAAGCTGTCAGTATTTGGAGCCACTGTTGATCGTGGCTACATCTCCATGCTGTCAACTTGGGCTAATTTAGGACGTCTTGCATTGCCTGATCCCATTGGCTCCAGTCTTAGCATCAATTGCCAGAGATTGTGAATGGCATGATGTTTAGAATGATTGGGGTTCTCTTAAAGATGAAATGTTGCTATGCCATGGTAGAGCTTAGTGAATGTAATGTACTGTAAGCAGTATGGGGGCTGATAGCATCTCTCTAGATCTCCTTCTCTTGTAAGAGTTACTTTTGCATGTGCTGATGTACATTTCATACTTTTCATACATATACTGTTTAAGCTCTTTTATTTCCCGATACCAGAAAATATGGCTTGAATGAGTAATGTCAAATTGTCAACCTATACCCAATTGTCAAACTGTTCACACTACAATACAAGGTGTATCAAACCATTCGTGCCTAACATCAACTAATGCATTATAATATTCTAATATGATATTCTACCTTACCACTTTAGGTTCATCTAAAGATTTCTTTGATGACAACATTATAGATAGCCACTAAGATGTGATCCTATTGTGCATTCCTCTATATGTCTAATTGCTGGTATTGAATGTCTGTTGACGAGGTACATATTGATCCAAGGCTGTGTAGTGGCAGGCTTGAAACCAAATACTGTAGTTTCCGGATGGTGATGGATCTAGAAAACCCTTACACTGGTATTATTTTACTGGAAGACCTTTGATGAGAATATATCTATGAAATTCACTGCTCCTGATACTGCAGTTGGATAACTATACTGTTGTGGGACCATAATGTGTTTGAATCTTATTTAAAAATGTTATTCTGGCTGTTGGGAGAGGAGCAAAGGTTCATGGGCAATGTTCCCTCTAAGCTGCTTGTGTGCGTGGGCACATAGCTCCCCGGGACTGCCGCGCAGAAGACACATCAACCCGCGCAGAGAAGTGCAGTTGAACTTTACTCAACTTTCTAGTTTTCCCCTTTAGTTAACACTATCAACGTTTCCCTATACTGTGGGAATTGTGATCGAATCAACACAATATTAGCCACTTTCAATGCAACATCCCGAAACAAAACGAATGATGCAAGATTTAGTATGCAAAACTAACTATGCAAGAGATTTTATTGTAGGCAGAGGCATAACCAATCAGAGCTGCAGTAGACCTACAGTATTTGCAAATAGACCCTTGCCATATATGGATCTGTGCCATTAACTTTGAACCTGACTATGTTTACAGCATGAGTGGCTGCAAGTAGATGCACTAGTTTTGAGATCAAAGCGAGAGCTGCATGTAGCCACATGAGCACATTTGTTCATATTCTTTTCTAGTAGGTGAGTTATTAGCCCAGTTATAGGTAATTTCTCAATGGGGGAGTGGTTGCTTGTTACAAGAGCACAAAATGTGTGCATTTCTAGCCATATTTGAAAAGCGAGTCAGGTAAAGAGATTTTTTTTGTCTTAAAGGGGCAGTGTTGTATTTTGAGACGGTCTTGAATAAGCTAAGTAGCCAATAGGCAGAGGGTAACACAATTTGTTTGATTCTCTGTAGTAAAGGTGTGCAGTGGTGTAAAGTAATTAAGTAAAAATACTTTAATGTGCTACTTAAGTAGTTTTGGGGGGTATCTGTACTTTACTATTTATATTTTTGCCAACTTTTACTTTTACTTCACTATATTCCTAAAGAAAATAATGTACTTTTTACTCCATACATTTTCCCTGACACCCAAAAGTACTCTTTACATTTTGACAGGAAAATGGTCCAATTCACACACTTATCAAGAGAACTTCCCTGGTCATCTCTACTGCATCTGATCTGGAGGACTCACTAAACACAAATGCTTTGTTTGTAAATTATGTCTGAGTGTGCCCCTTGCTATCCGTAAAAAAAATGGTGCCGTCTGCTTTGCTTAATATAAGGAATTAGAACTGGTATATACTTTTATTTTTACTTTTGATACTTAAGTACATTTGAGAAATTCCATTTAAGTATATTTAAAACCAAATATTTTTTTTTACTTTTACTCAAGTAGTATTTTACTGGGTGACTTTCACTTTTACTTGAGTCATTTTCTATTAAGGTATCTTTACTTTAACTCAAGTACCAGCAGCATACCACCCTACATACCACTGCTGGCTTGCTTCTGAAGCTAAGCAGGGTTGGTCCTGGTCAGTCCCTGGATGGGAGATCAGATGCTGCTGGAAGTGGTGTTGGAGGGCCAGTTATTATTATTACTATTGGATAGAAAACACTCTCAAGTTTCTAAAACCGTTTGAATTATATCTGTGAGTAAAACAGAACTTATTTTGCAGCATACTTCCTGTCAGAAAGTGAAAAATCCTGACTCTCTGAGGTCATTAAAGATCCCATGGCACTCATTGTAAAAGTATAGGTGTTAACCCTGGTGTCCTGGCTATATTCCCAATCTGGCCCTCAAACCATCACAGTCACCTAATAATCCCCAGTTTATAATTGGCTCATTCATCCCCTGTAACTATTCCCCAGGTTGTTGCTGTAAATGAGAATGTGTCCTCAGTCAACTTACCTGATAAAATGACAATTGAGTACCTTTTCCACCACTGATGATAATAATAAATTGTATTTCGTAGTGGTTTCTTGTATCAAACAACACATGTTTAGTCACCTCCTTGTCTGAAGGACAAGTGGATAAACAGGTTAATGCATGTTTTTTCCAAAAGTTTCATTGAACGTAGATCTACATTGAACACCACACATTGGCTGCTACTGTAGGCTGAATGATAGAAAAAGCTATTTCCATGTTAAAATGTTATGAGATGCATTTTCTCCATTGTTTTTGGTGGTAAGCCATTCTGATAGGCCTACATTATGATCAAATAGCCACAGTAGCCTACTCAGCCACTGTTATAACTGTAACTTAAAGCATGTACAGCTTCAGTTTCACAGTAAATGTGCACCAGAAGTTCCACCGAATTTTCACAATGTTCAAGTTTGCGCTCAGCAGACCTGAAATTTGCTCAGTACCCCAAAAGATTTGAGGGAACATTGTTCATGGATAATGAATGCTTGAGTTTGGAGTGAAAGTAGGAGCCATGCTCTTGGCTCATGTTATACTTTTGTCCCGTATAAGTTGTGTAGTACTCTGACATTAAACATCAAACACTGAAGTCACAGTAGTCTGGCTAACACCTCACTTTGAAAGTCTGGAATGGCTCTTCGATGTTGTCAGCATAATGTATATATATAATTAAGGGGTCTGCGCTGGTTGGCCCTCCTGTGTCTTTCTCACTCAACACCCACACACACAGCTACAGTACACAGCCCCAGAGTACTGCCCCCTTCCATACAATGGTTGGATTTTCAAATCCAAACAACGAGAGAACTCAACCCCTGAGGATTTTTTTCTACATTTGAGAGAACCAATCAAACCCATCGCACAATTTCTGAGAAAATATTGCATTAACAAACAGCCTTCTTTCCAGACCAGTGTGTCACACACAACTCACAGTTCTCCCTGCACTGTGAGTCACCTGGGTCACGTCAGCCAGGCTAAAGTCTCTAGTTTACATTGTTATCGGCCTTACAAATTAGTGGCTGCTGGTGATTCATTCAAGAAGAATGAGAGCTTACAAACTCCATGCTGGATTGTGGATTTTAATTTATTAGCTAGCTAGCTCAGTGAGTTTTGCCACGAGTACTATGGACAATGCTTTATGCACTCAATACTTTTTCCAATTGGTAGTTACAGTCTTGTCCAATCACTGCAACTCCCTTATGGACTCAGGAGAGGCGAAGGTTGAGAGCCATCCATTCTCTGAAACACAACCCTGCCAAGCCACACTGCTCACTTAACCCAGAAGCCAGCCACACCAATGTATTGGAGGAAACACGTACAACTGGCGACCGTGTTCGCGTGCATGCACCCGGCCCTCCACAGGAGTCCCTAGAGCGCAATGGGACAAGGACATCCCGGCCAGCCAAACCCTCCAGCTATCTAAACTTGAAGTAATCATGGTCAGCAGTAGTGAAAAGTAACTTGGTACACATGCAAACAGATGCTATCTTTTTTTGGTGGTGGGGGACTAAACCAAGAAAATAAGGTATTTCTCTGAAGGCAAGGCCCTATACGTACAATCAAATCAAATCAAATCAAATGTATTTATATAGCCCTTCTTACATCAGCTGATATCTCAAAGTGCTGTACAGAAACCCAGCCTAAAACCCCAAACAGCAAGCAATGCAGGTGTAGAAGCACGGTGGCTAGGAAAAACTCCCTAGAAAGGCCAAAACCTAGGAAGAAACCTAGAGAGGAACCAGGCTATGAGGGGTGGCCAGTCCTCTTCTGGCTGTGCCGGGTGGAGATTATAACAGAACATGGCCAAGATGTTCAAATGTTCATAAATGACCAGCATGGCCAAATAATAATAATCACAGTAGTTGTCGAGGGTGCAGCAAGTCAGCACCTCAGGAGTAAATGTCAGTTGGCTTTTCATAGCCGATCATTAAGAGTATCTCTACCGCTCCTGCGGTCTCTAGAGAGTTGATAACAGCAGGTCTGGGACAGGTAGCACGTCCGGTGAACAGGTCAGGGTTCCAAAGCCGCAGGCAGAACAGTTGAAACTGGAGCAGCAGCACGGCCAGGTGGACTGAGGACAGCAAGGAGTCATCATGCCAGGTAGTCCTGAGACATGGTCCTAGGGCTCAGGTCCTCCGAGAGAGAGAAAGAAAGAGAGAAAGAGAGAATTAGAGAGAGCATACTTACATTCACACAGGACACCGGATAAGACAGGAGAAGTACTCCAGATATAACAAACTGACCCTAGCCCCCCGACAAATAAACTAATGCAGCATAAATACTGAAGGCTGAGACAGGAGGGGTCAGGAGACACTGGCCCCATCCGATGATACCCCCCCCGGACAGGGCCAAACAGGAAGGATATAACCCCACCCACTTTGCCAAAGCACAGCCCCCACACCACTAGAGGGATATCTTCAACCACCAACTTACCATCCTGAGACGTAGAGCATTGCAGTAGTCTAACCTAGAAGTAACAAAAGCATGGATACATTTTTCTGCATCATTTTTGGACCGAAAGTTTCTGATTTTTGCAATGTTACGTAGATGGAAAAAAGCTGTCCTTGAAACAGTCTTGATATGTTCGTCCAAAGAGAGATCAGGGTCCAGAGTAACGCCGAGGTCCTTCACAGTTTTATTTGAGACGACTTTACAACCATCAAGATTAATTGTCAGATTCAACAGAAGATCTCTTTGTTTCTTGGGACCTAGAACAAGCATCTCTGTTTTGTCCGAGTTTAAAAGTAGAAAGTGAAGGCTGCAGCCCAACTTGATGTACTCACCCATGTAGTAGACAAATTTCAGTCAGCGGTAGCCTTTCTGACACACACTAACTTAAAAAGAAACACTAATGTTCATTCCCTTGAGCACCCCTCTAGATCTGCCTCATACAGGACAACTCCCCTGTGCGAGCGTACCAGAGCTGACCGCTGCGGGACGTGCCACCACAGGAGGTTGGTTGCACCTTAATTGGGGAGGACGGGCTCGTGGTAATGGCTGGAGCGGAATAGGTGGAATGGTATCAAATACATCAAACACATGGTTTGATGCCATTCCATTCGCTATGCTCCAGCCATTCTTATGAGCCGTTCTCCCCTCAGCAGCCTCCACTAGGTGCTACAGCCATCGCCACCAAGAGGTTTACCCAGTCGACAAGTTCTACCCGAGAAGACGACCGCCATCACCTAGCCCGTACGACAGCCATGTCGTTTCCCCAGCTGCAGCACATATGACAGGCAAAGTCACAGAGGAGAGCAGACTTCGAGACACCACTCTCTAACACCATCGTGTACACGCCATGCACACACACTTTACAGACACAAAGGTACAGGTAAACAAACTGTAGCTGGATATGACAGCTGATCTTCAACTGCCTGTCCTGTGGCCAATCAACGAAAAAGCGAACAATGTCAAATGCTACTGTGCAGATCCACACAGTCATGCTGTCCCCCACTGGACTTTGGGCAGTCCCCATTACCGGGGCACAGGCTGGTTACATTGTCTAACCATTTCAGAGACTTTGGTGTGAAGTACACAAATACAAATGTACAAAAAGACTGAAAGACAAAACAAGCACTTATGTTCTATGCTGTTACGTGACTATAGAAATTAAGCTACATTGTTCCCAAATTTGACAGTTTTCTACATTGCTGTTCTGAAACATGGAAGTTTATTTTCCTACGGTAAGAGTACTATGGGACCTTTATTGTGACAACATCATGTGTGGGAATCTTATTTTGAAATGTTATTCTGGCTCTTGGAAGAGGAGCAAAAGTTCATGGGTAATTCTTCCATGGGAGAAGGAACCACACTCTTGCCTAATTTTTCTACATTTACGTCATTTAGCAGACACTCTTATCCAGAGCAACTTCCAGTATTTTATTTGGGGGGGGGGGGGAGTGCATACTGCTCCCCTGTGGGAATCAAACCCACAACCCTGGCGTTGCAAGCACCATGCTCTACCAACTGAGCCACATGGGATCTTGTCACATATAAATTGTGTAGCACTCCGACATTAAACATTGAGTCTAACGCTGAAGTCGCAGTGTCCCTGGTTAACATTCTTATCACTGGCCTTACACTATGTTTATGTACTTCATACGTGACATTATACATGTAAGTCCCCACAAAAATATTATTTTCATGTCATATAGTGTATAATGAATCAAGGGGCATAAGCACAGTTTGTCAAACATGTATTTTTGGCTACTGAGTACCAGTGCAATCAGTCTCATAGGCAGTCGGTCTATGCACCCAGTGCCCTATAAATTAACGATCTGTTTATTTTTTCTGGCAGACCTTCAGTCGGTAGCATCCAAGACACTCTACCTTGGTCATGTACTATACAGTAACCAGACAGTCTCAAAGTTCTGCCAGCATCTGGAGTGTGAATGAATGAATTGTCTAAGCCACAGCAGTATTGTAACTCAACGAAGCCCCAGGGTCAGGCCCAGGCCGTGATATTCTTACATTTTATTTGGGAAATGTATCCTAATTTCTCTGTATTTGAGTTATTTCTCAACAATATATCAGAGACATTTCTAATTGCATTACAATAATGCATAATAACAATAACTTTTTATGACTTTTATGACAAGCATATCTAGTCATTCATCATGCAGTTCCTTCAGAAAGTATTCAAAGCCCTTGACTTTTTCCACATTTTCTTGTGTTATAGCCTGAATTAAAAATGGATTAAATTGAGATTTTGTGTAACTGGCCTACACACAATACCCCATAACGTCAAAGTGTAATTATGTTTATTTTTATTTTTAAATGTATGAATTAAAAATGAAAAGCTGAGATGTCTTGAGTCAATAAGTAGTCAACCCCTTTGTTATATCAAGTATAAATAAGTTCAGGAGTAAACATGTGCTTAAAAAGTCACATAATAAGTTGTGTAGACTCACTGTGTGCAATAATAGTGTTTAACATGATTTTTGAATGACTAATCTCTGTACCCCACACATAAAATTATCTGTAAGGTCCCTCAGTCGAGCAGTGAATTTCAAACACAGATTCAACTACAAAGACCAGGGATGTTTTCCAATGCCTCGCAAAGAAGGGCACCTATTGGTGGATGGGTAAAAAATAAGAAAGCAGACATTGAATATTCCCTTGAGCACGGTGAAGTTATTAATTACACTTTGGATGGTGTAGATCAATACACCCAGTCACAACAACTACAAAGGTACAGGTGTCCTTCCAAACTCAGTTGCCGGAGAGGAAGGAAACGACTCAGGGATTTCACCATGAGGCCAGAGTTTAATTGCAGTGATAAGAGAGAACTGAGGATGGATCAACAACATTGTAGTTACTCCATAATACTAACCTAAATGACAGAGTGAAAAGAAGGAAGCCTGTACAGAATACAAATATTCCAAAACATGCATCCTGTTTGCAATAAGGCATTAAAGTAAAACTGCAAAAAATGTGGCAAAGAAATTAACTTTATTTCCTGAAATCAAAATGTTATGTTTGGGGTAAATCTAACACATTACTGAGTACCACTCTTCATAATTTCAAGCATGGTGGTGGCTGCATCATGTTATGGGTATGCTTGTCATCGGCAAGAACTAGGGAATTTTTTAGGATAAAAAGAAACGGAATGGAGCTAAGCACAGGCAAAATCTGATTGTCTGCTTTCCAATAAACACAGGGAGACAAATTCACCTTTCAGCAGGACATTGACCTTAAACACAAGGTCAAATATACACTGGAGTTGCTTACCAAGACAACATTGAATGTCCCTGAGTGGCCTAGTTATAGTTTTTACTGAAATCAGATTGAAAATCTATGGGAAGACATGAAAATGGCTGTCTAGCAATGATCAACAACCTACTTGTCAGAGCTTGAAGAATTTTTAAAATAATAATGTGCAAATATTGTACAAAAATCTTAGTGACTTTCCCAGAAAGACTCAAAGCTGTAATAGTGGCCAAAGGTGATTCTAACATGTATTCACTCAGGGGTGTGAATACTTACGTAAACTAGATATTTCTGTATTTCTAAAAACATGCTTTCACTTTGTCATTATGAGGTATGGTCTGTAGATGGGTAGGATTTTTTAAAAATGTAATCCATTTTGATTTCACACTGTAACACAACAAAATGTGTTATAAGTCAAGCGTTATGAATACTTTCTGAAAGCACTGTACATGGGTAACATTCACAGAGCCTTGGATGCTGCTATCAAAATAGCTTCTACCATTTAACATGGCAGTCTGCTCCAGTCTGCTCCAGCAAAAACAGGTTTTTAGACATTATTTACCTAAGTATTCAGACACTTTGCTCTGAGACTCAAAATTGAGCTCAGGTGCATCCTGTTTCCATTGATCATCCTTGATGTTTCTACAACTTCACTGGAGTCCACCTGTGGTAAATTCAATTGATTGGACATGATTTGGCAAGGCACACGCCTGTCTATATAAGGTGCATGTCAGAGCAAAAACCAAGCCATGAGGTCGAAGGAATTGTCCGTAGTGCTCCGAGACAGGATTGGGTCGAGGCACAGATCTGGGGAAGGGTACCGAAAACTTTCTGCAGCATTGAAGGTCCCCAAGAACACAGTGGCCTCCATCATTCTTAAATGGAAGAAGTGTGGCACCACCAAGACTTCCTAGAGCTGGCCGCCCGGCCAAACTGAGCAATCGGGGTAGAAGGGCCTTGGTCAAGGAGGTGACCAAGAACCCGATGGTCACTCTGACAGAGCTCCAGAGTTCCACTGTGGAGATGGGAGAACCTTCCAGAAGGACAACCATCTCTGCAGCACTCCACCAACCAGGCCCTTATGGTAGAGTGGCCAGATGGAAGCCACTCCTCAGTAAAAGGCACATGACAGCCCACTTGGAGTTTACCAAAAGGCACCTAAAGGACTCTGACCATGAGAAACAAGATTCTCTGGTCTGATGAAACCAAGATTGAACTCTTTGGCCTGAATGCCAAGTGTCATGTCTGGAGGACACCTGGCACTATCCCTACGGTGAAGCATGGTGGTGGCACCAACTCAACAAATACAGGTGTGCCAAACATGTAGCGTCATACCCAAGAAGACTCAAGGCTGTAATCGCTGCCAAAGGTGCTTCAACAAAGTACTGAGTAAAGGGTCTGAATACTTATGTAAATGTAGTTTTTAAGTTTGTTATTTTTTATGAATTTGCAACAAATTCTAAAAAACTGTTTTTGTTTGTCACTATGGGGTATCCAATTTAGAATAAGGTTGTAACATAAAATGTTGAAAAAGTCAATGGGTCTGAATACTTTCCAGATGCACTGTACGTGAATTATGGATCCTCCACCTGCAGTCCAAATAACACACATGGCTGCACATGGGGAGTGTTGGGTAATTCGCACAGACTGTGAATAAATCAATGGACTGCCTTAGTGCAGAAACAAATGTTCTTCTTATTCTCATTTTACACTAACGTGCTTGCTGTCTACAGGCATATAGAATCCCCATGCATGATTTTCTGAGGGAAATGGGTTGTGTTTATTGTTTTTTATTAAGATTACGTGTTCCCCTTACCTAGTTTTCCATTTCCCTGCTTTTTTCATTATGTGATAGTTATTATGAGCTATCTGTCCTATTTGCTGTGGTGCCCCTTTCGTATTTCTAATTCTAGTGGTAAATAATGCATGGAGTGATAATGCATGCTATTTTCAGTGTTTGTTTATTGCATGTTATTGCATTTGGCAATACATGTTTTAGAGATTGAAAGCTAGCAGAATAATCTACAATACTTTGTTGATCCTGACCTAAATCAATCCAAGTTCATTTCACATACATTTATTTGACTACCATGCTCTTTGGGATATGTTGTGCTTTCATTATGGAACATTTGAACAGCTCAGTGTCCTTACCTTACCATATTCTTCATCTTTCTCCAACATCGTGACCTGAATAAAGTGGTTAGTCAGTAAGTCAATGTTTCTGTCTCATCACCTGTCAGTTCGGTTGTGCAGCACTGACAATATTCCATCAGCTTGCTGAATCAACCAGGGCCAGGAAATGAATTGTTGTCTGCGTTCACCATTATTACTATATCATTACTGCTTTATATGATTTACTGTGTTTTCCTCCCATATTGAACCAATTCCCAGCATGAAGAATGTGTGCTCAGCATTGGATCGGTATGAATCAATGACCTGGCAAGATAAAGCAGGAGCCATTCAGGCTTGATATAGCATGCAGTGTGTCTAAAGTACTCATCCTGACACATTAAATCCAATATGTTTACCTGCCGGGCTAGAATGGGGTTTTAAACATTAAGGACAGCAGGGAACAATTCTTTGTCACCCAAATGACACAATAGCTGGACTGAACTTTCTTGGAAAATGTGGCACATTCTTGGAAGATTGCGTTAAATTAGCTATGATCAATTAGTTATGATGTTTTTGTGGCATAGCACACAGTTTGACGTGCATTGTGCTGCCTATGCATATTAAAATAGATACTTTGGTGTCGGTTAGGACTGTGTTGCGTGTTTGTTGTCAGGTTGCCTGTTTCAATAAGGCCTGGATAAATTACTGGAGACACAATAGAAACAAGTACATAAAGTGTTTCTGAAATGTATCGGTGGGGTAAAGAAAAACTACGACCTGGGTTCAAATTCTTTAAAATACTTTAACTGTAATTAATTGAGCTTAACTGGTGCAATGGAACTAATGGAATAATCCCAAAACTGCAAACCCTGTCCATCCAAGCAGACTGAATCTACTGCTTGAAGTATTTCAAAGAAAACAAGTACTATTTGAACCCAGGCTTGATGACTGACTATTGGTCTTCGGACTTCACTGGCTGGGTATAGAAATCTTTTTGCCATTAATGTCTCATTTCCATTACATTTATGATACTAAAATTCACTTTACTTGAAAGCATATGGGGAGAATGATGCCCTTGAAAATGTATTAAAGTTCAGTAAGAACTCTGCCATGGTGTTCTTGTTAGAAGGCAGTTCAGCCACTCTTCTATTCACCCCTAAAATCTATCTCAGTGATAATGCCCAGACGGAAAGTGTTCTCAATCTCAAACATAGTGCAGGAGGTAATCATAGGTGAAAGTCAATGAAAATAATCAAATTTTTACAACCTTCCTTGGCAGCTGCACAAGTTACGGATGATTCTGTGGCTAATACAGACGGACATAATTGGCTCTTGAAGACTCAAACTACACATCAATGTGCTGTAAATTCATCTGTTAGAAAGAACCTTTTGGGGGATTATTTAATGAAACTTCTCTGGCTTTCAGGTCTTTTTCATTACAAACCTGAAAAACAGCCATTTGTCTTTATTACATGGGATGTTTTTCACTCTTTTACAATCACAGGGTAGTGCTTGTGGAGAATATTCCAGAAGATGTCACCTTCTCTGAGAATGGTACGGCCCACCTCAACCTCTCTGCTGGGCTGCACAGCCTACTGGACCTGGCCGTGGCTGGTCGTTCTGTGGAGATTGTGTCACCACAATGGAACCTGAACTCATCTGACACTGAATCAAGCTTCCTACCATCTTCTAGGCAGGTAAGCACAACAACCAATCAGGTAGGCCCCCAGGCCAAGTGAGTCATTAGAAGGGGTCGATTGGCCATCTGGCAATTCTGGCAAGTGCCAGATGTCCGAACCGTACATTTACTGTTGGATGAATACATGGCTACTAGCAGTGGGTATTATATTTATCTATTATATTTAGTTAGAGATCTAGTTAATGTGTTGAACCACATGTTTTATTTGCATATGATATTAGTTAGTGCACATAAAGATGTATGTAATTAATCTCTATTGAACCTGAATTATTTTTCTCCTATTTTCACATTAAAATATAGCAACTATAGTCTAATTGTCAATTGTCTTGCCATTCACTGGTACGTGGGTTATCACACCTAGCCATAATGCTTACTTTACGTTGCAGTGTTACTAATGGTCTTTTTCTTGTCAGCAAAACCAGATGCTCATAACTGTTCTTTGACCTAGAATACAAATGACATATTTTTCACCTTATTCCACCTGCTTTGACTTGCTTTCTATGAGAAGCTTCAAAGATCAGCCAGTGAAAATCTCACTTTTAAACGTTCATATTCTGTTAACTAATACCCAAATAATGTTGTTGACTCATCCTATACCTGTATGTGGCCAATGCATACATTGGAGAGAAAAAAAACTCTAAAATATCCCCACCTCAATCTTTTATCTCAAACAGACTGTTTAAAAAATGCTTGCTGTATGATGTCATCCTCCTGAGGGGGATGAACTGGCCAATCAGCAGTCTAGAGGAGGATGAGCTGGCCAATCAGCGGTCTACACGTGTGAATATTTTTTATGACCGGTATACGCCCACACCATTCTGTTGTTTGGGGTACGCAGCACCATTCCAACACAGAAAAGCTGATTTTTAACATGCTTAATTAAAAACATTGGGAAAGAAAACGTTTTCACTCATATTGTAAATAAGTAGAGGTCCTATTTCATAGAAATCTGGAAACACTGGACAGTTACATTAAGCCCAGTCTTATCCATACCTCACACATTGTATTTATAGACATATGCAGGCTAGGTATGTCCTCTTTCTGCCAGAATGTGCCATTAGTAGTCCTAGGTTGCAGGCAAAGCTGAGCCCATCCACTGTGTTGGCACACAGGCAGACTCCAAAACAGCTGACAGCCATTAGCACCCAAACAGCCCTGCTTATACTGAGGTTAAACTTACACTTGGGTTTGGCTAAAATGGCAGCCTTGAGTTTTGGACAGCCCCTTGTATCTACCCACTGGTGTTTAGTTAAACTGAACAAAAATATAAATGCAACATGTAACAATTTCAAAGATTTTACTGAGTTACAATTCATAGAAGGACATCTGTCAATTGAAATAAATTCATTCGGCCCTAATCTATGGATTTTACATGATTGGGAATATGCATCTGTTCGTCACCAATGTCTTTAAAAAAAAGGTAGGAGCGTGGATCAGAAATCCAGTCAGTATCTGGTGTGACCACAATTTGCCTCATGCAGCGCAACAAATCTCCTTTGCATAGAGTTGATCACGCTGTTGATTGTGGCCTGTGGAAAGTTGTCCCACTCCTCTTCAATAGCTGTGTGAAGTTGTTGGATATTGGCAGAAACTGGAACACGCTGTTGTACATGTCGATCCAGAGCATCCAAACAGGCTCAATGGGTGACATGTCTGGTGAGTATGCATGCCATGGAAGAAATGGGACATTTTCAGCTTCCAGGAATTGTGTACAGATCCTTGTGACATGGGGCCATGCATTATGATGCATGACAATGGGCCTCAGGATCTCGCCACTGTATCTCTGTGCATTCAAATTGCCATAGATAAAATGCAATTGTGTTTTTTTGTCTGTAGCTTCAGCTTGCCCATACCATAACCCCACCGCCACCATGGGGCACTCTGCTCACAACATTGACATCAACAAACCGCTGGCCCACACGACCCCATACACGCTGTCTGCCATCTGCCCGGTACAGTTGAAACCGAGATTCATCTGTGAAGAGCACTCTTCTCCAGCGTGCCAGTGGCCATCGAAGGTGAGCATTTGCCCACTGAAGTCGGTTACGACTCCGAACTGCAGTCAAGTCAAGACCCTGGTGAGGACGACGAGCACACACATGAGCTTTCCTGAGACAGTTTCTGACAGTTTGTGCTGAAATTCTTCAGTTGTGCAAACTCACAGTTTCATCAGCTGTCCGGGTGGCTGGTCTCAAACAATCCCGCAAGTGTAGAAGCCGGATATGGAGGTCCTGGGCTGGCGAAGTTACATGTGGTCTGCAGTTGTGAGGCCGGTTGGACTTACTGCCAAATTCTCTGAAACGACGTTGGAGGCAGTTCATGGTAGACAAATGAACATTCAATTCTCTGTCAACAGCTCTGCTGGACATTCCTGCAGTCAGCATGTCAATTGCACGCTCCCTGTGGTATTGTGTTGTGTGACGAAACTACATTTTAGAGTGGCCTTTTATTGTCCCCAGCACACAGTTAACCTGTGTAATGATCATGCATTTTAATCAGTTTCTTGATATGCCACACCTGTCAGGAGAATGGATTATCGGTGCAAAGGAGAAATGCTCACTAACAGGGATGTAAACAAATTTGTGCACAACATTTTAAAGAAATAAGCTTTATGTGCATAGAGAACATTTCTGGGATCTTTTATTTTAGCTCATGAAACAACACTTTACGTTTTTATTTTTTGTTCAGTGTAATTAGTGTCATGCCTAATTGCTCGCCTTGGCAGTTTGACCCGAAAAGGTGCCTCCAGGCTATGCAAAACTAATCGCTTTAGCCTGCAGCAATTGTTTCCTGTGCTCCACTGAAATGAAACCTCAGTTTAAAAATGGACAGGGGACCTGAATGTGTAACATGTTATTTCAGAGCATGGCTATGCTTTATGCTCCCTGAATGTGTATACTCATGTGTAGTGGTATATCCCTGAATGTGTATCCTCATGTGTAGGGGTATATCTCTGAATGTGTATCCTCATGTGTAGGGGTATATCCCTGAATGTGTATCCTCATGTGTAGGGGTATATCCCTGAATGTGTATCCTCATGTGTAGCGGTATATCCCTGAATGTGTATCCTCATGTGTAGGGGTATATCTCTGAATGTGTATCCTCATGTGTAGGGGTATATCTCTGAATGTGTATCCTCATGTGTAGCGGTATATCCCTGAATGTGTATCCTCATGTGTAGGGGTATATCCCTGAATGTGTATACTCATGTGGAGGGGTATATCCCTGAATGTGTATACTCATGTGTAGGGGTATATCCCTGAATGTGTATCCTCATGTGTAGGGGTATATCCCTGAATGTGTATCCTCATGTGTAGCGGTATATCCCTGAATGTGTATCCTCATGTGTAGGGGTATATCCCTGAATGTGTATACTCATGTGGAGGGGTATATCCCTGAATGTGTATACTCATGTGTAGGGGTATATCCATGAATGACGATTCGGAGAATTGGACACTGCTCGTATGTAATTTTCCCACCATGTTAGGAATTTTCGAAACATCCCCTATAAAACACATCCAGTACACACCAGAATGTGATGACCTATGATGATGCTATTGATTGTGTTCTTGCTTACAGGGTCAGGCTTTGCTGCAAAGACTGCAGGGGCTGAAGAAGAAGGGAGTCAATTTGAAGATAGCTAGTGGAATGATCGACTCTGTAGAGCTCAAGAGCCTCTCTCGTCTGAGTGAGTCATGATGTAACCCACAACAACAGAGTTACAGCTACATTTACTTTCCATATACAGTACCAGTCAAAAGTTTGGACAAACCAACTCATTCCAGGATTTTTCTTTATTTTTACTATTTTCTTAATTCGTTTGAGCCAATCAGTTGTGTTGTGACAAGGTAGGGGTGGTATGCAGAAGATAGCCCTATTTGGTAAGAGACCAAGTCCATATTATGGCAAGAACAGCTCAAATAAGCAAAGATAAATGTGCAGTCGCAAAAACCATCAAGCGCTATGATGAAACTTGCTCTCATGAGGCCCGCCACAGGAAAGGAAGACCCAGAGTTACCTCTACTGCAGAGGATAAGTTCATTAGAGTTACCAACCTCAGAAAGTGCAGCCCAAATAAATGCTTCAGGCTGTGTAAAGGCTTTTCGACCAAGAAGGAGAGTGATGGAGTGCTGCATCAGATGACCTGGCCTCCACAATCACCCAACCTCAACTCAATTGAGATGGTTTTGGATGAGTTGGACCGCAGCATGAAGGAAAAGCAGCCAACAAGTGCTCAGCATATGTGGGAACTCCTTCAAGACTGTTGGAAAAGCATTCCATGTGAAGCTGGTTGAAAGATTCCCAAGAGTGTGCAAAGCTGTTATCAAGGCAAAGGGTGGCTACATGGTGGCTACAATATATTTGGATTTGTTTTACACTTTTTTGGTTACTACATGATTCAAATGTGTTATTTCATAGTTTTGATGTCTTCACTATTATTCTACAATGTAGAAAATAGTAAAAAATAAAGAAAAACACTTGAATGAGTAGGTGTGTCCAAACTTTTAACTGGTACTGTATATTGCCACTTTTTATAGAAAATACTGTGTTATGCTGGTGAATGAGGACCCAAAAGCGACGTAATAGAAACAGAGTCTTTATTCCAGTCTTAAACAAACAATGATTCTCCTGGATATTATCAAAGGTAAATCCAAAACAGGAAACTGAAATCCTCTCGTCAGAAGAGAGGAACGACTGGAGACGCGACCACAGACTGCAGGTCGCTTCAGGAAGGCACAGGCCGTAGCTGACATAGACACCTGCTCACACGCAGCATCTGAAGAAGGCAAAAACACGACAGGGCGGAACAAGGACACAGAACAGCAAACATCAAACAAGAATCCGACAAGGACAGAAGCGGAAGACAGAGGGAGAAATAGGGACTCTAATCAGAGGGTAAAATAGGGGACAGGTGTGAAAGAGTAAATGAGGTAGTTAGGAGAATGGGAAACAGCTGGGAGCAGGAACGGAACGATAGAGAGAGAGAGCGAGAGAGGGAGAGAGGGAGGGGGAGAGAGAGGGATAGAAAGAGGGAAAGAACCTAATAAGACCAGCAGAGGGAAGCACAGGGACAAGACATGATGATCAATGACAAAACATGACAGTACCCCCCCACTCACCGAGCGCCTCCTGGCGCACTCGAGGAGGAACCCTGGCGGCAACGGAGGAAATCATCAATCAACGAACGGTCCAGCACGTCCCGAGATGGAACCCAACTCCTCTCCTCAGGACCGTAACCCTCCCAATCCACTAAGTACTGGTGACCACGTCCCCGAGAACGCATGTCCATGATCTTCCGTACCTTGTAAATAGGTGCGCCCTCGACAAGGACGGGGGGGGGGGAGGGAAGACGAACGGGGGCGCGAAGAAAAGGCTTGACACAGGAGACATGGAAGACAGGGTGGACGCGACGAAGATGTCGCGGAAGAAGCAGTCGCACAGCGACAGGATTGACGACCTGAGAGACACGGAACGGACCAATGAACCGCGGAGTCAACTTGCGAGAAGCTGTCGTAAGGGGAAGGTTACGAGTGGAAAGCCACACTCTCTGACCGCGACAATACCTAGGGCTCTTAATCCTACGTTTGTTGGCGGCTCTCACAGTCTGCGCCCTGTAACGGCAAAGTGCAGACCTGACCCTCCTCCAGGTGCGCTCACAACGTTGGACAAAAGCCTGAGCGGAGGGAACGCTGGACTCGGCGAGCTGGGACGAGAACAGAGGAGGCTGGTACCCAAGACTACTCTGAAACGGAGATAGCCCGGTAGCAGACGAAGGAAGCGAGTTGTGAGCGTATTCTGCCCAGGGGAGCTGTTCTGCCCAAGACGCAGGGTTTCGAAAAGAAAGGCTGCGTAATATGCGACCAATCGACTGATTGGCCCTTTCTGCTTGACCGTTAGACTGGGGATGAAACCCGGAAGAGAGACTGACGGAAGCACCAATCAAACGACAGAACTCCCTCCAAAACTGTGACGTGAATTGCGGGCCTCTGTCTGAAACGGCGTCTAACGGGAGGCCATGAATTCTGAACACATTCTCAATGATGATTTGTGCCGTCTCCTTAGCGGAAGGAAGCTTAGCGAGGGGAATGAAATGTGCCGCCTTAGAGAACCTATCGACAACCGTAAGAATCACAGTCTTCCCCGCAGACGAAGGCAGACCGGTAATAAAGTCTAAGGCGATGTGAGACCATGGTCGAGAAGGAATGGGAAGCGGTCTGAGACGACCGGCAGGAGGAGAGTTACCTGACTTAGTCTGCGCGCAGTCCGAACAAGCATCCACGAAACGGCGCGTGTCACGCTCCTGAGTAGGCCACCAAAACCGCTGGCGAATAGAAGCAAGCGTACCCCGAACGCCGGGGTGGCCAGCTAACTTGGCAGAGTGAGCCCACTGAAGAACAGCCAGACGAGTAGAGACAGGAACGAACAGAAGGTTACTAGGACAAGCGCGCGGCGACGCAGTGTGAGTGAGTGCTTGCTTTACCTGTCTCTCAATTCCCCAGACAGTCAACCCGACAACACGCCCCTCAGGGAGAATCCCCTCGGGGTCGGTAGAAGCCACAGAAGAACTAAAGAGACGGGATAAGGCATCAGGCTTGGTGTTCTTATTTCCCGGGCGATAAGAAATCACGAACTCGAAACGAGCGAAAAACAACGCCCAACGAGCTTGACGTGCATTAAGTCGTTTGGCAGAACGGATGTACTCAAGGTTCTTATGGTCAGTCCAAACGACAAAAGGGACGGTCGCCCCCTCCAACCACTGTCGCCATTCGCCTAGGGCTAAGCGGATGGCGAGCAGTTCGCGGTTACCCACATCATAGTTGCGTTCCGATGGCGATAGGCGATGAGAAAAATAAGCGCAAGGATGGACCTTATCGTCAGACTGGAAGCGCTGGGACAGAATGGCTCCCACGCCCACCTCTGAAGCGTCAACCTCGACAATAAATTGTTTAGTGACGTCAGGAGTAACAAGGATAGGAGCGGATGTAAAACGCTTCTTGAGGAGATCAAAAGCTCCCTGGGCGGAACCGGACCACTTAAAGCACGTCTTGACAGAAGTCAGAGCTGTGAGAGGAGCAGCCACTTGACCGAAATTACGAATGAAACGCCGATAGAAATTAGCGAAACCGAGAAAGCGCTGCAACTCGACACGTGACTTAGGAACGGGCCAATCGCTGACAGCCTGGACCTTAGCGGGATCCATCTGAATGCCTTCAGCGGAAATAACAGAACCGAGAAATGTGACAGAGGAGACATGAAAGGCGCACTTCTCAGCCTTCACGTAGAGACAATTCTCTAAAAGGCGCTGGAGTACACGTCGAACGTGCTGAACATGAATCTCGAGTGACGGTGAAAAAATCAGGATATCGTCAAGGTAAACGAAAACAAAGATGTTCAGCATGTCTCTCAGTACATCATTAACTAATGCCTGAAAGACAGCTGGAGCATTAGCGAGACCGAACGGCAGAACCCGGTATTCAAAATGCCCTAACGGAGTGTTAAACGCCGTTTTCCACTCGTCCCCCTCTCTGATGCGCACGAGATGGTAAGCGTTACGAAGGTCCAACTTAGTAAAGAACCTGGCTCCCTGCAGAATCTCGAAGGCTGACGACATAAGGGGAAGCGGATAACGATTCTTAACCGTTATGTCATTCAACCCTCGATAATCCACGCAGGGGCGCAGAGTACCGTCCTTCTTCTTAACAAAAAAAAACCCCGCTCCGGCGGGAGAGGAAGAAGGCACCACGGTACCGGCGTCGAGAGAAACAGACAGATAATCCTCGAGAGCCTTACGTTCGGGAGCCGACAGAGAGTATAGTCTACCCCGAGGAGGAGTGGTCCCCGGAAGGAGATCAATACAACAATCATACGACCGGTGAGGAGGAAGAGAGTTGGCTCTGGACCGACTGAAGACCGTGCGCAGATCATGATATTCCTCCGGCACTCCTGTCAAATCACCAGGTTCCTCCTGAGAAGAGGGGACAGAAGAAACAGGAGGGATAGCAGACATTAAACACTTCACATGACAAGAAACGTTCCAGGATAGGATAGAATTACTAGACCAATTAATAGAAGGATTATGACATACTAGCCAGGGATGACCCAAAACAACAGGTGTAAAAGGTGAACGAAAAATCAAAAAGGAAATGGTCTCACTGTGGTTACCAGATACTGTGAGGGTTAAAGGTAGTGTCTCACATCTGATACTGGGGAGAAGACTACCATCTAAGGCGAACATGGGCGTGGGCTTCCCTAACTGTCTGAGAGGAATGTCATGTTTCCGAGCCCATGCTTCGTCCATAAAACAACCCTCAGCCCCAGAGTCTATCAAGGCACTGCAGGAAGCAGCCGAACCGGTCCAGCGTAGATGGACCGACAAGGTAGTACAGGATCTTGATGGAGAGACCTGAGTAGTAGCGCTCACCAGTAGCCCTCCGCTTACTGATGAGCTCTGGCCTTTTACTGGACATGACATGACAAAATGTCCAGCAGAACCGCAATAGAGGCAAAGGCGGTTGGTGATTCTCCGTTCCCTCTCCTTAGTCGAGATGCGAATACCTCCCAGCTGCATGGGCTCAGTCTCTGAGCCGGTGGGAGGAGATGGTTGAGATGCGGAGAGGGGGAACACCGTTAACGCGAGCTCTCTTCCACGAGCTCGGTGACGAAGATCTACCCGTCGTTCTATGCGGATGGCGAGTGCAATCAAAGAGTCCACGCTGGAAGGAACCTCCCGGGAGAGAATCTCATCCTTAACCTCAGCGTGGAGTCCCTCCAGAAAACGAGCGAGCAACGCCGGCTCGTTCCAGTCACTGGAGGCAGCAAGAGTGCGAAACTCTATAGAGTAATCCGTTATGGATCGATCACCTTGACATAGGGAAGCCAGGGCCCTGGAAGCCTCCTTCCCAAAAACTGAACGATCAAAAACCCGTATCATCTCCTCTTTAAAGTTCTGATAATCGTTAGAACACTCATCCCTTGCCTCCCAGATAGCTGTGCCCCACTCCCGAGCCCGACCAGTAAGGAGTGATATGACGTAAGCGATCCGAGCTCTCTCTCTTGAGTATGTGTTGGGCTGGAGAGAGAACACAATATCACACTGGGTGAGAAAGGAGCGACACTCAGTGGGTTGCCCAGAGTAACATGGTGGGTTATTAACCCTAGGTTCCGGAGACTCGGAAGACCAGGAAGTAGCTGGTGGCACGAGACGAAGACTCTGAAACTGTCCTGAGAGGTCGGAGACCTGAGCGGCCAGGGTCTCAACGGCATGACGAGCAGCAGACAATTCCTGCTCGTGTCTGCCGAGCATTGCTCCCTGGAACTCGACGGCAGTGTTGCGAGAATCCGTAGTCGCTGGGTCCATTCTTGGTCGGATTCTTCTGTTATGCTGGTGAATGAGGACCCAAAAGCGACGTAATAGAAACAGAGTCTTTATTCCAGTCTTAAACAAACAATGATTCTCCTGGATATTATCAAAGGTAAATCCAAAACAGGAAACTGAAATCCTCTCGTCAGAAGAGAGGAACGACTGGAGACGCGACCACAGACTGCAGGTCGCTTCAGGAAGGCACAGGCCGTAGCTGACATAGACACCTGCTCACACGCAGCATCTGAAGAAGGCAAAAACACGACAGGGCGGAACAAGGACACAGAACAGCAAACATCAAACAAGAATCCGACAAGGACAGAAGCGGAAGACAGAGGGAGAAATAGGGACTCTAATCAGAGGGTAAAATAGGGGACAGGTGTGAAAGAGTAAATGAGGTAGTTAGGAGAATGGGAAACAGCTGGGAGCAGGAACGGAACGATAGAGAGAGAGAGCGAGAGAGGGAGAGAGGGAGGGGGAGAGAGAGGGATAGAAAGAGGGAAAGAACCTAATAAGACCAGCAGAGGGAAGCACAGGGACAAGACATGATGATCAATGACAAAACATGACATACTGTGTATATCATTACTATTGGTAGTGGAAATTACTTTTATTGCAGCGCATTCATATAGTCTTGACACCTCGAGGAGGGACATTACATCATGACTCCCATCTTACACACAATACTAACATACATCAAATGTTGAGATTTCTATCTCTGTCGTTTTCTGTGTCTTTTCCCACCTGTGTAGGTGAGGTGCACTACATTAACATGACTGCCCTGACCAAAGGCTTCCTGCACTCTTCTTTCTGGGTGGTGGACAGGAAGCACATCTACATCGGCAGTGCCACCATGGACTGGCGATCACTGTCTACGGTATCTTAGTATATTCACTACATTATTTCACCTACTGTACCTGTGTATATTTCTGTAACATTTTTACCCAATTCAATGAGACCACCTATGAGGTCACCTCATCTTGACTATGTTCCATACCTTGATTACGTAAACCCTTTTACCAACCAATTGTGTACACAGAATCTGTTTGATTTTTAGTTCTGATATTTGACAGGTATGTTGAGGCGACTGTGTACAGTCATCTTCTCTGGTGATTTGTCCAATGAGTCAGCAATAAATATTTATTCAAACACTGCTATTTACCCTAGGAGAACAGCATACATTAATTGGCTCATTTTGCACAAACATACTGAATAGGAAACAAATGCAACCTTATAGTTGGCAGAAAACTGAATTAATTGAGTAGGGACAAAAAGGAAATGTGGACATTCTTTCATGTGCTGCTCAAAGCTGGAAAAGTACAACAGTTCATTAAAGTGTGACCCCATTCACTGTACCTAGCCTGCCTATCTTTAGTACTTCTCTGAAATAAACCCTTGCTTGAAAAGGGCATCACTTGAAAAACCCAGCTGTGAGAGGGGATAGGAGAGGCCTGGTGATTGGAAGTGCCTGGAGGACTATTTGCCTTGTCCAGGGCCAGAAGAGGGCAGGAGAGGATGGGGGGGGGGGGGGGGGGTCAGAGCTGAAGAGGCTAGAAGCACTGAGCTGTGGAGGGGAGACAAGAACAAGGGAGAAGGGTAAATGGAAGTGTGGGGAGTAGGAGATGGAAGGAGAGGACAGGGTGGGAATGGAAGTAAAGGAGAAAGGGGGAAGGAAGAAGAAGAGGAGATGGGTGGAGAAAGGGTAAAGTTGGGTGTGGGTGAAATTCCCGGGGGCACGTGCTAACATCTTACAACATCTGTGTTGTTGCTTTGTTGTCTCTTAGATGAAAGAACTGGGGATCATCATCTACAACTGTAGTTGTCTGGCACTGGACCTGCACAGGGTATTCAACCTCTACTGGCAGCTGCAGTATAAGGACTTTGTACCGTCCATCTGGTCCAAGAGGCTGAGTGCCCTGTGGAACAAAGATGAAAACCTCCCACTTCTCTTCAACAACACCAAGGCTGAGGTCTTTCTCTCTGTGAGTGACATTCTCACCCATGGCTTTATACTTAAGGCCAGGAGTTTGTCCTGACGATGTGACCTTATAACAAGGGCCTTGAGTTTTTCCATGTCTGGTTATATAGTCAGGGAAAAACTCATGCCGTTACTAATGTATCAATGTTTTTTTTATCACTCAGAGACAAGCTCATCTTTATATTCGATTAATTAATACCGTTCTGAGATTAGGAATTCTGTGTTTTTTTTCTTGCTAGCAATAAGAAATTGCCAATATTTATGGATACTATATGCCTAGCGAAGACCTTTCTTGGCTCCAACCTTTTCATTAGTCCTGATATGATGTAAATATTTGCAACGTCCTCCCACAGTTGTAATAACTTTCAAGAGAGGTGACGGTTAAGTGAAAAAAGTTATTTCTTATACAGCTCGCTATAACTCATCAGTTCGATTTTTTATGTATGCTGACTGGATGAAAGATGGCATTGCTTCCAACAGAAAACATGTGGTTGGCTCGCTATAAATGAGGCTTGCCCATCCCTTCATGTCGATTAACATTTCTGAAATGCAGAGGAAGCGTTAATCATTGGAGCTATTGATAACAATCCATGTGAACTGTGATCTGTCATTGTTCTCATCACACACACCCACATTCTGCTTACACGCAGAGAGGGGGGTGAGACATATCAATAAATAAATAAAATCGAGACAGGATCAGTTCTAGGGAGATACAAGTAGAGAGAAGGTAACGCTGCTGTTCGAATACTAATGACCTCTTTAGAAATCATAATTTTACTCTTAGAGAGGCTGTGACAAAGATATACTCCAAGAGGTGTGGTGATGATGATGACGACAATGACAATGATTGATTGCATCTACAGTATATAGCCCTGGCATTGACATGAGGGCTTCAGTTCTCTATTCTCCACTGATTTTAATAAGTGTCTGTTATCATTTTGCGGCAGAGCTCTCCAGATGTCTTCTGCCCTAAAGACAGGACCAGAGACCTCGACGCCATATCCTATGTGATCCAAAAGGCCAAGAGGTTCATCTATATATCCATTACAGACTACCTGCCTCTCACTAACAGGAATTCTCACAGGTGAGCAATCTTTAATACTGACAGCACCTGATAATCTTATTGTTAGCATTATATCACATGCCCATTTATACAACACAATGATAACTGATAGAATGAAACTGATAGGATGAAACTGTGTAACTGTGTGTATAATTACCAGTCATTACCAAGCAGATAAGTGTTTGTAACTCTTTGTTACCGGGACAGATACTGGTCAGGTATAGATGGGATGCTTCGGGAGGCCTTGATCCTGAGAAACATCAAAGTGCGTCTGTTAGTAAGCTGCTGGGAGCAGACACACCCCCTGACCTTTAACTTTGTGTGGTCCCTGAAGACCTTGTGTATGGAGCTCCCTAACTGTTCACTGGAGGCTGTGAGTGTGCACCTACAATACATTATTGGACACCACACACCTACATCCTCATTAACTGGATACAAATTGTATAACATCACTCATCATGCCTATGTTTTCAGGCACATCATACCTATATTATAATCTCTACAGTACCTGCAAACCTTATGTACTGTATATCATGTAAAACATATTCATCACTACTGCAAGCCAGTCCTTCTGTGTGTTTTGTGCAGAAGTTCTTCAGCACCAGGGAGCAGAGAGATGGCACGCTACAGGGAATCAACCATAACAGATTCATAGTGACAGACAGTGCTGTGTACATAGGCGAGTTTACTTCCATGAATTTCAGATGACTAATATGTATTTTTCGAATGAACGAATGATTGATTTGTTTATTCAATTATTGGTGTGTCACTGGTTGGTGGGTTGATTAGTTTGCTTGTGAGGTGGGTTGACTCTTTGGCTAGTATTTTTTCATCTATATTTCTGATTAATGCTTTGGCGGGTGTCTGTTGTCCCATAGGGAACTTTGACTGGGTGGGGAATGAGTTTATGTTCAACGCTGGAGCAGGCATGGTGATCAGTCAGGCAGAGGGGCTGAAGGAGAGGAACTCAACGTTGGTGGAACAGGTGAGGGCTGCGTTCCAGCGGGACTGGTATTCACGCCACACCATGAGCCTGCAGGCTAACAAGATCCCAGTCTGCAACAAGCACCAGCTCAACCAACTGGCACATCTCAAAATCACTCAACCACCAGAGAGCAGTGGGAGTCAGGAGAGTCCCAATGGCTCCTTCTGAATCCAAAGACATGTGGTGTGTTACAAGACTGTTTTATGCAGGCTTTAAGAGAAAAATAACTGTTTGAATGCTGAAATCGGATACAATTTACAACTTGTTTTTAGGTCATATTTGTTTTTCTATCAAGTCTGCTGTTTATTTCATCCTCTATGACTGTTTCTTACATAAGACATGGGCAGGGAACTGATGAAATTAATATATTTTCTATTGATTGCCAAACCTAAATATAGTTAATTGTTTAATCCATTTTACCAATAATGTCATAATTTATCACAACCCTTTAAAACCCTCTCTGACCAAAACACAGTTGGAGCAGCATGGACAGTAGTGTGGAGATACAGTATATCCTATACAAATCTATACTCCAAGGATGTTTACCTTGTGTCTTCAATATTCAAATCAAATCAAGTTTATTTTATATAGCCCCTCGTACATCAGCTAATATCTCGAAGTGCTGTACAGAAACCCAGCCTAAAACCCCAAACAGCAAGCAATGCAGGTGTAGAAGCACGGTAGCTAGGAAAAACTCCCTAGAAAGGCCAAAACCTAGGAAGAAACCTAGAGAGGAACCAGGCTATGAGGGGTGGCCAGTCCTCTTCTGGCTGTGCCGGGTGGAGATTATAACAGAACATGGCCAAGATGTTCAAATGTTCATAAATGACCAGCATGGTCAAATAATAATCAGGAGTAAATGTCAGTTGGCTTTTCATAGCCGATCATTAAGAGTATCTCTACCGCTCCTGCGGTCTCTAGAGAGTTGAAAACAGCAGGTCTGGGACAGGTAGCACGTCCGGTGGACAGGTCAGGGTTCCATAGCCGCAGGCAGAACAGCTGAAACTGGACCAGCAGTTTTAAAGTGCAGAATTCCTTCAGCCTCGACCAAATGAACAGGTGCCATTTGTCAGTTGGACAACAGCTGATCAAATGAACCGAATGGGAAAATAACAGACTACCAGAAACATGTCTTGATCTCATCTGACTCATAAGCTACTGACATCTTTCGGGTGTTTATTGTTGCAGAGTACAGACAATTATGCTCCATTGGCATCAATATATTTTGGTATTGCATCTAAAATCCTGTTTTGGTATCAACTAGAATGTATACTTGATTATGTTTAATATCACCATGCCAGGGGTTGATCTCGGAATCTTAACTACATTTCCAGGATTATGATACATTAACCAATTTTAATATTTAAAAAAAACTTTGCATATTTTATTCTATTCTGTATATTGTCTTTGTTGGAAACACTCAAAAGGGTAGAACTAGATATGTATTCAACTTTAAATAGAGCTTTAGGCCTCTTGTGTTGTTTTAACATGATCAAGAAATTGATCTATTACTGAATTTTTCATGAAATTTAAATTTCTGGAAAAAGGTGTCTTGCTTCCTTGATTATATTGGAAAGTATTGAAAACCATCACTACAGAAACAAAACTTCCCTGGGCTTTACTTAGTTTGTAAATGGATATGCTACCATACCACTGTCATATGCTGTCATATGATAAACAGAGATGCAGCAACAGAGGTCGATAGCACACTAACGTTGGAAGGTGCTGAGCTGCCATTTAAGGTCTAAGGTATTCGTTTGGTCAAGTTACAAGACTAGACAATGATTTTACCTAATGGAATATTGGAAATTGATTCCCACGGTCTTCATGGATAATTGGGTTTCTTTTTGGTATAACTCAGCTGGAAAAAGGTGTCTAACCAGTGATACAACTGTAGCTCTCTTTGGAAGCAGATGTTGACTTATTTACCAGATATTGAAAAAACAGTTGTTGGAGGGGATTTCAGTAAGTAAGATCAATAGCATGAATTTTTAAAGACTGCTAGACACCATTTCCAGTTTCCCCTAAGGACATGTTTTGAAATAAGACCGCATGCATTGCTTAACTTAACACTGACAGAGAAAATAACCACAGCATCTCTTTACATCACCCGCATGATACAAGCTTTGCACCTGATCATCAAAGATGATCAACTACAGGAGTTGTTAACATCTTTTTATGATTATGTCACGCCAATTAATAAATTCTGTATGTAATAGCCTATCTGTGGTGGTTTATGGGCATTATACTTATATTAATTGTAATGTCTTATATCTGTATTTTCATTGTCTTTTTACAGTAATATAATGGGACAACACTTTCTCTATGGTTACAGATGGTTCTCTTTGCACATATTCTGTTTTCATTGGGGTTCTTTTATATCTGTACCTATTTTGATACAGGAAAAATATTAATAGTAGACTGACAAAATAACAATGCACTTCCTGAAAATATTTTGTCAGTGTTAACCAGAACATAAATGTAGCATTAACAAACATCTATGATGTACACTGCACTTGTGCCAGACAATGTTCTTAAAATAGTTTAATCTGAGAGTAAATATCTGTACAACAATTTACCCTTTAACTATGTCCTCTTATAAAAAAGAGGGAGTCAAAGGCATCTGGCTGCTTTTGGTGCAACAGTACAGAGTGGGCTATTTTGAATATTGTTTAAAGAGTACCTCAATATTGACTCTGTTTAGGGTGCTCTTTGTCACTTTTTATCACTTATTGCTGACAAATCTTCAGTCACTGTATTACTCTTGATGTAGCAATGCTGGGATTAACATTTACATATTTTGTCATTTAACAGACGCCCTTATCCACAGCGACTTACATTTACTAACCTATACATCGAACCCATTAAGAACAGATCAGAGCAAACCAAATTTGGGGCGAGTCCCAGATACAATCTATAAACTGTCCCTGACTAACTGTTGCCACCTAGAGTTAGTTTGAGGAAAGGCTATCCCTCTTACCTGCAAACAGGCACAAAAGATGTCTGAAATAATCAATTGTGGATTAGACAGATATCCTACATTTGATTAGAATTGTCTCCTGTGTTGTTTTCTCAAGATGTTACATTAGATTGGTAAATCCACAGTAGGCCAACATGTCATAGGCTACTACTGACTGGTAAATCTGTTCATTAAAGGTATGATTGTAATATTAAATTAATAATTGGAAGGATACCACTGTGGTCAAGGTGACCACACAGTTCATTCAAAAGCACATTGCATCACATCACAACATTGAAGACGTTAATTTCACTACCGTCTATTAAAGTACAATTACTGCCCTCTGGAGGACAATATGTCCCACCAATTGATTATACACTGAGTGTACAAAATATTAAGAACTCCTTCCTAATATTGACTTGCACACCTCGGCCCCACGAAGCGTTCCACAGGGATGCTGGGCCATTTTGACTCCAATGCTTCCCACAGTTATGTCAAGTTGGCTGGATGTCCTTTGGGTGGTGAACCATTCTTGATACACACGGGAAACTGTTGTGCGTGAAATACCCAGCAGCGTAGCAGTTCTCGACACAAACTGGTGAGCCTGGCACCTACTACCATACCCCATTCAAAGGCACTTAAATATTTTATCTTGCCCATTCAGCCTCTGAATGGCACACATACACAATCCCTGTCTCAATTGTCTCAAGGTTTAAAAATCCTTCTTTAACCTGTCTCCTCCCCTTCATCTACACCGATTGAAGTGGATTTAACAAGTGACATCAATAAGGGATCATAGCTTTCACCTGGATTAACCTAGTCAGTCTGTCATGGAAAGAGCAGGTGTTCATAATATTTTGTCCAATCAGTGTACATTATGCTATCTCTGTTTTGCATCTAATTTGCTCAATTTCGGCATACTCACTCCTTGTATGCCCTGCCTTTATGAACTGTATAGTACAATAGACAGAGCCTTCTTTTAAAATGATAGAATTTCAAAATACAAAAGGAATGTATATTTATTGTATAACCTTGTTGATGCCTGTATCTAATTGATACTTTTAATTTGTACTCTTAATAAAAAGTGTTCTGACATTGTATTGTGGTTTTATTCAGAGCCTGTACATGTCACTGTCCAGTCCAACCTCAGTGACTATCCATTTCAGATTACTTGTGATTTAAACTGTGGGGGTTTAACCTATGAACTAATTAACCCTATCTCAAGAGTGGGGATGGTGAGGGCTCTCAATCCTGAAACTAGGCTAAGTATACTGACTCAATCACCCTATTCAGGCATAGAGGGAGCTCAGTAGCCTCGTAATTAGCAGACTGATTACCGCCAGAGAGGAAGAGGCAAAGTGAGAGGCTGCACTCCCGTCAAAATCTGCCTATGCAGAACAAGTGGGGACGGAGGTCTATGAGAGAGTGCCGGATTTGGTCAACTGAAATTTGTATTGCTAATTTGCTGAGGGAGGGTTATTTGATCAAATAGAAGTTTCGTAATGTTTAGGTTGTTACGAATATACTGATATAAGTGGATGCATGTTAGTCTGAATACCAGTCCACTCCTTGTTATTGCTTTGGCACATGACATGGAGTACAGGGAGTGGATTAGGTAAAGAGACTGGTACCCAGGTTAGACGCACATGGCATCTCGGCAACCTTTCCTTCTTTTTTTCAAGAAAAACGATTTTATATCGGAGTTGTTGGTTCACACGCATATCTGGCCTCTCATTGGCTAGAATGTTCCCACCTCCTCCCACCTGCCTTTTCCGCCTTTGCAACAACAACTCCCATTGTTTCCTAGTTCTGACTAGCAGGCGAACACGGCATATAACATGATGTGGCTAGCTGATACTTAAAATGTCTATCCAGGTGTTGTAAGATCTGGCATGCGTCAGCAATGCCTGGGCAGAGGAACACACCCTATCTCTGTTAGAGCTACACTGATATCCATGTAAGTTCAGTGAGCTCAGGCGGCTTGCGAGGCTAGGGGCGCTCCCTCTGCTCAGGTGAAGCGACGTCACGCAACAACCAATGGGCGAACTATGCCGGTTCATGCTGGGTTCATAGCTGAAGAAAGTGTCCCAGCGCCCCCAAAAAATGACGCTTCTGACTGAAGTAGAGTCACCGGGTGCGTTCCTATTCTTAGACCTTGCTGACACCTGACAGATCTTTGCCTGGATAGGTATTTTAAGTATCAGCTAACCACGTTACAGCAATTTGTCAGTCGATGACGTGGCACGCAACCATTGGTTGTTGCATCGCCTCGGCTTATTAGCTGTGGAACGTGCCCACTGCCTGCATTGGCGAAATGGCAGGGAATTGAGCAGTGCTGTAGTTGGTCCATAGATGGTGAATAAATGAAGATAGTTCACTCAGGCCGATTACCATTTAAAAAAGGTCAGTTCTGGTCTGCTTAACAGGGAGATTATCTCTTAGACACCAATGCAATAGCAGCTGGGTCTGGTCTGCTTAATTCATTGACTGTAATGTAACCAGTTTCAGTTTCTGGTTGGTCTCCACCACCTAAAAGGCTCTGCATGGTCAGTCCAATGTCTGCAGTAGCCCTACAGCATTTATTGTGATATGGCCTCTGCAGAAGTCAGGGCATTCCAACTTCTTGCTTTTCACAGAGCAGAGCAGAGCTGTTGTGAAGGAAGTTGTCAAGGAAGTGAGTTTCTGTTTATACAGGACCTACCGCCCCCACCTACCGTCAACCAAACAAATCAAATCAAATTGCATTTGTCATACGCGCCGAACACATCAGGTGTAGACCATACCGTGAAATACTTATTTACAAGCCCTTAACCAACAACGCAGTTAAGAAGAATAAGAGTTAAGAAAAATATCTACTAAATACTAAAGTAAAAAATAAACAATAAAATAACAATAACGAGGCTATATATAGTGGGTATCGGTACTGAGTAAATGTGCGGAGGTACAGGTTTGTTGAGGTAATTGAGGTAATATGTACATGTAGGTAGGGGTAAAGTGACTATGCATTGATAATAAACAGCGAGTAGGAGCAGTGTAAAAAAAAAGTGTGGGGTCAATGCAAATATTCCGGGTAGCCATTTGATTAGCTGTTCAACAGTCTTATGGCTAGGGGGTAGAAGCTGTTAAGAAGCCTTTTGCACCTAGACTTGGCGCTCCGGTACCACTTGCTGTGCGGTAGCAGAGAGAACAGTCTATGACTAGGGTGGCTGGAGTCTTTGGCAATTTTTAGGGCCTTCCTCTGACACCTCCTGGTATAGAGGTCCTGGATGGCAGGAAGCTGGCCCAAGGGATGTACTGGGCCGTACGCACTACCCTCTGTAGCGCCTTGCGGTTGGTGATCAGGCCTACCACCGGTGTGTCTTCGGCAAAGATAATGATGGTGTTGGAGTTGTGCTTGGCCACGCAGTCATGGGGGGACTAAGCACGCATGCACCCCTGAGGGGCCCCGTGTTGAGGATCAGCGTGGCATATGTGTTGTTGCCTACCCTTACCACCTGGGGGCGATGTGTCAGGAAGTCCAGGATCCAGTTGTAGAGGGAGGTGTTTAGTCCCAGGGTCCTTAGCTTAGCGACGAGCTTTGAGGGCACTATGGTGTTGAACGCTGAGCTGTAGTCAATGAACAGAATTCTCATGTCAATGTGTAGCTACACAGAGCCCTCAGCATAGTTACAAATTTTGAGAGTGGCACAGCGATGCAGTACGGAGCTTGGTTTGGCCTCTGCATGCCTCTGGAGGCTCCGCAGTTGCATCACACCCTCCATACAAGCCTCTGACCACATTTGCGGATCAAGCATAAATTGGCTTTTTAATGTAACCTTCTCACCTTAAAGGCACTGCACAGTCAATCCAACTTCTGCATTGGCCTTGCAGCATTTACTGTGATATAGCCTCTGCAGAAGTCAGGACATTCATACTTCTTGTGCTTCTCTGAGCATTGCAGAGCAGTTCTGAAGGAAGTTGTCAAGGAAGTGAGTTTGTGTTTATACAGGACCTCCCGCCCGCGCCTACCGTCAACCAATTGGGGACCCTCATCATTGGTACACATTTTTAGAGGCACGTGGCGATGTGGTATTGAGCTCAACTTGTCCTCTGTGTGCCTCCAGAGGCTTCGGAATTGCGTCATACAATCTATACAGCGCCTCCGACCTCATTTTCGGATCAAGCATAAATTGGCCGTTTCGTCAAATACAGTACAGTATGAAGATAGGCAGAAACTGCTTCTCCAATAGAAATCCCCGATCACGCTTATAGTTGACGTCATGGCGACGTTGGCTAGCTAAACTCATGCGCGGAAACACGTAATTTGGTCTAACACGGAACCCAAACCGGTTGCGTGTGTGCGCCATCGTGCATAAATATATTTTGTCCCCCCACAACAAACGCGATCACGACACGCAGGTTAAAATATCAAAACAAACTCTGAACCAATTACATTAATTTGGGGACAGGTTGAAAAGCATTAAACATTTATGGCAATTTAGCTAGCTTGCACTTGCTAGCTAATTTGTACTATTTAGCTAGCTTGCTGTTGCTAGCTAGTTTGTCCTGTGATATAAACATTGAGTTGTTATTTTACCTGAAATGCACAAAATCTTCTACTCCGACAATTAATCCACACATAAAACGGTCAACCGAATCGTTTCTATGCTTTTTCTTCTCTTGACTTTATATTGCGATTGGCAACTATCATAAATTAAATGCATTACCACCACCGACCTCGTTCGTCTTTTTAGTTACCCACGTGGGTATAACCAATGAGGAGATGGCACGTGGGTACCTGCTTCTATAAACCAATGAGGAGATGGGAGAGGCAGGACTTGCAGTGCGATCTGTGTCAGAAATAGAACTGACTTCTATTTTAGCCCTTGGTAACGGAGACGCTCGTTGGCGCGCGAGAGCGGTTTAGTCAGCCTTTAAAGGTAGTCTCGCACCGAATTAGACATCTGCGTGCCTTTTACTCCCATAGGCTGGTGCACAATTGGCCCAGCGTCCTGGTTAGGGTTTGACTGGTGTAGCCCGTCATTGTAAATAAGAATTTGTTCTTAACTGACTTGCCTAGTTAAATAAAGGTAAAACATATAATTTTAAAAAATAGTCGTCAAATCAAAGGCACTCCTTCAATATAACGTTTTTGGCAAATGAAAACGTGTCAGTATATCACTTTCACGAGGTTGGAGTAATAACATGTTCAATTACTTAAGACAATGGCTCAAATCTAGGTTGTGCCTTTAGATTTCGAGCAAATGAACAACTAAAAGGAATACTTTTTCAACTTCTCTCATTGACTTCCCAAACTCTAGCCTGGTCTGATTGGTCTGCTTCGCAAGCGTTCCCGGAAGTCTCGCTATGTTGTGCCTCTGGGTTTAGAAATTGCTGCCACTTTTCTTACTAGGATTACTACACATGCGCACTAGCACTAAATGGGCAGCAGTATCAAAGACCGTACAGTATTTTTTTTTTATTGAATAAAATAAAAAAATAAAAAATACAGATCAACAATTTACATTCTTACATCATACAAAACAGAATGCAGGTATTATCGAGAAAATACTGAAACAAACAAAAATGTTTAAAAAATAAACAATTCTAGTGCAATTGTAATCACTCTGAAAAAATCTTATTGTAATGATTTAGGAAAATGTTATTCTTGTTATTGTTCACTAGGGTTAATGTTTTAATAAAATAGTTGAATTCAATCAAAACAAATGTGTAATTTTGGTATAGAATTTGGGAATTTTTGTTTGTGTATGAAGTATTTGGCAACAAGAATAAAAAAAATCACAATCATTTCAGTGGTCTTGTTATCATTGCAATAGTAACATATTATATATTTCATGTCAAAAACATAGGTAGTGTTCATAATGGTAAATAAGTATTTTGCAAGATTTTCCCAAAATTCTGACACAAATTTACATTCAAAGAACAAGTGAGACAGATTCTCACCTTCTTTTTCACAGAAAACACAGATATCATCAGTTGCTACAAATTTGGATATCATAGAATTACATGCATATATCTTATGCAAAATTTTGAAGTGCACTTCCTTAACTTTGTTTGGTATACAATATTTGTAAGGCCTTAACCATGCATTTTTCCAGACAATGTCAGGAATAAAAATGTTCCAGAAAAACTTTCCTCTCGGTGTGAGTTGGTTTTGTGAATGAAGAATTTGTCTTATATATTTATTACAGCAAGATTTCTCAAGTAAGCCCACGTCTTCCAATCTGAGTTCTGGATAAACTTTGTGATCATTACCAAAAGCTAAGATGAGTTTTCATTAGTGTAGTTAGACCACTGGGAACGGCTTTGAACACAGAAATAAACTCTCTGAAAGGTATTGGAAACTCTTTCAATGTTATAAATTGTTCATATGTGAGAATATTACCCTTGTTTATTCTTCTCATTCCAGCTGGGATAGAGCAATGACTTATTCCTTACAGTTATGTCTGAATTATTCCACTAAAGAGCTTTATGTGGGGAAGAATTGTACAGGAAACATATTTTCCAGGCCATTAAAGCTTGTTGGTGAATCCTAGCCAATTTAGCATGTAATCTTTCAGGAATATAATTACATTTCAGTAAAAATTGAAGACCTCCCAAGTTTTTAAACACATTATTTGGAATGAAATACCATTTTGAATCAGTATTGATCAAACATCTTTTCAACCAGTTTATCTTGAAAGTGTTATTTATGTCAACAAAATCCAACACTTCTAGAGCGCCTTCAGCTCTTTTGTTAGAAAGGACTGACTCTTTTAGTTTGTGAGACTTATTTTTCCAGATGAAGTCAAGAAAGGTCTTATTCATCTCTTTACAAGTAGCAGGATGTACACATAACGATAATGAGGGGTACACAAAACGAGGCAGTCCCTCTGCCTTGGACAGAAGTACTCTGCCAAGTATAGAAAGATCTCTTTGTAGCCAATTATTGAATATATTTTTGGTTTTCTTAATTTTAGGAGAGAAATTCAAATGTTGTCTGACTAAGTGGTTTTTTGACAGATGTATTCGTAAATATTTAACACAGTCCTTTACAGGAATATGTTATATTTCTTTATCATCAGATTCAAATAAACATAAGATTTCACATTTAGAAACATTCAGCTTTAATCCTGATGCAAAAACCGTACAGTATGAAGATAGGCTAGCTGGGCTCATGACGTCAGAGGAAGACAATAATGCCGCGTTCAAAACAACTGGGAACTCGGAAATCTCCGACTTTAGACTTCAGTGTGTTCAAGACAGCTGGGAACTCGGGGAAAAACGAGTTCCATCTGGGAAAAATCGTTTTGAACAGTCATTATACCCTGAATTCCAAGTCGGGAACTAGGGCATCTTTCTAGAGCTCCGACTTTCTGACCACTGACGTCATGATTTTACCTCGTTTTTTCCGAGTTCCCGGTTGTGTTGAAAGCACCATAAAATGTTAATATGATCGGCTGTGAGTGATGGGAGAAAGAAAAATATCCCAAAAATTATATGAACAGAAATTCACATTTTGGTCAAAAATAATCAGTGTCATGTATAAGATTTAAGTGTCAACAATAGAATAGAACAATATACACACTTTTCTTGTGAAAACCCCTTTCATTCTCTCTTCCAGCCTTGTCAATCCACACTCCCACTGCTCTCACTTGACGGACTGTTCTACTTGTAGAACGTAATCGGTCACCATAGGAACCGGGACCGATTAGGTGTCAACCCTTTCGAAATTCATGAGTACGCTTTTTCAGATTTTATGCAGCTACCAAAACATGTTACGGAGAGGGATAATAACAATGGACTAGCTTGCTAGCTAGATCTCAACAAATGTATGGATCCTTAGACTTCAGTTGTGCATTGTTGTACAATTTCAGGGCTAAACTTCCTCGCCTGAAGAATATTATAGGGTGTTATTAGCCAACATGGCTGAGGACAGCGAGTGGGTTGTGGAGAGCATTGCTGGATATTTGTCAAGTCCCGAATGGGTCATACCAGTTACGGACTTCATGGAAAACAAATGTACAGGTAAGGCCATTTATTTTATATATGTTTTTACCATAAGGGAAATTATTAAAGGGTTTATAGGACCAGGATTACACATGCTATAATCAATGCTTTGCACCCGAGTTAGCTAGCTAGCCAGCTAACTTAACGTTAGAAGGCATTTCTGAGTACTTTAGCTAGCTAACTGTTGTTAGATTTTACTCTCTTAATCAGTCTGTAACACACAATTTAATTGGTACAGTATAACTAGCTAATTTAGCTATACAGCCCGATACATTTGTGTGCAAAATCGTGTAAATGTTCCTTACAAGCCAGAATGTTTAATCAAATTATATTTCAACTTATTCTACCGGTTGTCTGTGCAGTTTGTCCTTCAGTTTAAGAAAAAATATCCACTGGAAAGTATTGTTTACCCGACTTTTCAGAGCGCTGGTAACGTTAGGTACACGGTCCGGTTAGATTGGATATTCGGGTTTTCTCGTCAATAGTTATTGAACCAACCAAGCGTGCCATGGACAATGAAAATGGTATATTCTGAATCAGGGTGGAGAATATATATTTATTTTTATTTATTTATTGAAATCATGGAATGGCGTGCTTTGTTCAATAGTTTAATTAAAGTGTTGGAATAATGATTACACCAATATTTTATATACACACTAGATGGCTGACATGGGGTGCTGTTTGAAGCCACGGGGCCTCATCTTGGCACTCCCCTAACGTAAAAAAAATATATTTTGGAAGCTATATAAATGCATTTATTCATGTATACAGTTGTTTTGCCACGTATTTTATTACAGACACCATAATGCATACTTTTAAATAATATTATGTAAGCTAAACATAAATACAAATCTATAAAAACATTATCCTTAAAATATAATTTTTTTGAAAGTTCTAATGTTACTGTCCCCACTAACACAAAAAATACATGTCATTTTGTCCTTTAATTGAAATACTGTACAATTCCATTCGTTCCTATGGAGAACTGCTTCTTCTTGGGAGTGCCAATATGGCCGACCGGTGGCTTCAAAGCCTCTCCTTGGCCAATACATAGAATTAGCAATCCAGGGTTTACAGTATATATATCATTGGATTATACCCCAGTTCAGGTGTGTATTCATTACTGAAACCGTTTACCATTTTAAGAACCAAACAGAAGCAAATAGACCATAACATTTGTTTCTATTGGACAAATTCAGATAGGTCCCGCCCTGTTTTGTTTAATTTGCATCCGTTTAAGAACTGTTTTGGCACAGAATGAATACACCCCAGTTGTTTACATTGTTTGGAATGCATCAGTGCTTCACATGTTTGAGTGACATCAATCCAATTATTGGAAATTATGAATTAGTACTTTGATGCAAAGAAGCTAGCTAGCTAATCTGTCTGGCTCACGCTAGTTAGCTACCATTCCTTTAAGCCACTCGTGTGTGGAACTGTCACACTGTAGCAACAACGGTGCTTAACCAAAATAACAATCACCTCAGTTGCCAAACCTCCCAGTTTCAGGGGCCAGTTTTTAAAAAATGATCAGGATTTTGCATATTGGATAGGATAAAATGCATAGGAATAGAATGCGAGTCCCAATTTAAGACAATTATTTGTCCGTTCTATGAATTGCATTTCTATACATTTAATTATATATATATATATATGTGTGTGTATATGTATGTATGGTATGTATGTATATATATATGTGTGTGTAGATATATTATATATAGATGTTATAGAAGACAGCAGCTGGCTACTATAGCCTAACTTTTGTAATCCGATGTTAGATGGGCACACATGAAAATGGAAACTTGATGTTTGTTGCTATTGTTTATGACGATGGATTAAAAAACACAGCTGCAAATCAGGAATACATAATGTAGGTAGTGTCCCCCTAGTTGTTTAATTGAGATTATGCCTGCAAGTTTGCATAGTTCACCAATTTGGATTTTATTTCAGTTTTTGATGACGAAGATGAGAATAAATTGACTTACACAGATATCCATCAGCAGTACAAGCATTTGGTGAGTAGCTAGTCTTTAGAATGGCTTGCAACATTACTATGCATTGGGTTATTGTGCAAGTTTTCTTATTTTGATTATTTAACGTTACACATGCATCTTAAATACAAATACTTTGGATCTACAATTCCAAGTAGACCTAAATCAAAATGTGAAATGGATGAGTTAGCCTAGTCATGAAAAGTTTTTCAGTGTCTTAACATCACATGTTTTGTCTTTGGAAAACAGTGATGCGAGTAGCCACATTTATTTTCAGGTGGAGAAGTTGTTAGAAACCTACATGCAAGAGGTTGGCATCAATGAGCAGCAGTTTTTGGAGGCATGCTCCTCTCCTTTCGCCAAGTCCAAAACCTTACAGGTAAGCGCGATAATCATCTTTTTCATACGCTGCCACAAATACGCAAGATACGTAGATTTAGATGGATGAGTGTGCAGTTTTACAATGCAAATGGTTTCAGATAACAGAACCTCTACAAACAATTGCACAGTAGGAGAGTTGTCTTTTTAATGTAAGGCATCTTTTTAGATACAGGATTAATGCCACTCTGCTCTGCCACTTGCTCCATCTTGCCTCTTGTGATGACCAATATCTAGGGGATTTGTATTATGATGATGACATCCAATGGTTGCTGGAGATTTGCCAGCTCTTGGTCTCTTACTTTGGACTCTGGCCTTACTGAACAGGCTATATTCTGTATCCGGGCAGAATTCAATAGCCTCCATCTCAGGATAATTCATTTAATGCACCATTAATGCCATATAGCCTGTCATGTATTTGGTATGGCTCAGTGAAGAACATCCCATGGCCCCTAAACGATTCCTGTATGTGAGGGAATTCATTAGTGATGACTTATTAATGTAATGTTACACCTGACGTCTCAGACCTAACACCTCTAACAGTAGAGATTAGCTCTTTGACATCCCAAAGGCCTTGTTGCTTGCTGATGAAGCCAAGTGTCAATTTTCAGGTCTGCTCATAGGGATTACCTAAACTGGAAGCTAATCAAGTCATTTGGGATGATTATTGCACAGTGGAGGAAGGAGTAGTGGACAGTGCTAGTGTCCCTAAAAACGCCACTGAGGTAGCCTAATATGGGATATTACTTTTTTTAGGACTCCCTATTATATTGTTACCATTTAAACATGTAACTTTGGGTCATATCCAATCAAACTCAATTACCAGGTTTCTGAGATAAATTCAAACCGTGATTCTTCTTGCACTAGAAGTCAGCCTAGGTTATGCACATTTGGTGTGTGTAGGTAAACAAACTATGTTTACAGTGTTTCTTTTTGTGCCAGAATAATCACTTATCCTGTAGACCCAGGGGCGCGTCTTTGGTTTAAGAACTGGGGGACATAATATTATGACTTTTTTTTTTGCAAGTCCCGCCTCTCCCATCTCCTCATTGGTTTTTAGGAGCATATACCCACATGGGTGATTTTAAAGATGAACTGAGGTCCACACTCCAGTCCAGTTGGTAGTGGTAATGCACATTGGTTGCCAACTGCCATATAAAGTCCAAAAAAGAAGCCTGAAGGAAGAGAGATGACTATAAACAAACTTGGTTTACCCTTTTATCTGTGGATTAATTGTCGTAGTAGAGGACCATGTGCATTTCAGGTAAAATAACAACCCAATGTTTATATCTCAGGACAAATTAGCTAGCAAAAGCAAACTAGCTAAATTGCCATAAATGTTTAATGCTTTTCGACTTGTCCCCAAATTAATATAGTTGGTTCAGAGTAGGGATGCATGATATATCGGCGAACATATCGGAATCGGACGATATTAGCTAAAAATGCCAACATTGGTATCGGCCCGATGTCTAGTTTAATGCTGATGTGCAAAATCGATGTCAAAGCAGACGTGCATACCTATAACGTTGGTACATGACGTAATGACGCCACGTTAAATTTTGCGCTACACGTGCAACACAGCATTCCTAACCAGCCCACAATGTCTGCTGTGTGGATCGAGCAGTCATTTGAAAGAGTAAGAACATTTCAGCGAGACAACTCAAAGGCTAAATCCATTAATGCCAAGATAATGGAATTCATTGCCCTTGACAATCAACCGTTCTCTTTTGTGGTTGATGTTGGCTTTCGTGACTGGTTGAGCACCGGCACACACTACCAAGTGCGCTCTTTTTTAGATGTTGCCCTACCGGAGTTACACGGTAATAGCATCACTGCTATTAGCTTCACGACATACTATGGAACGCCGTTTGGGTCATTGCGTGTCAAAAAAGATACACGTCAAATAACACTATTTGACAATAACACTATTTGACGCGTTAAATAAGCTTTTAATTTAACATGTCAAATAACACAGTTCTATTATAGAATGTTGTGTGTTCTGAATTTGCACGTGCAAGCCAAGCACCACCACTACTATCAGTAGCACTGTCAAAGCTGCACAAAAAAGTCTACAAACATGCAAACACCGGCCACGAGCGATGTGTTTACAATAGCGCGTTGGTAATAAAGCATTATTTGTTTGACCGCAACTTCTAGGGTAGCTAGCACCAATACAACCAGCCTGAAAACAATGACCAGTAGAAACTGCAGTCATTTTCATTATTCTTAGCAATGATTTAGGAATCCTTGTGAGTAACTATTAGCTATTGTTGTTCGCTTATTGAAATTGAACTTCAGTTCATGAAAATAAATAGCTAGCCAGCTACTTAACCCTGTTGCCAAAAGCTAACGTTATAAGCAGCCAGCTAGCTTCATCTGGCTAGTGAGGCTCGACTGGACCGGGTTATGTGTTGTGAAGCTAGCCACAATAAGGATTAGGCACATTAGTGGAATTTGCGGTTTGCCTTCAAAATAAAAGTACCTTTTTGAAAAGTTACAATTGGTGGAATCATGCCATATTTAGACTAGATCATGTTAAATAAGGTTGGAATATGAAGCAATGAAATGGGGTATCAGTCTACTCGGTGACACCCACAGAACACAACTGTGAAGAGTTTACACAAATATTAGCATTGTAGCTCTTATCGCGGGACGGTGACTGTGTGAAATCACCTCCTCAGTCAGCCTATTGTGTGTATTGACATTCATATTGCACTGTACAGCTTTACCTAAGGATTGGGGGTCAATGAAATGGGGTATCAGTCTACTCAATACCCAAGCAATTTTCCCCCCAACATCTTCCTCAGAGTTATCAGACTCCAAAACATCCACACAGTATTGTTTTTCCTCGGGAATAGTGTTCAAAACACATAGGTTGACAATAAATGGGGCTCAATTCACAGTTGTTTCAGAGTCCCGCAATAAGAGCTACAACGCTAATGTTCTCTGGGTGTCACTGAGTAGACTGATACCCCATGTCATTGATCCACAATCCATAGGTAAGGCTGTACAGTGAATTTTGTATGACCACAATGCAATTCTAAAGTATAATACATCCAGTGTGATTTCAACAGATTTGTCAAATTAACAAATGATTGTCTTTTGTTGATTTCAAATAACAACATTCCAACCTCGTTTAGCATGATCTATTCAATTATGGCATAATTCTACTATTTGTATTCATTAGCATCACTGTCAATGACATACTTTTATTTAGAAGGCAAACCGCAAAGTCCACTATTGTGGCTAATCCTTATTGTGGATAGCTTTACGTAGATGGGTCCAACCACCATTAATCAAATAAGAACAGTCTTATAAATTAGGGTTATTTTAGATGATGACACCTAGCTATATAGTTAGCTAGCTAACTATAGCTACTGAAACAGATGATGTCGTTTTGCTATGTTTTTGGGGAAGAACATTGTTTGCATCCATGAACTAGCTAGCTTTCTTTTATGACCAGCACTGTAATGTGTAATAACTACGTAAAAAATGAATGAATGTGTTAAATTATTATGTGACGCGCAGTCATATTCAGGTCCTGATTGGTCAACAAACATATTTGACACGTCAAATAGTGTTATTTGACGTGTATCCTTTTTGACACGCAAAGACCCAAACAGCGTTTCATAGAAATACTGGTTGAGAATGAAATGACTGAACAACAAAACAGCACATCAAGTAAGTGAAAGAAATAGGTTTTGATTATGTTTTACTGGTAATGGGGACATACGTAAATGCCAACAACATAACTTTTTGGACAGTGTGGTGTGTAACCTTTATTTAACTAGGTAAGTCAGTTCATTTACAATGACGGCCTACCCCGGCCAAACCCGGACGACGATGGGCCAATTGTGAGCCGCCCTGTGGGACTCCCAATCACGGCCAGATGTGATACAGCCTGGATTCGAACCAGGGACTATAGTGACGCCTCTTGCACTGAGATGCAGTGCCTTAGAACACTGCGTCCGTGTGTGTGTGTGTGTTAACTATTTAACTGTACTAGAATGCTTAAATGGCCGCAAAAAATGTAAATATCGGTATAGTTGTATTTATTTTTTTTTGCAAGGGAAATATCGGATATCGGTATCCGCCAAAAATGTCATATCGGTGCATCACTAGTTCATTTTGATATTTCAACCTGCATGTCCTGATCGCGTCTGGTGTGGGTGGACAAAATCAACATGCACGCGGACACACGCACACGAGCGGTCTGGTCAGTATGTAATGCTCTCCTGCAAAACATTCAAGTTAATTTACAGCCTAGATCTTCTTGAAATGCTTCCTCCTCGTCGAGGACTGAGGAACATGTCCCATCATGTTCAACTCCATGGCCAAAGAATGTATGGACCTGCATGACAATACACAATAGGAAATAGTTCCAGTACATAATGATAATGTATTCTGTTTCTCCATCTGGTGATGTTGGGTTGTGAGCCTGAGACGGTTAGCTTCTGGAATTCAGGTAGACCTGATCTATGACAGGATTAGTGGGCCAGGCCTGAATTGGGTTAGTGAGATATAGGAACAGCTCAAGGGAGCTATTCCTGATGGAGAGTGTTACTTAGTCCCAGATCCAGCGGTGCCTTCTGGGACTTACCTGGGCCAGAAAAAGACATCAGGTGTGTGTGATAGAGAGAGAGCGCTAGTTTCAACCCTAACCATGCTGTTGGCCCACTGTAACAATGACAGTGCCAACTGCCAAGAGTGCACACCCAGAGGCAGTAGAAAGTACAAACATGATCTAGTCAAAATAGTTAGATAATGTTGAAAATTATTAGTGCTTGTTACTAACCCCTTTTTGACTGTTTGTTCAATGTCCATCCTAATTACCGTTAGATAGGCCTAACTGTTTTCTGCTCCTGTCCTGTTTTCCTTGATACAGGCTGTATTCCATCCCATCCTGGCCACAGATGACTTCCAGATGTTCAGGGCTCTCATGGTACAGAAGAATATGGAGCTGCAGCTCCAGGCGCTGCGTGTCATTAAAGAGAGAAATGGTAGGCTTATTGGCCTTGTCAGAGTTGTCACACAACTCCCAATTAGGGTTTCAGAATCCTATAACTTTCCAAAAATGTCCAGATTTTCCAGAAGTCTTGTTTGGAGGATTCTGGATTTCCAGATTATTCTCTTGATTCTCTGAATCTTTCAAGTGGGATTTCTGTAGAAAATATGGAAAAGTGACTTGATATTTTTGCAGCCCTAGTCCTAATGCTTGCTTACCATACCTGATTACATTCTACATTCACACACACTATGGTACTGATGAACCAACACCGTCTAAAACGACACCAATTAAACCGTTTGTTCTAATGTTTACCCTTCCTGTGTGCGTAGGCGCTCTGCCTGAGTGTCTCACAGATGGAGCAGATGTCATGAGTGAGCTGGAGCAGCAGGAGCTGAAGATTCTTCAGGAGGTGCTCAAGTAAGAGACATAGAACTGAGGCCTTTCCACCCAATCTCATACATGCACTGTGACTATGCAATTTATTGATGTAATTTTATAAGAAAAGTGTTTTCATCAGGATCTCATCAATGATGTAGGCCTTTGTGTAGTTTCCTTTACTCATTGGAGCATACATAGGGCCCATAGTTTTTCCTGAGCACATCCTTAGACCTTGAAAAAGCTCCAATGATGGTCTATAACCAGGGTCTGGAGGCTTTCCTGGTCAGGACATTTGGTCATGAACAACTCCTGGCATTATGCTATGCTAAAGCATTATGCTATGTATGCTAATGCACTTGACTACAAAAGTATCCATTTTGATGTTTGTGTTCTGTACAGTCTGCTGGTGTTTGCTCTGGTTGCAAATCCAATGTCATCTTTGGGGATCAATGTATTTGTATTTGTATTATGGATCCCCATTCCTGGGGTCCAGCAAAATTAAGGCAGTTAAACGATTTAAAAAACATTACAATAAATTCACAACAGATTTCACAACGCATTAAGTGTGTGCCCTCAGGCCACTACTCTACTATCACATATCTACAACACAAAATCCATGTGTACGCGTGTGTATAGTGCAGTAGTGTTATCGTGCCTGTGTTTGTGTCTCTTCACAGACCCCGCTGTTCAATAAGGTGTATTTTATATATATATATATACACTGCTCAAAAAAATAAAGGGAACACTTAAACAACACAATGTAACTCCAAGTCAATCACACTTCTGTGAAATCAAACTGTCCACTTAGGAAGCAACACTGATTGACAATAAATTTCACATGCTGTTGTGCAAATGGAATAGACAAAAGGTGGAAATTATAGGCAATTAGCAAGACACCCCCAATAAAGGAGTGGTTCTGCAGGTGGTGACCACAGACCACTTCTCAGTTCCTATGCTTCCTGGCTGATGTTTTGGTCACTTTTGAATGCTGGCGGTGCTTTCACTCTAGTGGTAGCATGAGACGGAGTCTACAACCCACACAAGTGGCTCAGGTAGTGCAGCTCATCCAGGATGGCACATCAATGCGAGCTGTGGCAAGAAGGTTTACTGTGTCTGTCAGCGTAGTGTCCAGAGCATGGAGGCGCTACCAGGAGACAGGCCAGTACATCAGGAGACGTGGAGGAGGCCGTAGGAGGGCAACAACCCAGCAGCAGGACCGCTACCTCCGCCTTTGTGCAAGGAGGAGCAGGTGGAGCACTGCCAGAGCCCTGCAAAATGACCTCCAGCAAGCCACAAATGTGCATGTGTCTGCTCAAACGGTCAGAAACAGATTCCATGAGGGTGGTATGAGGGCCCGACGTCCACAGGTGTGGGTTGTGCTTACAGCCCAACACCGTGCAGGACGTTTGGCATTTGCCAGAGAACACCAAGATTGGCAAATTCGCCACTGGCGCCCTGTGCTCTTCACAGATGAAAGCAGGTTCACACTGAGCACATGAGCACATGTGACAGACGTGTCAGAGTCTGGAGACGCCGGGAGAACGTTCTGCTGCCTGCAACATCCTCCAGCATGACCGGTTTGGCGGTGGGTCAGTCATGGTGTGGGGTGGCATTTCTTTGGGGTGCCGCACAGCCCTCCATGTGCTCGCCAGAGGTAGCCTGACTGCCATTAGGTACCGAGATGAGATCCTCAGACCCCTTGTGAGACCATATGCTGGTGCGGTTTGCCCTGGGTTCCTCCTAATGCAAGACAATGCTAGACCTCATGTGGCTGGAGTGTGTCAGCAGTTCCTGCAAGAGGAAGGCATTGATGCTATGGACTGGCCCGCTCGTTCCCCAGACCTGAATCCAATTGAGCACATCTGGGACATCATGTCTCGCTCCATCCACCAACACCACGTTGCACCACAGACTGTCCAGGAGTTGGCGGATGCTTTAGTCCAGGTCTGGGAGGAGATCCCTCAGGAGACCATCCGCCACCTCATCAGGAGCATGCCCAGGCGTTGTAGGGAGGTCATACAGGCACGTGGAGGCCACACACACTACTGAGCCTCATTTTGACTTGTTTTAAGGACATTACATCAAAGTTGGATCAGCCTGTAGTGTGGTTTTCCACTTTAATTTTGAGTGTGACTCCAAATCCACACCTCCATGGGTTGATAAATTTGATTTACATTGATCATTTTTGTGTGATTTTGTTGTCAGCACATTCAACTATGTAAAGAAAAAAGTATTTAATAAGAATATTTCATTCATTCAGATCTAGGATGTGTTATTTTAGTGTTCCCTTTATTTTTTTGAGCAGTGTATTTTACCAGATCTGATGTGTTATTCTCCTACATTAATTTCACATTTCCACAAACTAGAAAAGTATTTCCTTTCAAATGGTATCAAGAATATGCATATCCTTGCTTCAGGTCCTGAGCTACAGGCAATTAGATTTGGGTATGTCATTTCAGGCAAAATATTTAAAAAAGGCCCAGCCTTCGGAACTTCGGTTTTCCTAGAAATGGCTACTATATTGTTGGATTTGGATACTACTTTAAAGGAAATTACTGCTGCATTAATAAAGATGTGATGCATACATGGTGATGATTTAATTTCTGTGCTCTTTGTAACTGCCCTGGTAGTTTGACTGATAACTTAAACCAGGTTGCAGGCACTAGGTACAGTTTGAAGCTGTTTCTTGAGTGGGCAGCTTGATGAAAGCCAGTCATTATCGAAATCACCCAGAAAATATACCTCTGTTGATATCACATACATTATCAAGCATTTCACACACATTATCCAGATACTGACTGTTAGCACTTGGTGGTCTATACCAGCTTCCCACAAGAATGGGTTTTAGGTGAGGCAGATGAACCTGTAGCAATATTACTTCAACAGTATTTAACATGAGATCCTCTCTAAGCTTTACAGGAATGTGGTTCTTAATATAGACCGCAACACTGCAGCCATTGGCAATTCTGTAGATGTTATAACCATGTATTGCTACCACTATCATAAAAGGTATTATCTAAGTTAGTTTCAGAGATAGAAATAGAATATGAATGTCATCTGTTACTAGCAAGTTATTGACTTCATGAACCTTGTTTCTTAGGCTACATGTATGTTAAAGTGGGCTATTTTTAGCACTTTCTGGACTGCTTGATTGTTTTCTTCACTGGAAAGCTTAGCAGAATTAGACATACTCGTGCTATGTATGTTAGTGCAGGGTGAGCTGCACACAGTGGACTTCCTACTAGGGCACACCACCTCAGTGCTAACAGTATAACTCTGATCCATAGGCACATGATTACTGCATATAGCTGTGGGATCAGCAGAGGCATTCAGGGCAGTTAGAGGGACATACAATGTACTGTAAGTAACCTAATTTGTCTTCCAATGACCCTGGGATAATGTAAATTTGCTGAAGCATTATGACAATGGTAGGGATTAACTGAGCTGGGGTCATTGATAAGTAATCGTGTCAATGCAGCCTTATAATGCTGTGAAAGGATCCAGGAACCAAAATGATTTGGGTGGATCCCATCCTCCTTATAAAATGAGCATTGTTTCCAGAAGGTATCAAAATTGTCAATACATGTTAAACCCGCAGAGCTGCAATAGTCTCAGAGCCAGTTATGGAGGGCTAAAAGTCTGCTGAAATGTTCAATGCCACGATTTAGGGAGGGCAGAGGGACAGATATTATGGGGCGTTTGTTGGTGTCAAGCAGTGACACAATCAGTTTATTTAAATTCCATCTTCAGCTGTTCTGAGCTGTCCTTCATAATGTCATTGAATCCCACATGAACCATGAAACTCAATTTCCTGATGTTTAAAATGTTTGGGGGCAGCTTATTGATGTCCTGTACTCGTGCTCCTGGATAGCACAACGTTTTTACTCCAGGGACTGAGACATTTCTCACCATTGAACTGCCCTATACAACGGCCTGAGAAGGGAATGGAGAAATCCGCCCATTCCTACCCCTAACACAATTAGTTGAACCTTTTCACGGATCCACAAGAAGCAGGATAGCGTACGTCCGCTGCTCCCGGCGACAGGTCCAGACCTCCCACAGCAGGCAGTGCCCCGTCAGATCCAGAGAGAGGGAAAGGACCCGAACTCAACGACGAAGCCGTTGCTGGAATCAGCGTAGTTAGAGTATGGTGGAATTTACAAGATTATGTTATAATGCTGTTATTGCATGAAATGGTTGTTAGAACGCTCATCTGTGTGTGTTCTACTGAGGATGGGCCTCTAGAAGATTTACAATGTCTTTGGGTGATACCTGCATTCTAGAGCATGAGTTAATGTTTCTGTTCTATAAGGTACCAGGGAGAGATGACTCCAGGGACAGACCCTGGTCTCTACACAATGAGATTTTGCCTGCTGTGAATTCTAAGTATTTTTCATACAAATCTTAACCTTGTGACCCATTCCATACATCTGTTGTTTGTCATGTAGACTGAAGGGGGATGGACTTTGCTATAAAATGCTGTGGCTCAAACCAGCTCGTTGAGTTCTCAGTGATCACCTCCAGGGGTGATTACAGACCAGCTCCATTACTGCAGTAATTAAATAAAAGTTTTTGATTGTTTTGAAGAAATCTAAAAGTCTCCTTTAGATTACAATAATTCCAACACGAGTCAACACCAGCAATCCCAGCAATGAAGGCGCAGGTAGATCAGGCACCAGTGCAGCAAAGCTATTCCTTATGTCAATCTGCTCCGACCCTCTCGCAGTCATTCCTATCCACTTAGCAGCATGCCGCTGCCTTCGGTTTCCGCCACTTGTGACATGGGACCAGCGCTGATTGGAACAGTCTTCTTGCTGTTCTCGTCTACTTCATTACAAGATGGAGGAGGAGAAGCAGATGGAGACGACTTCTTTGGCAGGCTAGTTCCAGGTAGCACAGGCCATTCGAATAGGGACAGATGACAAGGGACAGATGACAAGGCGGGGAAACATTCATCAGGCCCGAGCGGCGTTTCCCCCATAAATTCGTGCAGAATTGAGATTTGCTTGCTAAGCATAGCCACCCCATTCCTTTAATCCTCCGCTAGCAAACAATTGCCACATTGGAACTCCGGATTGTCAATATTGTCCCGGACAAGAGTGTAATAAACACAGCTTCTACAGAGCTGGAAATGCTCGTTAGCTATTCCAGGCGAAGCGGGCTCCATTGCAACTTAGGTAGTTGGTAGCAGGTGTTGACACAAACACTTATAAAACTTCGGAAACAACAGTTTGAGGCGGAGGAGGTATCAGCTTGTGAGCGGAAATGACATTTGATGTATAGCCAGGAACAACACAAATACTGGTCTCACTATTTTAGTCATTCTTGAAAACCCATGTGTCTGTGTCGTCATGTTTCGTAGTAGATAGCAGTGTAGTAAATCAGTGAGTGCCAAATCATCCAAGATTATATCTTCCTTGTTCTATAAGCCGCTCTATCTCTAATGGGATTTCTGCATTTGAAGCTAAGCGAAGTGCAGCACTAAAGGTTGTGTGTCCATAGGGAACTAAGCTCCTTAGTGTTACACTGAAATTGAAGGGTTTACACTCCATGGCAATGGAGAGAATTGTTTTTATCATTTTGTTTTAGGGTTGGCCCCACCCACCATTCTTTGGTCCTGATTGTCTACTTGAAGTCTCAGAGGGACATGTTATAGATCTATGTGATGCGTCTTCATGCTTTGACTGTAAGTGGTCTAATCGGGGCATTAGATTCCTAGTTTACCCAGAGCTTTGAGATGTGCTTCACAAGAGCTAGGCCTATTTTATAGCACATATTGCGTAGAGACCATATCTCATATTAAGTTATGTTCTCGGCTATGCTCATCGAAAATGTTGCAACATTTTTGTTCTCTTCAAATCCTGTGTGATGGAAAGTTTCATCCTTGTTGAATTAAGCTGCTAATCAATTCAATTAAGAGATCATGATGGTGAGTGGCAGCAAGGTGATCACTAAGGACAGGAGCTTGGGCTCATGCCAGCTTTGGGCCTTATAGTGTCTTTATAACACTCATACTTCAGTACTTTGTGGGTTAATGTACTGTATGTTGTTTAAGACTGGCAGTAGGCCAACCTTTATTCAACTACAAGTAACACATTCACATTCTTTGTCGTAAAGTAACCTCTCTTATCATCGGTGTTATGCGACTATCTAGGCCCAGAATAGGGGATTAATCTACTGATATTAAACATATCTCCCTCTATATGTTTGCACAGGATGTCAAAGGATGAGTATGACCAAGAGATGGCTCTGAGACTGCAGTCAGAGGAGGAGATTGGCTCCACGTCCAGAAGCTGCTCTGATAGGCCACTTCTAGAAGCAGCCAGCATCCAGACGACCGCCTCGACTCAACAGACAAACACCACCAACAAGGTGAGTTATGAATCTAATACTGACCCATTGGAGTGATGTAATACAAAAAGAATAAACACCAATGACTCTTTGTCTGCCTTTCTTCAGAGTGTGATAAATGTGTCCTATTTCATGTATTTGGAGCTATAGTATTCTTCTGAGCTATGTAATTTAGCATCAACACAAAGGGGTAGTGATGAGTACTGCAGCCAGCTGCTTACAGCCCCTGCATAGGCTACATATCATGTTATTAGATGGTCTTCAATCAGTCACATTAATCTACTAATGCAGAGCCGTACATGATCTGGGAGATATCCAGCCCTATTCAAGGACATGGACTCTCTTTACTACAATGGCTGTTTTTTCAATCAAAGTCATCTCAGAAAGAGGCTTGTGTCCCTATAAACTAAAGCATTGACTTGTAACACTGTTTTTGCTGCATTATCATTACAGTGTGGTGTTTTAGCCTGTATATTAACCTAATGTGGGATATGTGACAACTCTTGTATGTTGCACATGCGAAGGTGGGGAACAGTGGGGGCCAACAGCCCTGTCGCACTGGTGAATGGCAATGCAACCCCCCCCCCCCCCCCCCCCCAGTTATGCAATAGCAGATTGTGTGCACTGAACTGTTAGACCTGTAGTCTATCATGGTCGTCCATAAATGTTAGCTGTACAACCTGAACTTTATGAAGCTCAGTATGGCATTAGAACTGGAACAGCTAGATGCAATGACATGGCTGCCCTGTGCCCTCCCTGTAGGTGAACAGTACATCTCAGAGGAAAGAGGAGCTGAAGCCTGCTGTAGCTGGAGGTGGTGGGCAGATTAGTCCAGCCAAGACCAGCACATCTGCCCTTTCTAAGTTGCCATCAGGTAATAGTACTGACTCTGTATACACTACTCTGTTCCCCTTTCCTGTAGTATAGACATAGCACATGAATGCTAAAAGGTTGAATATACTTCAGAGGGTGTATGAGTAATAGATGGTTATGTGTTGATGCAGAGCGGCACAGTTCAGAGCCAATGATCCTGCCTGCAGTGAGGGTTCCAGTGAAGGGCATTGAGCCTCCGGCTGTCTCCAGGGAGAAGGGGAGCAGCAGCCAGGCAGCAGAGGGCTGGATAGAGGAGGCACGTAAGGAGGCTGGCATCTCCAAGCCATTCACAGTGAGTCTCTCCTACTGCATATACCATACATGCCATGTGTGTCATGCACTGACTATAAATCACTCTGAATGAAAGCCTCCTAACTTGATTGTGGGAGAAAAAAAACACTCAGGCAACAGTACATAGAAAGGAAACCTTGAAATGCTACATTACCAGTTTTGTTGGAGACTGAGAACTGATGGATTGTGTTTCTCTGTGTGTTCAGGAGTTGTCAGCAGAGCAGCAGGAGCAACTCCAGCAAAGGGCACTGTACCTGAGGCAGCAGAGGGACAAGCTTCAGGCCATGAAAAAAGAGCAGAGACCCAAACCAGCCACGCCAGAAACCCCAGCACCCACTCCCAGCACACCGGTAACATCACACCTTCTTCTATTATGTCACTTCCTGTAAACATATGGGTAGTACTCCATAAGACACACGTAACAGCTTTAATTTGTGGTAGATAATAATGCACACCTCGGCTGATGACCGCATAGCACCTGGGGTCAACTCTGGTCTTCCTGTCTCATTGTTTTTAGTAGTGAGTTTCAATCCTTTCTCTTGATTTCCCCTGATATTTAGTCTCAGTTTTGTCCGCTTTCACATTCTTCCCTTTTTGAAGTTTGGATTTTCTCCTGCTCTTTATTCCCGTCATTTTCTTTTGCTGCATTGCCAATCAAAGGACGATGGTCCCAAAATGAACGGGGGTGGTGCTAGTATAAAGGAAGAGAGGGTCAATGCACTCCAGCCTGTGAGCTCTCCTGTGGGGGGACAGGAGAAGCAGCCCAAGGTGATCTGTTTGAGTGATGACGTTTTGATTTCACTTTGTAGTGCTGCTTCCGTATGTGCTTCTATTCTTACTGTAGCTACAGCCCTGTGCCTGTCAATATGGCTGATATGTGCGACTTGACTAGATTTAGTGGGCCTACCGTTCAAAATTTGACTCACTTTGTTCTCTTCATAGGAGATCTCTGTCGAAGAAAAAAAGAAGTTGCAGAAAAGAAAACATCTGGCAGAAAAACTGAAAGAGGAAGTCATCAAAAAGTAAAACTGCAATATATCTCCCCCAGAGTGTAACTGTAGTCAAACTGGACCATCAATTCCTTGGGAGTGAGATGGACTGTGCTTGTGAAGGGGCAACAGGAAATGTGCATTTGTAATGGAATGTAGTATTTCAATGGTTATTGATAGTCTTAAAGGGAATGACACATTGGTTTCCTTACCCTATAAGCAGTCTATGGGCAAGGTGACAACAATCCATGCTTTGGTTTAGTTTCCCTGGCACTGATTTGGAAATGATGCACAAACTATTCTAATATTGGTCCTATGACTTGAATATGATTTGTTCTACACATGCTTAAATGTTAGCATGTGGTAACAGTGCCAGGGAAACTAAACCAATGTATGAATTACTGTCATACCTTGTCTATAGACTGCTTACAGGGTAAGGAAAAATGAAATTTTGTAATTTGGGTGAACTATCCCTTTGTATAATATGTGGTTTAATACATTTTTTAAAATGTAAATCCTGCCAGAGATCTTGTGTAATAAACCTACTGGTCTGTGACAGGTGGTTAGCATGAAAAGATGCAATTAACTATCCATGCTTGTAGATAAGATGCTCTGAGGTATACATCCTGTTAAGTGTGAATAGGCATTAGGAAATGATCAGCACACAAATATACAAACTTTACTGTATATGAAAAATGTAAGGGTTGTAACATTAACACAATTCAGAAAAATAAGCAGGTTGTTCACATTTGTATTGCAGGTTCAATTCAATGTATATAAACCCTGGATTGCTGATGCTATGTATTGGCCATTGAGAACTTTGAAGCATCTGGTCGGCCGTATTGGCACTCCTCCATAGAATTTTGGTATTTCAATTAAATGTTAAATACATGTAATTTTGTCCTCTCTTTTTGAGTTGGGACAGTATCTCAATTATACATTAAGGAAAAATATGTATGTTTAGCTCACAATATCATTTAAAAAGTATTCATTAAAGGTGCCTAAGAATAAATATGCCAAACATTTATGTAGACAAATGCATTTCTAAATATTTTTTACACTGACGGAGTGCCAAGATTTAGGAACTGTGGCTTCCAACACAGCACCCCCAACAGCCATCTAGTGTAAATATAAATCATTGGTTAAATTCAACTCCTCCAGATTAAAATAAAGCTAGATTCACACAATGCCAGGGTCACAATCTGAAAACGTATCAAATGTTTAGAATAGTGGTAGTAAATGCACTTGTCAAATGTTCATGGAGACAAACCTACACAATCTAGACATATTTGAAATGGTTACATTTGGGCACTCAGCTGTTGTACGTACTCAGACTGAAATGCTTTCCACCTTTCCCTGACATCACACTTCATCTGTCATTAGGAATGTCTATATAAAATGGCAGTAGCTGGCCTAAACCACCACTGCTGCAATTTAGGATTTAAATATGCTCTGACCCACAGGGACTGTGCTAGCAACAAAATCCATGAGTACTGAACTGGAACACTAGTATGAGAAGGGCTTAAAGGACACACCTATCTGCTGGAAAAATGACTTCTCTTAACAAAGACACCTCTGGGAGCCACAGTAGGTCAAAGCCACTGAATACACACAGACTTTAGACATTCTCAGTGGGCTGCAAAAATGACTTTACTGCCGTTTAATACATGTTATTTTAAAACCAGCATTGCAACTCTTGCTTTATACAATGAATCAAATAATTGAATTAAAAGGGTGAACAGTGATCCCACCATTTGTGCAAAAGCAATACACTGGCAGGTATAGCTCTACCCTTTTAAAATCACTTAAGGGGCAAATTATTAAAAATAAAAATAACTGTACAGTACTTTTAATAAACTCATGAATACAGGACTCCTGGCTGATGTAGGTGTGTGTGAGCCTCGGCGATGCAGCCCCAGCTTCGACGGTTGAGTCCTGCTCCTCGGAACTAAGCAACTTTGTTTTCTGTTGGTTAGTTTTTTTTTTGTTAACCCTCATTTTGCCTAGTTCTCTCCACCCAACCCAAATTAACAGTTCTATGGGGTCAGCCAATCAAGCTTCCATTACTAAGCGGCTAGTCCTGCTAGCCTGACTGGCTCTCCCGTTAGCCCCTGCTCCCCCTTTTGTAGAGCGGCTGAGGTTTGCGTGAAGTGCTGCGTCCCTGCCGGAGCATCAGAGAAACCTTGGCACTGATCAACCTCTCTGGTCCACAGGCCAGGTAGGGGGGCGTAGGAGCAGGCTGGGAGGGTAGGACGGCGGGAGTGGTCTCTGTCCAGTGGACTGTGACAGTGGCACAGCGGACCAAGACCAAGGGACTTCACTGGCTTATGAGCCCAGACGGGGCCGTTTCCGTGGGGACTGCTCTTCATCTTCGTCCTCCTCGTCTTCATCATCAGGGTAGTCTACAAGGCCGACCATCGCAGTCTGTCAACAAGAACACAGGTCACAGAACTCAAGTGACTAAACCCTGAGGTTTGGATAATTTTGACTATTGGGGTGACAGGCAGATGGGGCATTTTACTACAGATTGACAGGTAAAAAGAGGATATGGCTCACCTTGGCAACTAGAATGGCAGTTGACAGGGAAAGCTCACCTTGACTACCGGGGTGGCGGGTGGCGTTGCCGACTTGGCGGGGGAGCCGTTGGGACTGGCGGCAGAGGTGGGCGAGGTGACTGGCTTGCAGTTGGCACCGTTGGTTCCGTTGGCAGCCCCTGCAGAATGAGAGAAGGTAAACTTAAAGCTGCCAGTTGGGGTCCGCTTTGGGAAGTTCTCTTTGTTGTCACTCTCTTTAACTGCAAAGAGATGGAAATACATAGGGTGAACATACCATTCCACAAGTTGTGGGGTTGAACACACACACTGAGCAGAGTGGAGGCACTTACCTTTTTTTGCTTCCATATACTTTCCATAGCTCTCTGGGAACTCTTCCTCAGGCCTGCTTTTCTCAATAGCCTCACCATCTTCATTGAACCACATTTCCTCATCCTCGTCCTCGTCCAGCGTTCGGGCATCCCTACGATATCTGCTTGAATAACGTCAAGATTACTTTTAACAGGCTTTATGTAAATAACCAATAAAATGTTTTAAGTCACTCGACAATGCAAAACTGCTGAAGTTACTCTGCTCAACACAAACTACTATTAAATTATATGCTATCCTCTTTGGCTGAAACAAACCACAAATCAACTTCTCCACTCTATTCTAGTTGTCCATGTCTTTGGGAGATGATGCCTTACTGACCTGTTGAGTCTCAGAGTCTGTCGGTCCTTCTCCTGCTCATATCTGCCCTTCAAGCCCTTAAAAGTCTGGACGTATTCAATGGATTCAAGTGCTTTGTAGTAGTTGTCTATAATGTGTGCTATGAGGGACTTGATATCCTCCTGTAGAGATATATAGATATTAGGGTGTATACGTGTGGTAAAATGGTAAACAGACATGTTAAAAGGTGAATATGGGCATACCACTTTGATGAACTCAAAGAGTTCAATGATGGCTGAGTTTAGGAGGTTGTATCTAGTTCCATTGTCCAGCAGAGTGTTGATGACTGGCTCAAACAGGTTCCCTTTGACAATGTAGCGGTTGTAGTACTCATCCTTCTGCCCAATTATCCTCCTCATGAAGCGCAGAGCACCTGTTAAAAGACATAACAAATCAGTACAATCAACACCTTGAAAAAAGGAGTTGAGGAAACTCCATATTGCAACTATTTACACCACAAGCAGTACATTTAAGTTATATCAATGATTATGCTCCACCCAGGAGCCAAGGGTCCAAACGTTTTTTTTTTTTAATCATGATGTGCTTCATCAAATCATTCAATTATGAATAAACAAATTCAGTCTACTGACATACAGAATGTTTGTCAATTCTTGGTGCTTCCACTATTCTTGAACACATATCCCCTCTGTAGTGTTTCCCAGTGACTCACACAGCGCAAGGAAGGTGTGTTTAGAGTTCATTAGCACCAGAACTCGTCGCAGCAGGTCCTTGTTCATAATGTAGGTCTTTATGTGGTACGTGTGGTGCTCTACACAGAACGTCAGCAGCTCCAGTATCAAAGCCAGGAGTTGGGCTGTCTGGAAATTATCTGAAAGACACAAACATGCATTTACAATAGGGAAAGAGACACTAATATAAATGAGAATTATGATTGGGAGTATCAATGTATGATTATATACCAGGACACACTGGGTTGATCTTGGTGGAGCCCTCTTGCAGATCTGGAAAACACAGTAAAAGTAATGAATATCAGTCTTACAAATGCATAAGTCTTTAACACAACACAGATCCCAACAAAGACATCATGGCCTGTCGAAATCGAATAGAATTGTATTTGTCACATTCCCCGAATACAACAAGTACAGGCTTTACTGTGAAATGCTTACTTACAAACCCTTTCCCAACAATGCCGTTAAAAATAAAACTAACAAAGACAAAGTAAATAGTAACACAATAAGCCTCATGTCTTCTTGGGTATGACGCTACAAGCTTGGTATTTGGGGAGTTCCTCCCATTCTTCTCAAGCTCTGTCAGGTTGGATGGGGAGCGTTGCTGCAGTTATTTTCAGGTCTCTCCAGAGATGTTCAATCGGGTTCTGGCTGGGCCATTCAAGGACATTCAGAGACTTGTCCGGAAGCCACTGGCTGTGTACTTAGGGTCGTTGTCCTGTTGGAAGGTGAACCTTCGCCCCAGTCTGAAGTCCTGAGTGCTCTGGAGCAGGTTATCAAGGATCTTTCTGTCCTACTGGAAGGTTCTCCCATCTCCACAGAGGAACTCTGGAGCTCTGTCAGGGTGACCATCGGGTTCTTGGTCACCTCCCTGACCAAGGCCCTTCTCCCCCGATTGCTCAATTTGGCCGGGCGGCCAGCTCTAGGAAGAGTCTTGGTGGTTCCAAACTTCATCCATTTAAGAGTGATGGAGGCCTGTGTTCTTGGGGACCCTCAATGCTGTGAAAAAATGTTGGTACCCTTCCCCAGATCTGTGCCTCGAAACAATCCTGTCTTGGAGCTCTAAGGACAAGTCATTCGACCTCATGGCTTGGTTTTTTTTCTGTGACATGCACTGCCAACTGTTGGACCTTATATAGGACAATTGTGTGCCTTTCCAAATCATGTCCAATCAATTGAATTTACCACAGGTGGACTCCAATCAAGTTGTAGAAACATCTCAAGAATGAACAATTGAAACAGGCTGCACTTGAGCTCAATTTTAAGTCTAATAGCAAAGGGTCTGAATACTTATGTAAATAAGGTATATATATTATTTTTTGCTAAAATACCTAAGAACCTGTTTCCGCTTTGTCATTATGGGGTATTGTGCGTAGATTGGTAAAAAAAAATGTATTTGATGCATTTAAGGGTAACAAAGGGTAGCAAAATGTGGAAAAAGTCAATGGGTCTGAATACTTTCCGAATGCAACTATGATTGAAAAAGTCGCAAAAAAAGGCATACGCAGTTTCTTGCCTTACTGCACACAAGCTGGGCATCATTCACAAGTGATAGGCTAATATTGTCACCCAACAGACTGTTCTTGATTTAATCTTGTAGTTAGATAAATAATGTGTGAAATTTGTTTTTATTTAGAAAGGTGCACAATAATGGTCAAGTCTCGAAACAGGGGCGGGGGGGGGGGGGGGGGGGGGGGGGGGTCACCTATGCACTTAGATAGTGAATGAAGGACGCTTTTCCCGTGGTTCATGTTCATGCCAGCCAGGTAGACTATACTCCTGTTGCAAAGAGAAGCAATGTGCTTAATAATAGCTGTAGGCCAAGCTGATGGGATCCTCTATTTAATTAGAGGCCATCAAAACTCTGTTCTCATGCAATTGCATAGCCTATAGAAATATTACGCAACATGAGCGCTCATGAGGTGTTTGATTAGATTTTTCATTACATTTGTATTAAAATGTCAAGAGTTTATTTTTTTTTCAACTTGACAATAGATTGCTGAGTACCAGGCAGTTAGCAAGTTTGGGAGAATACTAATGACCATCAGCATCATCAGAGCTTGAAAAAGCCTAATTACCGTGACTAAACGGTCACATGGAATTTGACTGCCATCATGACTTGTGACCGCCGGTGTGGCGGTTCACTGTTGCTTGCCTCGAAGAAAGCATAAAAAGGCATTTAGCTCGTCAGGTAGGCTTGCGTCACTGGGCAGCTTGCTGCTGGGTTTACTTTTTTAATCTGTGATCGTTTGCAAGCCCTGCCACATCCGACGACTATCAGAGCCGGTGTAGTAGGATTCAATCTTAGTCCTGTATTGACACTGCCTGTTTGACGGTTCATAGGAGGGTGTAGCAGGGGGGGAAAAAATCATAAACTTCCGGATTTGTGTCCCGCTCTGTGAAAGCGGCAGCCTTTAGCTAAGTGAGGATGTTACCTGTAATCCATGGCTTCTGGTTAGGATACACTACATGAACAAAAGTATGTGGACACCTGCACGTCGAACATATCATTCCAAAAGCACGGGCATTAATATGGAGTTGGTCCCCCCTTTGCAGCAGTAATAGCCTCCAATATTCTGGGAAGGCTTTCCACTAGATGTTGGAACATTGCTGCGGGGACTTGCTTCCATTCAGCCATAGAGAGCATTACTGAGGTCGGGCACTAATGGTGGGCGATAAGGCCTGGCTTTGCAGTCAGCATTCCAATTCATCCCAAAGGTGTTCGATGGGGTTGAGGTCAGAGCTCTATGCATGCCAGTCAAGATCAACACCAATCTGGACAAACCATTTCTGTATGGACAACACTTTGAAAACGTGGGCATTGTCATGCTGAAAAAGGAAAGGGCCTTACCCAAACTATTGCCACAACGTTGGAAACACAGTATCGTCTAGAATGTCATTGTATGCTGTAGTGTTAAAATTTGGGCCTAGCCCAAACCATGAAAAACAGCCCCAGACCATTATTCCTCCACCAAACTTACACAGTTGGCACTGTGCATTGGGGCAGGTAGCGTTCTCCTGGCTTCCGCCAAAGCCAGATTCACCCGTCAGACTGCCAGATGGTAAAGACTGATTCACCACTCCAGAAAACACGTTTCCACCACTGCAGCCTACACTCGGCATTGCACAAGGTGATCTTAGGCTTGTGTGCGCCTGCTCGGCAATGGAAATCAATTTCATGAAGCTCCTGTTGAACAGTTCTTGTGCGGTCACTGCTTCCACAGGCAGTTCGGAACTCTGTAGTCAGTGTTGCAACCGAGGACAGGCTATTTTTACACGATACAGCACTCAGCGGTCCCATTCTGTGAACTTATGTGGCCTACCACTTCGCGGCTGAGCCGTTGTTGCTCCTAGACATTCCCACTTCACAAAAACAGCACTTACAGTTGACCAGGGCAGCTCTAGCAAAACAGAAATTTGACGAACTGACTTGTTGGAAAGGAGGAATCCTATGACGGTGACACATTGGTAGTCACTGAGCTCTTCAGTAAGGCCATTCTACTGCCAATGTTTGTCTATGGAGATTGCATGGCGGTGTGCTCGATTTTATACATCTGTCAGCAACGGTGTGTCTGAAAAAGCCGAATACATTAAATTGAAGGGGTCTCCACACACTTTTGTATATACAGTACCAGCCAAAAGTTTAGACAAACTACTAATTCCAGCGTTTCTTTATTTTTACTATTTTCTACACTGTATAATAGTGAAGACATCAAAACTATGAAATAGCACATATGGAAACATTGTAGTAACCAAAAAAAGTGTAAAGTCAAAATATGTTTTATATTTGATATTCTTAAAAGTAGCCACCCTTTGCATTGATGACAGCTTTGCAAACTCTTTGCATTCTCTCAACTAGCTTCATGAGGTAGTCACCTGGAATGCATTTCAACTAACAGGTGTGCCTTGTTAAAAGTTCATTTGTGTAATTTATTTCCTTCTTAATGCATTTGAGCCAATCAGTTGTGTTGTGACAAGGCTGGGGTGGTACACAGAAGAAAGCCCTATTTGGTAAAAGACCAAGTCCATATTATGTCAAGAACAGCTCAAATAAGCAAAGAAAAATGACAGTCCATCATAACTTTAAGACATAAAGGTCAGTCAATACGGAACATTTCAAGAACTTTGAAAGTTTCAATGCAGTCGCAAAAACCATCAAGCGCCATGATGAAACTGGCTCTCATGAAGACCGCCACAGGAAAGGAAAACCTAGAGTTACCTCTGCTGCAGAGGATATGTTCATTAGAGTTAGCAGCCTCTGAAATTGCATCCCAAATAAATGCTTCAGAGTTCAAGTAACAGACACATCTCAACATCAACTGTTCAGAGGAGACTGCATGAATCAGGCCTTCATGGTCGAATTGCTGCAAAGAACACACCACTAAAGGACACCAATATGAAGACTTGCTTGGGCCAAGAAACACAAGCAATGGACATTAGACCGGTGGAAATCTGTCCATTGGTCTGATGAGTCCAAATTTGAGATTTTTGGTTTCAACCGCCGTGTCTTTGTGAGACGCAGAGTAGGTGAACGGATGATCTCCACATGTGTAGTTCCCACCGTGAAGCATGGAGGTGGTGGTGTGATTGTGCTTTGCTGGTAACATTGTCGGTGATTTATTTAGAATTCAAGGCAAATTTAACCAGCCTGGCTAGCACAGCATTCTGCAGCGATAAAACACCCCATCTGCCTTGCGCTTAGTGGGACTATCATATGTTTTTCAACAGGACAATGACCCAACACCTCCAGGCTGTATAAGGGCTATTTGACCAAGAAGGAGAGTGATGGAGTGCTGCATTGGATGACCTGGCCTCCACAATCTCCTGACCTCAACCCAATTGAGATGGTTTGGGACGAGTTGGCCCGCAAAGTGAAGGAAAAGCAGTCAACAAGCGCTCAGCATATATGGGAACTCCTTCAAGACTGTTGGAAAAGCATTCCAGGTGAAGCTGGTTGAGAGAATGCCAAGAGTGTGCAAAGCTGGCAAAGGGTGGCTACGTTGCATAATCGAAAATATATTTTGATTTGTTAAACACTTTTTTGGTTACTACATGATTCTGTGTTATTTCATAGTTTTGATGTCTTCATTATTATTCTACAATGTAGAAAATAGTAAAAAATAAAGAAAAACCCTGGAACGAGTAGGTGTCCAAACTTTTGACTGGTACGTATAGTGCATGTACGTACGGTCACTGTGGGGACTACGTCATCGATGCACTTATTAATGAATCCAGTGACTGATGTGGTAAACTCAATGCCATCAGATGAATCCCGGAACATATTCCAATCTGTGCTAGCAAAACAGTCCTGTAGCTTAGCGTCTGCTTCATCGGACCACTTCCGTATTGAGCTCATCACTGGTACTTCCTGTTTGAGTTTTTGCTTGTAAGCAGGAATTTAGAGGATGGAGTTATGGTCAGATTTGCCAAATGGAGGGCGAGGGAGAGTTTTCTTTGTGTAGAGTAGAGGTGATGTAGTTTTTTTTTTGCCTCTAGTTGCACAGGAGACATGCTGGTAGGAATGAGGTAAAACAAATTTCAGTTTTCCTGCATTAAAATCCCCGGTTACTAGGAGCGTTGCATCTGGGCGAGAATTTTTGTTGTTGTCTTTTTTGCTTATGGCGCTACACATCTCGTTGAGTGCGGTGTTCTTTCCAGCATCAGTTTGTGGTAGTAAACAGACAGCTACGAAAAATAAAAGAAAACTCTTGGTAAATAGTGGGGTCTACAATTTATCATGAGCTATTCTAACTCAGGCGAGTAGAACCTCAAGACGTCCTTAATATTAGAGATCGGGGACCAACTTGTTGACAAAGCGACGTACACCCCCTCTTCTCAGCTTACCGGATGCAGCTGTTTTGTCCTGCCAATGAAAAGAAAAACCAGCTCGATTTCTATTTTCCATGTCCTTGTGTCCATGTCCAGCCACGAGTCGGTGAAACATAGCATATCACAGTTCTTCAGATCACGCTGATAGAATAGTCTTGAACGGCGCTCATCCAGTTTATTTTCCAAAGATTGCACATTGGTCAGTAGAACGTAGGGTAATGGCGACTTGTCCACTCGCCGTCGCAGTCAGGTTAGATATCCCGAACACCGACCTCTAGAGTCGCTGCTTCCACCTCCTCCGAGTTACGGGGATTTGGGCCTGGTCTGGGATGAGCGTTATGTCCTTCACCTCCGATTGGTTGAAATAGAAGTCCTCATCCAAATCAAGGTTAGTAATCGTTATTTTGAAGTCCAGAAGCTCTTTTCGGTCATATTAAATGGCCAAACATTAGGCATAAAAACAAGTTAGGATCAGCGCAAAAAAGCACAACTGGTCAGGGGCCCATCCCCTCCGGCGCCATTATACTGTCCAACATAAAGCCATGCATATCCACATACAGCTGGACCTAAACACACCCATTCAAGCACGACATGAGACCATACACACAATGCATTTAGATCAAAAGGTCCCCCCCTGCTCACCTTTACAGTTCTTCTCATCTACAGTGCTGGCCAATAGAGGGACTGTGAGGACCTGCATGCAGTACTTGTAGAAGAAGCTGAGGAACTCAGTCTTCTCTGTTTTCTAATGGGATTCAAAGTAAGAAGTTGATTAGACAGTGATGCTGACATATTGCAGAGATCTTTAAAATGTATGAAAGTTTGGTATAATTCTGTATTCTTGTACAATAATCATTAAACCCAGTGTTATGACAGAACTGTGTGTGAGTGACTGAGTGAGTGAGTGAGTGAGAGATCGGACAGGGTCTTACATTGGTGGGGGCCAGCATGTTCTCTGGGTCGATCAATGTGCGTAGAAGCCCCATAAGCTGCACAGCACCACCCAACTCAGGGTCCGAGTCACAGATCATCTGCTTTATCACCACGTTGATCAGCAGCACATCCTAATGCACACAGAGAGGAACTTTGAGCCGCAACACCCACAGGGAACCTTGAACTTCCTAAACATCTAATCACTGAAAAAGATCCGAAAAATATATGCTTGGGTAAACATAACACCTATTATAAGGAACAGTTCAATTAGCATTTTATAGTGCCCTGAGAAAGTACACACCCCCCTTGGCCTTTTCCTATTTTGTTGCATTACAACCTGTAATTTAATTAGATTTTTATTTGTATTTCATGTAAATGGACATACACAAAATAGTCCAAATTGGTGAAGTGAAATGAAAAAAATAACTTGTTTCAAAAAATTCATTCAAAAAATGTAAAACCGAAAAGTGGTGCGTGCATCACTCCCTTTGCTATGAAGCCCCTAAATAAAATCTTCTGCAACAAATTACCTTCAGAAGTCCAATAATTCGTTTTTAAAAAGTCCACATGTGCAATCTAAGTGTCACATGACCTGTCACATGAGCTCAGTATATATACACCTGTTCTGAAAGGCCCCAGAGTCTTCAACACCACTAAGCAAGGGGCACCACCAAGCAAGCGGTACTATGAAGACCAAGGAGCTCTTCAAACAGGTCAGGGACAAAGTTGTAGAGAAGTACAGATCAGGGTTGGGTTATAAAAAAATATCAGAAACTTTGAACATCCCACGGAGCACCATTAAATCCATTATTTTAAAAAATGGAATAGGATAGGGCACCACAACAAACCTGCCGAGAGAGGGCCGCCCACCAAAACTCACGGACCAGGCAAGGAGGGCATTAATCAGAGAGGCAACAAAGAGACCAAAGATAACCCTGAAGAAGCTGCAAAGCTCCACAGCGGAGATTGGAGTATCTGTCCATAGGACCACTTTAAGCCCTACACTCCACAGAGCTGGGCTTTACGACAGAGTGGCCAGAAAAAAATAAGCAAACATGTTTGGTGTTTGCCAAAAGGCATGTGGGAGACTCCCCAAACATATGGAAGAAGGTACTCTGGTCAGATGAGACTACATTTTAGCTTTTTGGCCATCAAAGAAAATGCTATGTCTGGCACAAACCCAACACCTCTCATCCCCCTGAGAACATCATCCCCACAGGGAAGCATGTTGGGGGCAGCATCACACTGTGGGGATGTTTTTCCCATCGGCAGGGACTGGCGGGAAATTCTTGAGGGAAACCTGTTTCAGTCTTCCAAAGATTTGAGACTGGGACGGAGGTTCACCTTCCAGCAGGACAATGACCCTAAGCATACTGCTAAAGCAACTCAAATGGTTTAAGTGGAAACATTTAAATGTCTTGGAATGGCCTAGTCAAAGCCCAAACCTCAATCCAATTGAGAATCTGTGGTATGACATAAAGATTGCTGTACATCAGCGGAACCCATCCAACTTGAAGGAGCTGGAGCAGTTTTGCCTTGAAGAATGGGCAAAAATCCCAGTGGCTTGATGTGCCAAGCTTATAGAGACATACCCCAAGAGACTTGCAGCTGTAATTGCTGCTAAAGTTGGCTCTACAAAGTATTGATTTTCGGGGGGTTAATAGTTAAGCACGCTCAAGTTTTCTGTTTTTTGTCTTATTTCTTGTTTGTTCACAATAAAAAATATTTTGCATCTTCAAAGTGGTAGGCATGTTGTGTAAATCAAATGATACAAACTCCCCAACAAAATATATATTTTAATTCCAGGTTGCAAGGCAACAAAATAGGAACAATTCCACGAGGATGAATACTTTCGCAAGCCACTGTACATTTTACTGGGTAAATAATCATGCCTTTATTTACATAATCACAGCTCCATATGACACCTAGATGTGGCAGAGAAATTTGCCCACCAGTGTCACATTTCATGTAGACCTAGTTATATGACAAGGTTGATGCTATACTTACATCATCAGTCTGCTGTGGCTCCTGCATAACAAACTCCCGGACCATGGAGGGGCTGAACTCCACCAGATAGGAGAAGATATCTGTGGCTGCAGCCCTCACCTGCAGGTCGTCCATACCCTGTGGAGACGGTGAGACACACACTGATAGTGTGCTCAAACTAATAACTCATTCAGCGCCATCAAGGTGTTTCTTTAGGGCACATGTGTCAAACTCATTCCACTGAGGGCAGAGTGTCTGCGGGTTTTCACTCCTCCCTTGGACTTGATTCATGAATTAAGGTCACTGATTATTAAGCAGTGGTGTAAAGTACTTAAGTAGTACTTTAAAGTATTTTTACTTAAGTCGTTTTTTTGGGTATCGGTACTTTATATTTGACTACTTTTACTTCACTACATCCCTAAAGAATATTATTTACTTTTTACTCCATACATTTTCCCTGACACACAAAAGTACTAGTTACAATTTGAATGCTTAGCAGTATAAGGAAAAAGGTCCAATTCACACACTTATCAAGAGAACATCCCTGGTCATCCCTACTGCCTCTGATCAGGTTGACTCACAAAACACAAATTATTCATTTGTAAATTACGTCTGAATGTTTGAGTGTGCCCCTGGCTGTCAAAAAAAGTAAAGGAAATTGTGCTGTCTGGTTTGCTAAATATAAGGAATTTGATGGATAGCATTTACTTGTACTTTTCCTTAAGTATGACAAGTGAGTACTTTTCCCATCACTGTACTGAAGTACATTTAAAATCAGATACTACTTGAGTAAAAGTCTAAAAGTATTTTACTGTGTTACATTAATATAAAATGACTCAAGTAAAAGTATCTTTACTTTTACTCAAGTATGACAATTGAGTACCTTTTCCACCTCTGTTATTATGTAACTCCCCTCACTTGGTTGTCTAGGTCTTAATTGAAAGGAAAAAACAAAAACCAGCAGACACTAGGCCCTCCACGGAATGAGTTTGACACCCCTGCTTTAGGGGCTCAGGAGCCTGGTGCAATCTGGACTGACTTAATACCTTTAAGTTCAGGGTTAAGAGACATACTGTTACATATATTTTGACGTGCTTCCAAGATGCAGCCCTTGAAGTTGAGATGGCATTTCACATTCAAGGGATCAAGAAAACTTTGTCACATCAAAATGTCTAGGACAAATATGCAAAACCTGTTTGACATTTAATACGCACATGCATACAGTAGTAAAACCATTCATACCATGACTATTTCAAGAGCAGGAAGAATGCCTAGATTCGCCAGAGTCTTGAAGAAAGCATCTCTATTTTGCGGTTGCAAGGTTTGTGAAAAAGCACAAAATTCTTTGAAAAAGTTCACCTGTGAAGAGGAAGGAAAACAGAGGACAGTATGTCACTGAAACCTTCATGGCATTAAAGCGTAGTATTTGCATGCTTTTAATTAAACAATTTGATCATTCAACTTACTAGTTCCCGCCTTTTACCGTCATCTGTCGCTTCATCCGTTAGCTGTGCAAAGACTTCAGTTAAGAACTTCTCATCCTCCTGTAGTGCAAGGCAGGGATAAAAAGTTTACAAAAACATACTGCATCACAGTTTGTGGTCATGTTTAAAAAGCACCAGGACTTTACGTACTTCATTATGAAGTCGACAAACCTTAGCCAAAAGCAGTAAAAGTAAGCATGTTTTATATCGGTGGTTCGATGTGAAAGGAGAGATGAAAGGAGACAAATTGCCAAGAAGTGTTGTGGAACAAACAGCAGACTGAAGACGGCTGCAGCCAACATGGTTGAGCCTGTCTCCGTGGTAACATGGACTCAGGACCTTGTCCCGAAGCTACCGACAGCATCACCTCCTCCATGCTTCACAGAACCACACATGCGGAGATCATCCGTTCACCTACTCTGCGTCTCACAAAGACATGGCGGTTGGAACCAAAAATGTCAAATTTGGACTAATCGGAGCAAAGAACAGATTTCCACCGGTCTCATGTCCATTGCTCCCATTTCTTGGCCCAAGCAAGTCTCTTCTTATTATTGGTGTCCTTTAGTAGTGGTTTCATTGCAGCAATTCGACCATGAAGGCCTGATTCACGCAGTCTCCTCTGAACAGTTGATGTTGAGATGTGTCTGTTACTTGAACTCTGTGAAGCATTTATTTGGGATGCAATTTCTGAGGTGCAGTAAACTCTAATGAACGTATCCTCTGAAGCAGAGGTAACTCTGGGTCTTCCATTCTTGTGGCGGTCCTCATGAGAGCCAGTTTCATCATAGCGCTTGATGGTTTTTGCGACTGCAGTTGTAGAAACTTCCAAAGTTCTTGAAATGTTCTGTATTGACTGACCTTTATGTCTTAAAGTAATGGACTGTGGTTTCTCTTTGCTTATTTGAGCTGTTCTTGCCATAATATGGACTTGTTTTTTTACCAAATAGGGCTTCCTTCTGCATACCACCCCTACCTTGTCACAACACAACTGATTTGCTCAAACGCATTAAGATGTTAAAAGTTAATTTGAGGAATTTCTTTCCAAGGCACAATTTCTAATTGTGACTACCTCATGAAGCTGGTTGAGATAATGCCAAATGAGTTCTCAAGGCAAAAAGGTGACTACTTCGAATAATCTCAAATATATGTTGATTTGTTTACTACATGATTCCATGTGTTATTTCATAGTTTTGATGTCTTCACTATTATACAATATAGAAAATAGTCAAAATAAAAACCCTTGAATGAGAAGGTGTGTCCAAACTTTTGACTGGTACTGTACATACATACACACAGTGCATTCAGAAAGTATTCAAACCCCCTTCAAAACTTGTCCCGAAGCTACTCCTGCGCTGTCTTGGCTGTGTGCTCAGGGTCGTTGGCCTGTTGGAAGGTGAACCTTCAAATACAATTTTATTGGTCACACACATATTTAGCAGATGTTAGCGAAATGCTTGTGTTCCTAGCTCCAACAGTGCAGTAGCATCTAACAATTCACAACAATACACACACATCTAAAAGTACAATTATGGAATTAATAAAGACAAATATTTAATTGAGCATTGACTAAAATACAGTAGAATAGAATACAGTATACACATAAGATGACTGGGAGACTAGTCTGGACCTTCACCCCAGTAGGTCTTGAGCTCTCTGGAGCAGGTTTTCATCAAGGATCTCTGTACGTTGCTCAGTTCATCTTTTCCTCGATCCTGACTAAACTCCCAGTCCTTGCCGCTGAAAAACATCCCCACAGCATGAGGCTGCCACCACCAAGCTTCACCGTAGGGATGGTGCCAGGTTTCCTCCATATGTGACGCTTGGCATTCAGGTCAAACAGTTCAATGTTGGTTTCATCAGACCAGAGAATCTTGTTTTTCATGGTGAGAGTCATTTAGGTACCTTTTGGCAAACTCCAAGTGGGCTGTCATGTGCCTTTTACTGAGGAGTGGTTTCCGTCTGGCCACTCTACCATAAAGGCCTGATTGGAGGAGTGCTGCAGAGATGGTTGTCCTTCTGGAAGGTTCTCCCATCTCCACAGAGGTACTCTGGAGCTCTGTCAGTGTGACCATAGGGTTCTTGGTCACCTCCCTCACCAAGGCCCTTCTCCCCCGATTGCTGAGTTTGGCCTGGCGGCCAGCTCTAGGAAGTGCCTTTGTGGTTCCAAACGGCTTCCATTTAAGAATGGAGGCCACTGTGTTCTTGGTGACCTATAAAGCTGCAGACATTTTTTGGTACCCTTGATCTGTGCCTTGCCACAATCCTGTCTCGGAGCTCTACGGACAATTCCTTCAACCTCATGGCTTGGTTTTTGCTCTCACATACACTGTCAAATGTAGGACTTTAGCCCTGACCTCAACCCCATTGAACACCTTTGGGATCAATTTGAATGCCGACTGTGAGCCAGGCCTAATTGCCCAACATCAGTGTCTGACCTCACTAATGCTTGTGGCTGAATGAAAGCAAGTCTCTGCAGCAATGTTGCAACATCTAATGGAAAGCCTTCCCAGAAGAGTGGAGGCTGTTATAGGAGCAAAGCGGGGACCAACTCCATATTAATGGCCATGAGATGTTCGACGAGCAGTGTCCACATACTTTTGGCCATGTAGTGTATATAAAAATGTTCTATTTCCCTTTGCATGATTATAAAACAGTGACCGTGGTCATTTTACTGACAAATAACCATCATCCAAAACCTCATGACTGTCACATCCCTAACCAAGTCCCTCTTGAACTTCTAAACTTGTATAATTATATTGCGAAGTGCCAACAAGGGAACTTAAATGTAAATCGCGCCACAACCTCATTGTTGTTAATGTGAGATCATAGACAAACATCAGGGCCTGTTGATTTCAGATTAGATACTTTGATTAAAATTGAAGATAACCTATCAACTACAAACCCTTTCAACAATAGAGCCAAAGACAAACAGTTTGATATAGAACTAATCCTTAGAGAAGTCACAAGCATTGATTTACAATACTGTAGACAAAAGCAGCAAAAACATATTTTATGACATTCCATTACTGTTAAATAAAATACATTCATAAAGTTAATAATTTCCAGGTTGATGACAACAACAGAATATCACATACATGTAATGATTACAATTGATGTTCAAATCTGAAGATGGAGGGAATGTTTCATACTTTTCACAGGAAAATAAAACCACCAGCAGAAAAACATTATCATCTACATTGACAATGGTGTGAAAGTTTGTGATATGTAGTGAGTTAAGTGATTGTGCTTTATTACCTTCACTGAACACACTAAAATGTAATCTGTTAAACTGAAAACACCAGAGCTGAAGAGGCAGTTCAGACAACACAAACGGATTTCTAGTCAAGAACGGCAAAATGGAAGAGAACATTTTCTGAGGGTTCTGTGGTTTGCAGTAACTCACCTGCAGCATGCTGACTATCTCCACCTTGTTGAAGAAAATAAAGGATGTGAGGGTGGAAAGGAAGTTCTCCTCGAAGACAGAAGGTGTGGGCAGGATGATGTCCTGGATGTACTGCACCCGGTACGTCTGGTGGATCTTTTGCCGCAGCTCTGAGTCCGTGATGGGGATTACCTCCTTGAACTTGGCCGTCTTGGTGAGGAACTCCCGGTGCTTTTTAGGCTGCACCAGCGACGGATCAAACTCCAGACAGCCAACCACATCCATGATACAGTCGTCCGAGAACATGACCTCGAATAGAGCCGCCTTGTTGAGGAACAACACTCCACGTATAATCTCATACAGATGGTGTAGGCCCTCCCGGTTGTCGAGGTCCTCGCACACCTGGAAGAGCTGCAGCAGCTTCTTCATGTAACCTTCGCTCATAAGGGCCAGGGCCAGCTTCTCCCGGCGGATGGGCGAGGACAGGACAGAGGTCACAAGGTCAGCGATCTCCTCTAGCCGGGCCAGTTCGCATGGAGGCAGCTCCACTAGGTGGCTGGTCTCTGGCATCTCCTCGAAGCGCTCCTCCTCAGACTCATCGATGGGGTCCTGGGTGATCTCCAGCGCAGGGTCTTTCCCTTGCACCTGGGGAGGAAATTAGACACGGGGCCACATGTAAGAAAGACTATAGTCCCGCATTGCTAAGGAGAAAATTCAGTTACATGATATTCTATACTTAATTATTAAATGGCTTAGTTTTGTAAGAGACATGTATTTGTTTGCCCCCTAAAGAAAAAGCAGTGACCTAAGCACAGACATGGCTATTCATAGTACTGGGGCTTAAAATAACAAGAAAATACAGTACAATCAGTTGCTCTAGACAATGTGCTATTGCAAAAGGATGTTGTTTAACTTATTTGTGTACATGCGTCACCAACAGTAGTGACATGTAGTATTAAGTGTGCTTTCTGGTACCATAAAAAGACTAACGAGCATAGTAGTGTATCATAAACTTTACACTGAATTACAAAACCGTATAAACACGGTACAATACCTGACATATCTTTTCCCAGATTTCATCGCAGCCAGCTTTTTCCTGAAAACTCAGGGCCAGATCATAGTTCTCTGCTTCTGACCACACAATCAGGGTGTCCTGAGGGGAAAAACCATTCTCATGATCAAGTTGAAAAAACATATATTTTCATAACATGAAATTTGTAAATCTGGTCTTTGCATAAATGTAAAAAAATAAAATAATAATAATAATAATCTCAAATTAACTGCAACTGTACACATGCAGAATTCTTTAGATACATAAGGCTGAGCCATAGACTACTCTCTGCTTCCACACGGCAAGCTGTACTGGTGCATTAAGTCTGACACCAACAGGCTCCTGAACAGCTTCGATCCCCAAGCAATAAGACTGCTAAATAGCTAACAAAATGGCTACACAGACTGAGTTGACCCGTGCATTTTTGCACCGTCTCTGTGTACACTACTGGGACTCTACACACTAGAGGTCGACCGATTATGATTTTTCAACGCCGATACCGATTGGAGGACCAAAGAAAGCCGATACGAATGAATTGGACAAATTATTTATTTATATTTGTAATAATGACAATTACAACAATACTAAATGAACACTGATTTTAACTTAATATAATACATCAATAAAATCAATTTAGTCTCAAATAAATAATGAAACATGTTCAATTTGGTTTAATGATATGCAAAAACAAAGTGTTGGAGAAGAAAGTAAAAGTGCAATATGTGCCATGTAAAAAAGCTAACGTTTCAGTTCCTTGCTCAGAAGATATGAAAGCTGGTGGTTCCTTTTAACATGAGTCTTCAATACTCCCAGGTAAGAAGTTTTAGGTTATAGTTATTATAGGAATTATATGACTATTTCTCTCTATAGCATTTGTATTTCATATACCTTTGACTATTGGATGTTCTAATAGGTACTTTAGTATTGCCAGCCTAATCTCGGGAGTTGATAGGCTTGAAGTCATAAACAGCGCAATGCTTGAAGCTTAGCGAAGAGCTGCTGGCAAATGCAGGAAAGTGCTGTTTGAATGCATGCTTACGAGCATGCTGCTGCCTACCACCGCTCAGTCAGACTGCTCTATCAAATCATAGACTTCATTATAATATAATAACACACAGAAAAACGAGCCTTAGATCATTAATATGGTCAAATCCGGAAACTATCATTTCGAAAAACAAAACGTTTATTCTTTCAGTGAAATACGGAACCGTTCCATATTTTATCTAACGGTGGGCATCCCTAAGTCTAAATATTGCTGTTACATTGCACACCCGTCAATATTATGTCATAATTATGTACAATTCTGGCAAATTAATTACGGTCTTTGTTAGGAAAAAATGGTCTTCACACAGTTCGCAACGAGCCAGGCGGCCCAAACTGCTGCATACACCCCAACTCTGCTTGCACAGAACGCAAGAGAAGTGACAATTTCCCTAGTTGAAAGAAATTCATGTTAGCAGGCAATATTAATTAAATATGCAGGTTTAAAAATATATACTTGTGTATTGATTTTAAGAAAGGCATTGATGTTTATGGTTAAGTACACATTGGTGCAACGACAGTGGGTTTTTTGTTGTTGCGAATGCGCTTGTTAAATCACCCGTTTGGCGAAGTAGGCTATGATTCAATGATAAATTAACAGGCACTGCATCGATTATATACAACGCAGGACAAGCTAGATAAACTAGTAATATCATCAACCATGTGTAGTGAACTAGTGATTATGTTAAGATTGATTGTTTTTTATAAGATAAGTGTAATGCTAGCTAGCACCTTGACTCCTTGCTGCACTCGCATAACAGGTAGTCAGCCTGTCACGCAGTCTCCTCGTGGAGTGCAATGTAATTGGCCATAATCGGTGTCCAAAAATGCCAATTACAGATTGTTATGAAAACTTGAAATCGGCAATACATTATCGGCCAAGCCGATTAATCGGTTGACCTCTACTACACACTAATTTATACCGACTACACACACCATCATAATTTACACCGCTGCTACTCTGTTTATCATACATGCTGATACCTAGTCAACTAACCCATATACATATCTACCTTTATCACTCCAGTATTCCTACATATTGTAAATATGGTATTGGAACTAACCCTGTATATAGCTTATTTTCTTGTGTTCTTATTTCTTGTGTTTTTGTTCTGTTTGGGGCAATCCAATAGAACACATTACTGAATACCACTCTCCATACTTTCAAGCATAGTGGTGGCTGCATCATGTTATGGGTGTGCTCATAATAGTTAAGGACTGGTGAGTTTTCAGGATAAATAGAAACTGAGCAGTCACAGCCAAAATCGTAGAGAAAAACCTTGTTCAGTCTGCTTTACACCAGACACTGCGAGACGAATGCACCTTACAATAGGCCAAATCTACACGAGTTGCTTACCAAGAAGACAGTGAATGTTCCTGAGTTACAGTTTTGACTTAAATCAGCTTGAAAAATCTATGGCAAGACTTGAAAATGGTTGTCTAGCAATGATCAACAACCAATTTAACAGAGCTTGAAGAATTTAGAAAATAATGCGCAATCAAGATGTTGATTCTAACATGTATTGAATTCCGTAAATGAGATATTTCTTCATTTAATTTTCAATAAATGTACTTACCTTTCTAAAAACATGTTTTCACTTTGTCATTATGGAATATTGTGTGTAGATGGGTGAGAAAAATATATACTTGATGCTTTTTTGAATTCAGGCTGTAACAACAAAATGTGGAATAAGTACACAGAGCAGTCCATTATAGACAGGTTGACATATTGTCATGAGCTTTTATAGACAGGTTGACATAGTCATGAGCTTTGTCCAGGAGGCAGAACTGAGCGATTTCCCCATAGGTCAGCTGCAAAGTCAAAATGTGCTACATTGTAAAAATTCATGAAAACAAACATTTGCTTTTTGGTCAGGGTTAGGCATTAGAGTTAGCAGTGTGGTTAAGGTAAGCTTTCAAATCAGATTGTATTACTGTGGCTGTGCCAGCTAGTGCCCACTGCCCCCAGAACAAGACTAATGACGAAAAAACGCTAACCTACCCGTTATAGAGGCAGAATACTCACTTGTTGTTTCTGATATGCAGTATTTGGGCTGATTTTAGACTCCAGAAGAAGTGAGCCTAAAAGACAAATGGGAATTTAGTTAGCTACCCACTACCTTATTGAAATAATTAGTTGATGCCTAAATGTTCGCAAAATGGGTGTGAAAGAACATGTTCTTCAAATAAGACAGATGTTGTAACTGTAATTGTCAGTCTTACTGCTGAAACCTAAACACCACACCTTTACTGACATGAACTGTGCATGTAAACATGGACAACTACCCATAAATTAGCTTACATAATGTGTATGTTTTTGACTGGCAAGCAAATGTCCCTTTATTTATTACCGAGTAAGCCAAGTGAGTTTACTAGCTGGTTAACGTTAATTACCTAGCCAGCTGACTAACATTGGACCAGGTAACGTTAGTTAACTAACGTTAGCTGGATATAGTACTTTTAAACTGTACCGAGGGTTAACTAGCTACTGTACCAAAATAGCTATAAACAAATAATTGAAAGGAAAACAGGATTACAAAGCAAGTCAGTTAAACCACACTTTACTTCCAAGCATTGGCTAGCTAGCCATCCAACTAGGTTAGTTAGTTAACAAGCTGGTTTGAGTAAATAATGTTAGTTAACGTTAGATAACTATAAACGAATCAATAAACAGCTAACGTTAATTAGCTAACGAGCTACCTAAAGCAATTTGTTTTGATGATTTGTATTTGATCTTAAAGCCCAACCACCAATAACATTAGCTAGCGTTAATACAAGTAAACGTTTAAATGTGTTAGCTAACTAACGTTAAATAGATACCATTAGCTAGTTAACGGTAGCCAACTAGCATTAGCAATAGTGTGATGGCTAGAATAACTAATTCACAACGGCAGCAGTTACTGTAACGTTACGCTACTAACGTTAGCTAGCTAGTTCAGTTGGTGGTTTAACGTTAGTTTGCTACAGTCGCCGATTGTTCGATAACTAGTTAGCGATGTTGATTTATTGAATTTGCGGCCTGTTAATGTTACCAGCCAACTAGATAGCTGCGTTACGAACAAAACAAACATGCGACGAGCTAACGTTATCTGACCATCTGCTAATAAGATATGTTAGCTAACAACTCACCGTCGGATTCGGCCCGAACTAATAATGATATTCCCTTCAGTCGTTCGACAAAGGTAGACGAGACATGTCCTGTGCCCCTATCATCCCACTGTCGGTCTTCATTCAGCGTATATACTTTCACACGCCGCCGAGTATCCGACATGGTTACCTTGAACGGAAAAGCTAACAATCTAACGTTAGCTAGCCACTAGTTCACTATTTCAAATAGTTGCCTAGCTATTTTCTTATCCCCGAACTTCAAACTTTGTTTCTACCCGCATGTTTTGCAATAATGTGCTAAAACGTAAAGCTAATTCACGAGCATATTACGATGATGATTATTTTCCCCGCAGAATGCCGGATTTCTAGCTAGCTAACTGTACAATTCACCGTTGAAAACACAACAACTACGACGGCCTCTTCACTATCATCCAGAGACCGCCATCTTGTAATCCGATCTTGTCTTTTTCTTCCCTACGTCAATCAAACGGTTACCGCCGCGGGGTCTCCTCCGAGGGGCTACGGAAGCCGGTGTGTCCCACGCCACATTCGCGCCGCCCAAAGGTCCCCCGCCCTCTCCTTCCATTGAAAATGAATGGGAAGCGGTGTTTCACCGCGCGGTACCGCGTGCTAGTGTACACGGGGCGTTATTGTGGCAATATCGAAACCGACAGACCTGTTACAGAGTCTGTCCTTGGCAAAAATATATATATACAATAATGCTGTTGATTTCAATAAAAGATGCCAACTCTAAATATTGTAGAACTAAAACAATGAGTACGGTATGTAGAAGATTGGAATATGCCATCACATGAGAGGTCACAGGTTTAAATTAAGTCAGCGTGAAACAATTACATGGTTAATTTACATATTTATTACACATTGTATAAAATAGATAACCAGAAACTGGCAGCATATAAACTCAAAATAGTATGGCCACCCATCTGATCCCATTGCTGAAATCAGCAGAGAATGAGAGTACAGTAAGTGGTGCTTGGAGGATGTTGGTGAGTATCGAGAAACGGTAGTTCAGTGAAGTCAGGGTGAATGGAGAGTGTCCTAAAGATGCATGGTCATGGACAGTTGGTCACAGTCTAGGAGGACAAGGGGAGTCAAGAGGAGGTGCTGGTCGCTTGGCCATCCCCTGTGCCCATGGAGATGCTCTGTTTCTCACTCAGTGTCTTAACAACTGTTGCTGCTGGAGATTGTAACACCTTCCTCGAAAGCCTCATTCTACCATCTGTTGGGTCTCGCCCAAAGTATTTAACCTGTTGGCAAAGTTCCATCAGAGAAATAATGTTAGTTAAGAAATCAAGCAGATTAACAACTAAAGGTTAGAAGAATGATCCTACTGCAACACATACCTGAATCTGCTGTCCAACTTCTAATCCAAGAGCACTTGGGTGTTTTATCTGTACAAATTCAGAGTTTACAATTATTTCACTCTGTCAAAAATGTTATCTGAAACATAAATGACAAACAGAAAACAAGCCAACACATGCAGCCCTTTCCAAAATGGTAACATCTGTGTCGAGGGTCCTGTGAGCCCTGCATGGTATTCTGGGGCAAGACTCTTACCCGTTTGTGGTCCAGCTGAGAGTTATGGAGCAGAACAGCACTCATGTTGGGATATAGCTTCACCATGACACCAATGTCCCTGTGGCGGAAGGGAGACAGAATTGAAGCAAGTCATGAAGCTACCCATTTAGCAATCCAATGTTTAATCAGTCCTATGTTTAAAAACCACCGACAGTAGCTGCATCACAGATTAAACAGCATCCTCCAATAACACATAACATTGTGTACCTTATTTCCATGATGGTGGCAGTGTAAACAGCACCAAACTCCAGCAGCTGCTCTTGCTGCAATGCAAAAAATGTACCCTCAGATTCATATCAGTATTGATGTGGGTAAACATTGCTTTTTTTGGATGATATAGAGTCTAGCCCTTGATCATGACTCTCAGTTCCATTACATTACACATAAGAGTCATTGGACGAAGGCGTCTTCTGGAGAGTTTTGTTAAGATCCCAGACACTCGCTCTGCACATTAACATTCATCGCTTGCGGTACGGTTTTGGAAGCATAAGGACCCCATCTTTCATAGGAGCGAGAAATAATTTTCAATACACAGGTTAAATTGATACACATCTTGATATGGTTAGGGTTGGTGTTCCCACATCTCTATGTTATAGAGCTTGTTTATTGAAAGACGGAAGACAAGAACACCTGTGTGTAAGCGCAACTCGGGAAGTGTAGCGGAAGTGTAGTTTCGTCGGATGGAGGCTCCCCTAGTTGTATGGATCTATACAAAACATTTACAGTAAGTGTTTTTTATTTTAAGGATTCTTCCTCGCTATGAAAGATAAGAGCCATATGTTTGAAAGCCATATCGCAAGCGATTATTAGAAAGGTTTCTAAACGTTAAAACACAGCGTCGGGATTGCAGTTCACATGAGGCAGTCGTGAGTGAAGCTAATGGCTGATACCTGTAGGGAGAAGGCAGAATGTCGCCTCGAGTTTGAGAGCCAATATAGAGCCCTTTTCTGTTACCCATCAAACGTCACGTTCGAGTAATGCGCGCTTCCCAACATCAAAAAGCTCTGTAGCAGGATAGCCAACGTTGATGTCGGGACCTTGACAAACTTAACAGTAAGTGAGTGATGACCATGAAAACATTCAAGACTGATGGCTATAGCTATGTTCAACAAGTACAGTATATTATTCTTCTGGCCTTATTTAGCTCTATTTGTGATATTTCACCTTGCCTCGCTGGCTTGCTAGATAATCAATCCTCTGATGACATCTGCAATGTTGTAGACGATAACCAACTGATTACATGTTTGTTAACTTGCACAAGCTGCATTTGAAGTTGCACGTGATCGTATCCACTGCTAGGTAAACAAAGAGGGTTTTAAAGACGAACAGCGCACAAAACTTTATGACGCGGCGGGGAAATGGGTCTATAGTACAATAATTGTAGTGAATCAAAATGCATTAAGGATGCATTAAGGAATGGTAAGAAATTAGGCAATACAGTGGAATCAGACTAGGTTGGACTCACATCATCCTTGCAGATTTCTGTGATGAATTCCTGGGCTTCATTCATGGCACCTGGAGTAGGTGCAAACACAGAGAAGGTCTCCTCGTCCACCTGGCTTATCGTCACACCTATCCAATGACACAGAACCTGTCATTTTCCCTTACACTATGCACCTATGAAGAAAGCTCATGTGTCAGGGTTGACACAAATGGAGTTAGAATGTTTTTTAAAATATTAAATGTTACCTGTTTGAGCTTGTAGTCTGCGGAGGTTATATCCCCCTGGTCCGACAAAGCGTGCTCGTCTAGAGACAGGGACTCTGACATTCTCTGCAACAGACAGGAAATATTCCTTCAAAGGGAAATACATAAATGATGGGAATCAAATAAGGGCTAGACACCAAGAGTCTTACCGACAACTGGACCATTCTCCTTTCTTTTATCCCTTGGCTTGGCAATGGTCTTGTTCATGATGCCCAAAATCTCCCTCTTGGCAACTAAAGATATGAGAATGAAATGAGGATTGGTGACTACAATATTTTATAGCGACATAAACAATATATTTCTGGAGCATGTCTTTCATTTCACCCGTGGCTTGCTGAATAGCCTCCATTACAAGTTTCAGAGGTAAGCCTGGAATCTTCACATCAGCCTAGAAGAAGGAGGCATACATTATAGCAAAAATAAAGTCAAAATACGACAGAATAGCGAAACCACTGGACGTTCATCTACAGTACCTGTAAGGCATTGATACCCTTGTTTGTTCCTGCCAGTTTGAAGTCCATGTCTCCTAGGTAATCCTCTATTCCCTGTGACAGAAAACACAAATAAAACAGTTCTACAGGGGATCCCATTATTACAGTACGAATGTAGGATTGGTGAGAAAAATACTAGTAATATTGGGTACCAGAATATCAGTCAATATTCGGTAGTCCTGGATTTCTGATGGCTTCTCTGGGTTTGCCTTGGATATGAGTCCAATAGCAACACCTGCCACAGCTGATGAAATAGGAACACCTGAAACACAAAAGTGCTACATTTCACTGCAAACAGAAGGCTCATTAACAACATTTTCAAATTACGTTTTTTATTTTCCACTTCAAAAACATGAAGTACTGTACCAGCATCCATCAAAGCCAGACTGCCTCCACATGCTGATGCCATAGACGAGGACCCTGAGAGAATGAGAGTGCGTGAGAGAAAGAAAGAGCGGGGGCTAATCATACAGTCAATGAAATTATTAAGATTTTGCAACTAAGCTTATAATAAGTAATAGTCTAAAAATGTAGAAGCAAAATGGAAGTCATCCATAGATCTCACCATTAGACTCCAGAACCTCAGAGGTAACTCTAATTGTGAAGGGGAAGTCTTTGGGAATGACAGGTCTCAAAGACTTCTCAGCCAGTGCCCCTGTTACCATAGAAGCAGAATATGATCTAAATGGTCGCATCAATTTAATAACCATGCCACCCACACTACCCATGCGTCGTCTAATCTATACCAGCATACTAACCATGACCAAGCTCTCTTCTGTTCATTCCACTCATCTTTCCAATCTCATTGGTTGCATAAGGTGGAAACTGAAAAATAAATATAATTTCAGCCAATTCAGATGTTTTTTTGTGCAATACCAAACTAATAAGCAAATCCTTGAATCCTGCGTATTTGCAAATGTGTGATACTCACCTCATAGTGAAGCATGAAATTCTTGTCTTTGACTCCACTGTTAAAAGAGAGCAACTAGTTTCATCTAACCTACATAAATTGCATTAACACTTGCTTGAAATTTGCTTTCAAGAGGACCGTAATTAATAATGTATAAGTTTACCTTAACGCCGTAGTAATGATGTCTGTTTTAATACTAGACTCCAAGGAGTCAAATGTTACAGAGCACAGAACCTAGAGAGAAAAGGCTTTATTAAGTAGGCTAAAGATAGAATGACAAGCCACCCAAAATAAATCAGACTCCGCCAATACTTTCCAATGTCCCCAAAATGAATAGGATGCATACTCTGAGCCTACATCTTTATAAACGCCAGGTCCCTACCTGTGTCTGTCCCCTCTGGAAAAGTGCAGACCCATGAAGGGGCTTAAAGATGTCCGCCTCACAGGAAATATTTCTCAATGAAGTCAGGTCTCTTCCATCACACCTGTAAAACAAGGAAACTATTTTATTGTTCCAAACCACACAGTATTCATCAATCGCATATGTTGGTCATGTATTCATGAATATTTGCTAAATACTACTGAGACATGTTCTTTTTACCTCCTGTACTCGTTCAAAACCAGATTGCGGAAAACCTCTTTTGATACCATGTTGAAGGACTCCATCACCTCGTAAGGTTCAGCTTGAGGATATTTCTCTACAGAATACAGACATATGTAGGCGGTTAGACAGTAAACAACCACTCACAATACCTTGAAAGTTGCAAAAAGCATAACATTTGTAGCATAACATTTATTTGGTATATAGCAATGATATGTACCTTTTATTTGTTCCTCTGTTTCAAGCCTTACTTTATTAATGGCATCATCTCTGGAAATCTGAAAGGACATAGTAAGTTACTGATCTTAGTGAATGAAAAAGTACCACAAAAACATAATAGCAAAAACACCCAGACATAAATACTTACTTTGTCATGAGTGAAGTCTGTGAAAACAGCATAGACCTTTTCAGAGGCCAACCTGAAAGCAAAACCGTGTGCTGTCATGTTACCATCAATAAATAAAAACATTACAGATATGAGAAATATTAAAACAGAAATTTGATGCCTTACTGTCGCGCAAGCTCAATCATTTCCAGGGGAGCAGAAAATATTTTGGGAGGAGTGCGCTTGGACACCTTTGCTTCTCTGGCCATCTGCTGAATTGCCAGTATGATCTGCTGTGTGTGCTTCACACCAACCTTGACTGCATGACAGAAGTCCTGCTGCAACACATTCTCAGCAGAAGCCTCTATCATCACTAAGACACAAACAATACGTGTTTTTTTTTTACAGAGACTGAATATGACACACAATATATATCATAGAATGTTACAGTAAGGTAAAAGAGAGTCCTATAGGAAAAATGGATGTGCGATATAGATGGACTACTAACCCACTTGGCTGAGCGGTGCTCCAGCCACTATCAGGTTGATAGTGCTGGAAGCCATTTCCTTTCGTGTTGGGTTCACCAGAAACTCTCCATTCACCAGGCCAATGCGCACTGCACCTAAACATCCACGAAACACAGACCATATGGTTAAAGCCACACACTGTGCAAAAAAAAAGGACAGGTCTGTAAGAGATACTAACCAATGGGCCCATTCCAGGGAATGTCAGACAGGGATAGAGCAGCAGAGGCTGTAGGGATGAGAAATAGTTTATTTAATCACTGGATGTCAAACAAAGGTCATGTGACTGCTTCTACAAGGAAATCAATCTCTCCTCACCTCCATTAATGGCCAGTACATCTGGATCATTAACACCATCAACTGCCAACAGGTTACACAGGACCTGAAAATATACATAGCAGTATTACAATCAAGAGCATAGCTTGTAATAATAGTGTAAACATATCAGTAATGAGTCCATAAATGATTACAACATTAGCTACAAATGATGACTCACCTGAGTGTCATAGAAATAACCAGCTGGAAAAAGCGGTCTGATTGCCCTGTCTGAGGTGAGACAACAAAAAAGGATACAGTTAAAAGTCTGCTAATGGTATTTGTACTAATTCATGACTAGAGTAATTGTTGGGTTGTTCCACAAAATGAGTGCCTTTGATATTTTAATATAGATCACAAGGATAATTTAATAAATCAGATTATTAATAAAGACTTGCTAAAGTGCTAAAATTCAACATTTTGATATTTACCACCCTTCACCCTCTGAATTCCAGGTAGATTTTAACCCACTTAACCCAAAAGTTATGACCATCATTGTAAAGCCCTAGTTATTTTGTTGTAATTTCTGAAGATTATTTATTTCATGTGATTAGCAATTCATTTTATGGAGAAAAAAATAATAACAATAACTTTAATTTTAAGGTCAATCCTGTTACATGAACTGAACTCTAATTTAATATGGTGAAACTATTTATTTTTTAAATATTTTTTTCAAAAGAAACATCTTACAGTGAAATCCTAGTGTAAAAGCAGGTGGTTCTACTCTTTTTGGCAATTTACTGGTGTTTTGTGATGGAAAACAGAGTGGGTCAAGCATAACACATCAACCCTGTTACCAATAGACAGACAAGCTAGACATGTTTTTATAATTTAATTTTGTTTGTGAACCTTGCATTCAATTGCCCCTCCCTGTTGCACACGTTTACAATTACATTTTAGTAATTTAGCAGACGCTCTTTTCCAGAGCAACTTACAGTTAGTGTATTCATCCCCAGACAGCTAGGTAGGACAACCACACATCACAGGCATAGAAAGTACATTTTCCTCAATAAACTAGCTATCAGTAGGGTCAGAGCTAGAGTGCTGGTTCAGGTCGAGGTGAGGAGGATTATTTAAGACACTGTTTGAAGAGGTAGGGTTTCAGATGTTTTCAGAAGATGTCCTAGCTTCAGGGGGAAGCTGGTTCCACCATTGGGGTGCCAGGACAGAGAAGAACTTGGACTGGGCTGAGCGGGAGTTGCCCTCCAGTAGGGGTGGTAGGGCAAAAGGACCTGAGGTAGCAGAACGTTGTGCTAGGGTTGGGTTGTAGGGTTTGAGCATAGCCTAAGGTAGGGAGGGGTAGTTCCTCTTGCTGTTCCGTAGGTAAGCACCATGGTCTTGTAGTGGATGCGAGCTTCGACTGGAAGCCAGTGGAGTGTGCGAAGGAGTAGGGTGACATTTGAGAACTTGGGAAGTTTTAAAACCAGGCTGACGCCAGCATTCTGGCTAAGTTGCAGGGGTTTGATGGAACAAGCGGGGAGCCCAGCCAACAATGAGTTGCAGTAGTCCAGACGGGAGAGGACAAGTGCATGGTTTAGGACTTGCGCCTCTTCCTGTGTGAGGTAGGGTCGTACTCTATGGATGTTGTAGAGCATGAACCTGCAGGAGCGAGTCACTGCTTTGACAAAAAGTACCCATTTCCCCTGTCATAAGGGGATTTATGGCCCATTTAAGATGAAATCATCAACCCTGTTACTATATTTGGCACTTAATAGGAACTCACTAGTCATTTTTTATTTAACCTCTTTAGATGGGAAAATGTTTTTTCTTTATTTTTTTACCATGTGCTCTTTATGACTGTTAAAAATAGGCGAAATCACCCCCACAAATTCACCAAGGTAGACATCTCAAAAGTCACCGCATTGGTGGAACTTATAGGATAGAAGTTAGAATAATCTTCTCACCTATTAGCCTACTAGTCAGAATCTCATTTTCAGTGGTGCCCAACTCCCGCCGCAGGTGGTTAGTGGGGATTCTACCAGCAGCAGCTGCTTTTTGCCTGTAGTCCACCTGTCAATCAAAAACGCACAGCTCTAGCCAAGGGACCTGAATTACTCCAAGGGACCTGAAAACACTATGTAATAGCCCAATACACTAAAGAGATCATTACACATAATGAACCATCCTACATGGAAGACTAAAAGCAGTTTTTCAATATGTTTGAAGGGCATTAAAATAAATGAATATGACCCCACTTTAAAAAACAGGAGCATTAACTTACCACTAAAGGCATAAATTGGGAGGGGGATGGTTTTGTTTTGCTGACAGCTGTCACCATCACTGTTGTATCCCCAAGCTGAATAAAGAGGTGGAATGCATCTGAGTAACTGGTTTGAACATCTTGTGCATATTCAAGTTGCAAACTGAAATATAGCTACCTGCACAACAGCCGACCCATCTGCAAATCTGGCAAGTTTCCCTGTTGAGATCTCAAGTTTTCTTTAAAAGCAGGGAAATCAGAAAACATCTGAGGTTAGAGTGAATTGATGTGAGTCAATCGCCCATTCATCATCACCGCAATACAAATTTAGATAGACTCAAGACCGATAACGTTATATTCTAAATAATATTCCTTCTTATAAATATATCTGACTCAGACCATGACAATATGAAATCAACAAGTACACCCCTGCATTGAATAATGAACTTGAAACCTTGACCCACAGGCTTGACTGGTTGTTACTGTGTAACGTTATGTTATTAGCAAGCTATGAAGCTAGCTAACTACTAACTAGCTAGCCAAGTCATACGTCAACTTACTTCTCACCGAAGTCCACTCTCACTTTTCGTATCGTTCCATGACTGTTCCAGACGCTTTGGTGGCACAACCGCACATTTAGTCGAGCCAGCGAGGGCCCAAGTCTCAGTAAATGTCTCATATTCAAGTAAAAGCTAACATTATACATTTTTGTGAATTGCACAGGTATCCTTTAAACAATTTTGATGCGCATGTGGGCTGCCATTACAGTTCATCACATGCACGGAAGTACGTCAGAAATACATTTGTCCTGTGATAGGACCAAAGAGAAATCGACAAAACAAGGCGTTTCAACATACCAGACCACTTCAGAAGTTCCCTCCTCATTTATAGTCCAAATTACATACAGTATATACACTACCGTTCAAAAGTTTGAGGTCACTTTGTTTTTGAAAGAAAAGCACTTTTTTGTCCATTAAAATAACAACAAATTGATGAGAAATACAGTGTAGAGACATTGTTAATGTTGTAAATAACTTGTAGCTGAAAACGGCAGATTTTTTATGGAATATCTACATAGGCGTACAGAGGCCCATTATCAGCAACCATCATTCCTGTGTTCCAATGGCACGTTGTGTTAGCTAATCCAAGTTTATCATTTTAAAAGGCTAAATGATCATTAGAAAACCCTTTTGCAATTATGTTATCACAGCTGAAAACTGTTGTTCTAATTAAAGAAGCAATAAAACTGGCCTTCTTTAGAATAGTTGAGTATCTAGAGCATCAGCATTTGTGGGTTCAATTACAGGCACAAAATGGCCAGAAACAAAGAACTTTCTTCTGAAACTCGTCGGTCTATTCTTGTTCTGAGAAATGAAGGCTATTCCATGCAAGAAATTGCCAAGAAACTGAAGATCTGGTACAAGGCTGTGTACTACTCCCTTCACAGAACAGCGCAAACTGGCTCTAACCAGAATAGAAGGAGGAGTGGGAGGCCCCGGGTACACAACTGAGCAAGAGGACAAGTACATTAGAGTGTCTAGTTTGAGAAACAGACGCCTCACAAGTCCTCAACTGGCAGCTTCATTAAATAGTGCCCGCAAAACACCAGTCTCAACGTCAACAGTGAAGAGGCAACTCCGGGATGCTAGCCTTCTAGGCAGATTTCCTCTGCCCAGTGTCTGTGTTCTTTTGCCCATCTTAATCTTTTCCTTTTATTGGCCAGTGAGATATGGCTTTTTCTTTGCAACTCTGCTTAGAAGGCCAGCATCCCTGAGGGATCCCTGATAATGGGCCTCTGTACACCGATATAGATATTCCATAAAAAATCTGCCGTTTCCAGCTACAATAGTCATTTACAACATTAACAATGTTTACACTGTATTTCTGATGAATTTTATGTTATTTTAATGGACAGAAAATGCGCTTTTCTTTCAAAAACAAGGACATTTCTAAGTGACCCCTAACTTTTGAACGGTAGTGTATGTCAAGCTGCAAAATTACTAAATGCTAAACGTGTTTTTTCTCAAGAGGAGAAAAGGGTGATATTTGAATTTAGTTGTGTTTACTTATATAATGTGATTTTTGTTTGTACCCCACACAATCACGATAACCATAAAGTAAATGGAGCTAGTACCTATTTCATGGGGATTTTTGAGTGGTACATAGCTAGCTACCTTATATAAACCATCTCTGGTACAGTGCTGTTTAAAAATGTGAACACAAGAGGGCGCTTTCTCCTCACAATAAACATGATGCCAACATGGCATGCCCCAATTATCTCTCCTTCCACCCAAAGTTTGCACTGCACTCCCCTTTGCCAATTTGAAAGAAAATTACTGGTATAAGAAATATTGTGGAAACTCCCACCAGCCCATGCCTCCGCCAATTCAATGCTTTTAGATTTGTTGGAAGTAGTGAACGAGCGCACACTTCAAATCAGATTGTATTTGTCACATGCGCCGAATACAACTGGTGTTGACCTTACAGTGAAATGCTTACTTACAAGCCCTTAACCAACAATGCTTTAAGAAGTTTTAAGTTAAAAATTAAAAATAAAAGTAACAAATAATTTTAACAGCAGCAGTAAAATAACAATAGCGAGGCTATATACAAGGGGTACCGGTACAGAGTCAATGTGGGGGGGCACCGGTTATTCGAGGTAATTGAGGTAATATGTACATGTAAGTAGAGTTAAAGTGACTATGCATAGATAATAAACAGAGAGTAGCAGGTGTTAAGAATTATTTTGGACCTAGACTTGGCGTTCCGGTACAACTTGCCTTGCGGTAGCAGAGAGAACAGTCCATGACTAGGGTGGCTGGAGATTTTGACCATTTTAGGGCCTTCCTCTGACACCGCCTGGTTTAAAGGTTCTTAGATGGCAGGAAGCTGGCCCTAGTGATGTACTGGGCCGTACACACTACCCTCTGTAGTGCCTTGCGGTCGGAGGCCGAGCCAGTTGCCATACCAGGCAGTGATGCAACCAGTCAGGATGCTCTCGATGGTGTAGCTGTAGAACCTTTTGAGGATCTGAGGACCCATGCCAAATCTTTTCAGTCTCCTGAGGGGAAATAGGCTTTGTCGTGCCCTCTTCACGACTGTCTTAGTGTGTTTGGACCATGACAGTTTGTTGGTGATGTGGACACCAAGGAACTTGAAGCTCTCAACCTGCTCAACTTACAACCCTGTCGATGAGAATGGGGGCGTGCTCGGTCCTCCTTTTCCTGTAGTCCACAATCATCTCCTTTGTCTTGATCACTTTGAAGGAGAGGTTGTTGTCCTGGCACCACACGGTCAGGTCTCTGACCTCCTCCCTATAGGCTGTCTCATCATTGTTGGTGATCTGGCCTACCACTGTTGTGTCATCGGAAACCTTGATGATGGTGTTAGAGTCGTGCCTGGTCATGCATTCCTGAGTGAACAGGATGTAAAGGAGGGGACTGAGCACACACCCGTGAGGGGTCCCCGTGTTGAAGATCAGCGTGGCGGATGTGTTGTTACCTACCCTTACCACCTGGGGTCGGCCCGTCAGGAAGTCCAGGATCCAGTTGCAGATGGAGGTGTTTAGTCCCAGGGTCCTTAGCTTAGTGATAAGCTTTGGGGGCACTATAGTGTTGAACGCTGAGCTGTAGTCAATGAATAGCATTCTCACATAGGTGTTCCTTTTGTCCAGGTGGGAAAGGGCAGTGTTGAGTGCAATAGAGATTGCATCATCTGTGGATCTGTTGGGGCGGTACACAAACTGTTGGGGCAGTACACACTTCAGGAGAAATGAGATATTATTGGGACGCACACAAGGATAATGCCGTATGACGAGGTTGTTCTTGAATTGCAGGGGCCTCCCTTGCCTTTGCAATCATACATGTCTTTGTTTATATTAAACTGTTGATCAATGATAAAACATATTGCAAGACCTTTATACTGCAAATGTTGTTTATGCATTGCTTAAAGTACTTAGGGTAAGCAAATTGTCTTGTCCCAGTAGAGATAGAGTGTAGAATTGTAGAGACATGTTTTGGGGATTTAGAGATATCTATTATTTTGAATGCCAGAAAGTGAAAAGTATTTAATATCTTGTATAGATCAATAAAAACAAAGAAGGCTATTAAAATAAAAAATGTTTTACTAGTATAATGTCTGTCCCTCAGTTTTATGTAATTGGTGTTACCGCCTTGAAAATCACTCATGACAAAGATAGACAAGGAATTTGAGCATTCCCTCCAGTGGCAAACTGTTACCGGCGGAGTGGTCTATATTAAAGAAGATTATTAGCTAATCACACCCTTTAAGTGTGTCATGAATTTGAGGATTCAGTGATAATTTGGTATGTCTAATTTTGTATTATTGTATTTATTTTATTTAACTAGGCAGGCAAGCCAGTTAAGAACAAATTCTTATTTACAATGACGGCCTTCCCCAGCCAAACCCTAACAACGCTGGGCCAATTGTGCACCACCCTATGGAATCAAACCAGGGTCTGTAGTGACGCCTCTAGCGCTGAGATGCAGTGCCTTAGACCGCTGCGCCACTCGGGAGCCACTCAGGAAATCCAAAGGGTCACTTGGTGTTACTCAATTTAATTGAAGGGAAATAACATTGTGAGCAAAATTATTAATCATATCACTATATTTAATTATTTGTGTTAACGGCCTTAGAGTTGAGCATCTGTGGCCTCCATTTAAGAAAATCTTCAAAAATCAAAAATGTCTCATTGATGTTACCGTCGGTGGTGTTATCCGTATGGTAAAAAATAGTTATAGTCATTAAGCTGCCATATTAGTTGATTTAGAATGGGAAGATGTACCCAAATACATTTAAATAAATACAACTTTTCTTTTCTCCAAAATGCCATGCCCAAATGCAAACGCAATTCAAGACCGACCCATGAACCGGAAGTCTTTGGTTGTACAATGTCAGGCTTGCCAGCCATGCTGTTACTGTACTGTACCAGCCTAAAGAACAATGTGAGGATATGTTGAAAGACTTGTTAGATAGGAATATGCTGTTTTTGGTCAACACAGCATTATCAGCTTTCTCATCATGAAATATTGGTTGTCCCTTACACTGTATATTGGGAGTCGAATTTACCTGCTTTAGAGTCAGTTATTGGTACATTCAGAGTGGTGAACGGTGGTGAGGATCCCCTACCGAGGACTTAGAATGTGAGCGCTATTAATCCTTGCTCTCATTCATCCCCACTCTCAACCACTCTGACTGCGCCTATGGACTCTTCCTGTGCGGGTGCATTCTCAGCCTCTTTAATGTCAACCAGGACCCATGAGTCCATTGAATGGAGAAACTGCTCTCCTCTCTTTTACTGTACATTTTTTTGTCAGTGGATTTCACTTCTTCAATGGATGAACCACTCACCATATCCTCTATAATAATGACCACAGTGTCGTTATTGGTGTTGGTGATGGGTGTTGGACCCGCCAGCAACCTAATTGTCGACACGGCAAGAGCATGCATAATTAACCTAACATCTATAAAGAGGGAAAGCACACTGGATATGCATGTTCTGTTGCAAATAGGCCTGACTGGCACGCTAGTCACAGCATCATGTTTGAAGTGATGCATGCTTCATACCAAATCATGTTTGTAACTTTGAATTGAATCATCTTTGTCTATGAACACTACAGTTCACCATCCTTACACTCAGATAATAACAATTTGGACCTGAAGCTCTCTCTTTCATTGTTATACCTTCTCAGAAAGATTCACTTCTTTGGGGGGCTAATTCAGTAGGCCATTACTGCTTGCTACTGGACATTTTGGTGTGTGGTGTTTTTTTGGTTCAAATTTCACAATTACACGCCATGCCTCATGTGTCAAAAAGATCCCCTTGCTGTATCCCAGGAGGACATCTTGGTGTAATGAAAGGAGATTAGTGTGAGCACCCATGCTGAGGAAGGGGTGGGAGACTGTGGTTGTTATGACAACAGATTAGTGTCAGCAGTTCTTTTTGCCAGAGATTCTATTAGGTTTATCTTGTTGCCATAGATATGGACAGGTTGAGAGCTCCTGTACTGACGATATCCAGAGGCAAGGACCATCAGTGTCTTATGGACCATTCACTTAATGTTGCCATCAGATTGCACTTAGATTGTTATTGTTTCATGGTTTCTTACAAAAGTTTGTCTTGGAAATGTAATTCTAACCATGTGTGTGCTGTGATCATTTTTTTTATTGTTCCTCTCTCATCAGGGACTGGTTTACACCTGGTACACTAGGTGTGTGCAATTAATTATCAGGTAGAACAGAAAACCAGCAGGCTCAGGACCTCGTAGTGTAAGAGTTGAGTACCCCTGGTCTATAGGGACTGGAAGGTGTCTGACCTCGTATCTGAAATCAAATTGTAGTTGTGCTGTGAAAGGCATGCTGAAAGATTGAGAAAGCATTCGTGTAGTGTAGAACAGTGGTTCCCAACTCCAGTCCTATAGTACTCCCAACAGTACACAATTTGTATTGTAGTCCCAGACAAGCACACCTGATTCAACTTGTCAACTAATCATCAGGCCCTCAATGAGTTGAATCAGGAATGTTTGTCTGGAGCTACAACAATAATGTGTACTGTTGGGGTATTCAAGGACTGGAGTTCGGAACCACTGGTGTAGAATGCGCTTGGGGGCAGGTCACTCCAGGACTCCGGTGGTTAAAGAGAGTGAACCCATTGCTAGTGTCTATATATTATGGTGGCGCTAGGCACTGACGACAGGCTGTATAAGTACCACAGTAATACATTTTTGGCATATCCAATTACATTTTCAACAGTGGAGTGACAATTTGGGTTAAGGGTGTCTGGCAATCAATCATCACTGCGTCTTAGATAGGGATTACACATAAGACCATTCTGTAAAAATACAGTGCAAATATGTTTACAACAGAAAGTCTGCAGCACACATATCTAGAGTATGGGTGATAGAACATAATACGACGCACAGGAGGTTGGTGGCACCTTGGGAAGGACGGGTTCGTGGTAATGGCTGGAGCGGAATCTGTGGAATTGTATCAAACACATGGTTGGATGCCATTCCATTCGCTCCGTTCCACCCATTATTATGAGCCGTCCTCCCCTCAGCAGCCTCCACTGATATTACATATAAAGGAAATTGCTTTTACAGTGGCCATAGTCTGCCTACAATAGCTTGAGGTGCAAAAAGTACAATATCAATTTTGTGAGTGATAATGGAATTAGATTTCATTTTCTACATCATTTCATCCCCAGTTTACCAGACAACATGTGGTGGCCATTATCCTTGCTCCTGCCTTAGCTAATTTACTGTCAAAAGTGGACATTAGCTCATGAGCACAGTCAGTCATTTTGATTACTAAGACTTGAAGTGGAGAAGACTGATCGTCCATGTCAGGTGTGTAGTAATTGCATGGTGCCTAGCAGAGCTGTAGGTATCATAAAAAGTTCTAAGGAAATTCTAACATGACATATTAATTATGACAATGAGGTGTTGATACTGTAGTCTTGTCAGAAACAAAGCAACAGGGAATGTATTGGTATTTTTGTGGTAATCAGGCTGACCCAATTTTTGTATATAAACCCTGGATTGCAGATGTTATGTATTGGCCATTGACAGGCTATGAAGCCACCGGTCGGCCATATTGGCACTCTCCAGTAGGAGCAATCTTCCATAGGAATGAATGGAATTATACAGTATTTCAATTTAATATTTCATGTACAAAATTACATTTTTTAGTATATATTTTTTATTGAAAATGTTTGTTTAGCTCACATAATAATTTAGGAGTATGTATTAAGGTGTCTAATATAATAAATATGCCAAAATAACAAATGTAGACCATAATACATTCATTTCTATAGCTTCCAAAATATTGTTTACAATGGTGGAGGAGTGCCAAGATGGAGGCACGGTGGCTTCAAAACAACGGTGGCTTCAAAACAACATCTTAGTATCAGTCATCTAATGTATTTATAAAACGTTGGGCTGACCTTTGCCATAGGGGCTTTATATCAACAGAAGGGGGATTTGATCCATTTGGTTTGATTTCCCATATCAGCCCGACAGGATGAAGAGAAGTGAGTTAGGGAGCTGCTGCTCCAAATAGGTCAGTCATCCCAAAAGCATACATCAATCATTTGACAAGACCAGCAAAGTGTAAGGTTTATAGTGATGTATTTTAGTACACATTCACACCTTGGATAAAGATTCCAAAATGTTTGTGATGAGGCATAGATAAGCAGAGTTGGGTAGATTACTTTCTAAATGTAATCAGTTACAGATACTAGTTACAATACCTTTGTAAAGTATTCATACCCCTTGACTTTTTCCATATATTGCTAGGTTACAGCCTTATTCTAAAATTGACAATATTGTTTTCTTCCCCTCATCAATTTACACACAATGAGAAACAGGTTTAGACATTTTTGCTAATTTATTAAAAATAAAACTGAAATGTCACATTTACATAAGTATTCAGACCTTTTACTCAGTACTTTGTTGAAGCACCTTTGGCAGCGATTACAGCCTCAAGTCTTCTTGGGTATGACGCTACAAGCTTGGCACACCTGTATTTGGCGAGTTTGTCCCATTCTTCTCTGCAGTCCCTCTCAAGCTCTGTCAGGTTGGATGGGGAGCGTTGCTGCACAGCTAATTTCAGGTCTCTCCAGAGATGTTCGATTGAGTTCAAGTCCGGGCTCTGGCAGCGCCACTCAAGGACATTCAGAGACTTGTCCCAAAGCCTCTCCTGCGTTGTCTTGGCTGTGTGCTTAGTGTGGTTGTCCTGTTGGAAGGTGGACCACCCCAGTCTGAGGTCCTGAGCTCTCTGGAGCAGGTTGTCATCAAGAATCTCTCTGTACTTTGCCTCGATCCTGACTAGTCTACCAGTCCCTGCCGCTGAAAATCATCCCCACAGCATGATGCTGCCACCATCATGCTTGACCGTAGGGATGGTGCCAGGTTTCCTCCAGACGTGATGCTTAGCATTCAGGCCAAAGAGTTACATCTTAGTTTCATCAAACCAGATAATCTTGTTTCTCATGGTCTGAGAATCATTTTGGCAAACTCCAAGCGAGCTGTCATGTGCCTTTTACTGAGGAATGGCTTCCGTCTGGCCACTCTACCATAAAGCCCTGACGGGTGGAGTACTGCAGAGACGGTTGTCCTTCTGGAAAGTTCTCCCATCTCCACAGAGGAACTCTAGAGCTCTGTCAGAGTCACAGAGTCACCTCCCTGACCAAGCCCCTTCTCCCCTGATTGCTCAGTTTGGTCTTGTTTGGAACCACCTTCTTCCATTTAAGAATGATGGAGGCCACTGTGTTCTTGGGGACCTTCAATGCTGCAGAAATGTTTTGGTGCCCTTCCCCAGATCTGTGGCTCGACAAAATCCTGTCTCGGCGCGGAAAATTCCTTCGACCTCATGGCTTGGTTTTTGCTCTGACATGCATTGTCAATTGTGGGACCTTATATAGACAGGTATGTCCCTTTCCAAATCATGTCCAATCAATTAAATTTACCACAGGTTATCTCCAATCAAGTTGTAGAAACATCTCAAGGATGATCAATGGAAGCAGGATGCACCTGAGCTCAATTTCAAGTCTAATAGCAAAGAGTCTGAATACTTATGTAAATAAGGTATCTGTTTTTATTATTAGCAAATATTTCTAAAAACCTGTTTTTGCTTTGTCAATATGGGGTATTGTGTGTAGATTGCTGAGGATTTTTTTTATTTAATCCATTTTAGAATAAGGCTGTAACGTAACAAAATGTGGAAAAAGTCAATGGGTCTGAATACATTCCGAAGGTACTGTACCTGTCCAAAACTGTAATCACTAATGCAACTTTTGGATTACCGAAACTCAGTAATGTAATCTGATTACTTTCAGTTATGTTTGAGTCATTAAAAGAAGACAAAAAGGATCAATCAAACGCATTTGGCGTGTCATCATATTGGTCTCTGACTTGTGGTCAGACTCTGTCACGATCGTCTTCGTGAGAGAGAGAGGACCAAGGCGCAGCGCGTGAAAAATACATCTTCTTTAATGAAGGAAAAAACAACCACTTACAAAATGAACAAAACAAACGTGAAGCTAAACAGAACTAAGTGCACACATAGAACATAGACATAGACAACACCCCACAAAAGCCTACTGCCTTTGGCTGCCTTAAATATGGCTCCCAATCAGAGACAATGAATGACAGCTGTCTCTGATTGAGAACCAATCTAGGCAGCCATAGACATAACTAGACAACCTTACTCTACTCTGCCCCATACACATACAACACCCCTAGACACTACAAAACACATACATTCCCCCTGTCACACCCTGACCTAACTAAAAAACATAAAGAAAACAAAGAATACTAAGGCCAGGGCGTGACAGACTCACTTAAGGTGGAACAAACTTAAACTTGCGCCTTTTGTCAATGGTAAATTGAATGTCATTGAGAAAACAAAGGTGTCATAATGTATTTTTTTTTACAATTATCCTTTCTGAATTTAAAAGTAATCCAAGAAGTAATCATTGTGTTTTCCAAAAGTATTTTTGCTGGTAACGTAACTGATTTTAGTTTTTTGTAATCAGATTCCATGCAAATGATTACATGTAATCAGTAACTCCCCAAACCTGTAAATAAGTAACAGGAACCAAGCACGAACGAGGAAAGGGTCATGAGCTCATGAGAGTTAGATAAAATTAGATTTTTTCACAAGGACCTATAAAGGATACTATCCTCTACAACAGAGGTGTCAAACTCATTCCATGGAGGGCCTAATATCTGCAGGTTTGAGTTTTTTCCTTTCAATTAAGACCGAGACAACCAGGTGAACCAGTTTACTAATTAGTGACCTTAATTCATCATTCAAGTACAAGGGAGGAGTGAAAACCCGCAAGACACTCTGCACTCTGTGGAATGAGTTTGACATATACACTCTACAACATAACCTTCACTCCAAATCAAAACTCCAATCCTACAACCTGGAATTTGGACAAAATTACCTGGAAGGATTCTTACTACCAAGGACTATTCAGGACCATCCAGCAAACCAAAAGTAAAATGCATTACCATAAATTCTAGATATTTTACTTTATAAAGACTGAATGGTAAATTAGGGTTACAGAGCTACCAAGCTTGCTAGGACAGAACAGGCCCGGCTGCAACTTCAATTTGCAGTGAAGTGAGAGGTGTGAAAGCCCTTGGCAAAATAAAATCACAACTTCCCCCGCCCAAATGCAGCCGTGGCTTCTTTACATCCCTTTGCAGAGACTATCATAGTACAATTTCCCTCAAATTAAAAATGACTCCAGAGACACTATCTGCGGACTGCTACAAGACTGGCAACATAAGCAACTTAATTTTCCACACATACAATCCCCTGGCATGGCACACTGCTATAAGAGCACACTACCCCTCTGTCAAGAGAGAGGGTATTGGCCCAGGGTGGGTGGAAAATCAGACGAGGGTCCCTGAGACTGAGACAGCCTATGTCAATTTGTACAAGGTTGGAACAGCGGAAGCTTCAAAGGCTTCCAACAGGACTTTTACAGAATCAAAGACATGGCACAGCAGGAGAAGCTCTCTCTTGGTGACGACTCCCCGACTCCAAGTAAGTCCACTGACCACTGTGACTGACGAGAGAGAGAGAGAGAGAGAGAGAGAGCGAGAGAGAGAGAGAGAGAGGTTTCCTTAGCCAAAGGGGTGGTCTGCGTTTTTAAGAAGCCAGCCAAGTTGAAAGAATTTGTAGAGTTGTTTTCCCTGCTGTGTTCAAGCTGCGTAAGGAATGGTGCTGTTGCTCTATGACCCAATAATGAATTAGTATGCTCTGTTACGCACCACATAAACATGATTAATAATTTATGAATAAAAGACATAGGACCAATCGCATTTTCAAAACCAAGGTTTATGCTAAACACACACTGTTCTCCCCATTGAAAAAACAAAAATGGAGCTCCACTAAAAAAATGTCCACATTAAATATAATTGTATTCAGATTGTGGTAGGTGTGCATTACATGAGTCATGATGAATTGATGAGTATTAATTACCTGTAAGTGTTTCAGAATCTATGTGCTCAGCCTGGCCTGTGGGTTGGCCTGCTGTGTATTTGAATCTGAATCCCCTCCTACAAAAATGGTAGTCCAAAGTCCCGCCCAAACCAGAGAACACATGGAATGTCTACCTAACATCCTCTTTTTGAACATAAACAAAAGCCTACATCCATGGGAGATAGTGTTCCCAGAAAGTCCCAGAAAGTCCCATCAAATGAACTCAAAAGCTCTCCTTCCTTATCTCAGCAGACTGGAGAATGACCTGTGCTGGAAATGTTTAATGTTTGTGCTTTTCTAATACCAAATGTCCGTGTTCTATTCATGTGCTTTTCTAATAACTGTTTTCTGTGTTCATGCAAGTGACTGACTGAACGAATCCCCACTATCAGTAGCTGCAATTTGGCAGTACGCCCAGACCTTTGTTTTGAGAACGAAAGATATCTGAGTTTCAAGGTCTCAACTTAGAGACAAGAAACGTCGTGAGGTATTGATCTGTCAAATGTCTTGAACCAGTATTGGTTGGTCACATGAATGAAACAAAATGGTAATGATGAATGAATCATGCTAAATCATGCAAATATAACTTGTCTGTGTACAGCCGTATATAAGACAACTGCTGGGACTGCCCCGGCAGAGCTCCTAACAGATGTTCACGATGGTGCATTGAGTTGGAACCTCTCCAGTGCACTGGCAATAAACAATGATTCATTTAAGATTGACTTCTAGTGTCCCTGTGTAAAATTATTTTCACAACATACCCCTAGTAATTATTTCAGGGAAAGTGATGTGCTTCCATACATAGATTTTAGTTAAGCCCTCAGACGTAACCATTAACAAGTAAATAATTGTTTTTAAATGGCCTTTTTGGTGGCATTGCCCTTTCCCCATTCATTCCGACAGACCAAATAATCAGTTAGGTTGATTGTGAGGCTTATCTCGTGGGATGCATGACTGGGCTGGTCTCAAAATATGCCACAGGAGGTTGGTGGCACCTTCATTGGGGAGAACGGGCTTGTGGTAATAGCTGGAGCGGAATAGTGAGGTGGTATCAAATACATCAAACACATGGTTTCCATGTGTTTGATCCCATTCCATTTACTCTGTTCCAGCCATTATTATGAGCCATCCGCCCCTCAGCAGCCTCCACTGAAATTTGCTTCCTAACTGCTGACAACTCACCAAATCAAAGTTTATTGGTCACGTACACAGTTTAGCAGAAATTCTTATTTTACTATTCTGAATAAAACTGAGTTACAGGTCATATAAAGAAATCAGTCAATTGAAATAAATTGCATTTTATCGATAGCAATTTGAATGCACAGAGATACCGTGGCTAGACCCTGAGGCCCATTGTCGTACCATTCATCTGCCGCCATCACCTCATGTTTCAACATGATAATGCACGGCCCCATGTCGCAAGGATCTGTACACAATTCCTGGAAGCTGAAAATGTCCCAGTTCTTCCATGGCCTGCATACTCACCAGACATGTCACCCATTGAGCATGTTTGGGAATGCTCTGGATTGACGTGTACGACCACGTGTTCCAGTTCTCACCAATATCCAGCAACTTCGCACAGCCATTGAAGAGGAGTGGGACAACATTCCGCAGGCCACAATCAACAGGAGATGTGTCACGCTGCATGAGGCAAATGGTGGTCACATCAGATAATGACTGGTTTCTGATCCCGCCCCTACCTTTATTTTTAACGTACACTATCTGTGACCAACAAAGGCATATTTGTATACCCAGTCATGTGAAATCCATAGATTAGGGCCTAATTAATTTATTTCAATTGACTAATTTCTTTAAATAAACTTAAACTCAGTAAAATCTTTAAATTGTAGAAGCGGTGCTCCTAGTGGCCAGAGACTTTAATGCTGGCAAACTTTTACCTCAACGTCCATTTTACCTAATTTCTACCAGCATGTCACATGTGTAACCAGAGGGAAAATAACTCTAGACAAACTTGACTTTGCACACAGAGACACAAAGTTCTCCCTCATCCTCCATTTGACAAATCTGACCATAATTCTATCCTCCTGATTCCTGCTTACAGGCAAAAACTAAAGCAGGAAGTACCAGTGACTCACTCAATACGGAAGTGGTCAGATGTCTTCACTGACATTTTCAACCTCTCCCTGACCGAGTCTGTAACACCTACATGTTTCAAGCAGACCACCATAGTCCCTGTGTCCAAGAAGCCAAGGTGACTCTGCTTAAATGACTACTGCCCCATAGCACTCACATCTGTAGCCATGAAGAGCATTGAAAGGCCAACACCAACATCCCGTAAACCCTAGACCCACTCCAATTTACATACCACCCCAACAGATCCACAGATGTTGCAATTTCAATTGCACTCCATACGGCCCTTTCTAAGCAAAAAGAAACACCTACGTTATAATAGTGTTCATTGACTACAGCTCAGAGTTCAACTCCATAGTGCCCACAAAGCTCATCACTAAGCTAAGGGTCCTGGGACTAAACACCTCCCCCCAGCAACTGGATCCAAGCGGTACCAATGCATCAAGTCTGGAACCTGATGACCATGACCATGAACAGCTTTTATCTCCAAGCCATAAGACTCCTAAATAGTTAGTCCAGGTAGTTATTGGTTAACTATTTATCTGCATTGACCCTTTTTGCACTAACTCTTGTGACTCATCCCATATTCTGCTTGCTGTTTATTATCTACAGTCACTATATGTTATTTTACATTTTTCAATTATTCCAATTTTTTCTCTCTGCACTGTTGGGAGGGGCATGTAAATATGCATTTCATTGTTAGTCTACACCTGTTGTTTACAAAGCACTTTCCCTGGCTGCCACTACTCACCTCTCCTATGGGGAACCCCCCCCCCCCCAATGCAAGTTAATAGTACCTACATTTGCATTTTAGATACTTTATGATGATTTGGACATGATTTGGCAGGAACATGAAAAGAGGTACCTTACATGAAAACATAATCATAGTTAGTAGTGGAAAAAGTACCCAATTGTCATACTTGAGTAAAAATCAAGATACTTTCTTTTTTTTCAAGATACCTTAAGAGAAAATTACTTAAGTGAAATCACCTAGTAAAATACTACTCGAGTTATAGTCTAAAAGTATTTGGTTTTAAATATGCTTAAGTATCAAAAGTAAATGTAATTGCTAAAATATACTTAAGCATTAAAAGTATAAATAATTTCATGTTCCTTATATTAAGCAAACCAGACAACACAATTATCTTGTTTTTATTTTATTTACAGATAGCCAGGGGCACACTCAAACACTCAGACATAATTTACAAATGAACTATTTGTGTTTAGTGAGTCCACCAGATCAGAGGCAGGGGATGACCAGGGATGTTCTCTTGATAAGTGTGTGATTTGGACCATTTTCCTGTCCTGCTAAGCATTAGAAATGTAACAAGAACTTTTGGGTGTCAGGGAAAATGTATGTAGTAGAAAGTACTGTATATTATTTTGTTTAGGAATGTAGTGTAGTAAAAGTAAAAGTTGTACAAAATATATAAATAGTAAAGTACTTACCTGCAAAAACTGCTTAAGTAGTACTTTAAAGGAATTTAACTTAAGTACTTTACACCACTGATCATTGTGAGCATATTAATAGTGAGATGTGCATTGCCATTTTGTTCCAATCTTTGATTTATTTAAAAACAACATTTCACAAAATAACTAAAAAAGTGAAAACTTCATTGTTTGTTTGCCTAAGCATGACCATCATCCACATACCAATTTTTTTACCAAACTTTTTTTGTGTCAGCAATTGGACATTGTTTTTAGTGGGGGGGGCTAGTTACCCCACGTTAATAAGAGTGATTTGTACAGCAGTAGATATATTAGAGTGGGTTATGTCAATAATCCAGTACACAAATAAATATATGGTGTGTATAAACAGTGTAACTAAAACCCAATGTATGGTAGTAGAAATATTGCAATGAGCCATGCCGAGAATACAGTACTGAAATACGTAGCACAAAACCCCATGGCAAAATGGATAGAATTGCAGGGAATTAGCTTCTGGACCAGAGTACGGAATATAAATAATATGTATGTGAATGGTGTGTATAGACAGTATAGATCGTATGTGAATATAAAAGGTGTGTACAGCAGTAGTTATATAGGATGAGTTATGACTACAGTAGAATACATTATATACATATTAAGTGGGTAAAACAGTATGTAAACATTATTAAAGTAACCAGTCTCTAAGGCGCAGGGTAGAGTACCGGTAAGCTAGTGACAGTGTCTAAGGTTCAGGGCAGTGTACTGGGCAGAGGCCGGCTCGTGATGACTGTTTAACAGTCTGATGGCTTGGAGATAGAAGCTGTACATCAGTCTCTCATGCCCAGCTTTGATGCACTTGTACTTTCTCTGCCTTCTAGATGGCAACGGGGTGAACAGGCTGTGGCTCGGGTGGCTGAGGTCCTTGATTATCTACTTGGCCTTCCTGTGACACTTTGTTTGTAATTACAGGTAGATAACGGTGTAAAAATCCAATATGAATTTCCGTGACCTACAAAGCAGTGCATTCCAATAGGATAATAAAAGGGTTGTGTGTGTTTGAGGATAAATGATATGTGCACTGGCATGCAAGTATCACACAAATTGAAGAAAACTGTTTTTTTTTTAAAAATCAATTACATCAGGATATATCAATAGATGGGCAGATGAGGATTTCTTTCAATCCTTAATACAAAGATTTGTCTGGACATTCTTATTGATCTCTATGTGATAACACTAATGATTTTTCTAGTCATGTTGTTTGAGATCATTTATATGAATACTACCCATAACCTACATTGGCAGCCAGCCAGCCAGCAGGCTACACACACGCACACACACACACACAATGCGTAGTCCTACTGACACACTCACTTTAACAATATTAATTGACAAAGAAGACACATCAAATGTGAATCATTATGTCCTGCTAATGTAGTCTATAGTCTACATACAACATAATCCATTTAATGTGGAAGTGGAACTGTTAATGACAACGTGCTGCAGCCCTATTTTCTTGAGCGCAGTTGATTTTGGCGGAAGAAGACACGTCCTATACGGGTGGATGAGTTGGCTGGAATGGAAACAAAACGGAGTCGAGCCCGTGGAGGCGGTACTTAGTCTAGCGCCATCAGTAAACTCATGTCAGTAGTAGGCTATTCAGCCGTTAGTTACTTGGCTGGAAGAAGGGAATACATGACAGAAGAAAGACATCTCTGCCCATTTCTGTTGGAACAGTCGTTGGTTTTATGGGGGGAAAATATGTGATCTTCAAGACTTAAAAGAACGTGATGGGGAAAGGAATACATTTTTTTAAATTATATTGTAACTCGACGTCCATTGGAGGAAACCAGTTACTGTCTTTAGGCTTACTATTAGCTCTGTGTTTTATCAGATCAACGTTAGATTTTCATGGAGCATGTTCTTTATTATTAGCCTACCTGTACAGGTCTAATGTCTTAGTTAAAGACATTTAGCTGTAGGTAGGTAAGCTGCCTTTAACGGGCACAGGCTAGATGAGATTCAAGGTTTTTCAAAAAATGTGATGCAGTCCTTCTCAAGGAGGGTAACGTTAAAACATGTTTATCTAGGGTAGCAGATACGATAATTGTGGATTAATTTTATTTTCAGCAAAACCCGACGTCATTGACTTGTTTTCTTTATCGGCAAAATTTGTGTCTGTTTAATTAAATCAACCACATGAGCGGCGTCTAAATTAAGGACGCGTTCAGAGGGGTGAAAGGCGACGCGAAGAAAATTCCCCGACAAGAAGAAAATACAGTTTAATTCAAATTCTCAGGAATTGTCGCTGTCCAACACAAGGAAATGGAAAGTGAGGTTTTTACGCCATTGTTGGAACAATTTCTGCTCACGCCTTTGGTCGCCTGGGTAAGGCACCCTAATTAACCATTCTATGGGAAATTGAGCATAGCAATTAAGCAGGGTATCCAAAATAAATGCCCTGTTTAACAAGTGATTTGGTTTTGCTGACAGGTTTGGTGTGTATTGTCATATTTTTCAGGTTAAGGCGGCTGGGCATTCATCAGGAAACGATGGCACCAAACTATCGGAATACATTGAATTGTTGGATGGCATTTATTTAAACGAGATCATGCTTGAGATGTAAGTAGTCTGTCATTTATGGGTGCTCTGTCTTTCACATGAATGAATGGCCATGCATGCTTCTGATCCATTGGCCACTATCATCAATTTTGCCCTGCACTGTAGGTTACAGTGGATTCATGACACAAATTCAGGACAATTAAAAAAAAAAAAAAAAGAGTTCCACAGACACATTTCGCAAGTGAAATATATGTCAGCCATCGATGCAACTAGATCAGGTGGTCTAATCAGAATGAGTTGTAGGTATTTTGAAGCAGACCGTTTCACCTCGAGTTCTGTATTGATGGCGGAGTCTGCAGCAGGTCATCTTCCACTCGAGCAGTCAGTCACTGAAAAATGTCAGAATGTGAATTGTCATCTGCAGCCTACTGAAGACCTCCTCTCCCTGGTGCTTGCTCTGCTTGCCTGCTAGAATAATAGTGTGGCTATTCTACCTCACTCACCCAGCCTACCCCTTGAGGAGGAGTAGAAATGAGGAATCCATCAATCTCTGCCATGACCACTGACACGCACTACAAAAGAAGGCGGTTTCCACCCATGCTTTTGTCTGGGCTAGTTTTGCATTATAAGGTAGCCTATGTCAATTTTGGCCTATTTATCCTGTATGAGTAGAATGACCCTGCGCCTCAACAGTTATTTAGAAGGCAGACATCAAATAAATAGATTTTTTGTTATTGCTGAGCACCTTCTTCTCACTCTGGGCTTGTTACTTCTCACACATTCTATTAACAGGTCTAAGCTCTACTGGCCCAGAGTATCAGTTATCTCACAGTTTCCAGGTACTTGCTGTGCTCATGCTGCCTTGGCAACACTGTCATCAGCTCTCAAATCTTACTAGGTTGCCAATGACCTTGCAAACTCTACTCAGGTCTGTTGAGGCAAATTTGGTATTGTATCCATATCCATTACTCCAGTCATACCGGTAGACCTTGTTTACAATTGCCAATATAATCAGTCAAAGCCTAATATTTGGAATTGTTGATTCTCATCCCAAGAGCAGTTTTCAGTTTTAATGAAATGTAGTTTAGCTGTGCTTGTCTGGCCGGCAGGGTGTTGGGGCTGGCCAGTCTCTTCATCCTAGCTCTTTGTGTGTGTGTGTGTGCACAGTCAGTTTTGGGCAGCTGTTGGCACTCGTCTGCCCAGCAAGACTCCCATACAGAAGACACATTGTCAAAATCTGTTGTGAAGCAGGTTTTTGTCTCGCTCTCACAGTTTCATCAAGGCTACATGTTCATCTTGCATTGGCTGGTTTAAGATATTCACTGGTAAATATTTACCTTGTGCTGGATGAAGTTATTATTATTCCCCCATGTTTGTCCTTGGTTTATTTGATTCGGCCATATCAAAACGCAGGCTTCCAGTTTATTTAGTGAAGTTGTACAAAAGAGTAGATTTAGTTCATGTTAACCATGTCACATCTCATATGGCTTCAGTTTATTCAACAGGTCATGGCTACCAAACTTACTGTTGTCTGCAGTGATGCTGAGTTGGTATGCAGAGTGGAGAGCTGCTTTAAGTGATGAAAAAGATGAACTGCCCAGCGGTCTGTAAAGTTGATGGCTTTGCCCAACAATATGCCCTCTCAGTGCCCATGTCTGTGTTAACTCCTGCTAAGTGCTGTTATCGGGGGCGTAATGGTAGGCATACTTGGTATTGACCTGCCTATGATCAATATAGCCTTGTAAAGGGGTGCTCAGTCTTGTCCATGAGGAGCCGTTAGAAAGATAAATGGATGTCTGAAAGATCAAACAATCCATTTAAAAACACATTTCTAATAGGCATCATACTTCTAGCACAGAGCTGTGTAGACCTTCAGGTTCGCATGCTTTGAAGTAGAGGGTGTATCATGTACTGCATAAAATGAACATGAAATGAGTTGCAGTGCTTGTTGTACAAATAGTGAGTTTGGCTTACTACCATTTGAATCTTCTCATGTTAAATACTGTGTGTGTGTGGTTCATCATGTACTGTACACAGATCGGGGCTCCAAATGATTTAAGCATCTGTATGTTAATTTGGTAATATCTCTCCAAGCTGTTGACAGAGAGGCAGGCAGACTTAAGTTGTCCAGGAAGCACAGAGGCCCTGCTGGATTATCTAACGGCTAGTTGGACTCACAGATGGCATGGTGTCACTGTCTGCCCCTCAGTCACTACTGCCCAACCAATTAGACCACCTTTCAGCAATATACTGTAGGTCTGTTTTCTTGTGTGGAGCACAGACTGGACAGAAGTGAAATATCTCTCTTCTCATTACATTTGTCAAAAAGCAGGTTTTTTTTCTGGTTGTACTGGCATACATTACAGTGGTTCAGGTCCACAGGTGGAATAAGGTGAATGGCTGCATTTTCAGTGTCTGGGATGGTTGACCTGAAGGCCAAATTGTAGCACAATTTAGAGTTAAACCTGTTTTTGAAGCAAAATGTATGAATCAAGGCCAAACTACATCCCCCTCAATTCTGGAAGTGATATTGTTAGTGTGCTATTTTCCACTTCAGTGCTCAAATACATCACCTCAGTCCATGAAACTCAGATGAATGAGACTAATGAGCATGTGACATGCCATACACACACGTTAATTTCACCTGAAGCCGCGCAGCAGCTGTAGGGAAACCACATGCTCATTGTTCCTGAGCCCCTCCCTCAACACCTCAGTCAGGACAAAAGCACAGACGAGTGCGGCCCACTTCCAACGCGACATGGCCAATTAACGCAGCGGTGCAGAAGCTTAGAGGAAGCTATCTGTTGAAGGACAACAGTTGAATTATCTTAATCCATATAGGATTAAAATCTCCAGCAGCTCCCCAATTCACACAAACAGGTGGGGGGTTTTTTCAACTGGAAAAAAAACGGGTGATAAGACAGGACAGCATCACAACCACCACCTCTGCAACACTGTTGAACCAGACACAACACGCCTCCATGCACGCTCTCTCCTTGTGTTTTCACTGAGCGGCATGCCTCCTGCTTAGGAAGACGGGGTATAGTTTGGATTCTTGCTGGACGGCTGGTGTGTATTTGTTGAATTTCCCTCAGCTAGGTTATGTTTCCTTGGAAATCAAAGGCTTCAGTCATAGGCTACTACTGACAGCCAGCTAGACAGACATCCCACACCATGCTGCTTGCCCGTTATCTGCCACAGACCGAACCTTAATGACCATCCTCCTTGCGTCGCGTCTTCCTGGCCGACATTCCGTTTATCTGCCTGAACCAAAACATCTCTCCGTGTCTACCTATGGTTGGTGTGAACACAACAGAGCTAGTGGTTTTGTTTTTGAATGGTAATGTAAACAGTGGGCATTTATTATTATTATTATTATGCCTGATGTCTTGTGCTTCACTCACACGGTCACTAGACTACGGTATTGAAGGAGGATGTTAGGCTGGAAAAAAGCCCTTTGAGTCAGACATGCAGGAAGCAGCTGTTGTGACCTTGAAAGGGTACTGCTTTAACAAGGCCATGCAGAGACTCACAGGAATAGGAACGGCCCTATGGAAATGTACATGAATGACACAAAGCTCCATACAGAACCAAACTACTATGATTGGGCAACACTATAGCAGCTCCATCACACACACACACACTGTCATCCTGCCTGCATAGTTCTGAGCACCGCCTCACCACAGTGGGACAACTGTAGTCATCATCCACATTCCTCTCTGGTGATTTCCCCCAGCTAGCCCTCCATGTGCCTGGGAAGTAATCACTCCTCCCCACTAGTGTGTTTAGACTGAGAGGCTCACTGGCTCTGTCCTCTCCTCATGCTGGGCAGCCGGCCCCTGCTCTACTCTGCCCCCGTTGACTTGCTGCATGATGATGCATGTCAGAAGTAGGTTATTTCCCAATGCAACGCAGGAGCGCCCTGGGCAGTATTGTGCTCTGCATTGACTATTGACTTATGTTGACTCCCCATTTTCTGAAGCCTATATGATCATTGTGGTACATCATTTGGGTTTTGTCTACCTCACAAAGGGCCCTATTCAGGCGCCTGCCGTCACTAACACTGGGGGTGATGTTGTCCAACGAGGGAGGAGGAATAGAGAAGGCCTCGGCCTAAAAAAACTTGGGATTGTGTTTTCAAGGCACATTGAATTGGCTGTGTGTTTCTGGCTCTGTGATGTATAGAGAAGTTAGTTACTAAATTAGCATCCTCCTTCCCAGCTCCCTCAGTGCAGCCACTGCTCGGCTTGAAAGGATTACAGCTCCCTCCATGCTATTTAATTAGGGGTTAAGACGACCCCCCCCCCCCCCACCCCCAAAGTGCTCCTCTAGAGGGGCTCTGAGTGAGCGGTGGGGTCATGTGGCCAGTGCCATTCAAAGTGCTCTTAAAGTGGACCCTGTCTTTCTGATTTGCAAGACTGAGGGGACAGTGTGTGTTTGTGGGAGCATAGCTGATCAAAATGCCTATTAACACATCTGCTTTGTACCCGCTTCCCTTCTCGGGAGAGTTGCTTTCATAAAAAATCATGAATGTTGTCATTTTATTTAGCATAGTTCAATGATAGCTCTCTGGTCTTATGAAGTGCCATTTTTATTTTTTCTAGGCCAACTGCTAAGTCTTAATACAGGGGGTTTTGGGAAGATGCTGGAAACTCTGTTTATTCTTTTTTATCAGTTGCTTGGCAACGGGCCTATTTTTCCATTATGAGTAATATGACCGAGGTGCATTTTATCCCTCACTGAGTGTACTAATTCCATGGAAGCCCAATCTAGAACAGAGTTAACGGTGAGGGGAGAAATTGTGCAAGGTTAATTTGAAATTAGCCGTGTACACATGAGGTTGTATTAGACATGAATGCTAAAAGCTTGGATCACAGATGCAGGCATGTACTCACGCATGTATGACTGCACGCACATGCTACACACATACATGCACTCATGCAGGTAAACACACAACCCTGTTTACAATAGATTTAATGAACATGCCATGCCATTTGGGTTTAATGGCCATGCAACAAATTTAGAGAATTTGTTGTCAAAAAGAATTGTCCCATCCTCCAACATTGTGACATCATTCGCTTTATCAGCAAAGCTTTTAGATCTCCAGACCAGTGCAACGCTGCAACGCTGCATGGACGCACCATCAGATTGGCTTCAGTAAGAAATGAGGTCAGAGGAGAGCATCCAGAGACTGAACTCAAGCCATCTGGCCAGTGAAGGAGCCCAGTGGAGGCCTGCGTGTGTTTAATCTCTGAGCTCGTAAACCATGTTGGTCCAAAACCTTTTGGTTGATGATCATCAAAGCACAGCTCTGAACTAACAGACAGTAGACGAGAGGGACTCAGAAATTGGGTCAACCTTGATGGTCTGTGAGGACAGATGAGGTGAAATTCCTCTGCTTTTGTCCTGTCAGTGTTCAAGAATTCAATTCAATACCCCTTTTTTTGAATTTCAGGTTGTTTCATAATGAATTCCTCATAGCGTGTAATGAACGTAGTTTTGAAAACAATAATGCAAAATGATTTAGAATGCATGATTAATTACTAAACTGTTGATTAATTAAAGGTAGATTGTTGGAATTGCATTGACATTTTTTTACATTTTAGTCATTTAGCAGAAGCTCTTATCCAGGGCGACTTACAAGAGCAATCGGGGTTAAGTGCCTTGCTCAAGGGCACATCGACAGGTTTTTCACCTAGTCGGTTAGGGGAATGTCATGCATTCCTCATACACTCAGAGCAAGGAAAATACGTATTGTTCAGAAGTACCACACCCATGCTTAGTATGTCGAATGTCTGTTAATGCAGGTTGACACTCCTGATAACAGTTATGCTCCTAGCCCTGGGGGCAGTGCATCTCAATAGTACTCCTTGACTAAACTAGAATGCACTCCCTCTGTGATTCTCACACCAGACTCGGGTAATAGTGAGTTGTTTTTGCTACAAACTGTTCTGCAACACAGACAAACGTTCTAGAGTTTAGACCAGAGCTCTCCAACCCTGTTCCTGGAGAGCTACCGTCCTGTAGGTTTTCGCTCCAACCGTAATCTAGTGTACCTGATTTGTTATAATTAGCTGGTTGATCAGCTGAATCAGGTTTGTTACAACTGGGGTTGGATTGAACATCTACAGGAAGGTAGCTCTCGTGGAACAGGGTTGGAGAGCCCTGGTTTAGACATAGCTCTGTTAGTACTGGGGACATCAACACAACCATGAGAAATGTCAACACTGATTTAACACTGTACTGCTAATGCAGCATTTTACTGACTGACTGAAAGGCAGAAAGACAATTTACAAACGGATTTGTCTATTCTGCTCTTATTCTCATCTATTTCTTCCCCACAGAAATCCAAAAGCCACTGTTCAAAGAACCAACAAGAAAGTGAACAATGACTCAACACTGCGCATACAAAACCTCTCCATCCTGATCCGGCAGATAAAGTCGTACTACCAGGTGAGTGGGTAGTTAACCCTGAAGCTCTAATGGAAAAATGATACAGATTGCATCTGGTGCTGAGGTCTGGTTCATTGTGCTGATCTGTTAAAGCCATTAGCTTCCTTGCTCTTTGGGATCAATTACATTTTCTACCCTGGGGTTTGTCAGCAAGACACGTTTCAGTGGAGACTGCCTTGTACACACACACATGTGCACAAAATCAAGTTTAAACTAGCCTATAAACAAATACACACACACATTGGAAAATAAGTATAAACACACACATATTTGAAGATATCTGTGGCTGGTGTGATGTGGCAAGGGGACCTCCATCCAGATGTCACGGAGGCGTCTATAAATGGAAGGGAACTGCATGCAGACATGTTAGACATTTCTGGAGCTGAAACGCAGCACACTAATGTGGTTCTCCGTCTCACGCATTGACTAATGAAGATCTGGGATGTATTTTGGCTTCAGTTTTGTGAGCGCTCAGAACAGTATTAAAACGGACACAATATGAGGAGTTACTTACCCACTATAGTAACTTTAAAAGCTGTCTGCCAGTAGTGTCTCAGTTTCGCTGCTTGGCTGATGTTTTCACTGCATTAGATCATATCAGGTTCTTGCATGTGAGAGTCAATTCAGAGCGTGGTTGATCATTTCCATTCTGCTCAAGTAATGAGACTTCCCATTAATCTGATGGATAGAGGGAGGAAGCGGGGCTTCCTGATGACAAGATCTGGTATACACGATGACTGCGGATGGAGTGGCTCTGGCCTTAATATAAGGGAAGCTTATCTAGCTGTCAGCACCTCTGTCCACCAACTTTTTTGCCAACCTCACATCCGAGAGAGAACACACTTGATAACTAACATGAGGACGATAAAGAATTCCAGCCATGATATGTTGGTGTTTCTGCTGAAGGTGCTGATGCTGGGAGAGATAATTGGTCGTCTCAGGGTGTCTTGGCTCTCAGAATGATAATCAGGAAATGCACTTGATCCAGCATGCACAACACCAACGGCAGGAATGTGTGGAGCTGACTATGGGGTATTTACCCAGCAGCACAGTCTGACACAGCCGTGGGAAATCCTCTCCTCAATCCGGACAGAGATGTTCTCTCCAGTCGGCCGCCATCGATCTTCCTATAGTCATCTGCAAGTCTCAAAGCAGAAACTACGCAGTCACATCCCCATAAGCCCAATGCTCATCAACATACCATATTGTGGAGTAGGATGATGACCAGGACTCTGGACCCTGCTATTACATGCTTGGCTAAGAGACCTTCCTGGAACATCCAATTAAACATCCCTTGAGCATCTCATTACGCAGGGCCATTGTTTATCGACATTAATGTCATAAGCCTTGAAAGCTCTGCTAGGCCCTCTCAAAATGGCTTTCAAAATAATCTGTCACAAAGCCAAGAGTCTTAAGACCCTTATTAGCCGCTTGGGTTAAGTAAGAACATCAACTCTCCAAGTGGCCATGTCAAGCTGAAAGCATTAGCCTTAGATGCACAATGAACGTGTTGTGCTTCTAGGGTGGGTGTCATCAATCTTTTCCTAGCCTTCCCTGCCTTTGCGCTAACCTCATGTTTTATATGTTGTCAATCCAGTGAAGCCCCCACTGTTTGTAGCAAGTCTCTCAATTGTCGTTGTGGCTTTACCACCCACAATCAACTACTCCGTTAACTGGAAACGCCATGCCATTTTCCTTTCATGTGGACAGCAGTGATTCTTGTGGTGTTTTGAGTAGACCTGCGTAGTCCGTTTGACTTGTTTGTTTGAAATCCACTTGATTACCTCATTCACATTCATCAAAGGTTGAGATTTGACGGAGGCCTGGCCTTTGGTGTGAATGACAACTACTTGACTGAGATCAGTGGACCAGTTGCCAGCAAACACGGCTTGGCTTTTTTTAACGTTTCTTTTGTGACTTTCAGCAATGTTTTTTTTTTTTTGATGATTAGTGAACAAGTAATTGCTCCACTGAAACAAGAACAGCCCAGTCTTATGATATTGAAATAATTTCAATATCATAAATAATAATAATTTCAGATTAAAGGTCTGGTCAACAGACCCCTTGATTTTTGAGGTCTTGAATTGAAGCATCCTCCAGCACACTACTCCTTATTCCTAGGCTCTGGATTGCCTACTATCCAGCCTTAAGTTGCTATCTCTGCCCTGGCTAAGGTTCACCCTGGTGCTTCAGTGCTGCTGGTTATCAACCTCTATGACTGGCCTGCCTGGCTGATCCAAAACTAGGCTCGTGGAAAACAGGCCAGCGGGCCCCAGCCATTCACCACTGGGGCTGATCAAAGTCTAGAGAGAGGCACTTTGACATTGAACAATGTCTTTGCTTTTCTTTGCTGTGGTCCCAGTTGTTCCTGCCTTTTTAATTCATCCCTTTTTAATCTTACGTGTTCCAGATGGAAATGTAATCAATTCTCTAGGTTTTCAACTAATGGAGTTAACATCATACTAAAGTGGGCATGTAGACACTGCAGGGCTCATTTGGCATATATGGTGGTTATGTTGGCAGCTCTACCATCTAAGGGTCTGTGTAGTTTGGCGGCATTCTTTTGTCTGTCGAGCTTCTGCAGTGTAGCTTCACTCTTGAATCTCGGGAGGAGGAACATTATTAAGCTACTGATCGTGCTGACTCCGTTCAAAGTCTCCTGCAACTGAACAAATGTAATACTTAAGCTAACTCTCCTCTTCAGAGCTCCGGTGTCAGACAAGAGACCTCCATTCCTCTGGGACCCGCCCCCCTCCATCCATCCATCCTATTAGTGCACCAGTGTCTTGGACACGTGGAAAATGACTTTGTGCAGAGGTTGTTAAAGTGGAGTGGCCTATAGTTCCATAATGTCTTTCATATATATATATTTTTATTTTTTTGCGGTGTCAACTCTCATTGGCATGCATTTTGTCATGTGTCCCAAGGTTTCTGCTATTGCACTTATCGATCGGCTGCTTAAATATTTGTAGGCGCTAGTCGCTCATTGAGTGCTATTGTTGTTGGCATGGATACTGTGTTACTACGGTATGACACTGTATTGCGGTTGGGTTTTGTAGGAAGGAGCAATGCTCATGACTTGTTTCTGTCAGAAGGAATGAACCAATGCTTTCCTAGTTCTGACTTATTACACTAGGAGTGCACTAGATTTTCATTTAAAAAATGGCATCGCCTTTTATTTATGAAGTAGGCTATTCATTCTTTGTCATGTTCTTTCAGGATCCTCATTACTCAACTGTACGTAATACCTTCCTTAGCTAGGCTTTGGTCATTAGGATCAGGGCCTGAGGTAATCATTGGTGGATGCATCGCTTCCAGGTACTTCGCAGTCCACTGAATTCAACTGTGAAGCTGTGAGGAGTGCTTTCCAAATACTCAACAGTTCACTGAGTACTACCTGGTGATTCAGAGGCCAGAAGGTGGTTTTGAGATCTAACTTAGTAACTCTATTTCACACTGGAAATGGTCATTTTACATTTTTCCAAACATTTTAAGTGACTCTGTGTGGAGGATGTTGGGATTTGTTTATTATTATTATAATAATTATTTTCATTCCTAGTAATGATATTTGGGTTTTCCAGTATTGTTGATTGGTCCTATGAAGGTTTCTCTTCTTGGTTACTCAATCCAAATGAATGTTAGGCCTATTTATTTGGTGGTCTCTGTTTGGCATGCATGCAGATTTTTCTGGAGCTCTCCCCAGCCCAAAAAAATCCATGTGCGTAGCATCACGTCAAGTAAAAAAAAAAAAGAAAAAAAAAAAAAGATGACTTCTGGGCCTACACTTTTCAGTACCGATGTGAATTGAAGAGTGGACCTGCTGTGTAACATCGCCCTTTAGCACTGCTTTGCTTTGGGGTGTGTTAAGGCAGTAGCTCATTTTGTTTTCACTGCATTAAAGGGAACAGTGCTCCATTCACACACAGGGCCTTGGTCCTCAGGGCACTGAGCCTAATGTATCTTTTGACCTCACCCCTACCCCATGCCCATTTTTTAGAAGCCATTTAAAGATGAGTTGGCACAATCACAGCTCACATACTCTCTGCTATCATCCAAATGCTAAATAATCCTCCACATATGACACTTTAATGGTGTATGTCTCTATGCTGAGCCCCGGAGTAGTGGAGCTTGTTTTGGAGGCTCCAGGGGACTGAGTTCCCCTCGCGGCTGAGGCTTGCTGACCTACACAAAGACTGTCTGTTAGTGGGCCAGAGGGCTGAGATGGCTAGAGCAGAGCCTAGGGTGGATGTTGTTGTTTTTGTCTTGGACTTCATCATGGAAAGATTTAAGTGTGTGTTATTATGGGAAAGCTTCAAGCCAAAGGTTATTTTGCTTTCTTTGAATCATCGGCATTTCACAACATTTATTTAATTTGGGAACCGCGTATGCCTGATCCCCAAGTGATTTCTTTCATGGCCTTTGCATTTGAAACATGAGCAGATCAGTTTATTAGGGCATGTAGGCTACTTGTAGCTTGGGGCTAAATGCATCTACTCATGCAATCTCACATGCTAAGCCTAAATGTCCTGTTGATGTCAGAGCTGTGCCGATAGCTGGTACACGCCAGCAGTCTTTGCAGGGTTGTCATTTGTAGGTTTCTTTTTTTATTTGGCAGATGCAATATAGATTGAGGCCGGAATTCAATTCATAGCGCAGCACGCTGGACAGCTGACATTGCGGCTTTTAATGGCCTTTCCCCCGACTTTCGCAGAGATCACATTCACGGTAAAGGCCGGCATGTCGGCTCCATCAGAAATTAGCGCAGATCTAATGTGGATCGGATCAAACCAAGCCTTTATCTAGATTCTGCATTGCTGTGTAGCCAATGCCCCTTAAGCTACACTGGAGCAAAGTATAATAGAGAATAGCATCATGACTATCTATATAAAAAGAGATTGTGTCAGTGACCTCGCCATGTTCAGAGAAATTATAATTGGATGAGTACTGCCCCTGTCTTAATATAGCATAATGAGAGGTTTTTAATTAATTAAAGCGTATTCCGCAGAAGAGCTTGGCGAGTGTTATATTAAGCCGCGACCAAGGTTGATAATTGGTGCAGTCACCCCTATGTGGCCTCCTCGTTGAGCACCACCAGATCTCTAGCAGGCCTGGAGTCCCAGTTAACAGTAAAACTGCACCCTATAGCTACACCCTTATCCTAATCAGTTGAGAGGCTGGCGAAATTGGCGCTCTCTTGTCCCTTTGCGGCAGACATATTGTGAGCAATATGTTTGGAACATCGAATCGCAATGAAATCACAGGATCGAATCCAAATATGTGTGGAATCGTAATACATACCAGCACCAAAGTAACGTGATAATATTGTATCGTGAGGTCCCTGGCAATTCCCAGCCCTAGTTTCTACACACACAAAGCGAGAGAGAGACCCATTTTTGCCTGCTGTAGGGTTTTGGGTGAAAACTGCCACAACGGGAGCACCCTATAGATTGAAGATCAAATAAAGGGAGATGTCTGCCTGAGGACATCCCTGTGACAGAGTAAGAGATCTGTCACCATGACCTGCTTTAGTACAGAAATACGCCTATTTATTTCACCAAGGATGACCTGAGTTCGATACTCTCGGACCTTGAGTTACACCACTCTTTCTATCTATAGTAAGTATTGTCATGACATTACAGTGCAGCCACTCCAGCAGGTGCACTTCTCCATAGCGACTTACACTGTAGTTGTCTTATTGAGCATGTGTAAAAGAACAGCACATTTCAAGATGAATTTAGATTAAAGTAGAAAGAAAAGAGCCTGATCTGTAGGAGAGACAGGACAGTGTTGGTACCTGCCACCAGATGCTAGTCTCTGAGTGGTGGCAGTGTGGGCCAAGGCTGTCCTAGTGGAGGTGCCTCTATCTTGGTCATGAGCAACAGCAGCAGCCCCAGGGGGCTATATTAAAACCACTCTAACTGATAGCTCTGGAAACAAAGGGAGGACAGGACTAATGGCTATGTACTCTCCTCCTTCACATGTATGAAGTCTGTCCATCTGGCTGGGTCCTTCAGTTTCTCATTTGGCCTTGCTAACAAGGGTCATTGACAGTCTGACTCGTGGGGTCGTTTGATCAGTTGGTGGTACTACTGACTGTGACAGCTGGTATGATAACATGGACGCGTTGATGAGATGTTTGTCATGTATCCAAATCAGCACTAAAGCTATGAAATTTGATATGTGTACAGTAATTTACGGCCAGAGGATTTGATTCTGACCTACATTACAGCAGATCTGATATAACCAAGCACATTAGAGACCATGTTTTATGCCACTATTCACACAGGGAGGTATTCTGAAATCTTTGCGCTGAACTCATTAAATTAGAGAATCATTTATGTGAAAGTTCCACTTGTGCACGCTTATCTCAGCTCTGAATTGGACCTACAATCCTGTCTAAAGGTTTTCATTGTTCTCCAGCTTTTCTTGAAATCCTCAACAATAGGAGCGCTTTCCTTGTCTGTCACATGTGGTGAGAGACTGGTGTGTTACAGTGAGGAAGAGGAAACCTGCTGTGGGCGCAGCTCGTTTCCATAGTGCTGCTTTCTGGAGCTGCTCTCGCTCTTTCCTCTCTCCTGCTTTTTCCTCTCCTCTCTGCATGTCCTCTTCTCCTTCTGCTATCTGACCAGCTTAAGCCTGTCTACATATTTGTAATCACATCACGTTTGTACTGTACCATAGGGGAGTTAAGTCTGCACTGCCTTTCCCAGAAGTGTGTGCGAGCGAGACGCCCAGGGAAGATTCACCAGGCTGGGGAGAATAAACCCCATCGTCGTTGCTATGGCAACCCACTGTGTGCAGAACGGTTGTGATTCAAGCACTGAGTTGATAAGCAAGCAAGCCACTATCCACCCCCTCCCCAACACACACGCACTCTCACGCTACTGCACACTTGCCCCCCTTTGAGAGGTGCCGGTAGTGGAACCTGGGGAGTTGGGGGTAGTGAGCTGCTTAAACAGACTGGGGTCCTGTGAGACAGAAACACAGCCGTCTCAGAGCAAACCTCCCCTTTCTCCTTCCCTCCCTTCCTGGGGCTGGGGCTCTATACTGTTGGTGCCCAGCCCCAGTGAGGGAGATCTGCATTCTGCATACGGCAGCAGAATACTGTATTAGGGAGAGGCTAGTATATCAGCAAGCATGATTTGTCAGCAGAGCACACTGTCTCATAAGTATACTCCAGTCTATCGGGATAAAGAACACTGTCTAGTTGGCATACAGTGCCAACAGGATCCACATACTGGCATAATGAGGGTTGTGGTTATTTTGAGCAACTGCATTTTTTGAACACCTTGTCATTGTAAAAATGAGTTCTGTTTTGATGCACTGTGAGAACACGGTTTAATCTCAGCAATACATAGTACTACAGAACTGAAGGTGTAGCACTTCAGCAACACCTTATCTGATTGTAACGTGACCCAGTCTTGAAGAGCAATGAACTCTGAGCTGATCTATAATTCAGGAGTACACAGTGTGAAGAGGAAGTGTAAGCTAATCACAGCATACTGTAACTTTCTCTCTCCACACTGGCACATCTGCTTTACAGATTTACTATTTTCTCACCATGAATATTAAGTTGCAGATGTGAGAAGTAAAACAAATCACAAGACAGGCATGTACTGAGTGCTGTTTTTGTTGCCCTCCTGCCTGGCACCATGGAGCGTGCCACTGGATGATGGAGGCTTTTCCATTTCAAAGAGGAGTATATATTCCTGCCACCACATGCTCAGTGTTTCCCCTATATGTATTTAGCAGCCTGTCATCGCAGCTGCTAAATTGTGGATGCCACTGTAAAAAAAATAAATATATATGTCGAATTAAAGACGGGTTGGTTGTTTAGCAACAAAACCGACACGTGGGCAACAGGGGCAAAACAGACTGGGTTGGCTTAGATTGTTGACATGTAAACTGTTTTTAGTTTCCAAATGTTTATTGAAAATCAGAGGTTAAAGTAAGGCGGTCCGGTACAGCGTCCCGGCAAAATAAATAGTGGGGTATGCCGTACCGGTAAAACATGAGCCTATCACAATAATGAAAAATAAATGTCAAGAAAACTGTAGGCTATTACACCACTATTTACCATCACTGCATGTTGAGGCATGAAAGATGAGCGAATGGACTTGAAAACGGGTGGTAGGCCTATAGCTTATGCTCCAAAATGCGATGTGGTTCGACGAGAACACTGACATTTTGCCAATGCAGAGATGAGTGGCCGACACTGAGACGCGCGGACAGCAGTGGAGCAATTCATTCTGTCGCCAAAATGGCATTACTCTTTTTGGTGTTTTGTGTAACAGATGTCTCTTTCCATTCACCACTGTTTGGTGTCTGGAAATGTGTTGCGAGTGGATCAATGTGCATGAGTAGCCTAGTGAAGGAGCCCCTTGAAGTGATTCTGACAATAATATAAAAACATGACTGGTTGTGTTTATGCTACAGCATATATATATACAACTCGTTATTCAACCACTCCACAAATTTCTTGTTAACAAACTATAGTTTTGGGAAGTCTGTTAGGACATCTACATTGTGCATGACGCAAGTAATTTTCCCAACAATTGTTTAGCGAGATTATTTCACTTAATTCACTATCACAATTCCAGTGGGTCAGAAGTTGACTGCCTTTTAAACAGCTTGGAAAATTCCAGAAAATTGTCATGACTTTAGAAGCTTCTGATAGGCTAATTGACATCATTTGAGTCAATTGGAGGTGTACCTGTGGATGTATTTCAAGGCCTACCTTCAAACTCAGTGCCTCTTTGCTTGACATCATGGGAAAATCAAAAGAAATCAGCCAAGACCTCAGAAAAACATTGTAGACCTCCACAAGTCTGGTTCATCCTTGGGAGCAATTTCCAAATGCCTGAAGGTACCACGTTCATCTGTACAAACAATAGTTCGCAGGTATAAACACCATGGGACAACACAGCCATCATACCGCACAGGAAGGAGATGCGTTCTGTCTCCTAGAGATGAATGTACTTTGGTGCGAGAAGTGCAAATCATTCCCAGAACAACAGCAAAGGACCTTGTGAAGATGCTGGAAAACAGGTACAAAAGTATCTATATTCACAGTAAAACAAGTCCTATAACGACACAACCTGAAAGGCCGCTCAGCAAGGAAGAAGCCACTGCTCCAAAACCACCATTAAAAAAGCCAGACTACGGTTTGCAACTGCACATGGGGACAAAGATCGTACTTTTTAGAGAAATGTCCTCTGGTCTGATGAAACAAAAATAGAACTGTTTGGCCATAATGACCATTGTTATGTTTGGAGGAAAAAGGGGGAGGCTTGCAAGCCGAAGAACACCATCCCAACCGTGAAGCACGGGGGTGGCAGCATCATGTTGTGGGGGTGCTTTGCTGCAGGAGGGACTGGTGCACTTCACAAAATAGATGGCATCTTGAAGAAGGAAAATGATGTGGATATATTGAAGCAACATCTCAAGACATCAGTCAGGAAGTTAAATCTTGATTGCAAATGAGTCTTCCAAGTGTACAATGACCCCAAGCATACTTCCAAAGTTGTGGCAAAATGGCTTAAGGACAACAAAGTCAAGGTATTGGAGTGGCCATCACAATGCCCTGACCTCAATCCCATAGAAAATTTGTAGGCAGAACTGAAAAAGCATGTGCGAGCAAGGAGGTCTACAAACCTGACTCAGTTACACCAGCTCTGTCAGGAGGAATGGGCCAAAATTCACCCAACTTATTGTGGGAAGCTTGTGGAAGGCTACCCAAAACGTTTGACCCAAGTTAAACAATTTAAAGGCAATGCTACCAAATACTAATTGAGTGTATGTAAACTTCTGACCCACTGGGAATGTGATGAAAGAATTAAAAGCTGAAATAAATCATTCTTTCTATTATTATTCTGACATTTCACATTCTTAAAATAAAGTGGTGATCCTAATCCTAGTTTTTACTATGATTAAATGTCAGGAATTGTGAAAAACTGAGTTTAAATGTATTTGGCTAAGGTGTATGTAAACTTCTGACTTCAACTGTATTTTTAAAATTTAAAATGTATCCTTTTATTGAACATGGCAAGTTGGGTTAAGAATATATTCTTATTTACGATGACGGCTTACACCGGCGAAACCCGGACGATGCTGGGCCAATTTTGCGCCACCCCATGGGACTCCCAATCGCGGCCGGTTGTGACAGCCTCTTACATGCTGACCAGACCGGACACGTCGCGTGCGCGAGCGTCGCAAAATAAATGTAGAAATCCATGTTATTCAATTATTGCACCCACACTGCTCGCGCGGCCAACGAGCGTCTGCGACCCCAAGGGCTAAAATAGAACTCCTTTCTATTTCTGACGCAGATCACGCTGAAAGTCCTGCCTCTCCCATCTCCTCATTGGTTTATAGAAGCAGGTACCCACGTGCCATCTCCTCATTGGTTATACCCACGTGGGTGATTGAAAGACGAACTTTGTTGCCGGTTGTCGTGGTAATACAATGAATGTTTAGATACGATCACCATATAAGTTCAATGATGAAAAAGCCTGGAAGGAGGAGAGATGACTAGAAACGATTCGGTTGGCCGTTTTATGTGTGGATTAATTGTTGGAGTAGAGGACCTTGTGCATTTCAGGTAAAATAACAACTCTGTTTATTTCCCAGGACAAATTAGCTAGCAACAGCAAGCTAGATAAATAGGACAAATTAAAGTTAGCTAGCAAGTGCAAGCTAACTAGCTAAATTGCCATACATGTTTAATGCTTTTCGACCTGTCCCCAAATTAATGTCATTGGTTCAGAGTTTGTTTTGATATTTTAACCTGCTTTTCGTGATTGCGTTAGGTGTGGGATGGCAAAATAAATTTATGAAGAATTGCAAGCGGGCAGACATCAGCTATGGAGCGGCTGAGGCATAATCAGAGGTAGACAGCAAATGGTGCTGAAAGTAATTTCAACATTTTTAATTTGACTAAACTAACAACAAAAGGGCTTTGTTGGAGCCCATTTATTCCAATCTATCAAAAAAAAAAAATGTATAAGCCCAAAGTTGCTTTTAACCTTATAGAAGCAGAAAGGGGGCATTAACCAGACAGACTGTATGTTTCTCAGTTCACCATGTAACAATTCACTGCCTCCCTCTTCACAAGTTCTGTGCCAGGAACACCAGCCTATTGACAGTTTCAGGCTTCAAAGTTGCCGTCTGGCATGTGACCACATTGCCCCCATTGCTAAATCTCTGAGGGCACACAGCCGTGGGAGACTTCTCTCTTGAAGAGGACCAGAGTGAGAAAGAAGAGAAAGTTAGGGATGCATAAGTATTTCTTTGTCAGACAACTCACTTGTGGGAAGTTGGATGCGTGAACTCGCCACCACTCCAAAGGATCAGCCTCACTGTCTGCTGCCATCATCAGTGTAGCTGTCCAGCTCTTGCTCGGTGACTGGTCTCTGGGTTCTTAAGGCAGGTGCACTAATGGTTTTCTTTAAAGATGCTCCCAAGGCTCTTCTTGGACTTCTTTGCTGATTGTGGAGCAGTGGCAGCTTCTTTCTCACTCTGGTCCTCTTCAAGAGAGAAGTCTCCCACGGCTGTGTTCCCTACCAGGAGGGCTTCTGTCTCAGGCAGCTGCTCACCTTCACCTCCACCATCTTCTCAGTGGTCATGTAGGTGGTCTTGAACCTTGGGTGCAGAAAGGTAGCCATGGTGAGCAGCTCATCTGTTTCAGGGTTGGTGCATTTGTCATTCAGGTAATTGAGGACATTCATAATCTCTTGGGTTAGTTTGGCTTCGCCCTCATTTGATTTCTGAACCTCCGTCTTGAACAAATTGAGGATCGGCTTCAGATAGTACACACTCCTGTATGTCTCTCCTGACAGGGCATCTGTGAAATCCTGGAGGGGCTGCAGTGATAGATTCAAAGGCATCAATGTCTTGCCCGGAGGGTGCAATGTGCTGTGTTCTTTTTTTGCCTGCTGCCAGGACTTGTGTGATGGCCTTTTCCTGCACCAGGACGCTTTCCATCATCTGCAGTCGAGGTCCCCACTTTGTCGGGGATTCTGGGATGAGTTTGTGGAGGGGCAGGCTCTGTTTACCTTGTGCACTTGTCAGGGCCTTCTGCTTCTTCTAACTTTAGGAAAATGTGCTGACCAGTTTCTTGCACACTCCAGTGGCCCGGGAAACCAGAGGTTCATTTTGGACACTCTTCTCTGAAAAAATAAAAAGGTGAAAAAGAATTACATATGAATCACAATTATTCAATAGAAATAATATTGCATCTTCTATAATTACAGCCATTTACAGCATGGACACTGGACATGATTACAAATGTAGTCCATTTATAGATTTACAACTGTTGTGATTAAGAGAGCTATGTTGCATTAGAAAACAGGATAGCCTACTCAATAAATTATTATTGAAAGAAAGAGGATGGATGCATATATTGAAACCATAGGCAACTGTATCAATTATAATTAAGCAATGTAATCCATGTAATGTTTGGATATTGCACACGTAAACAAATTGCAAATATTATAGATTTGCGTAGCTGTATATATTCGGCGTAACATATGAAGGATCAGACCGTGTAGTCAATTATAACTTTAAACAGAACTTAACTATAGTTCTGCATTTTTTCTTTATTTTTAAGTTATGTAATTATTCTACCTAGCTCTGTGCTTGGGACATTTTGAAACTTACCAATAGCAATGTATAGCCTGTGTCCGGAATACCCTAGTCTTGTCCATTTTTTTTTTTTTTAGCTCCAATGCTTTGACCATGTTCGATCCGCTGTCTGTAGTCCTACATACTTGACGCAACTCTTTCAGGCCTCAGGAGGTAAGTGCCTCCCTCAGCCCAGCTGCAATTATTTCTCCGGTGTGATCATCTGGGAAATAAGAGGTTTGAAGGAATTGGCTTTGCAGCAGTTGTCGTCAATGTAATGAATCGTGAGGCTAATGTATGGCTCGGTGGTCCGGCTTGATCATAAGTCGGCAGTGGTAAAGAAGAATGCAGCGTTAGGGATTTTGTTGTCAGGACAGCGTTGCCATTCTGTGTAGAGTTCTGGCAGACATGTTTTGTGAAGCTCTGGATCTCGTATCTTGGGTCTAGCGTTCAAATCAACTTCCTGAAACGGTCTTTCTCCACAGTTTAATTGGTTCCATGTCTTTCGCTATGTGATACTTAACTGCATTTGTTATCTCATTCCTCTTTTTGTCATAGGGAGTACCACTAACGAATGATGCCTTGAGTTATAGCTGAGTGCAGGTCTGACTTGAAGATGTCTTGAGACTTGCTCTGGGGGTTTGTTGCACGCATTCTGCTAGATTCTTCATATTCGCGCTAGAGGTTGACCGATTTATGATTTTTCAATGCTGATACCGATTATTGGCGGACCCAAAGAAAGCTGATGCCATATTATTTTTTGAATATATATTTGTAATGACATTTACAACAATACTGAATGAACACTTTTATTTTAACTTAATATAAAACATTAAATCAAATTAGTCTCAAATAAATAATGGAACATGTTCAATTTGATTTAAATAATGCTAAAACAGTGTTGGAGAAGAAAGTAAAAATGCAATATGTGCCAGGTAAAAAAAGCTAACGTTTAAGTTCCTTGCTCAGAACATATGAAAGCTGGTGGTTCAATATTCCCAGTTCATCAATATTCCCAGTTAAGAAGTTTTAGGATGTAGTTATTATAGGAATTATGACGTGTCGACTATTTCTCTCTATACCATTTTGTATTTCATATACCTTTGACTATTGGATGTTCTAATAGACACTTTAGTATTGCCAGCCTAATCTCAGGAGTTGATAGGCTTTAAGTCATAAACAGCGTTGTGCTTCAAGCATTGCTAAGAGCTGCTGGCAAACGCAGTAAAGTTTGAATGAATGCTTACGAGCATGCTGCTGCCTACCACCGCTCAGTCAGACTGCTAATCATATCATAGACTTCATTATAATATAATAAACACAAATACGAGCCTTTGGTCATTTAATATGGTCAAATCCGGAAACTATCATTTCGAAAACAAAACGTTTATTCTTTCAGGGAAATACGGAACCATTCTGTATTTTATTGAACGGGTGGCAACCCTAAGTCTAAATATTTCTGTTACATTGCACAACCTTCAGCCGAGCGGTAGAGATACTCTCAATGATCCAACTGACATTTACTCCCGAGGTGCTGACCTGTGGCACCCTCGACAACTACTGTGACTATTATTATTTGACCATGCTGGTCATTTATGAACATTTGAACATCTTGGCCATGTTCTGTTATAATCTCCACCCGGCACAGCCAGAAGAGGACTGGCCACCCCTCATAGCCTGGTTCTTCTCTAGGTTTTGGCCTTTTCTATGGAGTTTTTCCTAGCCACCGTGCTTCTACACCTGCATTGCTTGCTGTTTGGGGTTTTAGGCTGGGTTTCTGTACAGCACTTTGAGATAACAGCTGATGTAAGAAGGGCTATATAAATACATTTGTTTTGATTTATGTCATAATTATGTACAATTTTGGCAAATTAGTTCGCAACGTGCCAGGTGGCCCAAACTGTTGCATATACCCTGACTCTGCTTGCACTGGAACGCAAGAGAAGTGACACAATTTCCCTAGTTAATATTGCCTGCTAACATGAATTTCTTAACTAAATATGCAGGTTTAAAAATATATACTTGTGTATTGATTTTAAGAAAGGCATTGATGTTTATGGTTAGGTTCATTGGTGAAACGATTGTGCTTTTTTTCCGCAAATGTGCTTTTGCTAAATCACTACCCGTTTGGTGAAGTAGGCTGTGATTCGATAAATTAACAGGCACCGCATTGGTTATATGCAACGCAGGACAAGATAGTTAACCTAGTAATATCATCAACCATGTGTAGTTAACTAGTAATTATGTGAAAGTTATTTTTATAAGATACGTTTAATGCTAGCTAGCAACTTACATTGGCTCCTTGCTGCACTTGCGTAACAGGTGGTCAGCCTGCCACGCAGTCTCCTCGCGGATTGCAATATAATTGGTGTCCAAAAATGCAGATTACCGATTGTTATGAACTTGAAATCGGCCCTAATTATTCGGCCATGCCGATTTAATCGGTCGACCTCTAATTTGCGCACACATTCAGGGTTTTCAGGTACTGAAATATATTGCTAATGTTTCCACCTCTGGCTAGCATAATGCGTTGACACAACTTGCACAGTACTGTTGGTCAGTGATCTTAAAGCGAAACCAATTCCAAACCACAGAGGCCCCCTTTTTCTTTCTTTCTTTCTTTCTTTCTTTCTTTCTTTCTTTCTTTCTTTCTTTCTTTCTTTCTTTCTTTCTTTCTTTCTTTCTTTCTTTCTTTCTTTCTTTCTTTCTAATCAATTCTTCGTCCTGCGAATCAACCTCAACAGTGTTATTTTCCTTGTCTTCAGTCATCCTCAATGCTCGCTTACACGTTTGCGCTTGATTTTCGGACACTTGCTAACGAAAGGGGTTTACTTCACTAAATGTTTGCTTACTCTGCAGTTGCGCAAGCTTGTTTGTATACTTTGATTGGTAGGCAGATTGCGTGTAACATCCATGCTTCTAGTTTTTTTCTTTGCTAAAAAAGGCTATGTTTTTAGTAAAAGAGAAACAATTTGAACTAGCCCAATAGGCCGTAACACTCGCCTGAAATCTTGAATGAAACAACGGCTTATTTTATTATTTCATCATGACATGCACGACATGGCAAAATCCATATCATGGCAAAACGTCATACCGGTATTCGCGTTCATCCCGCTATACCGCCCACCTCTACAAAAGATGTGACGCTAATGCTTATGGGGATATGTCATTTGTATCTGACATTCTGATGCTGCCTTCAATTTTGAGGAGCCAGAAAATTGACCTATTCTGTCCCTATTATTTGAGCTTTTCACTTTCTGACAAGATGTTTAAACTCAGGAAGCTTTTAGGGAAGCCCTTCTCTTGGGTTAAGCTACGGATGAGTAGCCCAGAGTTGAAGCTTACATTTATCTGCATCAGGCGAGCCGCCTCTGTCTGGGTGGATGAGTAACTTTTGAAAGTGTCATGTTTAGATTCATACTGATGTCTAATATTATTGAATTATTTGCAAACCGCAACCGTTTCATTGCAAACAAGACACTTTGGATTGACATTGGAGAAATATAGTAAGAATGCCTATTTCGCTGTCTATTTTTCCCTGAAACTTTTCAATATCCACCTTTTTGAGACTTTTTCAGAGCGACATTTTCTCTTGATTGCAAGCGGTTTTTCCTCAATCAACGCACCAAGAAATATATATAAAAAAACAACTGGATTTTTAGCAGTGTAATCAGATTAAAAATATTAGGATGTATTATTGACATTGAACTGATTTATATAGCCTACTAACCAGATGTGTTAATTGTTTAATTTGTAGCAAAGGCCTATGAATTGAGCTGCTATTATGTTCTGCCGATTTAGCTGAGAAAATATCGTCCCAAGTACAAACCATAACAAATTACGGCTTCCAGTCACATCGATGTGCACGTAACATTTGTGACAGTGTTAGCCCCCCCCCCACGCTAGACCCCATCCACATGGTGCAGCACAGCTCCCAGAAAAACAACTTTAAAACTAGATTTCGTAGCTAAGGTAAAACGCTAATTGTGCTCATAGATTATGCATGTGTGAACTACACATTGAGAAATCCAGCCGAAAGTGGGAGGTTTAAAAAATATTTAATATTCCTAAATTTCCAGAGCATGTCTTTAATATGCTAATCTTGTTTTTAGCATCAACTCATTTAGCCTTTTAATTTAGCAATTAGTCCTATGCTGCTTGTTTTGCTTTGCCTAATCAAGCATCCATAATGAAACATCATGGAGTTTATCATTCATTGGCCAATCTGTGCACCTCCCACTGCTCTATTTAGAATCCAAACCCCCACTTCAAGCATTTATTTGGGGATTTAAAGAGTGAGATTTCATAAACCAAACAAAGGAATACACTTGAGGTCGTTTTAGCCTGGATCTGAGGCTTTCCATTCCCTGTGTTTTCTCTCTTTGCAATAGCAGATAGTTCAGCTTCTTAACCCAAATAGAGGTGACAGAGAGCAGATAAGGTTGGTGGACTGGCTAACGTACACTCAGGCTTTTGACTCAGTGCCTGACAGTGCCACAGTATGTGATTGCATTGCAAACATGTGCTAGTTGTAAGGGACAGATGTGTGTCGGCAGGTGAGGCAGCAGCTAGAAGGGACATGTGTGTGGTGGAGAGAAAGGGTGTTTGTATTTATTCCTCTTTGGGTTTAGTGGCGCCAGAGGAGATGGCTGCAGTTTTACGGGCTCCTAACCAATTGTTCTGTACTTTTTTTGTAGCATTATTTGTAGCTTTTGTACATAATGTTTCCGTCTCTTATGATCAAAAAGAGCTTCTGGATATCAGAACAGCGATTACTCACCTCATACTGGACAAAGATTTTTTTTCTTTAACGAGTTCTATGCAAAGGATTTACTTCAGACACCGGACAAGTCCCAAATCTCCATCATTCGCATGAAGAAGAGACAGATGTAGGGGTCGTAGGTCGGGGTGCCTGGTAATTAATCAGATGGCGAATGGATAACCCGCATCTGCCATCAGTCTTATTAGCCAACGTGCAATTATTGGATAATAAACTGGATGAGCTCTGATCAAGACTATCCTACCAACAGGACATTTAAAAACTGCAGTCTTATGTTTCACCGAGACGTGGCTGAACGACAACATGGATAACATACAGCTGGCTGGGTTTTCCGTGCATCAGCAAAATAGAACAGCTGCCTCCGATAAGACCAGGGGTGGCGGTCTGTGTCTATTTGTCAATAACAGCTGGTGCACGAAATCTAATATTATTGAAGTCTCAAGGTTTTGCTCACCTGAGGTAGAGTATCTCATGATAAGCTGTAAACCACACTATTTACCACGAGTTTTCATCATATATATTTTTCGTAAGCTGTCTATTTACCACCACAAACATGCTGGCACTAAGACCCAACTCAACGAGCTGTATAAAACCATAAGCAAACAAGAGAATGCTTATCCAAATGTGGCCCTCCTAGTGGCCAGGGACTTTAATGCAGTGAAGCTTAAATCCGTTTTACCTAATTTCTACCAGCATGTTACATGTGCAACCAGAGGGGAAAACAACTCTAGACCACCTTTACTCCACACACAGAGATGTGTACAAAGCTCTCCCTTGCCCTCCATTTAGCACATCTGACCATAACTCTATCCTCCAGATTCTTGCTTACAAGCAAAAACTAAAGCAGGAAGCACCAGTGACTCGCTCAGTATGGAAGTGGTCAGATGACGCAGATGCTAAGCTACAGGACTGTTTTGCTAGCACAGACTGGAATATGTTCCGGGGTTCTTCGGATGATATGGTGTACTCCTCAATGCCTCAGGCTTCATCAATAAGTACATCGATGACGTCGTCCCCACAGTCACCGTACGTACATGCCCCAACCAGAAGCCATGGATTACAGGCAACATCTGCACTGAGCTAAAGGGTAGAGCTGCCGTTTTCAAGGAGCGGGACTCTAACCCGGACGCTTGTAATAAATCCTGCTATTCTCTCCAACAAACCATCAAACTTAACACAGGACTAAGCTTGAATCCTACTACAACGGCTCTGACTCTCATCGGATGTGGCAGGGCTTGCAAACTATTACAGACTACAAAGGGAAGCACAGCCACGAGCTGCCAAGTGACACGAGTCTAACAGACGAGCTAAATTACTTCTATGCTCGCTTCGAGGTAAGCAACACTGAAGCCTACATGAGAGGACTAGCTGTTGTGGAAGAATGTGTGATCACGCTCTCTGTAGCCGATATGAGTAAGACCTTTAAACAGGTCAACATTCACAAGGCCACAGGGCCAGACTGATTACCAGGATGTGTACGCCGAGCATGCGTTGACCAACTGACTAGTGTCTTCACTGACATTTTCAACCTGTCCTTGACCGAGGCAGTATTATACCAAGATTTAAGCAGACTACCGTAGTCCCTTTGCCCAGAAACACCAAGGTAATCTGCCTAAATGACTACTGACCCGTAGCACTCACATTTGTAGTCATGAAGTGCTTTGAAAGGCTGGTCATGGCTCACCTCAACACCATTATCCCAAAAACCTAGACCCACTCCAATTTGCATACCGCCCCAACAGATCCACAGATGACGCAATCTCGATTGCACTCCACACTGCTCTTTCCCACTTGGACAAAAGGAACACCTACATGAGAATTAGAGGTGAAACGGTTCACAAAACTCATGGTACGGTACAGTGGTGTCACGGTTCGGTATGGTTTCGATGATACATCGACAAAATAAATGCCTGAGAAATGTCATTTGTATTTAAATTTTCCATTTATTATAATAGTAAACACGGGTAGCTTGAATTCCCAGGAGCATATGGAAACAAAGGGACTACAAAAAACAGCAGTGGCTGCCGTATAACATGAAATACAATTTTAAACAGAACTTCAACGAGTGCATAGTCCAGCAGCATATATCAAAATTAAGTCACATAGCAGTGCCTTAAACAAAATAGGACTACTTGAGACTGGTTACTTCATCTGATAAAAATGTTTAAAAATGTTTTCAAGTTTTTCTTTAACTTCTTGACGCTAGGAGGCAGAATTTTTATGTTTGGAAAAATAACGTTCCCAATGTAAACGGCCTATTTCTCAGGCCCAGATGCTAGAATATGCATATAATTGACAGATTAGGATAGAAAACACGTTAAAGTTTCCAAAACTGTCAAAATATTGTCTGTGAGTATAACAGAACTGATTTTGCAGGAGAAAACCTGAGGAAATCCAACCCGGAAGTGCCTCTTATTTTGAAAAATCCCTGTTCCATTGCCTGCCTTAACTCCATTTAAAGGGATATCAACCAGATTCATTTTCCTATGGCTTCCTCAGGGTGTGAACAGTCTTTAGACATAGTTTCAAGCTTTTATTCTGAAAAATGAGCAAGATTTATCAAATCGCGTCAGTGGACTGCCAGATGTCCTTGATTAGTTCATGCGCGCGAAAGTGGTAGCTCGACATTTTCTTTCTGTCTTGTATTGAATAGTTTACCCTCCGGTTGAAATATTATCGATTATTTATGTTAAAAACAACCTGAGGATTGATTATAAAAAACGTTTGACATGTTTCTACGAACTTTATGGATACTATTTGGAATTTTCGTCTGCCCTTCATGACATGCACGAGCCTGTGGATTACTGACCATAACGCGCCACCCAAATGGAGGTTTTTGGATATAAAAATAATCTTTATCGAACAAAAGGAACATTTATTGTGTAACTGGGAGTCTCGTGAGTGCAAACATCCGAAGATCATCAAAGGTAAGCGATTCATTTCATTGCTTTTCTGACTTTCGTGACCAAGATACTATGCTGCTATGTGTTTGTAATGTTTTGTCTACCGATCGATAAACTCACACTAACGCTTGGATTGCTTTCGCTGTAAAGCATATTTTCAAAATCTGACACGACAGGTGGATTAACAACAAGCTAAACTGTGTTTTGCTATATTGCACTTGTGATTTCATGAATATAAATCTTTTTTGTAATTTTTTTTGAATTTGGCGCTCTGCAATTTAGCGGTTGTTGATTAAAATGATCCTGCTAAAGGTATCCGTGCGCCAAGAGGTTAAGAAGATTAGTCTATCCACATTTTCTGCAATGAGCACAGATCGACTTGCTGTGACAATGTCAGCCGCTGTGGAGAATACCCTCTCGCTAGGGACAGAGGTCCCAGGCACAGCCAGGTAGCACCTTGCTAATATGGCAACATGACGGTATATTAACTCCTTGGTCTTCCACCATGTAAGTGGACCAGCATCCAGGGGAATACAGTCCACTTCCCTGTATGAGGTCACCACCTCCTCGATGACCTTGACCTTTGACTTGGTTCCCTGCTCCTGGGTCGTGAACAACTCCCCAAAAAGCCCAGCCATGGCAGACTTCTTTTCTGGAGGAGAACCCCTGTCGTCTGCCGTCTCTGGAGAGGGGTTGGTATCTGTGGCTTGACCCTGCAGAATTAAATTACATGATAATCTCTGAAGTGGCTTAAATATATGATTTGTGGTTTGAAATGTATATTAGACACTTAAGACTTTAATTGTTAAATCACTAATAAACTAAATGTCACATTAACGAAATAAATACAATACCTGTTGTATATTGGTCACAATCTCTGCTGTGAGTTCATTGTAGACTCTCAGACGTGCAGCAGCATCCAGGTGTAGCAGGGACTTGAACCGGGGGTCCAAAGCGGTGCTCTTGTGTAAGAAGTTTTGGACACCAAGGTCAGCATATCTAGGCTCCAGGTTAACTCTGATAGCAGTCTTGACATCCCTTACTGCGGGTTCATCTTCATCAGATGCCACCGTTGATTTCAGGATCATTGTTTTCATAGGCAGGACCATGGAAACTGATGAAATGCTCTCAGTGCATGTCAGTGTTGACTGTTTTAAGAGGTTTGCACACTTTGATAACTTCCTCTGCTAGTCTTATGTCATTTTCAGACAGTCACAATATCTTTGACATTCTTCCTCACAGCTTGACACCGCAACTTTCTGCTCAAGGTATCTCTCAACCATGTCATGGCTTGAATTCCATCCAGTAGGGACATCTTGGATTAGTTTGTGGTTTGGCAGCTCCAGCATCTCCTGTTGAAAACATGTGCAGCAGTTGTGCTTTTATGAAAGAAGGATACCACCTTCCTATTAAGGATGCTTTGCTCACATTACATCTGTGGCCCCAATCCAGCAAGTGCGACTGCATTTACAATATTTCTAGCGTTGTTAGTGGTCACAGGAATCGTTACATTATCCCTCTCCAACTTCCACAAGGCAACTTCTACCCTCAGCTCTTCCCCCAAGTTTACACTGGTGTGACTACTCTCAAGGTGACGTGTTTGAAGGACATGGCTTTTTATCTCCCACTCTGCCGTGATGAAATGAGCCGTTACAGTAGCGTAGCTCTAATGTCCAACTGTTTGTTAGAGCAACAGACCACGTTTCTGACAACTCGCTCTCAAGTTGTCATTTTGTATAAGGCCGGTATTCATTTCTGGGCAAAATATGTACGGGAAGGAATAGTGAAGCGTGGCTCGACCACTTAAACATGTTTCTGAACCACGCATTCTCTACCACAGAGAAGGGTCTCATATCTGCCACTATGAATTTTGCTATCGCTGCGTTGATTTCTTTAGCCCTACCCGAGTCAGCCGCATATTGTTGCCTGAAGGCTGTGGGGAGAAGTGGTTGCCGTTTCATTTTTTTCGCCTAATCACACCGATTGACACTTTGGGGTGATGTCTGCGCAAATGAGTAGTCGTGTTACTCGTATTGCCACTCGAATAGGCTATCGGCAATGAACAGAGCCTACATTGTTGTAGACGTTTTATCCACCACTCGTTGGCAATCCCCCGTTATAGTTTACAGGGAAACCAAAATGTTCCCAGACAGCAGACCTGAATGATACTGGGCCGTCTTCTAGTTTTGGCTCGCCAAAGTTTGCCATGTTACTCCTTTGCATTTAGCTAACTGCTAATTCCTTCATAAGCTAATTGCTGCTATGACGGTCTCTCAGCTCTGTTCTCACTATGTGGATATTTTTCCCACGTTAATTTATACGCCGTTGGATTTTGCAATATTTTTTTTATGATGAAAAAATATATGTTTTACTAGCTATAATATATGATTAATGTATGTTCGGTTTGTACCGAACCGTGGACCCTGTACCGAACAATTCAATGCGAATACACGTACCGTTTCACTCCTAGTGAGAATGCTATTCAAGGACTACAGCTCAGCGTGCAACACCATAGTGCCCACAAAGCTCATCACTAAGCTAAGGACCCTGGGACTAAACACCTCCCTCTGCAACTGGATCCTGGACTTCCAGACGGGCCACCCCAAGGTGGTAAGGGTAGGTAATGACACATCTGCCCCTCAGGGGTGCGTGCTCAGTCCCCTCCTGTAATCCCTGTTCTACCACTACTGCATGGCCAAGCACGACTCCAACAGCATCATTAAGTTTGCCAACGACACACCGGTGGTAGGCCTTATCATCGACAACGATGAGACAGCCTATTGGGAGGAGGTCAGATCTGGCAGTGTGGTGCCAGGATAACAACCTCTCCCTCAACATGATCAAGACAAAGGAGATGATTGTGGACTACAGGAAAAGGAGGACCGAGCACATCCCCATTCTCATCGACTGGGCTGTCGTGGAACAGGTTGAGAGCTTCAAGTTCCTTGGTGTCCACATCACCATCGAGCTGTCATGGTCTAAACACACCAAGACAGTCGTGAAGAGGGCACGACAATGCCTATTCCCCCTCAGATCCTCAAAAAGTTCTACAGCTGCACCATCGAGAGCATCCTGACTGGTTGCATCACCGCCTGGTATGGCAACTGCTCGGCCTCCGACCGCAAGGCACTACAGAGGGTAGTGTGTACGGCCCAGTACATCACTGGTGCCAAGCTTCATGCCATCCAGGACGTCTATACCAGGCAGTGTCAAGGCCCTAAAAATTGTCAGACTCCAGCCACCCTAGTCAGACTTCTCTCTGCTACCGCAAGGCAAGCAGTACTGGAGCGCCAAGTCTAGGTCCAAAAGGCTTCTTAACAGCTTCTACCCCCAAGCCATGAGACTCCTGAACAGCTAACCAAATGGATACGTGAACTTTTTGCGTTGACTTATTTTATTGTTGCACTAATTATTTTCCTTTTTTTCCCCATTTGTATTTATTTGTTTACTTCAGTTTATTTAGTAAATACTTTCTTAACACGTATTAGTAAGCATTTCATTGTATTCAGTGCATGTGACAAATAACATTTATTTGATAGTTATCCAAGGCCATAGTTGCTGTCTTGGGATCTGACTCAGCGGTCAGCACCTTATGCCACAAAATGATTGTGGTGGGATAGCATTTGATGGCAAATCACATGTTATTCCATTCGATCTATTCTATTCTGGAAGCATGGGAAAAAAGTGTGACGGTACTCCCTTCCTGTGGTGTTAGCCATATAATCACCCATCCACCCTTCACCAGCATGGCAGCAGTACAGGGTGGAGCAGCAGCTTGACACTCATCCTGACTGACACGCAAAACCATGGCAACCGTGTAAAATTCTCACTTTGTAACCCTTGGAAACGAATGACCTTGAGCCCTTCCGTCCCCTGGCGCTCGTTAGTGTGACCGGCATCTACCACACGTCTGAGGTTAGGGGTGCTGTGGATAGGGAGAGTGTGTCTGGTGGCTGAAGCATCAGTATTTTGTCCACTCTTGTCTGTTTATCCTCATGCCATGTTATACACATCATATAGGGCTACAACTGTAAATCTCGCTCAAGACGAGCATATTAATGGACAAAATAATTTCCGCCTTGTGCCTCCCGAGTGGCGCAGCGGTCTAAGGCAGTGCTAGAGGCGTCTCTACAGATCCGGGTTCGATCCCGGAATGTGTCACAGACGGCTGCGACCGGGAGGCGGCGCACAGCTGGCCTAGCGTTGTCTGGGTTAGGGGATGGTTTGGCCGGCTGGGATGTCCTTGTTCCATCGCACTTTAGCACTGTTCTTACCTTGAATGCCGAGAGTGTGCAAAGCTGTCATCAAGGCAAGGGGTGACTATTTGAAGAATCTTTAATATATCAAATATATTTTGATTTGTTTAACACTGTTTTGGGGGTACTACATGATTCCATATGTTTTATTTCATAGTTTTATGTTTAAACTATTATTCTACAATGTAAAAAATTCAGAAAAACCCTGGATTGAGTAGGTCTCCAAACGTTTGACTGGTAGTATGTGTGTAAATCACTCTACTATTATTCTGACATTTCAAATTCTTAAAATAAAGTAGTGATCCTAACTAATGTAAGACATGGAACTTTTACTAGGATTGAATGTCAGGAATTGTGAAACTGAGTTTAAATGTATTTGGCTAAGTTGTATGTAAACTTGCGACTTCTACTGGATATAGATTTATATACACACACACACACACACACACACACACACACACACACACAGATATACATATATACACTCTCGCTCGCTACACTGGTCAAAAGTTTTAAAACGTCTACTCATTCAAAGCTTTTTTTTATTTTATTTTTGCTCGCTGGACAAATGACAAGGTCAGGCCACCGCCCCACATACTTTAATGGTTACTTTGGGTTGGAGTTCTTTGGCTCAAGTCCCGACAGGCTTTAATTACTATTAATTATGCTTACACCGTAAGCAAGGTCATTATCAAAGGTTATTTTCCAAACGGCGGCCAGTCAGTCTGGCATTCTGTTAGAGATTACACAGGCCCTAGAACAGCACTGCCCACTCGTCTCATTCCAGTCCCACCAGTTCAACAGACTTCTTCACTACTGAATCAATAGTTAAAGCTGTTTAATTGAAGTTCTCCCTCATTTAGTGAGTACTTGGCTTTTTACATAATAGATGAAGACGTGTGTGTGGACAGAGGTGTTATGCCCATAGGCACGTGCCCCCTCGGATATTAAAAAAAAAAAGTTTGTTTCTCTGTAATACTACTAGCCACCTAGCTAAAGCCAACTTTATAACATTGCTAACTCGGATAGGTTCCCAACCTCAACTAGTTACCAAGAAGCCATTTCAGGCTATCAATCAAGTTTGAGTAGCTAGCATGTCTATTTTAGCTGGCATGCCTGCTGGCAAGGTTTGTGGACTTAACTAAATGTACTGAATAATACTACCCAGATTTGATCAGAGATAGAGGCATATTTAGTTTATTTAAAAAATACATTTAAAAAAGAACCACTAGTCCGGAGGATTCAGACTGCGAGGGCTACATGCGGGCCCCGACAGAGAGCATTGAGGCGTGGTCTACATTTTTCAGGCTGCGGTTGGGAGCAGGCGGTCAGATCAGATGCAAATTGTCCCGCTCCTTATAGGTAGGCTATAAAATGTATCTCAAGAGAAAGTGCAAGTGTCCACTCTGCTCTCTTCAAACTACATCTAGCCTATTGGTTGATATAGCCCAGTAATACCTACCGATAGCCTAATATAATGGGCCCAGTGAGAATCTCTGGTAATTTAACCTATTTCTTAGGTTATTTTTGTGTTTTTTGATATTGACTATAGGGTGCAATGTTGCTGCGACCTTGGCTGGCAAGTGAGCTTTGTCGTCACATACGTCTAAAATAACATAGCGATACTGCGGTTGGGTTCCAGACCATTTCTTGCGGTAGCGGGTGGGAGTCGGACACACAGACAGCAGGTGTGGGCGGGGGCAGTATGAAAAGCTGCAGGCGGGAGCGAGATGAATAAATCAGTGTAAACCCGCACAGACCTCTAATATAGAAAGCTGAAGAGGTATGCTTAGATATGCAGAACATTTGACATCGAATTTAAGCATAATGATTATGGCTCTCGATTGCAGGAACAGGGTTTCGGGTGTTTGAAAAATGCTAAATTCTCCAACTTCAGGAATGGCAGTCTAGTTCTCCAAATCAAATCAAGTTTATTTTATATAGCCCTTCGTACATCAGCTAATATCTCGAAGTGCTGTACAGAAACCCAGCCTAAAACCCCAAACAGCAAGCAATGCAGGTGTCCAAGACCCTCCCCCCCAGCCATCCTCACGTACTTTGTGCCCCCTCAGATTGTTGGGGTGCATGTCACCCCTATGGGTGGAGAATCGACCAGTCGGCATGACTGGCTGCCTGTCAGAGTACCAGTAGCAGCATGGTGGTGTAGTACTGAACTAGGAGGAGCAGGAGATGAGCAGCTTTAGTTGTCTAGTCAGCTGACGACAGCTTTTGCGCTGATAGTGTGGCGCTGTGTGTGTGTGTGTTTGCACTCCCATGTGCTCATTTTCACATATGTATCTGATATTTGTATGTGAGCTTTAAGTGTGGGCATCCTGTTTTCATGATGGACATATGAACACCTGTGTAGTGAAAGGGGGATTTGAGATTTACAACCTACAGAAAGACCAAGGTCACCGTTGTCACATGACCGCCAAGAGCACAGTCGGCACATAGACACAGGACGGGTGACATCATCAAACAATGCTATATGAGACTTCTGCTTTGTCCGTTGTTGGACAAATTGATACTCTTTTATATAACATCTCCATTGGGCCTCCCTCTGGCTGTACGGTCTCTGTACACGGCCTGCCTGAAACTCTCTAGCCTATAGCTATCACGTTTTGGGGGGGGAGGGGGGATTCATACATGATTCTGCAGTGATCCTTTAAAGATTCCTTTTCCATGCAGTCACTAATCATTCTGATGTTCAGTGAAAACAATATGTACACTTGTCAGGATGTATAAAATCCTGTGAACATCTGTAATAACTAATACTGTAATGATAAGTATTTTATGTTTTGTTCTTCCAGGAGACCCTCCAGCAGCTGGTGGCGATGCCTCTCCCCAACGTGCTGGTGCTGGGCAGGAACCCGCTCAGTGGTATGTCCTTCATCTGACTGACCTGCCAACAATGCACACTGTTACACACTGTTACACACTGTTACACACTGTTACATTTCATGGCTGATCAGTGTATAATACACACTCTGTTACACTGGGATATAATGTGCTTTTTGAACCTTTTATAACTTCATTATTGTGCAACTTATGTGTAGGTTGTTTTTCATTTCACATTCCCCTTTTATCTTGAATTCAGTTTCCCTTGTGTCAAACCCTTGTGTGTAGATTTGATTTCCCCCAGCTAGAATTAGTCTTGGTTATCTTCATAGTACAATATTGGCTGGTGAAATAAAATGAAGATCAAACCAGCCATTGGTTGTATTGTCAAAATACTGTGATTTGGGAAACGCTATGCTGGTTTATTGAATCTTGAATCATTCTGCTACTGTGAAACTTAGCTAGTATCTATCTGCGTCTAGAGTCAAGACCTAGACAACGCAGCCATGAAATTCGATACTCCTATGTGCAAAGTATTATCAGACCAACTCAAAGTCCTGAACCAAAACATGTGGCATTCCAGTCTCTTCCCTATGACCTTTGACCCTGGTGGTGTGCAGCGGTGCTGGTATCTGGAGCCATCTGAAAGTGATTGAACATGTGGCTTTTATTATGCAGTCATTAAGGCTCAGTGGGGTATGGGCCTATTATTAGCACTATGGGAATCCACCCCAGGCTCTGATTATTAACCCACTCTGTGCGCAACACTGCAAAACCCCACTCCTCTGAGCCAACTAACTCATCTGATTACCTCTCCCCTCCTGCCCCCCTACCCCAGACTGTCTGTTGAACTCAGACGTGACTTCCACACTGAATATCACTTCGATTCAGTCTGATCCAGCTTCAAAATGGAAAGCACTTTGGCCAGCTACAACACAATGTGCTCCTAAAGGCTCATCTCCTGTTCAATGTGGACAGTCATGCCCTGTCTGTCTTTCTAGTGAAACTTCTCCTTGGGTGCAACGATCAAGCCTTAATTTCAGAGACTGGACACGTGTGTCAGTTTCCTGCCACGTGGAGAGCAGTTTGTACCTACTTTGTATTGCTGACATTGAGATTCTAGTGTGGTCATTTAGATGCCAGAGGAGTGTCTCTTTTCAGGAACAATGGCAACTGCATGGAGATATGTGCTCTCCAATGACAGGTGGAGGCAGGCCAGAGTGGCAGTCATCAGCAACGCTGTGTGGGGTTGTGGGAAAGTCAGGAAACCTGAAGTCACATTTAGAAACCTGAAGATGGTTCGAGCACCTGGGGCCTCATTTTATAACCGTTACATAAATTGAACACTAAATATCTGTGTGCGCCATTTCTGAAAAGACTGCACACGTGCAAAAATATTGAGATTGATAAACTTGCCGCACGCCATACATGCGTTTTATAAACTTCAATGCAAAATATTAACATGTTCACCTGTTAATCTTATGAACTGTGCTCCCTGTCGGATGCATAGAGCAAAATACTTATGTAATTTCAAGTTATCTAATAGGCCCAATTTAAATGAGATGCGTGCATGGTAATTTGTTGTGTAGCCACTTCGGGAATATGAGCTCCACTGTCTCAGCACAAGGATACTACTTTTGCCTGCAATGCAATACTTCAACCAATAGAAACTGCGTGCACGTGGTCTAAAGTTTGCGCGAGGATAAGCACATTCTCACTTCAAGCTCAGTTTTTATAAATGGCAAGTTTTGCGTGATCTGGGCACACGCATATTTTGTGCGTGTACAATGTTTATAAATGAGGCCCTTGGAGTAGTGGAAATAAGTGATTTATAACATCAGTTTCAGTTAAGTGAAATTAGCAAAAGTATGGTATTTTCTTATCAGAGGAACCATGAGTAGTCCCTGACTCACGTTATAGACAGATATAATGAATAACAATTCTTGGGCCAATTGACAAAATACACTGACTGTACAAAATATTAGGAACACCTGCTCTTTCCATGACAGCTTTCACATAGTCATTCTATGATCCCTTATTGAAGTCACTTGTTAAATCCACTTCAATCAGTGTAGATGAAGGGGAGGAGACCGGTTAAAGAAGTGTTTTTAAGCCTTGAGTCAATTGAGACATGGTTTGTGTATGTGTGCTTTTTAGAGGGTGAACGGGCAAGACAAAAGATTCAAGTGCCTTTTGAATGGGGTATGGTGGTAGGTGCTGGGCGCACCGGTTTGAGTGTGTCAAGAACTGTGACGCTGCTAGGTTTTTCACCTGTATGCCCCAGCGTCACTGAGGCCTTGTGCCCCTGCCCCCTGGTAGGACCCCCCCCCACCAGGTTCCTGTGAACAATGGCTGGGCAGGAACGGTTGCAGCAATGAGGGGTTAGTCACTGTCTGTGTCTGCCCCTGTGAGTTTCCTGTCAGGAAGAGCGGCGTGTAGCAACCGAGGGAAGGAGCCACACTAGGCGCATACAGCACTATCATAACAAAGCCTGCGGAGTCAAACCTCAGCAGAGCCAGGGCTTCTGAAGGGAAATTCCATCTATTTTAAACCACCCCCTATCTCCTCTTGCTCTCTCTCTCACTTTCTCGCCACATCTTGCTCTCTCCCCCATCTCTCTCTTTCTCTCTCATGCTCGCTCGCCATGCTTGGTTCAGTCAGCTTCTTAAATTATTCATCCAGCGCCTGCCTGCTCCTTTATCTTCAGCGCTCAAGAAGATTTGCCTTTCTAAATCACTGTACAGGCTTCTGTGTGTAGGCTCTACTGTGTGTGTATGAATCCTTAAGGCTTTCAGCTGGAAGAAAAAGCATTTAGAAGGCATTCGTAACAGCTGGCCTTCTGTACTCAGAATAGAATCCAGAACGGACTACTCTCGTATTCCCTAAAGGACCACACAGATTGTCGATCTGCCGCTTGTTCGGTGTGGTGTGTTTTAGAGACCACCCGCTGATGGACTTCCCGACTGCCAACATTTTTGCACAATTCTACATGAAGAATGGTTGGCAAATTATGGCCTGCACTCGGTTCAGAGGTGCTAAGTACTCTTGGCCGGCAAACGCTATTGTATGTCCTAACCTTTATAGATGTTGTTTAGCTTTGATGACGTCTTGTGAGGATGGGCCTCAACTTTCTCATCGTTGTCCGTTCCGTCCATATCCTATCTATATCCTATCTATCAGAATATTATCTTGAGTTATTCATTGCGACCTTAACACTAAGTGACCAATACCCTTCTCCCCTGATTGCTCAGAGTCTTGGTGGTTCCAAACTTGTTCCATATAAGATTGATGGACACCACTGTGTTCTTGGGGACCTTCAACTTTGCAGACATTTTTTGTTACCCTTTCCCAGATCTGTGCCTCGACACAACCCTGTCTCGGAGCTCTACGGACAATTCCTTCAACCTCATGGCTTGGTTTTTGCTCTGACATGCACTTTCAGCTATGGGACCTTGTATAGACAGGTGTGTGCCTTTCCAAATCATGTTCAATCAATTGAATGTACCACAGGTGGACTCCAATCAAGTTGTAGAAACGTCTCAAGGATGATCACTGGAAACAGGATGCACCTGAGCTCAATTTCGAGTCTAATAGTAAAGGGTCTGAATACTTATGTAAATAAGGTATTTCGGTTCATTTATTTAATTCAAAAAATACTGTTTTTGCTTTGTCATTGTGTGGTATTGTGTGTGGATTTGAGAGGGGGAAACAATTTTAATCAATTTTAGAATGTGGCTGTAACGTAACAAAATGTGGAAAACATCAAGTGTTCTGAATACTTTCCAAATGCTCTGTAGGCTACATCCAATAGTTCAACCTTCCAAACCCACTACCTCTGTCACTACACACCCACATGGAGGGATGCACCATAACATACACAAAGAACAAAATATTGCCATTGATGTTATGGCTGTCCATGAAGATGTACCTACTGGTGGGGATTTACAGTAGTTGTTATTGCTGTGGCCCTTTTTTTCTGAATAGACATGCCTGGTTGTCAAAGCCTGTTAGTAATCTGTGTTTATGGCCTTGGGGCTGATGAGCTGGCTTACACACGCAGACAGGCAGACCCACCCACCAACCGGCTCATTATTTTACAGTGCAATTCTACAGATTACCTCAACCTTGTTGAGCTTCCTAGCAGCTGTGTAATCATTTCCTCTACATGTGGCTTGGCATCATACCGTACCTAGCTGATTGGATGCTGCAAAATACAGTACAATCTTTTTGGTTCAGGACCTCGCATTATAAGCAAGCAATAGTAGGTTTGCATGTATGTAATAGGGTTACTTGAATGGCTCATCTCAGGGCTGTAGTAAGTATCCTATCTGTGTGACCGGGCCGGGGGGCAGGCATCATTTTAGAGTTTTGCAATATGATACAGCAAAAGCTTATGGAATTTGGTTGTGATTTATGAAATGAATTTGAAACGAGGCAAAATGACAAGGACAATAAAAACTACAGTCAAAGAAAATATGTATGGTAGTAAAACACTAATTGACAATCTCTGTCTGCAGAGCAAGGTCTGGAGGAGATGAGGAAGCTGTTGTTGCTGTTGCTTGGCTGTGCTGTCCAGGTAAGTCCTACTGTACACTCATCATCCCCTTAGTCATCTACTGTCAATAGTCTACCATTTACCATTTCCTGTAGGATTAACACTCTACTACTGATTTGAGTCTTACTCACTAGTTCCTGACCATCAATAACCTTCAGCTCTATTGTTCAGACGAGTGTTAACACAGCTACAGTTGTATGAGTAAAATTAGTCATTCTCACTCAGACTAGCATTCGTTTCCTCTTCCTCAGCAGAGTTGGCACTATGACAGGTGGTCTGTCCTCTGTCCTGGCAGCAGGCCAGAGAAGGGTCAGAGGGGCTGTCAGAGGGTGTGTCTGCTCAATGGGATGCTCTGTATGCCCTGACCCGACCCTTGTCTCTGTCTTTGCCCTGGGCCTGGCTAGAGTAGCACTGATGATGCATCATACTTAACCCCTGGCCAAAGAGACGCTAACCTCACACAGTCATTCTCGTTCACACTTAGCTCACTGTTTTAGGGAGTTCTGACCTAGGATACTTCTTTAAGGACTCCTGATAGGGAAATATGCGTGATGTGTGAAGTCAGTGTTGATTAAATGTTGTTTTGTAGATCATAATTGTTAGGTGACACTGTTCTTTTACAGGGTAACTTGATTTTTAGTTGAATTCCTGGTGGTTTTAGTTGTGTTCGACCAAAAAATAAAAATCACCTTTTTTCCCCCTTTTTCTTTGCAAAATAACTTTGGGGGGGAAATCAGTTGCGGGCCGGTTATGGCCTGCGGGCCGCCTGTTGCTGACCCCTGACCTACATATTCCTTCACAGGCATTTTTCCTCAAAGCCAACCAATCAGAACCCAGGCCATTCTCCTGTTAAGACCATGTAATAATTCAATGCTGAAGCATTAAAAAATAAACTAATGGGACCTGCACCATTGACAACTACTAGTGCCGTTGCTAACTAGTAAAGCTAGGTCCATGAATTGTAAAGAGTTATGGGATATTAGAACCCTGTTGTCTTAACCTTGTAATCTTCAACCTCGACGTTAGCTAGCTGGCTCGATGTCTTTTTTTCTGGCTTTCGCTTAAAATGCATTTTTCACCAACCTGATATCTGTTTCAGAACGCTTGCCTTCTGCCTAGGCAGTGTAGCTACAATATTTTAGCTGCTCCCATGGTTGATTCAGAGTGGTAGAACCTGCTGTATTGTGACGCTGGTGTCTTAATCTTCCCATCTTCAACCTAGCCTGTGTTCAGGAAGCTGACCTCGCAAAGACCTCTCTAATTCCACTCTCCAGACTGTCATCCAAACCCCAAACTTCCTCCTTTTGTTTGCAGTGTGAGAAGAAAGAAGAGTACATCGAGAGGATCCAGACCCTAGACTTTGACACAAAAGCTGCCATAGCATCTCACATCCAAGAGGTATGAGAGACGGATATATAGATATATCTATATATCTCATTTTGTGAAGGCATCCAGTTCAAACATAAACCCTGGCGTCTCGTGTGTCTGTTTTGGGCCATCTTTTTGTAAAAGGAAACTTGAGTTCTTGTAGGACAGATCTGTGAGCTTTTCAGCCAAATTTGTCACTGCTCTCCACAGCAGTTTGAGTTCAAGTAAATGAGTTTGCTTCCCATTGCTTTCAACACATTTGTTCTGTGTATTGGCTGGCAGAGTGTGATGACTCTGCTAATGCTGTTGTTTTGAAGGTGACCCACAACCAGGAGAATGTTGTGGACCTACAGTGGCTGGAGGGGGGTGACCTGCCCTCAGAGGACCTGGACTCCTTCTCCAGGAACATGGCCTTCCATCTCAAACGCCTGGTGGACGAGAGAGACGACCAGCTGGAGGTACATGTCTGAAACCGGGCACATTGGTGCCTTTTTAACTCCACTCAAGTGGTTAGAGCGTTGGGCCAGTAACCGAAAGGTTGTTAGATTGAATCCCCGAGCTGACAAGGTAAAAATCTGTTCTGCTCCTGAACAAGGCAGTTACCCCACTGTTCCTAGACTGTCATTGTAAATTAGAATTTGTTCTTAACTGACTTGCCTAGTTAAAATAAGGCACTAAAGTAAAATTGCCCAAAAATTTGGCTAAGAAATATCCTGAATACAAAGTGTTATGCATGCATTCTGTGCTCAGTCAATAATTTAGATATGAGAAACATACACCATTATTTAGTGATCACACGGGGAGAAGCTCTTTTCGCACCCCTCTTTTATAGCTCAATAATCTCAATATTTTAAGATCAAAATGGCAAATATTGCCAAAAAGGAACAAGCTTGCATCCCTGTAGACAACTCACAGACGAGGACCCGGATCATGTATCCTACACACAACTTCTATACTTGACACATGTATCCCTCCCTCCTTACTTGAAGTGACCAGCCCAAGTAATCTAACAGATTTGGATGGGTGAAAACACGGCTCTCACCAAATTGCTTTCAACAGTGTTAGATCATTGATCACAATGAGGGACAAAGCAGTTGTCAGACAGAGTATTGAAGATTGAGGATACTGACAGTGTGGATTGCAGTTTATATATAGTCTACCGTGACACCTTGTTATTGAACAGTAGAACCTATGTTGCGTCAGGCTCCCCTGCTGTTCTGTCTGCTCAGTCTGGGAGGTGTGAGTTTAGGGAGATGACTCTGATTAGGACGGACCTCAGAGGAGGAGGAGCAGCAGCACCTAGCCACCAGGATCAGTCACTTAAATGGAAACCCCAAACATAATGAAAAGCCCAGTGCTAATGCAGTTAAGGCTCAAGTATCGGCACACAACAAGGGTATATTAGGCTGGGTTCGGAGATAAGTCGCAAAAGGCATTGGTTTAAAATTGTCTGTGACAACATATCGTCATTGTAGTTCACCACGCAGCCCTCCTCTCTCATCGTCCGTTCATAACCCAGTGGCTACGCAATGAAATGGGCTTTTAATGAAGAGCGTCTAGCCTCCAGTGGAGATCCTTATAATCCCACCTCCTTCTCCCTGCCCCCCTAGCCCATAGGATGCTGGGACTGCTGCTCTACCAGGCTTTGGCAACTGTACAGGTGGGCTGTCCTTAATCAGACTGCTCTGGGTTCAATTCACACACACACCCCAACCATACACACAAACTGATGCACATGCAATAAAAATGCACAGACAACATCGCACCATACAGACTCTATACAGGCCGTTAACTCATTGAGACAACATTTTATGTATTTTATTTTACCTTTATTTAAACAGGATGCATATTTTGTATTCTGTACAGACATCCTTCTTTTCACTCTCTCAATTAGGTTAGTATTGTGGAGTAACTACAATGTTGTTGATCCGTCCTCAGTTTGCTCCTATCACAAACCCTGTGTGGTATCACGATACCACTCTGTATCGTGATACTTGGCCATCGTTAGTAATATTTTGGTGTAGTGACAACCCCACTCTGAAAATAGGCAGTTTACACAGAAAATGTTTTGTCACCTTCTTGGGCCTTCACCAGTTTGCATTCCTGGTCTAACTGTTATGGTGTTGTGTGTCCTTCCAGACCATTGTGGAGCTGACCCAGGAGAGGGACTGTGGACAGTACTCTCCCCCGCCCCTCTTTGCCCAGTCGCCCAACGACTCGCCTAGCATGCGCCGCACAGAGAGCCGCCAGCACCTGTCTGTGGAGCTGGCCGACGCCAAGGCCAAGATCAGACGCCTGCGCCAGGAGCTGTAAGTACCCTCATTTGGCCTTTCTCCAGCTCCATTGGCCCTTTTTAGTAAGTCTGTGGTAAACTGCAAACACTGTTGGACCTCCCAGGATCTCTTAACACATCATTGGTTCTTACAAGTTCTATAAGCTTCGTACAAGTATCCTACGAGTACTGTAGGTGCCTCGTGTTGTCTAGCAGAGTGTCTCTAAATGTGAAACTCTGCCTTCATCTACTGCTGTCTCGTGACTGCCTAGTAATGGAAAACAACCCAGTACGGTGTGTCATTGGAGCTAGGAACCGTGACTCAGCTCTGTCTGAGTATCCCATTCTCTGTTCGCCAGTTCATGGAGCACTCTAATGCTGACCGGAGAGAACCGCAAAAGCAGGACGCTAATTACGGAACTTAAAGTTTTATGGCAGCGATATTGTTAAAGAAGAATACATTTCCTCTTGCCTCTCAGTAGGAAACAAATGGTTCTACACTACTGTTCTGATGCCGTAGTGCTAGACCTTCATTGTTGTCATAAATAATTTAACTTCCTCTTCAGAGTCCATTAACCCTGGGTAGAGACAAAGGCCAGTGGTCAGTTTATCAAAGGGAGGGGTTTTTACGAGAAGCATTCTCTGTTTCAGACGGAAGTGTTTTCTAGGATGCAAAAAACTGAGGCGCTGACTCTGGAATCTCTTAATCAAGTCCATCATAACATTGATACGGTTGGGGTTCTGTAATGCAGGCTTCTTAGTGCTGGGTCGAACCGGTTCTGAGGTACTTTTGGTAATGTAGTGTATGTGGACACCTGCTCGTCGACTATTTCATTACAAAATCATGGGCATTAATATGGAGTTGGTCCCCCCTTTGCTGCTATAACAGCCTCCACTCCTCTCGGAAGGCTTTCCACTAGATGTTGGAACATTGCTGCGGGGACTTGCTTCCATTCAGCCACGAGCATTAGTGAGGTTGGTCACTGATGTTTGGCGATTTAGACCTGGCTCCTCGCAGTTCCAATTCATCCCAAAGGTGTTCGATGGGGTTGAGGTCAGGGCTCTGTGCAGGCAAGTCAAGTTCTTCACCACTGATATCGACAAAACATTTCTGTATGGACCTCACTTTGTGCGTGACGGCATTGTCATACCTTCCCCAAACTGTTGCACAGCTTTGTCTAGAATGTCTTTGTATGCTGTAGCGTTAAGACTGCCCTTCACTAGAACTAAGGGGCCACCAAACTTTACAGTTGCCACTATGAATTGGGGCAGGTAGCGTTCTTCTGGAATCCACCAAACCCAGATTTGTCCGTTGGACTGCCAGATGGTGAAGTATGATTCATCACTCCAGAGAACGTGTTTCCGCTGTTCTAGAGTCCAATTGGTGGCGTGCTTTACACCACTCCAGCCAACACTTGGCATTGTGCATGGTGCTCTTAGGCTTGTGTGCGGCTGCTTGACCATGGAAACCCATTTCATGATGCTCCCGACAAACAGTTATTGTGCTGGCGTTGCTTCCAGAGGCAGTTTGGAACTCGGTAGTGAGAGTTGCAACAGAGGACAGACAATGTTTACGTGCTTCAGCACTCAGCGGTCCCGTTCTGTGAGCTTGTGTGGCCTACCACTTTGCGGCTGAGCTGTTGTTGCTCCTAGATGTTTCTACTTCACAATAACAGCACTTACAGTTGACTGGGCAGCTCTAGCATGGCAGAGATCTGATGAACTGACTTGTTGGATGGGGGGCATCCTATGACTGTGCCATGTTGAAAGTCACGGAGCTCTTCAGTAATGCCATTCTACTGCCAATGTTTGTCTATGGCGACTGCATGGCTGTGTGCTCGATTTTATACACCTGTCAGCAACGGTCACTTAGAAATGTCCTTGTTTTTGAAAGAAAAACACTTTTTGTTTTTTTTCCATTTTAAAACTAGACACTAATATACTTGTTCTCTTGCTCAGTTGTGCACAGGGGCCTCGCACTCCTCTTTCTATTCTGGTTTGAGTAGTACACAGCGTTGTACGAGATCTTCAATTTCTTGGCAATTTCTCACATGGAATAGCCTTCATTTCTCAGAACAAGAATAGACTGACGAGTTTCAGAAGAAAGTGCTTTGTTTCTGGCCATTTTGAGCCTGTGATCGAACCCACAAATGCTGATGCTCCAGATAATCAACTAGATACTCACTCCATCACTCTCCTACAGCCTGGAGGAGTGTTAGGTCATTGTCCTGTTGAAAAACAAATGATAGTCCCACTAAGCGCCCACCACATGGGATGGTGTATCGCTGCAGAATGCTGTGGAAACCATGCTGGTTAAGTGTGCCTTGAATTCTAAATAAAACACTGACATTGTCACCAACAAAGAACCATCAACTCCTTATCCGTTCTTCACTCTTGCGGAGATCATTCATTCACCTACTCTGCGTCTCACAAAGACATGCCAGTTGGAACCGAAATCAAAAATTTGGACTCATCAGACCAAAGGACAGATTTCCACTGGTGTAATGTCCATTGCTCGTGTTTCTTGGCCCAAGCAAGTTTCTTCTTCTTATTGTTGTCCTTTAGTAGTGGTTTCTGTGCAGCAATTCGACCATGAATGCCTGATTTCAGTCTCCTCTGAACAGTTGATATTGATGTGTCTGTTACTTGAACTCTGTTACTTGAATGTGTCTGTTACTTGCAGCCCACTTCTGAGGTGCAGTAAATTGCAGTAAAGGTGCAGTAAATTCTAATGAACCTGTCCTCTGCAGCAGATGTAACTCTGGGTCTTCCTTTCCTGTGGCGGTCCTCATGAGAGCCAGTTTCATCATAGCGCTTGATGGTTTTTGCAACTGCACTTAAAGAAACTTTCAAAGTTCTTGAAATGTTCTGTATTTACTGACCATGTCTTAAAGTAATGATGGACTGTCGTTTTTCTTTGCTTATTTGAGCTGTTCTTGCCATAATATGGACTTGGTCTTTTACCAAATAGGGCTATCTTCTGTATACCACCCCTACCTTGTCACGACACAACTGATTGGCTCAAACGCATTAAGAAGGAAAGGAGTTTTAACAAGGCCCACCTATTACTTGAAATGCATTCCAGGTGACTACCTCATGAAGCTGGTTGAGAGAATGCCAAGAGTGTGCAAAGCTGTCATCAAGGCAAAGGGTGGCTACTTTGAAGAATCTCATAAATATATTTGGATTTGTTTAACACTTTCTTGGTTACTACACCTGAAACCCCACCTCTTTAAGGAATACCTAGGATAGGATAAAGTAATCCTTCTAACCCCCCCCCCCCCCCCTTAAAAGATTTAGATGCACTATTGTAAAGTGGTTGTTCCACTGGATATCATAAGGTGAATGCACCAATTTGTAAGTCGCTCTGGATAAGAGCGTCTGCTAAATGACTTAAATGTAAATGTAAATGTACATGATTCCATATGTGTTATATCATAGTTTTGATGTCTTCACTATTATTCTACATTGTAGAAAATAGTACAAATAAAGAAACCCTTCGACTAGTACTGTATCTTTTTTTTTTATTCCATAAGATATCCAGAATATCAGTGACGTGGCAGACTATTTCTCTGCAGGAGTGCGAGTGCATATATTGTAGTCTCGTATGTGTGTGGAGATGTTATTGCCGTAGATGGCCACAGACCCCTCCAGTCACCCAGGCCTGATGCTGGGTCAGATGTCTGAGGATTTGGCCCATATCCGATGATGCCGTGCAGAGGCATGTTATTTTTTTATGCGTTTTTGACCTACTTACGCAGTTCCTATTGAATTCCACTTGCTTTCTTCCGATTTCTGGCCATTGTTGACTCTGGCGCACCAACACTAGAGGGAAGGGGAACTGGCCATTCTCTGCCAAAGGCATGCTTTAAAACACAATAAATAGAGATTCAGTTCTACTGAAGGTCCTTTTGAGGGCACAGTAAAGTGACCATGTTGACCATACATCCTGCAGAATGTCTTTAGAAAATATGGCTTAATGTTCATATTTTATGATTTTTTTTTTGCCTAAATATGAAACCTGTTAAGAGGAATGCAGGAATAGATTGTATAGAAATAGATTATGATATAGCCCCTAAAGACTCAATCTCAATCCTGTCAGGTCCTGTGGAACTACAGTAGGGTGCATTTTCTATTGTGAATGTTAGACTGTAAAATGCATGTAGACCATGGTACCATGGTTGTTAGTGTGACTCAGAGCTGCTGCAGGCTCAGTGCTGTCACCCACAGTGGATGAGCAGCTTTCTGTTAGGCCTAGGCTGTCAACTACTCTCTTTGTTAGGGCCTTAATTAAATGTGGAATACAGTGAAAGGTGTTTTGCTGCTTAGGCTGAATGTCTGATGACAGGATCTATGGTGGGATGGGATTAGATGAAAGGACTCTAAACACAAGGGGTACACACTTGGAGTGTGTGTGTGCTCACCAAAAGCAGCTGAAGAAACAGAAGCATAACGTGAGTTTTATTCCATGCTCGAAGCTAGCTGCTCAAGCCTCTGATTTCAACATGCACATCACAGGAAGCATAGAACAGAACAGTGATAATAATTCCAACAAGCAGCAAAGCCAGTACAAATCGCTAATCTAGCAGGCCATAATAAATTATGTTCAGTGGACCAAGGAGTCTGGAAAGCATCTCCACTCATCTGAAGAATGTATAGGTCTCTTCAAAGCTTTGTGTGGCACATTCTTAATTCCTCACCGACCAGGAGCGTGCAGGACTGGCCACCCTCAGCCTCATCAAGTCCCAACCTGTATTTTGGTTGCATTGCCTGTCTACTGTAGTGTTACAATCACGCAAACCCATTAACAGTCGAATATTTTGTCAGATGAGCTCTATTTGCTGCTAAATCTGGGTTGAGGGGGTTTGAAGTCCGTCTAGTCAGAGACGGAGCGAGGAAAGGAATCTGTTGGCCTGTTGCTCACTTAACATCTGGTGATCTGGATTTGCTCTGTTATAAAGAGCTGGTGGAACTAAAGCAAGGCAGCTCTACAGTTAGAGATTTGCATGTCATAGGGGAGCTTATTGTGAGGTCATTTGTAGGTTGTGTTTGTGGTCCTACTTTGTATATTTTCAGTTGAGCTATGTTTGTTGTCCTGAGGAAAGAGTTGCTCTGTCACAGTTGAAGTTGTAAAATAACACACAGGCGTTTTTGTTTTTTCCCACTCAAGTTCATTGACTTGCCTCTGAAGGAAATGTATGCTTGGTTCTTTTTTCCCAAGTACAAATCAGGTTGTTTTCATGTGATCAAAAAGACAGAAGATGTACTCACACACTCATGTCAATTGTTCATTACACATATAAATGAATTATCCTCACCTGCAGAGTCTGAATAGCTCCTAAGAATGTCAAATATAATCCACTATGCACTGTATATAATTTGGTAATTAACCATGCCCCCAACCCACACAGGCAGAAGTAAACAAGCTGACCTGACCCGGTAAGGACAGAGGTCCATGGATTCCTATCTGCTGGGTAAACACCTTGGTTTGTACTAACCAATGAGTTACATGGCCTAAGTAAAAATTCCAGTTTTTCAAGACTACTTTAGAGAAAACAGAAATAAATATAGCTGTGAGCAGCAATAAACGGGATACATAGGACACAAAGCAAGCACTTTAGTTCCTACATGATATCTTTATGTGCAGTCAGTGAAGGCATTACCATGTTTATCTCTCAAATTGTTGAGGTTTACTTTATTGAAATCAAAAGCATATTTAGGATAGTGTTAGAGCACAATCCATTGTACAACAAACCTTTTCACACACTATAGCAATTGATTTATTCAAGACATTCACAGCAATTTAGAATAAAAATGTTGGTATTTGTTCATTTGCACACACTAGCAATAAACTAATATACAGTGCATTCAGAAAGTATTCAGACCCCTTTTTCCACATTTTGTTACATTACAGCGTCATTCTAAAATGTTTTCCTCATCAGTCTACACACAATACCCCATAATGACAGTGAAAACAGGTTTTTGGACATTTTTGCAAAAGTATTAAAAATAAAAAAACATTCCTTATTTACATAAGTATTTAGACCTTTTGCTTTGAGACTTGAAACTGAGCTTAGGTGCATCCTGTTTCCATTGATAATCCTTGATATGTTTCTACAATGTGATTGTCCACCTGTGGTAAATTCAATTGATTGGACATGATTTGGAAAGGCACACACCTGTCTATACAAGGTCCCACAGTTCACAATGCATGTCAGAGCAAAAACCAAGCTATGAGATCCAAGGAATTGTCCGTAGAGCTCCGAGACAGGATTGTGTCAAGGCACAGATCTGGGGAAGGGTACCAAAAAATGTCTGCAGCATTGAAGGTTGAAGATCCCCAAGAACACAGTTGGCTCCATTCGTAAATGGAAGAAATTTGGAACCACCAAGACTCTTCCTAGAGTTGGCCACCCGGCTGAACTGAGCAAGTGGGGGAGAAGGGCCTTGGTCAGGGAGGTGGAGATGGGAGAACCTTCCAGAAGGACCACAGTCTCTGCAGCACTCAACCAATCAGGCCTTTATGGTAGAGTGGCCAGACGGAAGCCGCTCCTCAATAAAAGGCACATGACAGCCCGCTTGGAGTTTGCCAAAAGGCACGTAAAGACTTAGACCATGAGAAACAAGATCCTCTGGTCTGATGAAACCAAGATTGAACTCTTTGGCCTGAATGCCAAGCATCACATCTGGAGGAAACCTGGCACCATCCCTATGGTGATACATGGTGGCAGCATCAGGCTGTGGGGATGTTTTTCAGAGGCAAGGACTGGGAGACTAGTCAGGATCGAGGGAAAGATGATTGGAGCAAAGTACAGAGAGATCCTTGGATGAAAACCTTCTCCAGAGCGCTCAGGACCTCAGACGGGTGAAGGTTCATCTAACAAGACAACGACCCTAAGCACACAGCCAAGACAACGCAGGAGTGGCTTCGGGACAAGTCTCTGAATGTCCTTGAGTAGCCCAGCCAGTGTGTAGCATCATACCCAAGAAGACTCGGCTGTAATCACTGCCAAATGTGCTTCAACAAAGTGCTGAGTAAAGGGTCTGAATACTTATGTTAAAGTGATTCTTTTTTTCCCTTCAGTTTAATTTTTATTTGTAATAAATTTCCCAACAATTCTTAACCTGTTTTTGCTTTGTTATTATGGGGTATTGTGTGTAGATTGATGGGGGGGGGGGGGGGGGGGCTGACTATGTAATCCATTTTAGAATAAGACTATGTAATCCATTTTAGAATAAGGCTTTAAATTTAGATTTTGTGTCATTGGACTAGACACAATCTTTACAAATGTAAAACCTTAACAAGTCGCATGGACTCTGTGTATAATAGTTGTTTGACATGATTTTTGAATGACTACCTCTGTACCCCATTTGACCAATTATCTGTAAGGTCCCTCAGTCAAGAAGTGAATTTGCAAAAAAGGGAACCTGGATGGGTAAAAAATAAAAAAGCAATACATTGAATATCCATTTGAGCATGATGAATTTATTAATTACACTTTGGATAATGTATCAATACACCCAGTCACTACAAAGATACAGGCGTCCTTCCTAACTCAGTTGCCGGAGAGCAAGGAAACCGCTGGTGACTTTAAAACAGAGTTTAATGGCTGTGATAGGAAAAACTGAGGATGGGTCAGTAACGTTGTAAACTCAGCAAAAAAAAGGTCCTCTCACTGTCACCTGTGTTTTATTGTCAGCAAACTTAAGGTGTAAATATTTGTATGAACATAAGATTCAACTGAGACAAACTGAACAAGTTCCACAGAAATGTGACTAACTGGAATAATGTGTCCCTGAACAAAGGGGGGGGGGGGGGTAGAAATCTAAAGTAACAGTCAGTATCTGGTGTAAGTACTGCAGTGCATCTCCTCCTCATGGACAGCACCAGATTTGCCAGTTTTTGCTGTGAGATGTTACCCCACTCTTCCACCAAGGCACCTGCAAGTTCCCGGACATTTCTGGGGGGGAATGGCCCTAGCCCTCACTCTCCAATCCAACAGGTCCCAGACATGCTCAATGGGATTGAGATCCAGGCTCTTCGCTGGCCATGGCAGAACACTGACATTCCTGTCTTGCAGGAAATCACGCACAGAACGAGCAGTATGGCTGGTGGCATTGTCATGCTGGAGGGTCATGTCAGGATGAGCCTACAGGAAGGGTACCACATGAGGGGGGAGGATGTCTTCCCTGCAATGACGACAAGCTCAGTCCGATGATGCTGTGACACACCGCCCCAGACCAGTCCTGTCTGGTCCAGCGACAGTGGGTTTGTGCCCGTAGGCGACGTTGTTGCCGGTGATGTCTGGTGAGGACCTGCCTTACACCAGGCCTACAAGGCCTCCGTCCAGCCTCTCTCAGCCTATTGCGGACAATCTAAGCACTGATGGAGGGATTGTGTGTTCCTGGTGTAACTGGGGCAGTTGTTGTAGCCATCCTGTACCTGTCCGCAGGTGTGATGTTTGGATGTACCGATCCTGTGCCGGTGTTACACGTGGTCTGCCACTGCAAGGACGATCAGCTGTCCGTCCTGTCTCCCTGTAGCGCTGTCTTAGGCTTCTCACAGTATGGACATTGCAATTTATTTCCCTGGCCACATCTGCAGTCCTCATGCCTCCTTGCAGCATGCCTAAGGCACATTCACGCAGCTGAGCAAGCACCCTGGGCATCTTTCTTTTGGTGTTTTTCAGAGTCAGTACAAAGGCCTCTTTAGTGTCCTAAGTTTTCATAACTGTGACCTTAATTGCCTACCGTCTGTAAGCTGTTAGTGTCTTAACGGCCGTTCCACGGGTGCATGTTCATTAATAGTTTATGGTTCATTGAACCATGGGAAACAGTGTTTAAACACCTTTACAATGAAGACCTGTGAAGTTATTTGGATTTTTACGAATGATCTTTGAAAGACAGGGTCCTGAAAAAAGGACGTTTCTTTTTTTGCTGAGTTTAGTTACTCCACAATACTAACCTAATTGACAGAGTGTAAAGGAAGCCTGTACAGAATAAAAATATGCCAAAACATGAATCCTGTTTGCACCGAAGTAAACCTGCAAAAAATGTGGCAAAGAAATTAAATGTTTATCCTGAATACAAAATGTTATGTTTTGGGGCAAATCCAACACACATCATTGAGTACCACTCTTCATATTTTCAAGCATGGTGGTGGCTTCATCATGTTATGGGTATGCTTGTCATTGACAAGGACTAGGGAGTTTTTTGGGGGATAAAAATAAATGGAATAGAGCTAAGCACAGGCAAAATCCTAGAGGAAAACCTGATTGTCTACTTTCCAACAGACACTGGGAGACAAATTCACCTTTCAGCAGGACAAACTACAACACAAGGGCAATTATACACTGGAGTTGCTTACCAAGACGACATTGAATGCTCCTGAGTGGCCTAGTTAGTTTGACCTAAATTGGCTTGAAAATGGCTGTCTAGAAATTATCAACAATCAACTTGAAAGAGCTTGCAGAATTTTAAAAGGAATGTGCAAATACTGTACAATCCCAAGTGTGCAATGCTCTCATAGCTGTAATTGCTGCCTAAGGGGATTTTATGTAAATGAGATATTTCTGTGTTTCAGTACATGTTTTTATTCAGGCTGTAACACAACAAAATGTGGAATAAGTCCAGGGGTATGAATAATTTTCTGAAGGCACGGCAAGTAATGTAATAGAATGAACAGTACCTGTCAAATAAATGCAAATCAAACAAACCACATCCATCAATGGAAAGATCTTCAGCTCTTCTTTATTTCTGCGTGTCTGTTGAGTCACTCCCCATTCTCCACCATCCATCTCTGTTTTCCAGTCTTATAAAAGGCAGACTGTTGAATCTCCCTCCAATACCATGTACACTTGGGCTAGGCAGTAGATATTTTCCTGACACTCCAGGGAAGCCGGTATGTGTTGGAGGGCTGTTAGGGCCTTTCAGTGGCTGATGGCAGAACTTGTACAGACGGCCCGAGGTATCCACCCGCTTCTGGATCTCTTTCTCCCTGTGGTGCTTGGCCAGTAGCCAATCAACAGCCATTGGCCGTGGCCTTGGTCCAGGACGAACTCCTGTCTTGTTGCCGGTCAGGGAGAAGCTTTCAGGGGCAGTGGTGGCGTGGCTGGCAGATGTCTGCGCTGCTGGGGCCGGATCGTTCTCAGCAGGGAGGAGAGCAGAAAGTCATGCATGTCCGTCCTCTCCTGAGATAGACAAAGAATTACCTTAAGTGATAATAATCACACAGCTAAACTACGTGAGTGGCGGACAGGTAATTGTGTGATCATGTCGCTATGCTCTCTTTTTTGTTGTTTTTTTTGCGTTCAGTCACTAGGCACATGGAGCTTTTTTACGTTGTCTTTTTGTAAACGTTTAACTTGCTTTATCATGTGTGTTAGTAATGCGCGGTTTGACTCAAGAGAAAACAATGCATTAAAAATGAAGTATGAGGACACCGCTTCAAATCAGTGGATTTGGGTATTTCAGCCACACCTGTTGCTGACAGGTGTATAAAATTGAGCACACAGCCATGTAATCTCTCATGACAAACATTGGCAGTAGAATGGCCTGTACTGAAGAGCTCCGTGACTTCCAACGTGGCACCGTCATAGGATGCCACCTTTCCAACAAGTCAGTTTGTCACATTTCTGCATGATAGAGCTGCCCCGGTCTACTGTGTTTGTTATTGTGAATTAGAAACGTCTAGGAGCAACAATGGCTAAGCCGCAAAGTTGTAGGCCACACAAGCTCACAGGACGGGGCTGCCGAGAGCTGAAGAACATCAAAATCTTGTCCTCGGTTGCAACACTCACTCACTACAGAGTTCCAAACTGCCTCTGGAATCAATGTCAGCACAAGAACTGTTTGTCGGGAGCTTCATGAAATGGGTTTCCATGGCCAAGCAGCCGCACACAAGCCTAAGATCACCATGTGAAATGCCAAGCATCGGCTGGAGTGGTGTAAAGCTCGCCGCCATTGGACTCTGGAGCAATGGAAACGCGTTCTCTGGAGTGATGAATCACGCTTCACCATCTGGCAGTCTGACAGACGAATCTGGGTTTGGCGGATGCCAGGAGAACGCTACATGCTGTTTTTCATTGTTCGGGCTAGTTCCAGTGAAGAGATCTTAACGCTACAGCGTACAATAACATTCTAGACGATTCGGTGCTTTTCAACTTTGTGGCAACAGTTTGTGGAAGGGGCTTTCCTGTTTCAGCATGACAATGCCCCTGTGTACAAAACGAGGTCCATACAAAAATGGTTAGTTTGTCGAGATCGGTGAGGAAGAACTTGATTGGCCTGCACAGAGCCCTGACCTCAACCACATTGAACACCTTTGGGATGAATTGGAATGACAACCTCACTAATGCTCTTGTGGCTGTGGGAGCAAGTCCCTGTAACAATGTTTCAACATCTAGTGGAAAGCCTTCCCAGAAGAGTGGAAGCTCTTCTGGAAAGGGGGGGGGGGGCAACGCCATATTAATAGCCATGATTTTGGAATGAGATGTTCGACGAGCAGATACTTTTGTAGTATGTACTTTTGTAGTATGCCATGTAGTATAGAATTTTTGTACAATTCATATGAAGCTACATGTATTTTCTTTATCTGGCGTTAGTGCGTAAGCCTAATCTTTAGGGCCTAAGTGTACGAGCACCAATACATGCCAATTACAGGACGGGGCTGCCGAGAGCTGAAGAACAAATTGTGAGGCGGCTTATTCTAATGCTTACCCAATAAAAATCATTGCGCACATGTTAGGCTACACATCATGAAATATGAGACAAATTACAGACAGTAGCCTAACTAGCCTACAAGCAGCAAAATATAACTCAATTTATTGCACATTAAATGTAAATTGATAGGATTGAAATAGGCCTATAGCCTACTGTATTTATATTTTAATGCAGTCATCTGTTTTCATTTGAAACATGTTTTTATGTCACTTGTTTGTATCATTGGCAACTTTGTAGTCAACTTTGTTCTGAACTTATCAGCTGTCACAGAGAGACTGATAAAGCATGTGATTCTATGTTTAGCAGAGCTCTTCTGTGTATAAAGTGACGCGGGAGGGCAAAAAAAGCATCTAACGACGCACTTATATGGTTTGAGTGGTCTGAGGCAGGCATTAGATTATGATCACTTTCAAGTGCAACGTTAATAACGATGGTTTAGGGAAACAGCTCGGAGATTTACTGACGCGCCTACAAAGGATCTAACGATTAGCTTAGCCTTAAAGACATGTGCCAGTCCTTTGACGGCTAAGAAATAATTTTATAAACCTCCTGCATTGGGCTGGATGTTTAGTTCACACATGCAGAATTACTGTCTAACTCAATTAGACACAAAATCCCTAGTTTGAAACTACTATTTTCTTGAAGCTGTGCCGCGCCATTTCCCCGCACGTGGGCCATATTCCCCGGCGAATCGAGCCCCATAGCAATTTGAGTTCTAGCCAATGAGCTTCAACCCCTTGCATTTGAGTGACAGCTAGCAAGAGGCCTAACCAGCATTTGCCAATGAGCGCGAGAGAGAGACACTTTTCGGGGACCACTTTTTGGCTCATTAGTGCTACTTTCAGAACTACTGGCTAAAAGGTATACCGCCGTCCATCTGCGTGGTGTGTCTCCCTAATGTTAATTTAACAATTTCAAGACCAATGAATTACAGAACAGTAGGGTGGTGACTGTCATTCAGTTATACTGTACCCCATATCAACCCCATATCACTAGCTAGTAGTGACAAGCCTACTTTGTCATTCAGTATTGCTGTAACGTTACTGTAGACTACTACTGTACCCCACCCACATCAGCCAGTACTTAGTGATATAATAGCAATGACATCGACAGATGTATAAAATAGAATACTGGATATGCAATATCTCGCCATCTCCCAACCCAGAAAACAAACGTGTTTTTTTTAGCGTATGTGCTAATATGCATCTACTGGTATAGTGTGGCCATCTTTGAATGCATCAACATTATTTTCTCAAACACTTCAGGGACTATTGTGATGAATTCAAAGACCAGATTTGGAGTGAATCTGACCTTTTAGTCCATGAGCAGATTTTCTTATTTATTTTCAGCATTAGCGTTATATATTCCAAAAAGTAAATTTAAGTTTCCTTATTTTCTTTAAGATATCAATGCCAATCTTAACATGGTTCATCATGGTAATGTCTTTGACCCTAGAAGGTTTCAAGTTGATGGGCCATTGGGAAGTGGATTTACAAAGGATTTATATGGACATATAAAATCTGATATACTGATTTTTATCAATAACCCAGCCATCTCTTAACCAATCCCTTACATTTTTCTCAAACTAAGTCAAGAGATGTGGTTGCAAAGCTATCGGTAATTTACCACAGTTACTGGATTCTTCAGTAATTTTGAGATTTAACAATCTATTGTAACTTTGGTAATTTATACTTAAATAACTTAAAACGTATTCATATATAGTATTAATTTGTGTCCATATTTTCCATTCGTTTCTGGTAGATAGACCGTATGTTTCAAGAGAAAAATAATTAAGGAAAAAAGCATCTAATCAATGATGGCATTATTTTCAATTAACTCTGCAACTCTTCCCGCTATTGACATTTTTCATAACTGCCACCAGTTTGACACCAAAACATTCACAACAAATACATATTAACAGAGTAAAATAAACAAGTTTGTAAAATAACAAACATTCACTAAGTTGGTTTATATTTAGAAGTGTTTTACACCTTTGACATTATTTATTTGAAAATCATTTTTAATTATTTCCATATTTTACATAAATAATGCCACACAGAGGGACAGACACCTGTAATAATCTGAAGTACCCAAAAGTGCCACTAAATGTCTTGTGATAGATCAAATCCTTGAAAGAGACCAACATTCTGGTAGTTTACTGGTAAACATTAAACATTTCCAGTAATATACCCTCCGTTTGCAACCCTAACAGTTGGGTCATATACAGGACCTACCGCTGTTATAAGCAGTCTCACTTAAACCCTCAAATCGCCATCTGTTTGACCTAGAGACTTGAAACTTGGTATGTAGGCGTATTTCATCATGCTGAACAAATCTCCCTCAAGGACCCATAAGGTCTGTCAGCATATATTTTCCTCCATTTTGGAAAATTGTTGAAAAACTTCTCATTAACCAAATAACAGCAAATTAGTCATGGTTAGGGTTGCAAACGGAGGGTATATTACTGGAAATATAGGCCAATCGGTGCCTTTCTTTTTGACCAAGTTACTCATGGCCTTTAGTTTCTGTGCCAAATTAGAAAAATGTCAAGAAAAAAATATTATAAGAATAACAACTGTGTGGGACAGTTATGGTCTTGTTTGTGAGGAAGGATATTTTTGTGTGTTTAAAAAAAAAAAATGCGTACATGTGTGATTGAAGATATTTCTCTTTCTCTTCCTTTCGCTCTCTGCCTCTTTCGCTCGCTCTGTCTTTCAGGGAGGAGAAGAGTGAGCAGCTCCTGGACTGTAGACAGGAGCTGGACAATATGGAGACTGAGAACAAGAGGATTCAGCAAGAGGTACTGGACAAAACAAACCTAGCTACTAAAGCACGAAGATATATAGAACAGATTTCCAACAATGCATTAGAAAGATGAAACTAGCACAACATATAGCCCAACATAACACATTACCGTCCAACCCCAGAGCAGACTGAGACCTCACAGCTGAGTAATCACCGGGAGTCAATTACAGCTGATGTCAGAGATCCCAGTCCACGTCACATTACACAATTTAGCACCAGCATGACTCCACTTAATACACGAATACACAGTCTGCCTTGGACCAAACATGTCTCTTCTGATCTCCAGCTACACACTTTCACACACAAACTACGCACCGACCATGCTGCTGAGCTATGCTAGGCATCAATCCAGATTTACAAGCCTGTCACACAGAGCTGGCCCGCCGACAACTGGACAAAAGCTCCACCTATAAGACATGTCACCTGTTGTGCCCTGACTGTTCTCAAGGTTATACAACACATCAAACCATCTCCACCGCCTCCTATTTGACATTCTTAATCATGAGGTTAATGCCCTTAACCAATTAGTGGCTGAGCTATCTATAGTTTGGCTATCTCCTTAGATGTAGGCAAAGATGTTCTTTTATTTATAGTCTTTGCTGTAAACATGATTCGCAGCGCTAGAAAGTAGGGACAACAGCAACAGCATGGCAGAGGTGCTTGTGTGTGTGTGTGGGGTCATTTCAAATCCCCTTTCCAGAGAGGATTACTGGCTAATGACCCTATTGACTAAGAGGAGCTTTAGTCTGTCCCTGTGTGTGTGTGTGTGCGTGCGCATCTACCTACTCAATCTATGGTGTGTTTGTTTACCAATATGAATTATGCATGTGCGCAATGCATGTACATTGAGTGTATAAAACATTAGGAACACCTGCTTTTTCCATGACATAGCTTTCACCTGGTCAGTCTATGATCCCTTATTGATGTCACTTGTTAAATCCACTTCAATCAGTGTAGATGAAGGGGAGACAGGTTGCATAAGGATTTTTAAGCCTTGAGACATGGATTGTGTATGTGTGCCTTTCAGAGGGTGAATGGGCAAGACAAAAGATTCAAGTGCCTTTGGAAGGGGTATGGTAGTAGGTGCCAGGCGCATCGGTCTGCGTCAAGAACTGCAACGCTGCTGGGTTTTTCACGCTCAAAAGTTTCCCGTGTGTATCAAGAATGGTTCACTACCCAAAGGATCTCCCAACTGTGGGAAGCATTGGAGTCAACATGGCCCAGCATCCCTGTGGAACGCTTTCAACACCTTGTAGAGTCTATTCCCCGGCGAATCGAGGCTGTTCTGAGGTCAAAGGGGGTGCAACTCAATGTTAGGAAGGTGTTCTTAATGTTTATTACACTCAGGGGAAATAAGTCTGTGAAAACAGATATCTTGAATGTGTGTGACACTGACATGAAGTGTTTTGTTTGTACCCTCCAGAGCCTGCAGTTGTTGTCAGATGCACGTTCTGCCAGGGCCTATCGTGACGAGCTGGACGTTCTGAGAGAGAAGGCCATCAGAGTGGACAAGCTGGAAAGTGAAGTGGGACGCTACAAGGAGAGGCTCCATGACATTGAGTTCTATAAAGCTAGAGTGGAGGTATACCCAAACAAATAAATAGCAGTTCAGCACCCAACAAGCTTGACGTGTCAATGAAGCATCCATTGGGTGTAACATAAATGTATTGACTTGTTTCCCCAATGTTTGTTGAATGTTGTGAGCCCCGTGTATTAGACGTGATAGGGCTGATGATGTTGCTCTCTGCTGGGCCCTACAGGAGCTGAAGGAGGACAACCAGGTTCTGCTGGAGACCAAGGCCATGCTTGAGGACCAGCTAGAAGGAACCAGGGCTCGCTCTGACAAACTCCACGAACTGGAGAAAGAGAGCCTGCAGCTCAAATCCAAGATCCACGACATGGAAATGGTGAGGGAAAGATTGAGAATGAAAGTCTGTGTTTTGTGTGGGATTAAAGTTAACAGACATGCTGGTATGTTTGTATATTTTCACTTTATGGAACCATTTTGTAGGTTCTCTTTGAATAAAATCCCATATGCTGTACTGAATAGGTTCTCACTGTAAAAGCCAATTTATGCTTGATCCTGAAATGTGATCCAGAGGCTCTATACGGAGGGTGTGATGCAATTGCGGAGGCTTGCGGAGGCCAAATCAAGCTACGTACCCGCGTTGTCGTGCACCTTCCAAATTTTGTAACAAACCGGAGGGCTCCGTATAGCTCTGCGTTGACATGATTGGTTGATGATAGGTGGGGGCGGTAGGTCCTGTATAAACGCAATCTCACTTCCTTGACAACTTCCTTTACAACTGCTCTGCAAAGCACAAGAAGTATGAATGCCCTGACTTCTACAGAGGCTGCATCGCAGTAAATGCTGTACTGTCAATGCAAACGCTGGAATTACCTTAAATCGGCTTTAAGGTTTAGTAAATTGTATAGCCATCCTGACAGTACGTTGTGTGTTTGTCTATGTGCATCAGGAGCGGGACATGGACAGGAAGCGTATTGAGGAGCTGCTAGAGGAGAACCTGGTGCTAGAAATGGCCCAGAAACAGAGCATGGACGAGTCTCTCCACCTGGGCTGGGAGCTGGAGCAGCTCTCCAAGACCCCTGATCTGACAGAGGGTGAGCAGCAGTAGGCTCTGGCTTCAACCCCAGCCCTGGCCCACCATACACACACACACACAACAGATTGGACAGGGTTTATTTACACATGATTAGCTCCTGTAATTAATATTTAATGAATCCGAGACCCAGATTAGCAACGGGCCTGGATTTGGAATACTGTTTAACTGGTCTTGGATCAGGATAAACACTGTGTGTTTCCTCAGTAACTACAGTACTGATATAAATCTACATTTAGGGATGTCCCATACTTCCTCTTCCCTTTAGGAAGTTCCCCAACACTAGAACAGTACCTTTTAGCATATCAAATCAAATTTTATTGATCACATACACGTGTTTAGCAGATGTTATTGCGGATGCAGCGAAATGTTTGTGCTTCTAGTTCCAACAGTGCAACAATATCTAACAAGTAATATCTAACAATTTCACAACATATACCCAATACACACAAATCAAAAATCGAAGTAAAGAAATTAAGAATATATAAATATATGGATGAGCAATGTCATAGCGGCATAGACTACGATACAGTAGAATAGTATAGAATACAGTATATACATATGAGATCAGTAATGCAAGAAATGTAAACATTATTAAAGTGACTAGTGTTCCGTTTATTTAAGTGGCCAATGATTTCAAGTCTGTGTATATAGGCAGCAGCCTCTCTGTGCTAGTGATGGCTGTTTTCAGTCTCTCGGTGCAGTATGTTGTGTGTTTAACATAGAGTTGGTTTCATTGTGCAGTGCCTCAGAAGTCACTGGGCCACGAGGTGAATGAGCTGACGTCCAGCCGCCTGCTGAAGCTGGAGAAGGAGAACCAGGCCCTGCTGAAAACCGTAGAGGAGCTGAGGGGCTCTGCCAGCGAGGACGCCCCTGCACACCGCCTCAAGGCCGACAAGGAGAACCAAAGGCTCACCCAGAAGGTCAGAGCAGCTTTTACAATTGTCCCATACGTCTTCACACTTGCTGCCTAAACATGGGCCCTCATCTGCCCATCAATCATCTGCCCACTCCACATTGGCTCCTTATTGCATCAACAACATAACAATGGCTGCCTGCTCTGTAACCCTACAGTACACTAGCATCTTTCTCCAGCCCCCTATATTTCACCCCAGGACTTGGCTTTCAGGACTCATAGATCCATGACAACAGAGGGAGTTGAAAGAACTGAGTAAATCCTGAAGATCATTTCTTATTATTTCTCAGACTTGACACTTGAAGGTTTCTCCAAGCTAACTCTCTCGGCTATTTTCAGACACTTAAGCCTTCTCTGTGCACTCCACATAAAATGCATGAAATGTGCATTTCTCAGGCGAAACAGAGTTAGGCAACACCACTCTGTCTGTAAAAGAGCTCATTTAAAAGTGAATCCAAGCAGGAGCAATAAGAAGGCAATTTTGAGTTAAGCTGCTTTGACGTAATGAAGTGCTTGTGAGTATATATCTATGATATGATTAGTAATAGTCCGCCTGCTTTTTGAAGAATGGTGTGTGTATGTGTATACAGTGCGCTTGTAGTTGCTGTTGGTGCCACAGTGTTTGTGCGTCATGCGTTGAGCAGAAATGGGAAAGAGGGAGAGAACAGACTGAGGATGAAGCGGCTCGAGTGAAAAGCTTTTATTTGTAGATAATTCAGCCCTTCCCTTTGTAGAGGGTGTGAGTGACATGAGTGGTAATTACCTTGTGCAGTCTGACAGAGCATCCTCCGGAGGGGAGAGGAGACAACAGAGATTGGAGCCGGTGTTCATGGGAAGGGCGATATGGAGTCGCTTACGCATCTCTTTAATATAGGACATGCATCACAACACGGAGCCACTGTAATTAGAGAAATATAAATGTCTGTATCATAGTCAATTCAGTTTTATTTTGGCAAATCAGGAAATTAAATTGAGAACAGTGGGTTCTTCAATTTCATTGACCGGATTACAATGTAATTGAGTCCAATTGTGATGTGTAATGATGTGGTACTGCATAGTGTCATTGTCTGTGATATAAGTGACTGGGTGCCATGGTAACAGTGCGTTCTCTGTGTGTGCCTGCAGCTGGTGCAGCTGGAGAGTGAGCTGAACACAGGCAGGGAGAGTCTGTGCAGTACAGAGAGCCTCAGCACCGACCTGATGAAGGAGAAGGCTCTGTTGGAGAAAACCCTGGAGACACTGAGAGAGAATGCAGATAGACAGGTACACACACACACACACAAACACACACACACACACACAGAGGCATGCATGTCCATGCTCAAGACACAAACAGCCTTTCATTTTAGGCGGGTCAAAGTACTGATTTGACCTTGTTCTGGTCTTGTTCCAAGAAACTCAAAACGACATTGCTACTTAACTCAATCCAAATCCATAATGATTTTCTTAGGAGAGCGTAGTCTTTGTGCTTGCATTCTCCCAGTGAGTTTGAAGAGCTCTGTGTGGCTTGGGGGGGTAATGAAAGCCGACAGAATCTAATGAGGCCCCAGACACAGGGAGTTTAGATTGATGAGGTTTACAGTAGAAGAACAGATCTCTGGTGAACCTACACTACAGGGTTCAGAGCTAGGGCCAGGAACTTTTCATGACTACTCGACCTGATTAGAACAAATTCAGGACCCTAGGGTATTATAAGAGCAGAGTTTTTCATGGTCAGATAATCTCTGGGGCTCTGTTCATATTAACACCATACTGAAGCATGACTCGAGTTGAAGCTGTCCCATAGCGCCACTCAGACATCCTCTATGTTCCAGGTGAAAGGCTTGGAGCAGGAAAACGAGCATTTGACCCAGACCGTCTCATCGCTGAGGCAGCGCTCCCAGGTGGGCGCTGAGGCGCGGGTCAAAGACGTGGAGAAGGAGAACCGCGTGCTGCACGAGTCCATCCGGGAGACCAGCTCCAAGCTCAACAAGCTGGAGTTTGAGCGCAAACAGCTGCGTAAGGACCTGGAGATGTACAAGGATAAGGGCGAGAGGGCCGAGGAGCTGGAGGTGGAGGCGCAGCGGCTGGAGAGGGAGAACGAGGCCCTGCAGAAACGAGTAGCCAGTCTGGGCATCACCTGTGACAAGGTCGGCCCCTGCGTGCATTGGTGGCTGTAAACTTCACTTATAGTTGTCAATATACCTGGTGTCTATTGTGTGCCAAATGAGTCACTTATTTCTTTGTTGTGCAGCTCCTATTGTATAAAGTAGATGGGAGTTTGAATGAGGAAAAGTGCTTTGTTGATAAATGTTCCCATATTCTCCTAAATCCTCAGGTGGTGTCTCTGGAGAAGGAGAACTCCGAGCTGGAGGCAGAGGGCCGTCGTTTAAAGAAGGTGGTGGACGGCCTGCGGAGCACATCCTTCCAGCTGGAGGCCCTGGAGAAGGAGAACTCCCAGCTGGACGAGGAGAACCTGGAGCTTCGCAGGACTGCTGAGGTGCTCCGCTCGGCTGGGAACAAGGCGGCTCAGCTGGAGCTGGAGAACCTTGAGCTGGAGAGTGAGAGGAGCCAGCTGAAAAGGAGCCTGGAGCTGCTCAAGGCCTCCTCCAAGAAAACTGAGAGGCTCGAGGTGAGCAACCAGGGCCTGGATACGGAAAACCAGCGGCTGCAGAAGGCCCTGGACAACAGCAGTCGCAAGATGCAGCAGCTGGAGGGGGAGCTGCAGGACATAGAGCAGGAAAACCAGAGCCTGCAGAGGAGCCTGGAGGAACTGAAGATCTCCAGCAAACGTCTGGAGCAGCTGGAGCAGGAGAATAAGACTCTGGAGCAAGAGAGCTCTCAGCTGGAGAAGGACAAGAAGCACCTGGAGAAGGACAACAAAAGGCTGAGACAGCAGGCGGAGATCAGGGACTCCAAGATGGACGAGGACAACCTGAGGATCAGCCACCTGGAGAAGGACAACCGCTTGCTGGGCAAGGAGATGACCTCCTTCAAGGACTCCTGCAACCGCCTCAAAGATCTGGAGAAGGAGAACAAGGAGCTGGTCAAACAGGCCACCATCGATAAGAAGACCCTGGTCACTCTGCGAGAGGTAATGATGTAGTGACTACCTTAGAGATGCATGTTGTAATGTTAGTATATATATTGTAATGGTAATGCATGGGGTGAATGCCCACAAGTCTTCAAATGTACATTTTAGAATATTGATTTAAAGGAAAACTCTTTTGGTATTTGTTTGTTTCATTAGTCCATTGTTGATATAGTCCCAAAATGTTTTGCATGTCAGCAATCAAGTTTTCAAGATATATGCAAAATGCATCATACTGGCTGTATTTCTGTGTTTTGAAAGTAAAATATTTAGAAAACTTAATTCCTGACATTTTGGGACTAATCTTTAAATTCAGCTATAATCATTGCACCTGCGTTATGCCAGAAGTAGTAAAACCAGAGCACTATGCCAACATTTTTTCTTAAACATGGAACTCAACTATGTTCCATTTAAGTACATTTAGATTGGATTATTCATTAATAAAGGATTAAATTCTAGGGATTATGAATGTAGAGTGACTCTGGATTGGCGTTTGATGTTTCAGGAACTGGTGAGTGAGAAACTGCGGACTCAGCAGATGAACAATGACCTGGAGAAACTGACCCACGAGCTGGAGAAGATAGGCCTCAACAAGGAGAGGCTGCTGCAGGACGAGCAGAGCTCTGACGACGACAGGTAATACACAGACAAACCATTATGCTGCTGCTCAAAGGTACCCATCCCCCCATAAATAATTGTGACCACATCAATTAAGGTTCATAGTAGACACTCTGCCAACAATACAGTGTCAAGACATTGAATTCTATCCAGGAAAGATCCTTGGTCTTTTAATGATTGTGAATGTCTATTATGTGCAGGTACAAGCTGCTGGAGTTCAAGCTAGAGTCCACTCTCAAATCTACTCTGGAGATCAAGGAGGAGAAGATAGCAGCCTTGGAGGCCAGACTGCAGGAGTCCTCCAACCTCAACCAACAACTGCGCCAGGAGCTCAAAACTGTGAGTCCTAAACAATATAGAACAGCAGCCCAATGAACATCTGTACAAAAAAACATTATCCCAGAGAGGTCCTGTGTTATGCTTCTTTAACGCGTGACTCAGAGAAACACTCAAATGCTTCTGAGGCAATTCATTATTTATTAATTCCTTTTCCATTGTGTTATCTATTCATGAGGCACCAGGAGCCTAGAAAACCCAGAGAATAGTTTCCGCAGCACATGTTTAACTTTGTGACAAAAACTAGAACCCTTGCCGCTGAGGTGCCAGAACAGAGATGGAACTCTTAAGTAAGGGCATATTTTGGGGGATGGAGGTTTAACCCATTCACCTTTGACCTCTCCAGGTGAAGAAGAACTATGAGGCCCTGCGACAGAGGGAGGAGGAGGAGAGAATGGTGCAGAGCTCGCCCCCCAGGAGAGGGGACAGGGAGGACTCTCAGGCGGTCAACAAGTGGGAGAAGGAGAGCCACGAGACCACCCGGGAACTGCTCAAGGTCAAAGACCGCCTCATCGAGGTGGAGAGAAACGTAAGTAAACTCAATCTAATCAACAAGTCAAAATAGTAATCTTTGATACAGTATGTGAAGGGCCTCTGTATGAAGTGTGAAGGGCCTCTGTATATAATTAATGCATGCGTTAATCTTGTGTGTGTGTCTGTCATTTTCAGAATGCCACCCTACAGGCAGAGAAGCAGGCCCTGCATACCAACCTGAAGCAGCTGGAGACCCAGAGCAGTAACCTGCAGGCTCAGATTCTGGCTCTACAGAGACAGACTGCATCTCTACAGGAGAACAACACCACCCTACAGACCCAGAATGCCAAACTACAAGTAAGGGAAAGGGGGATACCTAGTCAACTGAATGCATTCAACTGAAATGTGTCTTCTGCATTTAACCCAACCCCTCTGAATCAGAGAGGTGCGGGGGGCTGCCATAATCGACATCCACGTCTTCGGCGCCCGGGGAACAGTGGGTTAACTGCCTTCTCGGGCAGAACGACAGATTTTTACCTTGTCAGCTTGGGGCTTAGATCCAGCAACCTTTCAGTTACTGTCCCAACGCTTTAACCACTAAGCCCTGGTTCCCTCTGTTGCTCATTCACTGCTGTGCTCTGCACCCTATACGCTGGCCTTGTCTACACTACATTGATAGCCAATATTGTAGTTTAAACCCTCCCCAAGCTCTGTCTCTCCACTGCCATGTGGCTAGAGAGAATTGCCCTCTCATAAGCCACATCTATTTTGATGTATTTTATGGCAGCGGTTCAACAAAATCTTGGGTCGTAAAATCTACATCTGAACAGGATTCGGCTGCATTCTGCTGCATGTCAAATCTAACTTTAAACATGTCTGTGCTTGGGAATTTGTACTTTCAAAAAACATTTGACCACTGATGTATATCCAAATCGAACAAGAACATGCGACGTCTCAACCGGATGGACAGGCTGTCTGGGTACACAGTGCCCCCTATTGCTCAGAACCGACACCTACACCTATTCAAATTGTTTTGTGAGGTTATCGGCCTGTTTTTTTCCCCCACATAACTGGATAATCTAATCCAATGCAATGCCTAGAAGGACATGACACAAGCCTTGAAAAAACAGACATAGTTAAGGGCATTTCTGAGTAACTGAGTTCAGACGGCACAGATGTCCAATCAGATGTCTTGTTTCCCCTTTAGGTGGAGAACTCCACCCTGAACTCCCAGAGCGGCACTCTCATGGCCCAGAATGCCCAGCTTGCGACACAGCAGTCCAGCACGGAGAACGAGAAGGAGGGGGTGGTGAGGGAGAGGGAGGACCTGAGGTCCACCTATGAGATGCTACTGAGGGACCATGAGAAGTTGGCTGCCCTGCATGAGAGGCAGGCCTCGGAGTATGAGGGCCTCATTGGCAAACACGGAGGCCTGAAAAGTGCCCACAAGAGCCTGGAATCACAGCACAGAGACCTGGAGGACAGGTGGGATTTCAACTGGTGCTGTTATGTGCCTACAGCATACTCCAGCACAGCTGGCATCGATCACACACTTAAAACCTCTCTAGGGTACGTGGGACGGTAGCGTCCCACCTCTTCAACAGCCAGTGAAACTGCAGGGCGCCAAATTCAAAACAACAGAAATCCCATAATTCAAATTCCTCAAACATACATGTATTTTACACCATTTTAAAGATACACTTGTTGTCCGATTTCAAAAAGGCTTTACGACGAAAGCAAACCAAACGATTATGTTCGGTGAGGGCCTATTCACAGAATAACACAGCCATTTTTCCAGCCAAAGAGAGGATTCACAAATCTGAGTGTACATTGGCGCGTTACGTTCAGTAGTTCCAAAACATTCAGTGATTTTGCAGAGAGCCACATCAATTTACAGAAATACTCATTATAAATGTTTATAAAAATACAAGTGTTATGCATGGAATTTTAGATGCACTTCTCCTTAATGCAACCGCTGTGTCAGATTTCAAAAAAGCTTTACAGAAAAAGCAAACCATGCAATAATCTGAGGTCGGCGCTCGGAGCCCAATCAAGACCAAAATATATCCGCCATATTGTGCAGTCAACAGAAGTCAGAAATAACATTATAAACATTCACTTAACTTTGATGATCTTCATCAGAATGCACTCCCAGGAATCCCAGTTCCACAATAAATGTTTGTTTTGTTCGATAATGTCCATAATTTATGTCCAAATTCCTCCTTGTTGTTCTAGCGTTCAGTACACTTTCCAAACTTACGACGCGTGGGCAAGTCCAGCGGAAAGTACAGACGAAAAGTTAAAAAAGTTATATTACAGTCCGTAAAAACATGACAAACGAAATATTGAATAAATCTTTAGGATGTTTTTAACATTCTTCAATAATGTTCCAACCGAAGAATTCCTTTGTCTTCAGAAGTGCGATGGAACAGAGCTCGCTCTCACATGGTCAGCGCATGGTCAGCGCATGTTCAGCGCATGTTCAGCTCATGGCAGACCTTACTCAATCCCCTCTCGTTCGGCCCCACTTCACAGTAGAAGCATCAGACAAGGTTCTAAAGACTGTTGACATTTAGTGGAAGCCTTAGGAAGTGCAACATTACCAATATCCCACTGTATCTTCAATAGGAGCTGAGTTGAAAATCGACCAACCTCAGATTTCCCACTTCCTGGTTGGATTTATTCTCAGGTTTTTGCCTGCCATATGAGTTCTGTTATACTCACAGACATCATTCAAACAGTTTTAGAAACTTCAGTGTTTTCTATCAAAATCTACTAATAATATGCATATTCTAGCTTTTATCGCTGAGTAGCAGGCCGTTTACTCTGGGCACGCTTTTCATCCGGACGTGAAAATACTGCCCCCTACCCCAAAGAAGTTAACCACACATGGCCAAATACATATGCATGACAGTCTTAGTATGCACTCAGTTCCACACTACCATTACACAGTGCTCAAGTCAGAGACACATACATTTGAAGTCGGAAGTTTACATATACCTTAGCCAAATACATTTAAACTCAGTTTTTCACAATTCCTGACATTTGATCCTAATAAAAAATTCCCTGTCTTAGGTCAGTTAAGATCACTGCTTTATTTTAAGAATGTGAAATGTCAGAATAATAGTAGAGAGAATTATTTATTTCAGCTTTTATTTCTATCATCACATTCCCAGTGGGTCAGAAGTTAACATACACTCAATTAGTATTTGGTAGCATTGCCTTTAAATTGTTTAACTTGGGTCAAACATTTTGGGTAGCCTTCCACAAGCTTCCCACAATAAGTTGGGTGAATTTTGGCCCATTCCTCCTGACAGAGCTGGTGTAACGGAGTCAGGTTTGTAGGATCCTTGCTCGCACGCGCTTTTTCAGTTCTGCCCACAAATTTTCTATAGGATTGAGGTCAGGGCTTTGTGATGGCCACTCCAATACCTTGACTTTGTTGTTCTTAAGCCATCTTGCCACAACTTTGGAAGTATGCTTGGGGTCATTGTCCATTTGGAAGACCATTTTTGACCAAGCTTTAACTTCCTGACTGATGTTGCTTCAATATATCCATATCATTTTCCTCCCTCATGATGGCATCTATTTTGTGAAGTGCACCAGTCCCTCCTGCTGCAAAGCACCCCCACAACATGATGCTGCCACCCCCGTGCTTCACGGTTGGGATGGTATTGTTTGGCTTGCAAGCCTCCCCCTTTCTCCTCCAAACATAACGATGGTCATTATGGCCAAACAGTTCTATTTTTGTTTCATCAGACCAGAGGACATTCTCCAAAAAGTACGATCTTTGTCCCCATGTGCAGTTGCAAACCGTAGTCTGTCTTTTTTATGGCGGTTTTGGAGCAGTGGCTTCTTCCTTACTGAGCGGCCTTTCAGGTTATGTCGATATAGGACTCGTTTGACTGTGGATATAGATAATTTTGTATTGGTTTCCTCCAGCATCTTCACAAGGTCCTTTGCTGTTGTTCTGGGATTGATTTGCACTTTTCGCACACCAAAGTTTGTTTATCTCTAGTAGACAAAACGCGTCTCCTTCCTGAGCGGTATGACGGCTGCGTGGCCCCATGCTGTTTATACTTGCCTACTATTGTTTGTACAGATGAATGTGGTACCTTCAGGCGTTTGGAAATTGCTCACAAGGATGAACCAGACTTGTGGAGGTCTACAAATCTTTTTCTGAGGTCTTGGCTGATTTCTTTTGATTTTCCCATCATGTCAAGCAAAGAGGCACTGAGTTTGAAGGTAGGCCTTGAAATACATCTACAGGTACACCTCCAATTGACTGAAATGATGCCAATTAGCCTATCAGAAGCTTCTAAAGCCATGACATAATTTTCTGGAATTTTCCAAGCTGTTTAAAGGCACAGTCTACTTAGTGTATGTAATTTTCTGATCCACTGGAATTGTCATACAGTGAATTATAAGTGAAATAATCTGTCTGTAAACAATTGCTTGAAAACTTACTTGTCGTGCACAAAGTAGATGTCCTAACCGACTTGCCAAAACTATAGTTTGTTAACAAGGAATTTGTGGAGTGGTTGAAAAACGAGTTACAATGACTCCAACCAAAGTGTATATACACAACTGTATATACACACACAGCTGCCATCCACTAACCGGTGGTAATGTGTTGCAGGTATAATCAGTTGCTGAGGCAGAAGGATCAGCTGGAGGAGCTGGAGAAACAGCTGAAGGCAGAGCAGGAGAAGATGCTGTCTGAGAACAAGAGCCACGAGGCCACGGCTATAGACTACTACAAACTGAAGGAGGCGAATGAAAAGTGAGTGTTTCAGGGATAAGCTGAGGTCTGTGTGTGTTTGTATGCGAAAGAGGGGGATTTGCCCTGAGGGTTACTTTGAGGTGCAAGGGAACATCCTTCAGCTGTCATTCCAGGTACAGAGAAATCTGTTCATCAAGGTTTTTAGAGAGAGAGGGGGAAATAAAGTTAGCATGTTTTGAGTGGCAATATGCAGACATTTCAAGTGGTTGCAATTAGAGAACTAACCAGGGGGCTATGAGTAAAGAAGCTGCTGTTTAAAACACATGACGTCTGTGTGTAGGCTGAACATGGCACACCGCCAGCTGGTGAAGGATAATGAGGGCCTGCAGGTTGACCATAAGAACCTGAAGAGCCAGATGAACGGTGCCAAGCTGGAACAGACCCGCCTGGAGGCAGAGTTCTCCAAACTCAAAGAGCAGTACCAGCAGCTGGACATCACCTCTACCAAGCTCACCAACCAGTGTGAGGTACAGTTACACACCCCTCAGTCCCCCTTCACCCCCTCCCACTCACTAACCAGTGTGAGGTACTACAATATCTGTACCCCCTACCCATACACCAACCACTAGATTATAATTATTATGTTCCGCATATTTCCAAACTCTATCACAGGTAACTCTTGGTAAATGTAGTCCTATGTTATGTAAGTGTTCAAAGCCGATATGTGGCCTCGGTCCAGACATGACTATGTTTGCCTAATATCTGTCTGTTGGAAAGGAAGGCTGATAGATGGTTTCTCAATACCATGCTCTTTAAGGCTTAACAAGTGTCTGACCTGTATTCACCCACTGTGAAGGGAAGGCACAGCCCACGTGTAATATATACAACAATGTGAAAGCAACTTGGATACCAACCACTATGCTCAAATAGTCTATTTCTCTCTCCCTAGTTGCTGAGTCAGTTGAAGGGGAACCTGGAGGAGGAGAACCGTCACCTGCTGGACCAGATCCAGACCCTGATGCTGCAGAACCGCACTCTGCTAGAACAGACCATGGAGAGCAAGGACCTGTTCCACGTAGAACAGAGACAGTACATGTGAGAGATGACCCCACTATTACATTTTGTAACCAGTGTTCAAGTTAACATTTCAATAAGAGAGCGATGTCTGTTTCTTGGCTATGTAGCTAGATGTCATTTGTTCCTGTGCCTAACTGGTCTTTCCCTCCTTCACAGTGACAAGCTGAATGAGTTGAGGAGACAGAAGGAGAAGCTGGAAGAGAAGATCATGGACCAGTACAAGTTTTATGACCCCTCACCTCCACGGAGGTAAGTAGCTAGGAGTCCACTGCTATCGTTGTGGTTGGTGCTTTGACCATGTCAGTCTCTGTCGTAGTAAACAGCTGACTGAGACAATGCTGACATCCCCCACATGAAAATTAAATATATAACTGCAGTAGATTGCTGCATTTGTCTGGTTATGGTTAATTCCATTGCATATCCAACTGCCCTGGATCTTATGTGCGTAGGAATTCAGTTCTGATTCATTTCCATGCCTGACTAAATGCATATGGTTTACGTCTGAACCTAACCAACTCCTGCATATGGTTCAAATTAACCAAGAAGCTCTGGTTCATCTTTATGCCTAACTAACATCATCATAGCTGTCTCTGGGGAATTGGGAGGCTGTACAAGAACACCCCGGATGCTGGAAAACCACTGGTTCAATAAGCCACAAAATGGGAATACATCCCTTAATTTCAGAAGTTTTCTGCTCTTTTTGTGCCTACTGAACACTACCCAGAGTCAAATAATTTACCCTAAATTACAAAACCCCCTCGCTCTCATCTTAGACGAGGGAATTGGATCACCCTGAAGATGAAGAAGCTGATCAAGCCGAAGAGTCTGGAGCGGATGCGTTCCCTGACACTGACGCCCACGTGCTCCGAGTCCAGCGAGGGCTTCCTGGGGCTTCCTCTGGACAGCCAGGACTCCTCCTCCATAGGCTCTGGCTCCAACTCCCTGGACGACACGCTGACACAAAAGAGGAACAGCAGTGAGTAGACACTCTGACCTGCATGGAAAACACCCTACTGATCAGATCAATTCGAGCCTTATTTGAAGTGCATTAAAACACATCGATATACTTTACGGTAAAATAGACACAATAGAAGGAAGTAATAGACCTATATTTTGAAAGAGTCCACTCCAGACCAGAACATAGTCTAGGACTAGGTCTTCCTCTCACTCAATATGTCCCTTCCTCTGATCAGAAGGACTAACAGACAGGAAGAAGGACTAGATCACATATTAGTTAAATAAGACACTGGGAGCAGAGCGTATGTTAATAAATATATGCGGTTTAAACACAGGAAATGCATGGTCAGACAGAGGCAGATACATGCAGACACTGGTAATATGATGCACGCAGACAGAGAAACCGAAGTACACTGGGTCAGACGGAAAAGTACATGCTGGCACAGACACTAGAACATGAGCACCGGTGAGTTGTAGACAGTGAGGTATGCAGGGCAGGAGACACCAGGACAGTAGCCCATTGTTGCTGTGTGGTGGCTGGTTGTGTGGACCTAATGCTTCCTGTGCTTGTTTTTCCCTCTCTGTGCGATAGGGAAGAAAGACTCTCAGAGAGTGCAGCACTCCCATGTGCAGAGTAACCAAGGTTCCTCTAATGGTATGCTGAGAGGGGAGGGCTGGGCGGGGCTTGTAGTTGAGCTGTCGTGTCACTCAAGGCACGTCAGCATGTTGTGTCTCATCCTTCAGTCAATGGTCGCGTTCCTCTACTCAGATGTTACATGCATCAACCAATGTTTGCGTGCAACGTCATCGGCTGTGTCATCGACTGATAGATTGCTATAACATATGTGATTAGCTGATACATAAAATACCTATCCAGGTGTTGTAAGATCTGGCAGGCGTCAGCAACGCCTGGGCAGAGGAACGCACCCACATTCCATACCTATTAAATGGTGTAGTGCATTATATGTAACCTGTGTTCAATGCACCAGCTATGTATGTATGTATGTATGTATGTATGTATGTACAGTGGGGAGAACAAGTATTTGATACACTGCCGATTTTGCAGGTTTTCCTACTTACAAAGCATGTAGAGGTCTGTAATTTTTATCATAGGTACACTTCAACTGTGAGAGACAGAATCTAAAACAAAAATCCAGAAAATCACATTGTATGATTTTTAAGTAATTAATTTGCATTTTATTGCATGACATAAGTATTTGATCACCTACCAACCAGTAAGAATTCCGGCTCTCACAGACCTGTTAGTTTTTCTTTAAGAATCCCTCCTGTTCTCCACTCATTACCTGTATTAACTGCACCTGTTTGAACTCGTTACCTGTATAAAAGACACCTGTCCACACACTCAATCAAACAGACTCCAACCTCTCCACAATGGCCAAGACCAGAGAGCTGTGTAAGGACATCAGTGATGAAATTGTAGACCTGCACAAGACTGGGATGGGCTACAGGACAATAGGCAAGCAGCTTGGTGAGAAGGCAACAACTGTTGGCGCAATTATTAGAAAATGGAAGAAGTTCAAGATGACGGTCAATCACCCTCGGTCTGGGGCTCCAGGCAAGATCTCACCTCGTGGGGCATCAATGATCATGAGGAAGGTGAGGGATCAGCCCAGAACTACACGGCAGGACCTGGTCAATGACCTGAAGAGAGCTGGGACCACAGTCTCAAAGAAAACCATTAGTAACACACTACGCCGTCATGGATTAAAATCCTGCAGCGCACGCAAGGTCCCCTTGCTCAAGCCAGCGCATGTCCAGGCCCGTCTGAAGTTTGCCAATGACCATCTGGATGATCCAGAGGAGGGATGGGAGAAGGTCATGTGGTCTGATGAGACAAAAATAGAGCTTTTTGGTCTAAACTCCACTCGCCGTGTTTGGAGGAAGAAGAAGGATGAGTACAACCCCAAGAACACCATCCCAACCGTGAAGCATGGAGGTGGAAACATCATTCTTTGGGGATGCTTTTCTGCAAAGGGGACAGGACGACTGCACCGTATTGAGGAGAGGATGGATGGGGCCATGTATCGCGAGATCTTGGCCAACAACCTCCTTCCCTCAGTAAGAGCATTGAAGATGGGTTGTGGCTGGGTCTTCCAGCATGACAACGACCCGAAACACACAGCCAGGGCAACTAAGGAGTGGCTCCGTAAGAAGCATCTCAAGGTCCTAGCCAGTCTGGAGTGGCCTAGCCAGTCTCCAGACCTGAACCCAATAGAAAATCTTTGGAGGGAGCTGAAAGTCCGTATTGCCCAGCGACAACCCCGAAACCTTAAGGATCTGGAGAAGGTCTGTATGGAGGAGTGGGCCACAATCCCTGCTGCAGTGTGTGCAAACCTGGTCAAGAACTACAGGAAACGTATGATCTCTGTAATTGCAAACAAAGGTTTCTGTACCAAATATTAAGTTCTGCTTTTCTGATGTATCAAATACTTATGTCATGCAATAAAATGCAAATTAATTACTTAAAAATCATACAATGTAATTTTCTGGATTTTTGTTTTAGATTCCGTCTCTCACAGTTGAAGTGTACCTATGATAAAAATTACAGACCTCTACATGCTTTGTAAGTAGGAAAACCTACTGTATCAAATACTTCTTCTCCCCACTGTATGTGTATGTGTATATATCGGTATATATATCTTTTACTATTTTCTGTTTTGTACATTGTAGAATAATATTGAAGACATCAAAACTATGAAATAACACATATGGAATCATGTAGTAACCAAAAAAGTGTTAAACAAATCAAAATAAATGTTATATTTCAGATTCTTCAAAGTAGCCAACCCTTTGCCTTGATGACAGCTTTGCACACTCTTGGCATTCTCTCAACCAGCTTCATGAGGTAGTCACCTGGAATGCATTTCAATTAACAGGTGTGCCTTGTTAAATGTTAATTTCTGGAATTTCTTTCCTCCTTAATGCGTTTGAGCCAATCAGTTGTGTCGTGACAAGGTAGGGGTGGTATACAGAAGATAGCCCTATTTGGTAATTGACCAAGTCCATATTATGGCAAGAGCAGCTCAAATAAGCAAAGAGAAACGACAATCCATCATTACTTTAATCCGGAAAATGTCAAGAACTTTGAAAGTTTCAAGTGCAGTCACAAAAACCATGAAGCGCTATGATGAAACTGGCCCTCATGAGGACCGCCACAGGAAAGGAAGACCCAGAGTTACCTCAGCTGCAGAGGATATGTTCATTAGAGTTACAAGCCTCAGAAATATCAGCCCAAATAAAATGCTTCACAGAGTTCAGGTAACAGACACAACAACAACTGTTCAGAGGAGACTGCGTGAATCAGGCCTTCATGGTCAAATTGCTGCAAAGAACCCACCACTAAAGGATACAATAAGAAGAAGACTTGCTTGGGCCAAGAAACACAAGCAATGGACATTAGACCGGTGGAAATCTGTTCTTTGATCTGATGAGTCCAAAAGTTAGAGTTTTGGTTCCAACCGCTGTGTCTTTGTGAGACGCAGAGTAGGTGAACGGATTATCTCCGCATGTGTGGTTCCCACCGTGAAGCATGGAGGAGGTGTGACGGTGGTTTGCTGGTGACACTGTCTCTGATTTATTTAGAATTCAAGGTACACTTAACCAGTATGGCTACCACAGCATTCTGCAGCGATACGCTATCCCAACTGGTTTGCGATTAGTGGGACTATAATTCATTTTTCAACAGGACAATGACCCAACACACCTCCGGACAGTGTAAGGGCTATTTGACAAATTAGGAGAGTGATGGAGTGCTGCATCAGATGACCTGGCCTCCACATTTACCTGACCTCAACCCAATTGAGATGGTTTGGGATGAGTTGGAACGCAGAGTGAAGGAAAAGCAGCCAACAAGTGCTCAGCATATGTGGGAACTCCTTCAAGACTGTTGGAGAAGCATTCCATGTGAAGCTGGTTGAGAGAATGCCAAGAGTGTGCAAAGCTGTCATCAAGGCAAATGGTGGCTACTTTGAAGAATCTCAAATGTATTTTGATTGTTATTTTATAGTTTTGATGTCTTCTCTATTATTCTACAATGTTGAAAAGAGTCAAAATAAAGACAAACCCTTGAATGAGTAGGTGTGTCCAAACTTTTGACTGGGACTGTATATATAGATAGATATACGTCTCTCTATCTATATTAGATATCTATCTCATACAGACGCACACAAACATCAACATCACACCTGCCCAGACATACCTGTTCTCACCCCTATCTCCAGTGTCTGCACTACTTTCTCCCACATCCTCAAATCGCACCATTTTGTTCCTTTCTGTCACCCACACTCTTTCAATATTTAGATAATGAAGCATATAATTTTTCCATTGACTTAACAATGGAGGATTGGTTGATGTCCAGTTTTTAAGTATAAGCTTTTTCAAGATAATTCACGAGAAAAGTATCATCCAACCCTTCAGGTATCTCTCTGCCCCCTCATATGACATGTCTTGAAATATGCAGACAGATGGATTAGAAGTACATTGTAATACTTCTGACAATACTTTTTAGCTATACTAAAGGCAATATTTGATGTAACTTTCTTTTGTCTTTTAATAGCTATACTAAAGAACCTTTTACGTAACACACACACACAATATGTCTGCATTTACAGAAATCTGTCAGTCTATAGAACACACGGAGGTGTCTGTGGAGCTGGAAAATGGTGTCTCTATACAGTGTCCCAGGATCTACTATTTTTCTTGCGTTAGTAATGGGATCCCTGTGGCCATTCCTTCCACTGCAGTGTCGTTCCCCTGGTGTCACTGTTGTACTCTCCTAATTGCACCCTTTAATAAACGTCACCCTATGTGTGGTGTTTTGTGTGTGGTATTCTATGTGTTTGTAGTGTCTGTTAGCAGTCTGATGTCTTCGATGTGGCAACCCCCTTCACAGCCATCCCACTTTGCTGTGTGCGTGGCGTTTTGTTTGAACAGTGAGTGAGTGAGCGTTAAAGTGTGTGTGTGTGTGCGCATGTGTCTGTTTGCATACATATCAGCGTTTGCCCCGATATCTATGTAACACTGTTTTATTACCAGTTGAGTCTTCAGAACGGTACACTGGTTCCCAACGTTAACATCTACCTGTTTTTTTTCCCTCCTTTCTTTTCCTCTCCATCTCCCCTGGTATTTCTGTTTCTCCCCTCTCTGCTTTGGCTGTAAACTGACAGCTGTGAAATGGTTGCCCTTTATGAGGAACAGATCGAAGGAGAAAGACAAAGCGAAGGACATCTACCGCCGGTCCATGTGTAAGACCTCCGATAGCCTGGCGTCCTACCACCTCCATCCACCTCCTCTGGCCTGCGCCTTCCTGCTTCCCTCACCTAGCTTCTCTTCTCATAGCTTCTAGCTGGTTTCTATTCTTCCTTTCTAGGAATAAACAAAACTCGTACTCTAATTTATCACCAATAGTAGATACATCTATCTTAACAACACATTTTGTTGGGTTAGATTTGTGTACAGTTGAAGTAATGACATACAAGAACTAACAAATGTAGATATTAGTACAAACTAACACTCTTCAATGATTAACAACACTTATGTGAAGTAATGTGAGTGGTAGTAGTGGTGTTCTGTAGTTCTTTTTCTGTAGTTTTATGTTGTGGTATCTGTAGATGCACTCTAGGTTAGTCTTAGTCTAGGTTCTACATTTTTGGGGGGGAGAATTTAATCGGGGTCTAAACTTAATGTTGCGAGTTACAATAATAGAATACACAAGGTGCCATTTCAAAAATATGTCTGTGCATCAGCAGTTTTCCTCTTGTTATGTCAGTTACTGATAGTCAGTCAATTAGCCCATGTCAGCAACAAAAAAATGTGGATTGCTATTTAGCGGCCAGCTATCTAAACTTGTTATCATGGTCGATTTACCAGCCGGGGGGGCCCCAATGGTTTTATTAGTCAGTCTCACTCAGATATTATATTAACAAATTCTAATATTTCTCTCCACTCTATGGCAAAATGTGTAGAATTGCACAAAATTAACTCTAAAACTTAATGTTTCTCTCCGCTGTCAAAATGTCTAGCTCGCAAATTGGCCAACTGCTGCCTCTCATGAGTTCAGATTTTTTTGTGGCCCCCACCCCCATCAAAGTTGCCCATCGCTGGTCTAGGTCTAGATGATGTACAGTTGAAGTCGGAAGTTTACATACACTTAGGTAGGAATCATTAAAACTTGTTTTTCAACCACTCCCCAGATTTCTTGTTAACAAACTATAGTTTTGGCAAGTTGGTTAGGACATTTACTTTGTACACAAGTAATTTTTCCAACAATTGTTTACAGACATATTATTTCACTTATAATTCACTGTATCACAATTTCAGGGGGTCAGGAGTTTACATAAGTTGACTGTGCCTTTTAAACAGCTTGAAAAATTCCAGAAAATAATGTCATGGCTTTAGTAGCTTCTGATAAGCTAATTGACATCATTTGAGTCAATTGGAGGTGTACCTGTGGATGTATTTCAAGGCCTACCTTCAAACTCACTGTCTCTTTGCTTGACATCATGGGAAAATCAAAAGAAATCAGCCAAGACCTCAGAAAAAAAATTGTAGACCACAAGTCTGGTAAATTCTTGGGAGCCTGAAGGTACCACGTTCATCTGTACAAACAATAGTACGCAAGTATAAACACCATGGGACCACTCAGCCGTCATGCCGCTCAGGAGGAAGACGCGTTCTGTCTCCTAGAGATGAACGTACTTTGGTGCGAAAAGTGCAAATCAATCCCAGAACAGCAGCAAAGGACCTTGTGAAGATGCTGGAGGAAACCGGTACAAAAGTATCTATATCCACAGTAAAACGAGTTCTATATCGACATAACCTGAAAGGCCGCTCAGCAAGGAAGAAGCCACTGCTCCAAAACCGCCATGGAAAAAGCCAGAATACGGTTTGCAACTGCACATGGGGACAAAGATCGTACTTTTTGGAGAATGTCCTCTGGTCTGATGAAACAAAAATATAACTGTTTGGCCATAATGACCATCGTTATGTTTGGAGGAGAAAGGGGGTGGCTTGCAAGCCAAAGAACACCATCCCAACCGTGAAGCGCGGGGGTGGCAGCATCATGTTGTGGGGGTGCTTTGCTGCAGGAGGGACTGGTGCACTTCACAAAATAGATGGCATCATGAGGGAGGACAATTATGTGGATATATTGAAGCTACATCTCAAGACATCAGTCAGTAAGTTAAAGCTTGGTCGCAAATGGACAATGACCCCAAGCATACTTCCAAAGTTGTGGCAAGGACTTAAGGACAACAAAGTCAAGGTATTGGAGTGGCCATCACAAAGCCTTGACCTCAATCCTATAGAACATTTTTGGGCAGAACTGAAAAAGCGCGTGCGAGCAAGGATCCTACAAACCTGACTCAGTTACACCAGCTCTGTCAGGAGGAATGGGCCAAAATTCACCCAACTTATTGTGGGAAGCTTGTGGAAGGCTACCCAAAACGTTTGACCCAAGTTAAACAATTTAAAGGCAATGCTACCAAATACTAATTGAGTGTATGTAAACTTCTGACCCACTGGGAATGTGATGAAAGAAATAAAAGCTGAAATAAATCATTCTCTCTACTATTATTCTGACATTTCACATTCTTAAAATAAAGTGGCGATCCTAACTGACCTAAGACAGGGAATTTTTACAAGGATTAAAAGTCAGGAATTGTGAAAAACAGTTTAAATGTATTTGGCTAAGGTATATGTAATCTTCCGACTTCAACTGTATATGTGACAGTGCAGTCGGGAGGTACTGTATGCCATTCTACTGTACCTTACTGTATAGGGTGGTGCCGTCTGTAGGTGTGTGTGTGTGGCCTGCACATTGACTCTGGCCCCATCCATCTATATACTGTATCTCTGCCTGTCTGCCTGTGGTGTGAGCGCAGCCTGTCATCTTCCTCACTCCTCTCTCACTACAGAGCCGGCATGACTTTGCAGAACCTCACTGCTCTTTCTCTTTCTCTCGCCACCTCTCACTCACAGCCACCACGTAGGAATTGAAGTGGAGCCTTAGTGCTTTTTTCTCTTTCTTTCTCTTTTTCTTTCATTTCCTGACTTATCTGTCACTCTCTGCTATTTTTATTGAGTCTTTCAGTTTGGCTGCATTTCAGCTCTTGTGCATGCCTTGCCGACATGGGCTTGCCCACACTGACTGTGGCACATCTCTGAATGCTGCTGCTTTGACTTAGCAGCTACTTCATGCCTAGCCTAGCGCTGCTCCCTGTGCCCTCGGCTAATTTATCTCCATCTCCTCCACAGCCATGAACGACCTGCTGCAGACCATTGCCCTGGCAGGGGGCCAGTGGGCGGGCAGCACAGAGAACCTGGAGGGGCCCGTGGAGGCCAACGGGGGCAGCAGAAGTCGGCACATGAAGGAGCTGGGCTCCATGGCCTACTCCACTAACGCTATCAACTACGCCACCCTCACTTTGCCCTCTGGCAACAGGGCCAAGAGGAGCCTGAAGATCAAAGGTAGGGACTACAGGACCGCTAGTCGATCCTCCTTTGGTGGTGTGGTGAACTATCATCTAGAATGTGTATTTACTACAAGTCTCATTGTGTTTCAGAAGCAAGTCACTGTTTAATCCATCGTAAATGTCATTTTTCTTTCATCTCCATTTTTACTTTTTGATTTGGACACCGGTGAATGCCTACCATCATACTCTAGCTTTCAGAAGATTGTCTGCCACATACTTTGTTTCCTTCGTAAGCCCTATTCTCCGGTAGTTTCTCCATCCCTCCAGCCATAACTCATATCTTTGTCTCCTCCAGACAACGCTTCCTGTGAAGACGTTCCAGCATCCTCAGACGACCCCATTGGGATCAGAGGTCAAGGTAAGTTAACTGTTGACCTTTAGGACAAACTCCCATTACTATTATTTAACCACAGGGCTTTACACCAGTTTATTACTGGGAGACAAAGGAATGAAATATCAAATGGGAAAAAAAATGGCAATGTTTTAAAGCCTTACAGTAAGTGTAAATGTCGTGCCACTGGAAGCTTGGTTTATATCTCTACATTTCAGTTTGCTACCATTAGAGCAGGGTTCTCCAAACCTGGAACGCTACCCTACTGTAAGTTTTTTCTCCAGCCCCAGTTGTAACTAACCTGATGCAGCTGATCAACCAGCTAATTAAAATCAGGTGTGCTAGGTTAGGGTTGGAGAGAAAACATACAGGACGGTCCAGGAACAGGGTTTTAAAGCCCTGCGTTAGAGTAGATCTGCTTAAATGACTAGATTCGGCATGCTATCACAAACAGTAAACTCTGCTTAACAAATGGACATGAGCCGCATTCCTCCCATTAGCTAGTAGATCGGGCTGTCTGCCTACTCGATTCTCCCACACACACACATATCACAATTAGTGTCCATTATCTCCATTTTCTGTGCAGTCTTGGCTAGCTAAAATGTCCTCCCACTGTCATGTACGTTGTATTATACAGTAATGTACCTTCTATTGCATGAACTTTACCACGACTGTTTTATTGCACTTTGTTATGATGTGCTGTAAAGTTGGTGAGTTAATTAATATAATGGCAGATAACCTAGTACAATGCATTATATCCTAAACTGAGCCAAACTAACAGTAGCTCAGTATAAGTGAACTGCACCACTGTAGCCCAGTGCAGTGTTTAACAACTGTGGTAGCAGGTTAACCCAGTTAGCTGTGTGTGTTGAATGTGCCAGGCCTACAGGTCTTTAGCAGTGCTCAGGCTCTGTCGCCCTCTGCTCTCGACCCGTCCGCTATGTGCAGAGTCCCCTGTAGCATCTGTTGTAAGTGACACACCTGTGTACATCTGTCTAAGACCACTAACAGTACCACTTTACTCAAGACTGCCACTGCTATCAATGATTACCACCCACTACCTGCGGACATCGCTTCCCCAGTACTACTACTGTACCAGCCACACCAAACCTGAACCAAACTGAAGACCACTAATAACAGCAACAACATTGTATCAATTTGCATCTCACACATTCACATACAGCCCACCTATCCTTTGGTACATTCCTCTGCCCCAGGTCTCCTCCTCTCCCTACTCCTCTCAATCACCTGAGCCCCTCCCGTGTTGGTCTCTGGGTCATGTCAATCACAAGGCCCCTCTCCTTTCCTCCAATCAGGTTTTACAACAGGTTTTTCCTCATGAATGATTCCTCCCTTCGTGTTTGTGTGGCCCCTCCCTCTCCACTCCCTTTGTGTGATTGGGCATGTTGGCGTTGTGTGGCACCGTGCCACCCCTCCTGCCTGCACCATCTGCTGACCCGTGTGACGTGTCCTCTCAATCTGTGTCCTCTTATCCCTATCCAGACTCGAGAGCCTCCAGCCTCCATAGTATCAAGACCATCAGCAGTAATACCTCCCACTCCGCTCCGCTCGAGGCCAAAGGTACAGTCACATCACTAAGGAGAACGCCCCCTCTCTCCCACGCTCCTGCATATGACACCTCCTTCATTGTACTCTCTGTTGATTTTCTCATACACACACGTTAGAGAAAAAAAACACAACACTTTTGTGATCTATTAACATTGATACTATAACTCTCTTCCTCTCTCTGTGTGAGATATGTTCTGGAAGGGTCCAGGCTAGGTTCTGGCATGTTTATTATTTATTTATTTATTTGCATTCTCACAAATAAGCAGGTTTCTGAGCTTTGCTGGTTTATATCTAGTGCCTGTCATCACCTTAGGGTGATACTCGTATGTTAGTACCTAAGTTAGTCGTACACTATTAGAGCAGAACTCGCCTACAGTAGTGTGTTTCTCTTCAGGCACGTTGAACGGAAACCTCAGCAGGCCCCACAGTGAGAGCAGTGGGGAGTTCAGCCTCAGTCTGGACCAGGAGGAGTGGTCCAGCGGGAGCAGCCCTGTCCAGCAGCCCCTGTCCCGCTCCTCTCATCAGAGCCCCATGCTGCTGCAGAGGTCCCTGGAACCCCAGGCCACACAGGCCAAGAAGAAGAATGGCAGCGCCTCAGGCAGCGCCAGCGAGGTGCTCTCTCTACAGCAGTTCCTAGAGGAGCGCATCGACCCTGCAGAGGTGACAGCCTGGAACACACAGGAACATTAGATTAAGACTTTACTGTACAATTTTTAGATAGGAGTACTGTTTTATTCATAGGCTTCAGATGAGCTATGATAAGAAACAAGTAGAAGTTATTTCACCACTCAAGTCTGCTATAAAAACCCAGGTATTATGGTATGGTAACTTTAATGTCTCTTCTCCATCAATAGTCTGGCAGCCAAGAGAATCTGACCGTTGAGTCTCCCCGCCTTTCTGGAGGCGCTGAGCATGTGCAGAGAGACCGGGCCGAGCGAGGCTCCACCGGCACTAAGGGGCGGGGCATCCTGCGCTCAACCAGTGGGAAGGCAGCGCCAGTGAACTCCGATGGCCGCCCCTCCAGGGGTGGCCAACCAGGTCATCCCAGCTTACGAAAGGCAGAGAGTACGCGTGTGAAGGGCATGGTCCAGCCACGGGTCAGCCTCTCCTCCCAGAGTAAAGCCGTGTCTGTGTCTGAGCGTCTGGACATCTCCTCCTCCATGCTGCCCCGGGCCAGCAGCGTCATATCCACAGCCGAGGGCTCCACACGTCGGACCAGCATCCACGACCTGCTGTCCAAAGACACCCGGCAGCCCGTGTCTGTGGACCCCTCACCCTCCTCAAAGGCCTTGCCTCGTGCCTACACCACGCCCAGTGAGTACCCCCCAACCAACAACCCCACCCAGTCCCAACATCCCACCCACCAGTCCATCCCCCTAGCCCCAGACCCCATGCCCCTGTCCCTGCCGAAGTCAGTCAGTATGCCCTGCACAGGTAGTCAGCACCCCCTCAGTTGTAAGGAAACTGACCTCTCCAGCCTCGAGTCTTTCTTTGGCTCGTCCTTCACAGTGGAGTCAGTGTTTATGGACTCCATCTTCAGTGAGCCAGCCTTCACAGGGTGCAGTAGCAAGAGCCACACCTTCCTTTCCCTCAACACCTCCCTGGTCAGTAACATCAGCGGCCCCCCAGGCAAAACCCACCTCCGGCCCAACCCTGCCCAAACCGCCCAGAACCAACCAAATGGGCTAAAGCCCAGCCCACCTGACCAGAATGGGGAACATGTCATTGACACCAATCATGTGCTTGATGCTGACCCATCTCCACCCCTTAGCCCAGAGGACCAACAATCGTTGTGGTATGAGTATGGCTGTGTCTGAATGTGTGGCGTCCTGGTCAGCTACTGATCTGGGACCTGCTTAAGGACCGGTGATGGTCGGGGAGAAAGAAGGAACTCTGCATGCATTATCAAAGCCCTATCATGCTATGTTTTCCTTTGAGCTTTTATGTTTGTTTTTTCATGGCTGATTTGTAAATCCCTTTTCCTCACTCCTGGTTTGGTATTTCCCTCCGTCTTATGGAAAGTGGGGTTCTCTGGATGTCTTTGCTTCAAAGGTCTGTTCACACTGTATTTGGCTCACATTATAACTTTGCTTTATGGGGGACATCAATAGCTGTTCTAGTTATTTTATTCATTATTTGCTATTTCTTTTCGAATCACAAATACATCTTCAGAAAACATGCTGCAAAGCTACATTAACTATCATTTGGATGTTCAGTGCATCTTTAAAACATCTTCATGTCAGAAGTCCTCCAGAATTAGAATGGAGCTCTGTTTAATAATAAAGCAATGAGGCTTGTAGAACACGTCCCATGATAGGCTGACTGAGGAACACATTAACTGTCATTATGTAATCTAGCCCTTCAGAGGAAAGCAGTTTCACATCTATTAAAATTAGATAAAATATTTGGTTTCCCCTCTATCTTCTTGGGTGTTTGGTATGTGGGAGAACCCTGTCCTCTCTAAAGTACTGTGTCACATGGCATTACCAGTCTACTTCTACTGTGTCAATCTCAATGCATATTCACTGGACTGCATGGCTTTATTCTGTCTTGGTTTGTTCTGATGCTCTCATTTTGATTGTTGTGATCAAAATGGTTTTGTTGTTTTGTGCATATGACACATTTTTCTGTTCCATTTCTTTTTCTGACCAAACCACTCTCAATGTGGGGATTCTGATTGGGTGAATTGGGGCTAAGGGATTGTTTTTGAGGAAACGTAATTCACAAAATGAGCTGAGAGCAATGTTACGTGTTTGAGAGAGAACATTTTAAAGATCGTTGAGTCTTGTGTTTTTGTTGCTCTAAGACAGCATACATAGTGGTGAGAGAAATTTGCAATTGAGACAAATATGATGGCCAGATTATGTTGTGAATGAAGGTTCCTCTACTCTTGGTTGTCATGGTATTGGATCTGGGTAAAGCCTTGAATGCTCATGGCCACAATACAAATTCCAATTGCACAATAACACATTTTAGGTTATGTATATTTGTAGACTGACTACACCTTGTACAAACAGATGTTTTAACATTGAGTTATATTCAAGGACAGAAAGCACTCATGTATGCACAAGCAGTAGGAGTAGTAATGTTAGTTAGATTTTTATTTCTGCTTTATGTATTTGCCATTTTGAAATAGTTTTATTGTATTTATCTTGTGTATCAACTAACTTTCAGCCTTTATTCCGATGTAATATGACATGCCTTTGTTCTGCAGATGTGGAAGTGTTACAAGAGCGCAGAAAGTCAAAAAGCAGTGGGGAGCAACAAAGCTCCTAAACATTACTCATCGGCTACCGTTATGAGCTCAAGTGGTGAGTGCTACTCTGAGTCCAGTGGGGGGTGCTCCATGGTAACTCGGTGGCGTAACAGATGTCCCATCCTGTTCATGCTTGCTTATGCTATGCTGGTGTTGTAAAGGGCACATGAATGGAGCCTGGTCTGCATGGCGTCCCTAATAACAGGAGGTCCTGACCTGCTACACTCCCTCCTTCCCTGTTCCTCAGTGTAACGTGTTCATAGCTGGCTTTTCTTTTACTTTTCTCTGCTGGTATTCAGGAAAAACCACTGGTGGCTCTATAGGAGGTTGTGATCCCTTTGTGAACTTATCTGCAGTGCTGCATGGATTGTGGGTCACGCAGCTGAAACCCCTCCCTGTCAATGCATGTAGACTGCTTTCCAGTGCGTCCATATATATGTTCATCCTCTTCTCTGATGTCATCTGCCGCTAACCTCTTTTTCTGTCCTCTTCTCTCTTCTGTCTGCCTCCAACTCAGAGAGAAAAGTGACCTTCAAGCTGTCTGACTCTGAAGCCATTTAAATGTTGGTCTACTGAGATGGTCTTCAGTGCGAAAAAAGATTGTGTAAAACAAAAATGTATCTTTATATATACTTTTTTTCAAACAAAAAATCAATTCTTCAATAAAGAAAAGTAAACATCCTCTTTTTCTCCTTGAATCAAGGAAATAAAACTCTTAAGACACAGTATGTGGCGACAATAGTTTTTCTATAAGTGACTTTCTGGTAAATTGCACTGCTATGGTGTGACAGACTGCTAACATGCACTCTACACGGACATACTGTTTGTGCCAATGTTCACGCAAAGCCAAATGGGTGAACTTAAACGAGACCCTGAAGACTCCTTGTCCTCTGTGTGACTTTGAATCAGCTGGATTTTTTCTGTCTGCCAATTGATGCTAATTATACTTTTTTTTGTAAATGAGCATGCACATGCAGCAACTTTCTGAGGAACAACTGATGTCTACGTTCAACAATCTGCACAGAAGGGAAAAAAATGCATGTGGGCACAGAACAAGGTCAAACACAATGTGCATGGAGCAATCAACCTGCTTCTCTTCCAATCAGAATGGACGATTGTTTTAAGTTGTGTTCCTCTGAAATGCCAAAATGACTCGTGGGAAGCCATGCCAACTGTGATTGACATACAATCCAATCATGAAGGTTGTGTGAGCTGAATGGCACAGCTTTGTATATGTGTACAGTATGTATGTGGCTACTATCAGATTTCTGTCTGTGATGATGACCCTAGTGTTCATTTCCTTTTCCACTTTTACATAAATCCATTTGATAAAAATTCCAGAAGAATCCTGTGTCATTTCATCTTCACTGCCCACAGTGCTGTCTTCATCACATAAAGGACTGTGACCCTCAAGTAATCTATTCTTCCCCTGATTAATGATTGATTTTGTCTGCGTTTATAGAATCATGAAATCTCACCAGCTAAAGTTGTTGGGATATTGGATCAAAGTAATGTCATGATTTCTATGGACAGACGAATGCAAGGCGCTTAAGATAATCTCTAGCCTAATCTTGTATTGCTTTTATATAAAGAATACAAAGATCCCAGTCAAAGCTTTATGGAACACAAGTAATGAACGGGGGTTGTGCAGATGACGTCCATTTACTGGATCGACAAAGCTTGAGTTATCCATTAGCCTACATAAAACGTATACTTTGGCCACTCAATGGTGTAGTCTGCGCGATGAGGTATACACCAGAATATAACCACTGTTTTGGGGGGGAAGATATGAGTGGATAATCAATGTTCCATGACTACAGTAATTGTGTCAGAAAGGTGTAAATTACTAGATCTTGCTGAGGGAGATATGAGGATGCAACCACCAAAATCACTACTACATTGTCTATCAACCATCCACATATAACCAACAATCAAGACTGCTCTCTTGCCCATAGAAAATAAGGGCTCTCCAGACCTTATTCTGTCTCAAAGGTTAGCTGAAAATTGTAACAATGCCCATTTCTCTTGTGAGAGAACATATGATATTGAAGATTTGATTCTCTGACATGCATTATAATTGTTATATTTTCTACCTTAAACCCAGGGGTGGTTCCAGGCATAAGCGACATAAGCGGTCAATTAACCCGGACGACGCTGGGCCATTTGTGTACCGCCCTATGGGACTCCCGATCACGGCCGGTTGTGATACAACCCGGGTCTGTAATGACAACGGAAAGCTCCTTGAACCTGGGAATATGCAAGGCCTATTGTATAGATAATATAACAAAAATGAATGAAACGTTTAAGAGATCAGATTTTTCTGTTTTGAAATAATTTGCTACAATTACAGTTGTCTACCCACCTTGTTCCTTTTAGCATGTGCACGTAGTACGTATATTGAACGCTGCGCCACTCGAAATGTTTAAATGCTGAGGGCTTTATGTCCCTACCAGGCTATTGTGTTGCACTCGCAAATGCTTCATAATGTATTTCTTTGTAGAATATAGCCTTGAAATAATTCATTTTCGTTCCTTCTTACATGCTGACCACACTGCTTGCGTCGCAAAAGAAATGTACACATACACGTTATTCAATCATTGCGCCAATGAGCGTTTGCGTTGCCAGGCGCTAAAATAGAAGTTACTCATGGCCAGTTGTGATACAGCCTGTACTTAAACCAGGGTCTGTAGTGACACCTCTAGCACAGATGCAGTGCCTTAGAGCCCCTTCACCCATGTGTGGTTTGTGAATACTTTAAGTCACTATACTTCAGAAAGAACAAAGTTCTGTTCAAAAACAACCAATGGGCCGCAGGTAGCCTAGTGGTTAGGAGCGGTGGGCCAGTAACTGATAGGTTGCTAGATCGAATCCCCAAGCCGACAAGGTAAATATCTGCCATTCTGCCCCTGAACAAGGCAGTTAACCCACTGTTTCCCGGTAGGCCATCATTGTAAATGAGAATTTATTTAACTAGGCAAGTCAGTTAAGAACAAAGGTTCAATTTAAAGTAGGTCCACACCAAGCCCATATTTAGAAAATGCTAATGCTTAAACCAATAACTACTTGTAGCCCTGCTAATAATAATTCTCCGGAAATGTGATATTGGTTTACCCATCTCATTCATATCCAGTGTGAAAAAAATAGGAATCAAGCCATCAGTGATTGGTGAAAACATTTTATTTAGTCCAGTCCATCAGTTTACTTGTCCTCAGGCTTGTTGAAGCAGTAAGTGAGGCAGCACTTGCCACAGTAGTGCCTATCGAAGTGGCTGGCCATGAACACACCAGCGCCACACTCTTCAGCTGGACACTCACGACGCAGACGGTGGATCTTGCCATTTTCATCAACCTGAAGATACACCATGGAAGCCATAAGTATAGCAACAAACACGCACACAAACGAGACAGTGGCCGTGTTCAGTAGTGCACAACAGCAAATGTTTTGCAACAGAAAACAAATTCCCTCTTATCACACACCTCATTGACAAGGAATTTGACACCACTGTAAGTCTGAATATTCATTTAAAATTTGCTTTGTTTATGCCTAATAAACATGGCCTATGTATACCAGATTTAAAAAAAATAGTAATACTTAAATTGACTTCTGGAGCCAGTAACAAATGTCTACAAAACAAATGCTGGCTCCATTCACTAGACCAAGGATTTTTAAACAATGGGTCAGGACCCAAAGTGTGCCCTGGGCATGCGAGGTGGGTCGAGTTATGGAAATTCATCTTATAATACTACTTAATTCAGGCCGTTGAAGGAAGATATGGGTCACGAGAGGCCGGTCAATTTCTAATTTGGGTCTAGCTGAAAAAGTTTAAGATCCACTGCACTAGAGACTAGTGGCAGTAGACAGCCAAATTGACATAGCAGACTTTTTTTGTTATCTACTAGACTGGTTATCAGCAATCAAGGAAATGGGTCAGGTTGTGATCCAGCGCATTTACCTTGTAGTACTTGAGCACTGCGAGCTTGACCTTCTTCCTCTTGTGCTTGTTCTTTTTGGGAGTGGTGTAGGACTTCTTCTTCCTTTTCTTGGCACCCCCACGCAGTCTCAGCACCAAATGCAGAGTGGACTCCTGCAAGAAAAAGCAATTCAGTTCAGCCAAAAAGACCAACAAACAGCTATGGCGTCAGTGGTCAATGCTGCATATGACAATCTAAAAAATAAATACTTATTTGGGCTGTCTGATTGTAGTGAGAAATTCAAATATAAACCTAAGGAGTATTCACCATCTGTACCATAATTAACAATACAATGAATGAGTCGGCAGGTAGCCTAGCGGTTAACTTCTTATGGCTGGGGGGCAGTATTGAGTAGCTTGGATGAATAAGGTGCCCAGAGTAAACTGCCTGCTACTCAGGCCCAGAAGCCAAGATCTGCATATTATTAGATTTGGATGGAAAACACTGAAGTTTCTAAAACTGTTTGAATGATGTCTGTGAGTATAACAGTACTCATATCGCAGGCAAAAACCTGAGAAAAAATCCAACCAGGAAGCGGGAAATCTGAGGTTTGTAGGTTTAAGTCTTTGCCTATCCAATATACAGTGTAAAATTTGGTCCGATTGCACTTCCTAAGGCTTCCACTAGATGTCAACAGTCTTTAGAACCTTGTTTCAGGCTTCTACTGTGAAGGGGGAGAGAATAAGAGCTGATTGAGTCAGGTGTCTGGCAGAATGCCATGAGCTCAGTCAGGCGGGCACCCGTGAGAGTTAGCTGCGTTCCTTTTCCTTTCTAAAGACAAAGGAATTGTCCGGTTGGAATATTATTGAAGATTTATGATAAAAACATCCTAAAGATTGATTCTATACTTCGTTTGACATGTTTCTACGAACTGTAATGGAACTGTCGTCTGAACTAAGTGCCTGCGCCGTGTGAATTTGGATTTGTGAACTAAACGCGTGAACAAAAAGGAGGTATTTGGACATAAATTATGGACTTTATCTAACAAAACAAACATTTGTGGAACTGGGATTCCTGGGAGTGCATTCTGATGAAGATCAAAGGTAAGTGAATATTTATAATGCCATTTCTGACTTCTGTTGAATCCACAACATGGCGGGTATCTGTATGGCTTGTTTTGGTCTCCGAGCGCTGTATTCAGATTATTGCATGGTGTGCTTTTTCCGTAAAGCTTTTTTGAAATCTGACACCGCGGTTGCATTAAGGTGAAGTATCTATAATTCCATGCATAACACTTGTATCTTTTATCAATGTTTATTATGAGTATTTCTGTAAATTGATGTGGCTCTCTGCAAAATCACCAGATGTTTTGTAAGCAAAACATTACCGAACATAACGCGCCAATGTAAACTAAGATGTTTGGATAAAAATATGAACTTTACCGAACATAACATACATGTATTGTGTAACAAAGTCCTATGTGTGTCATCTGATAAATCAAAGGTTAGTGATTTTCTCTTTCTGCTTTTTGTGACTCCTCTTTGGCTGGACAAATGGCAGTTTTTCTGTGACTAGGTGCTGACCTAACATAATCTCATGGTATGCTTTCGTCGTAAAGCCTTTTTGAAATAGGACACTGTGGTGGGATTAACAAGTTTATATTTAAAACGGTGTATAACACTTGTATGTTTGAGGAATTTTAATTATGAGATTTCTGTTTTAATTTGGCGCCCTGCACTTTCACTGGCTGTCATATCGATCCCGTTAACGGGATTTCAGCCGTAAGACATTAAGAGCATTGGGCCAGTAACCTTAGCCATCTAGGTGAAAAATGGCAATGTGCCCTTGAGTAAGGCACTTAGCCATAATAGCTCTGGGTAAGAGCATCTGCTAAAAAACAAAAGTCAAATTAAACACTGCTGAGAAACAATGGTGTCCATATTTAATCTACCACAAACAATAAGTCCTGATGGCAATACATGTTACATTAAAACATTCTGAAATGTCATACTTTGACCGAATATTCATCATGCATTACTTTTCGATATGATCTGAAACATTTTAAGATAAAAGCAAGGCTGAGAACCCCTGGTCTACAGGAATGGTGTTGTGGACTTCAGTGATGTATTCCATTTCCTGCAACACATTTACGAAAGTGTAGTATTGTCAAATGTTTACCAAGGTGAAAATGTCAGCTCACCTTTTGAATGTTGTAGTCGGACAGTGTGCGTCCATCCTCCAGCTGCTTACCAGCGAAGATCAACCTCTGCTGATCGGGAGGGATACCTGGAGAGACATGAGGGTGAGTTCAATCTTTCAGGCAGCCACTTCAAGCAATTCCAAGGATTTAAAAAAAAGTGCAATTACCTTCTTTGTCTTGGATTTTGGCCTTGACATTTTCAATGGTGTCTGAAGGCTCAACCTGCATATAACATTAGAGAACCTGTCTTGAAACGGTAGCTAATGTGGCTAGCAAGAAGACTAAACAGTTCCAAGACAACTCATTCCCAAGGTATTGATGAACTAACTACCAGCAAAATGGCAATAACAAATTACTCATAAGTACATCTACATTAAAGCAGACGGGTGTTATTAGATGGGTAAGATAAGTTGCCGAGCTTTACCGGTCATTTACACGTGTATAAGCAGGGCCATGCTACTAAAATGTAGTTAGCTACTGGTAGCCAACTAGCTAGCAGTTCAGAATAAAAGACCAGTAACCAAATCGGCAAGTTCTGGTAGGCTATTAACAACTACTGTCCAATAAATTTGAGGGAACTTGCAAAGGTGTTTATACCTGGTGAATTACTATAACGCACTATAGGCTGATTTTAAAGTGTTACCTAGCCAGCTAGTTTGCTAAAGAATGCATGCGCCGCTATTAGAGGCAGGAAGCACTCCTGCACCAAATCCGAAGTACCCACCTCGAGGGTTATAGTCTTCCCCGTGAGGGTTTTGACGAAAATCTGCATCTTGGCGATCAATCCACCTGCACACAAGAACGACCGTGTTGTAAGTACAACTATATCAGCTAAAACACGATCTACAATGTCTTTATTGTGGTAAATAATTGCTTAAAATAGAGAGCACGATCTTACCACCGGTCTCCTACTAATGGCGGATCATGAGAAGAGGGCTTTCCAAGCGTGCGACGGGGTTTTCTCGGCTCGTCTGCAGGGAGTAGGCGTCAAATAAAATGCCTGTTCAAAAACACCCCTCAGAAAAATGCATAATACATCACACTTTACTTTTCGAGGTGTTTTCCCCAAACCAGAGTAGTTTTTTCTGAAAAGATAAACATCCGTTTTGCTACTTTTTAGAAATACAGATATTGTGGGAGAAGTCCCCCACCTAAAAAAAAAAAGTGACTTTAAAATAAGGTGACCAGATTTCTGAGTTCGGCGGTCAATATATAATTAAAATATCCAATGTTATTATCTATGAAATATAAAAGGGGGACAATTCCGGTTTCATGTATTTAGTCTAACAGGCACACTGTGATAGACAAAGAAAACAACTATATTACAGAAACACTACAGACAAGACAGAACTGTCCAATCTGAACAGCCATTCAGTGGTCCTGGTAGAATAAGAGCAGAAGAGAACATGAGCAAAATTGAAAAAACAGACAATAGTATATGTGAAATAGTTAACATAATAAAGAAATAAGATGCTGATGATTGGTAACTACATAATATACTTATACCAACAGAATCTGTATATTTCTCAGAAGAATGTATTTTCTTCAGGATTGCGCTGTCTTTGGCCAGCTTCTCCATGAACTCTTGGCAGGGGAGGTTGACGTTTGTCTTCACAATAAGCATGGCCTTGATGGTAGGAACAGTGAACCTATTTCTTACTGCTGTCCATAGATCATTCATTTGGGAGAACACTCTCTCGACTGGTGCATTACTTCCAGGTAAGCACATGACAACAGACACTAATCTAGCCAGGTTAGTGTGTGGGATGTCATTCTCTTTGAAGTGGGTAACCACCGTGCTCCATCTCTGACTAAGCGGTGTCTCAGATGTTTTCCATTCTTCAAGCGATCCCTCCTTTAGGAACCCTTGCAGGCCAGTAACCTCGTCACACAATGCATCCTAATTGATGGTCACATTGGGGCATTTTTCCCGCAGTGTGCCTGCTGCCTTCTGGATCTCTTCACGCAGAGGTTGCCTTTTTAAAAGGAGACAATGTAAATATTTTAGATTATCTGTGTGCTTTCCCCATGCTTGCAAGTAGTTCACAGCTATAGTGAAGAATGATTGGGATGTTTTGAGAAAGCTCTCTTTAGACATGGCTTCATTTTCCTCTAGCTCTCTCAGAAGTCCTCTGACCAAAACTGGAATGAAGTTGTCATCACGTCTTGCAGTCCATTTTGCCTCAACGTTTCTCAGAATTGCAGCGGACTCCCCAGCACAGTGGTCCTGGCCTCCAAGCATCTTGATCGTGTCACTGAATACAGTCAAGTTTCCATGGACAAAGACCAGCCAAAGTTTAGTCAGTGGATCTTCGAACATTGTTCACAGGACAACAGAGCATTTGTCTTCAGAAATAAAAAAGGATTTCAATGGCACATACATTTTCAGCACTCTTTCTAGAGCAGGGAGCATGGACATCCAGCAAACATTGCTGTGTCCTAAAATGTTATGGTACTCCTGGCCAACAAACTCACAAAAGCCCTTCAGTCTTTCTACTCTGACGGTGAAAATATGAACATATCCAAATATCTTTGAGCAGGTACTCAACATCATATCCAAAGCTGTTCTGGCCGTGTTATGAATGATGTGGGCAGGACAACCTAAGCCAATCACCTCCCACTGCAGAGCATTTTTAACTTAGGTATGGACATTGACCCTCCCCAGCCTATTCAGTCCTCCAAAGTTGGTATTTGTTGTCGGCAGAGAATGTTTTCCAGGTTACATTTTTGGATGACCACCAGGACCTCAGCTGCAATTTCCTCTGCTGTTTCTCCATTCAATTCAACAAAATCAAGCAGTTTTGTTTCCACAGATGTGCTCCCATCATATATCTGACTACTAATGGCAGCAGCTTTACATGTCCATGATTGGACGCATCAATGGACAGGGACACACATTCAACTTGGTCTAGGTCCTGTGTTACCAAAGTAGTTGCCCATGTTGCTAACACGTTACTCGCTATGGTGTCACATTTTGTCCTAGCACATGTAAACTTTGGCTCATAAAGCTTCTGTGTCAGTTGTGCTGCGCAGCCCAGAGATCTGTAACTATGATAGTGTCGCATAGTGTGGTATGCAAAGACAGCCTCCTGCACAGCTAAACCATATTCTTCTTGGGAAGGCTCTACCTTCTTGAAGAATGTGGTGACAGAGGGCATACCAACACGGGCAAACAGAGAGGCTTTATGCTTTTTCGTCTGCTGTTGTTCTACCACTGCCGTTCTTCTCCGGCTGCCAATTGAAAGAGAGGAATTACAAAGGGTTCAGTGAACAATTCTATTGTCTTGACCTGAGCGTATAAATGGAAATTCTCTCATCATGTTTTTCATAAAAAGTGCATTTCCGTTTCTTGGAAAGAGTCATTGTATCTCCTCTGTCTGTTCTTCTTCACTCTCCTTGTGTCACTCTTCTTACTCTCTTAACTTTTTATTCTCCTACAATCTTTCTCCTCCTCTTTTCTTCACTCGTCTTCCTTTCCTTCTCTTCACCTTTCCACCTCACTCTTCTACACTCTCCTTGCTTCACTCTTTTTACTCCCTAAATTTTTCCTTCTCCTTCCTCTCCAATCTGTATTAATAAATAGCATACTATTAGATAAAATACTTTGGTTAACAGATTCCCATTGCTTGCCTCATATTTTTGTATTTTATCTCAAAAACATTGTTTGTAATAATAAATTGGCAGGCTCTGTAATCATATCTTTACCTTTCCTCCTCTGTCTCCTTCACTCTACTTCCTATCCAGTCTTCCTCCTCTCCTTCCTCTCCACTGCTAATGTTATCCATGAACACTTCTAAATATATTTTCACACCACTTATTATAATGCCAAACCATTAAAATTGTAATAAACAAAAATATTCTCAGAATTAATTGTGCATTCATTTTATATAATCATATTTTCAAAATAGCCCGTCCACTGCATGTTTAACGTTACATGTGAACGTTTTTTAACCTACCATAACAGTAGCTAACTTAGCTAGCTAACTTAGTCTACATAGCTAACGTTAGCTAGCATAACCTATTTAAAACCTTATAGAGCAGATCATCTATCTATATAATAAATTGTGACAGTATAACATCACTAGTATCTCAAACGATTGTAACTTACCTGGCTTGAAAAGACGTTTGTGGTGATGTTGTGGATTCACTTGACACTTGCTATCTTCTGTACGAGTTTTCCACAGCAGTTTTCTCTAAAACTATCGCGAGCAAAGAGTTAGTAGAAGAAGAGTGAATGAAGCTGCTATAGCGAGCAGCCCCCTCTGTTGGCCTAAACAAGCACAACGCAATTGAGACGTCAACCGGTAGGATCTGCTGCCCGGTCTTTCTTACCAAGTAAAATATTTCACTTTGCGGTCTGTTTTTAACGCACAGTTAAAAACGGGGACATTTCCGGGGACAGCTCCAGCCTGGGACATAAAGAAGAGTGACCGTGATGCCAAGCTGGCGCATGGGAAACTAAAGGCCATGGTGGCCCAGCTCACCTCCCTTATGTACTGTCAGAGAAGAGCTGTCCAGCCTCAGGAAAGGCAAGCTAGTCACTTCAGTGTTCCAGGTAGCCTCTGAGAAGAACATTGACGAATACACTGATACGGTGACTAAGTTTATCAGGAAGTGTATAGGAGATGTTGTAGCCACTGTGACTATTAAAACCTACCCAAACCAGAAACCGTGGATAGATGGCGGCATTCGCGCAAAACTGAAAGCGCAAACCATCACATTTAACCATGGCAAAGTGACTAAGAATATGGCCGAATACAAACAGTGTAGTTATTCCCTTCGTAAGGCAATCAAACAGGTAAAACGTCAGTATTGAGACAAAGTAAAGTTGCAATTCAACGGCTCAGACACAAGACGTATGTTTTTTTAAATGTTTTTATTTAACCTTTATTTAACTAGGCAAGTCAGTTAAGAACAAATTCTTATTCTCAATGACGGCCTAGGAACGGTGGGTTAACTGCCTTGTTTAGGGGCAGAACGACTGATTTTTACCTTGTCAGCTCAGGGATTCAATCTTGCAACATTTTGGTTACTAGTCCAATGCTCTAACCACTAAGCTACCTGCCATATGTGGCAGGATATACAGACAATCACAGACTAGAAAGGGAAAACCAGCCACGTCGCGGACACCAACGTCTTGCTTCCGGGACAAGCTAAACACCTTCTTCACCCGCTTTGAGGATAACAGTGCAACCGACGCGGCCCGCTACCAAGGACTGTGGGCCCTCCTTCTCCGTGGCCGACGTGAGTAAGACATTTAAGCGTGTTAACCCTCGCAAGGCTGCCGGCCCAGATGGCATCCCTAGCCGTGTCCTCAGAGCATGCGCAGACCAGCTGCCTGGAGTGTTTACAGACATATTCAATCTCTCCCTATCCCAGTCTGCTGCCCCAATAGATCCACAGACGATGCAGTATTTAAGTAAATGTGTATTGTTCTCTGTATGTTTGTGTGCAGATGACTGTCTGTTTGGCTGTCCCAGTTAGTCAATGCCTGGAGCAGAGCCAAAGGAGTATCAGGGTCAGCATTCAGTGATTTCTCTGGGCTTTGCCTGCCATGCTCTGCTCAACTCTGATCTGGAGGAACTGGCACTGCAGATGGTGGAGAAAATGCATTCAAGTGGGCAAGATAGGTGATTGGCTGAGAGAAATTGATGATCAAAAGGTTGTGGGTGCTGTCTTGTTAGACTTCAGTGTGGCTTTTGACATTATCGATCATTGTCTGTTCCTGGAAAAACTTTTGTCATGGCTTTACACCCCCTGCTATTTTGTGGATAAAGAGTTACCCGTCTAACAGAACACAGAGGGTGTTCTTTAATGGAAGCCTCTCCAACAAAATCCAGGTAGAATCAGGAATTCCCCAGGACAGCTGTCTAGGCCCTTACTTTTTTCAATCTTTACTAACGACATGCCACTGGCTTTGAGTAAAGTCAGTGTGTCTATGTATGCGGATGACTGTTTTTCAAATGTATAACTGCCTTAATTTTGTTGGATCCCAGGAAGAGCTGCTGCCTTGGCCAGTGTGTCTATGTATGCAGATGACTCAACACTATACATGTCAGCTACCTCAGCGACTGAAATGACAGCAACACTTAACAAAGAGCTGCAGTTAGTTTCAGAGTGGGTGGCAAGGAATAAGTTAGTCCTAAATATTTCAAAAACTAAAAGCATTGTATTTGGGACAAATTCACTGAACCCTAAACTTCAACTAAATCTTGTAATGAGTAATGTGGAAATTGAGCAAGTTGAGGAGACTAAATTGCTTGGAGTAACCCTAGATTGTAAACGGTCATGGTCGAAACATAAAACAATAGCTAGGATGGGGAGTCTGTCTATTATAAAGCACTGCTCTGCATTCTTAAAAGCACTATCAACAAGGCAGGTCCTACAGGCCCTAGTTTTATTGCACCTGGACTACTGTTGAGTCTTGTGGCCAGGTCCCACAATGAGGAACTTAGGAAAATTGCAATTGGCTCAGAACAGGGCAGCACTGCTGGCACTTGGATGTACAGAGAGCTAACATTAATAATATGCATGTCAATCTCTCCTGGCTCAAAGTGGAGGAGAGATTGACTTCATCACTACTTTATTTGTGAGAGGTATTGACATCTTGAATGCACCGGACACCCATGCATACCCCACAAGACATGCCACCAGAGGTCTCTTCCCAGTCCCAAAGTCCAGAACAGACTATGGGAGGCACACTACTATATAGAGCCGTGACTACATGGAACTCTATTCCACATCAAGTAACTCATGCCAGCAGTAAAATTAGATTTTTAAAAAACAGATAAAAACACACCTTATGGAACAGCGGGGACTGTGAAGCAACACATAGACACATGCATACAAACAAACGATAACATACGCACTATACACACATGTACACATGGATTTTGTGTTATTGATATGTGGTAATAGAGTAGAGGCCCAAGGGCACACACTTAATATGTTGTGAAATGTGTTATGAATGTATTGTAATGTTTTTAAAATGTATAACTGCCTTAATTTTGCTGGACCCCAGGAAGAGTAACTGCTGCCTTGGCAGCAGTTAATGGGGATCCATAGTATATACAAATACCGGTAGGTATGCTATAAGCACCAATCATCAGGGCAAGCAGACATGGCCGCACACACGCGCAGTAGTTGAGCTGACCTGTGCTGCTGTGATTTTCAGGTACTATGGAGAAGGTTATTCTGGATGATACTGTGTGTTCTGCAGTGAACTGAGGTGAGATAGCAGGTTGCTGTTGCCAGAACAAAGGGACCCTGCTGGCCCAGGAGATCCTCTTCATCCTGCTGTCTCAGTCAGGGGCCATGTACCTTTCCCCTGGCATAGAGAGCTCCAGGATGATGGAGCACGTGTTCATGTAGGGAGACAGCCACCAGAGGGTGCCCATGGGACTGATCTGAACCAATCCAAGAGGCCTCACAGCAAAGCAACTCCATTTATAACTCACGGTGTCATCCTGCTCAGTGCACACAGAGAGTTGCACAGTCATCCACACAGGTCCTCCAGAGTCCAAATCATTAAATCATTTGAATATAATTTCACTTGGATTATGATCATAAGCAGTGGTGATTTTAGCATGTACATTTTCGGGGGGCAAACACTTTTATTTTTCAAATATATGCCAGCAAAGCCACTACACACATTTTTTTTAAAGCCCCTACACAACACAACACATCACTAAACCATACATGAATTGCACTATAACGGTGACAAACGGTGACCACAAACTGTTAGGGCCTACATAAAGCTGTCCCAACAGCAGTCCCAACACCTTACCACTGCTACACCTGGCTATCAGCAGAGCCTTGTCTGGCAGCGAAACAGTTAATTCAGCCCTCATTTATTGCCTTTAAAAAAAATATAGCTGATGTGGCTGACTTGCTTAAACAAATGTGGTTCCCACCAGCACAGAAAGCACTGAGCTAGGCTGAAACACCTGTATTTTGGAGCTGCCTTAATCAAGAAAGTAAAAAGAGACCAAGTTTGTATGCGGCTTTATTCTCTTTTTTTAACTTTTTTTTTTTACATTGTTTGCAAACTGATGTGACACGTATTAATGCCAAAATAACATGCAAAACAGGCAACCCCCCCCAAAAAATGTATATATTTATTTTTATTGTACCAGTCCAAAGTTTGGACACACCTACTCAATCAAAGGTTTTTCTTTATTTTTACTATTTTCTACATTGTAGAATAATAGTGAAGATGTCAAAACTATGAAATAACATGTATGGAATCATGTAGTAACCAAAAAATTGTTCAATCTAAATATTTTATATATGAGATTCTTCAAAGTAGCCACCTTTTGCCTCGATGACAGTTTTGCACACTTTTGGCATTCTCTCAACCAGATTTTTATTTTCTTATTTTATTTAACCTTTAATTTAACGAGGTAAGTCAGTTAAGAACAAATTCTTATTTACAATAACGGCCTACCCCAGCCAAACTTGGACGACGCTGGGCCAATTGTGCGCAGCCCTATGGGACTCCCAATCACGGCCGGATGTGATGCAGCCTGGATGAGCTTCATGAGGTAGTCACCAGGAATGCATTTCAATTACCAGGTGTGCCTTGTTTAAAGTTAATTTGTGGAATTTCTTTCCTTAATGCATTTGATTCAATCAGTTGTGTTGTGACAAAGTAGGGGTGGTATACAGAAGATAGCCCTATTTGGTAAAGTCCATATTATGGCAAGAACAACACAAATAAGCAAAGAGAAATGAGAGTCCATCATTACTTTAATCCGGAAAATTTAAAGAACTTTGAAAGTTTCTTCAAGTGCAGTCGCAAAAACCATCATGCACTATGATGAAACTGGCTCTCATAAGGACCGCCACAGGAAAGGAAGACCCAGATTTACCTCTGTTGCAGAGAATAAGTTAGTCATTAGTTACCAGCCTCAGAAATTTCTGCCCAAATAAATTATTCACAGAGTTCAAGTAACAGACACATCAATATCAACTGTTCAGAGGAGACTGCGTGAATCAGGCCTTCATGGTCCAATTGCTGCAAAGAAACCACTACTAAAGGACACCAATAATAAGAAGAGACTTGCTTGGGCCAAGAAACACAAGCAATGGACATTACAGCAGTGGAAATCTGTCCTTTGGTCTGATGAGTCCAAATATGAAATGTGCAGAGTAGGTGAACGAATGATCCCCGCATGGAGGTGGTGTGATGTTGGGGGGGGGGTGCTTTGCTGGTGACACTGTCGTGATTTATTTAGAATTCAAGGCACACTTAACCAGCATGGCTACCGCAGCATTCTGCAGCGATACACCACCCCATCTGGTTTGCGCTTAGTGGGACCATTATTTGTTTTTGAACAGGACAATGACCCAACACACCTCCGGGCTGTGTAAGGGCTATTTGACCAAGGAGAGTGATGGAGTGCTGCATCAGATGACCTGGCCTCCACAATCACCGGACCTCAACCCAATTGAGATGGTTTGGGATGAGTTGGACCGCAGAGTGAAGGAAAAGCAGCCAACAAGTGCTCAGCATATGTGGGAACTCCTTCAAGACTGTTGGAAAACATTCCAGGTGAAGCTGGTTGAGATAATGCCAAGAGTGTTTAAAGCTGTCATCAAGGCAAAGGGTGGCTACTTTGAAGAATCTAAAATATATTTTGATTTGTTTAATACATATTTGGTATTAAATATACAAATGATTCCATGTGTGTTATTTCATAGTTTAAGCCTTCACTATTATTCTACAATGTAGAAAACAGTAAAAATAAAGAAAAACTCTTGAATGAGTAGGTGTGTCCAAAACTTTTGACTGGTATTGTATATACAGTGTCAGAAAGTATTCAGACCCCTTGACTTTTTCCAAATTTTGTTAGGTTACCAGCCTTATTCTAAAATGTATTAAATTGTTTTTTCCCCCTCATCAATCCACACACAATACTGTCACGCGGAATGGCGCTGTTGAGCTAACTAAAAAGCAGCATTCCCCAAGTGAGGATGGCTTTCACTTCAGCAGTAATAAATTCATGAACTTCTTTGAGGAAAAGATCATGATCATTAGAAAGCAAATTACGGACTCCTCTTTAAATCTGCGTATTCCTCCAAAGCTCAGCTGTCCTGAGTCTGTACAACTCTGCCAGGACCTAGGATCAAGAGAGACACTCAAGTGTTTTAGTACTATATCTCTTGACACAATGATGAAAATAATCATGGCCTCTAAACCTTCAAGCTGCATACTGGACCCTATTCCAACTAAACTACTGAAAGAGCTGCTTCCTGTGCTTGGCCCTCCTATGTTGAACATAATAAACGGCTCTCTATCCACCGGATGTGTACCAAACTCACTAAAAGTGGCAGTAATAAAGCCTCTCTTGAAAAAGCCAAACCTTGACCCAGAAAATATAAAAAACTATCAGCCTATATCGAATCTTCCATTCCTCTCAAAATGTTTTGAAAAAGCTGTTGCGCAGCAAATCACTGCCTTCCTGAAGACAAACAATGTATACGAAATGCTTCAGTCTGGTTTTAGACCCCATCATAGCACTGAGACGGTAAATGACCTTTTAATGGCGTCAGACCGAGGCTCTGCATCTGTCCTCGTGCTCCTAGACCTTAGTGCTGCCTTTGATACCATCGATCACCACATTCTTTTGGAGAGATTGGAAACCCAAATTGGTCTACACGGACAAGTTCTGGCCTGGTTTAGTCCTTATCTGTCGGAAAGATATCAGTTCGTCTCTGTGAATGGTTTGTCCTCTGACAAATCAACTGTACATTTCGGTGTTCCTCAAGGTTCCGTTTTAGGACCACTATTGTTTTCACTATATATTTTACCTCTCGGGGATGTCATTCGAAAACATAATGTTAACTTTCACTGCTATGCGGATGACACAGCTGTACATTTCAATGAAACATGGTGAAGCCCCAAAATTGCCCTCGCTAGAAGCCTGTGTTTCAGACATAAGGAAGTGGATGGCTGAAAACTTTCTACTTTTAAACTCGGACAAAACAGAGATGCTTGTTCTAGGTCCCAAGAAACAAAGAGATCTTCTGTTGAATTTGACAATTAATCTTGATGGTTGTAAAGTCGTCTCAAATAAAACTGTGAAGGACCTCGGCGTTACTCTGGACCCTGATCTCTCTTTTGACGAACATATCAAGACTGTTTCAAGGACAGCTTTTTTCCATCTACGTAACATTGCAAAAATCTGAAACTTTCTGTCCAAAAATGATGCAGAAAAATTAATCCATGCTTTTGTTACTTCTAGGTTAGACTACTGCAATGCTCTACTTTCCGGCTACCCGGATAAAGCACTAAATAAACTTCAGTTAGTGCTAAATACGGCTGCTAGAATCCTGACTAGAACCAAAATATTTAATCATATTACTCCAGTGCTAGTCTCCCTACACTGGCTTCCTGTTAAGGCAAGGGCTGATTTCAAGGTTTTACTGCTAACCTACAAAGCATTACATGGGCTTGCTCCTACCTATCTTTCCGATTTGGTCCTGCCGTACATACCTACACGTACGCTACGGTCACAAGACGCAGGCCTCCTAATTGTCCGTAGAATTTCTAAGCAAACAGCTGGAGGCAGAGCTTTCTCCTATAGAGCTCCATTTTTATGGAATGGTCTGCCTACCCATGTGAGAGACGCAGACTCGGTCTCAACTTTTAAGTCTTTACTGAAGACTCATCTCTTCAGTGGGTCATATGATTGAGTGTAGTCTGGCCCAGGAGTGTGAAGGTGAACGGAAAGGCTCTGGAGCAACGAACCGCCCTTGCTGTCTCTGCCTGGCCGGTTCCCCTCTCTCCACTGGGATTCTCTGCCTCTAACCCTATTACAGGGGCTGAGTCACTTGCTTACTGGTGCTCTTTCATGCCGTCCCTAGGAGGGGTGCGTCACTTGAGTGGGTTGAGTCACTGACGTGATCTTCCTGTCTGGGTTGGCGCCCCCCCTTGGGTTGTGCCGTGGCGGAGATCTTTGTGGGCTATACTCGGCCTTGTGTAACAGTATAACTTTAGTCCGTCCCCTCGCCCCGACCCGGGCGCGAACCAGGGACCCTCTGCACACATCAACAACAGTCACCCACGAAGCATCGTCACCCATCGCTCCACAAAAGCCGTGGCCCTTGCAGAGCAAGGGGAACCACTACTTCAAGGTCTCAAAGCGAGTGACGTAACCGATTGAAACGCTATTAGCGCGGACCACCGCTACCTAGCTAGCCATTTCACATCGGTTACATTCACCCCCCTTTCGACCTCCTCCTTTTCTGCAGCAACCAGTGATCCGGGTCAACAGCATCAATGTAACAGTATAACTTTAGTACGTCCCCTCGCCCCGACCCGGGCGCGAACCAGGGACCCTCTACACACATCAACAACAGTCACCCACGAAGCATCGTTACCCATCGCTCCACAAAAGCCGCGGCTCTTGCAGAGCAAGGGGAACCACTACTTCAAGTCTCAGAGCTAGTGACGTAACCAATTGAAACGTTATTAGCGCAGACCACCGCTAACTAGCTAGCCATTTCACATCCGTTACACTTGTCTCAGGATGGTAAGTTGGTGGTTGAAGGTATCCCTCTAGTGGTGTGGGGGCTGTGCTTTGGCAAAGTAGGTGGGGTTATATCCTTCCTGTTTGGCCCTGTCCGGGGGTATCATCGGATGGGGCCACAGTGTCTCCTGACACCTCCTGTCTCAGCCTCCAGTATTTATGCTGCAGTAGTTTATGTGTCGGGGGGCTAGGGTCAGTTTGTTATATCTGGAGTACTTCTCCTGTCTTATCCGGTGTCCTGTGGGAATTTAAGTATGCTCTCTCTAATTCTCTCTTTCTCTCTTTCTTTCTTTCTCTCTCGCTCTCGGAGGACCTGAGCCCTAGGACCATGCCTCAGGACTACCTGGCATGATGACTCCTTGCTGTCCCCAGTCCATCTGGCCGTGCTGCTGCTCCAGTTTCAACTGTTCTGCCTGCGGCTATGGAACCCTGACATGTTCACCGGACGTGCTACCTGTCCCAGACCTGCTGTTTTCAACTCTCTAGAGACCGCAGGAGCGGTAGAGATACTCTTAATGATCGGCTATGAAAAGCCAACTGACATTTACTCCTGAGGTGCTGACTTGCTGCACCCTCGACAACTACTGTGATTATTATTATTTGACCATGCTGGTCATTTATGAACATTTGAACATCTTGGCCATGTTCTGTTATAATCTCCACCCGGCACAGCCAGAAGAGGACTGGCCACCCCTCATAGCCTGGTTCCTCTCTAGGTTTCTTCCTAGGTTTTGGCCTTTCTAGGGAGTTTTTCCTAGCCACTGTGCTTCTACACCTGCATTGCTTGCTGTTTGGGGGTTTAGGCTGGGTCTCTGTACAGCACTTTGAGATATCAGCTGATGTACGAAGGGCTATATAAATAAATTTGATTTGAGTTGAGACGAAGCAGGTACGGGGAGTAAAACATTTAATTATAACGGACAGAGACGAGACAGGAACAGCGTCAGAAACAAATTCAAAAGACAAAAACAATACAATGCAGCAGCGGGGAACAGAGCAAGGGAACAGACAAATATAGGGGAGGAAAAGAACATGTGATAAGTGAGTCCAGGTGAGTCCAATAACGCTGATGCGAGTGACGAGGGAGGTCAGGTGTGAGTGATGGATGGCAGGAGCGTGTGATGCAGGGTAATCTGGCACCCTCAAGCGCCAGGGGAAGGGAAGAGCGGGAGCAGACGTGACAAATACCTCATAATGACTAAGCAAAAACATGTTTTTAGTATACATTTACATAAGTATTCAGACCCTTTACTCAGTACTTTGTTAAAGCACCTTTGGCAGCGATTACAGCCTGGAGTCTTCTTGGATATGACGATATACTGTAAGCTTGGCACACCTGTATTTGGGAAATTTCTCCCATTCTTCTCTGCAGATTCTCTCAAGCTCTGTCAGGTTGGATGGGGAGCTCTGCTGCACAGCTATTTTCAGGTCTCTCCAGAGATGTTCGATCGGGTTCAAGTCCGGGTTCTGGCTGTGCCACTCAAGGACATTCAGAGACTTGTCCCAAAGCCTGTTGGAGGGTGAACCACTGCCCCAGTCTGAGATCCTGAACTTTCTGGAGCAGGTTTTCATCAAGGATCTCTCTGTACTTTGCTCCGTTCATCTTTGCCTCGATACTGACTAGTCTCCCAGTCCCTGCCGCTGAAAGAAATCCCCACAGCCTGATGTTGCCACCACTATGCTTCATCCGTATGGATGGTGCCAGGTTTCCTCCAGACGTGACATTTGGCATTCAGGCCAAAGAGTTTAATCTTGGTTTCATCAGACCAGAGAATCTTGTTTCTCTTGGTCTGAGAGTCATTAGTTTCCTTTTGGCAAACTCTAAGCAGGCTGTCATGTGCCTTTTCCAAAGAGTGGCTTCCGTCTTGCCACTCTACCATAAAGGCTTGATTGGTGGAGTGCCGCTGAGATGTTTGTCCTTCTGGAAGGTTCTCCCATCTCCACAGAGGAACTCTGGAGTTCCGTCAGAGTGACCATCGGGTTCTTGGTCACCTCCCATACCAAGGCCCTTCTCCCCTGATTGCTCAATTTGGCCAGGCGGCCAGCTCTGGAAAGAATATTTTTGGTTCCAAACCTCATCCATTTAAGAATGATGGCGGCCACTGTGTTCTTGGGGACCCTCAATGCTGCAGATCTGTGCCTCGACACAAACCTGTCTCGGAGCTCTACAGACAATTCCTTCGACCTCATGGCTTGGTTTTTGCTCTGACATGCACTGTAACTGTTGGGCCTTATATAGACAGGTGTGTGCCTTTCCAAATCATACCCAATCAATTGAATTTACCACAAGTGGACTCCAATCGAGTTGTAGAAACATATCAAGGATGATCAATGGAAACAGGATGCACCTGAGCTCCATTTCAAGTGTCATAGCAAAGGGTCTGAATACTTATGTAAATAAGGTATGTTTTTTTGTTTTGATAAATTTCAAAAAAAAATCTAAAACGTGTTTTCGCTTTGTCATTATGGGGTATTGTGTGTAGATTGCTGAGGAATGTTTTGATGTAATCCATTTTAGATTATTAAGATTGTAACATAACAAAATGTGGGAAAAGTCAAAGGGTCTGAATAATTTCTGGAAGGCACTGTATTGGTCGACCGATTATGATTTTTCAACGCCGATACCGATTAAATACTGAATGAACACTTTTATTTTAACTTAATATAATACATAAATAAATTATATTTTGTCTCAAATAAATAATGAAACATGCTCAATTTGGTTTAAATAATGCAAAAACACAGTGTTGGAGAAGAAAGTAAAAGTGCAATATGCCAGGTAAAAAAAGCTAACGTTTAAGTTCCTTGCTCAGAACATATGAAAACTGGTGGTTCAATATTCCCAGTTAAGAAGTTTTAGGATGTAGTTATTATAGGAATTATGACGCGTCGACTATTTCTCTCTATACCAATTTGCATTTCATATACCTTTGACTATTGGATGTTCTAATAGGCACTTTAGTATTGCCAGCCTAATCTCAGGAGTTGATAGGCTTTAAGTCATAAACAACGCTGTGCTTCAAGCATTGCTAAGAGCTGCTGGCAAACGCAGTAAAGTTTGAATGAATGCTTATGAGCCTGCTGCTGCCTACCACCGCTCAGTCAGACTGCTCTATCAAATATCAAATCATAGACTTAATTATAATATAATAAACACAGAAATACGAGCCTTTGGTCATTAATATGGTCAAATCCGGAAACTATAATTTAGAAAACCAAACGTTTATTCTTTCAGTGAAATACGGAACCGTTCCGTATTCTACTGAACGGGTGGCAACCCTAAGTCTAAATATTGCTGTTACATTGCACAACCTTCAATGTTACGTCATAATGATGTACAATTCCTGCAAATTAGTTCGCAACGAGCCAGGCGGCCCAAACGGTTGCATATACCCTGACTCTGCGTGCAACGAACGCAAGAGAAGTGACACAATTTCCCTAGTTAATATTGCCTGCTAACATCAATTTCTTTTAACTAAATATGCAGGTTTAAAAATATATACTTCTGTGTATTGATTTCAATAAAGGCATTGATGTTTATGGTTAGATACATTCGTGTAACAATTGTGCTTTTGTTTAATCATCACCCGTTTGGTGAAGTAGGCTGTGATTCGATGATAAATTAACAGGCACCGCATTGGTTATATGCAACGCAGGACAAGCTAGTTAACCTAGTAATATCATCAACCATGTGTAGTTAACTAGCGATTATGTGAAGATTGATTGTTTTTTATAAGATAAGTTTAATGCTAGCTAGCAACTTACCTTGGCTCCTTGCTTCACTAGCTTAACAGGTGGTCAGCCTGCCACGCAGTTTCCTCATGGAATGCAATGTAATCGGCCATAATCGGCATCCAAATTCAGATTACCGATTGTTATGAAAACTTGAAATCGGCCCTAATTTATCAACCATGCCGATTTAATCGGTCAACCTCTACTGTATGTATATATATATTTTTAAAGCAAAGCTTCTGCCCACCTGCCTGAATGACGGGTCGCCATTGATTACAAGTGCCAAGTTCCATCTTTATTAGAAAGCAGTGCAACGTTAATAAATTGACATTACATGAACAGAGTCACGTCACCTAATAGTTGGTTTATCAGTTTTAGTTATTCATCAATATTATTTACTCTTAACTGGACTCAAACAATACGATGAAACAACTTCATAATTGAAAATCATCACTACGTACTACACATTTAGATTTGGATCAATGAGATCTACCACATCCCAAATCATTAATGGTGAAAAGCTCTGCAGAATATTGCACTTTCTTTTAATACATTTCCTGCTTCCTGAACACCACTGACCAACCCTTGGTGGTATTAGTGAAGAGGGCAAAACCTATTCCCCCTCAGGAGACTTGATTTGGCATGGGTCCTCAGATCCTCAAAAGGTTCTACAGAGAAATTATGTAAAGAATGGTAGTAAAAAGCTTTGGGGCACCTTAAATGAAATTTTGGGGAAAAAAGACAACTCGGCTCCTTCATTCATTGAATCAGATGGCTCATTCATCACAAAGCCCACTAATATTGCAAACTAATTAATGACTTTTTCATTGGCAAGAAAAGCAAACTTAGGGATGACATGCCAGCAACAAACGCTGACACTACACATCCAAGTATATCGGACCAAATTATGAAAAGACAAGAATTGTACTTTTGAATTCCGTGAAGTCAGTGTGGAAGAGGTGAGAAAACTGTTGTTGTCTATCAACAATGACAAGCCACCAGGGTCTGACAATCTGGATGGAAAATTACTGAGGATAATAGCAGACGATATTGCCACTCCTATTTGCCATAACTTAAATTTAAGCCTACTGGAGAGCGTGAGCCCTCAGGCCTGGATGGAAGCTAAAGTCATTCCGTTACCCAAGAATAGTAAAGCCCCCTTTACTGGCACAAATAGCCAACCAATCAGCCTGTTACCAACCGTTACTAAACTTCTGGAAAAATTGTGTTTGACCAGATACAATGCTATTTCACAGTAAACAAATTGATAACAGAATATCAGCATGCTTATAGGGAACTAGCACAGCACTTACACAAATGACTGATGATTGCCTGAGAGAAATTGATGATAAAATTATTGTGGGGGCTGTCTTGTTAGACTTCAGTGCAGCTTTTGACATTATCGATCATAGTCTGCTGCTGGAAAAACTTGTGTTATGGCTTTACACCCCCTGCTATAATGTGGATAAAGAGTTACTTGTCTAACAGAACACAGAGGGTGTTCTTTAATGGAAGCCTCTCAAATATAATCCAGTTAGAATCAGGAATTCCCCAGGGTAGCTGTTTAGGCCCCTTGCTTTTTTCCATTTTTACTAACGACATGCCACTGACTTTGAGTAAAGCCAGAGTGTCTATGTATGCGGATGACTCAATACTATACACGTCAGCTACTACAGCGACTGAAATGACTGCAACACTCAACAAAGAGATGCAGTTCGTTTCAGAGTGGGTGGCAAGGAATAAGTTAGCCCTAAATATTTCTAAAACTAAAAGCATTGTATTTGGAACAAAACACTCACTAAACCCTAAACCTCAACTAAATCTTGTAATATATAATGTGGAAATTGAGCAAGTTGAGATGGCTAAACTGCTTGGAGTAACCCAAGATTGTAAACTCTCATGGTCAAAACATATTGATGCAGTAATAGCTAAGATGGGGAGAAGTCTGTCTATAATAAAGCGATGCTCTGCCTTAACAACACTATCAACAAGGCAGGTCCTACAGGCCCTAGTTTAGTCTCACCTTGACTAATGTTCAGTCTTGTGGTCAGGTGCCACAAAAAAGGACTTAGGAAAATTGCAATTGGCACAGAACAGGGCAGCACGGCTGGCCCTTCGATGTACACAGCGCTAATATTAATAATATGCATGTCAATCTCTTCTGGCTGAAAGTGGAGGAGAGATTGACTTCATCACTACTTTTATTTTTGAGAGGTATTGACATGTTGAATGCACCGAGCTGTCTGTTTAAACTACTGGCACACAGCTCGGACACCCACGCACACCCCACAAGACATGCCACCAAAGGTCTCTTCACAATCACCAAGTCCAGAACAGACTATGGGAGGCACACAGTACAACATAGAGCCATGACTACATGGAACTCTATTCCACAACAAGTAACTGACGCAAGCAGTAAAATATATATATATTTTTTAAACATTAAAAAAACACCTTATGGAACAGCGGGGACTGTGAAGAAACACAAACATTGGCACAGACACGTGCATACACAAGCACACACACACGATGACATACGCACTATACATATACATGGATTTAGTACTGTAGATACTGTATGTGGTAGTGGTGGAGTTGGGGCCTGAGGGCGCACAGTGTGCTGCTGCTTTGGCAGCAATGGGGATCCATAATAAATACAAATACAAATAGACTGTTCTCTCTGCTACCGCATTGCAAGCAGTACCGGAGTGCCAAGTCTAGGTCCAAGAGGCTTCTAAACAGCTTCTACCCCCAAGACATAAGACTCCTGAACATCTAATCAAATGGCTACCCAGACTATTTGCATTGCCCCTCCACCCCCCACCCCTCTTTTACGCTGCTGCTTCTCTCTGTTATTATCTATGCATAGTCACTTCAATAACTCTACCTACATGTACATATTACCTCAATTACCTCGACTAACCGGTGACCCCACACATTGACTCTGTACCAGTACCCCCTGTATATAGCCTTGCTATTGTTATTTTACTGCTGCTCTTTAATTATTTGCTACTTTTATTTCTTATTCCTATTTTTTGTAGGTATTTTTAATGTAAATTGTTGTTTAAGGGCTTGTAAGTAAGCATTTCACTGTAATTCTTACTGACAAGCTGTACTAGTCATTATCCCCACAGAGATGAGAAATGATGGCCACTTCCTGAGTGGCGCACAATTATGTCAACAGAAATACGAAGAGGACACAATGGCAGATAGCAGGCATCTCAGTGGCTTCCCCCTCACACAGTGGACCTATTGTCCTAGTGCAGGGCCAGTCTCAGTCACCCAGCCATATTAGAGTGAGTGAACCTTCCACACAGCACAAACAACGCCCACCATCAATAAACACAGTGTCCAGTTTTCTTTGCCGCCGCCTTAGAGTCATGAAGCCACACTGAGCTGTGTGTCTATGATCCACACAGTCAATCAATTCTGCTCATGTCTTTTGGCACATTGCTGTGTATATCTGTTTGATCCGTTAATGTGTTAGTGAACGGACGTGTGTAGTTGATGGGCTTGTATGTCATACCAATTTAAACCCAGAGCGGATCAACTATGATATGGAAAACAGGGCTCTTATACTTTTATTCGTATTTGCAACAAATATCACCCATGCAACATTTCGTGTTGTGATTATCAATTGATGCTGGTTGCTCTCCAGGCACCAGATCAGTTTAGCCCCCACAATCTGTGCTGTTAGGTCTTTGAACATCAATACTTGTAGTGTTAGAACAATGACGCTAGCACACTGTGTTGTCAGACTGCAGATTGTGGGGGCAGCTGGTATCCAAGGGAGACATTTTGCTGGCGAGATGGAGAGACGAGAAAAGAGTGGGTTGACAATATGTGAGGCAAAGATGGAGAGAGTAAGATTAAGATGCTGATATAGCATTTATATTACAGAGAGTAAGGAGCAAAGAGACAGTGTGCAATGAAAAAGAGAAACAAAGAGCGAGCGAAGGAGACTGTGAAAGGCAGAAATGGTAGCGGGGGAGTGAGAGATGATGCTGAATCAGCGCAGCATGGCTCCACCCCTCCTGCGGTTATTGATCTCCTGCAGTAAGAGGAGCTGGAGCTGGCCTGGCCGGCTGATGGCCCCGACGCAGCTCCCCAGAGACTCTACCTCCCTACCACTTACTCCACAGCTCACAGAGCAGCCCAGTGTCCTGCCCTGAGGACTACCTCAGCCCTGGGTCTCTGTGTCAAAGGGTGCTGTATAACCTTGTGTCTTTGTGTTCATAAAGGGTAAAGGGTGAAAAGGGTGTTGAGTTCTGCCTTCTCTCACATCTTTCGTTTCCTATGCTAAAACTATTATCAACAAGAAAAAGCATTTCAATCCATCTTCCCAAAGCGATGCAATCAATAGTTGTGTTTTGCAAACTGCCTATTAGTCAGGATCCCATTTATAAAAGGATGCATGTAGTGTCCTTGGATAGCACTTTTAGAATGTTAAAATATTGATGGTAGTTTTACTAGTACAGAAAAAAACACCAGTGTAGTATCATGGCCCTTTAAAGAGGAGGTATTTCCCTACTCCAGCCTGCCTGTCAGAACCTGTTTAACAGCTCAGGGTTTTCCCTCTGTATTCCAGCTCCAGTGTGTTTCTCGTCTCCAAGAGTGTGGCACAGATATCGGCCCTCTCCTCAGTCCGGCAGCGTTATGTAAACTGACAGCCGTGTCTAGCACACACAGCCTCTGGGCTAGATAGAGCTAAGTGCAGCAGACCAACAGAGAAAGAGAGTGAGGGGGGCGTTGGCCCTAACGTCTCACATGCTTTCGTCCAGACAATGTCCACAGAGGTTTGACTCACTTCCAGGCTTTTGTTTGATAGAGCGTTTGACTCACTTCCAGGCTTTTGTTTGATAGCATTAAAGCAGGGTCAAACGCTCTATCACATGTGGGATGTGGCTACGGTTTTGGAAGGAATGTGGTCCGTAATAAATACCTTGGTCAAGCCTTCTATTTCTGAGCTGTGACAGCAGATCTATGCAGAATTGTACTGGGGTGGGAAGGGGAATCTCTGGATTGCACAGCACATCTCATACACTTTCTATTGATGTCTCCTGGTTTGATAGTATATTTATTCACTGTGGTTGTGTCCTGTCCATTTTGTTGAGATTTCCATGGATTAAAGCAGTGCCACATTAGATTTGCAATGGGAATGGAAAATAGTTAATTGATTTCCAGCATGGCAGATGGGTAGAGGGAGTGCTTTGTTGTGCAGCTGTCATTATTATATTGGCAGCAAATACAGTTGAAGTCGGAAGTTACATACACCTTAGCCAAATACATTTAAACTCAGTTTTTCACAATTCCTGACATTTAATCAGAGTAAAAATTCCCTGTTTTAGGTCAGATAGGATCACCACTTTATTTTAAGAATGTGAAATGTCAGAATAATAGTAGAGAGAATTATTTATTTCAGCTTTTATTTCTTTCATCACATTCCCAGTGGGTCAGATGTTTACATACACTCAATTAGTATTTGGTAGCATTGCCATTAAATTGTTTAACTTGGGTCAAATGTTTTGGGTAGCCTTCCACAAGCTTCCCACAATAAGTTGGGTGAATTTTGGCCTGTTCCTCCTGACAGAGCTGGTGTAACTGAGTCAAGTTTGTAGGACTCCTTGCTCGCCCACGCTTTTTCAGTTCTGCCCACAAATTTTCTATAGGATTGAGGTCAGGGCTTTGTGCAGGCCACTCCAATACCTTGACTTTGTTGTCCTTAAGCCATTTTGCCACAACTTTGGAAGTAAGCTTGGGGTCATTATCCATTTGGAAGACCCATTTGCGATCAAGCTTTAACTTCCTGACTGATGTCTTGAGATGTTGCTTCAATGTATCCACATAATTTTCCTGCTTCATGATGCCATCTCTTTTGTGAAGTGCACCAGTCCCTCCTGCAGCAAAGCACCCCCACAACATGATGCTGCCACCCCCGTGCTTCACGGTTGGGATGGTGTTCTTCGGCTTGCAAGCCTCCCCCTTTTTCCTCCAAACATAACAATGGTCATTATGGCCAAACAGTTATATTTTTGTTTCATCAGACCAGAGGACATTTCTCCTAAAAGTACGATCTCTGTCCCCATGTGTAGTTGCAAACCGTAGTCTGGCTTTTTATGGCGGTTTTGGAGCAGTGGCTTCTTCCTTGCTGAGTGGCCTTTCAGGTTATGTCGATATAAGACTCGTTTTACTGTGGATATAGATATTTTTGTACCAGTTTCCTCCAGCATCTTCACAAGGTATTTTGCTGTTCTGGGAATGATTTGCACTTCTCGCACCAAAGTACATTCATCTCTAGGAGACAGAACGCATCTTCTTCCTGAGCGGTATGACGGCTGCGTGGTTCCATGGTGTTTATACTTGCGCACTATTGTTTGTACAGATGAACGTGGTACCTTCAGGCATTTGGAAATTGCTCTCAAGGATGAACCAGACAATTTTCTTTCTGAGGTCTTGGCTGATTTCTTTTGATTTTCCCATGATGTCAAGCAAAGAGGCCCTGAGTTTGAAGGTAGGCCTTGAAATACATCCACAGGTACACCTCCAATTGACTCAAATTATGTCAATTAGCTTATCAGAAGCTTCTAAAGCCATGACATAATTTTCTGGAATTTTCCAAGCTGTTTAAAGGCACAGTCAACTTAGTGTATGTAAACTTCTGACCCACTGGTATTGTGATACAGTGAATTATAAGTGAAATAATCTGTCTGTAAACAATTGTTGGAAAAATTACTTGTGTCATGCACAAAGTAGATGTCCTAACTGACTTTCCAAAACTATAGTTTGTTAACAAGAAATTTGTGCAGTGGTTGAAAAACGAGTTTTACTTACACTTAGGTTGGAGTATGTAAACTTCCGTGTAAACTTCTTTCAACTGTATCTCCTCTCCAGGGTTAGCTTATGTGACACACAGTAAACAGACTGGGGTCGGAGAGTGGTCGTTCACATAAAATAAAAACACTGTTTGGTATAGGATTGGGAGGGAATATCTAATTTTGCCATATCACTGATGAGACTCTCTTGGATTGTTAAAATGTTGTCCACTGCCAGCTCTGGAACTTTCTGTTCTCTGATCTTCCTCTTAACGTCAACACCTTCTCCCAGTCTGTTTAACAGCTGAAACATATATTTTCTCCATCATCAGAGTGAGGCTGGGTTTCTGTGTTTAGAGAGAACAGAGAGCTATCTGCCTTGTAATTACATTCTGGGTTTAATCTCAGGGGAATGACAGCCAACTATTCTGTGCTAGAGATTTAAAATGGCCCCAAGGCTTCAAATACAATATTAAATTAATCCTCACTTTTTGTGTGGAGAGGGCTTTGTCAGGTATAGCACACCAAAAATGTGAGGAATTGGCATATATGAGTCATAACAATCTTCAATTAAGGGGGGAGGGGGGGGGGGGGGGGGGGGGGGGGGGGGGACTCCCAATTAAACACGCAGTAACCTTTGTTTTATGTCCCAGAAGAGGCCGTTTCTTTTTTGGGGGAACATGTTACATAAGTGTTTCCTCTTTTAATTAACGTTGCTGGAAGCTCCAGTGGTCTATTCCAGTCAAAACAAGAACAGGATGCTTTTAGGACAGTATATCGATGCAGATTTTCCTGTATACAGCCATTTGGGGTTCCACCCTGGGAGGGGACTGCTGGTTTTCATTGGGGCTGATTAGTCATGCTATACTATAAACATATTTAGGGTGTTGTATGCGAGTTCCGTTTGCCTTGGTTGGTCAGTATAATGATGCTCGTCAACACAATCTTTACGTTTTTAAGAATGTATTACCCAGCAAGCACATATGGTTCCTTGGAAGTTGTGGGAACGTATGTTTTTAGTTTTACATTGGTTGTAGAAACAAAGCTTCCTGACAGGTAAAACATATATTTTTTTTAATGTTTTGAGAACAGCTGTTCTGCAAACATTTATTTTTAGGTTGCAGGGACCTTCTGAGAACGTTTTACTCTGGTTCCTTGATAGTTTTCCTGGGAGCTTTTATTAAAGCTCTGAAACGGAAATGATGGGTTATTTGGAGGTTTTGAATAACTTCCTTAACTTTAACTGAATGTTTCAATAACACACTGCTAGCTTAATTTGGGGAAACTTTATTGAACTCCAAGCACAGATAGGACACATGGAAATTAATTTCCTTTGCAATTACTCATGCAAACACATTTATTTATTATGACACGACATCAGTGAGATTCAAACCCTTAATCTTCTGTTCTCTATCCATGGAATAAGTCCACTACGCCACCAGGATGAAGCTAGAATACAAAGCTGTTAATTTTACTCTATTCACACACACCCCATTTCTAAGGAAACAAGCACTCCTTAAGACCAAGTGTGGTTAAATGTTCTGAGAATGTTCCAAAGCCAAGCAACTATTCTGCACCATTCCCAGAAAGTTGTGGGAAGGTTATATGCAAAATAACCATAGGACAACCACGCTCTCACTAAACTCTAAGAAACATATGATTCTCAAAAAGTTGTGCTTTCTGGGTATTCTCTATAGGGATTTAAGATGATCAATTAATAATGTAGAAAATAGGTTATACTGGTCATTTTGATGTATAATCACTGGTCTGCCTTTTGGTGCCACAGATGGTTGGAAGACTATTTATTGCATCCTATCGCAGGTTTCACTTGGCCAGCAGCCTGCTCAATGCAGCAGCCAGAGTTCATGGAATTAGGGGTATTCCGCATTTTGCTTGGAGAGACACAAAGTGTAGGCCAAGAAACATCTGAATTATTGATGAGGCAATTCAAGGCATTCACCACTGACCTTCAGTCCCTTGTTCACACAGACACACACAATCGTCAGTCACTTCCTCTGTCATGAACATAGCGTTCTGTCATATTTGCTGTCTGATGCGATCAGCCTTTATTTCACACTTCTAGAGGATTAATACCACCGCCCCTCTTCTGTCTTTCTCTCACTCTCTCTCACAAACCTACACGATGAGGCTGGTTTGCTGAGAACAGAAATGGAAAACTGTCTAACATGAACTGCAACAGAAAACAGGGTCAAATTCATCACTATCAAAGAAAATATTATTGAGTGAAACGTTATTCAAGCAAAGCTCTCCTCTTATTGTGTTAGCTTTGAATCATATAATCATACCACATATTGACAAACGCAAAATAAAATCCCTTTGACATTTCAAAAAGACAACTAACACAGATTATTCAAATGTATCAGATGCCATTGCAGCAGCTATAATAGGAGAACATTCCTGGCATTTCTGATGCAATACCAGTGTACTGTAACTGTGTCAGAGTTATTGTGAGAGTAGAACAGTTGGAGTTACTCCTGGTTCTGAACCAAGGAGCCTTACAATGTGGCGAATCCTGTTCCGCCTCCTGTAGCGAAGCCATGTGATAAGAAATTGAGCTATTCTAAATCAGGCCTGTTATGTGAGCCACTTCAGCCGACTCATCAATAAAACAACATGGTGGTGTTACTATAGCGCTCCAGCTGGAGCAGAGACCGACAACAACACCGTCTGTGCCATGATCCTGTACCAGACCAAAACAACAGTGAAAGTGCTGCACACTGCCATTCATTCATCTACTCAAACACTACTTTCATGAGTATACATTATGTATTATATTGAGCTGGTGTCTAATCCCTTACAAAAAAGATTGCATAGTTATACTGCACTCTGACTGCAATCATTTTTGTAAATCTCCTCTCTTTCCAGTCTAACACATCGGATTGTGTTACTAATATACTTGTATTTATTCACCTTGAGCTGTTTAAATGCCATATTATTTACTTTCTCTGTTTTATTTCTGTAATCTTCATGGTCAGGCTCCAAGATGGCTATGAGGGAGGTATGACTAAGCTGTCTGAGTCTGCTGATGACCTCACCTCTAAAGCCGCTCCAGGCCATAGTTTATAACAATGAGGTAAAATACTGTAACAAAGACATTCACAAGAGATGGAGTCCCACCAGATAAAGGTATTTTGAAACCACAAACACATGTCCAACAAGCTAAGTGGTTACCAGGCAACACCACTAAGCAGAGCAACTGCCATCACCCCTGGCAAATCCAATGAGAATAACAACCAACCTTTCAGTGCCAGGTACTAACAACAACTGTGACATTGTGTTACCTTTTCTATTTACATTACTTGAATACACCTATGGATTAAACAAACGTTTTAGTTGTAAATTCTCTCATTTTGAATGAAAGTTTGCCACCTTAGTCCTGCATATTCCCAGAGTTTGTTGGATGGAATGAGTTGCCACATGCCTGTCCCATTTAATAACAAGACTCAAGTCTAGCCATGCCAATGATGCTGGCACCCTTCTCTCTCACACATGTTCTATTGAGGATCCATCCTCATGCTGCTATGCCAGGGCAATGCCCCTCTTCACCCTCCATGCCTGTATGCTTGCCCTGCCATGACTCTACACATTACTACTCTGGCAAATGGCCATATCACAGGGCAGGGTCATATTCAAGAGTAAATGATTTACGTTTGCTCTGCCTTGATGCATAATTACATATTCCACATGCAGTGCCTCCAGAAAGTATTCACACCCCTTGACTGTTTCCACAATTTGTTTTTACAGATAGAATTTTAAATTGATTAAATTCATTTTTTGTGTCACTGGCCAACACACAATACCCCATAAGGTCAAAGGGGAATTATGTTTGTAGATTTGTTTTATAAATGAATAAAACATGTGTTCAATATTCAAACCCTTTGTTATGGCAAGTTCAGGAGTAAAAATGTGCTTAACATGTCACATAATAAGTTGCATGCTCTCATTCTGTGTGCAATAATATTGTTTAACACATTTCAAACACAAAGACCCGGGAGCTTTTCCAATGCCTCGCAAAGAAGGGCACCTATTAGTAAATGGGTAAAAATAAAACAAGCAGACATTGAATATCCCTTTGAGCATGGTGAAGTTATTAATTAGACTTTGGATGGTGTATTAATACACCCAGTCACTACAAAGATACAGACGTCCTTCCTAACTCAGTTGCCGGAGAGGAAGGAAACCACTCAGGGATTTCGCAATGAGGCCAATGGTGACTAAAACAGTTACAGAGTTTAATGGCTGCGATAGGAGAAAACTGAGGATGGATAAACAATATTTTAGTTACTCCGCAATACTACTAACCTAAATGAAAAGAGTGAAAAGGAGGAAGCCTGTACAGAATAATAATATTCTAAAATATATATCATGTTTGCAATAAAGCACTCAAGAACAATTGCTCAAAATGTAGCAAAGAAATTAAATCTATATCCTGAATACAAAGCGTTATGTTTGGGGCAAATCCAACACATCACCGAGTACCACTCTTCATATTTTCAAGCATGGTGGTGGATGCATCATGTTCTGTGGGTTCTTGTCATCTGCAAGGACAAGGGAGTTTTTTATGATAAAAAGAAATGAGATAGAGCTAAGCACAGGCAAAATCCTAGAGGAAAAGCTGGTTCAGTCTGTTTTCCAATGACACTGGGAGACAAATTTACCTTTTCAGCAGGACAATAACCTAAAACGCAAGGCCAAATATATACTGGAGTTGCTTACCATGATGACATTGAATTTTCCTGAGTGGGTTAGCTACAGTTTTTACTTAAATCGGCGAAGGCTTGAATTTTTTTGGCAAGATGTGATAATGGCTGTCTAGCAACGATCAACAACCAAGTTGACGGAGCTCAAAGAATTGTAAAAAGAATAATGTGCAAATATTGTACAATCCACATGTGCAAAGCTCTTTGAGACTTACCCAGAAAGACTCACAGCTGCCAAAGGTGATTGTAACATGTATTGACTCAGGGATGTGAATACTTATGTAAATTAGATATTTCTGTATTTCATTTTCAAAAATGTCTAAACATGTTTTCACTTTGTCATTATGGGGTATTGTGTGTAGATTGAGGAAACACATAAATGTAATACATTTTAGAATAAGGCTGTAACGTAACAAAATGTGGAAAAAGGAAAGGGGTCTGAATACTTTCCGAATACACTGTATTTAATCCATTTTGAATTCAGGCTGTAACAGAACAAAATGTGGAATAAGTTGAAGAGTATGAATACTTTCTGAAGGAACTGTACATGCCTGAGCCCTGGCATGGACCTCCACCTATTCACTCTCACCGCCATACAGGATTTGCCACCTATTCACTCTCGCCGCCAGACTGGAAAGAGAGGATTTATTCAGCCATTGTGTGCCAAATTACCAATGTGACAGGCCATTACCACATTATTATTGCAGTTTGCTTCACAAGATCGTGGTTTATGTCTGTATTTTAGCACCTCTTGTTGTTTGATGCATTGTCTAATGAAGAAACTACTTCATCACACTTTATGACTGTGCACAATCTTGCTGGGAAAGTTTGTCGTTTTTGGGATCTGTCACACAATTAAAGAAAGGTCAGAAACTTTTTGAAGCCCAGGACTGTTGTAAATTAATAGGAAGTAGTGGGCAGGGTCGTTTAAAATATTGTAGCATGGGCTATGTTACATGGAAGGTTGTTTTTTTTTTTTGTTTTTTACAAGTGGGAGTTGCTTGAAATTGTTAAAAGGTTTTAAAATAAATTATAATAAATGCAAAGTTGGACAATGGATGAAGACACTCCAAACTTCTAGAATTGTTATACTACATCAGATGTTGACTGAATTATAGCATATAAAACATTTTACTGGCACAGATAAATAATGGAATTCAGGGTTTTTGGTGGGAATTCAGGTATTCAATGTCAAATTTCACTTTTTTTATTAGAATGCACTCATATATACATTTTCTTATATCAGCGATTTGTTTATATTTTTTGTTTAAAAAAGATAATTATATGTGCCTAATTTGCATAAATACACCATGTGTAATACACATGGTGTACTTATGTGATGTGTATTTATGCAAATTAGGCACATACTTGTGTATTTGCAAATATGACTAAATTATATGGCCAAAATATCATATCACAGTATTTTTTTTAAATTAATTGACGGTACGACGGTATTTTATGTTTTTGAATAATATGAATGTGCTTTATGAGTAGTGTCATGACTGTCCTGTGAGGATCCAGATGGGTCGGATCAGCTTTGGAATGAATTACTTCAGACAGACCCCCTCTCACCCGCAGAGGGGGGAGAAGGCAGCTGGTGGGGTTGACAGCTCACACCCTGTTGTAAATCAAGGATTAGAACTTTCAGCTATCTCCCTCTCCAAATTCACGCAGGAATGTGCCTTTTTTTCACAGACATTTTTCCGCTGAAACTCTAACACGTTCTAAAGCGAATACTGGAACAATATTTATAGCATAGAATGTGGGGAATGGTCAGAGGCGATCTAAAGAACAATGTCATGTCGGTTGTTATTTTGTGATGTCATTATAAATGTTATAAAGGAAATAATGTAACTTAAAGTATATACACTACAGGTACGAAGTCTCCATCCTCTACGTTGTGTATGAAATTTGACAAATGATGAAAGTGTTTTTGTTAAGAGAGGGATGTGATCTTAGAAACTATAAGAGGAAATTGTTTCTAGAACTTTGTACAAGTGAGTAGTCACCACCCCTTGAGTGAGATCAGAGAGCGTGTCAGCCTCACGAACGGCCCCTTTTTGAATGAACTGTATCAAACGGTGGGTTAAGAATTAACATATCGGACCAGAAAGGCGTGTAGCTGCAGCTCATGTCCAAAGCGGTTTGAATTCTGAAATCTCAACACGAGGTAGCGACGATAACGTCACCTCCTGGACAATCACTGGTACGGCTGATTAGTTGTCCTAAGTAAAGTATCTAGAAGAGCAAATTTAAGTGGGACCATTCTACTACTCTCCTCAAATCACCGTCTCATTACCCAATGGGAACCATCGACACGGCTGGCTAGCTTATCTTCAAATAAACACCTTCCAGAGCGAGTGGAAGCAGAGTGAGTTCTGTAGTTCTGTTCAGGACTACATGACAGGTCGCTGGATGCCGGGTGACGGCAGAGGAGAGCAACAGTAGAAGAGACGGGTGGGGACCCCTTTTGACAATAAGAGCCTTACAAGCATGCCGCGGAAAGGCCCAACACCCTTTCTAAGAAGGTTCCGACAGAGATACACGGCGAACAAGGGCATTTACACGTAAATACATTAATGATTTCTTACTCCAAACGGGCGGCAGTTCGTGTGCAAAGTATATGATTACTGTGAGAGTAGTTTCTAAATGTACCAAAGTATTATGTCTCTGTCCCCCTCTCTCTCGCCCTCTCCATCTCTTCTGTAACAAGCCACCATATTGTGTCCTGTGACCTGTTTTAATGTATTAAGTGTGTATGTTTATCCTGTGTTACCATTTAGTTAGAGTTAATTATTTACCAACTAACTAAGACCTTTAAAGTTTAATTCGGGAGATGGTAACTCTTTAAACAACCGCTCGTGGTGCCCCAATTCCTAATGAGTTAAATTAATAATGTAATAATTAACCGGGTAACAATTAAACATAGTTAGTTGATTAGATAAATAACAATCATCAGATTATTGCAAGTAAAGTCATGACATATTGGAGCCCCGTGCGAGGAATCTAAGACAAAATTAGGCCTTACTGTTGGATTCAGTCTGCATTTATTTTGTAACAAATTACGCTATACACCAATAGAGCTGAAGGCAGGATTATTGTTGAGAGTGTGTGTGTGTTTCATTTTGACCCAGATAGCAGGGAAAGATTGCCTCCGGTGTTGTATACCTGACAAAGGGTGAGTAGACTCGCCAATTATTACGTTTCCAGAGCTAGGACATAAGGGCTAACCGATTTAAGGAAGTTTGGCCGAAGCGAAGTCTTATCTCTCTCTTTCCCGTTTCAAAAGCGTGAGTAGTCACGGCGAGTATTTCTTTATGTTATCGCGTGTTCCGGTAACATTGCTAGCAAGAAACGCCGATTGGGTTGAACATGAGACGTCGTTAGTAAACCATGTTCCAGAATTGAAGGAAACCTTTTTGTGCTTGGAAGTGATTATTCTTGTACAAGAACGTCTAGCTTTGCATTAGATGCTAAGCTAACAAAAGAGAGAAAAGCCTTTGTTTACAGCGAAATCCCATGCTTGGGCGACGGAAGTCCTGCCTTTGGGGGAATCCCATGTGATTTCAGCTTTCAGGGCGAAATCCCGCATCTTGGGCAACGGAAGTCCCGCCTTTGCTGGAATCCCGTCTGATTTCAGCTTTCAGGGGTAAGTGACCCCTTGTGGTGAAGAATCTGCAGTACTTTTGGGGGGCGGGGAAATCTCAATGTGAGGGCCAACGTCTTCTCACATTTGTAACAACTGGTTAAACACTTTAATAATATCCATCCAACCAATCTCAAATGATTGGATATCGTTGTCTAATTCGAAGTTAAATTGGCCAAAAAAGCTTTTTACCAGGTTGATCACTCAGATAAGGACTAAATTAATTTGTTCCAACCAATGAAACATTTTAAACTTGTCAATCTTAATATAGCGACGCTTTCAGGTTAATTAAAGTTTAATTCCCAGATTGTCACACCCTGATCTGTTTCACCTGTCTTGTGCTTGTCTTCACCCCCCACCAGGTGTCTCCCATTTGTTCCCATTATTCCCTGTGTATTTATACCGGTGTTCTCTGTCTGTCTGTGGCCAGTTCGTCCTGTCTTGTCAACAAGCGTGTTTTTTTGTGTTCCTGCTTTTCCTAGTCTCCGTTTTTCTAGTCCTCCTGGTTCTGACCCTTTGCCTGTCAGGACACTGTACCCGCCTGCCTGACCATTCAGCCTGCGCTGACCTCGAGCCTGCCTGCCGCCCTATACCTTCTGAACTCTGGCCTGGTTTATGAACTTCTGCCTGTCCTCAACCTGCCTCTTGACCGCCCCTTGTTTTTCAATAAATATCAGAGACTCAAATCATCTGCCTCCCTTGTCTGCATCTGGGTCTCCCCTTGTGTCGTTATAGTACGAACTGGCCATGACTGACCCAGTAGACTCGGACCAGCTCCGTCACGCTGTCTCACTGCAGGGAGCCACCATTAAAAAACATAAGGAGCTACTTCAGAACATAATGGAAGGGCTCCATTCACTGGCGGAATGCCATGACCAGGGTTTCAAGACGTTATTGGAGCAATTCCGTGGACTCTCACAGGCAGCATGCTCCAACGGAGACCTCCCAGACACTCAGTAATCCCCCTACTAGTGGTGGGTTTGTACAGCCTACCCCGGCTTCCCGAGAACCCCGCTTACCTCCTCTGGAGTGTTATGCTGGGGATCCTGGAACCTGCCGGGCGTTTCTATACCAGCCCTCCCTCAGCCATCTTTGTTCCCTTTCGGATCTGTAAAAGTTAGCGTATCTGATTACGCTAATGTCTGGAAGGGCGCTCTCCTGGGCTATGGCAGTTTGGGAGCAACAATTCTCCATTTGCCTTCATCTGGAAGATTTCATGGGGGAGGTGAGGAAGGTGTTCGATTCTCCGGTGTCCGGGAGAGAGGCAGCCCAAAAACGACGTCCTCCTATGGGTTTAGGTAAAGCATCGGATTTCTCTGCCGTTCCCGCAGAGTATCAGGACCTTCTGGAGGTTTTCAGCAAGGCTCGTGCTACCTCCCTTCCTCCGCACCGTCCCTACGACTGCGCTATTGACGACCTCCAAGGCACCATCCCGCCTAGAGGCCGGCTATATTCCTTCTTTGTGGAAAACAAGGACATGTATTGACTACCGGGGCCTCAATGACATCACTGTTAAGAATCGTTGACCCCTACCACTCCTCTCCTCGGCTTTCAAACCTCTCCAGGGGGCAACAATCTTTTCCAAGTTGGACCTTTGGAATGCCTACCACCTTGTTCGGCTACGCGAAGGAGACGAGTGGAAGACGGCCTTCAACACTGCCAGTGGACACTATGAGTACCTGGTCATGCCGTTTGGACTCACCAACGCTCCCGCTGTTTTCCAGGCCCTGGTCAACGATGTGCTCCATGACATGTTGAATCGTTTTGTGTTTGTCTACCTCGATGACATCCTTGTTTTCTCCTGTTCTGCCCAAGAACACATCCTTCATGTCCGACAAGTCCTTCAGTGCCTCCTGGAGAACCAGTTGTTTGTGAAAGCAGAGAAGTACGAGTTTCACCGCTCTACTATCTCCTTTCTGGAATACGTAATCGCTGAGGGGAATGTTCAGATTGATCCTGAAAAGATGAGAGCGGTGGTGGATTGGCCCCAAACCACATCCAGGGTGCAGCTGTAACGTTTTCTGGGGTTTGCTCATTTCTACAGCCGTTTCATTCGGGGCAACAGCTCAGTGGCGGCTCCTTTCTCTGCACAAAATTTGGAATATCTCCGCACAGCCAAGCGCCTTAATTCTAGGCAGGCCCGTTGGGCTCTGTTATTCACCAGATTCAACTTCACCATCTCCTACCGCCCAGGGTCCAAGAATGTGAAGCCGGACGCCTCACAAGTCCTCACCTGGCAGCTTCATTATATAGTACCCGCAAAACACCAGTCTCAACGTCAACTGTGAAGAGGCGACTCTGGAATTCTGGCCTTCTAGGCAGAGTTGCCAAGAAAAAGCCATATCTCAGACTGGTCAATAAAAATAAAAGATTAAGATGGGCAAAAGAACACAGACTAAATTAATGATGAGAGAACCCAGGTGATGAATCTGAACAAAATTATCTCTAAGCAAATGGAGGAAATCTCATAACTGAATCTCTTGCTTTGCACTCAAGACCTTATACTTATCTGTCACCTGCAAACCGTGACCGATAAGTATAAGTACTTAAGCGCCCAAGTGGACTCCGCAATGCAGCAGAATACCACCCTTAGGTACCATCTGGAGGAACTCCAGAACAGTCACGAGCTACAGCGTAACTACGCAACCAAGCACGCAATCAGAGCTCGGTACACAAAGGAGTGAAGACAGAAGGTTTCAGACTTTACCTCTCTCAGGTGTCCCTCAGTCTTTTCCTCAAAATTTCATTCGGCCCAAAATCTCATTGGCCCAAAAATGGATGAAGTCAACCCTCTCCGCACACTTGGCACGGAACACCTTGACAAAATCATCAAAAACTTTGGCACCTTTGACCCCGTTCCAGGGAAGTCAAACGACACCGAGACGTTCTTAGCAGACAGAGGACGCCTATGATAGCTACCAGAACGCTACGGGTACTGACAGGCTTTACCTGTTGAAGTGAACGTCGAATAGACACCTGACAAGATTAATCCGTCTACAACAGCAACACGTGCAAAACGACTACACGAAACTTGCCACGGCTTTCTAAATAGAATTCAGTGGTTCTTCGACTTGCAAACACAACAGCTCGCTGGCTAACACTGTCAAACAAGCTTGGAATGAACAGCCACAAGAATACTATCATTGTCTTCGTTCAGCTTACTTTGGCTGAAACAGGAATAGAAGAGCTACTAACCATTCAAACAAATGTTTCAGTCGAACATGTATCCTCACTTCATTAACTACTTGGGCCCTTCAGCCCACGTTGGTTTGCCAATCTCAGAACTCAGAGAGTTTGCGAGCACAGCTTTTGAGGAATCAAAAGTGAGCCGTGCTAAGAGCCCTGACATCTCGGTTTTCAATAGTGAACAGGAACACTAACTCCAGTTAGAGGGTGCGTTATCAGGGATAGGAGCATTGAGAGAATGACGCACAAAAACGGTATCTACGAAACCACGATACCAATAACCACTGCGGTCAAAATAACTACAAAGAACGTGACCAACCACACAGGTATCGCTACAATTAACTTGATTGCTACGTTCCTGCACCCAACCCACACAAAGTGTCAGGGCACAAGGGTAACAAAAGCTTCAATTACGATCAAATTGTTGACGGCTGTTCTTTAAAAGTTCAGCTAAGAGAAGTACAAAAGCTAAAAAAAAAAAATTGAGAAAGAGGAAAAAGATAAGTCACCATGACTAGTCGTGGAATTGCCGGAGAACAGGTCCGCCGAAATGAACTCCATTAGTGAGGAATAAACAATCCAATTACTCCCGCTCTCACTCAAAATTCTATCCAGGGCCCACTTGATCAAGAAACAAGACCCCAGGCTTTGACTATAGACTCAGATACAAATGTTGCGACTGACAAGGTAAATAACATCGCAATAGCCAATTCCACTCAAACTCCGATAAGTCAATCTGTTCCCACCATGAACAGAAATAACAAATCACTTTGTTACAAACAATCACTGTTCTCTGTAGGGAATATGACCACAAAACGCACCTCTGAAAGTCGCTACCTGGAAACAGTGCTGGAGGACTGCTTAACCCGTGATGGCCTAATTGATTCAGGCTCAACAATATCGCTCATCTCTCAAACGTTTTTCAATCATCTCAAAAGGGCTGTGAACCCTGCGAAACATTGGTTAAAAACAGAACGATGCGACACTACACTGAGGTTTCACTCAGATTACCTCGCCTCTCACTATGTGACTCATGCTGAAACTACACTTCCAAGACATATCGCTTGTTCACCCTATGTATGTGACCAGCCTCGAAACTGAACACCTGCTACTCAGAGCAGACTTGATGGATTGTTTGATCCCACTAATGGATTAGAAAAAAGTATGGTCACAAGTAACCGTGCCGTCTCCACTGACCACACTGCCACCCTAGTGTGTGACCCTAGGGTGGCAACACATACATTCTAAGTGATTTCAATGGGTCTTTCTCCATTCTGATTGTGATTTGACTTGCAATTTAGAGCAACACACTTGGGTAAGCTGTTGGAATCATTGAAATAGAATGATTATTCAAATTCTACAGTTAGAATATAATAGTGGGCACTCAGAATACAGTGTTGTTTGACATGGCAACGAATGAAAATGCCAGGGAGGAGTTATTGTGTTTCCTGGGGGACCCTATAATCTTTGGCTACATTGAATGTTTCTCTTAGCTACATGTAGCTAACATTCTTACTTTGAGTATCCAACATTATTCTTTATAAGATACTGTTGCACAAACATGCTGATTTAGGTCTACACCATCACTGGCATTACCAGGCTGAATAGATAATTATGTTTGCTTTGAATCAGTACATTTATTAGCTAGCTAGTGATTAGTATTAGCGGCTAACACGATTTAAACCCAACTTGCTAAGGAAAGACAAACTAGCTGTTTGCAGATGTAAGAAACACAAACTAATTGTGTAACTATATAACTCTAGTGGATTTATATTACGAAGCACAGTGAAAACAGCATCATTGTCATCAACATTATTGCATGTTCTGCATTGGCCATGCAGACTGAACGCAAGTGTCTCGTGGTCAACTTGAGTGACAGGGGCGGTGCTAGGTCTATGTGGAAAGCGGCTTGGAGAGAGAGAAAGCGAGAGCGGGCAGATGACTCAACTAGCAAACTAAACAATAAAAAAGGACGTTACACATGTCGTATCACGTTTAACAAACCAAACATTCAAATACCATTATAGAAGGTAAATTAAAAACCCTAACCGGTCCGTGCGTCCACACCGGTATATTATAAAATATGGTATACCAACCAGCCCTAGCTGCAACCACCAAAAACATACTCTGGGCGCGTTTGAGAGGTAAGCCGAAAGTAGCCAACTGTAGATGGCAGTCGAGTAAAGTCCAGGGAGGTACATACACTACCTTCAGAAAGTATTCATACCCCTTATTTTTTTCACCCATCTACACACATAAACCCATAATGACAAAGTGAAAACATGTTTTAAGAAATGTTTGCAAATGTATTGAAAATGAACATTTACATAAGTATTCACACCCCTGAGTCAATACTTTGTAGAAGCACCTTGGCAGTGATTATAGTTGTGAGTCTTTCTAGGTCTCTCAGAGTTTTCTACACCTGGATTGTGCAACATTTGCCAATTATTTTCAAAATTCTTCAAGCTCTGTCAAATTGGATGTTGATCATTGCTAGACAGCCATTTTCCCCTTGACTTTTTCCACATTTTGTTACGTTATAGCCTTATTCTAAAATGAAGTGACTTTTTTTCCTCCTAAAGCTACAATACCCCATAATGGGTGGTAGTAGTGGTATCTGCTTTTAAGTACCTTGGCATCATACTTGATTCCAACCTCTCTTTTAAAAAGCATGTGAAAGGTAATTCAGTTAATCAAATTCAACCTAGCTAATTTCCGATTTATACGAAATTGTTTGACTAAAGAGGTAGCAAAACTGTACTTCAAATCTATGATACTCCCCCACTTAACATACTGCTTCACTAGTTGGGCCCAAGCTTGCTGTACAACATTAAACCTATTCAGTCTGTCTACAAACAGGCTCTCAAAGTGCTTGATAGGAAGCCCAATAGCCATCATCACTGTTACATCCTCAGAAAGCATGAGCTCCTGAGTTGGGAAAATCTTGTGCAATACACCGACGCATGTCTTGTATTCAAGATCCTAAATGGCCTGGCTCCCCCTCCACTCAGTATTTTGTTAAACAGAAAACCCAAACATATGGCAGCAGATCCACAAGGTCTGCCATGAGAGGATGACTGTATAGTTCCCTTAAGGAAAAGGACCTTTAGTAAATCCGCTTTCTCTGTGAGAGCTTCCCATGTGTGGAATGCACTGCGATCAGACACACATAATTGCACCACATATCACACTTTCACAAAATGCATGAAGACATGGCTAAAGGTCAATCAGATTTGTGAACATAATCCCTAGCTGTGTATTGCCGCTTTCCATGTTGTCTGTAGCTTGTGAGGTGTGGAAACACTTTGTCGCTTTTATGAATTTTGCTTTTATGAATTTTGTCTTGCTGCTTTTTGTTCTATGTTGCTCTGTCTGTATGCTACGTCTTGCTTGTCCTATGTTGCTCTGTCTGTATGCTATGTCTTGCTTGTCCTATGTTGCTCTGCGTGTGCTCACTGCTCAATGATTGCCTATATTGTAATTGTTTTTAATAACCTGCCCAGGGACTGCGGTCGAAAATTAGCCGGCTGGCTAAAACTGACACTTTTACTGAAACGTTGATTAATGTGCACATTAATGTAAAATAAACTCAACTAATGTCAAAGCGAAAACAGGTTTTTAGAAATGTTTGCTAATTTATTAAAAATAAAAAACAGATATACTTTATTTACATGAGACACGAAATTGAGCTCAGGTGCATCCTGTTTCCATTGATCATCCTTTTATGTTTCTAAACTCAGCCAAAAAAAAGAAACGTCCTCTCACTGTCAGCAAACTTAACATATGCAAATATTTGTCACGGCCGTCGAATGAAGAGGACCAAAGCGCAGCATGGTGAGCGTACATATTCCTTTTTATTAGGATGATGCCGACAAAAACAATAAACAATACAAAAACGACCGTGAAGCTTAAGGCTATAGTGCCACAAACAAAGACAACTTCCCACACTGAAAGGAGGGAAAAGGGCTACCTAAGTATGGTTCCCAGTCAGAGACAACGATAGACAGCTGTCCCTGATTTGAGAACCATACCCGGCCAAAACATAGAAATACAAAAACATAGAATGCCCACTCCAAATCACACCCTGACCAAACCAAATAGAGACATAAAAATGCTCACTAAGGTCAGGGCGTGACAATATTTGTATGAACATAACAAGATTCGACAACAGACATAAGCTGAACAAGTTCCAAGGACATGTGACTAACAGAAATTGAATAATGTGTCCCTGAATAAAGGGGGGGGGGGGGGTGTCAAAATCCAAAGTAACAGTCAGTATCTGGTGTGGCCACCAGCTGCATTAAGTACTGCAGTGCATCTCCTCCTCATGGACTGCACCAGATTTGCCAGTTCTTGCTGTGAGATGTTACCTCACTCTTCCACCAAGGCACCTGCAAGTTCTCTGACATTTCTGGGGGGAATAGCCCTAGCCCCCACCCTCCAATCCAACAGGTCCCAGACGTGCTCAATGGGATTGAGATCCGGGCTCTTCGCTGACCATGGCAGAACACTGACATTCCTGTCTTGCAGGAAATCACGCACAGAACGAGCAAAATGGCTGGTGGCATTGTCATGCTGGAGGGTCATGTCAGGATGAGCCTGCAGAAAGGGTACCACATGAGGGAGGAGGGATTGTGCGTTCCTGGTGTAACTCGGGCAGTTGTTGTTGCCACCCTGTACCTGTCCGCAGGTGTGATGTTAGGATGTACCGATCCTGTGCAGGTGTTGTTACATGTGGTCTGCCACTGCGAGGACGATTAGCTGTCCATCCTGTCTCCCTGTAGCGATGTCTTAGGCGTCTCACAGTACAGACATTGCAATTCGTTTCCCTGGCCACATCTGCAGTCCTCTTGCCTCCTTGTAGCATGCCTAAGGCACGTTCACGCAGATGAGCAGGCACCCGGGGCATCTTTCTTTTGGTGTTTTTCCAGAGTCAGTAAAAACGGCTCTTTAGTGTCCTAAGTTTTCATAACTGTGAACATAATTGCCTACCATCTGTAAGCGTCTTAACGACCGTTCCATAGGTGCATGTTCAATAATTATATTTATGGTTCATTGAACAAGCATGGGAAACAGTGTTTAAACCCTTTACAATGAAGATCTGTGAAGTTATTTGGATTTTTACGAATTATCTTTGAAAGACAGAAACGTCCCTTTTTCAGGACCCTTTGTTTTTGCTGAGTTTACAACCTGGTTGGAGTCCACCTGTGGTAAATTCAATTCATTGGACATGATTTGGAAAGGCACACACCTGTCTATATAAGGTCCCACAGTTGACAGTGCATGTCAGAGAAAAAACCAAGCCATGAGGTCGGAGGAATTGTCCGTAGAGCTCCGAGACAGGATTGTGTCGAGGAACAGATCTGGAGAAGGGTACCAAAACATTTCTGCGGCATTGAAGGTCCCCAAGAACACAGTGGCCTCCATCATTCTTAAATGGAAGATGTTTGGAACCACCAAGACTCTTCCTAGAGCTGGCTGCCCAGCCAAACCGAGCAATCGGGGGAGAAGGGCCTTGGTCAGGGAGGTGACCAAGAACCCGATGGTCACTCTGACAGAGCTCCAGAGTTCCTCTGTGGAGATGGGAGAACCTTCCAGAAGGACAACCATCTCTGCAGCACTCCACCAATCAGGTCTTTATGGTAGAATGGCCAGAAGGAAGCCACTCCTTAGGGAAAGGAACAGAGCAAAGTACAGAGAGGTCCTTGAGGAAAACCTGCTCCACAGCACTCAGGACCTCAGACTGGGGCGAAGGTTCACCTTCCAATAGGACAACAACCCTAGGCACACAGCCAAGACAACACAGGAGTGGCTTCGGGACAAGTCTCTGAATGTCTTTGAGTGGCCCAGCCAGAGCCTGGACTTGAACCCGATTGAACATCTCTGGAGACACCTGAAAATAGCTGTGCAGCGACACTCCCCATCCAACCTTACAAAGCTTGAGAGGATCTGCAGAGAAGAATGGGAGAAACTCCCCAAATACAGGTGTGCCAAGCTTGTAGTGTCATACCCAAGAAGAGTCAAGGCTGTAATTGCTGCCAAAGGTGCTTCAACAAAGTACTGAGTAAAGGGTCTGTATACTTATGTAAATGTGATATGTTTTTTATTTTAAAGAGATGTGCAAACATTTTTAAAAACCTGTTTTTGCTTTTTCATTATGGGGTATTGTGTGTGGATTGATGAGGGGAAAAACTATCGAATCCATTTTAGAATAAGTGTGTAACGTAACAAAATGTGGAAAAAGTCAAGGGGTTTGAATACTTTCCAAATGCACTGTAAGTCAAAACTGTAACTTGGCCACTCAAGAACATTCACAGTCTTCATGGTAAGCAACTCCAGTGTAGATTTGGCCTTGTTTTTTAGGTTATTGTCTTGCTGACTGAACCAGGTTTTCCTCTAGTTTTTTTCCTGTGCTTAGCTCCATTCCTTTTGTTTTTTATCGTGAAAAACTCCCCAGTCCTTAACGATTACAAGCATACAAGCAGCCACCAGTATGCTTGAAAAGAAGGACAGTGGTACTTAGTAATTTGTTGTGTTTGATTTGCCCCAAACTTTGTATTCAGGACAAAAAAGTTAACTGCTTTGTGGAGTAACTACAATGTTGTTGATCCATCCTCAGTTTTCTCCTATGACAGCAATTAAACTATGTAACTGTTTTAAAGTCACTATTGGGCTCATAATGAAATCCCTGAGCGGTTTCCTTCCTCTTCAGCAACTGCGTTAGGAAGGACGCCTGTATCTTTGTAGCGACTGGGTATATTGATACACCAACCAACGTGTAATTAATAACTTCACCATGCTCAAAGGGATATTTAATGTCTGGTTTTTCTTTTTACCCATCTACCAATAGATACCCTTCTTTGTGAGGCATTGGAAAATCTCGCTGGTCTTTGTGGTTGAATCTGTGTTTAAAATGAACTGCTCGTCTAAGGGATCTTACAGATCATTGTATGTGTGGGGTACAAAGATGAGGTAGTCATTCAAAAATCATGTTAAACACTATTATTGCCACTATTAGAGTCCATGCAACTTATTGTGACTTGTTAAGCAATTTTTTACTCCTGAACTTATTTAGGCTGGCCATAACAAAGGGGTTGAATTCTTATTGACTCAAGACGTTTCTGCTTTTCATTTTTAATTAATTAGTAAAACATTTGAAAAACATAATTCCACTTTGACATGTTAGGGTATTGTGTGTTTGCCAGTCACAAAAAATGTACTCAAATTTAATCCATTTTAAATTCAGGCTGTAACACAATTTAGAACAAGTCATGGGGTGTGAATACTTTCTGAAGGCACTGTTAAGCCGGGTGTACACTACACGACTTTCAAAATCCTAACATCGCTAAGCCTCACATTAAAATACAGTCTTTCCTATAGTGCAACGCAGTGGTGCACACAGTAAATGGAGGGGTCACACACTACAAGATTCTTCACTTGATCTTGAGGATTCTCGATACCACGCTGTCTCGTGAAAACAGCCACAACAAACTGTGGCTCAATGCAGCCTCAAACGTTTTCCATCAGACATTCACGCTTGCCATACAGAGTTGAAATATCTAGCCAACATTTAGAATTTAACAACATTGCATGTGAACTTCAGAGCTGTAACGATTTGATGCTTTGGTTAAAGGCAAGTACAAAACTCATACTAGTAGTAGTCATTGCACCTGCCCAAGAATCTACACATTCTTATTTTCTTCTTCTGTGGGGTTTATGGCGGCAATAGACCTTTTTGGGTTGTAGTCCACCACCAACTGGACTGGTTGAAAAAAACAGTAAAACATCTGTACGTGATAGTTTCCCTAACTTAATCCACCCAAATAGAAATAGTACATTGACAAAAACTAAAAACAAAACTCCCACTTCTTCATTCAACTCTTCATTTCACCCTTATCAGGCTCTAGGACCTGAGAGGATGGTACGGCTTGTGACAATACTCCATCATACTTCGCTGCCGAGAAGTCTTTCAAGAGCAGCCTCCTGGTCAGGCTCCGTAGAAGTGCGCATCGCCCACCGCTCCCGAGTATACTACTCGCCAATGTCCAGTCTCTTGACAACAATGTAGATGATATTCGAGCAAGGGTTGCCTTCCAGAGAGAGACATCAGAGATTGTAACATTCTCTGTTTCACAGAAACATGGCTCTCTCGGGATATGTTGTCGGAATCGGTTCAGCCACCGGGCTTCTCTATGCATCGCGCCGACAGAGATAAACTCCTCTCTGGGAAAAGGAAGAACAGGGGGGTATGAATCATGGTTTAATCATAACAACATACAGGAGCTCAACTCCTTCTGCTCACCCGACCTAGAATTCCTTACAATCACATGCTGGCCATATTTTCTCCCAGGAGAATTCTCATCAGTTATTGTCCCAGCGGTGTACATTCCCCCCTCAAGCAGACACCAAGACGGCCCTCAAGGAACTTCACTGGACTCTATGTAAACTGGAAACCATATATCCAGAGGCTGCATTTATTGTAGCTGGGGATTTTAACAAAGCAAATTTGAGAACAAGGCTACCTAAATTTGATCAGCATATTGATTGCATTATGCACGGTGTAATACACTCGATCAATGCTACTCTAACTTCCGCGATGCATATAAAGCCCTCCCCCTTCCTCCCTTCGGCAAATCTGACCACGATGCCATCTTGCTCCTACCTTCTAATAGGCAGAAACTCAAACAGGGTGTACCAGTGACTAGAACCATTCAATGCTGGTCTGACCAATCGGAATCCACGCTTTAAGATTGTTTTGATCCCGTGGACTGGGATATGTTCCGGTCAGCCTCAGAAAACATCGATCTACACCCTGACTCGGTGAGTGAGTTTATAAAGAAATGCATTTCTTTATTAACCCAATAGTCACCCACTGTGACTATTAAAACCTAACATAACCAAAAACCGTGGATGGATGGCGACATTTGCGCAAAACTAAAAACTGAATATGGCTGAATATAAACAGTGTAGTTATTTCCTCTGCAAGGCAATCAAACAAGCGAAATGCCAGTACAGGGACAAAGTGGAGTCGCAATTCAACGGCTCAGACACAAGACGTATGTGGCAGGGTCTACAGGAAATCACGGACTACAAAAAGAAAACCAGCAACGTCACGGACAACGACGTCACACTTCCAGACAAACTAAACACCTTCTTTGCCCTCTGAGGATAATACAGGGCAACCGTCGCGGCCCACTAACAAGGACTGCACACCCCCCCTCTCCTTCTCCGTGGCCGACGTGATTAAAACATTTAAACATGTTAACCCCTCGCAATGCTGCTGGCCCAGACGGCATCCCTAGCCCTGTCCACAGAGCATGCGCAGACGAGCTGGCTGGTGTGTTTACGGACATATTCAATCGCTCCCTATCCCAGTCTGCTGTCCCCACATGCTTCAAGATGGCCACCATTGTTCCTGTACCCAAGAAGGCAAAGATAACTGAACTAAATGACTACCGCGCCGTAGCACTCACTTCTGTCATCATGAAGTGCTTTGAGAGACTAGTCAAGGATCATATCACCTCCACCTTACCGGCCACCCTAGACCCACTTCAGTTTGCATACCGCCCCGACAGGTCCACATATAATGCAATCACACTGCCCTATCCAATCTGGACAAGAGGAGTACCTATGTAAGAATGCTGTTCATTGACTACAGCTCAGCATTCAACACCATAATACCCTCCAAGTTCATCATCAAGCTGGAGGCCCTGGGTCTCATCCCTGCCCTGTGCAATTGGGTCGCCTCCAGGTGGTGAAGGTAGGAAACAACATCTCCACTTCGCTGACCCTCAACACTGGGGCCTCACAAGGGTGCGTGCTCAGCCCCCTCCTGTACTCCCTGTTCACCCACGACAGCGTGGCCATGCACGCCTCCAACTCAATCATCAAGTTTGCAGATGACACAACAGTAGTGGGCTTGATTACCAACAACAACGAGACAGCCTACAGGGAAGAGGTGAGGGCACTCGTAGTGTGGTGTCAGGGAAACAACCTCTCAACATCAACTAAACAAAGGAGTTGATCGTGAACTTCAGGAAACAGCAGAGGGAGCACCCCCTTATCCACATCGAAGGGACAGCAGTGGAGAAGGTGGAAAGTTTTAAGTTCCTCAGCGTACACATCACAGACGAACTGAAATGGTTCACCCACATAGACAGTGTGGTGAAGAAGGCGCAACAGCGCCTCTTCAACCTCAGGAGGCTGAAGAAATTTGGTTTGTCACCCAAAACCCTGACAAACTTTTACAGATGCACAATCGAGAGCATCTTGTTGGGCTGTATCACAGCCTGGTACGGCAACTGCACCGCCCTCACCCGCAAGGCTCTCCAGAGGGTGGTGCAGTCTGCACAACACATCACCGTGGGCAAACTACCTGCCCTCCATGACACCTACAGCACCTGAGGTCACAGGAAGGCAAAGATCATCAAGGACAACAACCACCCGAGCCACTGCCTGTTCACACCGCTACCATCCAGAAGGCGAGGTCAGTACAGGTGCATCAAAGCTGGGACCGAGCGACTGAAAAACAGCTTCTATCTCAAGGCCATCAGACTGCTAAACAGCAATCACTAACTCAGAGAGGCTGCTGCCAACATTGAGACCCAATCATTGGCCACTTTAATAAATGGATCACTAGTCTCTTTAAACAATGTCACTTAAAATAATGCCACTTTAATAATGTTTACATATCTTACATTACTCATATGTATATACTGTATTTTATACCATCTATTGCACCTTGCCTATGCCGCTTGGCCATCGCTCATCCATACATTTATATGTACATATTCTCATTCACCTCTTTACATTTGTGTGTAGTCAATGTGAATTTGTTAGATTACTTGTCAGATATTACTGCACTGTCAGACCTAGAAGCACAAGCGTTTCACTACACTCGCATTAACATCTGCTAACCATGTGTATGTGACCAATAAAATTTGACAGAGATGGACCAAAATCTATTTTCCTGGACTTCCTCTCCAGCCCTGACTTTGGCCGCCTCATTCTCTTTCACCCTTGTCAGGCATTCCAAAGACGTGGCTTCATGGTTCCCACCACAATTGCAACATGCCACATTTGAATCACTTTTAAAACACATATGATATTTTCCACAGCTTGGACATCTCAGCTTCTCCCTTATGCAAACACTTGAAACCTCCAAACCCTTTACAGTGATCACACTGCATTGGTCTTGGGATAAATGCTCTGACTCTGTAGTTTATATACCCCAACTGCACTTGATTAGGGAAAGACTCCATATAAAAAACAAAAGAACAGAGACAATTTTTCTTTATTCACCACACAATTCATCCGAGGTGCATCAATATTTTTAATCTCTGCAACATCGACTTCCCATGAGATGCCAGATATTAACACACATTCCTTCGGATCATCAGAAGTACAAAAAAATAAAAACAAGCCCACCTCTCGTGATCCTCACAGCCTTCAATTTATTGTTACCCAGCACTCTCCACCAGTTTGGATTCTTCAAGATTGGTAATAAGATCAGCTGTTCCTCATTAACAAACCATACTCCTACAAGAAAAGGGACATTCTTAGCACTGTATGCTACTTTTCCAATCTTTTGGACATTAGTCCAATTCTCCTTGATTCCACCCCTGTTAGATTCAAGATCACCATCAGCGTCCGCTTCCGCCATCTTTTTCTATCACAGCCTCGTCGACACAATCTGGGTGTTGCGAAATAACGTGATCATCTCAATTGCTTGTTCTCTGATGAACTCTCATTGGCTATTGCTGATCACCGTTCTCAAAACTTGTCATTGCACATTTCACACACTACAAAAGCATTGCAGATTTCGTGCCGATAAAATCTCAAATGTTTAAAAATATCGGGCCATCTGGGACTGCTCAAAGACAAGATCGGTAGCCCTCAGATTGCATCTCTGAACCGCTCACATTAAGTGAGCGTCGGTGATGGCCGTGCGCCCTGAGTAGGCAAGGATATGGGGATTTTGTGTCCGATCTCAGAAACTTGATTGGGACAGATAAATCAGGGCCAAAATCATGTAGTGTACACCCCGCTTTAGTGTCGAGACAGTGCGTTAATTCAATGATGTATATAAACCCTGGATTGCTGACGTTATGTATTGTCCCTAGAGAGGCTTTGAAACCACCGGTTGGCCATATTGGCACTCCCCAGTAGGAGCAATCTTCCATAGGAATGAATGGAATTCTACAGTATTTCAGTTAAATACTTGTAATTTTGTCCTTGAAGCATTTTTGCATTTTTTGTCATATATTATAGCTTGGGGAGAAAAAAATAAATAAAAGATATTTATATATATATATATATATATACTGCTCAAAAAAATAAAGGGAACACTTAAACAACACAATGTAACTCCAAGTCAATCACACTTCTGTGAAATCAAACTGTCCACTTAGGAAGCAACACTGATTGACAATAAATTTCACATGCTGTTGTGCAAATGGAATAGACAAAAGGTGGAAATTATAGGCAATTAGCAAGACACCCCCAATAAAGGAGTGGTTCTGCAGGTGGTGACCACAGACCACTTCTCAGTTCCTATGCTTCCTGGCTGATGTTTTGGTCACTTTTGAATGCTGGCGGTGCTTTCACTCTAGTGGTAGCATGAGAGGGAGTCTACAACCCACACAAGTGGCTCAGGTAGTGCAGCTCATCCAGGATGGCACATCAATGCGAGCTGTGGCAAGAAGGTTTGCTGTGTCTGTCAGCGTAGTGTCCAGAGCATGGAGGCTCTACCAGGAGACAGGCCAGTACATCAGGAGACGTGGAGGAGGCCGTAGGAGGGCAACAACCCAGCAGCAGGACCGCTACCTCCGCCTTTGTGCAAGGAGGAGCACTGCCAGAGCCCTGCAAAATGACCTCCAGCAGGCCACCAATTTGTCAGCATATGGTCTCACAAGGGGTCTGAGGATCTCATCTCGGTACCTAATGGCAGTCAGGCTACCTCTGGCGAGCACATGGAGGGCTGTGCGGCCCCACAAAGAAATGCCACCCCACACCATGACTGACCCACCGCCAAACCGGTCATGCTGGAGGATGTTGCAGGCAGCAGAACGTTCTCCACGGCGTCTCCAGACTTTGTCACGTCTGTCACATGTGCTCATGTGCTCAGTGTGAACCTGCTTTCATCTGTGAAGAGCACAGGGCGCCAGTGGCGAATTTGCCAATCTTGGTGTTCTCTGGCAAATGCCAAACGTCCTGCACGGTGTTGGGCTGTAAGCACAACCCCCACCTGTGGACGTCGGGCCCTCATACCACCTTCATGGAGTCTGTTTCTGACCGTTTGAGCAGACACATGCACATTTGTGGCCTGCTGGAGGTCATTTTGCAGGGTTCTGGCAGTGCTCCTCCTTGCACAAAGGCGGAGGTAGCGGTCCTGCTGCTGGGTTGACTCCGTCTCATGCTACCACTAGAGTGAAAGCACCGCCAGCATTCAAAAGTGACCAAAACATCAGCCAGGAAGCATAGGAACTGAGAATTGGTCTGTGGTCACCACCTGCAGAACCACTCCTTTATTGGGGGTGTCTTGCTAATTGCCTATAATTTCCACCTGTTGTCTATTCCATTTGCACAACAGCATGTGAAATTTATTGTCAATCAGTGTTGCTTCCTAAGTGGACAGTTTGATTTCACAGAAGTGTGATTGACTTGGAGTTACATTATGTTGTTTAAGTGTTCCCTTTATTTTTTTGAGCAGTGTATATTCACCCCACCCAGAATTGTAATGAAAACTTACCCAAAAGCATGTAGTCCTTGGCTCAGACAGTGTAGTAGTGTGGGCTCAATAGCATCATTAGTGTGCAAGATCTTGAGAATCAGCTGTACATGTGATGGGAAAATGCACTATGCATGCAGAGGATTGCAATTCCATTGAATTGGGGATAGTTTAACCAAAATATGCCACAAGACCTAGAATTGCCTTCAATGCTGCAGAAATGTTTTGGTACCCTTCCCCAGATCTGTGCCTCGACACAAGCCTGCCTCGGGACTCTACGAACAATTCCTGTGACCTCATGGCTTAGTTTTTGCTCTGACATGCACTGTCAACTGTGTGACCTTATATAGACAGGTGTGTGCCTTTCCAAATCATGTCCAATCAATTGAATTTACCACAGGTGGACTCCAATCAAGTTGTAGAAACAACTCAAGGATGATCAATGGAAACAGGATGCACCTGAGCTCAATTTCGAGTCTGATAGCAAAGGGTCTGAATACTTTGCCACAATTCATGTATACAGTGGATACGTACAAATTAATGTGATATTTGAGTCTCTCTCACCATTAGATTGTACAATGTACACACATATATTTTCAGTTTGTGAGTGTGTGATATGGGGGTTGGAGACATGCTTATTTTCAAATTATAAAGAAAAACTTTGATAAACAATGGAAAAACTGCCATGTTGCACTGATGAAAAGCACATCAGTCTGACTTTCGGCTGTCGCAGATGCACCTCCCCAGTCTTCTTCACTCATCAACTTTTGTCTAGAGTCGTTTACTTTCAAAGCCTTACCACTCAAACGAGCCGATTGTATTCCATTGAGCCCATTTCAGCCATTACTGGAGTGTTTTTGACAGGCCATTACAAACATTTCCGGGTTCGTAAAGTTAACGGGGGAAAAACGAACAAGAGTATGAAAGAGTCGCAGGAGTTAAATGAAAGCAATCAATCCAGTTAAAGTGGATTTTGCACACCTCTGACAGTAAATAGATGGCTGTAAAAGACAGATCCTCAGGTGGGCGGGGCATGAGCATTGCTAGTGGGAGCCCACTCAATACCAGTTACAGCAAGATACTGTACTATAGATATAACAATGAGATTTTAGTTATAAATATCTTTGACTGTACATTTTCAGTCTGACCACTTTCAAAGATATCATGTTTCTCCTCTGTATATGTACAGCCTCATCGGGAGTACTCCCCAGTCCCCTCTCTCTCTCTCTCTCACACACACACACACACACACCACACCAAACCCACCACACCACACCACACACACACACACACACACATCCCATCCTCATATGCTTGCAAAGCTATGGCAAGAGATAAAATGCAATGTCACAGTAAAGACTTAAGTCCATCTTCCATCAAGTGCACAGCTGAAATTCCTAAAGGAGAGGGGATATCAATGAGCACTAACAAGGCCATGCTATGTTACTCTGTCGAAAGCAATACAGAAATGTAATGTAAAATTAAATTTTGGTCAAACAAATAATGTAAAAGTGATTTCCTCTAACTCTGTTCTCTTTCTCTCTCTATTTCCAGTCTGTGTAGGGTGCTGTGCTGTATATATTTGTTACCAGAGGAGACTGACTGTAACTAGAGCTAGATCTACATGTTGCAGTAATTCAACCCTATATACGTCTGGCTCCCGCAGGCCAGCAGGGAATTGTCATCATAAACACATCGAAAATCCAGTGTAAGTATTAGGCAATGTCACAAATGAGACTTATACCTACTGAATTGACTAAATATACTGAACAAAAATATAAATGTATCGTATTTGTCCCATGTTTCATGAGCTAATATAAAAGATCCCAGAACTTTTCCATACGCACAACAAGCTTATTTCTCAAAAATGTTGTGCACAAATTTGTTTTTCATTCCCTTTTAGTGAGCATTTCTCCTTTACCAAGATAATCCATCCACCTGACAGGTGTGGAAAATCAAGAACCTTGTGCTGGGGACAATAAAAGGCCACTCTAAAATGTCCAGTTTTGTCACGCAACACAATACCACAAATGTCTCAGGTTTTGAGGGAGTGTGCAATTGGCATGCTGACTGCAGTTATGTCCACCAGAGCTGTTGCCAGAGAATTAAATCCTAATTTCACTACCAATGTAATTTTAGAGAATTTGGCAGTATGTCCTACTGGCCTCACAACCGCAGACCACGTGTAACCATGCCAGCCCAGGACCTACATATCCGGCTTCTTCACCTGCAGGACCCTATACTATATAGCAAACTAGCATTGACTACATGACGTTACCACTTAAAAATAAATATCTTATCAACACACTATAACCATGTTTCCATCCAGTTTTTATATGAGTAAAGTCATATGTTATTAAATAAAATCACAACAGCTATGATGGAAATAGGAAGTTTCGGTACAATTTTATAAATGTTGACAGATAATTGTTTGTTCGACATGGTGGGATCTTTTTTGTGTCTGTAAAATTATTTATGCCTTGAAACGGTGGTGGAAATACTTGATGTGCAAATATTGGTATAATAACCATAATATGAAATTAAACTTGGAGTCAGGGGATGATATGGTGTGTCCTCCCACTACAATTGAAGTAATTTATGATAAACTTAACAGGGTGGTGAAAGCTTGAGGCTGCTTTCCAATAAATATTGAGGGTCTTATTCTGCTGACATGATAATCCATGCTTGACTGCTGTTTGACAAGTAAAAATGTTAATCGTTCTTATCCATAATAATCTCATGTAGACTAGCCTACCTGCACTGTATCTGTTGTTGGCTAGAGCACATGTGCCAAGACCAGAGTAGGCACATTTACTATTAAACGCAACAGTTTTTGTGACAAAACTATCGGTAGAGTGGAAACACATTGAACTTTAGATCTTTATTCGGTACATAAAAAACTTTAACGAAACATTACTTTGTGTGCACACTATGTCATTTGGTAGAAACATACCACTAGTGGGAAAATGTGCATTGTTTATTGATGCAGATTTAAGAATATTCACATGAAAATCTGCCGCCAATTGGATGAAAACCTAGCTATTGAGGGCACATTTTCAATCACTGCTGTAAGCAGCGTAAGATGCTGAATTATGTTAAAGCTGCAATATGTACATTTTTGGGCGACCAGACCATATTAACATAGAAATGTGTTTTATAGATCTATCATTTTCATTGAAAGCAAGTTAAGAAGCGGTAGATCTATTCTAGGTGCATATTTCTATGCTTCCCGTTCTTACGTTTCGTTTTTTTGTGTTATTTACTTTGGGTTTTGTACACCAGCTTCAAACAGCAGAAAATATAATATTTAAAAATCTGCATAAAACAACATGTGCATTTTCCCACCAGAGATGTTTCCATCAAACATACTTTTTTTGTGGATTAAAAGCTATGTACCTAATGAAAAATACAAGTTAAATGGGTTTCCATTGCATTTTCAACTCTACTGATGGTTTTGTCACAAAAACTGTTGGGGTAAAAATGCGTCCACTTTGGTCTTGGCACATGTGCTCTATCCAAGCCTACAGCTTGCAGATACATTGCGGGTAGGCAACCTACACGATGTGATTATTATGGAAAATAAAAATATTATTTGTATTTGTCAAACGGCAGCCAAGCATCGACCATCATGTCACCAGAATAAGACCCTTGATATTTATTAGAAAGGAGCATCAAACTCATCATCACCTTGCACATTCACCACCCTGTCAAGTGCATAACTTGAATTTATCTGTAGCCTAATAAACTGCATCCTTTCTCGAGTCCTAGTGGTAGGACCACACAACATATCATTGCATGACTCCAAGATTACTTAGAAATGATGGTTATTAAATCAATATTTCAACATAAAGGTGTTAGCGCGGCCATTTTCCGCATAATTAATTTTAACAAGACAAAAAGATCACACAAATCTCGAACTAACAAATTGTCTGTTGGCATTTATAAAATTGTACAAGCATTCCATGTAATCCATCAGGCCGATCGTGACTTTTTTCATTTGTCAGGTAATTCCTCCACATGAAACGGTTGGATGGAAACATGGTTAGTACATGAAATAAAGCAACTATTAGAATTTCTGCAACCAGGAAAAGGCAAACCAATTTCTGCATAGTGCATTTTAAAACCACCAGACCCGCTAAACCATGGTTTACACTTTGATCACACCGACAGCATCATTGCATTTTGGTACACCAGAATTACATTCAATACCAATGGAGGCAATTGCAGTGCGTTCGGTGTGGTGCATACATTGGATTTATCTAACGTATGCATCAAACTGTATGCTAGACGGAAATGGTAGCAGAAAGTGGCTAGAGGAAATGGTAGCAGAAAGTGAATGTTGAGCTTTTGTTGCATACATATCCAAATGATGCTGCATACTATTTTGCACAAAGACACTGCCGGTGTGTTCAAAGCGTTATTCTGTTCTTAATGCTTCGAACACACCGACAGCGTCGTTGCACAAAATAGTATGCAGAATCATCTGGATATGTATGCAACAAAAGTTCAACATTCACCTTCTGCTACCATTTCTGGCAAGCCTTTTACGCATTCCGTTTGACGCACCACACTGAACACACTGCAACTGCCCCTGCAACTTAATGCTGCAAGGCAAATGCAGCATTTCATTGGAAATTAATGTAATTCTGGTGTACCAAAATGCAATGACGCTGTAAATAGTACACAGCATCATCTGTATATGTATGCAACAAAAGTTTAACATTCACCTTCTACTACCATTTCTGTCAAGCAGTCTACGCATACAGTTTGATGCATACTGTAATGACCTGGCTAGATCATAAAGGAACAATTGTCTGGACAGAGGTTTGAGTTTTCGAATTTACAGTTTATTAACCCAACTCCACACAGGCCTTAACCCAAGCCAAATAAATGAAAGATACCCTATAAAACAACTGTGACCTTATCTTGTGAAGACCAGACGTAAGAGAGAGAACAATGGCTAAACATGGTCTTAACCTTTATTTAACTAGGCAAGTCAGTTAAGAACAAATTCTTATTTTCAATGAGGGCTAGGAACAGTGGGTTAACTGCCTTGTTCAGGGGCAGAACGACAGATTTTTACCTTGTCAGCTCGTGGATTCAATCTTGCAACCTTTTGGTTACAAGTCCAATGCTCTAACCACTAGGCTACCTGCCGCCCCAACTTGCAACGCTCCCCCGCCCACGCCACTCCACCAACCACCAGGATACCCGGCATCAGAACATTCCAGGCATTCCCATGATTGGCAGGTAGCAGGTTGATTGGCATGTCGGACCCCGCGAACACTGGGTACTGGTAAATACAACACAACCAATAGCATAACACAGAACACACAGCTGTCTGTGCAGGTTGCTACACAGCCCCCCCACTACAACATTCCTCGTCCCCGTCTCTGAAGCGACCCGGAGGTCTTCTTTGCCTGCGTGACCGTGATGGTCACACAGTGTCCAGATGTGAAACCGGGGGGCTCAGTCCGTGGCAGGGGGCTGCCCCTCTGGGGCCCAGGGGATAAAGGCAGGGATATGTGGGACAAGGATGCGGGAGCGGGGAATACAGTCCGTAGCTCCAGGGAACCACGCGGTGACACAGGGAGGGAGCTGCTCTCTGGTGAAGGTGTGGGCTATCTCCAGGCGGTCCTGGAGTCTCCGAGCATACTCCGGCCCCAGGGGAACAGGAGGGCTATCCAGAGGCTGACCAAACGTCATCTCCGCAGGGGTGCGGATCTCTCTCCCCAGCATGAGGAGGGCAGGCATGCAGGAGGTGGAATCTTGGCCAGTAGAGCGGCATGCCATGAGAACCATAGGCAGGTGCTTGTCCCAGTCACACTAGTGTTTGGAAGAGACGATAGCCAGCTGTTGTCCAAGCATTTTGTTGAAGCGCTCCACAAGGCCATTACTTTGAGGATGGAGAGGAGTAGTGCAGGTCTTGTGCATACCCAGCCTCTCATACATGGTGGCGAACACACGGGACTCAAAGTTTCTGCCTTGGTCACTGTGGATGGACTCCGCAGCTCCAAACCTACTGAACATCTACGCTGTCAGGGCGTTGACGATGGTTTCTGCCTCCTGGTTAGGCAAAGCATAGGCTTGACCTGGCTAGATCATAAAGGAATAATTGTCCAGACAGTGGTTTGAGTTTACGAATTTACGGTTTATTAACCCAACTCCACACAGGCTACTGTTTGGCAATAGCCCAAGCCAAATAAATGAAAGATACCCTATAAAACAACCATGACCTTCTCTTGTGAAGACCAGACGTAATAGAGAGAACTTCTTCTTCTATGAGGTTTAACGGCGGTTGGCATCCAATTTGTTGCATTACCGCCACCTATTAGACTGGAGTACATACCCTACCATCTAACACGACACTCACTAATTTAAAAATTATATAAAATAAAATGAACACCACCCTACTCCACTAATTAAATGTATTTATTCCAACCTCATGCCATCATCCTGAAAGGATGGGACATCACCACTTAACACACCCTGTAACTCTTCTGATGTCAAGTCTCGCACAACCAAATACCTCTTTGCAGCTGCCACCACAACCTCAATTTTCTAAGACTTCCAATCCATCCCTGAAGTACAATTGATAACCATTGCTATAAATGTTAAAAATCCAATCTTACTGAAACTTATATCACTTTTTGGCCTATCCCTCTGTACTGGTATGTCTCTACTACTCTCACCACTCCTCCCCCTTAATCCATCTTCCTCTACATTCTTCACTACCTCAGCATATGACAACTTCTGAACTACTCTAACCCTGGAGAACCTCAACCTGCCGCTCTCGCACGGGACATTTCTGATCCCCAGCTCCATGGGCATCCCTACAATTAATACATTCCACTACTTTCCCCAATACTAGACATTCCTTTGTCTCATGCCGTTCTGAACATTTCTCACACCTTGGACCCTCCCTCCTACACACTGCTGCCACATACCCATAAGCTTGACACCTGTAACATCGTAATGTATTTGGCACATAGGCTCGTATAGGATAACTTATTTATCCTAACTTCACTTTGTCAGGCAAAGACTCAACTTCAAAACTCAAAAGAACAGACAATGACTCTTCTGTTTCCCCACTCTCATCACCCTGCCTGCATCACATCAAACGCCGAGCTTCACATACACCGGGAATCTTTCCCCTCAGCTGGTCAACTTTTATATTTACTGCTACCTCTATTATCACTCCTTTCATTGGTGCCCTTTTCTAGAGAATGAAACAATTCACTTTTCCTGCCCCCATTCGTTTTACTCCAAGCCCTCTGCCCAACAGAAACACAAACAATTATCACTAGACCACTTCTGGTTACCCTCACCGATTCCACATGAGTCATGACCTAACTCTTTTTTCACCCACCGTGAAAGCACAAATGGATCAGCCAAAAGGCAAGAGTCCACTTTTTCCATAAACTTCACTCCTACTGTCACAGACTCTTCTTTTTCCCAATCCTCGGTGCATACCTCGGTCTCAGATAACTTCACCGCACCTACCACCTCTGATACTTCACCCTCATGCATGTCCATGTATCCTCCTGTCGTCAGCTACCGAGGTAAAGATAGTTTCAAGTTGAATATTTAACGGATTTTCGCGCTTTCAAACCTCAATAGCTTTCAAACCACTTAAGCCACAGACTCCAAATAAGTGTCATTATGTTGGAAAAATTGCGCACAACTTTGCACACGTCTTATTTTCACGATTTGGACATATATTCGCTTTCCAGTGCTAATAAACATGTGGAAATGTGAGCAGCATTTTGTATTACTAGTTGAATTAGTTAGGGACATTGTAGAGTAAACAGTGTAGGGAGAGTAAACAAAGTACAAACTTTTTTTTACATCCGACCTCAACTCTATCCTCCTGATTCCTGCTTACAAGAAAAAAATAATGCAGGAAGCACCAGTAACTTAGTATAAAAAAGTGGTCAGATGAAGCAGATGCTAAACTTTTTGCTATCACAGACTGGAACATGTTCTGGGATTCTTCCGATGGCATTGAGGAGTACACCACATCAGTCACTGGCTTTATCAATAAGTGCATCGAGGACGTCGTCCCTACAGTGATTGTACGTACATACCCCAACCAGAAGCCATGGATTACAGGCAACATTCGCACTGAGCTAAAGGGTAGAGCGGCCACTTTCAAGGTGCGGGACTCTAACCCGGAAGGTTACAAGAAATCCTGCTATGCCCTGCAACGAACCATCAAACAGACAAAGCGTCAATACAGGGCTAAGATTGAATCATACTACACAGGCTCCGACGCTCGTCTTATGTGGCAGGGCTTGCAAACTATTACAGACTACAAAGGGAAGCACAGCCGCGAGCTGCCCAGTGACACGAGCCTACCAGACGAGCTAAATCACTTCTATGCTCGCTTCGAGGCAAGCAACACTGAGGCATGCATGAGAGCATCAGCTGTTCCGGACGACTGTGTGATCACGCTTTCCGTAGCTGACGTGAGTAAGACCTTTAAACAGGTCAACATACACAAGGCTGCGTGGCCAGACGGATTACCAGGACGTGTGCTCCGGGCATGTGCTGACCAACTGGCAGGTGTCTTCACTGACATTTTCAACATGTCCCTGATTGAGTCTATAATACCAACATGTTTCAAGCAGACCACCATAGTCCCTGTGCCCAAAAACACAAAGGCAACCTGCCTAAATGACTACAGACCCGTAGCACTCACATCCGTAGCCATGAAGTGCTTTGAAAGGCTGGTCATGGCTCACATTAACACCATTATCCCAGAAACCCTAGACCCACTCCAATTTGCATACAGCCCAAACAGATCCACAGATGATGCAATCTCTATTGCACTCCACACTGCCCTTTCCCACCTGGACAAAAGGAACACCTATGTGAGAATGCTGTTCATTGACTACAGCTCAGCGTTCAACACCATAGTACCCTCAAAGCTCATCACTAAGCTAAGGATCCTGGGACTAAACACCTCCCTCTGCAACTGGATCCTGGACTTCCTGACGGACCGCCCCCAGGTGGTGAGGGTAGGTAGCAACACATCTGCCACGCTGATCCTCAACACTGGAGCTCCCCAGGGGTGCGTGCTCAGTCCCCTCCTGTACTCCCTGTTCACCCAGGACTGCATGGCCAGGCACGACTCCAACACCATCAATACGTTTGCAGACGACACAACAGTGATAGGCCTGATCACCGACAACGACGAGACAGCCTATAGGGAGGAGGTCAGAGACCTGGCCGGGTGGTGCCAGAATAACAACCTATCCCTCAACGTAACCAAGACTAAGGAGATGATTGTGGACTGCAGGAAAAGGAGGACCGAGCACGCCCCCATTCTCATCGACGGGACTGTAGTGGAGCAGGTTGAGAGCTTCAAGTTCCTTGGTGTCCACATCAACAACAAACTAGAATGGTCCAAACACACTAAGACAGTCGTGAAGAAGGCACGACAAAGACTATTCCCCCTCAGGAAACTAAAAAGATTTGGCATGGGTCATCAGATCCTCAAAAGGTTCTACAGCTGCAACATCGAGAGCATCCTGACTGGTTGCACCACTGCCTGGTACGGCAATTGCTCAGCCTCTGACCGCAAGGCACTACAGAGGGTAGTGCGTACGGCCCAGTACATCACTGGGGCTAAGCTGCCTGCCATCCAGGACCTCTACACCGGGCGGTGTCAGAGGAAGGCTCTAAAAATTGTCAAAGACCCCAGCCACCCCAGTCATAGACTGTTCTCTCTACTACCGCATGGCAAGCGGTACCAGAGTGCCAAGTCTAGGACAAAAAGGCTTCTCAACAGTTTTTTATCACGAAGCCATAAGACTCCTGAACAGGTAATCAAATGGCTACCCGGACTATTTACATTGTGTCCCACCCACCACCCGCCAACCCCCTCTTTTACGCTACTGCTACTCTCTGTTAATAATCATATATGTATAGTCACTTGAACCATATCTACACGTACATACTACCTCAATCAGCCTGACTAACTGTTGTCTGTATGTAGCCTCGCTAATTTTATAGCCTCGCTGGTGTATATAGCCTGGATTTTTACTGTTGTTTTATTTCTTTACCTATCATGACCTATTGTTCACCTATACCTTTTCTGCACTATTGGTTAGAGCCTGTAAGTAAGCATTTCACTGTAAGGTGAACACCTGTTGTATTCGGTGCACGTGACAAATAAACTTTGATTTGATTTGATTCAATAGCTCATTGGTCATGTGACCTACTTGACTCAAACAAGGTCCAGAATGTCCACTGACTACCCTTCAATATTGCACACCCTTTAGATTGTCCATTTTCGTCTCAAAAGATTTTACATACATTTTTCTAAATGTAATATTTCAATAGCTCCTTGGTCATGTGATCTAGTGACTTCAAACAAGGTTCAGAATGTCCACTGAGTGGGCCTACACATTGCACATCCTTTAGTTTGTCCATTTTCATCTCACAAGATTTTACATGAATTCTACAAAATGTAACATTTCAATAACTCCTTGGTCATGTGACCTTGTGACTTCAGCAAGGTTCAGAATGTCCACTGAGTGGGCCTACACATTGCACACCCTTTAGTTAGTCCATTTTCATCTCACAAGATTTTACATGAATTTTTCAAAATGTAAAATTTCAATAGCTCCTTGGTCATGTCAATTACACACCTAAGAAGCGTGCAGTGGATATACACCCATATTGCATAACCTCTAGTCATGTCTCTTCTATGTTGTTGTACATTAATATTAGTTTGACAAATAGGGGGTTCAGTCCAGTGTTGTGTTCACCCTTTATTTTAATATTTATCTACAATAAATGGTCGTTCTACGTACTTATTTTCCCTGCTTTTTATTAACAGCGGTACACAATAGGAGAGAGACAGATAATATCTCCTTTCGTCGTTAATATCAACCATAAGGGAAAAGGGCAAAGTACGAGTGTCATGCTGTTAGTTGTCCAATGCAGGGATGGAGAGTGAGCTAGTAAGGTAGGCTGCAGTGGGTTTACTGGTCCATACATATACTGAACATGTAACCACAGTAATGGTGGCCAGAAAATCAATTGATAAAAATGTAATATTGACAAATTAAACAGAAATTGTAGCCCTTTAATCTTTTCCAACATGTCAACAGACACTTAAATTCAAATAAGTATGAAACTTTTCACAGTGTTAGCTTTCTCTTTATCCCTGGTTGATGTACATTTCACAGCCTCTTCAGTGTGGATGGGGTATAGCATACATTTTCAACAACAAAGACTGCACTTCCAGTTTGTGTTCTTTACTCTATTGAGCTATTTTGTCTTCATTCCTAGTTACAGCACATGGAACCACCGTTGGCATGCAAAACATTCAATCTAAAACAAAACAAAGCATAACATGTTATAAATAATATCAAATATCAATGCAGTATGACAAATTAGCCATCCATTGTGTTATATCATAAATTGTCTTACATGCCGTCACTGCTGTCAAAAGATTATAAACATGTTAAATAACGTTACTAACCCAGTCAGTCTTTGGGCCACATCCAGGTTCTTTATCAGTGGCACACATGAAGCAGTTGTTGGCTTTGTTGAACTCTGAAATCATAGGCATGAACTGAACATATGGCTGTCCCACACAAATACATAAAAATAAAGAATTTACATTTACTTTTAATTAAATGTCATTACATACCAGACATTTTTAGTATATCCTCAGCCATTTCTTTTCGCAGTTGCTCCATGTGTTTTTGAAGGTTCCATATCAATTTGGGAGGGGATGTTGGGGAAGTTCTGCGCAACTTCCTTAGCCATCTACGCCAAAAAATAAAATGGAGTTTTGACCTAATTGTCACATAACAGCGAACCATTCATTTTTGAAAATATAACTATCAAACCTGCATTACAAAGACTCCGCAGCTGAAGGTGACCTGCTGCATGGTGTGAGTTATTTCCCTTCCTTTCCACTTTATGTCCACCCAGTCGTCTTTTCCATGGCAGGATCTTCTCATTTTGAAGTATTCTCCTTTTTATGTAAACATAATGGAATTCTGATTAGTTATAGGCAAATGAATACACAAGCCAAATTTGTATGCTGTTTTCCTTATCACTATAATCTAGTAGTAATTTAGTAGTAGAGGTAATTTCCTTTATGCCCCATTCTACACACAGCCTAAATTATAGGCACTGAACCATTTACAGGACAATAATAATAGTAGCATATAGGATTCAACCCTATCACAGAGTAAATAAATGTCAAGCGTTTGTAGACTTTAAGAAAAAATTATTAAGTGTCAGTTTCATCAGTACGTGCTGAAAGAAAGTCCTATCACAAAGATCACAGATGACAGTGCCCAAATCTATGATAATAGAGAATTAATTGTATGTTTGAAGTCATTAGGTCACATGACCAAGGAGCTATTGCAATTTTACATTTGGAAAAATTAATGTAAAAACGTGTGGACTGAAAATGGACAAACTAAAGGGTGTGCAATGTGTAGGCCCACTCAGTGGACATTCTGAACCTTGTTTGAAGTCATTAGGTCACATGACCAAGGAGCTATTGAAATTTTACATTTTGAAAAATTCATGTAAAATCTTGTGAGATGAAAATGGACTAACTAAAGGGTGTGCAATATAAAAGGGTAGTCAGTAGACATTCTGAACCTTGTTTGAAGTCCCTAGGTCACATGACCAAGGAGCTATTGAAATTGTACATTTTGAAAAATTCATGTAAAATCTTGTGAAATGAAAATGGACAAACTAAAGGGTGTGCAACATAGAAGGGTAGTCAGTGGACATTCTGGACCTTGTTTAAGTCCAGTAGGTCATATGACCAATGAGCTATTGAAATTCAAAAATGTAAATAAATAATTTGAAATAGTGTGAGATGTAAATCGACAAAAAATATATGTGTGCAATGTGTGTCTGTGCCATCGGGTTAGCTAGAACCAGTTTTGAAAGTTTTAGGAGTAATGGTTAAATAGCTATTGAAATGTGAAAAATTTGATTTGTCACTATGTTGACGGTTCCTTACTGCTGTTTGTGGACTTAAGGAAGACTACAGGCAAATATCCGTCGAATATCCAACCTGAAACTGTCTTTACCTCGGTTCTTCAGCTCCCTCTGCTTACACTTTCTACCATTCTTCTTCAACTCACCCTCTTCTTCCCCCTGTCTTAGACTTCTTCTCCCTCTCTTTCCCCCTCCGTTTTCCAAGTATACGTCTCCTTGAGATAATACTGCTGCCCAACTCCTGACACCCATCTTGTTCTTGCTTTCTCTAGGGACTCAATTTCCCTTCAAGAGAGAGAACAACGGGTAAACATGGTCTTAACTTGCAATGCTCATTCCTCCTGCCAACCCCCAGGATGCCCGGCATCAGAACATTCCCGTGACTTGCAGACAGCAGGTTGATTGGCATGTCGGACCCCGCGAACACTAGGTATTGGTAAGTACAACACAACCAACTAATAGTATAACACACAGCTGTCTGTGCAGGTCGCTACAATACGTTTGATAAATAAACGTATGCACTGCAACTGGCTCTGCTATGCAATGCTGGAAGGCAAACGTAGGGTTTCATTGGAAATTAATGTAATTCTGGTGTACCAAAATGCCAAGCGCTGTAGGTGTGTTCAAAGCGTAAGAAGGGTTCTGCAGCGCCCCCTGAAAGATCAGGGAAAATATATACATTACTAATTTTTAAAAAGTAGTACGTAATTAGTTCTAATTGTCATGAATTACAAATTGCTATAACTTATTATGTGGTTAGCCTACACAGGTGTTGTAAGATCTGTCATGTGTAAGCAATAAGCATAGGAAAGGGCCCCCAGGCTCTTTGCATAGAAGAAACGTTGCCTGCAAAATAGTAGGCAAGGCAACAATCTCTTACGTGCTTCACCTCTCTTTGTTTTCGCTGTGGGCTTTAAATGGGGCTCCTGGCTCACGCCTGGGAGGCAGCCCAGTTCCAAACGAATGCGTGAATTTTTCACCCAGTATAAACTCCTCATACACATAACCCGGGCCAGATAATCGAATCCCCTCACTGTGCCAGGGTTGTGAAAGGGGTGTTAACAAATGCAGCGATTCCCCAACACCTTATTGGTCACAGGTGGCATCGCTCAGGGTTATTCGGTAGTTATTGGTCACTCAACTCTTGCTTTTCTATTTCAACATTCTGGTGAAGGGGCTAGGTGTAGTAGGCGACTCACACGAGCTATTCGGTTGTTCCGTGGCAGTGGTCGAGTCGTTCTTCTGTAACAGTAGTTTATTCGGACCCAAAAAGCCCGAGGGAATTCAACGAGCTTATTTTGTTTGTTGTTTTTTTGTTGAGTGTTCGTAGTTATTCAGTCAACGTGCCCTGAAAAGTACGAACTTTATCCGCAGACAACCGGTAGTTAACGTTAGATGGACGACGGTGAGCAAGTCGTATCGTCCACAACCGAAGACGAAATGAGTAGATACAGTCAATACGGTAATCATTATGGCAACAACGAGGCCACAGCTACATTTGGCGACGATGATATTGTAGACTTAGTTGGCGGAGCACATGATGCTATTGAGAGGCACAAGGCTTCGTACCCCGAGGATATAATTAAATTTAGGAAGGACGAGGAAGCGCTACTGACCACCACTACAGAGCGTGCCACGGCACAACTGACACACGACGAGGTGATTCCAGATTCCACTCCATCAGAGGAAGAGTTGGCAGAAATAATTCCAGCACCAGTGATTCTCAATTGTTTGGATGCAGACTCTTTGCCAGAACTCATCAGACCATATCCCCCGGCAAAAGCAGCTCCAGAAGAAGCAGGTCCAGTACTAGAAGCAGCTCCAGAGGAAGAAGCGACTGCGGCTCCTCCAGCACCACCCCGTGAGTAGTCAATTTAAGTATTTTAAGGATCATCTGGTTTTTAAATCTGTCTCTTGGTAAAGCGTTATTAAAATAGACGTTTCAGTACTTACTTGCTAACTTAATTGGCAATAATGTTACCGTTGACTGGTTGGCTAACTCATTTTTGGTAATGTTAGCTAGCGTATGTGATTGTGGAATTGATGCGGCAACATTCATAAACCATTTTTTGGAAAATATGAAATTGTTGCGCACGGCTCGAGACTGCATTGGTAGCTAGATATAGTCAGATACTCCACACAGACAGGCAGTGGCAGGCTAGCTAACTAACCATTCCGAAGTCCCCCCCTAAAAAAAAAAGGATGGTTAACTAGATAGCTGGCTTTGTAAAGATGATGCGGACCACCTACTTGACACATCAGCAAGAAGCTAGTGAACTGGCAGAATTGTACCACCTATTTCGACAATTTATTTAAACGGATGCATCGGTGCTGATTATTACATAACATGTAATGCCAGAGTATTTTTTTTAAATCCAAGAAACTAACAAATTGGCTCATACTAGAATAATTCTGACTGTCATTTTCCGACCTGGTTTGTGGTTGCGCAAACCAAGCTAGCAAGCTCTGTTCTGACTCAGTCAAGATGGCTTGGATTAGTCACAACAAAGGAATCTCATCTACAGTCGTCCACTCCCCTGTTTTAGTTGTTTATCCCAAAATACCTTAAGTGAACGGTAGCTACCTCGTGGAAGCAAGCATTTTTTATGATGGGTAACATTTTTCATCGCACGAGAAATTGGGTTTTCACCCCTCAAATCTCCCGATCTGTCAACCATTCACGCTTTTGGATAATGACGTGTTTTTACCTCATTCGGGTGAAGACAGACATTGTTTGAGAGCATTGTTATTGTATAACTTGGTTAGCGCCTTAGCGCACACGAATTTAATTTAAAATTTTCTGTTAGTATAGCTAAGCACTTTCCCAGACATGCGAGGCCAGACGGGCAGGGCGGGGTTGGGAGACCATTACAAAGACCTGGTTGAGTGTCATTCCATTTAATCGCTTTAGGCCCGACTATTGCCTAAGGACTAATATAAGCATACTTGTCATTTTGTAAGGGCAGACATGCTTTATATTCTATTTCGGTTTCCTGCAATCATTTGGAATGCCTTCTTACTGCAGGATAGATGGTGTAAAGGAAATGGTCCTACTGGCTCTGACGGGCCTTGTGGGTTTGCTCCCTCTGTTTTTGCTGTGATGTCTATTCTCGCTATCCTAGGAAGGGCTAGATGAGCATGCTTAAGCGTGTATAAATACAATCACAGCTGGATTTAGCTGCTACTAATGCACTGTATCACTTCTGACTTTGTGTTGGTCTACTTTTTAAGTTGGAACGTTAACACAGTGCTGTAGTTGCTATATGGTGTACGGTTAACTAGGCCTCCGTTTCTCAATCACGTGCCACACTGACTGTCGTTAATGTTACACCTACAATACTGTGCACCGCTCTAGTTAATAACTGCACAACTATAATGTCCTAGAATGACCCCTTCTCATATTTCATATTGACTTGTGACTAGAGGTAACATGGCGTTCATTGCAGTCTGTGCCATTAGCTTTCTTTGCCTCAGACATATTACATTTCATGGGCAGGTGCTGGCCTACATTTTAGGTTCAACGAAAGTGTTCAAGCAAAGTCATTGACTACTAGCCTATGCAGAACCGGTGGACAGAATTCAAGCAACATGGATTTCATTATAGCTAATGTTAATTGTCTATGGTTCAATTTTAGATGTACTTCAATGCTGTAACCTAGACTAGAGAAGTAACCGGTCTTTAAACTGGTGTAATCTGAATAATCAGTACGGTAATAAATGCAATACAAAATGCATTTGTAATGTGATATTTCCTGGCTTTTGAGGAGTGGATGCTTTTATTCTTATTTTTTTGTATGATTGGACAATGGTATTCAGAACCATTGTACGTTGATGGCAACTAGTGATTTTCAATTGTTGTATTCTTAATCATTGAAAACATGTTTTGCTTCTGTCCTATTGAAATATTCCAAGACATCTTTTTTTAAATATTTTTTTTATTTTTTTATATAAATTTTATCCCATTTTCTCCCCAATTTTCGTGGTATCCAATCGCTAGTAATTACTATATTGTCTCATCGCTACAACTCCCGTACGGGCTCGGGAGAGACGAAGGTCGAAAGCCATGCGTCCTCCGAAGCACAACCCAACCAAGCCGCACTGCTTCTTAACACAGCGCGCCTCCAACCCGGAAGCCAGCCGCACCAATGTGTCGGAGGAAACACCGTGTACCTGGCCCCCTTGGTTAGCTTGCACTGCGCCCGGCCTGCCACAGGAGTCGCTGGAGCGCGATGAGACAAGGATATCCCTACCGGCCAAACCCTCCCTAACCCGGACGACGCTATGCCAATTGTGCGTCGCCCCACGGACCTCCCGGTCGCGGCCGGCTGCGACAGAGCCTGGGCGCGAACCCAGAGACTCTGGTGGCGCAGTTAGCACTGCGATGCAGTGCCCTAGACCACTGCGCCACCCGGGAGGCCCTTCCAAGACATCTTAATCTGCAGGTTATTGAGAATATTGTATAATTTTGGTGACTTGGCTAAAATGGAGCTCATAGCGTTCAAATTGGGAGATTTTTGCTATTAAACGTTTCACATTTTGTTTAGATGGTCTTGATTTGAATTTGTGCTCTTTCTCTCTCCCCTAATGCTCTGCTTGGGTGTCTGTCAAGCATATGTCTCAACCAGTTAGGCACAAAAGCTGGAATCAAGGATTGAAAGAGGGATTACTATTTTCAAATACGTTGTCTAGGCTATTATATCTTAGAAGAGCCTGAACCAAATTTTTGCTGCTTAACCTTTTGCGAATTGGAATTATTGATTAATTTAGTTCATTAACTTAAAAAAATGTCTACTTGGATCAGAAAATGACTGCTATGCCTAATTGTATCAGTTATTTTGCCTTTTAAAGGTTGATCTTCATGCTGCTACATTAAGAAGTAAATTCTTCAGTCATTCTGACACTAATGACCTTTTTCCCAGACTTTGTTACATGCCTGTAAGCTATTCCCATCTTGTATGCTATAAGCTGCCTGTCTTTGCAGAGGGTGTCAGCAATGTTGCACACTGGGTGGATTTACGTTAGTAAAATATGTCTAGTGATAACATCAGATTTCCAACTTTTCTGTTTACACTAGCCTTGGATATGGGTGCAGCTATTAGCATACCATAATACAACGGGCACCGACATTTTCAGAGTCTATCACTTTCGCAGTCAAAAAGAAAGCAGAGATCTACCCCTCAGAGGGGGGAGGGAAGGGATAAGTCAAATCATGATCACAGTGAGCTTCAGGTTGGATAATCAGTGCATTCAAGGAACTCAAGCTCAGAAGTCAACGATTTCCAAGTTCCCAGTTATTTTGAACACTGCATTAGTCTCAACTGAGGGAGAGGGCAGCAGAGCGTTCCATCTCACGGTCCCTGCTCTCTCCTTCCTTTCCCCTGGTGAGACTGGGGGCACTGTCTTCCACCTGATGGTGAAACTCGAGTCACACCGCATCTGCCTCATGCACAAATTCATGTTGTTCCTATGACCAGAGAAAGTGAGAAAATTATTTGATATTAAAATAGACATTACATTTTTACATTTAAGTCATTTAGCAGACGCTCTTATCCAGAGCGACTTACAAATTGGAAAGTTCATACATATTCATCCTGGTCCCCCCGTGGGAATTGAACCCTGGTCCCCCCGTGGGAATTGAACCCACAACCCTGGCGTTGCAAGCGCCATGCTCTACCAACTGAGCCACACGGGACATGACATGATATTAAAATAGCTACTAATAATAAAAATGCAGGGCTATCGATACACTTTGCTATTCATTGCGGCGTGAGTGGAAAGTAGGGAGAAGCGCCTTTTGTAATGGTGTTGAATATAAACAGTGGCGGTGTTGAATAAAAACTTAGACATGAACGCACTCCTAAAAACAGCATCTCTTTGCTGTATTCTTTGACAGTCTCACTCTGGTCAGGGTTTTAAAACTTTGCTGTGGCCGGGGTAGTGGAAGCTGTAGGCACAACGATTTGACCTATCCGATTGGCCGACACAGTAGGCACTTGATTAAGCCCCATATCTCCCAGTCCGCAGAGGTGTAGTTTGTCCAGATGTAAAGCTAAGCAAAAATGACAACTGAATAATTAAAATACAGAGCTGTATTGTATACATAAAAGGTGAAATTATTTTATACAATCGCTCAGAGAACAGGATTATTTGACACCCCTGTTTTCAATACCTCACCTTGTGAGGATAATGGCACTGAGGCTTTAAATAAAATATTGTATGAGTTGGAGAACACATTGGGAGCGATCTTAGACCATTCCTCCTTTCAGATCCTTTGTCTGCGCTTATGGATTGCCCTCTTAAATTCTACTGAGCTAACATATGGAATTGTTTTAAGATGGTTATACCAAGGATCAATTAGCTATTAGAATTTTAGGACCCCTTTTTAGGTATCAAATACATTATTGGATAAAAATATAGATTTTTTTTGCCTTTACTACTAAAGCCCATAGTAATGGATTGAATAACGCATTCATAGATGGCAAAGGACAGTCAAACACACATGAGAAACAAGGTTTTGAACTGGCCTAAATCTAGGAGAAACAAAAAACTACCAAACAGAAGTTGGCACATCAACAGTACCGACTTCAGCCGAGTCTCCTGAAACTTGTGGATAGGGATGCAAACTAGTCACCTTTTGACAAAGTTCGCCATTTTGAATCCAAAATAGGTTACCTACATGATTTGTGTAGCTCCAATGAGAAGTTTTGGGGGGGGGCGATGACTTTGGATCACTACTGGCTGTAAGCGAACGAGAGATTTGCATTTGGAGCAATACTGGCTGTATCCAAGGCTCAGCCAATCGTTCACATAACAGAAGCAGCACGCGACTGAAGAGACAACCAATTTGCTAGTTACGTCATCAGCGCACGCTCTGGGAAGACGGCGGGAGAGTGGAAAGGCAGTTTGTGCTTCCCCTGAACGATAACGACGAGGTAGGTGAGAAGCCTGACCACGGAGACGGGTGTGAGAAGGTGATGACGTGTACTCCATGAGCTGTAACTGAAAAACAACTGGCATTTGGAAAGTTTGAGGTGAGGGTGGTGGAACAAGTATTCTTAAGGATCTTGCTGGCTGGCTCGAATTCTCCGTTAGCTAGCCAGAGAAATGTTGAGCCACGTTAGCCAACTTATCTGATCAAATAATGTTGTTTATGGTGTGAAAAGTAGCTGGTTAATAAAGTCAGTTAGCGCATCTGATGTTGTAACGTTACCTAACGTTAGTAACCTAACCAGTTCGCTATTGTATTAACTGGTAATGTTATATGACTCCTTGCCGTTCCACAAGTTATAACGCGTTAGTTGATTACCGGACCCTGGCAATCTGTGTGAAATGTTATCTCTAACGAACTAACTACTATCTGTGAGCTAATGTTTTCCCTCTACAGTGTATGGTTAATTTTCAGAATGAGAGAACTAGGTGAAAATGAGGCGTTGCTTGTTAAACAGTTAAGTGTAGCTGGGCCTGGCTTAAGCTGGATGCCACTATAGAGGTGAAAGGAACACCACACAGTTTCCTTTCTCACTTTTTCAATACAGTGGATAAAAAGGGGTATGCTAGGTGCTCTCTCTGCCTGAAAGAGATCAATTATGCCAACAAAGGGTATCATGATCTGCTGGCACATTGTAGAACAGATGTCCACAGGCAGAAAGTGTATAATGTGCAGTGTAGCCCAAAGATATTGCTTTTGTTGTGTTGAACTTGACAGTAACACGTGAGGGGGGATTATTACATTTTTACTCAGTGAATGTTATTTTTGCACATATGTAGCATTGTGCATAGTGGCCACTATAATAGAGTAAAAAATAGAATGCCTGTTTGTTTCATTCCAGTTCTATGTAAGATGTTTCCCCCCCCCCCCCAAGTGCTCCATTTAGGTTGTGTGTGTGTGTGGAATGGCCGCAAGCATTCTATTGTAAAGGCTGTCCATGGCTAACTGCAATATTAGTGTATTTTTTTTTCTCAAGACTTGTCATTTTGCAGTGAAGTCTAGGCAACAAATAACATTGGATTGCTTTCTTTACATTTTTTAGCTGTGAGTTAGGTTCACATTAACCACGTTTTATTTTACACACAGAGACTGGTTACGTAGATCATATTCTATGTTAAAACCTGCATTTCCCCCTAGCAGGGATTTTCTTTTTTACATGTTTCAGTGTGGGAAAATAGTCACCTTTTTGGGCCCGCACCAGTTTGTATCCCTGGTGGGGGTCGTAGAGCAAAACGTAGAACACCATTATGTTCGTCAGTCTCCCCTTATAGTTTGTAAGTCAAACTGTTCGGAAGCTACAGACGTTTACGTGAGCAGAGTACTTGGCCATATACAAGGGGTACTGAGTCGACGTGCAGGGGTACAAGGTACTTGGGGTAGCTAGGTACATATAACTAGGAATAAAGTGACCGAAAATGCATATGCTGCTACTGTTTACTGAGTCAAAGCTAGTACAAAAGGGTCAATGCAGATAGGCCGGGTAGTGTAGTACTATAGAGCTACTGTAGAAATTGTTCAGGTTCCAGACTTGGTCCATCGGTACTGCTTGCCGTGCGGTAGCAGAGAGCAGTCTGACTTGGGTGACTGGAGTCAATTGACAGGTTTTGGGCTTTCCTCAAATTGAAGAGGGCAGTCTAAGTGTAGACTAAGGGTTCTGTAGGGCGGAATGGTCTAAGATCATTCCCAATGTGTTCTCCAACTCATTAAACATTTTAGAAAAAGGCTGTGCCATTGTCCTCGGAAGGTGAGGTATTGACAACAGGGTTGTGAATAATTTTGACCTCTACCTTTTTTGTTGTTGAAAAAAATGACTTGTTAAACACAACCTCTTTCTTTGTATTAGTATTTTAGTATACAATATAGCTCCGTATTTGAAATATTTATTTTAGTCATTTTTGTTCATCTTTGACAAAGGTATCAATAGTTTCGGAACCCACTATGTGGGTGTAGATGTTCCCCCCACTATCTCCGGAGGTTGTGTGGCAGATCTCTTCAAGAGATTTGAATCTAGATCCATCTGTTTACACTACAGAAGCATCTCTCCTGGACCTAGTTTGTTGTCAAAGTAGTGTAGAGGCCCCATGTTAGGGTCTGTTTCACACTGTTGAAGTGTTAATTGTTTTCTCAGCTGCTGGCATTGTCCACTTCACACTGTGCTACTGTCTCTTTTTCAGATGACAATTTTCTTCCTTCTGCTGCGCCTCAACCTCTGATGCAATTCCCAAAAGGCAAGTTCTTTTTCCTGGCTGCCTTTGCCCTCCTGCATCTTCTCTTTAATTTCATGCCTTTTATACCTTAATTACATTTTGGCTGATATGCATGCGAAGTTTGTTAAAGGCCCAAATGCAGCTATTTTTATAGTAATGTCAAATTTCTTGGTAGCAATTATGTACCTTACTGTAATAGTTTCCAATTGTAAAAAAATAAATAAACCAATTGCCTTTTTAGCTACATTTACCACCTGGGGATGTCACCAGGCAAGCTGAAATTCCACCCATGATTAGAAGGTCCTGTGTAAATCGTTTATTCAACCAGCAACTATCAGGAAATAACACTGATCAAATTTGTTCACACTTTTACAGTGTTCATTTTTATCAGCTATTGTACAATATGATATAAAACACAGGATAACTGCACTTGGCCTTTAATAATATTTTACATTGCTTTTGCATTTAAGTAATTTAAAAGAAAGACTAACATTGTTTGTATGATCCTATAATGTGAATCCCTGTGATAAGTCCACTTACAGTAGAGAAGATAGAAGACTAACTTTACAGTTAAAAGTTTAGGTGATGATTCCCCTCATTGATTGCTCCCATAATTGGTTTAGCATCTTTTGGCATGCCAGTTGATAACTCTGAGATCACTGATGGGAAACACCACCTCAACTCTGCAGACTGCTGGCAGGGCATGCCAGGCATGGCTTGCTAGCGCTGAAGGAATGGAGTGTGTCTTGATGTATTGCATTTTCCCTCTTTACTCAAGAACTTGGGCAGAAGGGTGATTCCCCTGCTCCCATCTTCCCCCTCTCTCGCCTTCACTCTCCCGACTCTCTGGAAGACCTCTCTTTGTCAGAGAGTCCAAATCCAACATCTGCTCCATTGGGCTTCTCTTCTTGGCCTTCTACTGAGCCCCCCAAAATACTGACCAAGGATATGCCTTGGGATGAAGAGGGTAACACCAGATTAGGATTTAGTAAGAGTGATGAGGATATTGTGAAAGGGTTAGAAACTGCTACCTACACTCAAAGTAAATATAAAAAAAATTGCCCTGAGAGCGATGTAGGGTCCAAGTCTCTGTGTGGAGACAGTGGAGTGGTCTCTCCTGAAGAGCAGCTTTGTAGCTCAGTCAGGTCTACTACTCCTTCCCAGTCCCCCAATAATCCCCTGATGACTCCTGAATCTGACATTGCACCTGCCTCCTCTAACCCAACAGAGCACTGGGATTCTCCATTCTTAGCTTCTCAAGACAACCCCAGGGCCTCCATGGATACGTTTACCAAAGACTCAGCATCCAGAGGCTCCTCTGGGTATGAGCCAGATATGCTTGGCCAATCAGATGATGACTTAATGTTTAAGGTGAAGAAGAATCCATTCCAGGGCTTCTCCCCTGTAGCAGATGCTGGGTTCTCCCATCTTGGGGATATGACCTCTGACAGCCAGGCAGCTAAAATGTCTGAGTCCCACCCCAGACCTGGTTCAGTATGGCCGGGCTGAAGACTCACAAGATGGCAGCCCACCATCATATTATGATGAAACAAAAACGTATGAGTCTGTCAAGATGGCTGCGGACTCGCTCATGGAGCCATTCAATCAGTTCTCAACCACCCCAAAAGAGAGCGTGGACTCTACACTTCCATCTCTTCCAGATATCTTAAAGCCCTTCCCTCTGAACCCTGACAAAGTGGACTCGGGCTCTTCTGAAGGAAGCACTGAGCCAAGCCCTGCTCCTATCCGGAAGATGGTTGAGTCACCCACTGTCCCTGTGTCGGCCACAAATCCCTTTGCTTTCGATTCCAAAGCTTTACTGCTGAAGGAGCTGACTGAGGAGACTGAAGCAAGGCTAGCTGTGAAGGTGAAGGCTGAAGATGAAGGCTTTAGTGCCTTTGACCTCGTAAAGGAGGCAGAGCCTACACCCCATAGCAAAGCACCTGTCCAGATAGAACAAAAAGATTGGATGTTTTCCAGTCAAGATTCACCTCAAATTGTGAACAAATTAGAGCCTCTTAATTTCCAGACAAGAAAGACCCCTGAAGATTCTGATTCTGAGAGTCCGTCAGCAGACTCCCTGTCCCCTGTTCTGGAGGCAATGGCCAAGAATCCTGCAAGTTTCCAGGTGGAGTCTGAGAAGAATGACATGAAAGTGGAAGAGGCAGCAGAGGATATCTCTGAGCCGGAAGTGTCCTCTGAAGAGTTTGAGTTCATCGAGAGGCCCCTCAGGGGTGTAATCGATGAGTTTCTAGAAGCATTAGATAGCTCCAAGTTTGCGAAGGCAACAGAGTTTAGCATGGATGAAAATGACATGTGCTTAGGGCTGACGGATGTGGCGTCTGCAAATCTAGTCCCAGAAGTTCAGGAAGAATCTCCTAGTCAGCGCTCTTACCTCCTACTCACCCAGAAGGTTAAGTCAGACCTGGAGAAGGATGATACCAAAGGTCCCACCTCAAAGGCCCCTCTCATCCACTCACCTGTTCGCAAACCGGAGTTGCTCGCTAAGGACACAGGACCGGAGTTGCTCGCTAAGGACAAAATGGATCAGATGCCCAACCTGAGTGCTGAAGCAGGTAATTTCCACATGGAAGTTCACCAACAGTTTTTTGTTTTTGTTTTTATTGGTGCATCATTTTACTCTCCTTGGTTGTCATTTCCCTTTTTCCCCCCATAAGTTTTCACTTTTTCATCACCTTTCTCCTCTGCATTGTCCCTATTTTTATAGCATAAAAAAAAAAACATTTACAATTGGGTGCATGTGTTGGCATGATTTTGTTTTCATGATATTGGTTTTCATATTTTCTTAATTTTTGTGTTTTTGAATCCATCCTATTGATGTAGTAAGTAATGAATTTCTCTTGACTTCTCTGTGCAGAAACATAATACAAATGTGCAATGGGGGGGTGTTACAAAGAGATTATGTTAAAATTACATTGACACCACACAGTCCATTTTATAGGAAGTGACCTAGCAATGTATAATCCCATACCTCATTAAGCTATACAGTGCCTTCAAAGTATTCACACCCCTTGACTTTTCCCACATTTTGTTACAGCCTGAATAAACAATTTATTAAATAGAGATTTTATTTGTCACTGACCTACACACAATGACCCATAATGTCAAAGTGGAATTATTCTTTTTGAAATGTATACTTATTAATAGAAAATTAGGCTGAAATATCTTGAGTCAATAAGTATTCAAGCCCTTTTATGTCAACCCTAAATAAGTTCAGGAGTACTATTTTGCTTAAGTTGCGTGTTTAACATGATTTTTGAATGACTACCTTCTATCTGTACCCCATACATACAATTATCTGTAAGGTCCCTCTGTCGAGCAAGGAATTTCACACAGATTCAACCATAAAGACCAGGGAGGTTTTCACATGCCTCGCAAAGAAGTGTACTTATTGGTAGATGGGTAAAAATAAAAAAGCAGACATTGAATATCCCCTTGAGCATGGTGAAGTTATTAATTACACTTTAGATGGTGTCGCAATACAACCAGTCACTACAAAAATACAGACGTCCTTCCAAACTCCATTGCCGGAGATGAACAAAACCACTCAGGGATTTCACCATGAGAACAGTGATGAGGATGGATCAACAAGTGTTTACACTCCACAATACTAACCTAATTGACAGTGACAAGGAAGCCTGTAAAGAATATAAATATTCAAAAACATGCATCCTGTTAGCAACATGGTACTAACGTAATATTGCAAAAAATGTGGCTCAACTATTCACTTTTTGTTGTGAATACAAAGTTATGTTTAGGGCAAATACAATGCATTACTGAGTACGACTCCATATTTTCAAGCATAGTGGAGGCTGCCTCATGATATGGGTATGCATGTAATCGTTAAGGACTGGGGAGTTTTTCAGGATAAAAAAGAAAGGGAATGGAGTTAAGCACAGGCAAAGTCTTAGAGGTAAACCTAGTTGTCTGCTTTCCACCAGACACTTTCAGCAGGACAATAACCTAAAACACAAGGCCAAATCTAGTCTGGAGTTGCTTACCAAGAAGACAGTGAATGTTGCAGAGTTAACGTTTTGACTTAAATCTACTTGAAATCTATGGCAAGACCAATGATCAACAACCAATTTGACAGAGCTTGAAGAATTTAGAAAATAATAATGGGCAAATGTTGCACAATCCAGGTGTGGAAAGCTCTTAGAGACTTACCCAGAAAGACTCTCAGCTGTAATTTCTGCCAAAGGTGCTTCTACGAAGTATTGACACAGGGTTCTGTATGTAAATGAGATTTAGTTTTCAATACATCTGCTAAAATGTCTAAACATGTTTTCACTTTGTCATTATGGTATTGTGTGTAGATGGGTGAGGATCTATTTCATCCATTTTGAATTCCGGCTGTAACGCAACTAAATGTGGAGTAAGTCCAGGGGTTTTGTGCTTACATTTCAGCCGTGTAGTAATATTTAAATGCCTATCATTATTCATAGACATGCAGTATATCTTATGAACACCCTTTTTCTTTTTTTTCATAATACGCCTGGCTAGAAAATTAGCTGATCTACAATTAAATGTTTGATTCTTGCCAATTGGTTTGAATGGTACCACAGGGCCTGGTAAAAACTGCCTCCCATAGGAACAGTGTGGCAGTTAGCAGGCCTGACTGTCTTGCTTACACCCACAGTGATTTTAGTTTGCTCAGAGTTTTTCTTTATGGAATTAGATTATCTCTGTAAACTGTGGATTGCTGATGCTGTGTGTTGCCCAATGAGAGGGTTTGAAGCCACTGGTCGGCCATATTGGCACTCCCCAGAAGAAACATTCCTCCATAGAAATTAATGTAATTCTAGTGTTTCAATTCAATGTCTCAATGACACAATTACATGTATTTAAGTGGGGACAGTAAATCAAATTGAATTTGTCATTTTTATTTCACTTTTATTTAACCAGGTTGAGAATAAGTTCTCATTTACAATTGCGACCTGGCCAAGATAAAGCAAAGCAGTTCGACACATACAACAACAGAGTTACACATGGAGTAAAACAAACATACAGTCAATAATACAGTAGAAAAATATGTCTCTATACAATGTGAGCAAATGAGGTAAGGGAGGTAAAGCAAAAAAAAAGGCCATGGTGGTGAAGTAAATACAATATAGCAAGTAAAACACTGGAGTGGAAGAATGTGCAAAGTAGAAATAATGGGGTGCAAAGGAGCTAAATAAATAAATACAGTAGGGGAAGAGGTAGTTGTTTGGGCAAAATTATAGATGGGCTATGTACAGGTGCAGTAATCTGTGAGCTGCTCTGACAGCTGGTGCTTAAAGCTAGTGAGGGATATAAGTGTTTCCAGTTTCAGAAATTTTTGTAGTTCGTTCCAGTCATTGGCAGCAGAGAACTGGAAGGAGAGGCGGCCAAAGGAGGAATTGGCTTTGGGGGTGACCAGAGAGCTATACCTGCTGGAGCGCGTGCTACAGGTGGGTGCTGCTATGGTGACCAGCGAGCTGAGATAAGGGGGGACTTTACCTAGCAGGGTCTTGTAGATGACCTGGAGCCAGTGGGTCTGGCGACGAATATGAAGCGTGGCCCAGCCAACGAGACCGTATAGGTCGCAGTGGTGGGTAGTATATGGGGCTTTGGTGACAAAACGGATGGCACTGTGATAGACTGCATCCAATTTATTGAGTAGGGTATTGGAGGCTATTTTGTATCCTCGTCGAGGATCGGTAGGATGGTCAGTTTTACGAGGGTATGTTTGGCAGCATGAGTGAAGGATGCTTTGTTGCGAAATAGGAATCCAATTCTAGATTTAACTTTGGATTGGAGATGTTTGATGTGAGTCTGGAAGGAGAGTTTACAGTCTAACCAGACACCTAGAATATGTGGACAACTACAAATACCTAAGTCAGAACTGTCCAGAGTAGTGATGCTGGATGGGCGGGCAGTTGCAGGCAGCGATCAGTTGAATAGCATGCATTTAGTTTTACTTGTATTTAAGAGCAGTTGGAGGCCACGGAAGGAGAGTTGTATGGCATTGAGGCTCGTCTCGAGGGTTGATAAGTGTCCAAAGAAGGGCCAGAAGTATACAGAATGGTGTCGTCTGCGTAGAGGTGGATCAGAGACTGACCTGCAGCGAGAGCGACATCATTGATGTATACAGAGAAGAGAGTCGGCCTAAGAATTTAACCCTGTGGCACCCCCATAGAGACTGCCAGAGGCCCGGACAACAGGCCCTCCGATTTGACACACTGAACTCAGAAGTAGTTGGTGAACCAGGCGAGGCAATCATTTGAGAAACCAAGGTTATCGAGTCTGCCGATGAGGATGTGGTGATTGACAGAGTCGAAAGCCTTGGCCAGGTCAATGAATACAGCTGCACAGTAATGTTTCTTATCGATGGCGGTTAAGATATCGTTTAGGACCTTAAGCGTGGCTGAGGTGCACCCATGACCAGCTCTGAAACCAGATTGCATAGCGGAGAAGGTGCGGTGGGATTCGAAATGGTCGGTAATCTGTTTGTTGACTTGGCTTTCCAAGACCTTAGAAAGGCAGGGTAGGATAGATATAGGTCTGTAGCAGTTTGGGTCAAGCGTGTCCCCCCCTTTGAAGAGGGGGATGACCGCAGCTGCTTTCCAATCTTTGGGAATCTCAGACGACAAGAAAGAGGATGAACAGGCTAGTAATAGGGGTTGCAACAATTTCGGCAGATCATTTTTAGAAAGAAAGGGTCCAGATTGTCTAGCCCGGCTGATTTGTAGGGGTCCAGATTTTGCAGCTCTTTCAGAACATCAGCTGATTGGATTTGGGAGAAGGAGAAATGGGGAAGGCTTGGGCGAGTTGCTGTGGGGGGCGCAGTGCTGTTGACCGGGGTAGGCAGGTGGAAAGCATGGCCAGCCGTAGAAAAATGCTTATTGAAATTCTCAATTATAGTGGATTTATCGGTGGTGACAGTGTTTCCTGTCCTCAGTGCTGGGAGGAGGTGTTCTTATTCTCCATGGACTTTACAGTGTCCCAGAACTTTTTTGAGTTTGTGTTGCAGGAAGCAAATTTCTGCTTGAAAAAGCTAGCCTTGGCTTTTCTAACTGCCTGTGTATTTTGGTTTCTAACTTCCCTGAAAAGTTGCATATCACGGGGGCTGTTCGATGCTTATGCAGAACGCCATAGGATGTTTTTGTGTTGGTTAAGGGCAGTCAGGTCTGGAGAGAACCAAGGGCTATATCTGTTCCGGGTTCTAAATTTCTTGAATGGGGCATGCTTATTTAAGATGGTGGGGAAGGCATTTAAAAAAATTAAATATCAAGCATCCTCTACTGACGGGATGAGGTCAATATCCTTCCAGGATACCCGGGCCAGGTCGATTAGAAAGGCCTGCTCGCTGACGTGTTTCAGGGAGCGTTTGACAGTGATGAGTGGAGGTCGTTTGACCGCTGACCCATTACGGATGCAGGCAATGAGGCAGTGATCGCTGAGATCTTGGTTGAAAACAGCAGAGGTGTATTTAGAGGGCAAGTTGGTTAGGATGATATCTATGAGGGTGCCCGTGTTTACGGCTTTGGGGTGGTACATGGTAGGTTCATTGATAATTTGTGTGAGATTGAGGGCATCAAGCTTAGATTGTATGATGGCTGGGGTGTTAAGCATGTCCCAGTTTAGGTCACCTAGCAGTACGAGCTCTGAAGATAGATGGGGGGGCAATCAGTTCACATATGGTGTCCAGAGCACAGCTGGGGGCAGTGGCTGGTCTATAGCAGGCGGCAACGGTGAGACTTGTTTTTAGAGGTGGATTTTTAAAAGTAGACGTTAAAATTGTTTGGGTACAGACCTGGATAGTAGGACAGAACTCTGCAGGCTATCTCTGCAGTAGATTGCAACACCGCCCCCTTTGGGCATTCTATCTTGTCTGAAAATGTTGTAGTTAGGGATGGAGATTTCAGCGTTTTTGGTGGTCTTCCTAAGCCAGGATTCAGACACGGCCGGGTTGGCGGAGTGTGCTAAAGCAGTGAATAAAACAAACTTAGGGAGGAGTCTTCTTATGTTAACATGCATGAAACCAAGGCTTTTACTGTTACATAAGTCATCAAAAGAGCGCCTGGGGAATAGGAGTGGAACTAGGCACTGCAGGGCCTGGATTCACCTCTGCATCACCAGCTATGAGAATTGGTCGTCTAGGACGTCTGGAACAGAATAAAAGGAGCAGGTTTTTGGGGCGATTTAAAATAGCTTCAAGGTATGGTAGGATGTGAATACAGTGGAGGTAAACCTAGGCATTGAGTGATGAGAGAGAGATTGTCTCTAGAAACATCATTGAAACCAGGTGATGTCATCGCATGTGTGTATTTATATATATATATATATCAAGACAAGACAAGACAAGACAAGACAAGACCAAAGGACGTCTGACTGCTATGCCATCTTGGAAATGTAAAGGACGTCTGACTGCTATGCCATCTTGGAAATGTAAAGTGCTGAATACAACAAGTGTAGACCTGGGGGGGGGGGGGCAGCAAATGCAAATATTCTGGGTAGCCATTTTATTAGATGTTCAAGAGTCATATGGCTTGGGGGTAGAAGCTGTTTAGAAGCCTCTTGGACCTAGACTTGGTGCTCCGGTACCGCTTGCTGTGCGGTAGCAGAGAGAACAGTCTATGACTATGGTGGCTGGAGTCTTTGACAATTGTTAGGGCCTTCCTCTGACACTGCCTGGTATAGAGGTGGATAACAGGAAGCTTGGCCCAGTGATATACTGGGCTGCACGCTCTACCCTCTAGTGCCTTGCGGTCGGAGGCCGAGCAGTTGCCATACCAGGCAGTGACGCAACCAGTCAGGATGCTCTCGATGGTGCACTTGAAGAACCTTTTGAGGATCTGAGGACCCATGCCAAACATTTAGATCTTTCAAAATTATACTTTAAGGAAAATGTTTTAATGTACTATTTACAAATATGCATTAAGGCGTCTAATGGAGTGAATGTGGCAAAAACTGTGTGTACATACATACATACATACATACATGTGTGTATATACACATCTTCCCCTCCCTGGGTCCATTTATTTAGTTTTTGTTAAAAAAAATCCTAGCACTGCACAGCTGACTCAATTAACCAGCTCATCAAGCTTTTGATTATTTGAATCAGCTGTGTAGTGCTAGGGCAAAAACAATACATGCACCCATGAAGTTTGGGAAACCCTGATGGTGTGTCATTGATATCACCAAACTCTACTGTCTGGTTTTAGCCCTGGCTGAAAATAACAACTAGAGATATGAAACTGTACACCACCTTGTAGGCCCCATTTGCCTTTTGAGTTCCCATGTCCAGATAAACCTTACCCAGCTCAGTGAAAAGGGCAGTGTTGTAGCGAAAAATGTCCATATGTTTGGAAGGCTTACTGCACTGGGGCAGTGGCCTTCAGATTTAGTGTTTTATTTTGGTATTTTTGCATGACTGTTAGGTTAAAGGCTTTCATTTTAAGTATTTTTACAATGAATGGCTTAGTTTTACCTTGCTGGTTATTCACACCGAGGCACATCAGTAGAGTGCAGATATTTATCTGATTGGGACATTCCTTTGAGCAAGGCTGGCTGACACACAGACAGTGTGTGAGGAATCGCCCAATAAAAAGGCTCTGCCTGCATTGCGACACCAGCCGATGAAGAATAGAGCTTGTCAGCAAGTGTTCCCTTATTTGTTCGACTCGAAATGCAATACCATCAAACATCACCCCTGCCCTATCTCATTCGCAAAACCCCCTTAGTGAGATTGCAGGTTGTTTTGAATCCACAGAACTGTAGTAACTGACCACTGTATAATTAATTAGTCACCCATAGTCTTCAGTAGGACTACACCCATATGCTACAAAATGTACCTTGCACGGTACCTCCCATTTATCTAAATGACTCCAGCTGTAGTTCTGAGTGAATATACTTTTGTCAACTCTCTAAATAACTTGCTGAAAACACTTAACGCAATATAAATTATTTGAAACAAGAATGAGGAAACCTAGGCAGACTTAAGTGAAATTAGTGAGGTGCCCTCTAGTGGACTAATACAACAATCACCATTTTCTTATGCGATTTAAGACTGACTACTGATGAGGGTTGATTTGGTGACGACCAAATCATAATTGTTTGGCTGATTTTGATATGGTACACTGTTTGTGAAGATGGATTTTGACTCTGATCAACAGAATAATATTACATTCATAATTTAAGCGCAGTAATGGTCCGATTGGATGTCTGATGCTTTCCAGAGCATGGAGGTTAGATTTGAGGTTTTTGTTTTAATGTTACTTACCAACTTTTGGAGGCAATTCAGAGGGCATTTAAAATTAAGTCACAGTACACACTAGTGTCATTTTAAAGGTAGTGGGATAGTCTGTACTTGTAGTTCCTACAGAGACCGTTGGGTGGAGTCACCTACTCGCTGCTTTGTCATCCATGTGGGGATGAGAGGGAGGGGAAAAGCACATGTACATTTGCGCAAGGGGAGGGGGAGTATCAGACGGAGGTAGGGGGAGTGAGTTAGATGGGGAAGTTGCTGCGTCAGTGCTTTAGCCGTTCTAGGTGCCAGCAGACAGTCAGCTGACCTCAGTCCTACAGCCTGAGAGGAAGAGAAAAGGGGGAGGGAGGTAGAGAGAGCAGTAGTACTGCAGTCATCTCACAGGAGGAAGGTTTGGTTGTCCACTATCTTCTACCTCGGTCCCCGCACCCCACCCGCCTCCAGCCAAACACACCGCATGCTGTCTGGAATGCCCTGCTGATACCTACACAGTGGCTCTATCATGGAAAACGGGAAAACGGAAAATGGAGACACCCAGCCTCCACCACAGTGGAAAGACAAGGGTATTCCTCTTATTTTACTGTTATTTTTTTGTAGTTATTGCTGGGTTCTCTAGATGTATGTGAAATTAAAAGTAGTCCATTTGTTTTTAGAGGGTGGTTATTAAACAATGCACAGGTATTGTGGACATTCATAGTATGTAATTGGTAATCACTCTGGTAGTTGAGTGGGTTGTTTTGATATTGCTTGTCCCATCCAGCCATGCATGCCATTTGCTCTGAATGTGTAGCCATCCGTAAATTAATAAGATTGTTGGTAACCAGTGAAACTGTTAATGCCACACAAAAAAATCTAAAAGTTTCTCTGGATTTCTAATGTGTAATACACTATCCTAGCAGAAACTTTGGTAAGGGTAGCACTGACAGGAGGAAGTCTGTCCAAAGGTGCATGGTGGGAGGGGTGTTGGGCTAAAGTGACAAGTGTAATAGATGTCTAATGATTCCATGCTGCCTGGAGTTGACTCACGACTGCCTGGTCCGGTGCACCAGGGGTCTCTAACCCCTGTGACAAATTCTGCTGAATGCAGGACCAACCTTCAGCCCTACAGTCTGCTGACTAGGCTTTATAAAGGTGTATAAGTCCATTGTTCAGCATGTGCAAAAAAAAGTGTGTGCATAGTGGTTAAGAGCGTTGGGCAAGTAACCGAATGGTCGCTGGTTTGTATCCCTGAGTTGACTAGGTGAAAAATCTCTGTGCCCTTTAGTAAGGCACTTAACCCTAATTGCTCCTATAAGTCGTTCTGGATAAGCATGTCTGCTAAATTACAAATGTGTGTATGTATGGATTCACACTGAGCCTATGGCAAGCACCAGAGGAGCCATGTGGCTTATGGCAGAAGAGGTCTTCTGGTGTTTTCCAGGCCCAGTTGTAGCCATCTGCTTTCAGCTCAGACGGGACATTGTGAGGCTCAGGCAACCAATGGCACTGCTGGGACATCCTGCTGATTTGTCATGTGTGCTATTGCCGTTGCATCATTCTGGGATGCAGCATGGCAATTGGCACACATTGCAACAAAGGGCATTGTGCTTAAAGGGCCCCTGTCAACTTTATTTGACTAAATGGTATGTCATCCATTTCAGCAACTACCATCTGGCTGAGTGCTCCGTTGAGCATGACCGGCACTTGGATAGGGTATGGGTGTAGTAGACTACCAGCCTGAGTCACTCCAGTGACTAAGCAGTATTGGGCTGAGAGATTGTCTACATTAGTCTGTAACATTATGTATTAAAACATTAAAGGATGAGGGGCAGATGGCAGTGACATAACACTAAAGGGGCCAAAAAAAGTGTATAGCTGGGCAATGATGATGAAGTAGGATGTTTTCTGGCGTGCCCCATAATTAGTTTTAACAGGTAAGCATATTGTTAGATTATTTTAACTGGACATGATATGATGCATGGATTTCCATCCGACATGTGTTCTGATGTAAGAGTTTGAAGAGGACTCTTTCTGGCTAGGGCATTAAGGCTATGAACTCACTACCAGACAATTGTATTGGTTAAATATTGACCTACAGCTTCACATGGCTGTATGAAAGGCTTCCAATACATTGCAAATTGCCTGTGGTGGTCAGTTTACATTTGTTGGAATTGATATTTATTAAAATGTCTTTGTAATAAACTCCTGATTTTAGATTTGACCAGTTGTCAGTCATAATGATGCACTGTTGTGTTATATTGGTTAAGCTGGTCAACATTTGCAGTTAACGTTATGACTAACATTTTCCACACCACCTACTCCCCCATTTCCAATATTTTCATTCCGTTTTGAAACCAAATGACTATTACTACAAAGCTCTACCAGTCTTCCCACGAATAGTAGAAAAGCTCATTCTCATATTTGCATTGGGCACGTATTGAAACTTAAAACATAATTAGAAAGGGCTGAGGCGCTGCGCATAACGCTTCGAACACACCGACTGCGTCATTGCATCACTGCTGCATAACATTTTGCGCAGCTAGGCAACTATACTGATGCAGGTACCTTTTGCAAATGGTCGCATGCGGTTGGACACATGGAGGAGAGAATCATTTTCGCAGTATCCTCAAAACCGTGTCTTTTTGACACAACTGCTGACAGCTACAGGGACATAAACACAAAAAATGCTGCTTGGAGACAAGTGTCCACGATAGTAGGATTGCCAGGTCAGTTTAGTAGTGAGCTTGTGCTAGATGTGGCTAGTTAGCGTTAGCTAGCTAGCTAACCTAGCCAATGAGGTGTGTGTGAAAGAAATAGTCATACCACCTTCCTCAACGTTGGTCTCATTGTTGAAAGAGCCTACTCTGCCTATCTTGACTATTTATTATTGCATTTCGCTCCAAAACTGCATTTTGGAGGGAAATTATATTATAGGCTCTCACAATTAATTTGAGGATGTCATCGAATAAATAATATACTTGGCAAATAAATGAATAAAAAATGTAAAGAAATTATGCAATCAAACTGTTTTTATGTAATCCCAAATTTTTACTGAATGTGTGCAAAAAAAAAATCTACATTAATATTTTGCTACTTTCTGTCAAGTCCACTCATACAATTTGATGCATACGTTCGATTTATCGAACGTATGCACCACACAGAACGCACTGCAACTGCCTCTGCAACGCAATGCTGCAAGGCAAATGCAGCGTTCCATTGGAAATGAATGTACTTCTGGTGTATCGAAACGCAATGACGCAGTCGGTGTGTTCGAAGCGTTAATGAGTGGATCTTAAATGTACCTAGCAGGAAGTGAACACCCTTTCGCGCAGCTGAGCTAGTTAAGTGCTGGATGCTAGGAGGCTCAAGATGGATGCCGAACGGGGTAAGTGTTGTCATTCTCATGTGTACGATGCTGCCTTTACATATCACATTTATATTCGATTGTATCGCCTTTGAATTAACCAATTTGCCTTACCGACGTTACGGTGTGAGGCGAATGGGTAGGAATTGAGCTGTGCATGGCGCTATGCAGAGGCCCAGCTAGGTCAAACTGGACATTTTATCGTGATGGGGCTACGCTGAGAACTACATGGCGTCAGACTCATGTACGATTCAGTCATTTTCCTGTTTATCCATCTACCCCCGTGGATATTAAAGTGTTTACATGAAGGAGATGTATACGGAAGGACATTATTAAAACATGCCATGTTATTAGCTAACTATATGATGAGATTAGCGCAGTTGATATGCCTGGGCTATTTTTAGTTCCCACACATGCTAGTTCATGCTTACCATATGTACCGTAGACAGACTGAAAGGACGACCCCACCCCCTTCACGGTTGCACGTTAGTTATTATTGCTAGCAACATTTTAAACAAAGGGTCCTGGTGACGCAAATGTTGGGGCTAGCTATTAGTAACTGGCTAATATGCTAGCGAACTACCTATATTTAAACGCGATGTAGCCGAGCTATCCAGTTAAGCTAGCAGCTAACATTGGCGTTTGGGAGAAATTAAAAGCTTAGCGTCACCGCCTAAAAAGACACCCCACGAGCGTGGTCCATAAAGGGTCTGACATGATTCCTCACGAGAAGCATTCTTGTGATTTGACAGTGAAGTGTGTCCCTAGGCTGGCTAAAATGGCTTATGCTTCTTTTGATTCTGCTCCTGCGGTGCCTTTAGGCATTTTACCTGTTAACTATATGATCATCAATCACAATAATGCATCAGTCGTTGCTTTGGTATGAATCGCTTGATACGATTATCTATTTGGCAGAAACCTGTACAATTTTGGTTTTCAACTATATAAGCTCATTCATTACTTAAGCAATTTGAAATCTGGTAGCCTGCCAAGTCATTGCACATTGAAGACTCGAGCAATGCCCGCTTGCTGGCTAGCCTACGTTTTGAAATGCGTCTGCCAGTAGGAAATGGATGTCTCACATCTAATATTGTACACTGACGTGCTAGGAATTGCTGGTGAAACACAAGCATGGGTCTGTCCTGCCCCTAGCTGTCTGTGACCGGGTGGGGGTTGGCTAACGATCTTAAAAAATAACAGGTTTTAGGCCCGTGCCATGGCTATGAATGGACCTGGACCTAGGTGCATTACCTGCAGTGGTATACTGGTATTCCAACAGTAAACGAAACATGTCAGCTGTAGGGAACACCAGGGATTCCCGTTTTAGTGAAGTAGTGTGGCTAGTAGCTAATTATCTGCAGACAAATAATTAAGCAAATTAAATCGTTAATTTTTTCATAGTTTTATCCCTTCTCATTCCACCCCCACATCACCACCATAATCTCTTATTTTAATGTGTTGAAAAGAAGCACACTTAGTTTTTGTGTCCTGCAGCTATCTGACCCTGTTCTCTCTCTCCTGCAGTGGTAGAGCTCCTGTACTGGCGTGATGTCAAGACTTCTGGCGTGGTGTTTGGCGCTGGCCTCTCTCTGCTGCTCTCCCTGACACTTTGCAGCATTGTCAGCGTCTCGTCCTACATCGCTCTGGCGCTCCTCTCCGTCACCATTTGCTTCAGGATATACAAGGGGATCCTGCAGGCCATCCAGAAGTCTGATGAAGGGCACCCATTCAAGTTAGTAACCCACTTCTTAACATCAGTGGTGGAAAAAGTACCCAATTGTCATACTTGAGTAAAAGTAAATATACCTGAATAGAAAATTAGTTGTGACAGTCACCAAGTAAAGTACTACTTGAGTAAAATTATGAAAGTATTTGGGTTTAAATATACTTCATCCAAAGTAAAATGTAATTGCAAAAATATACTAAAGTATAAATGTCAAACCAAACGGCACAATTTTCTTTCTTTTTTGAGTCAACGGCACACTCAAACATTAAAACATTATTTACAAATTATCGTTTGTTTAGTGAGTCTACCAAATCAGAGGCGGTATGGATGACCAGTGGTCTGCTCTTGCTGAAAGTGTGTGAATTGGACCATTTTCCTGTCCAATTAGGCATTCAAAATGTAGGAAGTACTTTTGGGTGTCAGGGAAAATGTATGGAGTAAAAGGTACATTTATTTTCTTTAGGAATGTGGTGAAGTAAAAGATGTCAAATATAAATAGTGAAGTACAGATACTTTAAACTGCTAAAGTGGTATTTTTGCTTAAGTACGTTACACCACTGCTCAACATACACCATGATGTATTGCAGAAAAAATCCATATATTCTATTATATACATCATGCATGCATTAGCCTCAGCTGCTCTCTGGACTATCTCTTGTTCCAAAATCGCAGATTAAGATTCCTATACAGCAGAGTAACCTTGGCATCTCACATACAATTCCAATAGCCCAGCCATGTGGGCCAGTAGAAGAATGTAAGGCCATGGAACAGTGATCACTGTTCCAAGGCAGTGTTCCTGAAGTGTGCATCTTTTTTGCGATTATTCCATTTAGTCACTTCAGGAATTGAATTGAAGATAAATGACTGAATTGAAACTACACATGTTTTATCAATCATGCAATTTGAACATGATTATCCAGCTACTGGCTAATTTAAATTGGAGTAAAATATTGGCCTGATTAGACGATTGGGTTGCAGAAGTAGATGTATTCCCAGTCAAGGAGGGAGAAAGGGACATGTCTCTTATTTGAGTAAACATTGTGACTCTGTCGCACATAGAGCTGCTACTCTGGTTATCCCCATTCCTGGCAGTGGCTTAAAGCCTTATGAATTCTCACTAACCACTCATTAACATTGAATTATCTTGGTTTAAGATTACAGGGAATGTGACTGGTTCTCAGAAAATCATAACTAAGCCGGTCAAGCGTGGTTCTTGGCTTTGCTTTCTAAGAAATCAATCTGACGTGCAAAAAGGCCATCCACTCTCCTCGACAACCTGTAGGCTTCAGAGGGTATTGTAGACCCCTCGCCCATGTTTTGTGAATAACCTCGACACTAAGAAACAATTTAATTGTATTTGTTGCGTATACATTTTGCCGATGTTGCAGGTATGGCGAAACACTTATGTTCCTAGCTCTAACAGTGCACTAATAACAATACATGCAAATAAAAAAAGAATAGAAATATTAGAACAAGCAATGTCAGTCTGTAATGTATATGATGGTGTGTAGACATTATGGACACTATATTAATAGAAAAGAGGTGTACAGCAGTAGTTTAGGATGAGCCTTGACTAGAATAGTGTCGTGACTTTACTTTCATTAATCTGATGACTGTTATCTAATCAACTATGTTTAATTGTTACCCGGTTAAATTAATAATTTAACAATTAACTCATTAGGATATGGGGCACCACGGGAGCGGCTCTTTAAAGAGTTACAATCTCCCGAATCAACTCTAAAGGTCTTTACCTATCACATCCATAAACAGTTAACTTATTAATCATAACCTCGTATCATATCATCATTCTGAACAGTCGTAACCTTGCATCTGCAAAAACCCCAGCCTTATGATTCAGTACTACATAAATTGGTTTATTTACGAACTAAATGATAACACAGGATAAACATACACACTTAATACATTAGAAACGTGTCCCTAGCAGACTGACAACAAAATGGCTGCTTGTTACAAAAGACATGGAGGTCGAGAGAGGGACAGACATTTAACATTGTTACATTTAGAAACTACTCTCACTTATACTTTGCACACAACGCCACCCGCTTGGAGTAAAAAATCATGAATGTATTTACGTGAAAATCCTTGGTTTCTCTCGGTAGACAGGGCCTTGGAAAGGATGTTGGACCTCTTCGCTTGTAAGGCTCTGATTGTGCGAAAGGGGTCCCCACCAGTCTTCTACTGTTCTCCTCTGCAGTCGTCCGATATCCGGTGACTTGTCGTGTAATCCTGAACAGAACTACAGATTTTATTCTACTTCCATTCGCTCTGGAAGATGTTTCTTTGAAGATAATTCCAATGGGGTGATGAGAGTAGTGTAATACGATGATTTGAACACAGTAATGGAATGGTCCCACTTAAATGTGCTTTTCTAGATACTTTACTGAGGATAAGCTAATCAGCCGTACCAGTGATTGTCCGGGAGGTGACTATCGTCTCTACCTTGTGTTGAGATTGAGTTCCAACCACTTTAAATGTGAGCTGCAGCGCCACGTCTCTCTGGTCTGATGTGTAAATTCTTAACCCATTTTATACAGTTTATTCAAAAGGCCGGGTCTGTCAGGCTGACACGTTCTCTGACCTCACTCATGGGTGTGGCTAGTCACTGCAAAGTTGATGTAGAACTCTATGGCTCCTAAAATCATGTCCCTCAACAAACACACTTTTCATATTTCATGCACAACACAAGATGGACACTTCAGTGTATACTTTTCAAGTTACAGTATTTCCTTTAACAATTTTAATGACATCACAAAATAACTGAAACGTCACCAGTGTTCTCCAGATCGCCTCTGACCATTCCCCACGTTCTTTGTTAGAAATATTGTTCCAGTATTCGCTTTAGAATGTGTTAGTTTCCTCTGGAAAAGGTCTGTAACAGGCTCTTTCCTGTGGTGAAAATTGGAGAGGGAGATGCTGAAAGTTCTCCTTGATTTACAACCGGGTGTGAGGTGTTAACCCCCCACCCCCCCTTATGTGGCTGAAAGGGTCTGGTTGGAATTGTTCATTGCAACGCTGATCTGACCTATTTGGATCCTCACAGGACAGTCATGACAACAGTTTATACATATGTGGGTTAACTCCATTGTTGAATGATAACACACCTTGTTTAGATTCAGGATTTGTCTTGCAATATACATAGGCCCAGCTCATGTTTTGTGGTGTTGCAGGCTGTACCTGGATCAGGATGTGGGTCTGTCAGAGGAAACTGTCCATAAGTACAGCGACTGTGCTCTGGCACGGTTCAACACAACAGTCATAGAGCTACGTCGCCTCTTTCTTGTTGAAGACCTGGTGGATTCCCTCAAGGTAAGAATGCAAATGAAGATTTAAGCATGTAGGCTAACCTCCTGCATGGAAATATGGTGCTTGTTTAGGATAGGCTACATATTTTAGTATTAATTATATATTTTTAGTTGCTATTACTCAGTCTAGGGGGAATTTGACTTAACCTTATGGGAATGTTCAGGTTCAACCCCCCTAATAGCTACTGAAAACATTTGCCCTTAATTCTATGGTTGCGTACACATGTAAAAAGTTTGAGCCTTTCATTTTGTCCATGTACAGTCAGGCAGAAGTAGGTGACCCTCATTGTCTTAAGGGGGAAACAGCCTTGTAGAGAAGAGCAGCTGTTGAGAGCTATGAAGTTTCTACATGTCTGTCAACACCTTCCAGTTCAACCCCTGCCCTGTCTACTGCTAAGGCCACTCCAGACCCCTCCTCCCTGCATGCCCTGGCCCCTCTCTCTCCCCTCCCTCTTTGGTTCTAGCCTGGCCTCTTTTGTTAGAGGGTACAGTAAATTAGACCTCTGCCCATTCAAGAGCCATCAGCTACATTGATTTAGGATTATTAAGATTCATCAAGAGTGTCATCTATTTAGTCTGTGCCCTGTGGGCGGAGTGAAATGGTGACCTGGTGAACTTCTGCCAAATGTCGCAAATATACCAAATAAGGCACCACCATTGCCTTATTTATACATTTGGGACAAGGCTATAAATGGTTGTTGATATTTTGATTCCAGGTCAGATTCTGTTTCTTTACTAATTGATAATTGTCTGTCTACCTTGGATATCACTGTATAAGGATGCATGTGATCCTGGATTACAACTGCGGAGTGCCTAACATGTGAACATACCTAAGCTCCGTAGGAAGGAAAATGCAACATTTTGAGTGAAATTGTCATAGAACGGCTTTGCACCTCTGTCACTCGGTTGCCATAGTTCTCAGCGTTCTACAGATGCCTCAGCATATTGATGTCTGACAGATGGTTAATGCCAAGTCTTTCAGAACAGCGGCTTATGACTTCGTCAAATCTACGCGAATGGTCTGTAAATACGTTGACATTGCTAAAGTAGACTAATTAGTAGAAAACAACTTTGCCATCATGATGTCGTTAAGTTTACGATAGATGGCAATGTTGCCATGCGCTAGCAGAGCTCATCAGAAATGGCTAACAATGCCAACATTAGCTAGGTAGAATGTCGGCGCTCTCCCCTCAATCTTAGCTGAAGTTGTACTGCATCTAAAGTCTCTGGAGACATCACAATGATTACAGAAGCTTGTCTTACTAATTATTTGCCTACATTTTGAAATGTCATCGTGTTTCCAAGCCACAGTAATGCACTTCAGATAATCTTAATCGGCACCAATTGAGACTTGAGTAGTATGGTCAGCTGGTCTTAAAACGAATGTTCACAACAATATTGTGACAACATGCAACCCATGAATAGGCCTAGTGTTCTGAACAGACTGAAATAAAACCTGTCATTCTTCTCTCATCCAGTTTGCTGTGTTGATGTGGATTCTCACCTATGTTGGTGCCTTGTTCAACGGACTCGACCTCCTTATTCTAGGTAAGATACTTTTTGAAAAAGTTGAAAATTGGAAACTTAAGCATAAAGGCTTTTTGTGACATTTTTGACACTTCACTTCCACTCTTGCCTGGCTGGGCAGAGTTGCAGTTTAAACTATATATGTATTTTTATTTTTTTGTAATGGGCAGGCTTAGGTTTAGGCAATAACCCAATCAAAACAAAAAGCTCCTTGAATGTGGGAGTATGCCAGGCATATTGGGGTTATCAATTATGGCCTATTGTATAGATAGTAGAACAAAAATGAACGTTTAAGATCAGACTTAGTTTATAAATACTTTGCTACCATGACACACACCGACCCACTTTGTTCCCTGTTAGCATGTGCACATAGTAAGTACACAATCATGCTTTTGGGATACGTGTCTTTCCAGATTCCACAATTCTTCTTTAGTTGAGGACACTACATCAGTGCACTCCCTCTTGGTCCTTATCTTTGTAAGTCACCTTGATTTAGCACGTGTTTTATCAGTTTCTTTATTAAAATATTTAGCTAACTCTGACAGCAGGTAAAGCAAGGGGCTTTAGCAGCACACAAGTAGACTACAAATGCATGCTGGGCCGGGTTACCCTGACCTCGTGACGTGAGCGAAATTGGAGCGTGCGAGAAGGCAGACCCTCCAGCCTTTGGGAATTTCGCTCCAGTCAAATTGGGTGCTCTGCTCGCATACTCTGGTCTGTATACAGACATAGTGGCTGACTGACAGAGGTGTCAACCCTCTCCCCCTCTCTCCAGGTCTGGTTGGACTGTTCAGTTTCCCCATCATCTATGAGAAGTACAAGGTATGAGCCGTTATTTGCTGATAATGTATGAAAAATGTTAGAACTTTCACACCTCTACTGAAATGTTGATCAATTGACTTCAAAGTGAAGTGGAAGTTTAATGTTGTACCTACGCTTTTCACTAGAGTGATTTTTGTTTTGTGTATTTTAGGTACAGATTGACCATTATGTGGGGATGGCCAACAAGCAGGTCAAAGACATTATTGCAACGTAAGTAAATACTAGTTGACAAAATGTGACTAACTTGGCAGTGTTGTAATGCAAAGAAAAAATGTATAGGAAGTAGGTATCCAAAAATCTCTTTGAACAACCAGGTCAATTGCAGTCCTAAAAAGCTGTTGAAAAGTAAATTGTGGTGGATGAAATTGAAATATCTTGGCAGTGATGTAATGAGAGATGCATCTTCCAAATATTCGTGGGCGGCAGGTAGCCTAGTGGTTAGAGCGTTGGTAACCGAAACTAGTAACCGAAAGGTTGTGAGATCGAATCCCGAGCTGACAAGGTAAAAATCTGTTCTGCCCCTGAACAAGGCAGTTAACCCACTGTTCCTAGCCCTCATTGAAAATAAGAATTTGTTCTTAACTGACCTGCCTATCTAAATAAATAAAGGTAAAATATATAACAAATTCAAAAGTACAGTGCATTCGGAAAGTATTCAGACCCCTTCCCTTTTTCCACATTTTGTTACGTTACAGCCTTATTCTAAAATGGATGAAAAAAAATCCCTCATCAATCTACACACCATAATGACAAACCGAAAACAGGTTTTCAGATATTTTTGAAAATTAATAATAAATATTTTTGCTATGAGACTTGAAATTAAGCTCAGGCACATCCTGTTTCCATTGATCATCATTGATGTTTCTACAACTTGATTGGAGTCCACCTGTGGTAGATTCAATTGATTGGGAATGATTTGGTAATGAGCGCACACACCTGTCTATATATGGTCCCACAGGTGACATTGCATGTCAGAGCAAAAACCATGAGTCATGAGGTCGTCCGTAGAGCGCCGAGACAGCATTGTGTTGAGGCACAAATCTGGGGAAGGGTACCAAAAAGCGAGGTATGGACCTCGGGAGCCCGAACCATGAAAAACAGCCCCAGACCATTATACCTCCTCCTGACAGTCAAATCCACTAATCTTAAGGGGTGTCCACAACATTTGTATACATAGTGCATGTGTTGGGAATGGGACAGTGTTTGGCATGAACTGTTAAGTTCCAATGTCTCTCTGGCCATCAGAAAAATACAGAAATGAAAAAGCTTATTTTACATATCTACCTAGTTTTCAAATTTGACAGTATTTTATGTTTTGGAATAATTGGTTATGAATTTGCTTTGAATAGTTAATGAGCCTAGGGTGGCAACGTATACATTCTAAGTGATTTCAATGGGTCTTTCATCATTCAGATATTTTATACTGTTCAATTCAACGTCACCCCGATACTACGTTAAAAAAAAGGCATACTAGCCAAAGTCACAATGGCACGTGATCCAGACAGGCCTTTTAAAGTTCAATTGTTTTTTGCCAAATTGATTGTATAATGTATTAATTAATGCATACATTAAAATCAACCTATATAACAATGATTTATTTGAATGGTAAATCTCTATTGATAAACTGGGTAAATTAATCTAGCCTAGGCATATTCACAATACAGGTGAATGTATATTCAATAGGATGTGCATGCATTGAGTTATTTAGCTTGTTTTGGCTGATTTTCCATGGGGTGACAGAATGTTTCCCTTCCGTTTGGGACTTATTTTATTATACTCAACATTTGCGTAGAATAGCATTAGTCTTTTTATAAATGTGTACGCTGTGTCTTTTTAAGACCCATGACATTTACACACACCGCTCGAGGAAATATCTTGACTGGGAGAGATGAGGCGGGGTAGACTAAATTCATTTTTGGTGACGATCCGCTTCGAATTTGACAATATTTTGCATTATGATTTCAAGCAAGGTACTACTGGTATCTTTTTGCATTGTAAAGTGGTCTAAGGCACTGCAGTGCTAGCTGTGCCGCCAGAGATTCTGGGTTCAAGCCCAGGCTCCGTCGCAGCCAGCCGCGACCGGGAGGCCCATGGGGCGATGCACAATTGGCCCAGCGTCGTCTGGGTTAGGGAGGGTTTGGCCAGGAGGGATATCCTTGTCTCGTCGCGCACTTGCGACTCCTGTGGCGGGCCTGGCGCAGTACACGCTGACCAGGTCGCCAGGTGTACGGTGTTTCCTCCGACACATTGGTGTGGCTGGCTTCCGGGTTGGATGTGCATTGCGTCAAGAAGCAGTGCGGCTAGGTTGGGTTGTGTTTCGGAGGACGCATTACACTCGGCCTTCGCCTCCCGAGTCCGTACGGGAGTTGCAGCGATGAGACAAGACTGTAACTACTACCAATTGGATACCACGAAATGTGGGAGAAAAAAGGGGGGTAAACATTTTTTTTATTTTTAATAAGTGGTAACGTAGCCCAGACTCCCAGTGAGTGCAGTGGTTCCTCAGGACAGGCTAGAGCTAGCAATGAGTAAGTGCCCTGCACAGGGAAAGTTTGGGGCATGGCTAGAATTGAAACAGGATGCACTAAAGCTCAATTTCCAGTCTCATGGCAAAGGGTCTGAATACTTATGTAAAGGTGTTATATAAAAGTAAATTAGCTAAATTTTCGAACCGTTTTTGCTTTGTCATTATGTATTGTGTGTAGATTAAGGAAACATGAATTGAATCCATTTTAGACTAACGATGTGGGGAAGGGGTCTCAATACTGCCGAATGCGCTGTATAGCAGACTAATTCCGACTTGATCGTTTAAAATCCTGTGCCAACAAAGCAAGGAAATTATCTAATAGTTTTGAAAAAATGAATCTCCAATTGATGACAAATTATTGAAATCCCTCTGTTATACCACTGATTTAAACATTTTATTCACATTTTTATCAGACACGTATTGCATCATTTTACCATTAAAAGGTTCTGCAAGAATTCAATTGTATTATAAATAATTTACACAACATGCATACAGGAAGAACCCACCCCTTGTATTCAGAATGACTTTTCATTCAGAACCAGAATTTAATTACCCAAACACATAGCCACTTTATATTTATTTTTATGTACTTTGTAATATCTTCTAGGAACCTTTGGCTGGATTTGTATTATTACGGTTTTTTAAACTATTGGTGATGTCGTCGTACGTTATTTTTACACGTCTGCACTCCTGCCTACATAATTGACCCTTGTATGATAAAGTAGGCCCTATGTTGAATTGAGGTGTTTGTAGAAGGGTGTTTTACTCAGAATGAGCTCTTTCATTTTAGTGTTTTTTTTGTAAGCATATCAACATGGTTTAACTAAAGCTTTGTGCTTCTTTCCACTTTCAGGGTCCAGGCCAAAGTCCCTGGACTGAAGCGTGTGAAGGCTGACTGAAGAAAGAAATGCCGGTCAGTCCCTGAAGTCCTTTAAGAGGGTGGGAGGCACTGGGCGGGGGTGGTGTGTTTAAGGTGGTATGCAGCACTATTTTCAGAATTCCTTGTGTTCCCTGAAACACCCTGGATTATCAGTATTCTATAGCTCAAGTATTGCCACCTTTTGATGAACTAATTTGACTATACCACTATGCTATCTGGCTCAAAATGCTAGTTGGAATATGTTAAAAAAAATATATATATTTTAATCTTGCACTTGGACATTACCAGTGATGGATGTTGAAAGGAAATTGTGTTCCATGGGCTGGTTCATTTGTTCTTCGACGCAGTGTTCAGACAATTGGAATTGCTATGTCTTTCTCTTTTTTTTTGTAAGAGGGAGAACTTTGGAAACCTGAGTTTTTTTTGATTAAGTTGGTGGTGTTTGTGATTTTACTGTTTTATTGATTGTAGTTTCACAAAGCTTCTAGATCTCTTCAGTGGCTCTTGAGTGTGCTTGACACGATGTGTGTCATTGTGCTTGGCGATGGTCTAATACCAGCAGGGCGCTATTCCATAGCACTTCATGCTTCTGAGTATTTCTAGTTAGAAACATTTAGAACTTTAAAAAATTAGAGCATTTAATGATCATTTCAACTCATGCAGCTGCCTAGTTAAACTCTAACACGTTTACAAACAACTTAAGATGAAAAAAATGAAACTGTCTGTGGACCCTATCTAAAGCTGCAAAATTATGTAACTAACTTCAAGCATTGTTTATGCAAGTAATTGTGAATGTTACTTCATACAATTGTAATGTACTCTTCTGTTTGTGGAATGCATTGTGAAATATAAACAATTACAATAAAGCTTCTAGATGAATTACTGTGTTTATTTCTCAGTAGGCAAGATGGAGGGTATAGAAAAGTTAAAAAGCAAACACTTGCAGAAACTATAGCTCTGCCTGAACACAACCCTATCCAGGGCATGTTTTAAGTGCTTGGATGTCAACCTTTTTTGTTGAATAGGAATTTACAGTATACTCAATGCTTTTCTAACTAGCATGTAGGATGTTAGTACATAATGAATTGTCATTGTCTCAACCTAGTCTGAAATTACATTTTGTACATTTGAGTGATTTTAGCGGATGGTCTTATTCAGTGACTTAGTCCGTGCATTCATCTTAAAGGTAAAAGTGAAATGAAGAAGTCCTCAACTGGGGGCAGAGACGCTCAATATGCCTTTTGAGTGATGCCCCCTTCTAACCATTTGAGGTCTAATTATTCAACTTTCATTGGACAAATGATTACGATTTTTGTATACAGTCATTTAATCTTTCCATATACGTTACATCTATGTTGGCACACCATCACTTACAATAAATTGGTATAAAACAACCATTGTCATTCATACAATAATCTTGCCTCACTCTACAAAGATGTAATTTTGATTAAAAAATAAATTCATGCATTTGAGCATATTTTAGTAATTTACAATATGAAACAATATCTAGACAATCAGTCTTGTACAAAAATGAAATGACAAATGGGAACAGGAATCCATACTTTAAAGAATGCACATAGTAACAATATTGAGATATTGCTGCCACACTACTAGCTAAACGTTACAGTGAGATTGACTGACTAAATACAGCAAGGTGAGGCAAAGAGCTCAACAGCAGACGAACACCGAAGAATGGAAAGATGACCAGGGCTTGAGTAAGACTGCATAGTTGGCTTTGGTGTGACAGGTCACTCCTAGACTGTCTAATTTCACTTCACCTTAAAGCCACCCATTGAAGTACCACTGAAATCCCTTACTGGAAGTGAATCTTGATTAAAACAGTATTCTTCAGTGTATTAGATCTGAACATTCTTTTCACTATGGTTACATGGAAAAACATTTCACAAAGTGTAAGTAACATTGACAAAATAAGAATGCTCAATGCCATGTGACGTTCACAAGCTGAAAATTGAACGTCAGATCACTGAGTAACATTTAATATTTTCATTAGAGCTATTAACATACTATATTACATGTCATCATACTTTGGATGTTTATGCATTAACTTAAACAGCAAAGCAATGCCCTTTTCTGCATATTGAATGAGTAAAACTTTACAATCTAATAGCACCAGACATGTACAAAAATGATTTCAACTGAAATTGCAAAAAAATATAAGACCAGTAGAAATATTCAGAAAGGCACTTAAGTTTGATAATGTTCAACAATGGAAAAGGCTCTTTCAAATAAATTATGGGAAAACATTTTTTTTGCTCTACATTGGCTGGGATTCAATTCTTGAAGCGCTGTTGACAATGCAGAATTTAACCAAGCCTACAATTTCCGCGCACTGGAAATTCTTACTAACATAAAAAAAATCCACATCAAAATCCGTCTGTTTAATTAAACTAGATTTTTTGCATTCGTTGCGTCTCAATCCGCCGATATCGCCCTTCCGCATCTGCGGTGAAAGGTCGCAGAGCTAGAACGGTGTTGTCAGACCATGAGACATCCCGAAAATCATTCTCACAAAACGAAAATGTCTAGCGTCCGAACGGTTTAACCTACAAACTATTATGACCACTCTATTGAAAGTTGAGACAAAGGATGGTTTTCTCCGTTTTGCTTTAGGACGCTCACAAGACTCGTCTGAAGGACCCCGGTACCAGTTACAAAAATTAATGGAAGTATATATGGAGATAGTTTAGTGCCTAAAATAAGGGGGATAAATACATGTAAAAAATCATAATATATATATATATTGTTTCCTGATCTTTATGTCTCAGATTTTGGTCAGACACTTCAAAACAATCTTCCTTTAGATTTTTTGGGGACTATTTGTTGTTCACATTATTAAATGTGTTTGTTGGCAAATAGCAGTAATGCCAAATTCAATGTTTCATCCAATTTTTGTATATATTGTTTGGATACCTTAATGGGTCTTAAAATTAAAAATCTAATAGCTAAATAATCCTTGGTATTACCATATTAAAACAATTCCATATGCTATCCCCGGCTTAGACAGAGTTTAGACTTGAGGTTTTAAAGGTAATTTCAGCTTGAGCTGACATCTGCAGCGTTTACTGTGAATGAAATCTCCGCAAGCGCGGGAACATTGCCTTTAAAAGCCCCCTTGTCGACAATACGCAATCGGATTGAATCCCAGCCATTATCAATGGTTTAAATAAATCAATAGCTGGCGTGGCAACCTGTTTTCATGTGTCCTTCATTACAAGCAGATGAGAATGTAAACACAAATGGTAATTTCTTGTTTGGACAGAAAATCCACCATTTTCTAGTGGCAAAAAATCTGCTTCAAAGTAATTTCCTGTTAGAAAAGGAGCTACCTGCTCTGCCTAATGCTTAGACTTAATAGTACAGTGATTAGCGTATTGCACCCCATTCTCCCCCACAGGTGGATGGGGAGACATAGTTGCAGCATGTCAGGCAAAAGATTGACCGTAGCCAGACACTTGAGGCATTGGGATCCTGGCTGCATTCTTGTCAGAATCCAAGACTTACTGCGTTAGGCTAAGGAGTCTGAATGCATGGTTGTGGAGAAAAGACTCTGGTTTATAGGCATTTCCACACAAAGACACTGAAAAAGAGGGAGACAATACAGCAATCAGTCAAACAAAAAATCATAACTGAATCAGACCTGTCTGAAATCAGTTTAATGCAACTACTCATTGTAGAGTATCTACAGTTGAAGTCGGAAGTTTACATACACCTTAGCCAAATACATTTAAACTCAGTTCTTCACAATTCCTGACATGTAATCCGAGTAAAAATTCCCTGTCTTAGGTCAGTTAGGATCACCACTTTATTTTAAGAATGTGAAATGTCAGAATAATAGTAGCGAGAATGATTTATTTCTTTCATCACATTCCCAGTGGGTCAGAAGTTTACATGCACTCCATTAGTATTTGGTAGCATTGCCTTTAAATTGTTTAACTTGGGTCAAACGTTTTGGGTAGCCTTCCACAAGCTTCCCACAATAAGTTGGATGAATTTTGGCCCATTCCTCCTGACAGAGCTGGTGTAACTGAGTCAGGTTTGTAGGCCTCCTTGCTCCTACACGCTTTTTCAGTTCTGCCCACACATTTTCTATAGGATTGAGGTCAGGGATTTGTGATGGCCACTCCAATACCTTGACTTTGTTGTCCTTCAACCATTTTGCCACAACTTTAGAAGTATACTTGGGGTCATTGTCCATTTGGAAGACCCATTTGCGACCAAGCTTTAACTTCCTAACCAATGTCTTGAAATGTTGCTTCAATATATCTACATACTTTTCTTTCCTCAGGATGCCATCTATTTTGAGAAGTGCACCAGTCCCTCCTGCAGCAAAGCACCCCCACAACATGATGCTGCCGCCCCCGTGCTTCACGGTTGGGATGGTGTGCTTCGGCTTGCAAGCCTCCCCCTTTTTCCTCCAAACATAACAATGATCATTATGGCCAAACAGTTCTATTTTTGTTTCATCAGACCAGAGGACAACCTTTGTCCCCATGTGCAGTTGCAAACCGTTGTCTGGCTTTTTCATGGCGGTTTTAGAGCAGTGGCTTCTTCCTTGCTGAGTGGCCTTTCAGATTACGTCGATATAGGACTAGTTTTACTGTGGATATAGATACTTTTGTACCTGTTGTTTCCTCCAGCATCTTCACAAGGTTCTTTGCTGTTGCTCTGGGATTGATTTGCACTTTTCGCACCAAAGTACATTCATCTCTAGGAGACAGAACGCATCTTATTCCTGAGCGGTATGACGGCTGCGTGGTCCCATGGTGTTCATACTTGCGTACTATTATTTGTACAGATTAACGTGGTACCTTCAGGCATTTGGAAATTGCTCCCAATGATGAACCAGACTTGTGGAGGTCTACAATTTTTTTCTGAGGTCTTGGCTGATTTCTTTTGATTTTCCCATGATGTCAAGCAAAGAGGCACTGAGTTTGAAGGTAGGCCTTGAAATACATCCACAGGTACACCTCCAAATCCCTCAAATGATGTCAATTAGCCTATCAGAAGCTTCTAAAGCCATGACATAATTTTCTGGAGTTTTCCAAGCTGTTTAAAGGCACAGTCAACTTAGTGTATGTAAACTTCTGACCCACTAGAATTGTGATACAGTGAATTATAAGTGAAATAATCTGTCTGTAAACAATTGTTGGAAAAATTACTTGTGTCATGCACAAAGTAGATGTCCTAACCAACTTGTCAAAACTATAGTTTGTTAACAAGAAATTTGTGGAGTGGTTGAAAAATTAGTTTTAATGACTCCAACCTAAGTTTATGTAATCTTCCGACTTCAACTGTATAACGTAATTCATCTGACACGTGGTTAAGCCTTAACACAAGCTCTGCATACCTGGAGTCATGTCCTCCAGTGCTGATCACATATTTATCATCATAGGAGAAGCGAATGTTGGTCACGTGTGCCGAGTGCCCAAAGTAACGCTTGTGTTTGGCCTGCAGAGGATCAAAAGATGTATTAAACATTTGGAGCAGCCACAGCCAACAATGTCTGCTCTATGGATTCAGTAACTACATAGCTTAAAAAATATATCACAGTGATATTGTTGAGAGGAAGTGAAGCACTCACAAATTTCTCAGTGCATGGGAAGTCAAAGAGCTTGACCAGCCCAAAGTCGTCCCCGGTGACCACGTTGAGTCCGGTGTGGGAGACACAGGCACAGTTGACGTCAGCCTTATCAGCATTCCGTGGCCAGATACCCAGCACCTCATCTCCCAGGATACTGAGAAGAAATGAGGGAGAGGAGCCATGCTCAGACTGAAGAATATGCTGCACAAAACCACAGGCCTGCCAGTAAAATACTGAGATAACATTGTTCCACCACAGAATAGCCATTTTTGAGTTTCATCCAAGTCAATTGAATTACTATAGTAAATTTCTCTCCTCAGTAGTAAAACATATGTATACTATAGAAAGAAAAAAAAGGATTCCTGCATACTACTAAAGATCTCAACCAGACATTAGCTTGTTTCCCATTACAATGTGGTCTCAGGGCAATTTGTATTATTATGTACGTAAAGCAGTGAGACTTATTATGATATATTACGTTACATTATGGCGGTTAGGGGAACTAATGACAAAGGTTAGGATAACTTCCATAAAATGTTAGAATTTACGTAGCAGGTTAGGTGAATTGGGTTAAGTTTAGAATAAGGGTTAGCTAAAATGCTACAGTTGTCCCCGATGCGACTCGGAACGAATAGCCTTTGGATTGCTAGACGGTCGCGGATTACGCCCATCCATCCTCTCCAACCAACCTCCCTACTTTTGTTTCTGTCTAAAGTAACTATACTATTAGTAGATATCATACGTCTTGGAAGTGCTCAGAAATATGTAAAGTATGTTTCGTATGGCTCTGAGACCAGGCTGCCTAATAAGTATGCTACTGCTTATATGCAGAATCTATTTTTAACCCATTAACCTTGGGAAGACTGATGTTAGAGGGAGTTTGGGGTCTATTCATGAGAAGTGGACAGTGACAGCTGTGCTGCAGACAGTATTGATTGACCCCTATTATTCCATTGATCAATAACAGACACCCAAACACAACTACAAAACAACATGTCTGGGTGTGCCCCACATCCGTACGCAAACGTGCCCAGATGGCTTCAACGAGCCTAAAGCTCAAAAAAGTTGAACCAGCAATGTATTTGTATTGCTTTGGCTTCCCATATTGCAATGTCCCTACCAGAGTGAGCTGTTATGTGTAGCTCCCATTGTTGACGCAATCTCAATAGTGTTACCGTGCAGTGCTTGCGTTCTTTACTGAATATGGAGCTCAGTTTTGATTTTAGAGAGTATGTGGGTTTGATTGAATTCCAGTGACTACAACTAATCTTTCTACCTGGTCCAGGTGGCCCAGGTGATCCTGTCAATCACAGTCTGTTCTGTCACAATTTTCCCAGAAGGCATCTCATGCACCTGGCGCTTATAGTTTCCTGTGGACACCTGTAGACACACAGCCAGTGACACGTCAGAACACACACTCATGCATATGCACACACAACCTCTATCAGATGTCGTCATATTATATCACTCTGAAATCAATCAATCAGTCATCTATCTACCAGCACTGTCTGCACAGCTCAGTCTGCACAGCTAGGAAGGAAGAAAAATGTATGAACCAAAACATGGATTTAGGCTGTGATTCAATCAGACCGTGGGTTTTCGACAATGATTGAGCCGACAGATGCAGGGTTTACTGTAAAATCTGTGAACCCGGGGACATTGCCGCATTGTCAAAAACCCACAGTCGGATTGAATCCCGGCCTTACAATGAAATCGTAATGAGCTTAGTCCATTATATAACTTCAAATGGACTGGGAGGACCTTGGCCAACTATACTGGTCCCTCCCCTTCTGTGTCCTGCCTCTGTCCCTTCAAGCCACAGACACATTTGTACTTGTAATTGTACGCTGAGGTCAGGTTAAATTTAGCAGGCCAAGTCACCATCTTACCCTGTTTCTGATCATGTGCCAGTCACATCAACATTTCAGAAAAGGTGCAAGGGTCTCCATAACAGCAAGGAATGAGTCTATAGAAATACCTCAGATAGGGTTACTTTGTAGCATAATGATGCGTGAGGTTACTCTAGAGCAGCTCCAGACTACTGTTAAAGGTGCTACTCACAGGTTGGAATCTTTTTGTTGCATTGTTTTTCAGAAAATTTCCATAATATATCTGCCGCTAATAGTGGAATGATAGTGTTTCACAGTATTACTTACCCACCAGTGTTGTGATTGGCTGTGATGTTCGCCACTTGATTTCTCCCGCCAGAGCAGCATCTGTTGTCAAACTGGGAAAGCAGTTCTGACTTTGTGGCTGTGTTATCTAGTGGAAATCGCTCTGTCAATTCCAGGTTGCTAAAATTCGCTCAATTTCAGTTTATATGAGAAAACAAGCATTGAATTGTTTAGGGAATCATCATACCATCTAAATCGCTGTGAAATATATTTTCTATAGCAAAAAATATTGTTTTAAAGCTATTTGAACCTGGTGGACCAAAACCGTAGATACTTCCGGTTTTGGTCCACCAGCCTCAAACAGCAGTTTTGGTCCATCAGCTTCAAACAGCTGTAAAAACTATATTTTGTTATTGAAAATATATTTCACAGCGATTTAGATGATACAATGATTTCCTACACTATTCAAGTGGTAAAACTGTAGAATTTTTCCAAACAGGAGTGATTTTCACTAGATAACAAAGCCAAAAAGGCAGAACAGGTATCTCAGTTTGACAACAGATGCCGCTCCAGCGGGAGAAATCCATAGGTGAATATGACAGCCAATCACAACACTGGCAGGTAAGTAATACTGTGAAAACACCGTCATTCCACTATTTAGGGCAGATATTTTATGGACATTTCAAAAATTAAAATGTAACAATTAAAAAAATAAATCCTGTGTGTAGTACCTTTAACTAGAAGGGCACTTGGCTAACATGCCTGCCATACATGTGTGTCTAAATATAGGTTTTTCCACATTCAGTATGCTTTGAAATGGATATATGAGTGTCCATCATGGTGAGAACACACTGTGCAACATGATCAAATGGTCAAGAGTGCTGTATTAAACACAACATAGGTTGTAGATTTAGCTCAATTGGTTTCCACAATAATCAAATAATATATTGGTTTTTTTTACCATTCGAACATAATGACCTTGACAGCAAAATAACATTTAACTCATTCCACTATCTATTTTGTGTGGTTTTAGGACACATGTAGTGTCTATCGTTTATTTAACAACAACAGCTCTCAAGTGAATTATCATATTCAGCCTGTTTTTAAACTATCATGGTCAGTGTAGCATACCTCAATGAACATGCTGTCTGCAGAGAAGTCCATCTGGATAACAAAGCTGGAGATGTCCTTACAGTAGCCCACACGGTTTAGCGAGGGGCCCAAGGTAAGGTCGTAGAGGTCAACCGTACTCTCCACTGAGCCCACTGCCAGGAGGTGTTTGTCTGGACTGAACCTGAGAGGGTCACACAATAGACATAATATATATATAGACAGACATCCTCAGAGTTCAATGGTCATTGACTGGCCTTTAACTGAACCAATGTCATTTCAAATGAGTTTACTTCCCTTTTTTAGTGAAATCAGAATTTGAAAAATCCCTTTAATGTTGCTTAGTTTTTTCCTTGGTTGTAACCAAGGGTTAAATTGGGAATTCAGTGGTGGGGGGAGTCATATTTGGGTTGAGCCAGGGTTAAACAAAAATCTATGGTTTGAGTTATGCCAAGATTAAGCTTAGGGTTATGCCAAATCAGGGTTGTGGCTGAGGCAAGGGTTAAGGTTAAACCTAGGAGAGGGGGTGACCTCGACAATTTATTGTTAAAACATGAGGCTGCCTGGATCTTTAATTTAAAGACCCTTGCTCCCCTCGGTCTCAACGTTTATAGACACCTGTGTGTGTCCTTTGACACTAAATAAACTAGTGATCCGCAGTGTTTGTCATTATACCCTGATGAAGACAGCTTGTCTGTTGAAACGTTGGATATTAGGTTATTCAATTATTTCATCTGAGCTCCTAGAGTGTGCGGCTCTCCTATTATTTCTCAAGTGAACCGGGGTGTGGACATGAAGATAGGGTTAATTAAGGTAGTGGTTGAGGCTAGGGTTCAACTGGGATGTGTACATTAAGCATGGTCAGGGTTGTGGTTGAGGCTAGGTTTGAACATGGATGTGGACATGAAGCTAGGGTTAGAGTTGTGTTTGATGCTAGGGTTAGGGTTAGAGTTGTGTTTGATGCTAGGGTTAGCGTTACTGCCAGGATGTGGACATGAAGCTAGGGATAGGTATCTGGTTCAGGGTTAGGGTTGAGTCAGGAAGTAGACAATGGTCTAGTCAAAGTGCAAGAGCCCAGCTCCAGGTGGCTCCTATCTCTCCTCAGTTCTTGCCTGATGTCCTGTATGGCAGCACTGCGGTCTCGTTTCTTGGCCCACATCTTAAGTGAGTTGGTGAGGAGGATGATGAACTCCCCATTCTTCATGCCCACAGACACCATCTCCCCATCAGGACTGTAGCTGGCACACTTGGCTGGGTGGCCCAGGCTCACTTTGTTCAGCAGTTTCTATCAAGGAAACAGACAGCAGGGTTGAAGATAACAAAACATGAGACATAGGATGGTATGTGGCCATTCTAAGGCTAACTAAATACAGGTGCAAAGGAAACCAAGAACACAAATAAACTAATTTGAGATTCAAAAAAGTTTTCAGCGAATAAATTATGAAAGACATTCAATGTAAGTGCAAATGCAACTCAGCAGACCATAGTGTTTCTCTGTGCTGTACCTTGTCGGCCAGGTCCCATATGCGGATGGTTCCGTCGTCACTGGCGGAGATGAACAGGTCTTTAGAGGGGTGGGTGGCCAGGCCCCATATCTCGCCCTGCATGTGACTGTTGATCAGGATGTTGGACGCAGCGTTTTTCTCCCCCACCTCAATGATCTCACCATCCTTTGTGCCTACCAATATCTTACCCTGGTAGACAGGCACACAAGAAGGTTACTGTTTTTGACCCTTCAAAAACCCTAGTTGAAGCTATAGACGTAAAATAAACTTAACTTGACGTGAAAGACTGGTTCAAATAACATGTCACATCTCCCATAATACTACCGTAAAGGTGGCTAAAGCTGCTGGGTAGGCTATGAGCTTCTGAAGGTTGCCACAGTATGGGAAGAAAGCCAGCAAAGCCATTTCCAAACAAATGACTCAGCTATCTTTTTTCGATTGAAAAAATAAGTGATTTTATTCGCTGCATTAATACCTTCTCTGACCTTGAATATCCCAACTCTGTAACAAAATGTATGTTCTGTTGCAGTGCAATAAACAAGGAGCAAGTGTGTATGAAAGAGCACCAAATAGATTGTGCAGTTATAAAGGCCCAAAAATTCTGACTCAAAACCAAGTCTTATCTAATGTCTAATCATCAGTCTATCCAATGAGAAGATATTTGTAGCTGCAGATGAGAAGGTACCATTCTGTTTTTTAAATAATATAGCTAGCTAGTGTACTGTATATTTATTTCCAAAGGGAACTTTCAGGGAGTTATTTTCAGGTTTAACATTTGCTGTATGCATACTTATAGTCTTTCCCACTGGGGTGTGTGCTGGCTGTGCTGAACTCACCTTGCCTCGGCAAACGGACCTCACACACTCAACAGTCTGTCCCGTCTCAAGCTGGAACGCTCGGCAACGTTTCATCTCCTGGTCCCACAGTTTCACTGCACCGCCCTCCTTTGTACTGAGAAAGCATGTGCCGTGCACACACACACACATTTTACTAACCTTGTGGACACAATTGATTCCTGTTCAAAATCCTATTTTCCCTAACCCCTAACCCTAAACTGGGTCTGTGCCCCAACTTGGCCACCCCATTCAAAATGTTCTGGACACACCACTGAATATACAGTTGAAGTCAGAAGTTTACATACACTTAGGTTGGAGTCATTAAAACTCGTTTTTCAACCACTCCACAAATTTCTTGTTAACAAACTATAGTTTTGGCAAGTCGGTTAGGACATCTACTTTGTGCATGACACAAGTCATTTTTCCAACAATTGTTTACAGACATATTATTTCACTTATAATTCACTGTATCACAATTCCAGTGGGTCAGAAGTATACATACACTAAATTGACTGTGCTTTTAAACAGCTTGGAAAATTCCAGAAAATGTCATGGCTTTAGAAGCTTCTGATAGGCTAATTGACATCATTAGAGTGATTTGGAGGTGTACCCCGGGATGTATTTCAAGGCCTACCTTCAAACTCAGTGCCTCTTTGCTTGACATGATGGGAAAATCAAAAGAAATCAGCCAAGACCTCAGAAAAACAATTGTAGACCTCCACAAGTCTGGTTCATCCTTGGGAGCAATTTCCAAACGCCTGAAGGTACCACGTTCATCTGTACAAACAATAGTACGCAAGTATAAACACCATGGGACCACGCAGCCGTCATACCGCTCAGGAAGGAGACGCGTTCTGTCTCCTAGAGGTGAACGCACTTTGGTGTGAAAAGTGCAAATCATTCCCAGAACAGCAGCAAAGGACCATGTGAAGATGCTGGAGGAAACAGTAAAACGAATCCTATATCGACATAACCTGAAAGGCCACTCAGCAAGGAAGAAGCCACTGCTCCAAAACCGCCATAAAAAAGCCAGACTACGGTTTGCAAATGCACATGGGGACAAAGATCATACTTTTAGGAGAAATGTCCTCTGGTCTGATGAAACAAAAATAGAACTGTTTGGCCATAATGACCATTGTTATGTTTGGAGGAAAAAGGGGGATGCTTGCAACCCGAAGAACACCATCCCAACCGTGAAGCACGGGGGTGGCAGCATCATGTTGTGGGGGTGCTTTGCTGCAGAAGGGACTGGTGCACTTCACAAAATAGATGGTATCATGAAGCAGGAAAATTATGTGGATACATTGAAGCAACATTTCAAGACATCAGTTCGTAAGTTAAAGATTGGTCGCAAATGGGTCTTCCAAATGGACAATGACCCCAAGCATACTTCCAAAGTTGTGGCAAAATGGCTTAAGGACAACAAAGTCAAGGTATTGGAGTGGCCTGCACAAAGCCCTGACCTCAATCCTATAGAAAATCTGTGGGCAGAACTGAAAAAGCATGTACGAGCAAGGAGGACTACAAAACTGACTCAGTTACACCAGCTCTGTCAGGAGGAATGGGCCAAAATTCACCCAACTTATTGTGGGAAGCTTGTGGAAGGCTGCCCGAAACATTTGACCCAAGTTAAACAATTTTAAGGCAATGCTACCAAATACTAATGGAGTGTATGTAAACTTCTGACCCACTGGGAATGTGATGAAAGAAATAAAAGCTGAAATAAATCATTCTCTCTACTATTATTCTGACATTTCACATTCTTAAAATAAAGTGGTGATCCTAACTGACCTAAGACAGGGAATTTTTACTCGGATTACATGTCAGGAATTGTGAAAAACTGAGTTTAAATGTATTTGGCTAAGGTGTATGTAAACTTCCAACTTCAACTGTATCATCATCATCATGGACACAAGAGGAGAGTGTTAGCCAGTGGAATTCCAGATGTGATTTTGGTGCTATTTTGTGTTGTTGTTTTGGTTTGATAAGGAATGGTGTTTTAAGAGGATCATTGAGTGGGTCATCAGTGGTCATGCAGCAGTGCGGTACTCACGGCCTCTCCTTGCCCCCTGTGACGATGAGGCCGTCTCTCAGTGTGGTGTACATGGTGAACACTGGCCCGGTGTGGGCTTTAGCCACGACACGAAGCAGGAAGTGATCTCTCCACACGTACACATCCCCGTTTATGGCACCTGTGAATGTTAGGTTATTCTGGAGGAAGAGAAACCACACAGATAGGATCACAAAACTTCAAATGTATCTCAAATTAATCACAGAAAACATGGTTGATTATATTAGCCCATTAGTCTAGGGTAAATCAAATCCATTAGGGCAAATTAAAGAGTTTAGTTAAAAATTCTGTCAATACTCACAGCACCGAAGGCCACAGACAACATGGTCTGCATCCTGCCATCCTCCACTGAGCCCACCACTCCCTTTTTATACATGAGAGAGCCTCCAGCCAGTGTCCAGAACTTGATGTGTTTGATGCCAACAGACACAAACTGAGAATCGGAGTCTGGCCGGAACTCCACTACAAAGATCCTGTCTGGATGGCCTCCTTTACTGGTCACTTTAGCACCTGGACAGGGGAACACACACACAAGCACAAACACACTTCTAAGACCTGCTATTTACAGTTTACTGAATGATATCTAACAACATTGTTACGATTAATTATCACAAAAAATCCACTTATCACAGACCAATCTAAGCTGTAGCCTACCACCATCTCAGTGTATATTACCAGGGTCAGAATGGCTCACCTTCCTGCCAGCGCCACACAGTGATGGTGTGTTCAGGCTCCACCCCCACAGAGAGCAGCAGCTTGCCTGTGGCGCTGAAGTTGACGTAGCCCACCCCCTTAGTGTGAGAGCAGCGCAGGATGGACAGTGTCTGTTTACTCATTGCGTCCCACACGTGGATGGAGGGAGTGGTGCCTGCAGTACAGAGAAAAAGATCATACTCTGATCAAGTATATAGGGATGCAGCATGGAGCAATAAAGGCCAAATAATTGTCTGTAGTAGATAGAATGTCTCGGCAGAGTCTAGGTTGAATCAATATGGAACAATACAGAGGAATAATTACTGGACAAACTAAGGATAGAAAACAGAGGACAGCCCACTGGGAAAACTGTAGGAGAACAGCAAGGAAAGGGTAAACCTATAGGGTAAAACTGTAGAACACATCAGTACAAGGGGCAATCTGGAAGGCGTTTTACCTGGTAGGTCTGTCACTTCACCTGTGGTGTGTGAGCGATGGGAAATTAGGCAGCAAAATTACAATTGAAATCTAAAGTGAGTGCTTTATCAGATGCTGCTGAGGACATTATGATATAAAGCACCAATACAACTAATTTTAGCACCAAACAAAATGAAAATGTGCCAATGCAGACTGAACCGGTCACCAAAAATGGCCCAGAAAAATGAAAAGATGATAAGGCATTCAATATCTAGCTCTTTCTCTCATGTGCACACATTCAGCCCACGCACGAATGCTACGAATAAGTACATGCAAAGTACATAAACACAACCACAATCAAAATTAAATTAAACACGCTCATTCACAGCAGTACAGGACATACCAATCTGTCCTGTAGCGATTACATTTTTGTATTTTGGATGTTGATTGACGGTCAAACAGAGGATATCATCTGTATGTTCCAAGTAGAAACTCTGAGTCCCTGAGGAGAAATAGCATTAAACACAGAGTTCATCTTCATCTTATCATGTATATTCCTATATATCACAAGCCCTGAAGTTAATGTTGAGTATGGTATCCAAAAGTGTGGCCATGTAGCTGTACCGGTGGTGAGGCTGTGCACCATAGCCGTGGCTGCTGTGTGGAAGACAATGTCGGCGCCGTCGTTGAGGTAGTGAAGGTTGTTGCGACAATCAAAGCCCCTGAACCCAAACACGTGGTCCAGCACCAGGTCCTGAAAGTACACACATCACTGACCAATCACATCCCACTGTGCACCAAACCTTCCCAACACTGTTTCATAACAAACAGTGAAAATGTAACATGAACATGTAAAATAGGATGAGTACGACGTCAGAGTTATTCAGAGTTCACTTTAAAACCACTGTGAGACAAACCTCAACAAGCTTCTTCTTTTTGGTGATATTGTTCTTCTGTAGCTTCTCTGGTTGGGGAGCAGCTCGGCTAACAGGAGGCCTGCAGAGAGTAAACAGGTAGAACTGCCTCACACAGCTGATATATTGGACAAATATATTATCATGTTTACCACAGATCTTCAAAAAAAAAAACATTTCATTATAGGACACAGCAATGGCACATAAAGGATAGATTAGGCCACGTTCTAAAGAGGCTGTCTGGTCTGACATGAGGCAGATAGAAACAAAGAGAGGAAGAAATATAAAAGAGGGCACGTGAGAAAAAAAATAGGACCTATGGAGTAAACTGCAGCTTGAGCAACTCAGAGAACAAAACAGCTGCAATCAGTCATATCACTCTGAATAGAAACATTGTTAAGCAGTGCTACAGTATATCATTGCTTGTTCATCACTCATAATAACCTTACTGCTTATAAATACACAAACATTCAGTGTGCCCCATGACACTATAGATACTACACAATGTCTACAGACAGATTCAGTGCTACATACTGTATGGAATAAATTGCATACATCAAATTAAATTGTCCCATTACATTTTCCACATGTATGAATTTTGGCCAGCCGCTGCACACACACATATCACCAAGGTGACACATCACATTCACAACATCAACAAGCGTCAACTTTCACATAAGGATTACACTAATAATGACACATCACACCAGTTGGCTGAGGTTACATTTAACATGTATGGCAATGAGCCACAGAATGAAATTCCACTCAGTCAGTCTAGGAGCTCTGCACTGCCGCCTGCAGCACATGTACATCTGCCTCTCGGTGAGGCTTCCCTGTATTTCCCTCTCTCTCTGTCACCCCCCTTACTGTGATTGTTTTCAATAAATGTTTTATAAAATAAACAAAATCGCTTCATAGCAAAGACCAATTTCTCAAGTAAGAATTTTGCTAGGACTGTCTGGGAGTGGTCTGAGTGAGGAGGGGAAAACTGAAAACTAGCTGTTACTGGCAGAGAGGTTTGGAACTCTTTCTTATTGGTCTATTAACTAATTTACCAACTGGTGATGTCACCTGGCAGGCCAAAACTCCATCCCAACACAACAGGCTTAAACATTCAGGTGGTTTTTCAAACAGCTCTTACACTGAACGGGCATTAACATAATTTTCACAATATTATTACAATCGCAAAATGTGGAAATACAGTATATAGAAAACAGGAAAATCACTTGGTTGACTGCACTGGGCCTTTAAGGTGAGTGGAATTCCACCCTCCTTAAAAATTAAGTTATGGGATGTGTTGTAAAATTAGATTTCCTAGATGGTGTTGGTTACCACAGTGATGTGGCCTTGCTGAGACCTGAGGTCCATGGTCACACTTAGGGTTTAGCAGACTGACCGTGTTAAACATCTGACTTATATTGGGGTGTCAGGTAGCCTAGTGGTTAGAGCGTTGGTCTAGTAACCGAAAGGTTGCAAGATCGAATCCCCGAGCTGACAAGGTAAAAATCTGTCGTTCTGCTCCTGAGCAAGGTAGTTACCCCACTGTTCCTAGGCCGTCATTGAAAATAAGAATTTGTTCTTAACTGACTTGCTTAGTTAAATAAAAGGTAAAAATATCAATACTATTGATATCTGACACAAAAACACAGGGCCATTAGAGGAAGAATAGAAGTTATTGCTCCTAAACATTGGTTGTCAAAGGTTCACGGAAATCTGTACATGCTTCCGTGCGCACAGACAGAGAGTCTACAAATTAACAGAGAAACACATATTAAAGTAGACGTTGAGGTTAAAATCCCACAGGAGGTTGAACAGTGCAATGACGATGCAGAAGGATTAGTTATACAGCACCACCACTGTATGCATTTTGTATTTGATTTATTTATTAAGGATCCACATTAGCTGCTGCCAAGAGGTATTGATATGTTTAAACCACCGAGCTGTCTATTTAAATGACTAGCACACAGCTCAGACACCCATGCGTACCCCACAAGACATGCCACCAGGGGTCTCTTCACGCAGTTGTATTGTATAACTACAACCGTGTCAAACAGTTGCACAAGACAAGGTTCCAGGTCACTGGTAAAGCACTATAGCCCAAAGGTGATAGCTGTGATCACATACATACATAGTTTACACTCCTTACAGCTGACAGACACTACCGTTCTTCTCTGTCTGAACAGCACTTTATAAGCATTGTCTGGATGACCTTGCATGACAGGGAGTTAATATTTCCATCATTTACTTTCTCCGGTTTCATTCTGAAATCAGACTCCCTCTTCCCCATATGTTTTAACAATATTTTTGGTGACGGTGTCTACGTGCTCTGAAATGAGTTCAATCAGCATATCAGAGTGTAGCGTTGCCACATAACACCACAGATTGAATATCTGTACAAGTGTAGTAACTAACTCCTGCGGACTGATTGCAACATTTTTCATGCTGAGACAGGATTGTATGATCATACAGTGACATGAGTTTGGGACGTTGTCTAATTCCATGTCTCTATCTGAACAGAAAAAAAAGAAGATGACAAGAAGAATCCGCCCCCTGGGTGTGAAACTCTGCAGTCTGGATGCAGAGATGCAGTTGTGATCAGATGGGAACGAGATGAGCCGACTGTCACCATGCAGGACAAACATACAGAACAACAGAACATCACAGAGAAACAGAGACACACTTGGACCTGGAGCCACAGTTTACACACAGTGTGATAGACACAAGTAGCTCACTTTACCTGGATCCCCTTGAGAGCAGTGGACAGAACCAAGTGAAAGGTTTAGAGGACACAGGTCGGAGCCCGAGGGGACTCACTATACTACAGTATAGCTATAAGGCTCATGCAACAAGCAACCTGGAGAGCTATTTGACTGTCATTTTTGCCTGCTGCAAACCATGCTCTGACTGTTAGCATACTGTCAGCATGCCAGAAAGAGAGAGAGACTGCTCAGAGGAGAGGTGTGGAATGAGAGAGTGTCCCAGTCTAAAGAGCAATAAGGGGAGGGGGTCATACCCTGGGGTCCCTGTGCAAACTGTGCAATAGCACTCCTATGAGAGGGGGGAGGAGGGGCACAGGGAGAGAGAAATGCATCAGTGCCTCTCTCATCACCCAAGGGGTTATGGGAAAACAAGGTCCTGCGATGTCTGGGGCCCCACAAGAGGGAGTGAGGAAGAGAGGGGGAGAGACAGAATCAGAAAGAAAGGTCTCCTCCAGCACCACTTGGTAGATCATTACTGTACTCTTAGTGCTCTCTACACCCTAAAACAAAATATATTATTGTGATACAAACGACACAAAAATGAGAATCTGAAATAAAATGTGTTATTCATGCAATTCCCATGGCTTCATGATACTCAGAATTTGAGGAGTTTGAGCAAGCTGAGTGATATGAGGACCCATAGGCTATGGGAGGTTATGCCCATGGTCCAAATAAATATATGACTACAAAATGTTTCAGACCTGCCTCCTGTAGTACCATTATAGGACATAAATGAATAAACAAACACTTTTAAATTTACAGGTACATAGGTTAAAAAGGAATAATAAAACACAGATTTCTTTTTCTTCCATTCTGTTGAAATAACAACACCATACTCTATTGAATGTTAGATATTTTAGCTTCTGCCCACTCTACTACTATCCTTGTCCTGCCCATCTAAAGCCCTGTTAATAAACCTGGTTCTAAAATGCTTCCTTCGTCCTGCTCTTGTCCGTTTACACTTTACAATCAGATCACAATGTGTCTTTTAATCATCTACACCAGTCTAACAATGTGGGCACAATCAGAATGTGGACAAGATCAGGACAAAGGACGCGTGTTAGCACCAGGTATAAATGGGACTTAATGTATGGGAATACCACCCACATCCACATCCCATAGCTAGCACAGAATGTATGCATTAGGTCATACTTACTTGACAATGCCCTGCCTCCAAAGGAATGCAAGTTAAAACACAAGAGATATTAGGTGTTTCTGCAGACAGAAGTGTGCCCCAGAGTCATGGGGATCACAGATAGTAAGGTTGAGGGGACAAATCAGCATGTTACCATGGAGCTGACTAACCCCAGAGAATACAATCTGTTATACATTCATCAAGGACTAGGAACGCACTACTGAACACTCAACTCTAATGGTGTAGTAGACAATGGAGGCCATAGGGCAACAATTGACCCTATTAGCTATAATATCAGGGTTTGTAGTAACTGCATATCATTATATGCAATTACTGTTTATTGGTGGCTATAGAGAGAATATCTAGCTACAGTACTGCTTAATGGGGTTAGTACTGTACAAACATGCAACTTGCTGAATTAAGTGTACACAAATTATAAAGGGATTGATAAAATAATCATACAATTTAATTGTAAATCATGCAAAGTGTATACTGCATTGGATTTTTCACAACAATACTTCTACTTATTGTACATACCACACACACACAGTAGAGTATATACTCTATACAGTCTCAAAGCAACTGAGATCATACCAATGATACTGTTATGTATAGACCACATATCGGTATCATAGCAACATATATCACACAGAAGCGCCAGAGAGCACACCTGCTATACATGCACATAACATTATGCAATACATTGACTAGATTTCTACACAAGCCACAAATACATGCAATCTCATACTGTAAAACCACATAGATTATGATCCAAACACGTACATCCAACAATCCACAAATAGATGGACAACATATAAAACATGCACACAGCATACAATATCAACGGGCTACACCCACAATACATGCCCAGGACAATCCATCGTATCATAGCAACAGAGCTGACTAATATAGAGAGAGTATTGGAGAGAGAGGACACACATACACTCATACAGTGCAGAAAGATTACATGGAAATGGTGATAAAGATCTTTATATGTGCATAGAATAATGTCTCTTTTTGTAAAAAAATATGTTGGGTTAAGTAGTACAGATAGGTAGAGTAGTCTATAATGTCTATCAAATGATTAAATCAGGCCTCATACTCCATTTGAAATAGCCAAACATGGAAAAACACCCCAAGCAGCCTTCCCTTACTCTGCAAATGATGTCAGCTAAGCACTAAAAAGTCAACTCACTCTGTATCATAAAAAGCAAGACCAAATTCTATATCCATGTCAATCCTACAATGACCACCTCTGAGGCTTTACAAAAGGATAAATACAGTAGATGTCAGTTATACTCAAACAACACCAAGATGTATATTGATAGGTAGGAGGTAACTAAAGTTGTATCAAATGACAAAAAAAACAGGTGCAGTTTCCGTTTCTGACACCAGAGGGCTCTATAAGCATTCCTTTAAGCAATAAGGCCTGAGGAGGTGTGGTATGTGGCTAATATACCACGGCTAAGGGCTGTTCTTTAAGCACGACGCAACGAGGAGTGCCTGGACACAGCCCTTAGCCGTGGTATATTGGCTATATACAACAAACCCCCGATGTGCCTTATTGTTATTATATTATTTTAGGGCTCCTGAGTGGCGCAGTGGTCTAAGGCATTGCATCGCAGTGCTAGAGGTGTCACTACAGACTCTGGTTCGATTCCAGGCTGTATCACAACTGGCCGTGATTTGGAGTCCTATAGGGTGGCACACAATTGGCCCAGCATCGTCTGGGTTAGGGTTTGGCCAGGGTAGGCTGTCATTGTAAATAAGAATTCTTAACTGACTTGCATAGTTAAATAAAGGTGAAATAAATAAAAATATATAAACTGGTCACCAACGTAATTAGAGCAGTAAAAATAAATGTTTCGTCATACCCATGGTATATGGTCTGATATATCACAGCTGTCAGCCAATCAGCACTCAGGGCTTGAACCACCCAGTTTCTAATTAGAGATAATCATGGTGTTGGCTGCTGATGGCAGCCTGATTAGGATCAAGACATTAATACAGTCTTTTGAGGCCTAAAACAGCTAAAACTTGACAGTTTTTTAAAATTGTCACTGCTTCAGACTTTTTAAATTGTTTTAAATCTATACACTCAACACAACAGTCAGGAGCCAAGACACTCTCTAATGTTTAAGCTCTATCACTTTGAGTGACAACAACCAGTCCAAACACAGAAGCTGGCATGGGGGTGTACCTTTCCTCTGCCGACACCTCCTTCAGTTGCTGGTGGGGTTTGATGCCACACATGTCCCGGATGCTGACAGCATAGATCTTAGTGGTGTAGTCAATGCTCTTCTCCCTCGCCACATCACTGTCATACCCTACAGACACGCCCACAGGAATAGACTCAACCAATTAGAGCAGTTTGTGAAAAGTAGGATTTGATCAAGATAGCTTTGTATGTGTTTGTTGAGAATGTTGTATTAGAGTTTTGAGAGAAGATTGTACTGTATGGATCAGTAGTCTAAAGGCTGGCGTTTACCTCCGTCCTCCTCAATGTCATCGTCTGACTCCTCACTGTCCACAGGGTTCTCCCTGTGACACTCTCCGGTTCTCTCCAGGGCCCAGATCATCAGCGCTGTGTCAGCTCCGCCGAGCGTCAGTAGCATGGCATCATCTTGTCCCCATCGAACATTGGTTACATGGGCACTGTGACCCATGTACTTCTTGAAGCGGGCATACTGACCCTGAGGAGGGAGCAGACAGAGCCCACGAAAAAACAAGAGACAACATTCGACTTGAATCAACAACAGAGTCATGTACCAGCGTTGGGGTCAATTCCATTTCAGTTCAAGAGAGTAAAATTGAATTGAACATCTAGTGCCTGTCTCACCCTGGTTGGATAGCTGAAGAGCTTGAGGAAGCCAAAGTCATCTCCGGTAGCAAGCAGCTTCTTGTCTTTGGTGAGCGAGGCGGCGTTGACGTCTGTGATGTCACTGTGGGTGGGCCAGATCCCCTCACAGGTGGGGCCCAGGACACACGTCCAGGTAGCCCACTCCATCTTCTCTATCTGACAGGCGGAAACAGAAACATGAATGCACACACACACACACACACAGTGTTAAACACTGCCAAATGCTTTTATGGGATGTCAATTAATATTTGATGTCTAGCTGGGAAAAATTACAAGAAAATTGCAATCTCAGTTGGGTCTCTTACCTCAGCATTTCGTATGGTTTGTCTCTTCCCTCTTGGGGCTTCAAAGAATAATTGCTCTTTGGCACCTGAATTTACTTGCAGCAATTTACCTATAGAAAAAATAACAATCTCAGAATCAAAAGACAAAATAGAACTTGTGTCTACAGAGTACTAATGGGAATCCATGCTCTGCTTCCAATTACACCATAAACTCACCACGAGAGTCCCAGTCTATATGAGTGATATAGCTGGAAGCTCCTTTGCAGATTCCCACCCTCTTGCTGGACAGCACATTGTAGATATCCACAAAGTTATCATGAGAGGCCACAGCGAGGTATTTACCAGCATCTGAGGAGGAAGCCATAGAACAAATAATTAATACCTCAGCCAGGTGGGCGAAAATGCTATTCTGTGAAACCTCACTTCATATTTTAGAAAAGTTTAACTCAAATGAACCTTACTAATAAAATACCTATGCAAAATAGCAGTGTTATGAAATACAGACAACAATGAATGGACATTTTAATGATAAGTCAGTTGTCAAAGGTTACCTTGTGAAAACCTGACGTCAGAGATGGACTCCTTCCTGTGATGGAAGGACACCAGGTCCTCCAGGGTGTCAGAGTTCACCACCAGAAAACTACCATCATTGAGGCCCACCGCTAAGGCTTTCCCATCAGGGGAGAAGGCACAGCATCTTCCACCTGATACACACACACAACGCACACACACTTATACACTTCCAAAATGGAGATACAGACATAGACTGACAGACACAGAAACAGAAGGTGACACTGGAGTGCCTTATGTTTGTTGATGATCATGGGAATTAATGACTCGCTTAATGACTCATTAGTTGATGAAGATATCAACATTCAGCAGTACCTTTTTTAAGTTTGCGAACGGCCACCATGCGGTGGTTGGTGGAGAGCTCCCATATCCGCAGGGTTTTGTCGTCACTCACTGTGGCACATATGGGGAGCAGGGGGTGAGCAGCAAGACCCCACACCTCGCCTTCCATGTGACCCTGTATCCATAGCAACAGACGGACACAATCAGCTGTCAGTCAGTCAGTTGACATGCCCTGACCTACACCTAATCCATTTGACACACCTGTCACCCACAAAATCACTCGCCATTTTTCTCAGTACAATACATTGTGCTCATATTGAAGTGGGGTTTGAGTGAGAGACGGTACTTTTGAGACAAAACAAAAGCCCAATCGATCGCATCTCAGATAGCTGCAGTCATTTTACCCAACAACACATCCATACTGATCCTTCATAACCCATCCCTATCAGCTCTGTTCACCATGGCAACAGAGCACAGGTACCTGACCGCTAGGGAGTCTGGAAGGCTCTGACTCTGAGCTTTAAGAGTTGGGCCACACCCATAGGAGGGAACTACCACAGAGATACACTGACAGTCAGAAACACTCATACACACAGGTGTACACACACACACGTAGTCATTATACAAACTACAGTAACTGTCATCTACAATGCAGCACTACAGAGCAGGGATGGGAAGTTCTGCTCTTTTTACTGAATCAGATCTTTTCGTCTTGTTCAGTCAAAAGAACAAATCTTTCGACTCATTTTGTTCATTTGAGTCAGTAATGCCCAGAGCACGCAGGACCCGCTACCTGCGAACGATGAACTGAAAACTCGAAAGAGTCATGATTCTACAAGCTGTCATTTGTGACTGAGACTTATAAAAGCGTGCTTTAAACAATGTACATTTGTTGATTGCTAGGCATACAAACAAGAGCATTTCTTGATACATTTGAAACGAGGTCTAGTTGTGGCCGCAACTGGACTAGACTGTGAACGAGATCTTGGCAGAATGCATTGCTTGACTGCCGTGAGGGTGATAAGCAGAATATCGTTCGCGAACTGCAGCACCCAAGCAGCCCCCAGGCAGCACACCAAATGATTTGTTCTTGAGTGGAGTTTGTTGAGCAGAGGCTGTGTGTATGTTTTGGATCTACGAAGCTGTGTCCATCATAACATTTATTCATCAACTGATTGCATTCATTATTGCACCATGTGATCAATTAACAGTTCTAAACTTGTCTTTTTCTCAAATCTTATTGGTCACATGCTTCGTAAACAACAGGTGTAGACAAATAGTGAAATGCTTACTTACAGGCCCTTCACAACAATGCAGAGAGACAGAAAATAGAGAAACAATTGAAAAGTAAAACACGTAATAATAAAAGTGCGAGCATTGGTTTGTGGTGGTAAATAGACAGCTACGAAAAATACAGATGAAAACTCTCTTGGTAAATAGTATAGCCTACAACTCACCATGAGGTATTCTAACTCAGGCGAGCAGAACCTCGAGACGTCCTTAATATTAGAGATTGTGCACCAGCTGTCGTTAACAGACACACCCCTCCCCCCTAACCTTACCCAACGCTGCTGTAAAGTCTTGATGCATAGAAAAACCAGCTAGATGTATATTATCCATGTTCTTGTTCAGCCACAAAACATATGATATTTTCTTCAGGTCCCGTTGATAGGATAGTCTCGAACGGAGCTCGTCCAGTTTGTTCTCCAGTGATTGTATGTTTGCCAATAGAACGGAGGTGTCACGCCCTGATCTGTTTCACCTGTTCTTGTGATTGTCTCCACCTCCTCCAAGTGTTGCTTATTTTCCCCAGTGTATTTATCTCTGTGTTTCCTGTCTCTCTGTGCCAGTTCGTCTTGTAAGTTTTCAAGTCAACCAGTGTGTTTTTCCTGTGCTCCTGTTTTCTATTCTCTTTTTCTAGTCTTCCCGGTTTTGACCCTTGCCTGTTTTTCTGGACTCCGTACCCGCCTGCCTGACCCTTCTGCCTGCCCTGGCATCGAGCGAGTCTGCCACTCTTTACTTCTTGGACTCAGAATCTGGTTTTGACCTTTTGCCTGTCCATGACCATTCTCTTGCCTACTCCTTTTGGATATTAATAAACAACAAAGACTCTAACCATCTGCCTCTTGTGTCTGCATCTGGGTCTCTTATCTTATGTGCCCTTATAGTACGAACTGGCCATGACAGACCCAGCAGACTTGGATCAGCTCTGCCACGCTGTCTCCCTGCAGGGAGCCACTATTGGGAGACATGACAAGCTGTTACAGGACCTTCTGGAAGGGCTCCGTTCCTTGACGGAACGCCACGACCAAGGGTTTAAGGATATAATGGAGCAAATCAGGGAGTTAGCTCAGAGGCTGCCTGCCACCTCTGAGAAACCCCAACCACCCAGTATTTTTTTCCTATTAGTGGTGAGCTTGTACAGCCTATTAGTGGTGAGCTTGTACAGCCTATTAGTGGTGAGCTTGTACAGCCTACCCCGGCTCCCCGAGAACCCCGCCTGCCTGACCCTTCTGCCTGCCCTGACATCGAGCCTGTCTGCCACTCTTTACCTCTTTGACTCAGAATCTGGTTTTGACCTTTTGCCTGTCCACGACCATTGTCTTGCGTACTCCTTTTGGATATTAATTAACAGAGACTCTGCACCTGTGTCTGGCCTTGTGCCCTTATAGGAGGGTAGAGGCAGATTATTTATTCGCCTCTCTTACGCCGTCTTTTCCTTTTCCAAGTCTCTGGGATTAGGGCCTGGTCCAGGGTGAGCAGTATGTCCTGCGCCGCCGACTCGTTGAAGTACAAATACTAATCCAAATCGAAGTTAGTGATCACTGCTCTGATGTCCAGAAGTGTTTTTCGGTCATAGGAAACAATAGCGGAAACATTATGCACAATTTTTTTAAAGATCAGTGCAAAAAAAACACAAAATGGTCAGGAGCCAGTAAAACAGCAGGTATCCATTGCAGCACCATTCTTGGGTTGTTGGTTGGAGCAGGTCTCCTGAGCCGGAGGACTGCGTATTAACCCTGCTGTAGAATTAATTGCGGCCAGCAAGTCAAACGAACGACTAAAAGTCTCTCAGAAAAACGAATCATGACTCTCAAGTCAGTAAAACGAATTGTTCGCAAACTGCACATTACTACTACAGAGGCCATACACAAGCCTTGTGCACACAGGCAAGGAAAAAACTGTGACAGGTTTGACAATAATAAGGAAGAAGGTATTGAGATATTAAGCTATGAACTATTCCTCAACTGGGCTGGATAATCCAGAGGGGGAACACAGAGCTTTTCGGAGCCAGCCAAGCGGCAAACTGTTAATGCCTGCCTCAGATATGCAAAGATATATTTCCGACTGCAGTCCCTGAGTGGAGAACACAAGAAATAGGGAAGAAGCCAACAAATCCAGAAGCCTGAGTAGGTGGAGAACAGACAACACTTGAGGGCTGCTGTTTTACTGCAGGATGCTGCTGTAAAAATGTCTCTAACCCAAATTGGGAAAACCAAGTAGAATAAGTAAAACACACCACCCTAGGTGTTTCAGCTGTATGCACACACGCAGGCACAGGCACACACAAACAAACACACACACACCTGGACCAGCAAGGTCATGGGTCCACTCTTGTCGATTTCAAGTATTTCTCCGTTCTTGGTTCCCACCAGGATGTGTCCGTGTCCCAGAGTTATGGCACGGATGGAGGGGTTGTCCTCCAGGAGTAGCCCTGGGGGACGCACACAAATAGCACTGTAAAGACTTACAGTGCTAAGTCCTCCCAGATCGATAGCAGCAGATCCATGTGAAATATAACTGCAATTCCACATGAGGCCAAGAGATGGCAACACTAAATGTAGGAGGCAAAAGTGGTCAATGATGGTTACAGTATCTATTGAATGTTTATGGTCAAATTTCAAACACATGATGCTTCCTGATACAGGTATGTGCTTTACATGGTCAGTGTGAGCTTCAAGAGAGAACTACAGCACTTCTCAGACAGTGTTTCTGTATCTGTCATAGACTCTTTCAGTTACTGTAGGGCAGAGAGTGTTATCCTACCTTTAGATCCCGGGGAGAGGGCTGCTCTCTTGATGGCGTAGGTCTTTAGGCACCTCTCAAACATGTCGTCCCACAACTCCACCACTCCGTCCTTCCCACCTGTCACAAAGCCCTGGAGGGAACAACAGCAGAGGGACGTCACCCAGTGTACTCCAACTCTGACAACCACACTGAGGAAAACTTTCAGTGATGAGGGCCGGATGAGACAGGGGCTCTGACCTACACTAATCTTCTGCCTGACATCTTCTCAAGAGGTCTGTCTGAACTGCTGAAGTATGCTAGGGGGTCAGTTTGTCTTGAAACTGAGAATATAGTGTTGGATGATGAAGTGCATGAGGAAAGTATGGATGGAGGGAAGACAAATAAAAAATACTGTCTTTCTCTGACATCTTTCCCAACACACAGAAGCAGCTGGGAATTACAATTACTATTCTATTAGCAGGCAGGGCCTGTCAAGGATTTGAAGCAGCAGCAGCAACAACAACACATCAGGAATTCAGCGGAGGTCTCTACCAGGAATGGTCTCCCACATCCTCCTTAAGGCTACTTCTCTGATGAAAGGTTTCGGGAAAAGCATCACATATACAGTACCAGTCAAAAGTTTGGACACACCTACTCATTCAAGGGCTTTTCTTTATTTTTACAATTTTCTACATTGTAGAATAATAGTGAAGACATCAAAACTATGAAATAACACATATGGAATCAAGTAGTAACCAAAAAAGTGTTAATCAAATCAATATATATTTTATATGGTATATTCTTCAAATTAGCCACCCTTTGCCTTGATGACAGCTTTGCACACTCTTGGCATTCTCTCAACCAGCTTCACAAGGAATGCTTTTCCAACAGTCTTGAAGAAGTTCCCACATATGCTGAGCACTTGTTGGCTGGTAAAGCAGCCAACAAAAAAAGTGCCAAGGGAAGCCAGCTTGGATTTTGGCATCACTCCTATCAAATCCCATTGAGAGCATACATCATTGACAGAAAAACTTGAATTGTTGCATCTCTCTGTGTTGTTGTCCTCCGGTGTCTTGCTAGCTAAAATCGTCCCTTTCCTAAATTAGATGGAGATAGAGATTTGGACTTGTGATTTTACTTAATTCTCCATACTGGCCAATGATTATAACAGCGATTCTGATCCAACCATGAATTCATACATTGTTGTGCCCCTGGCCTGAGAGGATGGAAGTTCAATATGTAGCTAGATGTAGAAGGCTAATGTTAACTAGCTAACGCTGCCCATGAATGGAAGTTAGGCTAGCGAGCAAGCATTTTAGCCAGGTAGCCTTGGACAACAAAAAATAAAAGCGTGTACTGTATGACAGAGTGATAAACTGTTTCATTAACATGAAAGAGAGGAGGATGGCATTGGCGTTTCTCTACAAGTAGGGTGAGTCAGCAACACACACATACACACAGAAATCAGAACCATGGACAGCCACATGATATTTAGCTTACGTTGGTTGGACTAAATTGTTTTTTGTATCTTTAAGTTGTCCCTGTATTAAACTAAGCAGAGGTGATTAGATGATGTTGAAATGTTGAAGTTGAAATGGTGCTGGCATAGTGAAGGCAGCTTCTGTTGTCTTTGTGATCAATCAGCCTATGATATTATTGACCATTACCTGTTGTTGAAAAAACGTATGTGTTATGGCTTTTCAACCTCTGCCATATCGTGGATTCAGAGCTATCTATCTAATAGAACTCAAAGGGTTTTCTTTAATGGAAGCTTCTCTAATGTCAAACATGTAAAGTGTGGTGTACCGCAGGGCAGCTCTCTAGGTCTTCTACTCTTTTCTATTTTTACCAATGACCTGCCACTGGCATTAAACAAAGCATGTGTGTTCATGTATGCTGATGATTCAACCATATACGCATCAGCAACCTCAACTAATGAAATCACTGAAACCTTTAACAAAGAGTTGAGGTCTGTTTTGGAATGGGTGGCCAGTAATAAACTGGTCCTGAACATCTCTAAAACTAAGAGCATTGTATTTGGTACAAATAATTCCCTAAGTTCTAGACCTCAGCTGAATCTGGTAATGAATGGTGTGGCTGTTGAACAAGTTGAGGAGACTAAATTATTTGGCGTTACCTTAGATTGTAAACTGTCATGGTAAAAACATATAGATTCAATGGTTGTAAAGACGGGGAGAGGTCTGTCCGTCATAAAGAGATGCTATGCTTTTTTGACACCACACTCCAAAAAACGGGTTAAGCTGTAGCTGGCCCAAACAGAGCAGCACGTCTTGCTCTTCATTTTAATCAGAGGGCTGAGGTAAATACTATAAATACTATGCATGCCAGTCTCTCTTGGTCAAACAGATGGTTTCCAGGTGTTTGATGCCATTCCATTTTCTCCATTCCGGTCATTATTATGAGCCTTTCTCCCCTCAGCAGCCTCCACTGGGGCCCCTCCACCTATTCGGGATGCACTGTTTCAGTTTGAAATGACTCAATATTTTGGACAAAAATTGGACCAATGTAACTAAGGCTGAGAATGTCAATACAATAAAACTAGCAAGGGCAATGATCACAAGTCAGTCATGCTCATAACGTGGCTAATAGGTTAGTGTATCTATTTATGTAGCTATTTATTTAGCAAGCTAAAAACACAGAGCCTACCGTTAGCTAGCTAGCTGCTGGGAGGATGTCATGTCATTGGAGGAGTGGGTGAGTGATCAACTTTTTACCCTCATTGTTTTTCGGTGGCTACAGCTAGAGATGCAGGTGTCATTTGGTTAGCTAGCAAGAAATGAGAATCGTTTTGCTAGCTAGATAGCTATGCTGAACTGTCTGTCTCTATGACATTTACAATATTGTATCAATATTCAAATTCGATCTCCAGCTGTCCCATAGTAATGAACGTGTCGGGAGTCGGGATGAGACAGATTGGCAGGCAGTTTTTACCAGCCAGTCGAAATCATGAATCAGCATTATTTTTATGGATATATACAAAGAACTATCAATCGCAAACAGGTCAAACGGAACAAAGTGCAGCTAGTTTGCAGTCTTTTCAGCTTCAGTTCGAATGGATTGTGTTAGCTGTGTTGTTGGCTAGCTCCTCTGAATAACAGTGTCCTGACGAGAACGCACATTTTCTACACCAGGCGAAATCGCGCATCATTAGCACAATGTCATGGATGTATCCAAATAAATGTCACTAGAAAACAGCTTAAACAAACGCAAATGCTGACTTGACTGTAAGTTGGCCGTAGTTGGCTCGCTAGCAAGCAAGGTATAAGAACATTACCAGCCAGTATGGCTATGGAACATTGAGAATGAACGACTGGCTGGCGTCCATAGATATAGAACAAAAAGACTGAACGACTGGGTCGCGTCTCTGTCAACCGAACCGATTGAACGAACGACCAGCCGGCTTTGCTAGCAACCCTAGATTTGTGTCGGGACTGTATCTTGTGGAAGGATGAAATAGTATATATAAATTCATCAAAATAAAGTTTTTAATGAAAATATGTCAATCATTATTTGAATATGTTGGTAACCCGTTGTATTTAAGTGATAATGCCCTTGAAGCCGGTGTCTGGAGGATATATTGGCATGTTAGGCCAGAGACGAAGTCATGGGCCGGCAAACCGTGCCAATATATCCTCAAAACACCGGCTTCGAAGGCATTATTATTTTAGTCTGGGTTTCTGTACAGCACTTTGATATATCAGCTGATGTAAGAAGGGCTATATAAATACATTTGATTTGATTTGATTATCACTATTATTGTAATGTGAGATAATGTCTAGATGCTTTTTATAGTGGAGATTAAGTTTATAAATTGCCTGGCTGGGCTGATGAGACAGTGGATTGCACAGTCAGATGGAACAGAGTAAATAGGAATTTTAACGTCATAGATTTAGCCGGTGGTAACTTGTGGAATAGACACCGGCTGAAATATTTACACTAAGTGGGTGTTGGGAAGCCACTGAGTACAATATAGAGACGTTCCCAATTGTTATTGGTCAAAATGACCATGCAATAAAGATGATGATCTTATGATTATATTATGGTTATTGAGATCATGATTATAAGATTAGCAGAAACTAGTTGACCAACAGTTTGTTGATAGCAGACAGGGCTGATATCCAGTACAGAACCTTGTCTAGGGAGTACATGGCGAAAACAGGTCCGTCGTGGGCCTTGATGGTCTTCAGCAGCATGGGTTCCTTCCAGACATATATGTCCCCTGTGGCGGCTCCAGAGAATACCAGCTCGTCTGTCCGACCATAACACACGGACATCATCGTCTCCAGCTTCCCCAGGCTCCCAAAGATGCCTCGCTTGAACATAAGCCCCCCACCTTTAGAGACAGCACACCATTAGAAACTCAGGCATACATTAATTGATTTCAATAAACGTACCATGCCTGACAAGCTAAATAGTTGTTCATAAGAAGAATTACAGGGCGGATCACTTTCCTAAAGATAAAATAATTGTGTGAAAACACCTATGGAACTATATTTTTCTTAAGGGTAGCTTTAGTGTAGCTGATTTTTTCTAGTGTGAAGTAATTGGTAGCTTGGTAAACTATATTTTCAGAGTAGCTTCCCCAACACTGCTGATGGTATGAGAGAGACAGTCAGGGAGAACAGGAGGGCACACCTGTATGCTGCCAGAACTTGATGTGTTTGATTCCCACTGTGACCAGCTTGTCCATGAGGATAGGATTACACTTCACCACAAACAGCTTGTCTTTGTGTCCCCTGGGAATAACAGAGACAGAATTTCCACTTCACATTCTGTCAGCTCAAATACATAGAGCCCTAAGTTTTTCCTGGTCATGTAATGTGGTCAGGAAAAAACTCCTAACTGATTCTACACATGTGTTATCATTAAGACAACAAACCTGAGTCCAAGTAGAATTTGATTTCTTTCAAATACTTTGAGCACTTGATTGAGCCTGGATGGTCAGACTTTGAGGACTATACCATAAGTTCCATTGTGCCAGGTAAGCTCAATCAAGCGCAGCTAAAGTATTTGAAAGAAAAAATTACAATTTGAATCCAGCTTAGCTGAACTATTCTATAAAACCCTGTTTTTTAAATAACTCTAAATGTATAAATGCACACCCCCACTGATCACACAAATAGTAGCTATCAGCCGGTGTGAAAAAGCTTTTAGTACCTTGCGGTGGCCAGCTTCTCCCCCTTCCTCCAATCCCACACGATGATAGAGTGGTGTTCATCAATGCCCACTGAGACCAGGCTCTTCCCATCCGCTGCACAGAAACAACAAGCTACTCTTAGTTTGACATCTTAACAGACATAGGGACAGAACACCCATGGACAACACATTTACAAAATATTTTTAAAAAACTTAGGAAGCATTGTGGGCTTTGATCATTCAATAGGCTGGTATTGATATTACATTCTGATAATGACATAAGTTACATGCCCAGGACAATACATAGCCATACCAGAGAAATCAAGGGCACAAACTCCTTTCTGGTGAAAGCCCTTGAGCAGGGAGAAGCACTTCAGGGTTTGGATGTCCCACACATGGATGGCTGGGTCCCTGCCAACCTGGATTCATTCACAAAGAGGTGATTAAGATCAGTGTGAGAGAGAGAGAGAGAGAGAGAGAGAGAGAGAGAGAGAGAGAGAGAGAGAGAGAGGGGGAGGGAGAGAGAGAGAGAGAGTGTGATTGTACATGTGTACCTGTCCAGTGGCTGCATAGTCTTTGAGTGGGTGTACGGTCAGGCTGATGATGTCATCATCGTGGCCCAGGTAAAACCTCTGACTGTGTTGCTCTCTGTTGTAGACCACGCCCACCGCCGCCACATGGTACACCACCTCCCCCGCCTGGGTGTAGAACAGGTTGTTTCTGCAGTCGTAGCCGCGGTACCTACACACACACACAGACACACACACACACACACACACACACACACACACACACACACACACACACACACACACACACACACACACACACACACACACACACACACACACACACACACACACACACACACACACACACACACACACACACACACACACACAATTCTACTATATTAAGGGAAAAGCCACTTACAGTGCATTCGGAAAGTATTTAGAACCCTTCCCCTTTACCACATTTTGTTACGTTACAGCCTTATTCTAAAATGTATTAAAAAAATGTTTTTCCTCATCAATCTACACACAAAACCCCATTATGACAAACTGAAAACAGATTTTTTTTTTAAATTACCAACTGAAATACCTTATTTACATAAATATTCAGACTCTATGCTATGAGACTCGAAATTGAGCTCAGGTGCATCCTGTTTCCATGTTTCCTTGAGATGTTTCTGAAACTTGATTGGAGTCCACCTGAGGTAAACTCAATTGGTAGGACATGATTTAGAAAGTCACACACCTGTCTACATAAGGTCTCACAGCTAACAGTGCAAAAACCAAGGTATGAGGTCAAAGGAATTGTCCGTAGACCTCTGAGACAGGATTGTGTCGAGGCACAGATCTGGGGAAGGGTACCAAAACATTTCTGCAGCATTGAAGGTACCCAAGAACACAGTGGCCTCCATCATTCTTAAATGGAAGACGTTTGTAACCACCAAGACTAGAGCTGGCCGCCCGGCCAAACTGAGCAATCAGGGGAGAAGGGCCTTGGTCAGGGAGGTGACCAAGAACCCAATGGTCACTCTGACAGCGCTCCAGAGTTCCTCTGTGGAGATGGGAGAACCTTCCAGAAGGACAACCATCTCTGCAGCACTCCAGCAATCAGGCCTTTATGGTAGAGTGGCCAGACAGAAGCCACTCCTCAGTAAAAGTCACATGACAGCCCGCTTGGTGTTTGCCAAAAGGCACCTAAAGGACTCTCAGACCATGAGAAACAAGATTCTCTGGTCTGACGAAACCAAAATTGAACTCTTTGGCCTGAATGCCAAGCGTCACGTCTGGAGGAAACATGACACCATCCCTACGGTGAAGCATGGTGTTGGCAGCATCATGCTGTGGGAATATTTTTCAGCAGCAGAGACTGGAAAACTAGTCAGGATAGAGGAAAAGATGAACGGAGCAAAGTACAGAGAGATACTTGATGAAAACGTGCTCCAGAGCGCTCAGCACCTCAGACTGGGGAAAAAGTTCACCTTCCAACAGCACATCCCTAGACGCGTCCTCAGATCATGCGCAGACCAGCTGGCTGGTGTGTTTACGGACATATTCAATCTCTCCCTATCCCAGTCTGCTGTCCGCACATGCTTCAAGTTGGCTACCATTGTTCCTGTGCTCAAGAAGGCAAAGGTAACTGAACTGAATGACTATCGCCCCGTAGCACTCACTTCTGTCATCATGAAGTGCTTTGAGAGACTAGTCAAGGATCATATCACCTCCACCTTAACTGTCACCCTAGCCCCACTGCAATTTGCAAACCGCCCCAATAGGTCCACAGACAATGCAATTGCCATCACACTGCACACTGCCATATCCCATCTGGACAAGAGGAATACCTATATAAGAATGCTGTTCATTGACTACAGCTCAGCATTCAACACCATAGTACCCTCCAAGCTCATCATTAAGCTTGAGGCCCTGGGTCTCAACCCCGCCCTGTGCGATTGGGTCCTGGACTTCCTGACGGGTGGGCCCGAGGTGGTGAATGTAGGATACAACATCTACACTTCCCTGAGCCCCATCCTGTACTCCCTGTTCACCCATGACTGCGTGGCCATGCACGCCTCCAACTCGATCATCAAGTTTGCAGACAACACAACAGTAGTAGGCTTGATCACCATCAACGACAAGACAGCCTATAGGCAGGAGGTGAGGGCACTCGGGGTGTGGTGTAAGGAAAACAACCTCTCACTCGCCAAAAAGATCATCGAGGACAACATCCACCCGAGCCACTGCCTGTTCATCCCACTACCATCCAGAAGGCGAGGTCAGTGCATCAAAGCTGGGACCGAGAGACTGAAAAATAGCTTCTATCTCAAGGCCATCAAACTGTTAAACAGCCATCACTAACACAGAGAGGCTGCTGCCTAGATACAGACTTGAAATCATTGGCCACTCTAACAAATTTACTTTATTTATGCCACTTTAATAATGATGTTTACATATCTTGCACTACTCATCACAGATGTATATACTGTATTTTATATTTTATATTTATATGTACATATTCTTATTCCATCCCTTTACTTAGATTTGTGTGTATTAGGTATTTGTTGTGGAATTGTTCGATTACTTGTTAGATATTGCTGCACTGTCGGAACTAGAAGCACAAGCATTTCGCTACACTCGCAATAACATCTGCTAACCATGTGTATGTGACCAATAAAATTTGATTGGATTTGATTTGAAGCACACAGCCAAGACAATGTAGGAATGGCTGCGGGACAAGTCTTTGAATGTCCTTGAGTGGCCCAGCCAGAGCCCAGACCTGAACCCGATCGAAGATCTCTGAAGACCTGAAAATAGTTGTGCAGCAACGCTCCCCATCCAACCTGACAGAGCTTGAGAGGATCTGCAGAGAAGAATGGGAGAAAACTCCCCAAATAAAGGTGTGCCAAGCTTGTAGCGTCATACCTAAGAAGACTTGAGGCTATAATCGCTGCCAAAGGTGCTTCAACAAAGTACTGAGTAGAGGGTCTGAATACTTTTGTAAATGTGATATTTCAGTTTTTTTAATACATTTGCAAAAATGTCTAAAAACCTGTTTTTGCTTTGTCATTATGGGGTATTGTGTGTAGACGTATTCCATTTTAGAATAAGGCTGTAACGTTACAAAATGTGGAAAAAGTCAAGGGGTCTGAATACTTTCCGGAATGCACTGTATACTGAAACAAAAATGTCAATTCATTCCTTGACTGAGTGTCTGGGTGTTTCTGTAAAGCTGACAAGGGAAAATTACATATTAAGATAAGACGGCTATTGTTCTGAAACTGTGAAGGTATGATCCTTATCTAAAAGGTACTCCAAATAAAAGCACAGTTCATATGCTGTCTCTCCCCTACATGGCCTATATAAGAGAGTCTAATAAACCCTGCGTGGGGAATTTTAATCAAATGTGCGGCATTTATTTCATCGCTCAAACACTGAAAGACTTCTGCCTCCCCCACTGTGAGGTCTTTAAGTTTTACAAAAAGGAAAGGACACTGAGGGAGTATTAGAGCTGCTACAGGGAAGTATTTCATGTATCAGTAATGTTAACTGCTTCACACATCTTGAACATTTTTAGCAAAAATGATTTAAATACTACAGATTTGAAAAGGGATTTGCATATTCCAACAGCTGACACAGACAGGCCAATTTCAGAGAGAGAGAGAGATTGTTTCATCGCGATGGAAACACACGATTTCCTCTCAATTCAAGACATCTGTCCTTATCACGTCATTTCAAATGGTGGAGTGTCATCTCAACCAATTTGACATTGAAAAGATGACACCTAAAACACACGTGTGAGTATTTTTCTGATGAACACTCAGTAACACAGTCAAAATGAGACCCATAAGACCTGTCATAAGAACCCATTACCCGTGGACAAACTTTAGACGAAGAGCTTCATCTGGGCCTCTCTGGCGCTTCAGGGAGCCGACCTGCTGCTTCTTCTCTCTGCTCTGCTGCCTCAGCTGGGGAAGGTCCTCCTTATACACCTGAAACAACCACACACAGTCGTCCTTCTACACCTGTAACAACAACAGTCCCTCATATTGTACATCATGTCAACCTGCTATCAACCACTTTCCCCACAATCCCAAGCAGCTAAGGGTGACTAAATAACATGAATGGTGATCATGTTGACTTCATGCTCCTACAACACATTATATGTTTTACCGAACCATGATATGAAATACTACCAATGACAAACAATCAACAAATGCAAAGTGTTGCATGAGGACAAAAATTAAGTCTTAAGAGATGCAGGGACAATAATATTTTTACCCCACACTTGAAATTTTAAACAGGCAACTCATTGATCTGTCATGAAGCAATGTATCTCCAGAGCACACATGGCAGCGCTCCGTGTGGCACCAACCTGCATCGTCACGGCAACAAATGCAGATCCAGCTGCCAGTGGAGATAAGGTATGTGATGGATGCCATGGCAACCCAGGCGTTTTCCGACAAATAAAGTCTCAGTCAGCGCTGATCCCATACAAAGCCGCTGATAGGAGCACTCTGCTATTTGAATATATTATCTCCCCTTCCGTCCGCCTCGCTGCCTCTCTCTGCTAACATCAATCAATATCAGAATATCTCCACTCGGCACCTTCATTGACTTTCAGGATGCCTCAGGATCCTCGTATATGGCTGGAGCCATTCTGACTAACAACGGGCCATTCCAATTCAGATTACACTGACTAATGTGGGTTGTTCAAACAATTTATTCTCTCTCTGCCTCATCTACTGTAGGGTATTTAAACAGGGTACTGTTTAAGCCTTGAGTAGTGTGTTCTCTTGTCTCTCATGTTTTTTCCCGAACACCAGTTTAAATGGGGCATATTCTCCTCTCATCTCATTCAACTGTCATTCTCATATATAGATATAGTATCTTCATTCTCATATATAGATATAGTATCTTCATTCTCATATATAGATATAGTATCTTCATTCTCATATATAGATATAGTATCTTCATTCTCATATATAGATATAGTATCTTCATTCTCATATATAGATATAGTATCTTCATTCTCATATATAGATATAGTATCTTCATTCTCATATATAGATATAGTATCTTCATTCTCATATATAGATATAGTATCTTCATTCTCATATATAGATATAGTATCTTCATTCTCATATATAGATATAGTATCTTCATTCTCATATATAGATATAGTATCTTCATTCTCATATATAGATATAGTATCTTCATTCTCATATATAGATATAGTATCTTCATTCTCATATATAGATATAGTATCTTCATTCTCATATATAGATATAGTATCTTCATTCTCATATATAGATATAGTATCTTCATTCTCATATATAGATATAGTATCTTCATTCTCATATATAGATATAGTATCTTCATTCTCATATATAGATATAGTATCTTCATTTGATTACCCTGTTGTCGCAGATCATTTCCCTGTGCCGCAGGAAATTTAAATGAGCCTCGTGATTTACATAAATTCCCTAAAAACCCACAGTTCTCTTTTTCTCTCTAGATCTCACAACTAAACTATAGTCTATCAAAACAAATTTCTGATAAGAAATTATAACTTTTTAAATGATTTTATTATTTTATTACTGCGAACAAACTGGTCAAATTAAGATCCCACAACTGTACTGACACTCATTCTACATCATGTAAGACACTCTCACTGTTCCTCATATGGAACTTTCTCAATGTCCCTCATATCGTGTATCATCTTCAACCTGATTTTACCCACTTTCTGTCTGACCCATATAGGACTCCCTCCAGTGTCTGTAAGCTCCACACACCCACCTGTCGGTCGTAGTTGATCTGTGTCTCCTGCTCAATATCAGAGTCCAGCTCCGGGACATCAGACACGTCAGAGTCAGACTCCTCACTGTTCGAGTCTGCATGGCCATCTAGAGGGAACCGATACCAGGAGACAGTGGCAGCAAGCAAACGGATTTCACTGCTGCAACAATCACTCACATAGTCATTACATTGGCTTTTGACAAGAGCATGGCTATTGTGTACTGTAGTCACTCTAAGGTAGATTAATCATATGAAATAATATTTCATACACAAATCTACCCAAGAACAGTTCAGCACCAGCTCAACATGACAATATGGGGTCTCTCATTAGAACCATACAATACATTCTTAAATCAAACCTCCAGGTTCCTCAGGCTAAATACTGTACGTACCTTGTGGTATATTGGTCTCCAGTCCTCCGTTCATGACGCCCTCAGGCAGGAACTTCCACTGGAACACAGAGTGGTCAGCCCCGCCGGTGGTCAACACCCACTGCAGGTCGTGAGACCAGTGTACGTTGGTCACGTGGGCAGAGTGGCCAATGTACTTCTTGAATTTTGCCCCTGTTCACAACATCAGGGAAAGAAAAACTAGTCAAAATGAAATGAGAGAAGGGGAGTGTGTTCAACATAATTCCCTATCTCATCATTCTATATTTGCATGGGTACACATGTATTTTTTATTGTAATGACTCCAAAGTAAAAATGGCATGTTGCATATTCAGAACAAAGACATTTACTGACCTTTCTTTAGGCAGGGGAAGCGGAACAGTTTGACCAGACCAAAGTCGTCTCCAGTAACCAGCACAGCACTGCTGTAGTTGGCGTCCACAGAGTTGACGTCACTGATGTTGGTGTACTTGGGCCAGATCCCACTCACCTCTGGACCAATCACACTTGTCCACGAGCTCCAGTGGATCCCTTTTACCTCCTCCTTAGTGGTCAGGTGCTTCCCAACTTCAGGGGAGAAAAACAGGATGGAAGACAAACATTGGCAGGATGCATGTATCTTGTAAAACCAGCTTGTTGTGCGTAAATAATAGCACCTTTAAATAATGTTGACTATGTCACAACTCTACTAACCTAGCTGCTAAGGTTCTTAGCTAGAACTAAAAGGCAATAAGTTTACTCAACAAGTAGGCAAAGGTTACATAAACATGAGACTGAAGGTGTTAACAAACAAACACCCTGTTCCTGTGTTAATGAGGGGTTTAATTGGTGCAAGAAATAAACCAAATAGCAACGTAAACAAAGCCTAGAGCCGGGAGCCCTTTTCTGTCCGAAGCTTGCATCACTTGTGGAGCTCCTTTTTTAATTAGGGTCCTCAGCATGAATATTTGTGTATGTGTGTGTGTGTGTGTGTGTGTGTGTGTGTGTGTGTGTGTCAGTGCATGTGCATGCACGTGGTTTGTTAGTCTAACCCCCAGGGAAGAGGGAGCTATCTAGAATCCCTATGGGACAAGTGAAATTAGAAAATCTACCATGCTTCAACACTCGATTGACGTCATTCTATTATCGTAATTAATTGACTTTCTAAGAGAATATTCCCCTTGGCTTTTATAATTGCAAAATAATGCAATGTTAAAAAGACAGATAAGTGAAGCAGGAAACACAAATAAATAAACACATTGAGGTAATATGTTTGAGGTAAATGTAAGAAAGTACCAATTGATGTCAAATATTTTCCCTAATAAATAATAGGAAAATGTAGCAACCAAACAATGTTTTCCCCTCTCTCCTGTCTTCTCTGCAGCATCACCTGTTGCCCTCCTGACTGTCAGTCTAGACAGTCTGTCTGCTGACACTAAACACCCTGGAGCAACGCTGAGTCACTCACTCTGACAGGGCTTTTCACACAGCTCTCCAAAAACATAGTGTAGTTTGAGAGAGAGGTGTTTGTGCGTGCGTGTGTGTGTGTGTGTGTTTGTGCGTGTGTGTGCGTGTGCGTGTGCGTGTTTGTGCGTGCGTGCGTGCGTGCGTGCGTGCGTGCGTGCGTGCGTGCGTGTGCAGACAGTGGTTATGTAGTGACTGTGAGGTTTGTGTAGCTGTCTAGAGTTTTAGACAGTGCCACCTAGAAAGCAGCCTTGCCTGGGAAGAGCCTTGCCTTCAGACAGAACAGACAGAAGAGACAAATAAGAAGAAACCACATCGACGTTAAAGCCGGATGTGATGTGGTGATTGCTGCTGCTGGTGTGTGTGTAAGAAGGGCTTGTTTGGCGTGGCGCTAAGCTAGCTGTGATCCACCTTCGATTCATGGACCTAATTACTGTTTACTGTCAAGCTGATTGCTGTGTGATCTGTTTACGTGCCTTCTCCCAACAAGGAAACAAGAAACAGCTACATCAGATTCAATCACGGATAGTGTTCCCAGTAAGCTGAGATAATAGGAGTTATACCATGGTTATCATGGCCTAGTTCAGAGAGACACAGGGACAATTTTAAGTCATTATGAAGCGTTGCTTTTCTGCAAAGTGAGTCAATCTCAAAGTGACAGCAGAATCTGTCAAAAGCAAAGTCAAGCTGCCAAAGCACAACATTGTCACAACGTTGCCAAAACGTGGTGGCGGCTGGCGGCTGGTGGCGGTGATTCACTCACTTGGCATCCTGTAGAAGAGGCGTTCTCCCGCACCGTCGTTGCTCTGGAGGAACTTGCTGTCGATGGACCAGTCCAGGTGGGTGATGAAGCTGGAGGACTTGTTGCACTCGCCCACCTTCTTGTAGCGCTGTGCCACAGCATACACATCCACCAGGCCGTCATTGGAGCCCACGGCCAGGTAGCTGCCATCCGGAGAGAACTTCATCTCATGGATCACCTCCTTCCTGTCTTTAATGTGCACCACCTCCGTCATGTCCCTGGAAGGGAGAGAGGAGGGGGGAAGGAGGACGCGAAGGGGAGAGAGAGGGAGGAAGGATGAGAGGGAGGGAGGGAGGGAAGAGAGATGGAGGGGGGGAGAGAGAGAAAAGAAGAGTGAATCCCTTAGCTCTAGGCAGGAGGCTGGCTGGCTAGCTCATCTATCTAACCAACAGTGAGCAGCAGCAGATGGACTGGGCCCATTCATTGTCATAATGACTCTGAGGCCAGCTGAAACACTGAGAGGGAGCCTCGCCACTAAACTCATCTTCCTGCTGTCTCTCTCTGAGGAGTACGCATTACAATGAACCACCACAGTCTTATCACACCTGCTGCGCCCACCCAAAAGCAATTCCCAGACTTGATTAACTCATTTTTCATGGGTAATTTTAGATCGGGACATAATTATGTTTTTCTGTCTAAATTGCTCTCTGGTAATGTTAATGTTGGTACGATCACAAAAAGGGGAAGGAAGTATGTAATCACAGGACGTATAGACAGTGTGGCTTCGTATTCTTATAATGTGCTGTAATTGTGAATCATAGTGCCAGTGATGTTTGTCCCTTATCCTGACAAACTCCTAACGATTAGATATGGTGAACAGTAATCATAGGGAATAACCTATGGGGAATATCAATGCATACAGTGCAGTGTGTCTCAAACAGCTATATCCAACGATGAGGTAGATAAAAAGTAAAAGTAACACGTCAAACCCTTTTAAACGCACCAGCTCTCAGTCAAAATCATACAGCACAACACAGCCCCAGGCAACATAAATTCATCCAATCATAAAAAGCTGCTCCTAATGCTGTAAACCCGTTCTTTTCCGATAGACTAAATGCAAATCAGGAGCACTGTTCACTTCAAAGTGCAGCGTGAGGATTAGCCACTTCAAACCATATTGATTAACAGCACTGCGGACCAATTTACTATAACCTAATGGAAAGTGCCAGCATACCAACTGAATCTGCTGGGGAGTAAATTAAACTGGGGCCTTCAGTCAGGCTTTAAGTGATGAATTCAGCATCTCATTTGAAGGCTGTTAAAACCAGAGGTTTTGGCCCATGGCGCCACTGCAGGCTAGGTTGCATAACTTTATGGCCCTTCTTTACAAGATGTATCTGAAGAGTTTGATGCTGGAAATACTTTTGCCAGCTTTGCTATAATGCAAGTATTTATGAAAGCTAACTAACCAAAGTAAAAACGTTCCTTAATTTTCCTAAATTAAATTATCTTCCTAAATGGCCATTCGACCACTCTGTGAGCTTCCACTGGGGGAAAAAGCACTTAAGGTAAATTCACACGCTAGTGTTGCAATGTCATTTTTTGTCACAAAATCGGCGGCTCCTTGTAATACGCTCCGGGATTTAACAAGCTTTTGTATTACCTGAAAATTGAGATGCCCCGTATCATTCCTTCCGCAGCCGTGGGGGCAATGTAGTCGCTTGGTTCCTTGATCTGATCTATAGGCTATATAGGCTATTCATCAAAGTAGCCTATTTTGCATTGGTAACCAAATATAATCTCAGCGACTGTTCAAACAGTAAACCAAACAACACAAATCCACCCAAAAGGGTATTTTGTTTATAGGTAATAACAAGTGATTCCAGGCTATTGTGAAATGGTAGAAACTGCTGTAGCCAACTAGCTAGCCATGTGCTTTTTCTCCATGACCAAAACATGATGTTCTATTTTTAGCTGATATCATAATGAATACAACAGCAGCATATCAAACTGGGATACTGTTTTAGGTTACACCAGCAAGTATAAGAATATACACCACCGGTCAAAAGTTTTAGAACACCTACTCATTCAAGGGTTTTTCTTTATTTTTACTAGTTTCTACATTGTAGAATAATAGTGAAGACATCATACCTATGAAATAACACATATGGAATCATGTAGTAACCAAAAAAGTGTTAAACAAATCAAAATATATTTTATATTTCAGATTCTTCAAAGTAGCCACCTTAATGACATCTTTGCATGCTCTTGGCATTCTCTCAACCAGCTTCATGCGGTAGTCACCTGGAATGCATTTCAATTAACAGGTGTGCCTTCTTAAAATGTAATTTGTGGAATTTCTTTCCTTCTTAATGCGTTTGGGTCAATCAGTTGTGTTGTGACAAGGTAGGGGGGTATATAAAAGATAGCACTATTTCGTTAAAGACCAAGTCCATATTATGGCAAGAACAGCTCAAATAAGCAAAGAGAAACAATCATTACTTTAAGACTTGAAGGTCAGTCAACAAGGAAAATGTCAAGAACTTTGAAAGTTTCTTCAAGTGCAGTTGCAAAAACCATCAAGTGCTATGATGAAACTGGTTCTCATGAGGACCAGAGTATTGAAAGACCAAGAGTTACCTTCTGCTGCAGAGGATAAGTTCATTAAGAGTTACCAGCCTCAGAAATGGCAGCCTAAATAAATGCTTCACAGAGTTCAAGTAACAGACACATCTCAACATCAACTGTTCAGAGGAGACAGTGTGAATCAGGCCTTCATGGTCCAATTGCTGCAAAGAAACCACTATTAAAGGACACCAATAAGAAGAAGAGACTTGCTTGGGCCAAGAAACGCGAGCAATGGACATTAGACCGGTGGAAATTTGTCCTTTGGTCTGGAGTTCAAATGTGAGATTTTTGGTTCCAACCGCCGTGTCTTTGTGAGACGCGGTGAGGGTGAACGGAGGATCTCCACATGTGTATTTTCCACCATAAAGCATGGAGGAGGAGGTATTATGGTGTGGGGGTGCTTTGCTGGTGACATTGTCTGTCTGTCAATTCAAGGCACACTTAACCAGCATGGCTACCATAGCATTCTGCAGCGCTACGCCATCCCATCTGGTTTGGGCTTTAGTGGGACTATCATTTGTTTTTAAACAGGACAATGACCCAACACACCTCCAGGCTGTGTAAGGGCTATTTTACCAAGAAGGAGCGTGATAGAGTGCTGCATCAGATGACCTGGCCTCCACAATCCCCCAACCTCAACCAAATTGAGATGGTTTGGGATGAGTCGGAGCGCAGAGTGAAGGAAAAGCAGCCAACAAGTGCTCTGCATATGTGGGAACTCCCTTCAAGACTGTTGAAGAGAATGCAAAGTGTGTGCAAAGCTGTCATCAAGGCAAAGGGTGGCAACTTTGAAGAATCTGAAATATAACACTTTTTTGGTTACTACATGATTCCATATGTGTTATTTCATAGTTTTGAGGTCTTCACATTTATTCTACAATGTAGAAAATAGTAACAAAATTAAGAAAAACCCTTGAATGAGTAGGTGTTCTAAAACTTTTGACCAGTAGTGTATATATATATTTTATTATTATAACTCAGATTATTTCACATGCAGATGTGGGAAGCTAAAAAACTTAGCTAGCTTGCTATGTTTTTAGACAGGTTAAAGCCTGCTTGCCAGGCTGCCAGCTAGCTACTACTAGCAAGGGAAGATTACTTTTCCTTGCTATCACAAAATTTAAAAAAGTTAAATATGTAAATAATATGCTATCACCTATCACCTATCACCCCCTTGTGAATGGGAGTGGGACTGGTGAGGATATTATGTTACCAAAAGGTGTCTGCTGCTCCAAAAATCCCACTCCACCGACACGCGCACCCACGCACTAGATCAACGGAGTGAAGCTTGTAGTAACCTTTATGGTGGGTAATAGGAGATGCGTGAACTTGTAGCAGTAAAGGGGGGAGGTGATGGTCCTATACCCGATAGGAGAGTCTGTACTGAACACTGAGCTCTAAAGCAGATTGTGAAAGGAGTGCTTGTTGTACTAAAGATTAGTCTAGGGACTACAGGTGTGGTAAGTGGTGCCTGTATTTGGGAACTAAATGTGCAAGACAGTGCGTGCTGTACTGCACTTGCCTCTTGGGACTAAAGGAGGTAGTGATATGGAAGGTGGGAGTTTGTTGTACCTGACACTCGAACCTAAAAGTGTTTGTTTGTGGATGTTTTCTGTAACTGTGAGCTACAAACTGACTCTAGGGACTAAAGGTAGGTAGTGAAGGTACATTTTAGCAGTACCTGACTCGGAGCACGGTGAAGGAGCCGTCCTTCATGCCCAGAGCGAGCTGAGAGCCATCGTTGCTGAAGGCCACACTGCGGACTGCCTCCTCCATGTTACAGCGAGCTATCAGGGCATGGTCCGCCAGGCTCCACAACCTGAGAACACCACACATGCAGGCAGCCACGCATGCGCGTGCACACACACACACACACACACACACACACACACACACACACACACACACACACACACACACACACACACACACACACACACACACACACACACACACACACACACACACACACACACACACACACATGCACAAACACACAAAGGCACAAACACACACACACACGCACAAACACACACACACACACACAGTCATAACCAATCAGCACAGTTTCAGCTATGAACATGGCTTCTGTAGCCACACCCATTAGAAAGTATTAAGTGAAGAATATATCAGTAGCAGCTAAGTGACTAAGACAGATAGTTAGTTACTGCTGCAGGGTGAGGGCTTGAATTAAGGGTTACACTTTATTTTAACAGTCCGTAATAAACCATGTATAAAGCATTTACAAAAAGATTACATAACGGTTACGGTTGGGTTAGGTTATGTTAAGGGTTAGGGTTAGATAGCGCTCACTTTAGATTAGGGACTGCAAAAATACTTTACTTATGATTAATAGATGGTTTATAAATGTGGGCGTAATGATTAATGTATGGTTTATTAGGGACCGTTAAAATAAAGTGTTACCAGGCCCACAGAGAACTCTGTCTCTCCTGGTAGAAAGGGGTTGTGTGGCGTCATTATCAAGTATCTGTCCCCTGCACAGGCTGGCACTGTGACTTTTCTATAGCTAGCGCTGAACTCTGGGCTAGAACTGTCCCGGTTAGAAATGTGTAGAACAGTGTCTGACAAACTAAGGGCTGTCTGAAGGAGAGGAGAACCAGTGAACCAAGAAGGACGAGTAGTACTGCTGGTCAGGGTTCACTGAGTGTATGTAATTAAGATGAAAAGTCTGGATGAAGTGGTACATTAAAATAGAATGAACAGGGATGGTGGCCTGGGTAAACTGAGAAAGGATAAATTAGGGAAGAAAGCTCTGATGATAACTACTGGGTCTATAAAGATGTTAGTGTAAAGATGCTTCTGAGGGAGCTGATGTACGAGCTAAATTACTGCTGGAGTTAAGACTGACCGTACAGATCGGTCATCACTGCCGGTCACAGCAAGCGGTTTCTTGGGGTGGACGTCCAGAGCCCAGAGCTCTCCCTCACAGTGACCCTGCATGATGAGCAGAGGCTTGTCTCTGTCCCGAACCATCACCTCAAAGATCTCACTGTCCTGCGTCCCCGCCAGGATGCGGTCTGCCCTCCAACACACACTACGAATAGACAGCCCTTAGAGAGAAAGAGAGGGAAGAGGGAGGGGGAGGGATGGAGGGAGAGAAAAAAAGAAAGAGGGATAGAGAGAGACAGCGGATGAGAAAGACACCGCAAATAATGAATGCGCTGTCATGTAAAACAAAAGGGGATTGAATACAATCACACCCGTTCTTCAGCAGGTGATGAAGGGTAGCATCTAATCCATTTCATTGTGTATTACACTTCAATCCAGAGATAGAAACTATTACGTTCAGACAACTTTCAGGTGGCATGTTTTTCACAGAGTGATGTGTGACTAATACAGGTAGACTTTCATTTCAGGGGAGAGAAATGAAGTAGACAACTCTAGAGGGAGGAACAGATTGAGCTGCTACAGTGAAGGCATTTCAAGCAACAAGACATCAGCAAGACATCACCCAATGCCCCTCATTAATACTAAATTAATACATAAATAGTCTCTAACTCAGTCAGGAAAAGCACAGCTACAAATCCTCAGGCTCTTCCTAAAACAACACCTCACTAACATCACACGATATGAAAAATATATATAAAAATACATGGCAACCAGAAACCAGCTACAGCCAATATACAGATGTAGGATCTTAATTTTAGCCAGTTTGCTACAGCAGGAAAATAATCCTGTAGCAACAGGTAATGTGAATTATTATGTGAATTACAATTAATGTACATTTTTGTAGGGGTTGATAAATGTTTTGTTAGGGCAAATCAAGTCTGAAATTTCAAAATGGCAATTACAAATTTTAGAAGCCTTTTTAAAACTCAAATACACTACAAAAGTGATCAATTAAGATCCTACATCTGTATAGGCTAACGAAATACCTGGCAACCGAAACCAGTCTCATAATCTGTGTGTATGGACAGAATCCCTGGCAACCGGAGTAACATGAACTAGAGTTAATTGGCTGCACAATACACTTCAGCTTTGACACCCTGGGGGAAAAACCGTTTCTAAAAAGTAATTAATGTGGATTCTTATTTCAGATTTACTCTCACTAAAACTGATCCATAGTTAGGAATCAAACCTTCACTGGGACTCAAAACTTTCAAGAACAGAAGTAGGAAATCCCTTAACACGGAGGATACAAAAATCATTGGGAGCACTTTCTAATCTAGAGCCACAAGCTGTTACGAAGGTTTTTGGCATGTCTACTAATTTCTCAGATTTGGTCCTGCTGTACATACCTACACGTACACTACGGTCACAAGACGCAGGCCTTCTTATTGTCCCTAGAATATCTAAGCAATCAGCTGGAGGCAGGGCTTTCTCCTATAGAGCTACATTTTTATGGAATTATCTGCCTATCCGGTGGAGGAGATCTTCGTGGGATATACTCAGCCTTGTCTCATGGTACTAAGTTGGTGGTCTGTTGATATCCCTCTAGTGGTGTGGGTGCTGTGCTTTGGCAAAGTGGGTGGTGTTATATGCTGCCTGGTTTGCCCTGTCTGGGGGTATCGTCGGATGGGGCCACAGTCTCCCCCGACCCACCCCTGTCTCAAATTCTATGCTGCAATAGTCTATGTGCCGGGGGGCTAAGGTCAGTCTGTTACATCTGGTGTAATTCTCCTGTCTTATCAGGTGTCCTGTGTGAATTTAATTCTCTCTCTCTCCCTCCCCTCCCGGAGGACCTGAGCCCTAGGATCATGCCTCAGGACTACCTGGCTTGATGACTCCTGGCTGTCCCCAGGCCACCTGGTCGTGCTGCTGCTCCAGTTTCAACTGTTCTGACTGCGGCTAGGGAACCCTGACCTGTTCACCGGACATGCTTCCGTGTCCCGGACCTGCTGCTATTGACTCTCTCTCTCTTTACCGCATCTGCTGTCTTGACCTCTGAATGCTCGGCTATGAAAAGCCAACAGACATTTACTCCTGAGGTACTGACCCTGCTGGTCATCTATGAACGTTTGAACATCTTGAAGAACAATCTGGCTTTAAATGGCCATGTACTCTTATAATTTCTACCCGGCACAGCCAGAAGAGGACTGGCAACCCCTCAGAGCCTGGTTCCTCTCTAGGTTTCTTACTAAGTGTCTGCCTTTCTAGGGAGTTTTTCCTAGCCACCGTGCTTCTACATTTGCATTGCTTGCTGTTTGGAGTTTTAGGCTGGGTTTCTGTGTAGCACTGTAAAAAGGGCATTATTGTCACGTTCGTTGACGGAAGAATCAGACCAAGTACATCATTTTATTTGATGAACACTAAAAAAAAACAATAAACTACAACCGAACGTGAAGCTACATGCAGTGCAGAACGCAACTACACACAAACAAGATCCCACTAAAGGCTGCCTAAGTATGATCCCCAATCAGAGACAACGATAGACAGCTGCCTCTGATTGGGAACCATACCCGGCCAACAAAGAAATAGAAAAACTAGAATGCTCACCCTAATCACACCCCGACCTAACCAAATAGAGAAATAAAAAGGCTCTCTAAGGTCAGGGCGTGACAATTATAAAGACATTTGATTGACTTGTGTTTGGAAAAGATGGGTTGCCTGTTTTGCATGTTATTTTGACATTAATACGGGTCACATATCACTTTGCAAACAATGTAAATAAATAAATAATAGAGTTAATAAAGCTGCGTACAAACTTGGTCTTTTTTGCTTTCTTGAGTAAGGCAGCTCCAAAATGCAGGTGTTTCAGCCTAGCTCAGTGATTTCTGTGGTGGTGGGCAGCCAGCGGAAAATACGGAGCATAGCGGTTGGTAATGTTCTCTAGTTGCGCCGTGATTGGGTAATGTTCTCTAGCTGCGCCGTGATTGGCTCAGTGTTCTGTCACTCATGGGGACACTATGTCCCTGGCAAATCTAAGGGTAGAGCTCGAAAATTCAAGCCCCTTGAGTGCTACCATAGAGTTACATTAGAAGTGTCCATCCAAGAAGTCTCAAGGTCATTGGCCACAGATAAAATGATGTCAAATCATGTTATATCTACAGCAGCTTTGATTTGACTGTTTATATCAACATCATACTTTCACAAGTCATCATGAATCAAGTAGACAATCTACTGGCAAATGCTTTTTAATCCTTGTCATATGAAGAGAAATAATGAAGAGAAATCTATTGGTGCTCATTGGCCATTGGACATAAACACTACACAACAAGTTGGAAATCGCAAATTCAACAGTGAGTAATTTAGAAGGAATCAGTTGCTAACTGCAAGCATCACAAAGCAATCACTGGTCTGCTACTCAGTGGAGTAGGTATGTGGTCCCAAGTCTGAAAAAGCTTAAAAACATTAAACATTGGCCATGCTGTCAATCCAGCATGACTTCTGCCACGCTCAAAACAACTGGAAACTCAGAAATTAGAAATCTGACTTCAGTGAGTTCAAGACAACTGGGAACTCTGAAAATATGTTTTGAACGTCCATCCAACTCGGAATTGCAAGTCGGGAACTCTGGCCTCTTTCTAGAGCTCTGACCTGAAGATCACTGACTTAATCATGATTCAACCTTGTTTTTTCCCGAGTTCCCAGTTGTCTTGAAAGCACCATAAATCCAGAGAATGCCAGACTTTGATGACAAAGTTTGATGACAAAATTTGTCCATGAAGGACCGCCGCGCCACCTTCCTATTCAAGTGAGCACAGCACAACAAGGTGAGTCCAAAAATGTCTTGTATGCTGCTGCATAAATTATGTTATATGCCAGGGAGATATGTATACTCTAGCTAAGAAAGTAATACTACGTGTATGTTATGTAGTAAGATGTTAGTAGCCCATGTGCCTCACCCTAATAATTTGGTCCCTTTCCCCTCTTAATTTAGCCTGCTGTTCTGACTTGGTGGTGCACATGTAGCCTATAGCCTGTTTTAGAGAAATGTAATCATTGAATATTGTAATCATCATTGTCTGCTTATATGCCCCCTTTATTTATCCTACGGTTCTGAGTTGATGTACAGAGAGAATACTGTAAGAACGGCCATTGTTCTGAATTCTGTCGCTGTACATTTCAAAAGTGCTGAACAAATAGAGCGGCACGTTTTGCTCTTAATTGTAATCAGAGGGTTCATATAAATACTATGCATGCCAGTCTCTCTTCGCTAAGAGTTGAGGAGAGACTGACTGCATCACTTCTTTTTATAAGAAACATTAATGTGTAAAAAATCCCAAATTGTTTGCATAGTCAACTTACACACAGCTCTGACACACACACTTATCCCACCAGACATGCCACCAGGGGTCTTTTCACAGTCCCCAAATCCAGAACAAATTCAAGAAAGCGTACAGTATTATATGGAGCCCTAATTGCATGGAACTTCCTATCTCATATTGCTCAAATTAACAGCACACCGGGTTTAAAACCTGTTGAGGATAGAGGGCGCTATTTACACTTTGGGGGAAAATCGTGCCCAATTTAAACGGCCTCGTACTCTATTCTTGCTCGTACAATATGCATATTATTATTACTATTGGATAGAAAACACTCTCTAGTTTCTAAAACCGTTTGAATTTTGTCTGTGAGTAAAACAGAACTCATTTGGCAGCACACTTTCTGACCAGGAAGTGGAAAGTCTGAAAATGATGCTCTGTTCAAGGGCCTGCCTATAAATGGGCATGATACGTATGAGTATACATGCACGCCATACACCTTCCCCTAGATGTCAAGATGAAGTGAGAGAAGAAATGAAGTGTTTATCTTGGTCTGAGGTGGAATATATCCTCTTGGCACGACGAGTCATCCATTTCCTGTTTTCTGGAAAGCGCGAAGATGGACCTGGAATTGCCTTCTGAAAAGCCGTCGTTATAGGCGACTACTATCTCCGGCTTTGATTTTATTTGATACATGTCACAATATCATCGTAAAGTATGTTTTTTCAATATAGTTTTATTAGATTTTTGAAATTTATTCGGGACGTTAGGCGTGTTGCGTTGTGTGCCTTTGTTCAGAAAGAAGAGCTTCGTGCCACTTGGCCAGTGTGCTTGCTAATTCAAGAGGGAAAAACGATGTTCTAAATCCAAACAACGACTGTTCTGGACAAAGGACCCCTTGTCCAACATTCTGATGGAAGATCACCAAAAGTAGGACCCATTTTGTGATGCTATTTCATATATCTGTCGAACTGTATACTAGTAGTTTTGCGCCCAGGTTTTGGCCATTCTCTCGCTATAACATAAGCCTTATGTCGTAATGAAGATATTTTTAGAATTATAACACTGCGATTGCATTAAGAACTAGTGTATCTATCATTTCCTATACAACATGTATTTTTTTGTAATGTTTATGAATAGCTATTTGGTCAGAATAGGTGAGAGTCTAATAGAAATATCCGCACATTCTGGGAAAAAGAAGCTACGTTAGCATAATGGATAACCACTGATTTCAGCTCTAAATATGCACATTTTCGAACAAAACATAAGTGTATGTATAACCTGATGTCATAGGACTGTCATCTGAGGAAGGTTTATGAAGGTTAGTGAAAATAATATCTTTTGCTGGTTTATTCGCTAACGCTAACGTGCCTATTGCTATCGCTAACGTGCCTTGATGAATGAATGCGGAAGTGTGGTAGGCTATTGTAGTAAGCTAATATAATGCTATATTGTGTTTTCGCTGTAAAACACTTAAAAAATCTGAAATATTGGCTGGATTCACAAGATGCTTGTCTTTCATTTGCTGTACACGATGCATTTTTCAGAAATGTTTTATGATGAGTATTTAGGTATTCCACGTTGGTCTCTATAATTACTCTGGCTGCTTCGGTGCTATTTTTGACGGTAGCTGTGATGGTAGCTGCAATGTAAAACTGATTTATACCTCAAATATGCACATTTTTCGAACAAAACATAGATTTATTGTGTAACATGTTATAAGACTGTCATCTGATGAAGTTGTTTCTTGGTTAGTTTGGTTGGTTCTTGGTTAGTTAGGTTGGCTTTGTGCATGCTACCTGTGCTGTGAAAAATGTCTGTCCTTCTTTGTATTTGGTGGTGAGCTAACATAAATATACGTGCTGTTTTCGCTGTAAAACATTTTAAAAAATCGGACATGTTGACTGGATTCACAAGATGTGTATCTTTCATTTGCTGTATTGGACTTGTTAATGTGTGAAAGTTAAATATTTCTAAAAAATATTTTTTGAATTTCGCGCTCTGCCTTTTCAGTGGAATGTGGGAGGAGTTCCGCTAGCGGAACGCCTCGGCCAGACAGGTTAAAAAAAGAGATAAAGCAACACCTCACGGCACAACGCCTCTCCCCTATTTGACCTAGATAGTTTGTGTGTATGCATTGATATGTAGGCTACATGTGCCTTTTACATTTTCTTTAATGTAGTTCTGTCCTTGAGGTGTTCTTGTCTATTGATGTTCCTTATTATGTCATTCTGTATTATGTTTCATGTTTTGTGTTGACCCCAGGAAGAGTAGCTGCTGCTTTTGCAACAGCTAATGGGGATCCTAATTAAATACCAAATACCAAATTGTTGTATTGACTACGTCTGTCCTAGCACTCTCATTAATGTCTTAATCCAAATTACGTATTGCCTCTTATCCGCTCGTAGTTCCCTTCTGCCATTGTTTGTACATCTCAATTGTCAGTAGAAACCACATTTTGATTAAGCAAGTCAGCCATATCAGCAATGTTTTTTTAAAGGCTGTAAATGAGGCTGAATGAACTATTTCGCTACAAGACAAGGCTCCGCTGATAGCCAGGTGTAGCAGTGGTAAGGTGTTGAGACTGCTGTTGGGACAGCTTTATGTAGGCCCTAACAGTTTGTGGGCACCAATATACTGTTATTAATCAAATCAAAGTTTATTTGTCACGTGCACCGAATACAACAGGTGTAGACCTTACAGTGAAATGCTTACTTACAGGCTCTAACCAATAGTGAAAAAAAGGTATTAGGTGAACAATAGGTAGGTAAAGAAATAAAACAACAGTAAAAGACAGGCTATATACAGTAGCGAGGCTATAGAAGTAGCAAGGCTACATACAGACACCGGTTAGTCAGGCTGATTGAGGTAGTATGTACATGTAGATATGGTTAAAGTGACTATGCATACATGATGAACAGAGAGTAGTGTATTGTTTAGTGTTGTGTAGTGATGTGTAGTGGCTTTAAAAAAAATGTTTTTGCTCCACCAACATTTACATGTTAAAATTGCCACTGGTTACAATACTTTGACTGGCCAACAAACACCCAACAATGCCATTATCTAATCCCAGGGTGTACATGGTGTCTGTGGGGCTTTCAGATATTAGTATGCTCCACAGAGCTTTTCTCTGCTTTAACCACAGTGTAACGTTCGTTCTCCTCCTCGTCTGAGGAGGAACAAGGATCGGACCAATATGCAGCGAGGTATGATGACATAATGATTTATTTACAGAAAGACGAAGACGGAAAAACTCTTAAACAAACTACAAAACAATAAACGACGTTAACAGACCTGAACTTGTGAACATAAAACAATGAACGCACGAACAGGAAAGAACGGACGAAACGAAACAGTACCGTGTGGTGCAACAGACACAGACACAGCAACAATCACCCACAAACAAACGGTGTGAACAGCCTACCTTAATATGGTTCTCAATCAGAGGAAACATCAAACACCTGCCCCTGATTGAGAACCATATAAGGCTAATTAACAAATGAACCTAAACATAGAAACACATAACATAGACTGCCCACCCAGCTCACGTCCTGACCAACTAAACACAGCTAAACAAAGGAAAATAAGGTCAGGAACGTGACAGTACCCCCCCCCCCCCCCCCAAGATGCGGACTCCGGCCGCAAAACTGAACCTATAGGGGAGGTTCTGGGTGGGCATCTGTCCACGGTGGCGGCTCTGGCTCTGGACGTTGTCCCCACCCCACCATAGTCAATCCCCGCTTCCGTAGCCTCCGTAGCCACCCTCCAAATTAACCCACCTGGATTAAGGGACAGCACCGGACTAAGGGGCAGCTCCGGACTGAGGGGCAGCTCCGGACTGAGGGGCACCTCCGGACTGAGGGGCAGCTCCGGACTGTCTAATGGCTCTGGCTGGTCATGGTTTGCTGACGGCTCTGGCTGGTCATGGCTGGCTGACGGCTCTGGCTGCTCATGGCTGGCTGACGGCTCTGGCTGCTCATGGCTGGCTGACGGCTCTGGCTGCTCATGGCTGGCGGGCGGCTCTGGCTGCTCATGGCTGGCGGGCGGCTCTGGCTGCTCATGGCTGGCGGGCGGCTCTGGCTGCTCATGGCTGGCGGGCGGCTCTGGCTGCTCATGGCTGGCGGGCGGCTCTGGCTGCTCATGGCTGGCGGAAGGCTCAGGCTGCTCCTGTCTGGCGGAAGGCTCTGGCTGCTCCAGTCTGGCGGAAGGCTCTGGCTGCTCCTGTCTGGCGGAAGGCTCTAGCGGCTCCTATCTGGCGGAAGGCTCTAGCGGCTCCTGTCTGGCAGACGGCTCTAGCGGCTCCTGTCTGGCGGACGGCTCTAGCGGCTCCTGTCTGGCGGACGGCTCTAGCGGCTCCTGTCTGGCGGACGGCTCTAGCGGCTCCTGTCTGGCGGGCGGCTCTGAAGGCTCAGGACAGACGGGCAGCTTTGAAGGCTCAGGACAGACGGGCGGCTCTGAAGGCTCAGGACAGACGGGCGGCTTTGAAGGCTCAGGACAGACGGGCGGCTTTGAAGGCTCAGTACAGACGGGCAGCGCAGGCGGCGCTTGGCAGACGGACAGCTCAGACGGCGTTGGGCAGACGGGCAGTTCAGGCGCCGCTGGGCAGACGGCAGACTCTGGCCGGCTGAGGCGCACTGTAGGCCTGGTGCGTAGTGCCGGAATTGGAGGTACCGGGCTAAGGACACGCACCATAGGGCTAGTGCGTGGAGGAGGAACAGGGCTCTGGAGACGCACAGGAAGCCTGGTGCGTGGTGTTGGCACTGGTGGTACTGGGCTGGGGCGGGGAGGTGGCGCCGGATATACCGGACCGTGCAGGCGTACTGGCTCCCTTGAGCACCGAGCCTGCCCAACCTTAACTGGTTGTATGCTCCCCGTAGCCCGACCAGTGCGGGGAGGTGGAATAACCCGCACTGGGCTGTGTTGGCGAACCGGGGACACCATGCGTAAGGCTGGTGCCATGTATGCCGGCCCGAGGAGACGCACTGGAGACCAGACGCGTTGAGCCGGCTTCATGGCACCTGGCTCAATGCCCAATCTAGCCCTACCAGTGCGGGGAGGTGGAATAACCCGCACCGGGCTATGCACACGTACAGGAGACACCGTGCGCTTTACCGCATAACACGGTGTCTGCCCGTACTCTCGCTCTCCACGGTAAAATCGGGAAGTGGGCGCAGGTCTCCTACCTGACTTCGCCACACTACTCTTTAGACCCCCCCCCCAAGAAATCTTTGGGCTTGACTCACAGGCTTCCGTGCTAGCCGCGTACCTTCATAACGCAGGTTCCTCTCTCCGGTTGCCTCTGCTCTCCTAACTGCCTCCAGCTGTTCCCATGGGAGGCGATCTTTTCCAGCCAGGATTTCCTCCCATGTGTAGCAACCCTTGCCGTCCAAAACGTCCTCCCATGTCCATTCCTCCTTCGTGCGCTGCTGCTGCTTTTTCCACCGCTGCTTGGTCCTTGGTTGGTGGGTGATTCTGTGACGTTCGTTCTCCTCCTCGTCTGAGGAGGAACAAGGATCGGACCAATATGCAGCGAGGTATGATGACATAATGATTTATTTACAGAAAGACGAAAAAAACTCTTAAACAAACTACAAAACAATAAATGACGTTAACAGACCTGAACTTGTGAACATAAAATAATGAACGCACAAACAGACGAAACGAAACAGTACCGTGTGGTGCAACAGACACAGACACAGACACAGCAACAATCACCCACAAACAAACGGTGTGAGCAGCCTACCTTAATATGGTTCTCAATCAGAGGAAACGTCAAACACCTGCCCCTGATTGAGAACCATATAAGGCTAATTAACAAATGAACCTAAACATAGAAACACATAACATAGACTGCCCACCCAGCTCACGTCCTGACCAACTAAACACAGCTAAACAAAGGAAAATAAGGTCAGGAACGTGACACACAGACAGCCAGGCAGCCACTGCTCAGAACAGAGAATGAGAGGAGAACAGAGGAGCAGAGGAAGGAAAGAGAGAAGAACCTCATTGATTATACATGTGCCACTGATGGTTTCCTCAATTTAACAGGAGGCATAGAGCAAAAGGAATCCACATGATAATGCTATGAAGAAGGGGAGTTTACTAAATGTCATCTGTCAAAGGTTTAGATTTTTTTTTGCTATCTTAACTTCTCTATTCTGTTTTATCCATACCTCACAGTCAGACTCTCTCAGGCCCCTAGAATATAACCATCTTTTGTTTCTCTGTCTGATTGGACTAACATGGCCTGCTCTGGCTCAGATGAATGGAAATGGATGAGTGGCATATTTGATCTTAGCGGTCTCTCTCTCTGTCGGTCTCTCTCTGTCCTCTGTATCTGTTCCAAGTCAACAGATGTCAATGATACATCCACAGGGCCAGGCTAATAAATCATCATGGCAGGGCTCTCAATGAGCTAAACACACATCGGCCTCTATTAGGCAGCACAAACACACTGACTGAAGTGAACTACACATTATCCCTGGTTACAGTATTTTAACCCCTGTACAAATACATCAGTGTCTGGATCGACCTACTCACACACCTCTGCAACAGAAGCGTGGACTCTGACCCTTAAATCCATAGACAGCACAGTGCACACACAACCCTGTGTGCTTAGATGGATCTCCTCATAAGGACGTGCCTCTCATCCTCTGTCTCTCCATCACCCAGCTACCCTAATTACCCATCATACCCCAGGGACAAGCACAAACATGCAGACTATGACACGGTTTGATCAGCTGTGGCCCCGTGTTACTCTGACGTCCCCCACGAGCATGTGAAGGGCCGGCCTGCAAATGCACACAGCTTAGATTGTTTGTTTAATTGATGAGAGGGCTAACACTCACCAGCCATTTAGCCCCATGCTACCTTCACACCTGCTCCTGTCTGTATCAGTTAAAGTATCGAATACAGAATAGGGCTGGAAATTGCCAGGGAGCTCACGATACGATATTGTCACGATACATAGATGCCGATACGACATGTATTGCGATTTTTTCTATTCTATAATTGTGTTCGTTGTCCGTAGCTTATGCCTGCCCATACCATAACCCCAGAACTATGACAACAGTAAACCGCTCACCCACACAATGCCATACACGCTGCCTGCCATCTGCCTGGTACAGTTGAAACCGGGATTCATCCGTGAAGAGCACACTTCTCCAGCATGCCAGTGGCTATTGAAGGTGAGCATTTGCCACTGACGTCAGTTACGATGCCAAACTGCAGTCAGGTCAAGACCCTGGTGAGGACGATGAGGCACGCAGTAGAGCTTCCCTTAGATGGTTTGTGATAGTTTGTGCAGAAAGTATTTGGTTGTGTACACCCACAGTTTCATCAGATTTCAGAGTGGCTGGTCTCAGACCATCCCGCAGATGAAGATGGCTGATGTGGAGGTCCTGGGCTGGCATGGTTACACATGGTTTTGCGGTTATGAGGCCGGTTGGATGTACTGCCAAATTTTCTAAAACGACGTTGGAGGCAGCTTATGGTAGAGAAATGAACATTACATTTTCTGGCAACATCTCTAGTGGACATTCCTGCAGTCAGCATGCAATTGCACGCTCGCTCAAAACTTGAGACATCTGTGGCATTGTGTTGTGTGACAAAACCGCACATTTTAGAGTGGCCTTTTCTGGTCCCCAGCACAAGTGGCACATGTTTAATGATTATGCTGTTTAATCTTGATATGCCACACCTATCAGGTGGATGGATTATCTTGGCAAAGTAGAAATGCTCACTAACAGGGATGGAAACAAATTTGTGCACAACATTTGAGAGAAATAAACTATTTGTGCGTTTGGAAAATATCGGGGATTTTTTATTTCAACTCATAAAACACTTTACATGTTGTGTTTATATTTTTGTTCAGTATAATATCGTCCAAAATAATATTGCGATATGTTACTGTATGATCATGCATCACAGGTAGAGCGAACCAACATGGACATATCACATTTCATCTGTATGCAGTCGGGGTTACAAACTGCATAAGCACATTTTGACAAGCATGCAAGAAAGAGGTGAATACCAGAAAGAAATACCCCAAATAAATTGCAACTTTTCATGAGGCCATTGACTTTAAAGCCTCGTTGTTTGTAAGTCTTGCACTAACTTTAGCATCATTAGCTTATGCAATTGGCTTTTTAATTAGAACCATTATATATTATCACCAAGAGCTGGTAGTAAAACCAGGTTCCTGAGGCCTACCTTTATACCCCTGCTCAGCCTCCCGAAGGTCGATCTTGGTGATAGGCTTGAAGTCCAGATCCCAAAGCCTGACACAACCGTCACGTCCCCCCGTGGCGAAGCCCTCCTCACAGGCATACATGCTGAAGATCCCAGCCTACACACAGTGCAGTCAACTTTAGTCATCGGCAGGGGGATTATCAAACTGTTCTGTGCATAGAAAAAGGTACTTGGAAAGGAATATGATTTCAATAGGAATGTGGGTCATAAGTCTATTTCCGTATTGGAGACACAAAAAGGGGGCAAAATCATTATTTTCAATGCTTTTAAAGGCCTTAGAGATTTACAAAGAAGGTTTCAGGGTAGGGATGCAGAGGGAGGGAAGGGGAATTGAGTAAGAGGAATTGAGTTGCTTCAGTGTAGGGTGTAAGCGATTATAGGCATGAGAGGGATGGGGTTTAGCTGGAGCGGGTGTTTGGATGTCTGGAAGTGTACAATCAATGGGTCTTGAGAATTAGAGTGACATATTTCACTCACTCCATGAGCGGCTTGCACCGTGCGTAAAAGGTTCAGTCCTTTCCACACGTAGATATCCCCATTCAATGCCCCAGAGTATGTGACATCATCTTTAGCTGATGCCACACACAAAATGGTCTGTAGATCCCCCGTCTTCCCGAATATCCCCCGTTTGGGCGTCAACGCATTGCCACAGAGAGCCCAGAACTAGAGACATGGAGAGGGGGAAGCGAGTGAAAGAAGAAGGAGAGATGAGACAGGAAATGAGAGAGATGTGCAAGTAGGCATAGGTAGGGGAAGGAAAGGCCAAGCAAGATAATTAGAGAGGTGAAGAGAAAAGTGGATAAAAAAGACAATGGGAGGAGAGGTAGAGAGAGGAAAGAAAAAAGAACATAAGGTGGATAATGACAGGAAAGGATAGAGGGTAGAGAGAGAGAACATGAGCTCAGAGATCAGCTGCTGTCACAGTGCGTTTGGAGAACCGTTGCTCTAAATCACGACTGTTCATTTGCCAGCCTGATCACCTCAGGGTTGATAGCATGGGGCTTATTTCTAATAAAGCTCACAGCGGTCAGTTAAGAAGATTCCCTGTCCATGAAAGCTGTTTTATGGCCAAAAGGCACAATAGGCTCAACTATTTAGTTCTCATACCATAACTGGATATACATAAATATATTGATATATATATACAAACAAAACAACAAGAAAACCGATTGTCCATTGCTACTGTTTGTGAGGCATATGTATTTACATATTTATTGTAAACTGAGAGCTCTTCTGTAAGTTCAGTGTTGTGTGTTTTTTTGTGCGTGTGTGTGTGTGTTTGTGTGCTTGTGTGTACAGTAGGAGACAGCCCTTCCGGAGGGGAATGACAGAACAGATTACTGCTTTTGACTGAATAGAAACTGGCGTCCTCCAACTGCTCTTCACGCGTACCCATTGAAAACAATATGCCCCAGTCCCCCTAACACCACTTTCTCATTCTACTGCTAGAATATCTGATAGCGCCTACTTACTCCTCCACTGACAACATGTCATATTGTTTATGAGGTTGTTCCAAAAGCAGCTTTTAACAACAACCATATAAACGTATTACATGTTAAATAACTTGAATAGACTGATGCCGGCTGCACTGGGTCAGGGTAACCCATCTCAACATTGATAGCTCCTCATATGTTATTTTTGAACTTGGCTCAAAGGTAATGTATGGACTGACTGGACAGCACAGAGCATACTGTGTTGTTATTGTGAAGCTCACCTTTATGTGCTTTACCCCACAGCTCACCAGCCGGTTCTGCTGAAAGGGATCCCAAGATATATCGAAGATCTGAAAGACAGCCAAGCCATTAACACACATACATTTCCTCTCCTTCACACAGAGAGTCATGTCGCACACACACTGTGTACTCACATGTGTACTCACTACAACTGAATCAATACACAACACACACACTGTGTACTCACATGTGTACTCACTACACCTGAATCAATACACAACACACACACTGTGTACTCACATGTGTACTCACTACACCTGAATCAATACACAACACACACACTGTGTACTCACATGTGTACTCACTACACCTGAATCAATACACAACACACACACTGTGTACTCACATGTGTACTCACTACACCTGAATCAATACACAACACACACACTGTGTACTCACATGTGTACTCACTGCACCTGAATCAATACACAACACACACACTGTGTACTCACATGTGTACTCACTACAACTGAATCAATACACAACACACACACTGTGTACTCACATGTGTACTCACTACAACTGAATCAATACACAACACACACACTGTGTACTCACATGTGTACTCACTACAACTGAATCAATACACAACACACACACTGTGTACTCACATGTGTACTCACTACAACTGAATCAATACACAACACACACACTGTGTACTCACATGTGTACTCACTACAACTGAATCAATACACAACACACACACTGTGTACTCACATGTGTACTCACTACAACTGAATCAATACACAACACACACACTGTGTACTCACATGTGTACTCACTACAACTGAATCAATACACAACACACACACCCAAACGCCAACATGCACACAGCACACACAAACGCTTACCCTGTCTGAATGTCCTGTCGCAGTGGCCAGAACCTTTCCTTTCTTCCAGTCCCAAACAGACACTGTATTTTTGGCATCCAGCCCCACAGAAGCCAGCCGCTGAAAATTAGAAAAAGTGGAAACTATTCATTAATCTGCAAATAAAGGAGAGAGACTGTTTCTATTCAATGGATGAAGATGAATAAATCTTAATGAATGTACTGTAAATGGAGGCAAATAGTCATATTTTCATAATCAATTCATTTCTATGACGGGACATATGACAGAATTGTTCTATGTGACAGCTGCAGAGACGCAGTTCACAGGCAGTGCAGACATTTGCAGATAATACAATAAGACCTTAAAACAGCACTATCTAAAAAGCCTTCTGTATTTTATCACACTGGCTGTAGAAAGGAAAGGAATGCAAATTGTTTCCAATTAGTCTGGCGTCAATTACCATTCAGCGAGTTAATTGTTAATTACCCATTTTATGACTTAGACAAAGGAGCTAGGCCTTTAGGAACATTTGGACAACTGTCTCCGGGTGAATATTGGGATGACAATGAAACATTAGATAGAAAATAAATTAGACCTAAATGTAGGGATATTTCAGATTTGATGCTCCAATATAAAATAAGTATGGGCCATTCTACTGAGTACAAAAGAGAGGAGATGAATGCCAAATGTTAGTTGACCTAATGTGCTGTTGACTTTACAATGAAACGGTAATGTGTGTTTCCATTAATCAATACATTTCAGTGATAGAGAATACATTCTCTTTTCTTCAGGAAAACATGTTTTGTCATATTTGTGGTTTGCCACAACCATTCATCCACAAACCCATTTAAATCCCAACCAAACAAGACATCCATCTGTGTTATATGACATCACCCAGAGTTGTTTACCCGCTCTGCCCACAGGGGTTTCCAAGAAAACAGCCATCTAATGCATTTCAGAATGGAGCTAATAAAATGATAAGGCCTAAATGTCTTTATGATTGACTAAGGGTCTGAGGTAAACCTTGTTTACTGCCCCTCCCTGGTTGGTCTTCATTACAGTGTAGCAGTAATGTAGACTGGTGGCCAGTGGCAGGAGGTGATAAGACTTGTTGCATTAGTCCTGGTAGCATTAGCCATGGCTCTCCTCACCCACCCTTCCTCTTCCTCCCCCTCCCTCTCCATCCCAGACACATTCTTCACCAGCCGCAGCCTCCTCTGACGTGGCATTGCATTTGTCAACTCCAAAACCACAATGAAGGCAATGACAACAGCAGCCATTCCTCCTTCCTTCCTGCCCTTCCTTCCCTCCCTCCATCCCCTCCCTTTCCCCTTCCATCTTTCCTGGGTGTAGCCTACTGGTCTTGTATGGGGGACGTCAACAGGCTGCTGCTGCTGTAGGAGACTCTCATGGAGCCCCATACATCAAGCTAAAGGTCATAGGAGACTGGTGCTGTCCCAGCATTCCCCCCAGTAAACATGGGCCATCATGATTCATGGCAGAGCCGTATATCATCCCCAGCCTGCACAGTTACCCAGTAGGCTTCACTTCTCAGCAACCCACCACAACAATACCATTCCCATGGCTATATGCTATGTGAGATATAAGGCACATTTACATATGATATAATTAGGAGAAATCTATTAATTATGACCCTTCAATCTCGCAAATGATGGAGCATTCACATTGCTGTGTGTCAGAGTATTGTTGTTTTTCAGTCAGACTCAGATCATCAAACAGATTTGCCTTGGTAATAGGGTGATAGTACAGGAACCCATCCACTCAGAGAAAAGGTGGATGAGAGGTGTGCATGTGTGCCTGTATGCGTGAGGTGAAGTGTGTGTGTGAAGTGGTGCGTGCTTGGCTGTGTGTGTGTGTGTGTGTGTGTGTGTGTGTGTGTGTGTGTGTGTGTGTGTGTGTGTGTGTGTGTGTGTGTGTGTGTGTGTGTGTGTGTGTGTGTGTGTACGTCGTGGAAGCTTGCGGGCATGAGGTGGTGTGTGCGGGTTTGTGTCTCACCTGTCCATCTGCGCTGAAAGCCAGGCAGGCCACCCCATGGGAGTGTCCGTCCTTGAGGATAGAGATGGTCTGTACAGTGAAGGTGTCCCACACACAGATGTAGGGCTCCTTCCCCACCTGACCTGTTGCCACCAGTGACCTCTCAGGATGAACGGCAAGGCTGGAGAAACAGGAGAGGAGACATAACAGGAAATACCAACGCAAGAAATGTGGATTAAATATGTATATAACCTGTTGCTCTTTCTGGTTAAACCATGTGCTTGACTCATTGTTGACATTAATAATCATGTCAGTATACACAGTGTTTGATACTTTGTCGATAACCATTTTCAGCCATATGTGTACAATCTGAAACTCATAGGTTACAGACACCACAGTGGGTCATTGGTAGCTCCAGGCGCCAACCTGCCTCCCTCGTTCCCTTTCTCCATCTTTCTCTCTATCCTTCCCTCTCTCCACATGTTCCTCATTATCTCTCTCTCTATCTCCCCTCTCTCTTTCCCCCTTTCTCTCTCTGCCACCCCTCTCTCTTTATATCTTCATCTCTCTTTCTCTCTCTAGGGAGAGAAGGGTCCTGCTGAAGAGTACCCACAGGTCATTGTGCTCCTTTATGAAAGGTGCCCCGGTGTTCTATAAATACATGAGGTTAATGGCATCATTACTGGGGCCTGCCCGAGCGTCAGACATTAGTGTGTTAGTTGCATCAGCCACACAGGGTCAGGGATCATCACACCACCAATGGACTGGGGAGAATAGCGTGCTCAGTTCCGCTCAACACGGTGAGCCCTCTGTGACCTTGACCATGGACACCGTACAGAGGACAAGCGGTAGCCTACCAAACCGAGCCTTGGCATTGAAAATAGTCCAATCGTAAAAATGGGTGTAAAATTACAATTTCTATCAAGAGAAATAACCTGACACTACAAAGCAGACATGGTAGTACACACTACAAAGCACACATGGTAGTATACACTACAAAGCAGACATGGTAATACACACTGCAAAGCACATTTGCATGTCTTGCTTTCTCTTTCTCTTTCAACGCTTTCTCAGTCCGTGAATATCTTTCTCTCTCTCTCTGTGCTCAGTCTGACTGTCTCAGACTCTTTCATCTCAAAGCCTCTTTCTGCATGAAGCTCATGGCTGTAAATCTGGGCTTGGAGCTCTGCCTGGAGCTGAGGCTCAGCAGAGGAGAGAATGAGGAAGTAGAGAGGGAGGAAGAAGGGATAAATAAAGGCTGTGAGAAAAGCAATGGAGGTAGGGGGAGAAATGGAGAAATCCTCATGCAATTTGAGTGAGAGAAAGACAGAATGAGAGAGAGAGAGAGTTCAGCTCTACTCAGCTGACTGTCGGGAGGTTTCCCACACAGTATGGAAGCATGCATTCCCAGACAGTCAACATCCCAGCTGGCCCTAATATAGCACATGGGGATGAGCAGAAGTGCAACGCTAGCTGATGGAGATGGAGAGACTACGACATGAGGGCAGATTTGCCGGCTCATGTGTTTCAATGGGCTGTTGGGTTGCCAGGGTCAGGAGCAGGAGCAGAGGGAGTGCACGTGAAGAGATGCATCAGAAGATGCTCCATTCATGCAGTGTGTGATGGCAGCCCAGCCAGCCTGAGAGGAACTCACTGTACTGTGACTGTACTGTCACTGAAGGATGAACCTTCTGATTTATTGACAGCTACAATCATGATGAATGTGTTCGGGGTATTTAATGTTATGCATACAGTACTGTGCGGTTTTCAATACATTCTTTGATAAGTATGTACACTATGCCTTTACCAGTGGTTAGATTACATAAACAACATGAGCCAGAAAGAAAAATATGTATTTTAAAGAGATACCAACTTGTATTTTTTTCACTCCATAAAATAACATATGTAAAATCATTATGCATACAAATTATATCATTGATGAGATCATTTATTGTACTAATGCATTATTCAAAATGCTAGTGAAGGACACAGAGTCAGTCCCAGTGGGACCGGACTGCAGTATCGGACTCCCGTCACACAAACAAACAGTAATGTGACACTCCTCTCCTCTGCAGTGGCACAGGGAGTTCCCCAGGGGAAGGAAATCAGAGCCAGGCATCACTGCTGCCACAATAAAGGGATATTTAAAAAAAAATGAGGCAAAGCAATTAACTTTTTGTCCTGAATACAAAGTGTTATGTTTGGTCATTGTGGTGGCTAAGCACAGGCAAAATCCTAGAGGAAAACTTGCTTCAGTCGGCTTTCCACCAGACACTGGGAGACTAATTTACCTTTCAGCAGGACCGTAACCTAAAACACAAGGCCAAATCTACACTGGAGTTGCAAACCAAGAAGACAGTGAATGTTCCTGAGATGCAGAGTTACAGTTTTGACTTAAATCTACTTGAAAATCTACGACAAGACCTTAAAATGGTTGTCTAGCAATGATCAACAACCAATTCGACAGAGCTTGAAGAATTTTGAAATGAATAATGGGAAAATATTGCACAATCCAGGTGTGGAAAGCTCTGAGAAACGTACCCAGAAAGGGGTGTAAATGGTTACAGTGCATTCGGAAAGTATTCAGACCCCTTGACTTTTTCCACATTTTGTTACTTTACAGCCTTACTCTAAAATTGATTAAATCGTTTTTTCCCCCTCATTAATCTAAACACAATACCCCATAACGACAAAGCAAAAAGAGTTTTTAGAAATTTTAGCAAATGTATTAAAAATAAAAAAACATAAATATCTCATTTACATAAGAATTCAGACCCTTTCCCCAGTACTTCGTTGAAGCACCTTTGGAAACGATTACAGCCTCAAGTCTTCTTGGGTATGACACTATAAGCTTGGCACACCTGTATATGGAGAGTTTCTCCAATTATTCTCTGCAGATCCTCTCAAGCTCTGTCAGGTTAGATGGGGAATGTCGCTGCACAGCTATTTTCAGGTCTCTCCAGAGATGTTCGATCGGGTTCAAGTCTGGGCTCTGACTGGGCCACTCAAGGACATTCAGAGACTTGTCCTGAAGCCACTCCTACGTTGTCTTGGCTGTGTGCTTTAGGTCGTTGTCCTGTTGGAATGTGAACCTTCGCCCAAGTCTGAGGTCCCGAATGCTCTGGAGCAGGTTTTCATCAAGGATCTCTCTGTACATTGCTCCATTAATCTTTCCCTTGATCCTGACTAGTCTCCAAGTCCCTGCAGCTGAAAAATATTCCCACAGCATGATGCTGCCACCACCATGCTTCACCGTATGGATGGAGCCAGGTTTCCTCCAGACGTGACGCTTGGCATTCAGGCCAAAGAGTTCGATCTTGGTTTCATCAGACATAGAATCTTATTTCTCATGGTCTGAAAGCCTTTTAGGTGCCTTTTGACAAACTCCAAGCGGGCTGTCATGTTCCTTTTACTGAGGAAAGGCTTCCGTCTGGCCACTCTACCATAAAGGCCTGATTGGTGGAGTGCTGCAGAGATGGCTGTCCTTCTGGAAGGTTCTCCCATCTCCACAGAGGAACTCAGGAGCTCTGTCGGAGTGGCCATCAGGTTCTTGGTCACCTCTCTGACCAAGGCCCTTCTCCCCCGATTGCTCAGTATGGCCAGGCAGCCAGCTCTAGGAAGAGTCTTGGTGGTTCGAAAGTTCTTCAATTTAAGAATGATGGAAGCCACTATGTTCTTGGGGACCTTCAATGCTGTAGACATTTTTTGGTACCCTTCCCCAGATCTGTGTCTCGACACAATCCTGTCTGGGAGCTCTACGGACAATTCCTTCGACCTCATGGCTTGGTTTTTGCTCTGACATGCACTGCCAACTGTGGGACCTTATATAGACAGGTGTGTGCCTTTTCGAAACCATGTCCAATCAATTCAACTTACTCTAAACAAGTTGTAGAAACATCTCAAGGATGATCAATGGAAACAGGAGCTCAATTTCAAATTGCATAGCAAATGGTCTGAATACTTATGTAAATAAGGTATTTCTGGGTTGTTGTTTTGCTATAAATTTGCAAAAAAATGTATAAAGCTGTTTTTGCTTTGTCGTTATGGGGTATTATGTGTAGATTGATGAGGAAAAAAAATATTTCATCAATTTTAGAATAAGGCTGTAACGTAACTAAATGTGGAAAAAGTCAAGGGGTCTGAATACTTTGGTAATGCAATGTATGTAAATGTAATATTTTTGTATTTCATTTTCAATAAATGTGTAAAAATAAAAAGTCCAATGCCCGCCGGCGCCATATGTGAACAGTATGAGCTAATGTGAGCCAATATGTCTGATCTAACACACAATTCACTAACAACAACCAACCTGCTGACAGCATGGTTGCCTTGACAACTGGACAGCCAAGGACACAGGAATCAAGATTAAGAATGAAAGTCTAACTAGAGGTGAAATATCAGCAGACGTACACAACAAACCTCACCTACACATGAGCAAACCATCCTCAACCAACAAAATGTCCTACAAAATATATCCTTATGTAGCATACTGTTTTCTGTTAAGAACACAATATTGTGATAAATTGAAGAAGGGTAGGGTGAAGGTATTCATACCCCTTCACTTATTCCACATTTTGTTGCATTACACCCTGAATTCAAAATGGATTACATATTTTTTTCCACCTATTTCCACACAATACCTCATAATGACGAATTGAGAACATGTTTTTAGAAATTTGTGCAAATGTATTAAAAATGAAATTCAGAAATATCTCATAAATCTCAATACTTTGTAGAAGCACCTTTGGCTGTGACTACAGCTTTGAATCATCTTGGGTATGTCTGTATCAGTTTTGCACATCTGCATTTGGCATTTTCTTCCTTGCAGATTTTCTCAAGCTCTGTTAAGTTAGATGGGAGAGTGGCGGTGAACAAATCCTTCAAGTCTTTTCACAGATTTTCAATGAGATTCAAATCTGGACTTTGGCTTGGCCACTCAAGGACTTTCTGTTGGAATGTAAATCTTCGCCCCAAGTCTAAGGTTGTGTGCATTCTGAAGCAGGTTCTCAAAGATTTGCATGTATTTGGCTCCATTCATTGTTCTCTCTATCCTTACCAGTCTCCCAGTCCCTTCCGCTGAAAAGCATCCCCATAACATGATGCTGCCACCACCATGCTTTTATGGTAGATGGGTAATGAGCTGTGCCTGGTTTTCTCCAGACATAGCACTTTGCATTCAGGCCAAAGTGTTACATTTTTGTTTCATCAGACCACAGAATCTTTTGCCTTATGATCTCAGAGTTTTTCATGCGCCCTTTTTTCAAACTCCAGGTGTGCTATCATGTGCATTTTTCTCAGGAGTGGCTTTCATCTGGCCACTCTCCCATAAGCCCAGATTGGTGAAGTGCTGTAGTCGACGGTTGTCCTTCTGGCAGGTTCTCCCATCTCAGCCAAGGAACTCTGTAGTTCTGTCAGAGTGGCCATCCGGTTCTTGGTCAACTCCCTGACCAAGGTCCTTCTTGCCCAGTTGCTCAGTTTGGTCAGATGGCCAGCTCTAGGCAGAGTCTGGGCAGTTACATATTTTTTCAATTTCCCAATGAGACCACTATGCTCTTGGAAACACTCTAGAAGTTGTTTTATACCCTTCCCCAGATATATGCTTTATCACAATTCTATCTAACAGACAGTTCCTTGGACTTCGTGGTACAGTTTCTGCTCAGACATGCACTGTCAACTGTGGGTCCTTATATAGACAGGTGTGTTTCTTTCTAAATCATGTCCAAACAATTGAATTGGCCACAGGTGGACTCTAATCAAATTGTAGTGACATCTCAAGGATGATCAAAGGAAATTGGATGCACTTGAGCTCACACCTGTGCTCACTTTGTCATTATGGGGTATTTTTATTTATTTATTTATTTCACCTTTATTTAACCAGGTAGGCCAGTTGAGAACAGGTTCTCATTTACAACTGCGACCTGGCCAAGAAAAAGCAAAGCAGTTCGACACATACAACAACACAGATTTACACATGGAATAAACAAACATACAGTCAATAATACAGTAGGAAAAAAAGTATATATACATTGTGTGCAAATGAGGTAAGGGAGGTAAGGTAGTTGGATGGGCTATTTACAGATGGGCTATGCACAGGTGCAATGATCTGTGAGCTGCTCTGACAGCTGGTGCTTGAAGTAAGTGAGGGAGATAAGAGTCTCCAGCTCAGCAATGTTTGCAGTTTGTTCCAGTCATTGGCAGCAGAGAACTTGAAGGAAAGTGGCCAAAGGAGGAATTGTCTTTGGGGGTGACCAGTGAAATATACCTGCTGGAGCGCGTGCTACGGGTGGGTGCTGCTATGGTGACCAGTGAACTGAGATAAGGCGGGGCTTTACTTAGCAAAGACTTGTAGATGACCTGGAGCCAGTGGGTTTGGCGACGAGTATGAAGCGAGGGCCAGCCAACGAGAGCGTACAGGTCGCAGTGGTGGGTAGTATATGGGGCTTTGGTGACAAAACGGATAGCACTTTGATAGACTGCATCCAATTTGTTGAGTAGAGTGTTGGAGGCTATTTTGTAAATGACATCGCCGAAGTCAAGGCTCGGTAGGATAGTCAGTTTTACGAAGGTATGTTTGGCAGCATGAGTGAAGGATGCTTTGTTGCGAAATAGGTGATTCTAGATTTAATTTTGGATTGGAGATGCTTAATGTGGGTCTGGAAGGAGAGTTTACAGTCTAACCAGACACCTAGGTATTTGTAGTTGTCCACATATTATAGGTCAGAACCATCCAGAGTAGTGATGCTGGACGGGCGGGCAGGTGCGGGCAGCTATCGGTTGAAGAGCATCCATTTAGTTTTACTTGCATTTAAGAGCAGTTGGAGGCCACGGAAGGAGTGTTGTATGGCATTGAAGCTCATCTGGAGGTTAGTTAGCACAGTGTCCAAAGAAGGGCCAGAGGTATACAGAATGGTGTCATCTGCGTAGAGGTGGATCAGAGAATCACCAGCAGCAAGAGCGACATCATTGATGTATACAGAGAAGAGAGTCGGCCCGAGAATTGAACCCTGTGGCACCCCCATAGAGACTGCCAGAGGTCCGGACAACAGGCCCTCCGATTTGACACACTGAACTCTATCAGAGAAGTAGTTGGTGAACCAGGTGATGCAGTTATTTGAGAAACCAAGGCTGTTGAGTCTGCCGATAAGAATGTGGTGATTGACAGTCGAAAGCCTTGGCCAGGTCGATGAATACGGCTGCACAGTAATGTCTCTTATCGATGGCAGTTATGATATCGTTTAGGACCTTGAGCGTGGCTGAGGTGCACCCATGACCAGCTCGGAAGCCAGATTGCATAGCGGAGAAGGTACGGTGGGATTCGAAATGGTCGGTGATCTGTTTGTTAACTTGGCTTTCGAAGAAAGGCAGGGTAGGATAGATATAGGTCTGTAGCAGTTTGGGTCTAGAGTGTCTCCCCCTTTGAAGAGGGGGATGACCGCAGCAGCTTTCCAATCTTTGGGGATCTCAGACGATACGAAAGAGAGGTTGAACAGGCTAGTAATAGGGGTTGCAACAATTTCGGCAGATAATTTTAGAAAGAGAGGGTCCAGATTGTCTATCCCGGCTGATTTGTAGGGGTCCAGATTTTGCAGCTCTTTAAGAACATCAGCTATCTGGATTTGGGTGAAGGAGAAATGGGAGAGGCTTGGGCGAGTTGCTTTGGGGGTTGCAGGGTAGTTGACCGGGTTAGGGGTAGCCAGGTATTGTGTGTAGATGGGTGAGAAACAAAAGGTATATTTAATCAATTTTGAATTCAGGCAGTAACACAACTAAATGTAAAATAGGTCAAGGGGTATGAATACTTTCTGAAGGCTCTGTACACTATGGAAAGAGGCAATAATATAGTCAAGTGGTTGATGTGGCATCTCCAGTTTTTCAGAATTCTAAAAGGTTCTTGAAACATATGAGTCCTGCAGATGTGTCCCTTTCATAGCACACAGCAAATGGGCACATGTTAACTAGTGTTGATTTTTCTAGTGTTGATTCGAGAGTTAAATTAACACTCAGTGGTGTAAAAGAAACTACACATCACTTTGCAAGCCAGCATAATGTGACTGTATTGGGGTAAAACTAGGCCGCATCAAAAGAAGACCTTATGAAATATGTATTGTATTGTCTTAAATAATGTAATTGTAATGAAGTTATATTCACTCAGGATCTTGAAGGCAACAGGACCAAAAATGAATGAATGCAACAACCATGTCTCTGTCACTAGCAAACACAGTCATAGGTGGTACTGGTAACTCTAAAATCCACTCAAAAGGCACCACGGGAAATATGCAAATAAGGCATAAAACCCTACAGCAGGGCTATTCAATTCCGGTCCTGGAGGGCCTAAACATTTCCGGTTTAGAATTTTTGTATGGTTCTTCAAAGAACCATCCCATTTATGGTTCTTCAGACACCCTAAAACGGTTCCCCTATGGCATCGCTCTCAAGAAACTTATTTGGTTCCTACTTGCATCTTTATTTGGTTGTACCACACCACAGATCCAACCAGTTCTAACAGAGAAATATAAGTAACATTTTTTGAAGAGTTTCATTCAAAAACGAGATAAACATTTTCAGAAATGTTGGTAAATTGACATTAATAAAAAAATATATATTGTGAAAGAGATAGAGCTATTATTTTTTCATCTTACCATGACATGGGCTAGTGAAAAGACAGACATAATCTTGTTAGAAATATATTGGAAGATCATTTTATTTTAGAGAGACAAATAATCGTGTTTTGCCAATTCAAACAACAGAACTCCAATATAAAAAGTATCCCATTTCGGTTTTAAACAGTTACATGTAATAAAGTATCGATACATAAATAATTATACAAATATTCAATTTGATCAACATTATTGTGCAAATATCACATAGCCAATGTATTGTAGCCTATGCAGAGGGTGAGCAGTGTATAAAATGTTTTCTTTTTGGTAATTTAAGCAATTTTTTGAACAATTTTATGGGGGGTTACAGGTTTTTTGTTAGGATAAATCAAGGGAAGCTTTTTGAGTTTGATTATATACACTTTAGGTAATGATTTAAGGACTAATAAGGATATTGAAAGTCTGTCAGAATTAATTTGCCGGTCAAGGATGGATTTATTCCTATTGTTGGAGTGACACAGCCCGCTGTATGTTTGCAGCCGGTAGACTATTAGCCTAGGTTGTTTCCCTTCACCTGAGTGTCGCTGGATCTCTCCTTGTTTAGAATTGTTCCTCTTTAGTCCAACAGGAACAGATATCACAGGCTCCAATAAACTGTCAAAAGGATCCATACTCAAAAGTTCCACGACACACACGCGCACAAAGCCTAACATGACGCTAGCTAGCCAGCACAAACAGCTGAGAGTGGCAGCTGTCAATCAACACATCCGGCTGACTAAGCCAGGGGTTAAATGAATAAAATAGGGATCTGATTACGTTCCTAAGTGTGGAAAAAATATTTAGAGAAACTTACAATTGAACAGTCATAGAATGTTGCAGTGTCATGTAAATGTATCATAATGCAGAAACCTCAATAGCCCAACTCTCTAAATACATGGCTCTGGATATAGTGCATTTTAGTATGAAACAAGTGTCGGATATCACTTTTAGCAACAAAAAAACACACATTTTAAAGCACATCTAAAGTCAAATGTTTTAAAAGCATGAGAACAGCCATGATTCATACACATAGAAAGGGACCAATGAGCATTCATTTCAGATGAAAAAATGCAAATGTACCAAAATTGCGTATAAACTCTTCAATTTTCACTGATGTGATAACCTACAATCTCTTAATGACCTAAACAATAACCCTACATCTCACTGCAACCGCTCACCCCCCTCTAACAGGCACCTAGGTCTACTTAGCATTCACCTTAACACTCATCCAACCTACACTGCTAATGCATTACCCATCCACTCTACAACCGTACCACTCCTTCTTTCCTCTGACCCTTCCCTGACCCCCCACCCTGCTCGTGATGTCAGTCTGACTCTCCTGTAATCTTGCCCTCTCATAATTAGTGTGAGTTCCTCTCCTGGAAGCCTGTGTCCCCGGGACAACCACCATCTGCTCCACTAAAACAATAGCAATATCACCCCGGCTATTCATAGCTGCCACAAAATCAGCTCAGGCTAAAAACAGCAGAAAGGGACTCTGCCAAGAGGCTGGTTTTCACGGTAAAAAGCAATAACCCCATTTATAAATGATTCAATAGGGTTTGGAGGGCAGAGGGGAGATAAACAGAAGAAAATGAAATGATGCTTTGTTTGTGTTTCCTCAGAAGATTCAATACATCCCTCTGCTCCTGAGGAAGATGTTTGCCTTACAGCGATAGCTCAGTCAAGAGACAAAAAGACTCAAGAAACATAGCTAGACAAACTCATTGTGAAAAGGTATTCATTGAGCGTCATTCGTTGAGCACTGTACTAATGGCTACATAATAAAGAGTGCTGCTGCACGGGTACTGACCAAGACCAGACGGAGAGCACACATTACACCGGTTTTAAGGTCTTTGCATCGGCTGCCTGTGAGTTTCTATTGGTTTTTAAATCAATCCACGATTGTGCACCCCAATACACGTCAGACATGCTTTTAAGTTATGTACCCAGTAGGTCCCTTAGGTCCTCTGTCACTGGCCTTTTAACTACCCCAAAGCCTAGGACCAAGAGGCATGGAGAGGCAGCCTTTAGTTACAGTATTATGGCCCCAGCCTCTGGAATAGCCTGCCAGAGAACATAAGGGGGGGGGGCGAAACTTTGGACATATTTAAAAGAGACATTAAAACACCTTTTTAGCGTTGCTTTTCCTTAGGGTGTTTTTTTGTCGTTTTGTTTTTGTCAGTATTTTGTTTATTATCTTATGTTTGTTGTGTAGTAAATATTTCAGCTTTTATTTTCATTTTTTTTTTTTTTCGTTTTTTTTCTGTGAAGCACATTGAGTTGCATTCCATGTTTGAAATGTGCTGTAAAAATAAAGCTTGATTTGATTTGATACAGCATATTTTATACGAGGAGCAGGAAATATAACCGATTATCAATGGAAATTCTGCAATAAGGGGCATAATCTAAAACATTCATAGTCTCAGTTAATCTATAACGAGCACAATTCCTCCTTCGAACATTTTAAATCACTTAATGAATAATAGAACAATAAGTGTCTGCCACCACAGTGTTGGAAGGAGTACTGTAATTACACTGATATTATAGAGCTGTCAAGTTAGACAGAGCAAAGGAAAACAGAGGATCAGTCATTCTAACAAGACTCTCAGAAAACATTCATCTCAATACTGTATGTGATTACAGTATCTATGGAAAAAACCTGGGCTGTTATGACCGGCATGTTACAGACGTTTATAATGAATGGATCACACCACCTGCAAAGTGGATAGGATTCCCTATTAGATGTCACACCTAAGGTATCCAGTGAATATTCTAGTACTAGTGGAACATTCCTGATGGAAATACAGTCCTGTATAGCCTATTATTCTGTGCAATTTCAGCACAGCAAGATAAGCATCTCTGTCAGAGTGCTCAGGGAAGAACAGACACATTAGGATTTTCATGATCAAAGACCTACTTAGATGGTCTGTACTGTAGTTTGCTGGGAATGTCAACGTCAAGATTTGCCATGTACAAACCAACTGGAACCCAAGCTACTCCTCAGACACTCACTTAGGTATATTCACCTACTGTCCGGAATTCCGACCCGAGTTAAGCCTGTGTAAATGGAACGTAATTCCCCTTTTATGCACTTTCTCTCTCTATGCATATTCTGACCTTGAATTTAAGCATGAGATTAGCATGCTATTCACCCACTACTCGTTTGGTGTGGAGATCAAATAAATGAAGTGGCAGAGTTGTGTCTACAGATACGCCATATTCTGACCTTAACTTAATTTCCTCTGGTGTCATTATCCTGTGACAGGTATTCACAAGGCTGATCAGACTACATGCTTGAATAGGGCTTTTGACATCCTGTTACAGTACCTAATGAAATCCTACATACTTCAACACTATTACAAAAAGACGACTATCTCCATTGCTTGACCTCAGAGGCACGAAAGTTCAGTTTCCTCAACATCCTACAGCTTTTAACGAGTTACGACGGCTCCTTCGCTCAACCGTGAACACGCATCTTACACACGTGAATACCTTTAGATAAGCCAGAGCTTCTATATACAATACTTCATTATCTCATCATGGTCCTTTCTCATGGTGAGAGATCTGAAGTGCTAGTAGGATGGTCACTAGTATGCCCCCTGACAGACCACTCACTGTCTAACAACCATCCAAGGCCTACTGTTCTAATATCTAGGGCCTAGAGGGGCCCAGGGATATTTCTGACCTTGTGACCTGCCCAGGACAAATTGTAATTAGGGCCCTGAGATTTTCCTGGGTCATGTGGTCAGGAAGAATTCCCTTCATATTGTCAATAAAAAACTGGGCCAACACCATGAAATCACCGAGAGATACAGAGCCTTCAGAAGGTGTTCACAGCCCTTGACTTGTGTTACAGCCTGAATTCAAAATAGATTAAATAAATGTTTTCCACCACCTATCTATACACAATACCCCATAATAAAAGTGAAAACATATTTTTAGAAATATCTCATTCACAAAGTATTCACACCCCTGAGTCAATGCCCTGTAGAAGCACCTTTTGCAGCCAATTATTTATTTAAACAAGGCAAGTCAGTTAAGAACAAATTATTATTTACAATGACGGCCTACCCCGGCGAAACCCTAACCACACTGGGCCAATTGGGCGCCGCCCTATGTGACTCCCAATCACAGCCGGTTGGTATACAGCCTGGAATTGAACCAGGGTCTCTAGTGACACCTCTAGCACTGAGATGCAGTGCCATAGACCACTGCACCACTTGGGAGGCCATCACAGCTGTGATTCTTTCTGGGTAAGTCTCTAAGAGCATCCCATACCTGGATGGTGCAACATTTGCTGATATTCTTTTCAAAATTCTTCAAGTTCTGTGAAATTGGTTGTTTGATCATTGCTAGACAACCATTTTCAGGTCTTGCCATAGATTTTCAAGTAGGTTTCAGTCAAAGCTGTAACTCTCCCACTCAGGAACATTCACTGTCTTCTTGGTAAGCAACTCCAGGTTTAGATTTGGCCTTGTGTTTTAGGTTATTGTTCTACTGAAAGGTGAATTAATCTCCCAATGTCGGGTGGAAAGCAGAATTTCCCAGGTTTTCCTTTAGGATTTTGCCTGTGCTTAGCTCCATTTGATGTATTATTTTTTATCTTGAAACTCCCCAGTTCTTATGATTACAAGCATATTGATAACATGATGCAGCCACTGCTATGCTTGAAAATATGGAGAGTGGTAATCAGTAATTTGTTGTATTGGATTTGCCCCAAACATAAGACGTTGAATTCAGGACAAATAGTTAATTGCTTTTCCAAATTTTTGCCATATTACTTTAGTGCCTGGTGGCAAACAGGATGCATGTTTTGGAATATTTTTATTCTGCACATTTCCATCTTTTCACTCTGTCAATTAGGTTAGTATTGTGGAGTAACTACAATGTTGTTGATCCATCATCAGTTTTCTCCTATCAGTGACATTCATCAAGAAATCCCTTAGCGGTTTCCTTCCTTTCCAGAAACTGTGTGGGGTACAGAGATGAGGTAGTCTTTCAAAAAATTGCACACAGAGTGAGTCCATGCAACTTATTATGTGACTTGTTAAGCAAATGTTTACTCAATGTATTTAGGCTTGCCATAACAAAGGGGTTGAATGCTTATTGACTCAATACATTTCAGCTTTTCATTTTTTTACTCATTTGTAAAAATGTTGAAAAACATAATTCCACTTTGACATTATGGGGTATTGTGTGTAGGCCAGTGACAAAAAAAAGTAAAGGGGTGTGAATACTTTCTGAAGGCACTGCAGTGACATGATCTACAGTAAGCCTGTCTGAGATGGTGCATGAGCATGAATGAGATGCAAATTAAGAGTTTCATTCCAAAATGCTATATATCCATTTTCAGAAATGTTGGTAAATTAGCTTTATTTGTTTAAAGAAATTATGAAAGAGATTGGTGTGTTATTTCACTATCTAATCATTTCAAAGGGTTGTTCAATGAAAGACATGTATTTGTTTAAATATATAACTTCAGGAATATTAGCGTTTTGCAAAAAAACACATTTTGTAAAACCCATGAATTATAAATCTGAGAACAGTAATATTTTACATACATGAAGGTACCCATAAGCAATAATTTCTGATGAAAAACACAAATGTGAAAAATGTATGGATATAACGTTTTGCTAATAAACTCTTCAAATATTGAACAGGATATATTTGTATTTATTATGGACGTGTATGTATAGTGCGTGTGTTGTCATGTGTATGTATGAATATGTCTGTGTAGTACTGTGCGCCTCCCATAGTCTGTTCTGGACTTGGGGACTGTGAAGAGACCTCTGGTGGCCTGTCTTGTGGGATATGCATGGGTGTCTGAGCTGTGTGCTAGTCATTTAAACAGACAGCTCAGTGCTTTCAACATGTCAATACTTCTCACAAATACAAGTAGTGATGAAGTCAATCTCTCCTCCACTTTCAGCCAGGAGAGATTGACATGCATATTATTAATGTTTGCTCTCTGTCTACATCCAAAGGCCAGCCGTGCTGCCCTGTTCTGAGCCAATTGCAATTTTCCTGTCACTCTTTGTGGCACCTGACCACACGACTGAACAGTAGTCCAGGTGCGACAAAACTAGAGCCTGTAGGACGTGCCTTGTTGATAGTTCTGTTAAGGTAGCGCGGCGCTTTATTATGGACAGACTTCTCCCCATCTTAGTTACTATTGTATCAATATTTTTTGACCATGACAGTTTAGAATCCAGGGTTACTCCAAGCAGTTTATTCACCTCAACTTGCTCAATTTCCACATTATTAATTACACGATTTAGTTGAGGGTTAGGGTTTAGTGAATGATTTGTCCCAAATACAATGCTTTTAGTTTTTGAAATATTTAGGACTAACTTATTCCTTGCCACCCATTCTGAAATAAACTGTAGCTCTGTGTTAAGTGTTGCAGTCATTTCAGTTGCTGTAGTAATTGACGTGTATAGAGTTGAGTCATCTGCATACATAGACACACCGGCTTTACTCAAAGCCAGTGGCATGTCGTTAGTAAAAATTGAAAAAAGTAAGGGACCTAGACAGCTGCCCTGGAGAATTCCTGATTCTACCTGGATTATGTTGGAGAGGCTTCCATTAAAGAACACCCTCTGTTCTGTTAGACAGGTAACTCTTTATCCACAATATAGCAGGGGGTGTAAAGCCATAACACATATGTTTTTCCAGCAGCAGACTATGATTGATAATGTCAAAAGTCGCACTGAAGTCTAACAAAACCGCCCCCAAAATATTTTTAGCATCAATTTCTCTCAGCCAATTATCAGTAATTTGTGTAAGTGCTGTGCTTGTTGAATGTCCTTCCCTATAAGCATGCTTGTTACGCTGGTATAAAGGTTTTGGAGACAGGTGCAGGAATACATCATCTGGGTTTTTAATACACCCAAAACAAACATGGGTGCATGTTTATTAGTAACTGGGATAAGCAATTTCATAAATGTGTCAAGTGCAACGTCTGTTTGCTCCTCATTACACACCATGGACCAACAAATATTCTTTACATCAACAACATAGGAATCCCTACAAAACTTATTGTATTACCTCTTATACACTATATTAGGCCCAGCCTTTGACACATTGTTTTTCCTAGATATGGCCACTATATTGTGATCACTACTTCCAATGGATCTAGATACTGCTTTCAAGCATATTTATGCAGCATTAGTAAAGACGTGATCAATAAATGTTGATGATTTCATTTCTGTGCTGTTTGTACCTACCCTGGTAGGTTGACTGATAACCTGAACCAGGTTGCAGGCACTGGTTACAGTTTGAAGCTTTTTCTTTAGTGGGCAGCTTGATGAAAGCCAGTCAATATTTAAATCATCCAGAAAATATACTCTCTGTTGATATCACATACATTATCAAACATATCACACATGTTATCCAGATACTGACTGTTAGCACTTGGTGGTCTATAACAGCTTCCCACCGGAATGGGCATCAGGTGAGGCAGATGAACCTGTAGCCATATGATATGAATGTGTGTCTTGGCGGAGCAGTGTGTCAACAAGACAATCTATGTGTCAACAAAGTACATCATCGATGTGTCATCAACGCAATCAATGTTGTCATAATCACCCATGCAGTTACAATGTGTGTTTGTGAGACAGCTGGGCCCAGCTACACAGACAACCAATGGAATATCCCAGCACCTTTTATTAAATCATGTTTTAATATACTGTAACATTACCAATCATTATCAAGTCCAATTAACATAAAAGAAAACATGCATTACCACTGAGAGAAAATTCTATGACTACACATTTTCTTTCCCTATCCACCCACCTATTTTTCAAAGGACTCCATATTCTAGAGAGGCAGAGAGATGAGCCAGTAAAGGTCAGCAGCTCATTTGAAGTCTTCAGCTCCGTGAAATCAGGAGCACTTAGAGCCCAGCCTGGTGTTAATGGAGCATCATGGGAGCAGCTATCCGTCCGCCTCTGATCCAGTCATTAACCCTGATTAATGACACCCCCCCCCCCCCCCCCCCCCCCCCCCCACCCCCCACACACACAAAGACACACACCATCGGCAATCCGTGCCCATCTCCCAAACTCAGCATGCTCTTTCTAATAAAGCTGATATTGTGGTGTCCCAGTCAGCCTCAGTAATGTATGCAAAGGTCATGAGGAGGAGACAGGATGGGGCAGTGGTGGGAGAGAGGTTGACGGGTTCTTTGTATTTTCACTACTAGCCTTTTCAATCAGTGATACGACATAAAACAAATGTAATCACCCATGTCATTGCACTAGCGTAATTGAATGACGTCCTGGTGTAAGATTCCAGCTGGTTGATAAGTTGTAAAATAGTTGCAATAGCTTTTGACTAGGCTATATAAACATTTGGCAAAAAAAAAAAAAAAAAAGTCAATAATGATTGTCACATACACCAGATAGATGCAATGAAATGTGTTGTTTTACAGGTTCAGCCATAGTAGTACAGCACACCTGTAGCAAATTAGGGTTAAGTGCCTTGCTCAAGGGCACATCGGCAGATTTTCCACCATGTCGGCTCAGATAGTTGAACCAGCAACCCTTTGGTTCTAGCCCAACACTCTAACCACTAGGCTACCAGCCACCCTTCAAGACTAGACTGTGGAGTGTGTGAATGTAAAGGTCTAGTTTAAAGACTTGCTTGTCTGAGCATGAAAGGGCTGTATGAAAGTGTGGTTGTGACCCGGTTCTTCCTACTTCTGTCTGGCTGGCAGTGACAGATGCATCCGGAGCCGGGTTCTGCCCTGCAGCACTGACGGAAATGGGACAGCAGAGGGAGGACAGAGAACCAGAGCATGAGAGGAAGCAGTGGCACAGCCCGTCCAGGGCCAGGCAGGGGACGCCAGCCAAGGGTACGACACTGTGAAACACACCAGCCAGGGTCACAAGCACCAGTGACTTCCAGACAGAAAGACACATAAGAATAACTCACAACTGAACCTGTGAGTTTAGCAAGAGCTTTTTTTCTTCCCTTTTTTGATTGCCCTTTTGTATCTGCCAAGGGCATGCATGTCTGTATGTAGCCTCGCTACTTTTATAGCCTCGCTACTGTATATAGCCTGTCTTTTTACTGTTGTTTTATTTCCTTACCTACCTATTGTTCACCTAATACCTTTTTTGCACTATTGGTTAGAGCCTGTAAGTAAGCATTTCACTGTAAGGTCTACCTACACCTGTTGTATTCGGTGCACGTGACAAATAAACTTTGATTTGATTTGATCTCCATACGTTGGTATTACCTTAAGGATACAGCTGTTTAGATGGAGAGCATTCAAGAACCTGTTGACCTTAAAACCACTGTAATTATACATCATTTTGTACTGTGCCCATCACTGACTCCAACACTGGGTGTCTCTGTGTCACATCATACACAGTACCACAGCATGAGGGTAAAGGTAATCTCGGTTAACACGGAACTAAAATCTGTCGTAATTTGGTCAGATGTGTTTACGTAGTCTGTCCACAAGAGATTTGGATAAAGCCAACTACAATGGTGACTATTTTGTTGCAAGGGTACATGGGGAAAAGGAGATTAGGTCTGAAATAGTACTGAAAGTGGCTGAGTAATTCTAAAGCCTCTCATAGAGGACACTGGAGTGTGTCCTCTTGAAAATAAGAGTCCTGAGGTAGGGGTTAACTTGAGACCACGTAGCCAATCACAGTGTGAGGACCAGACTTCAATTCAACTTCAATTAGAGTAGGCAGCAGACAGACAGCAGCACATCCCTACACCAAGAAATAATAACGTTGAGCTCAAATTGGAAAAAGGAAACGACCTTAAGGTGCTGTGTGTATGTACTGTGATATTGAGAATGCATGTGACGTGTACAAGCCATGGAGCAGGGGATACATTATTGGTATTCCTATAATGACTCCCTAACCATCCTTCTGCAAAAACTTATCTGCCTGCATGGACACACACAAATGCACAGATGTGGAAACACAGGCAGGAGTATAGACACCATCTGCATGCACACACATAGACAATGACACAGGGACACACATACATGAACCTCATCACCCCCACCCACAAGCCATCTTTTCAACAGCCTGATACATTTCACTTTCAGATGCACTCAATGCAAACGGGTCAATCAATAAATCCAATCTATTTTATGTCCTTTTTATATCAGCAGTTGTCACAAAGTGCTTTACCGATACCCAGCCTCAGACCCCAAAGAACAAACAATGCAGATGTAGAAGCACAGTGGCTTGGAAAAACTCCTTAGAAGGCAGGAACCTAGGAAGAAACCTAGAGAGGAACCAGGCACCGAGGGGTGGCCAGTCCTCTTCTGGCTGTTATGGGTGGAGATTTAAGAGGCCATTAAGGCCTGTTTCAAGACGATGGTCCCACAGGATAATAACACTCATTTATTTACCTGTACATGTCAATCATATAAGCTCAATGCTTTCTCTTCCTCTTCATATTCATAGTTGAAAGCAATCAAAGTCAGTGGGGAGACTTCTGCCTCTGTTGAGATGATGCCAGAGGGTACTTCTAAAATAACTGCACCCTGTGTGAGTTCAAGATAGTCAAACTCCGGAAACTTGTGACTGTGTAAACCCCTTCAGCCTTCATGGAGCTGTGGCACAAAGTAGGTCTGATTTAATGACATCTTAACTCACTCTGGGTGAAGAGGATGTTGATCTTGAGAATGTCTTAGCAAAGTAACACCAAGGACAACATGAAAATGTTTCTTTACCTAACTGTAAAGAAGGCGTAGAGCAGGTATTCCCAAACCCCCAGGGGTACGCGCAATGCCATCGGAGGTACGCCAAATAAAAACGTGATTCATATTTCCTCAGCCACAGTGTGTTATATGTGCAAAAGTAATATCTCACAACTCGATGAAACCTTCACTCTTTCGCAGACATTTAGAAACAAAACATGCCAATTTGAAAAATAAGTCACTGGAGTTTTTTGAGCGAGAATTATGATGACTTTCGAGTAGTAAGCCATGTATAAAAGCCACAGATAATGTACCATTAATAAGAAGGGACTAGAAGCGTCTTATATGGTGAGCTACCGAGTAGCTAGGACAGGCAAGCCCCATACTATTGTGGAAGACTTCATTCTTCCTGCTGCCACGGATATGGCTGGGACAATGCTGGGGGAAAAGGCCAAAAAAACTATACAGACAATGCCTCCATCAAACAACACTGTTTCACGACGCATCAGTGACATGGCAGGAGTTGTTTTGAAACAATTAATGGCGCAAAAGCCATGACAGGGAGACATAGTGGAGTGGTAACGTGCGTGCAAGCAGTTGCTCCCGACGCCACTTGGGTACACTGCAGCATCCACCGAGAGGCTCTTGCTGCCAAGGAAATGCCTGACAGCTTGAAAGACGTTTTGGACACTACAGTGAAAAAATGGTTAACTTTGTTAAAGCAAGGCCCCTGAACTCTTGTGTATTTTCTGCACTATGCAATGATATGGGCAGTGACCATGTAACACTTTTACAACATACAGAAGTGCGCTGGTTATCAAGGGAGAAAGTATTGACATGTTTTTTTAAATTGAGAGACGAGCTTAAAGTTTTCTTTACTGACCATAATTTTCACTTGTCTGGCCGCTTGCATGATGACGAGTTTCTCACACGACTGGCCCATCTGGGTGATGTTTTTTCTCGCCTGAATGATCAGAATCTAGGATTTCAGGGAGTCTCCGCAACTATATTCAATGTGCGGGACAGAATTGAGGCTATGATTAAGAAGTTGGAGCTCTTCTCTGTCTGCATTAACAAAGACAACACACAGGTCTTTCCATCGTATGATTTTTTTGTGTGCAAATTAACTCAAGCTTACAATGTCAAATGTGATATAGCGAAGCACCTGAGTGAGTTGTGTGCACAATTACGCAGGTACTTTCCTGAAACGGATTACACAAACAACTGGATTCGTTATGTCTTTCATGCCCTGCCTCCAGTTCACTTACCGATATCTGAACAAGAGAAATTGCAATAAGCTATTCTGTGAAAATTGAATTTAATCAGAAGCCACTGCCAGTTTTATGGATTGGGCTGCGCTCAGAGTATCCTGCTATGGCAAATCGCACTGTTAAGACACTGATGCCCTTTGCAACCACATACCTATGTGAGAGTGGATTCTCGGGCCATCACTAGCATGAAAACTAAATACAGGCACAGACTGTGTGTGGAAAATGATTTAAGCCTGAGACTTTCTCCAATACAACCCAACATTGCAGAGTTATGTGCATCCTTTCAAGCACACCCTTCTCATTAATCTGTGGTGAGTTATTCACAATTTTCGATTAACAAATAAGGTTTTATATGTGAGATGGTTAAATAATGAGCAAAATTATTGATTATTATTATATTACTATTTGTGCCTTGGTCCTATAAGAGCTCATTGTCACTTCCCACAAGCCGGGCTGTGACAAAAACACACACTCATTCTTATGTTTAATAAATGTATCGTTTAGTGTGTGTGTGGCAGGCTTACAATTATGGCAAAAAACAACAATTGAGAGTGCGCTGACTCTGGTGCTAGAAGGGGTATGCAGCTGGAGGTTGAATGCTTGAAGGGGTAAGGGACTATAAAAAGTTTGGGGACCATTGGTCTAGAGCACAGAAAATCCATGTAGTAAAAGACCAGAAAATGGCCATTGACACACCACAGGGAAAGCTCTGATAGGCCCTTGTGACAAAGCCAAGCCAGTCCAGAGTAGATAATGTAATATGCTGTAATCACATTACAACTACATCCTGCAATTTACTGACGCATGGCGACATTGGTTAAATGGGTAGCTCAACTTGAAGGTAGTCTTAATGATGCTAGGTGCTAATTGTGTTCTTTCTTTCCTGTTAAACATTTTTCGGGGTATTTTGCCCACTTTTTCTCCCCAATTTCATGATATCCAATTACGATATCCAATTCTTGTCTCATCACCTCAACTCCCCAACGGGCTCGGGAGAGGCAAAGGTCAAGTCAAGCGTCCTCCGAAACATGACCCTCCAAACCGCACTTCTTTACACCCGCCCGCTTAACCCAGAAGCCAGCCGCAGCAATGTGCCAGAGGAAACACCGTTCAACTGACGACTGAAGTTAGCCTGCAGGCGCCCGGCTCACCACAAGGAGTCGGTAGTGATGCCTCATGCCTCAAGCAGTGCCTTAGACCGCTGCGCCACTCGTGAGGCCCCGTTTGGAGAAATCCGCAATACTTGTATATCACTCACATATTTTGCGATAAAACTTAAAGTATTTTAGGCTACATGGAAATAACATGAAGTAGCACATTTAACATGGTACATCAAAATAGGCTTTCCAGCTCTTTCCGAAACATGGGAAAGGTACCAACACTTCTGTGTAGATGAAGTTGATCTCTATACTGGATGTTATAATTAATCACATCCATTGATCATGCAATGGGGTCTCTCTGAGTTCAGGTTCTGGCTGTTTCAATGGTTTCCCAGAGCATCTGGGTCCAGTGCTCCAGCTACCCTCAATATTGAGTGACTGACATGTATGACTAGAGAATGTGTAACAGGCATAAACAAGTTTTAATGAACTATTCAATAAAAGTGCCTCACTAAACAAATCCACTATATCTAGATCTATATATTTCTGAAGGGGAGTAGGCCCAATTGTGTTACAAATCACAGGTTTTTTTATGTTCAGTCCTGGCCATGGAGACATGTAATAACTGTTCAACAGCAGGGAGTGTCCACTGAAAAGGCCTTTTATCAGAAATTATAGGCCCAACATGGATTTAATTAATCAATATGACTGGCGCAATTACAGACCTAATCCATCAATACAACGACTGTGATAATGTGTCTGCAGTAGAATGATTCCCTGACAGAGTGGAGAGAAATAACAGTGCACTATTTAAAACCTTTTCAACAAGGCTGGTAGCCTAGCGGTTAGGAACGTTGGGCCAGTAACCGAAATGTCACTATTTAGAATCCATGAGCCGACTAGGTGAAAAATATGTCGAAGTGCCCTTGAGCAAGGCACTTAACCCTGATTGCTCCTGTAAGTCGCCCTGGATAAGAGCGTCTGCTAAATGACTAAAATGTTATTGTAACCAAAGTGGATGGGGATGGATTGGTGTTACAATCTCACCAGTACTGTAGGCCTCAACCAGTTTGATTGTGCTCTGTGACCTGAGGAGGACTTTGCATTGACTAGCTAAGAACAGTGGCTTTGCAGTGAGCCTTGTAGTTTCAAGCATGACTGAGGACAACTACAGACCAGGGATGATCATGTTTGTGTTTGGGTTGTTACTGTGGTTTGCTGGCACCAGCTTGGCTTGCTATCGCTGAGCCACAACAAAGACCATCTGCACTGCCAGCTCATGCTCTCAAAAATACTATATTTGCATACAGAACCAAGAACTATACATTTCACACATCCCCCAGCCTCAACCTCTCTCCAGTGTGTGCTTTTACAGGGGGCACTGCTGCTGTAGTTGCAGGCATCCAAGGGAGACAAGAGCTTTTAAGGGACTTTTTGGCACTTGAATAACTATTGGAGTGAGGAACTGTGGGCCAGCTCCATGCTTTCAAATCATCATGGTGGCTGACTCAATGAGCAAGGAGCTGTCCACCAACTGGTGGCACTGAAATGGCTGTTTTGACATAGGTAGACGTGATGAGAGATCTAAGGAAAGTCATAGTACAAATAGTATGATCTCTGTGAATAGAATTCTTGCAATGACTCCCTCAGGTTATAGGCTCTCTGGACAGGCGAGGCTACACATTACATCTGCACAGTGACGGCTCACATGGCCACTGGACAGAGCAACACTGGAGTGATGCCATGAGTCAATTTATTGCTTTAATTAAGCAATTCATTGAGATCCACAGATTCAATAAAATGTGGATGTGATTTTGATAACTGACTAAGAGAGGGACCGAGGAAATGTTATGTTTTAAAGTTGATCAGCTATGTGAACCGTAGTCACTTAGCAACCAGCAGGTACTCTACCTTGCACCTTAGAGACTGCTGCCCTATGTACATAGTCAATGAACACTGGTCATTTTAATAATGTTAACATACTGTTTTACCCATTTTATATGTATATACTGTATTCTAGTCATGGATCCTCCTATATAACTACTGCTGTACACACCTTTTCTATTCATATAATATCCATACAGTCTTTACACACCATTATATATATAGGACTATATTTTTACTCTGGACACTGACATTGTTCATTCTGATATTTCTTAATTTCTTTCTTTTTACTTTTTGTATTATGTGTGTATTGTTTTGTATTGCTATGCATTACTGCACTTTTGGAGCTAGAAGCATCTAGCTGCACCTGCGATAACATCTGCAAATCTGTGTATGCGACAAAAACTTTGATTTGAATTTACACATATTTTACATTTGTGCGCATTTTGTACGCATTTTATATACTTGTTGGTGTTCTTTGACTGTAGGTAAAGCGATACATTCCAAGTAACACTCACCTTATAATGTCATCGTTGTGACCCAGGTAAAACTTCTGAGTGTGTTCTCTGGTATTGTAAACCACGCCGACTCCAGCCACGAAATAGACCACTTCTTTCCCAGCGGTGTAGTACAGGTTGTTTCGGCATTGATGCCCTCTGTACCCGTAGATCCATTCTAATCTCAATTGGCAACGCGGAGCAGTCCGATCCGCCATTATATTTGACAACTTGTTTGTTTTGTGAATTATTCCACTCTAAAGTAGGCTACACGACAACACGGACCGCAGACATGCATATGCAAAGTTCATGGAAAACTCACTGATAAAATTAGAAAAATCCTAACAGATGACATTTTCCTGTAGTCTAGGCTATCGATTTTAAAATGAATTCCCGCATTCTACAGCAGATGTGCACATTGCGTTTTGAAGAAACACCAGCAAGGACACGACACCACACACCTCAGATCTATTCATAATTTTTGCTTTTAAAAACTGTGTTGCCTGAATGGTTACTATGTTAGGCTACTCTTAGAGACTGCGAATTAATGCATTATTTTCATCATCATAAAAATAAAAAAAATCACTCTTACCATTATGTCTTACTAAAGTTAATTTACTCCACATTAAATGCTATTTTATATGTATTTAAAATGGGTTCCTTTTCAAATGACAACGAAAACAGAAGAACTGGCCAAATAAACAAACAGCAAATGAACACAACTGCTAGAGGATTCGGCTGCTGCTGAAATATAATCCGGACACTAATCCTCAACTGTAACACCAGCCATAGTTACTACGGTTTTATACAATTCCCAAGACAATAACTAACAACTAAACATTTTTATCAAACAAACACGTAGAAAAATAGGGCGAACATGCAATCTGTCTGTCGTCAATTGACAAATCTGGTTGAAGTAAATCCAAGAGTCGAAGTATTGTGAGGAATTACGGATTTTCACTGCAAATCACTCCGACAAGGTGCAAACTGTCTGACAGCCACAGCTGGTTCGCCGCTGTCAGAGTGAAGGCGCCCCAAAATGCTATTTATATGATAACTTCCGTGCAGAGGCAAACAATCTATGGGTTTCAAAACACAGTCGCTCACTGCGCGACTCCGTCGCATCTCCCGCATCTCAAATGGATTGATGAAAATAGGGATTCCGGGCGGCAAGCGACAGAAGCCTATTACTCATATGGGCGAATGACAGGCGATGCCTATGATAAACCGGGGTGGAAAACTGAGCAGAGGTCTAGTACTGTGTTATTCATTCCGTATTAATATTAATGTAGTAACGTAATGGAGACTTTCCCCATCAAGTATTTAGCGTAATATTTTTCAGAACAGCCCCTCTCTATTTTCGAAATGCTATTACCACGTCGCTCTGCGAGCCACCCCTGCCCTGCCGCCGACGTTAAGCGGCCAGCTGCACGGGTTTATGGGTATTGATGTATTTATGTCTGTGGCATCCCCTCTCTCATTGGTCCAAAACATTGAAAACTACAACTACCAGTCAGCAGTGCTAAAGCGCTATCCAAGGTCCTGAAGACCTAAAGAAACAACAATACATCGGTTAGCTATGAAAACAGAATGGCAGCTCTACGATCAGCAATAATTGAGTAAATTCATATGATAGAAATTTACTTTGATTTAATCATGAACATTTTAGGCCCTAATTAAAATAAAGGCATTACACTGAATAGGAACTGACTGAATCAAATAACAACTGATACATGTTTTTTTGTAACAAGTTGGATAGTAGATGATATTGGAGTTCAATCGCGAATAGGAAACTAAATTGGATGTAATAATTTAGCTTGAATAATATTAATATCAGGATTTATCAAATTGGAGAGAGTTGAACCAAAGGGAGTTCTCAACACACATGTGATACTTCAGATCATAGACAGATGCATTCTAGAACGGAATATCTATTGGATCCATGGCTCTCAAAACTGAACACCAGTAGCCTATGCTATATTTCTGTAAAAGGTTTAACAACCATAACCCCTTACTTATTATTCATATGCCCCTCTTTGACTGGGGCAGCAGGTAGCCTTGTGGTTAGAGTGTTGGGCCAGTAACAGAAAGGTTGCTGGATTGAATCCCCAAGCTGACAAGGTAAAAATCTTTAATTCTGCCCCTAAACAAGGCAGTAGGCCATCATTGTAAATACGAATTTGTTCTTAACTGACTTGCCTAGTTAAATAAAGGTTTAAAAAAAAAATCCCTTACATGTTTATATATGGAACAAGAGGTCTTTCTAGATGGAAGCTGGACTCTTGGAATGGATGTTATGTAGATTGTTCTCAAATGCTAAGTAGAGCATGCCATTGCCAGCCCCTTAGACAGCACGGAACGGTGACAGACTTTACTGGAGAGCCAGCGCAATCTACCGTGCCATTCTTAGGGCCTCACATAAGGGCTCTCTGTGAATATGTTGCGAGTGAGAGGAGGTGGCTGAATTAATATTCTTCTAGCACGCTAACAGTCATGTTCACAAAGACCTTGACTGACAACTCCCATGGGACTCTAGCAGCCTACCGATTCCTCAACATAGCAACTGCTCAAGGTTTGTATTACTGCTCCACCCAACCCAAGATCTGCTTGTGCTTAGCCAACTCCTCTGACATTTGTTGCCATGCACGCCATCAAGCATGGATGGTATGAGAATTATTGATTGGATAAAGCACAAAAGGAACTGGCTATACCCTATATACAGTAAGGTCCATTATTGGCACCCTTGATAAAGATGAGCAAAATATACTATATTAATAATTACAATACAAATACTGAGCTATATTGTATGCTAAAAAAAGGTACAATTATATTATTTTATACTAATACAATTGCTATTATTCATTTTATACAGTCTTTTTTCTCAGCTTTATCAAGGGTGCCAATAATTTGATCTGACTGTATACCATACTATGCCCCAACCAGCCTGACCATAGCAACAGAATAAGCTTCTATATCACTGCCAAGCCTAATCTAACGATGACAACTGTTCATGTTGTCATGGTGCTGGGAGGGAGACAAAGCACTTGTTATACTTCCTTATGGTTTATAATTTGGTTGATGGCCTAATGTTACTTTGTTATAATACATAATCCCCTCCCTCACTCCTCTAACCAGGGCATGCTGGGTGAGTCTGTAAAAACAAGAGATGTTCTATGTTTGTGGTTTATTTAATGCACTGTTTATGTGCAATCAAGCATCTAATTAAGTATTAGACAAGACTACTGTCTTGAATCCTGCCTCATATTCCTTGTGACTAGTAAAATATAAAATACTACAGATGCACAAAGTAATTGCATGTCACTGTTTGAATTGATGCAGTGGATAACTAGTTTCAAACTGTATTGATTTGTTGAGCACATGAATCCAAATGTGTATTCTTGCAGTGCAAGGTTTTTGATTGACAGGAGAAACTTGGTTGTCAGGGTTGATAGAATAGACCTATCTACACAGTGCGCAAAACATTAGGAACACCTTCCTAATATTGAGTTGCACCCCCTTTTGCCCTCAGAACAGCCTCAATTTCTACGGGGCATGGACTTTACAAGGTGTTGAAAGCGTTCCACAGGGATGCTGGCCCATGTTGACTCCATTGCGTCCCACAGTTGTGTCAAGTTGACTGGAATTCCTTTAGGTGGTAGACCATTCTCGATACACACAGGAAACTGTTGACCGGTGTGCCTGGCACCTACTATGATACCATGTTCAAAGCCACTTCAATCTTTTGTCTTGCCCATTCACCCTCTGAATGGCATACATACACAATCCATGTCTCAATTGTCTCAAAGCGTAAAACTTATTCTTTAACCTGTCTCCCCTTCCTCTACACTGATTGAAGTGAATTTAACAGGTGACATTAATAAAGGATCTTAGCTTTCACTTGGATTCACCTGGTCAGTCTGTCGTGGAAAGAGCAGTTCCTAATAATTTGTACACTCAGTGTACAATGAATGTCCTTGTGTGAAGGGCAGTCTGAGTTCTCAGTTTACTGGTACTCTTGCGCCCTCTTGTGATAGAATTGCTGACGGAAACGTCACTGCTCTCTCCAATACGAGAGACACGGGCGCATAGTCAAACTAATAACCTAAAAGACAAACAAATATATATATCCCATACTCCTGTCCCCTCAGGTTGGCTGTTAGATTACTCAGAGGTGATAGAAAACTCTGCCAATGGGGTTACTTTGATGTTTAGTAGCCAAATTATAATCTGTAAACACTTTGAGTCTTCTTTGTGGTCTCCTTTCCTTCATGGTCTAAGAAATATTTCTAAATTAAAGCAAAATGGTTAAGAACTATGGTCCGATTCTTTTACTCTCAGTTTTCATCATAGAGGATTCTCAAGCCTCACCCTAGCTAGTCTTGCAAGGTCAAACACGGTATTCTCACATTCGTTTAGAGGCAAGCTTCCCCCAAAACAGACAAACCTAAATCCTGATGTTTCTAGAGGGGGATAGAAGTGGTCAATTTAACAGGCCACCTGTAATCTCAATAATCTATGCCATTTTGAGTTTTAACATACCCGAAAATCAAAATCGGCACGCTAAGCCATTTTACCAAACTGTTGCCAATAGTGTTCTTTCGTCTCATATTAGAACAAATTAAAATGGCGTATTTGTATTTTTCCAGTGATATATTGTTTAGTTTTCTGCTAGCCTCTTACCCAGGCGCAAGGTGTCTGAGAACGAGATACGCGTTCTGCAGAAATGTTCAACACTGGCTGCAAAATCTCCATAACGCCACTAGATGCTGCACACATTTAGGGGCAGTCAAAAATCTATGTTGCCTAAATGAAGTGAAAGGACACATGATTTATTCTGCCATTAATTTCATTGTTACATAGAAATAGCTCTGTAATTGCTTGGTAATAGTGTTGTGTTTTTTGTTGTTGTTGTAATGAATGAGAATATAGTGCTTGCACTGAATGAGGCATGATTTCATTAAAATGTATTCAATGGTATAGAAGCAGTAATGACATGAGGAAATGTTGCTGATTTGGTGTGAAGCTGTAGTACTGAAAACACAAGAGACAGACGTCATCTTAAAAGCAATTTAATGGATTTGCACATATTTAACAGAGAGGGCAAAAGTCTACGGGTGCAGTTCCATCTACCTGTGACAATGGTCCATATTAAACTACATACCTAGAGGCGTCGCTATGGCAAACAAGCTTTCTCCCATCGTGGCATTGTTGATTGTGCAATATGAAGAAATATTTCATTACAATAGTTACAGTGACAGAGAAATGCACACTATTTATCAAATAGCTAGAGAATGTAGCAAAATAATAATATGCGGTGCTATAGCCAACAAGCAAGCGACCTTATTCCAGTATTTGCCTTAGAATCCACTTTTCTACTTAACAACAATGCTTAGTGTTTATTGTTTTGTACATCTAATTTTTATACTTTGTACTAAATATATTTTAAACATACATTATAATGCAACTCAAATACATAGGAAAACAATGTTTAATAATGTTTTGAAAAATTACAGAAATAAACCTTAATCTGTGTTGTAGTTCTTCATGGATATCCAACATTCTGACTGGTTTTAGTAATTTCTTTAGCCCGAGTAGGTATAGGATTACATTTTACAATATTATGATCTGTTCATTCAAATTAATGTCATACTATGTTTTCGGGGAAAAAAGTTAGACTATATTGAAGCTTATAATGGTTGTAGGGCTTGTTTATTAGTAAGTGAAATTAAACTGTTTTTTAATAGTTTGTTATACACAAGTTATACACACAGTTCAAAGCACCGCTGACTTTGCTTTTCAACTGCAGAAGAATGCAAGTCATCTTTCAAAGATAGCCTCACAAAACTGAGGACAGACCCTAGAAACTACATAGGATTACAAAAAGAACTGGGAAAAAACAACAAAAGCAACAAGTGAAAAGCAGAGATGAAAGCAGGAAAAGAGAGAGAGAAAATACAAAGAAATCTTAACTGGAAACCCTGTCTTGTTTTTCAGCGGCGATTTCTGGATGGTTTACAATGGCAGCTGCCCAAAGCATCAAATCTACCTTAACATAATTGTTCGTCTTTTTTTTTGTTCCTTATCTTAAAAAAGAAAACACCATACTGTGGTTGACCTCTGAGCCCGGCTGTTGGATTGTCAGGCACAGAGTGTGGAGTTTTGGCTCTGAGCTTGCATGCTGGAGTCTCGCTTTAAGAGGAACAGGAGCAGGGGAGAGAAGAGAGAAGAGGAATGGCATTGAAGGGGCTGGGGAGGAGGATCTACTTCTTTTTGCTGAAAAGGCTGAAGCGTTTTTCTTTGTCTTTCTCGCGCTTGCCTGGGCTGGATTCGGTTGCCAGGGCAACAGAGGCGGGCAAGGTCTGGGCTCGGCTGGAGGCGGGGGTGCTATGGCTGCTGGGGGTCATCTCGGTCTTATCAGAGGACGCAGCACTGGAGATGGCCTGCATCCACGAGTTCATCTCCTCCTGCGGCCCAGACGAGGATTTATCAGGACACACAACACAGGTCACACCAATACATCAACACTCAGACACCCACGCGATCCTCATAAGAGACAGGGACTAAAGACAGCAAAGGATACACAACATTCACAGGAGGAAGATAATCAGTCATTCATGCACAATGTACAAATTAAAAGCTAAGCAAGCTTACGTCATCTTTGGCTTGGAAGAGATACTCATTCCCATCTGTAGCTCTGTAAAAGGAAAATAAAAACTTGAGTAATAAGTCAAGCTAACTACTGTACTGTATGCAAGATCTCATCTTCTGATAATACAAGACACATAGGGAGCTATACAGCAAATAGTGCTCACTTCAGTTTGAACACATGCTTCTTCTTCTTGTAATCGAGGGCGATCTCACACGCAGCGTCCTTCAGGCTGATGGGGATCTCGTTGTGATAGGGGATGCCCTGGCTGGCACTCTTAATGTCTTTGTAGAAGCCCATTTCCCAGTTGTTGATCACACAATACACATTGTGCCAGGATCTGAAACCATAGGAAACACAGTTATCAGAGTCTGTTCAGCTAAATAAAATGTTGGCATTATTGTCAGGGGAAAGAATTTGGCTGCATGCTCCAACTTGCATGAATATGTCCAGTAAGCATACATGTTGACTCCCCAACGTATTTATTTGGACAGGGAAGCTAAAACTTTTAATTTGGCTCATTACTCCATCGTTTTGGATTTGAGATTAAATGTTTTATGAAGCGACAGTACAGAATGTCACCTTTTATTTAATGGTGTTTTCATATCTGTTTAGAAATGAAAGCACTTTATGTACTGTATCTAGTTCCCTCACTTGAAGGTGCATAAGTATTTGGACAAATGCACTTATAGTGTATCAAATTTAGTCAAAAGTTGAGTATTTATTCCCATATTCCTAGCACACAATGACATCAAGCTTGTGACTCTACAAATTTGTTGGATGCATTTGCAGTTTGTTTTGGTTGTGTTTCGGATTATGTCGTGCCCAATAGAAATGAATGGTAAATAATGTATTGCAAATGTTATTGTAAATAAGAAATGAGGATGGTACCATGATTATGGATAATCATGAATGAATTGTGAATAATGATGAGTGAGAAAGTTACAGATGCACAAAGATCATGCCCCCATGGTAGCATCCACATTAATGTAGAAGTGCTCAGAAACATATTCTATTCTTATTTACAATAAGCGACTCCAAAATTACACATTACATTATTTACCATTCATTTATATTGGGCAAAACATCCGAAACACAACCAAAACAAACTGCAAATGCATCCAACAAGTTTGTAGAGTCACAAGCTCAATGTAGTCAATGCGTGCTAGGAATATGGGACCACATACTAAACTTTTGACTACATTTAATACACTATAAGTGAATTTGACTATGTATCACCTTCAAATGGGGGGACTAGATACATAAAGTGCTTTCATTTCTAAACCGTGAAACAGATATGAAAATACCCTCAAATAAAAGGTGGCATTCTGTATTGTCGCCTCTCAAATCCAAAATGCTGGAGTATAGAGCCAAATTAAAAGATTTAGCTTCGCTGTCCAAATAAATGCTAAGGGGAGTGAATGTGAATTGTGTGTGTGTACCTGCTGGATGCCTTCTTGTTGTGACCCTCCCACTCATGTTTGCGGTGCAGGAGGCCTTCCATCTGGTTGGCTGGGGTTGAGTCCAGGGACTTGGCCGGGAGCGTGGCAGCCTGGCTGGGCTTGCCCTTGCGTACTGCACTGGGCGACCCGCCTGGGCTGGGCTCCGCCACCCCATTTACAATGTCACTTCCCTCCCCATTGTCCTGAGGTAGACAGAAACTAGTATTAGAGAAAGCTGGGGCTTGGTAGACAAAACACACAGTGGCGCTGGAAATCAGAGAGTTGGCTTCATGCATAGCAGGATCAGAGGCTGTGTAGAAACATTCAGTACTTTCCCTTTGATTGCTATATTATATCACAATGGCTTTAAGACAAGTAAAGTTAAGTAGAAAGGGATATTCTATACGACTAGGCCTACTCTATTGTAAATGATACCAAAATACATATTTTCATCCCAATATGTTTCCTCATTTCCATTTGATGAGTAAAAGAGCCTCTGGGTAGGTATTTGTATAAATCAAAACAATGCCATTACACCAGCCTCAAATTTTTAAATGTGCCTCAATTTCACAATTATAGCCCAGCTTCATCATAAGATGAATGGCACACACTGAACCCCAGAAGTGAGTGTTTGTACTATTCTTACATTATGTCTCAATCTCTGTGTCACCCACAGTGTCTCAGGTCTTAAGGTTCAGTGCCTGGAGTGAAACTTATCAAGTGTTTAACTCCATCTCAGTCTCTTTCTCACTCCTATCTCTAACCCTCTCACTCCATTTCTCCAACATCGAGTGCCATCTACTTGGGACAGTTGATTTTTGTGACTTCTACACTAACTTGACTCTGATCAAACGACTCAATCCGACTGATTCATCATGAACCTCTCTGACTCAATCCGAATCTTGAGACGAACAGCCTCTAAAATGACTCACAGTTGGATTCACTCTCACTTATAATAACTCACTGTTTGACTAACTCAGATTCCGACCCATCTAAGCATGGTTAGGCGGAGACTTTGCAGATGCAGTAAAAATCAATTTATATAGATTCTGAGAAAAGCTGGGACCCTACAGATTTAAAAGAGCTTTGGTTTATGGGATTGGTTAAAATGGGACCGGAGTCCAGCCGAGACAGCGAGAGAGAAAATTTCAAAGACATGCACAGATCAGGAGTTAAGACATGCACACCACATTGTCACACCCACACAAAATATTGTTGGAGAGAAAGAGAAAGCCAGCAAAAGGGAGATAAAGTCCAAAATAAAATCCCAAACAATTAACACAATTGCTTGAACTCATTATTCATTTTACGGTATCATTATTGTAAAGTGAAGGGGAATGCAAAATTGGCCAGTTAAAAGATTTTATCACAACACACCCACTCCAATTTGTCACTTATTACCCATTACTGAGCTCTTCAAGGCTGGACCAATCGTGGACACTTTAACTGAGAGCTTGCCAGACGATGGACAAATCCTGGATGCTTATACAGAGATCCTGCCATTGGTTGGACCACCAATACTGGACACGAAGGACTGCATCGCTGCCAGGTTTTGCACTGTTCGATTGGTGTAACATGGGACTGATATTTCTCACCACCTCTTTGTTAAATGTTCAGGGTAAAAGCTAAAATAGTTTTCGCTTGGGCTAACACTCATATAGGTAATCATATTATCAATGGTCACATCTGCACCCTCATTTTATCTCAAATATACTCTCCAAGCTTATAATATGAATCCAGTTACCTCCACATAAATACGTAAAGAAGTCTGATCATCTCAAAGTTTGATTACCCTGAAGGAGGATCACTTTGATAGCAGTAACTGTAGTTACCTTAGAAATTACCGTTATGCAGAACTACAAACACTAAACTTAGAATTGCTCAAACATTGATCTCTCAGTTTGGATGGGTGCCTTTTTACACCAAAGCAAAATACTGGAGATTTATTGTCAGAAGTCTACTGGATAAATTATATCTACAAGACAATTAAATTAAAAAAATAGTATGAAAAATCAATTACACTTTACTTGACACCCATGGTCATAACCATAACCACAGCTGACATAACCTGTCATAATATGGTCATAACACTTATGACAAGTGATTATGACTGCGTGTTATGACGCTGGGTGTCAAGAAAAGTGTTACCGAAAAATCTTTGAAAAAGTATTGTACATCAATGTGTATTAAACCACCCCAGGATGAAAACATAGAAAATACACAGAGAAAAACACAAAAACAGTGGGCACTGAAAGTGAAAGGTGATTACCAACATGTTAATGACATGCAAAACAATATAACCAACATAAGACATGAGGACAAAAACAGTGTTATTTTGTAGACGGCACAAGGACAACAAAAACCGGACATACATGGGGAGTGATTGACTAACAATGTTTTATTGGGGAATGTGCGTTAGTGGGTTGGGGATGCTGAAATGACTCAACGTGCAACATAACCAGGAATAAAATGAGGATCTGATGCACAGAGCTAACATGAAGAATGATATGAGAACAAGAAGGTAGGTACCATAGAACTACTGAGACCCAATGACCGGAATAAATTGGAATGTGCTTACACCCCTCTACACACACACGCCATGACTGGAACAACCATACAAACATAATTACGACAGTGAAGCATAGTGAAATGGTATTTGAGATGGTACTGTCTGACAGTGGTATAACATGTGTGGTATGGATGTGCAGGTCATGTAAATGGATGCATATCTGGGGCAGATAGCTACTTAATACTTTTGATTTCCTATTCTCTTGAATTTTATTTAACCTTTATTTATTCAGGCAAGTAATTGAGATAAAATCTAGTTTGCAAGAGACCTGGTTGATTTGATCTGGGGCAACTTGAAACCTGAGACTAAAGACGATTTAACTGCATTACTGAGGCAACGATTAAGCCATGTATTTTGTCTGTCAGTTATTCAGGTTCCACATGGTAAGTTTGTAAATAATAACGTACACAAAGAGTAATATCATCAGGGATGGAGATAGGAGGAGAGGAGTGTTGGGCTGAGAGGCGGAAGAGAAGAAAAACAGGGATAGAAGAGAGAAGGGAGAGAGAAAGAGGGGAAAGGAAAAATAGGGAATAAAGACTAAAACCTGACAGTACAGGGAAAAAAAAGTTTTCTATAAAGAAAAGATACGAGTGGTGGGGGGGGGGGGGGGGGGGGGGGGGGGGGAAGGAGGGCGTGTTCTTCTTTGTTCCCTTTGACACACACTTATATACACACCCACACACAAACACACTCATGCTGTGCTCATTCTCATTCTAGACTACGTAGTGCTGTAGTGCTTATGTGTCCCATACTGCGTTTCTCTGGTGTCAATAGGTCAATAGATCATGTCAATCTACTGTGAATACAATTAAATAACTTATTTTTTGGACCTTTTGCTCAAATCTCAAAATGTTCATTTTGGAAATGTTGTACTGCTTCTGAAATAGGGTTGCCTAACTCAAAAACGGTTTCATCTTCTTTCTACTTTCTCATTTGATCTCGGCCCAGCTTACATCTAATCAGTAAATACTACAGTATTTAGCTGCAGCAGTGGAGGCTGCTGAGGGGAGAACGGCTCATAATAACGGCCAGAACGGAGCAAATGGAATGGTATCAAACACCTGGAAACCATATGTTTGATGTATTTGATATCATTCCACTGATTCCGCTCCAGTCATTACCATGATCCCGTTCTCCCAAATTAAGGTGCCACCAGCCTCCTGTGAGCTGCAGCTAGCATTTATCAGCCGTCCTCAGTGGAGTGTTCGATCAGTATCAATAAAGGTACCAGTCCGTTTGAAGGAATATGAAGGTAAAAAGATGAAAGCATAAATAACTATACGATTGGACCAATTATTTTTTATCTAGTACCCTGCTACTGTTCATCTATGTTCAGTCCTGCAACATCCATGTGATAAAATAAGACAAGGTGAATAAAAACGACAATAAATGAAACTGCAATCAGCAAAGCTAATTTCCATTAAAATGCATTATGCAAATAAAAAATAAAAAGGAATAATCAAGATAGAATTAGTATAGTCTCCTGTAATGGAATTAGGATACAGCTAAATGGTAAATGAGGAATAAGTGTGACTAACTAACTGTCAGAACCATTGGTGGGGTGGGGGGGTGGGGGTCAGGGGTGGAGGGGTGTACAGTCCTCTCCCTGTGGTGGGGGCAGGGGGTTCAAAGGGCAAGGGAGGCATTGGGGGGTCACGGTCCAGCCCGCCCGCCTTTCTCGCCCAGTCCCAGTCCTGCGGGTTTGAAAGCTGGTGTACTTTTGGTAGGCTGGGGAGCGGTAACTAACCCGAGGGGAGTCCTGGTCCGATGGCAGTCCATTCAGAGACACCTGCTCACCCTCCCTGTAGGGACAACACACAGAGACACAACAGTAAGTCTCAAACATAGTGCAGGATAAACACACTGGGACAGTCATAACATACAGTATAGAGACAACAGTCAGTCTCCAACGCTGTACTCCAGTATCTATAAACACACACAGAAAGCTGTCAGCCTCAAACACTGTACTTAAGTCTTAATAAACACACTGGGTTAGTCATAATACCAGAATACAGCATGCCTGCTCAGTCTAAACACAGACACAGAGCAGACACACAAACAGACCAAACACATTATTTCAGTATGGTGCTCCAGGCTCATATCTTACTTCTGCTGTGGCGATGCAGTGTCCGTCTGGGACTCTGCAGGTGGGGGATTTCTCCTCCTCTCCTCCTCCTCTTGCTGTCTTCTCACTTCCAGTAACTCCATCTGCATCACGAACAGACACACATTAATGACAAACAGAATTTGTCCAATTGAAATGTAAACATTAAGTAATTTCATTAAAGGTGCAGTCAAAAACATGATTTTTCTGTGTTTTATATATATTTCCGCACTATGAGATTGGAATTATACTGTGAAATTGTGAAAATTATGATAATTCCCTTTTAGTGTAAGAGCTGTTTGAAAAGGTCGCCTGAAATTTCAGCTTGTTTGGCTGGGTGGATGTTTTGAATTGCCTGGTGACATCACCAGGCAGCAGTATACATTCATAGACCAATAACAAAGAGAGTTTGCCCTCCTCTCTGACAAACAGCTAGTTCAGGTTACACATCCTTCTCATTCGACTCCTCTCTCAGAACACTCCCAGACAGTCCTAGCAAAAGTCTTGCTTGAGAAATTGCATTTTGCTAAGAAGCTATTTTTGTTAGTTTTTTACAATTTGAATTGAAAACAATCACAGCAAGGTACTTCATTGCATTGGACCTTTACGTCACGATTTGACTGACAGACAAATGGGATGAGAGCATTGCAGATGGATGTCTAATCTAATTAAAAACAAAATTGATAGAGTTATTGGATGAATGGTTTAACTGACAGCCCAGTGAGTTGTGAACACCCCCCGTCCTCTCACCGTAGTCAGCCGTTCCAGCGCAGAGAACCGCTCTTCCCAGGTGGCAGCTGACTTCTCAAAGGCCTCGTGTCTCTTGATGAGTTTCTCCACTTCATCCACATTCTGACCCATCTCCCTGCTGGACAGGTACGGCTCCTGTCCCAGGAGCCACGACTCGGCCACACCCGCGTCCCTTCCAAACTGGTGCACCTCCAGAACTGGGCAGAAACACAGCTAGTCACACACCACGGCAGTAAAAAGTAATGGTGATACCTCTGGAAATACCAAGGGACTGTGGGATAATGCTCGGTGAGCCCCAAGGCACTACTCTTAGCTAATACTGTGCAACAGACTGAAAACGATTTGATAGAATTACCCAATCTAAGCCACTCCCATCTGTCCTCCCACTTGTCAATCATGTCTTTCCTCTTGTCTGTCAACTGTAGTAACTTCTCTTTGATCTGAAAATGGAAGGAAATTAAGTTAAACGAGTCTAAAAACACCATATATTTAATGACGCAACACAAAACCAGAGGGAGCCACATTTCCATCCGGAGACTGAAAGAAGGAGAATGGGGGTGAAGAAAGAAACAGAGAGCGGAGTAGAGAAGGAGGTACGAATCTGTGAGGGTGTTATGAAATTGTTGGCCCCTCACCTCCTCTAATGCGTAGTGTTTCCGTGCCAACAGGGACTTTCCCAGCTCGATGCAGTTGGTAAAGCTGTCGTTACGGGCGTCGATCTCAGCCTTGATGCCCTGGTGGTTGTTCATCAGGAGCTCCACAGATGACACGTCCCTTCAAGACACAACAATAACCCAGTTACACACACTGAACACACCAAGGTCCTAATGTCCTTTGGTTAGGTTACCTGGCGTTTAAATTACCCAAGAAATGCTGCTTACGTTGCTACTTACGATGCTAGCATATGTTTTCTAAAACCACATGTACATACAATCCAGACAGGATGCTGACACCCAGCGTATTTCAGTGGACTACAGCCTTCAACATAATGATGTTACAGGGTGGGTACCTGGGACCATGCTGTTATCAAACTAAACACTAGTCAGGATAGGGTGTCGTTCTCTCAGACAGTGGAAACAGAGCAATGCAATTGCTGACACAAACCAAGTCTCTCTCTCTCAATTCCCCTCGCCCACCCGCTTTTTTCCTCCTTCACCCCATTAGCCATCCATCTTTCTTCCCCCCTTTCTTTTCCTCCAGTATCTTTTTTTCCACTTCCCCTTACATCATCATTAGCCCCCTATGTCTGTCTGTCTTTCTCTTATCTTTTCTATTTCTGTCTCCTCCTATCTCTCTCCCCCTCTCTCTTCCTCTCTCCCTCTTCATCCGTCTCCATGGTAAGCTGCTGCCTGAGATTCAGCTGAGAGGCGCAGATAATGAAGGCCTTGTCGACCCTGGTGATTATCACAATTACAGCTGAAACCAGAGCCAGATAAGGGCTTGGTGTGCTGCTGTCTCCCTGAGAGGAGAAGACATCCTGGGACATTCATCGAGTATTGATACATTGAGTATTCACAATTTTCTGCAGCTGCATCTTCAATGGTTATAAAAAGGACCATCCGTGGGTGGCAATACATTCAGCTGAGCCTTCAGTTGAAAACCTGAGCTACACTACAGTGCCAGAGCTACAGCATTCATACAGAGGGTTGTTTCGGGTGAGCTAGTGAGGATAACTTCGTAAATAACAACAATCGGAACATTGAGGATTAGAAACATAAATCCAGACCTGAGAAAGTGTGATTACAGCGTAAGCTGCAGACCAAAAGCTGCTTACAGAAAACTACAGAGATTACTCACACCTTCTTTTCTGGCTTTTGTTGGGGAGTCGGTAGGAGAAAAAAAATGTGTACTGCAATAATGCCAAACTATTAAAAGAACCAGCCTGAGGCAAAACCGCTTCCCATCAGGTTCACGGTACCTGGGCTTCTCCTGAGCCTCGATTAGGCGGATGACGTCCTCCATCCAGAGCATGAGGTCTCGGACCATGCTGAAGAAACGGAACTTGTCGCCGGTGTCGAGCAGTCTGACCCTGCGGCCGTCACAGGCCTCCAGCAGTGTTCTCCAGGCCTCCAAAACCTCACCCTCTCTCTTTTGGATGTCATCAGCCTTGTCTCCGGCATAGGCAGACTGCAGGCGCACAGCATCCTCCTGCAACATCCTCACCTGGGGAGGAAAAGGGAGAAATATGGGTAGGCAGATACTAAATGTTGAGAAGTCTTGTATATGATCTGTGAGAGATTCACCTTATAGCTGCACATTTTGTTAAGGCTGTAGTCTAAAATCTGTTTTAGGCATTTTGGCTTTCTGGCTACGTCTCTCTGGTGTCATTGTCATACCTGTGTCCCCAGGGCTTGGATGTCGTGTTCAAAGGTGGTGTGCATCCTCTGCAGGGTCTCCACTGTGTTCTGGTCTCGGCCCAGCTCCTCAGGCAGCTTCTTGTGTTTGTCCAGGATGCGGTTGAGGATTTCCTTGGCGTCGTGGTAGAATTTATGCAGCTCGAAGGACGCCGCCAGGATCTGCGTGCGTGTGTCAATCAGCTCCAGCAGGTCGGCCCACGCCTCATTCAGCCCGTCCTTCCACTCGGCGATGGTAGCCGCGTCGGCGTGGCCCGAGTTGATGAGCTCGTCCGCCAGCTGGTTGACAGTGTCCACACGCTCTTGACCAATGTTGCCCGTGTCGCGAGCAAACTCACGGAAACGCTCCTGAAGCATCTGTAGAGGGAGATTATCACAGCAAAGTCTGAATGGACATATTCCGCAAGATACTCTGGCAACAAAGGAACATGGGTGGCAGGGTGGCACTACATACCGTGACATGTTCATAGTCCTGTCCCAACTCATGTGACCCAGCCACCACCTCCCTTTCAGCGATCCACTGCTCCAGGTCATCCACCTCCCTGTTGAGCTGAAAAAGACGGAACCTCTCGTCCAGCTTCCCCCTCCTCTCCTCCGACAGGTCCTTGAGCCCCGCGTACAGCTTATCCACCTGGGACTGACGCATGCCGATCCGTTCACTACACAGCAGGAGGAGGGAGGAGGAGGCAGAGAAGGAGGGGGTTAGGATATAGGAACTACATTATCCTATCCTCACTCTCTTCTGGGATGCTAAACTGTCAAGTGTTAAACCTCTGGGTGGTTAAATCCTACTTCAACTCAGCAGGAGTGGAGCTTAACCTTACACTGATCTAATGTTAGTTGTCTGGTACTGACTGACCACTCTGGGTTTAAAGGGATAGTTAGGATTGGCTCGCAAAACTACCTCTAACTTCCTTCATACTGTACGCGGAGACATAAAAATGGCATTCACGAGTTCATTGCCAAAATCCTGAACTATCCCTTTAACGTTCTTTAGTCTGAAATTGGTGAATAGGATCATGGATTCAACTTTCAATTTTCACTGGAGGGGATTGTTAACCCTGAGGATAAGCCCCTGAGGCCCCTCACCTTTCCGGGTGTCCGGCGGCCGTCAGGCCCCTGCTGGTCTTGGAGAGCTGGTGGACAGTCTCAGCATAGTCTTCCACAGCCTGCTCCAGGATCTGGTGCTTCTTCAGCATGGCCACGGAGCTCTGCTCATCCTACACAGAGAGAGTGACAGAGTCAAGGTACAGACGCAGACAGTGAGTATGAACAGGCACATACAATCAGTGTAGAGGACACAGTATTGACTAGAAATAGACTAGTCTCACAGAGATCCAGTCCTGTAGAAGGGGAATGTTAAGGAGTCAAGGACAAATGAAATGATGGCCTGGAAGACTTCTCTCTGCCTACTCACCTTTCACATCCAATACCACACAGCCCTCGCTGAATCTCAAATCATCCCCCCGCCCTTACCAACTCGCTCAGACGTCCCTCCATTGTCACGTGTTGCTAACACAACTCCCGAGAGTGGCGAAGGGATCAATAAACCCATCAACTTCGGGACACACTCCTGACTTGAATGATGCAATTCATGTTCCACTTTTAAATAACAAAACAAGCATGAAATTCAAATGAACAAATCCCTCAGTAACAGTTGAACATTTCATTTGGGAGGTATTTTGTTTGTTTTGTGTGTCATGTCTTGTAATCAGACACAAACAAACGCATGTGTCATATAATTAGGCACGTCTCTCAACTATTTTGTCTTTTGTTGGGAGCTCTGGAGCCTGCAACCTCGCTGGCTTGGTCAAAGAGGCTATCAGAAGTCTTAATTAGCTCCTATACCCTCTATATTTTTCACTCCTTCAGTTTTGGGACACTTATGCAAATGGAGGGCAAAGCATCAAGGAAAAGGGGAAGAATTGGGATTCAGCCTGTTTGCCCAAGTCACCCTCCACTGACTTCCTCATTTCACCTCGTGACAATGACCCACTTCTGCCTGGTAAACCAACAACTTACTGGGCAATGGTCATAGACCTAACTCTACCAAGTGCAGCAATACCCCTGGTACAGTATCAACCAGCCCTCCTATCCAGCAGCTTTGCCCTGTTACAAAAAAGCAGCTTGCCCTGTAACCAAACCCAATTTCCTATTCAACTTTGCCCCTACAAATGATCCATCCCAACAAAATACTGGAGCGCAACCCACCAGTCCTAACCAAAAGCCACTTTGTATCTCTAACGGCTTGCTACTCATCCTATCAGGTCCAATCACCCTCCTACTTCACATTCAAACCCCATTCTGATTGCTTATGAATAGCAATTTTAGCTTTCTGACCCACTGCACCCCTCACCTTGGCTTTCTCCTCTGACATCATGTAGAGCTCCTGCTCGCTCATCCAGGCCTCAGCCTCGGCAGCATCAAAGTAGTACTGCTGGGCCTTGTGGGCCTCCTCCAGGCGTCCATGGCGTTTGGCCGTCTCCTCCAGGATCTGGGCCCACAGGCGCCGCAGGTCGGCCAGCCGCTGGCGGATCCCCTCGCCGCTGGGGCTGTTGTCGTCATCCTTCAGCACCTGCTGACTCCGCTCAAAGATGTCATCACAGCGCGGCTGGTGGCCCTGGATCTCCTTTTGCAGGGTCTGGTGGGGGAGAGGTCAAAGGGCAGCAGGTCAGAATGATATCAGCTGCTTTAAAAGTACAGTGGTTATCTGGTACAGAAATAGATCTGTCACTGGATTCTAATGGTAGTACTGTAAATGCTAGGAGCTAATATTCTATGGATGGAAATACTGTTCAAGGTTCAAACTGATGGGAGTTTGTTTCTTACCTGGTTCTTCTTGATGAGTAACTGGACTGTTTGCAGGTTGTTTCCGTGGTCTGTAGATGTTGCCAGTGGCATTCTCTCTTCAACCCAGAGCTAAGAGGAAAACACAGAAATAGGTAGGAATACTTTTCGTGAAGACTGATGCATTGATGTAGCAAATGCAATGACAGAAATTAAACTTAACAACAACTAACCACTTGAAAAGCATGATTTGTGCAAAGAGTTCTTTTCTAAGCATTTTAAATGCAGTTGATGACATACACAGATGAGACACATCAGTTCCATTCAGAGACCCAAACCATTCATTTCAAAACACGTGGCCTGCTCCTTCTTGCCTGTATGAAAGGAGTCAATACAGTCATTAGAATAATAAACAGACCCTCACAGCTATGAAAGCATGCACCTGCTGCTACTCTTGGTGGCTGCCTTCCCTCAAAAGAGGAGAAAAAAAGACAATATCACTTAAATCACAAGGGAACTGCTCTGCTGTTCAGCTTCTGCTGCTATTCCACACTACCATAAGGGCAGGGATTTCACACAAGCACAAACATACTGTAGCCTATACACATTTGCATAAAAATACAATTAACATTTGCACAAGTAGGTTTACAGTACATCATCTCTTTTACTCGTTCTCTGAAACACACACGCGCACGCCCACACTGAGACAGACACACAGGCAGACAGACAGCCACACAGACAGACACAGACAGGCAGACACGCATACAGACAGACAGACAGGCAGACACACACACAGACAGACACAGGCAGACAGACAGCCACGCAGACAGACACAGACAGGCAGACACACACACACACACAGACAGAAATGGATCACAGAATCAGACAGACAGAAACAGACAGACACACGACTAGGCTAGATTAAAGGTTTAATGTACTTACGATCTCGTCCTCCACGTCTCTGTTGAACTGGTGGATCTCGCGGGAGGCCATGAGGTTTCCCTTCCTCTTCTTCAGTGGGTCTAGCAGCTGCTGGAACTTCTTCTCCACGATGCGGCGCTGGCCGTCCACCTCATCTGTGTCCTTCCCCTCCTGGCTGAGGACCTGGGCCTGGCTCTGCAGCTCCTCCACCTCCTTCTGACGCACCTCCACCTGGCTCTCCAGCATCTAAGGATGCCACACCAGGAGGAGTGGAGAGGAGAGAGACAGTCATAGCATGCTCTTTCTAGCTCCCTCTCTGGTCAACCCCCTAGCATGCGTTCCAGAGTTCTCCGTCTCGTTTGTGCTCTAGGAGTTTCCGGTCTCTCTCTCACAGATCGAACAAACTGTGGAAATGCACTCCCTCTCTCACATGCACACATTTTAGGTCTGGGTTACACAAAGGATACCATGGGTACACAATCTTTAATTACACAGTTATCCAATAAGGCACAGGGGGTGTGGTATATGGCCAATATACCACGTCTAAGGGCTGTTCTTAGGCACGACCCATCGCGCAGTGCCTGGTATATTGGCCATATACCACAAAACCCAGAGGTACCTTATTGCTATTATAAACTGGTTACCATCGTAATTAGAGCAGTAAAAATAGATGTTTTGACATACGTGGTATACGGTCTGATATACCATGGCTGTCAGCCAATAAGCATTCAGGGCTCAAACCACCCAGTTTATAATTGCTAATATACAATCAATATTCTCGACTGTATTTCTACCAAGTGCTCTCTGTTCCGCTCCATTTCTCTCTCTGTTTTACTCTGTCTCTCTCACACACTACACATCTCACAGACACCGAGCTGGCTCCTCCACACATCATGGCGAGGGAGAGATAACATAAGGGGGTGGGGGGGTGTATGTGAGAAGCATGGGTTGTTACATAACGTGGTTTGTCTGCTCACTACAGCGCCACTCGCTAGTATGAATAAACTATCTGCATAATAAACTATGAGCCAACACGGCATATGTGTGCGGTGTAGCTTATGCTGCAATTTTCCTAATTAAAGGAAAAGAGAAAACCTAATATCAGGCTTAACATTTCGCTCATCGTTTGGCTATGCAAGAGAATTTATCCTCAGGTCAATTATTGACATTGTACTTTTACCTAATATGAAACCATGATGTAAAATTATACAGAAATGTACCATTTACCTACACACCAATCAAAGGGAGAGGAAAAGAGCGCAGTCCTATATGGTGACATAACATAACCGTGGGAGACATACAATATTTCAAGCTCCAGCAGTACCAAGCTATACAGAGGATGCACTAGCAAACAAACAGCAGAGACCTGAGGACACCATTCCAACCTGGAGCTGAGCTCCCAGGCTTGAAAGGACAGACCAGGTACAAATTCAATTTGCACTAATGTGTGACGTAAAAGGGCTTTTGGCCCAACAAGCGTCCTCTGAAGCCCCCTCCTGCTGTTCAAAGACCATTCACTGGCATTTTCTACAAGAAATCTGCCTCCAGAAATAAAAGCTTCTCCCAAGTGGGTGTGACACCTACTCCCTTTGCCTGCTGCACTGCTGCTTGGATTCCACCTGGAGATCTGTTCACCGTCTGCCCTGGTTGTCTCCCACTGTCTGGTACAGGTAACTCCACCACACTCACCTCTCTCTCCCGAGCTTTCGCTCGCCTCCAGCACACACACACTGTTGGGGCGAGTGACTCTGAATTTAAAATGGCTGGACCCAAGTCGTTATATATTTTATTTTTTTCTTGTGCATTTTGCTATTTGCCTCATGACTCCTGCATACTTTGTTGACTACAAACTTTCTTTACCCAACCACAGACTGTTTGTTTCCACACTCGGGACTCTGACTCTCTATTGGTTACACAGACTTTTGGCCTCCCATCCTATTCTAACCACCTCTCGCCGGCTTTGTATTCATGTTACCTGATGAAATTGCTGTACAATATGACCTTGTTGCCATCTGATGCACATTCAGATGTCATAAATCAGCACTGCAGATCTCTCCCTGTTCTATGCCGTGCCTTGATTGTATTACTGTTGATGATATCTAGAAATGTGCGTGTACACCCTGACCCATCTACAGTTGCTACTCCCAATTCTGACTTGTGCTCTGATATCTGCTTCACTGATTTCTGCTTTCGTAAAAGCCTGGGTTTTCTGCATGTTAACCCTAGAAGCTTGGATCAATTGAAAGTGTGGGTTCACAGCTCCAATCCAGACGTTGGTCATTACTGAGACGTGGTTAAGGAAGAGTGTTTTGAATACTGATGTTAACCTTTCTGATTATAACCTTTTTCAGCAAGACAGATCTTCCAAAGGTGGGGGAGTGGTAATCTTTACCACCTTCAGTGCTCGGTTGTCTCTACCAAGTCTGTCCCCAAACAATTTGATTTGCTGGTTTTAAGCATTAAACTTTCAAATAGCTCTTTGTTGACTGTTGCTGGGTGCTATCGTCCTCCATCAGCACCGGCCTGTACCCTACCTGCCCTAAACTCTCTCCTGGCCCCTTACACTAAGTCTGAATTTGTCCTGCTAGGTGACCTAAACTGTGACATGCTTAAACCACCTGACCAAGTCCTAAAGCAATGGGACTCCCTAAATCTTTCTCAGATAATCACCAATCCCACAAGGTATGACTCCAAACACCCAGAAAATGCTACTCTCCTCGATGTTATCCTCACAAATAATCCTGATAAGTATCAGGATTAGGTGTTTTCTGTAATGACCTTAGTGATCACTGTTTTACAGCCTGTGTTCGTAATGGCTGCTCAGTGAAATGACCTGTCCAGATTTGTCATAGATGCTTGCTAAAAAACTTGAATGAGCAAGCCTTCCTTCATGAACTGGCCTCTGTAAAATGGTAAAGAATCAGCTTGATCCTCTCTGTCGAAGATGCTTGGACCTTCTTTTTTATATTTTCAGTGGTATTGTTAACAAACAAGCCCCCATAAAGAAAATTATAATTAAAAACAGGTTCAGCCCCTGGTTCGACCGTAATCTTGCAGAGTTACTCCACCTCAAGAATTGCATTTGGTGAAAGGCTCGGCACATGCATGCTCAGACTGACTGGCTCTCGTTCAGGCAAATGAGAAATAAGTGCACTCAGGCTATCCGGAAGTGCAAAGTTAGTTACTTTAAGGAGCAGTTCTCTCTCTGTGGGTCTAACTCCAAGAAGTTCTGGAAAACGGTTAAAGACCTGGAGAATAAACCCTCCTCCTCACAGCTGCCCATGTCGCTTAAAGTTGATGATGTGGTTGTTACTGACAAGAAGCACACGGCTGAGCTCTTTAAAATCACCACTTCATTTAATCAGGATTCCTATTTGACTCAGCCATGCCTCCTTGCCCGTCCAGCATTTCCTTATCTCCCACCCTTCTAATGCGACTATCCCTGATGCTTCTTCCTCTTTTTCCCTGCCCCGCTACAAAGTTTCTCCCTGCAGGCAGTCACTGAGTCCCAGGTCCTAAAGGAGCTCCTTAAACTTGACCCCAAAAAAACATCTGGGCCAGATGGTTTAGACCCTTTCTTCTTTAAGGTTGCTGCTCCTATCATTGTAAAGCCTGTCTCTCCTTTCTGGGGAGGTTCCCATTGCTTGGAAGGCAGCCACAGTTCATCCTTTATTTAAAGGGGGAGATCAAGCGATCCTAACTGTTATAGGCCTATTTCTATTTTGCCCTGTTTATCAAAAGTGTTGGAAAAACTTGTCACTAATCAACTGACTGGCTTTCTTGATGTCTATTGTATTCTCTCGGGTATGCAATCTGGTTTCCGCTCAAGTTATGCAACCTTAAAGGTCCTCAATGATGTCACCATTGCCCTTGATTCTAAGCAATATTGTGCTGCTATTTCTATTGACTTGGCCAAAGCTTCTGATACGGTAGACCATTCCATTCTTGTGGGCTGGCTAAGGAGTATTGGTGTCTCTGAGTGGTCTTTGGCCTGGTTTGCTAACTACCTCTCTCAAAGAGTACAGTGTATAAAGTCAGAAAATCTGCTGTCTCAACCACTGCCTGTCACCAAGGGAGTACCCCAAGGCTCAAACCTAGGCCCCACGCTCTTCTCAATTTACATCAACAACATAGTTCAGGCAGTAGGAAGCTCTCTCATCCATTTATATGCAGATGATAGTCTTATACTCAGCTGGCCCCTCCCCAGATTTTGTGTTAAATGCTCTACAACAAAGCTTTCTTAGAGTCCAACAAGCTTTCTCTACCCTTAACCTTGTTCTGAACACCTCCAAAACAAAGGTCATGTGGTTTGGTAAGAAGAATGCCCCTCTTCCCACAGGTGTTATTACTACCTCTGAGGGTTTAGAGCTTGAAGTAGTCACCTCATACAAGTACTTGGGAGTATAGCTAGATGGTGCACTGTCCTTCTCTCAGCACATATCAAAGCTGCAGGCTAAAGTTAAATCTAGACTTGGTTTCCTCTATCGTAATCGCTCCTCTTTCACCCCAGCTGCCAAACTAACCCTGATTCAGATGACTATCCAACCCATGCTAGATTACGGAGACATAATTTATAGATCGGCAGGTAAGGGTGCTCTCGAGCGGCTAGATGTTCTTTACCATTCGGCCATCAGATCTGCCACCAATGTTCCTTATAGGACACATCACTGAACTCTATACTCCCATGAAAACTGGTCATATCTGTATACCCGTCTCAAGACCCACTGGTTGATGCTTATTTATAAAAACCCTCTTAGGCCTCACTCCCCCCTATCTGAGATATCTACTGCATACCTCATTCTCCACATACAACAGCTGTTCTGCCAGTCACATTCTGTTAAAGGTCCCCAAAGCACACACATCCCTGGGTCGCTCCTCTTTTCAGTTCGCTGCAGCTAGCGACTGGAACGAGCTGCAAAAAACACTCAAACTGGACAGTTTTATCTCAATCTCTTCATTCAAAGACTCAATCATGGACACTCTTACTGACAGTTGTGGCTGCTTTGCATGATGTATTGTTGTCTCTACCTGTTTGACCTTTGTGCTGTTGACTTTGTCCAATAATGTTTGTACCATGTTTTTGTGCTGCTACCATGTTGTGTTGCTACCATGTAGTTATCATGTTGTGTTGCTCCCATGCTGTGTTGTCATGTTCTCCTGCCTTGTTATGCTGTTGTCTTAGGTCTCTCTTTATGTAGTGTTGTGTCTCTCTTGTTGTGATGTATGTTTTGTCCTATATTGATATTGTATTTTTTTAATCCCAGACCCCCGTCCCCGCAGGAGGCCTTTTGCATTTTGGTAGGCCGTCATTGTAAATAATAATTTGTTCTTAACTGACTTGCCTAGTTAAATAAATGTTACATAAAAAATAAAAGTACAATACCTGTTGTTTCTTGAGCAGGATGTTGACGCTGGTCAGATCTTTGCCGTAGTCGTCTGATTGGATTTGTCCATCCACTCCCACCAGCCACTTGTCCAGGTCGGCACAGCTCTGGGTGAACAGCTCGGCCTTGTTGGCGTCAAACAGACACTTGGCCTTAGTCTGGGTGGTGGACTCAAGGTCATCCCACATCTTATGGAGTGCTGCCAGCTTTTCCTTCACCATGGCCTCGGTCTCCGGCTTCTCAGCTATCAGCTGCATCCCGTCCTGGGATTGGGTGGGAGAAAACCATGTTAGGACATTATGGAGATAAATAGATCTACACTAATATCATTCAGAAAGGAATACACTGGAAATTCTTTCAATCTGACCTGAGCAATGTGACTCTGCCCACAATCACTCATGTATACAAGCATCAATACTGAACTTTCAAACTACTAGTTCTAGTCTGCAGAGCTATTGCGCTGATTCTGCTGAAAGCTTGTTTTGAAATTAATTCCACTGAACACGAATATAATAATAGCCAACGTGGTTGTTATGACTTAATCTCTCTGTATTTAGGACTAAAATATCCACAGGAGAGGGCTGTGCTCATCAGACTGGAGTGTTTTGGGGGGCATAAGCATCTTTACACAGGGGAAAAACACACCCACACACAGAGCTTAAGGGCACAGCGCACTCACGAAACATAAACAGGGAGAAGGCATGCAACGAAATTGTCAAAAAGATCAGACACCCATCATTTAGTCACTGACCTTCTCGATCTTGTCCAGCCACTCCTTGTTGGACTGCAGCTCGGCCATGAAGGCCTGGTGTTTGAGCCATTTGCTGTGGAGGTTCCTGGCTTCGTCGTACGACATGTCCTGAGCCGTGAGCATCTTCTCATTGATCCACAGGGACAGCTGCACACACCAGAGAGCCAATCAGTGAGACAGATGGACATACACAGACTCATCCACACAACCACAGCTTGGCACCATCCACAATTACTATAAATTCCACCTACAGTACTGTACTCTATAGAGCTGGTGGGAGGAATCAGTGGGTGTTCGGGTTTCCTTGTGTGTGAATGAAGTGCGGGGGCAGCCCTAGCTGGCAGATATGGGTGTTGTGCAGTGGGGGGCTGGGGGGAGTAAGTGAGGGGTGTGTTGTAAGGGTTTGGTAGGGGGCAGGTGGCAGCTCACCTCTTGGCAGTCCTGAAGGAACTTCTGTAGGTCTCTGTTATCCTTCAGCTTACAGAGAAGCTCACTGGCCGCCAAGCGGTTCTTCTTATGTCTACACAAACAGAAGGACAGGGGTTAACACGTGATGGATTTAGCACAGAGAGGTAACGGCTCAGAAACATATTTTTTGTGTATTGGTAATATTAACACCTAGACAAGTACTATACATACAATTTATTATATGCATGTAAATCTTCATTTTATGCATGTAATTCAGTTTAATCTAAGCACATAATATCGCTGCCATAATTATCACTGGAGTAAAACACATTCACAAGATGGCTACCACAAAATCAGCCCCAGTTCTCCAAATACAGAATAAATCTAAATGTATAGCGCTTTTTACAAAGCATTCAATACCTCTCATCGATAGAGTCCACTTTCTCCTGGATGCGGTCAGCGTTGATGTTTTTGTCACTGACCAGCCTGCGTCCGGTGTCCACCACGGCATTGATCTTCTCCTCGTTGGCGTCCATAGTGGTCATGAAGTCCTCCTGCTTCTTAATGGCTCCCTCTGCCCCCTCCAGAGTCGTGGGCATCTCAGTATGGGCCAGCACGTACTCCTGAGAGAGAGAGAGAGAGAGAGAGAGAGAGAGAGAGAGAGAGAGAGAGAGAGAGAGAGAGAGAGAGAGAGAGAGAGAGAGAGAGAGAGAGAGAGAGAGAGAGAGAGAGAGAGAGAGAGAGAGAGAGAGAGAGAGAGAGAGAGAGAGAGAGAGAGAGAGAGAGAGAGAGAGAGAGAGAGAGAGAGAGAGAGAGAGAGAGAGGGAGAGGGAGAGAAGGAGAGGGTAGTAGAGGTGTTAGTGAGTGTGCCATTCGACACTTGATCAAGAACAAGCAGGTGACTCTCGTATACTGTAGCCTACTTGTAGCATAGTAACAGCTGACATGGTGTTTCTCTCAGAAATCCTTCCAGAGGACTGAGCCCACAGAGGGTGTGTGCGTCTGATTGGCTCTGATGTGAGCGGCATTGCTGAACAGGGCGGTGATGTCCAGTCAGACAATGATCTGACTAATAGAGCCGTCTGCCTCTGTTAGCATCACACTAATAATGAGAGCGGGGTTCAATCCCTCGGCTAAACCACACAGGAACGCACGCACACCCTGACACATGCGAACACACACACCCACTTTCTTTAACAATTTGCATGAGAAGGAGGACATTATTTCACCAAAGTTGAGTAAACTCCAACAGTGTAATGCATGTGACGCAATCACTAGTCGCAGTATAAATCAAATGCTATTGGTCACATACACATATTCAGCAAATGTTATTGCGGGTGTAGCGAAATGCTTGTGTTCCTAGCTCCAACAGTGTAGTAGTATCTAACAACTCACAACAATACACAAAGTAAAAGAATGGAATAAAGAAATATGTAAATATTAGGACACGCAATGTCGGAGTGGCATTGACTAAAATACAGTATATACATATGTGAGATGAGTAAAGCAATATGTAAACATTATTAAAGTTACCAGTGATTCCATGTCTATGTATATAGGGCAGCAGCCTCTAAGGTTCAGGGTTGAGTAGTCGGGTGGTAGCCGGCTAGTGATGGCTATTTAACAGTCTGATGGCCTTGAGATAGAAGCTGTTTTTCAGTCTCTCGTCCCAGCTTTGACGCACATGTACTGACCTCGCCATCTGGATGATAGAGGGGTGAACAGGCAGTGGCTCGGGTGGTTGATGGCCTTGATGACCTTTTTGGCCTTCCTGTGACATCGGGTGCTGTAGGTGTCCTGGAGGGCAGGCAGGCAGTGTGCCCCCGGTGATGCGTTAGGCAGACCCTACCACCCTCTTGAGAGCCCTGCGGTAGCGTGCGGTGCAGTTGCCGTACCAGGCGGTGGGTAATACAGCCCGACAGGATGCTCTCAATTGTACATCTGTAAAAGTTTTTGAGGGTCTTAGGGGCCAAGCTTCACCACACTGTCTGTGTGGGTGGACCATTTCAGATCGTCAGTGATGTGTACGCCGAGGATCTTGAAGCTTTCTACCTTCTCTACTGCGGTCCCGTTAATGTGGATAGGGGCGTTTTGTTGACGTTGACGGAGAGGTTCATTTCCTGGCACCACTCCGCCAGGGCCCTCACCTCCTCTCTGTAGGCTGTCTCGTCTTTGTTGGTAATCAGGCCTACTATGGTTGTGTCGTCTGCAAACTTGATGATTGAGTTGGAGGCGTGCGTGGCCACGCAGTCATGGCTAAACAGGGAGTACAGGATGGGGCTGAGCCTGCACCCTTGTGGGGCCACTGTGTTGAGGATGGAGTTTCCTACCTTCACCACCTTTAGGCAGCCCATCAGGAAGTCCAGGACCCAGTTGCACAGGGCCGGGTTCAGACTCAGGGACCCGATCTTAATGATAAGCTTGGAGAGTACTACGGTGTTGAAGGCTGAGCTATAGTCAATGAACAGCATTCTGACATAGGTATTCCTCCTGTCCAGATGGGATAGGGCAGTTTTCAGTGCGATGGTGATTGCATCATCTGTGGATCTATTGGGGCGGTAAGCAAATTGAAGTGGGTCTAGGGTGTCAGGTAAGGTGGAGGTGATATGATCCTTGACTAGCCTCTCAAAGCACTTCATGATGACAGAAGTGAGTTCTACGGGGCGACAGTCATTTAGTTCAGTTACCTTTGCTTTCTTGCGTACAGGAACAATGGTAGACATCGTGAACAAGTGGGGACAGCAGACTGGGATAGGGAGAGATTGAATATGTCTGTAAACCCTCTAGCCAGCTGCTCTGCGCATTCTCTGAGGACCCGGCTAGGGATGCCGTCTGGGCCGGCAGCTTTGCGAGGGTTAAAACGCTTAAATATCTTACTCACGCCGACCACAGAGAACGAGAGCCCACAGTCCTTGGGAGCGGGCCGCATCGGTGGCACTGTGTTATCCTCAAAACAGGCGAAGAAGGTGTTTAGCTTGTCCGGAAGCAAGACGCCGTAGTCCGCGACGTGGCTGGTTTTCCCTTTGTAGTCCGTGATTGTCTGTAGATCCTGCCATATAAGTCTCGTATCTGAGCCGTTGAATTGCAACTTCACTTTGTCTTTATACTGACATTTTGTCTGTTTGATTGCCTTACGGAGTGAATAACTACACTGTTTGTATTCAACCATATTCCCAGTCACCTTACCAGGGTTAAATGTGGTGGTACGTGCTTTCAGAAGTCGCCTTGGACACTGTGCCACCCAGTCTATCCAACATATTATTTTGCTTAGTTCTCACTAACATGTGTGTGAGCCAAATGGAGTCTGTACTGTGTAATGTAATGTGATGTTACCTGGTTGTTGAGGAAGGCTTCAGCCTGCTTGGTATCCCTGAGGAACAGCTGGTGGGCATGGGACTGGGACAGCAGGTTCTGACGGTTCTCCCACATCTTGTGCAGCTCGTTCCAGCCTGTGTCCAGGGCCTGCAGCCTCTGCCTTAGGAACATGTACTGGGCGTCCGTCTGGCCCTGGGTCACCATTTCCCCCATGTCCCTCATCTTCTGGTAGTCCACTTCATAGTTTCGGATCTCGTTCTTGATGCCCTCGTGCTGCGCTAGCAGCTTTTCGGCCTCCGTCAGTGTGTTGGGCATGTCTTCTGAAGCGATGGCCGTCTGTGTCTTGGACAGCCATGACTGGAAGTCATCCAGCTCCCGGAGGAACTGCTGCAGCTTGCTTGCCTCGCCCAGGGACTCCTCACGGTTCTTCAGGGTGCCCTTCATCTCGTCCCACACTCCTGTGATCTCCCCCAGACGACCCATGATGCCCTGGGCCTGGTCAGGGTGCTCGGCTGCAAGGCGCTCCCCCTCCTTCCCCAGTTCTCCTAGCTTGTCCTCGATGGCGGTCAGGTCACGCTCCATGCCGGTGAGTTTGCGCTGCAGGGCCATGACCCCGGCCAGGTCATTGCCCAGCTCCTGGGTGGACTCGATCACCTTGGTCTTCTCGCGGATCCACGACTTGGTCTCGTTACATTCCAGGTGGTAGTTCTGTACACCCAGAGCTGAGTTGAGGGAGTCTTTCTTCAGGTCAACTAGGTCACGGAACTGGCTCCATCTAGAGAGATGTAGAAACACACACACAGTCAGGGAACAGTACTTTCCCACTAGAGGTTATTAACTGAGGTTAACTGTAGTTGGTGTTGAGGTTGATGTAGGGTGTTACTATACCTGGTGTTGAGTTTGTCCTGTTGGGCTTTGATCTCCTTTTCACTGGGGTGACCACTGTGGATGAGTTGCCTAGCAATCTGGTTCACCACGGCAACGCGGGAGGCTTGGCTGTTCATCTCTGGCTCCAGACTTTCAAACCTGCGAGGGAAGAGGGGGTAGAAAAGGGGAAGGAAGAGGAGGGGGAGGAATAGAGGGAGGGGGAGGGGGAGGATGATGGTGTAGAGAGGGGGAGTTAGAGAGGGAGAGGTAGAGGATTAAAGGTAGAAACGGTAGAGGTGGTAGAGGGAATGAGTGTACTGTACATAAACATATGGAAACAATGTAATCTTAATGTAAATCTCGTTAACATGCTTTGTTTCCAGCTGAACTATAATGTCATGTTCCAGTTGCCAGTATATCACACAGAAGCAAAGGCAATGAAACAGGAGTCTGGGAATGATTCCATGCGGCGCATTGTGAGTAAACAGTGTGGAGGGGGAGAGATCATTTCAGAGCAAAGACACACGTTAGAGTAAACAAGCCATTGAACCGCTGTCCAAAACACTTAGCAAACTGAGGACAAGTGCCTGTTTCTTCTCAGTGTGGGAAGACTTTAGAATGATTGGCTTTAAAACATTGTGGGCTCTGTTGTTAAGTGGAAAGTGAATTATAGGAGTCTAGTTCCCACACATTACACTAGCGGCCCACCCGTGCTTGCATAAAAAGTGTTAGTTTCACACATCCCTTTCACTGTGCTACATTCCAATGGCCAATCAAACCGCCGGGAGAACATTCATTTCATTCTAGCTGTGACAAACATACAAAGTTACTGCAAACATGATGGGAAATATTCTTACAACTCCTTTCCTTTTCAAAGTGGTTTCACTGAGGGAGTTATATGTCTACACAGTCTGCCTCAAGAGAATGGGTTGTCCTGAAATGATAACAGCAAATCTCCAAATATATCAACTGACATAATGCATCTGGACTGAATAAGCATGGTTAGGCTGAGTGTCTTTACCTGTGCTGAACCACTTCCAGATCCTCCAGTTTCTCTGGTATCTCCATACTGTTGAGCCACTGCTCCTTCTCATCGATCCACACCTCACAGGCGTCCGCCTCGCTGAACATCTTGTAGAGGGCCAGGGCATCCTGTAGGGCCTGCTTCCTCAGCCGGGTCAGCTCAGCCACCTCCTTATAGCGCTCCTCGATACCTGACAGGCGCCCCTGCACCTCCTCTGAGCCAGTCTGTTCCCCGGGCAGGGTTTTGGACTGCTCGTGCAGGGCGTCGATGACAGGTCGGTAGCCGGCGATCTCCTCGGCCACATCCTTGTGCTTCTTGACCAGGGCCTGGGTGGAGAACTCGTCGTGGCCCACGTCGGCACTGGACACAATGCGGAGAACATCCAGCATCCAGGCGTCGATGTCGTCGGCGTCAGCTTGGAACTGGTGCAGGTTGCAGGCCTCCTCCAGCCGGGCCTTCCTAACGGCAGATAGCCTCTCCAAGGCCGCCCACTGCTCCTGGATGTCTTGGATGCGCTCACGGATCTTGTCGGCTCCGAAGTGGTCGGCGGCCACCAGCTCCTCTCCCTGTTTGATGGTCTGTTGCAGGTGGCCGGCGCGGCCGATCATCTCATCCTCGAAGGCGCGGTGCTGGCTCAGCAGACGCACGGTGCCCGTCAGATCCTTACCGCAGTCCTCCGAGGACAGGATCTGCTCTTTCTCACGGATCCAGCCCTCCTCCTCGGCCATCTCCCAGAAGAACTTCCAGAGGCGGCGGGACTCCTCCAGGCGGGCGCAGCGCTCGGCGGCCAGCTGGCTCAGCTCTGCGTAACAGAACTCCATGTGGGCCACTCGGTCCCGGATCACCTGGGGGTCACAGGGCTTGTAGCCTAAAGAGGGGACAGGAACACATCACAATTAGCGTATCATTTAAACTGAGAATACAGGCTTTAACTGACAAAGATCAAGGACTTATTTTGCTGACAGGTGGCAGCATTGGCTTGGATTTTACAACAGGCTATACCATTTCAGGATACAATTAATCTCACATCTCTTTTATAGCCTACAGGTATCACCCACAGAGAGAGCATAATCACCTACCACCCAAAACCGACTGTAATCCCAGAACATGTTACTCACCCTCTGCATCAATGGCGAACTTCTGAGCGTTGTTGTTGACGGCTTTGACGCGGTCGGCCTGGATGGCAATATCAGCCTCCACCAGAGTGTGCTTCTGCAGCAGGTCCTCCACTCCCAGCAGGTGTTTCCCATAGTCCTGAGACAGCAGCAGCATCTGAAGATACAGGACACAACTCCAGGGTCAGGAAGGCCACAGGTTACTGGGGTCAATAGTGGGTAATGTAACTAAGAAATAGGCAATAGCTCTTACATCACAAATATGTGACTGAGTAAGCTACTGTATCAAGACAATTCTTACCCCACCATCCAAACAAAGTCCCCAATCTATCCCTCCATCATCATCACCAACATCATCTTCCTCACCTTCATCTCATCCATCCAGTCCATGATATAAAGCATCTCCTGGAAGACCCTCTGCAGGCCCAGGTTCATCTCCAGCCGGATGCGCCGGGCCTTCAGCAGCTCCAACAGGTACTCCCACAGACGCAGCACGTTGTCCTTCCTCGCTGTCACGCGCTTGATGTCATGGTAGTTCTCTGCCTCCAGCTCCTTGGCCACGGAGAGCACTGCCTGCACACGCTCCTCGTAGGCGCCGATGTCCGTCTCGATGGCCTCGTGCTTCTTGGTGGCGGCCTCCACCGCCTGCAGATCGAAGCCAAAGTTGTCCTGAGGGAGGGCGGAAGAGGGCGAGAGAAAGAAGGAGTGAGGAGAGTTACAGGTTTGTATCTAACTGCTAAGCAGTGGCATAATCTCCATCCAGTAGTTTATGTTTAAAGAACTAGCAGGGATATTAAATGGGTCAAGATCATGAGGATGAATCAGGGGAGTAAATGACTTCATTGTACATTACTCTGTATGACCACAAGGGTATGCTATGAACCAATAGAGTTAATGTAGACAATACAGTAGGAGTGGCGTCATTGTTAGTGTGTACCAATAGTGTGTGTGTATCAATGAGCGTGCGGCATTAGTATTTTCATGAGTGTATGTGTGTGTGTTACCTGTGAGACGAGCCGTTGGTTCTCACTCAGCCAGGTCTCTCTCATGGCGGCTTTGCGGTCAAAGCGGCGGGCCAGCTGCTCCAGTTTCTCCTGACGAATCAGCTCCGTCCTTAGCGCCAGCTCCCTCTCATGCTCTGACTTCTCCAGCCTCTCCCAGGCCTGACACACAAGCACACACACATACGATCGAGTAACGGTCACACAGGTGCGCCGTACAGAACTCTATGTACCTAATACATCTACTGTACTAAACCTGTTTTAACTTGTCTTATGGTCTTACCACACCGTCAAACAACTAAACCCACCTAGCAACTGCACCAACTAAATCCACCTAGCAACTAAATCCACCTAGCACAAAGCAAAGTAATCTTCCTGTCATCAACTATACCAAACTTACAGAAACCATGTCTATCTATTAAATCTATTTTAACCCACTGTCGATCAGCTTACCGCCCTTAAACTGTCTATGAATCACCTTAATCCATTCTAATTGAGGACACCACATAATGGGTTTCTGAGTGTATGTTTCGAGATAAGATAAGAGATAAGCCTGTTCTTTAAAGAGCAATAGGTCTCACCTTGTTGATGTCTGAGATGAGTTTTCCATCCCGCGGGATGTAGACCTTCTGATTGTTGGCCCTCATCTTGCTCTGGATGGTGAAGAGGAGAACCTCCAGGTTGCCTTTCTCAGTGAACCTGACAGAAACACAAACTATTTTAATGTTGAGCGTAAACCTTACAGAGGAGAGACTGAGTGGAATTTGGCTAATCTCCCTAATGGCTGGTGGCTTTTTTACTTTTGCGTTGAGCCATCCAGCTCCATCTGTCAACATAAAGATCAGCATTATTTTTTCTGCCCGTAGTCCACAGAGGGAGAGGTATTTTGTCAGCAGTAGGGGTGACATTGTTGCCTCTGTGGAAATGGTGTCAGAGTCCATTTCAACAGGCTGAAACATCTGTCTAAGCAAGCTTTACTTTTAGCCACTTCTCAGAATTAAAAAATGTAATTCTGAAAAAAAGCTCTGAATCTGATACAACTGTATATCAGTAATAGGGTACATATCTAGAATCCCTGACAGTTTCAGTTTAGTCCTTGGTGAGTCAATTCTGGGAATTTATACTGTAATGTTACAGTAAATTACAAGCTGCTGTGTGCAAAATAGGTGGAGGATATGGTGTAAGACTTTTTAATTCTGCCATGTAAGTGTGTGTCTGTGTGAGACTCACTTGGGCGGCTTCTCGACGGTACGGTAGGTGTTGAAGGCCTGGAGCTGTTGCTGCACCCCCACTAGGGAGTTGGCAAACCTGCGGTTGTTGAGGATGATGATGGTCTGTTCAATCCATTCCAGGAGGTCAGAGGCCAGACTCTCATATTTCTGAATCATGTTATCGGTCTCAATGGCATTGTCCAGCACCTGGGAGATGAAGGTGGTGAATCAGTATAACAGTACATACATTATATACTGATTACAGCTACATCGGGAGAAAGTTAAAATATAAGGCCTTGTCATAAAGTAAATGGAATGATTGTGCTTGGAGAAGTACAGGACAAGATACTTTGTTCTCTTGTGATCCAGGTTGTGGAAGATGGGAACTCTGACCCCTCACCTTCCCAATCCGTTTGCCCTCCACCTTCAGGGCCTTCATCTTGGAGAAGTAGTGGTAGTAGGTCACAACATAGGTGATGATGGACTTCTCATCAGGGTGGTCCACGCTGATATCTGTAAAGGTAACAAACACACGCACATACACGCACACACACACACACACACACGCACACGCACACTAAGAGTCAGACATAAATGGCTTTGACTGCCCCATGTTTCCCTAATCTACAGACATCAACAGAGGGCTTGGCTTCCGCGCTGCTCTGCTGAGAAAAATTGAATTTGAGGGAAAATTGATTTAGCAGCTATGTTTAGACGGAGGCGGTCGGGGTAGAGGGGCTGCTATGCTCGGAAGCGTTCTCATGCCTGCGTCTCTTTGTTTCCCATACTGCAGACCTCTGAGAAACAAACTGAGATCTCAGAACCACCGCTTAATAAATATTTAACACAGCCATTACTCTGCCACGCTTAAAAAGAAAGAGCTCCAGCGGTGAACATTGCCTTTCTGTTTGTACCTGTCACCCTCCTATAATGGGTCTATCATCCACCCGTTGAACTACATTAAAGACACAACCCAGAAGTAGCGGCCTGTCAAACTACACATGATGTGGTTTCTGTAAGTGTTGTACAGTAGTAACAGTTATAATATGGGATAATATGGCATTTTTTAAGGGCATAACTGGGTGTGAGGTGAAAATGTCTGGGTATAAATATACTGTCATAATGGCATATAACACTGGCAGATGCAGGGCTAGAGTACAGTATGCTTCAGCAGTGTAAGCACCTCCTCCACCCTCCTACTGTTCTGTACACTGTATGTGTTGTTTTCACCAGCCTATGGAATTCCATGACTATGTAAAACAGTACAGAGTCATGCGCCGATGAGTATATTCAGAGTGTGTAATGCAAATGAAGTATGTGTGTGTTCATGTTTCCATGCGTGTGCGCTTGTGTGTTTGCATGCGTGTACTCTGTACTTACCCTCTACGTCCAGTAGCTTGTGGAGGCCCAGGTGTTGCTCTGCCAGGTTGAAGGCATTCTGCAGGTTGTGGTGGGCATTTGACTTTTTCAGCTTGTCAAAGTCTATCAGGTCAGGTCTGTGTTTGTGGAGGATGGCGTTGAAAGCCATGCCATCCCTCCAGCTGGTGCTGAAGTTGTGAATGTTTACGTTGGGATATCTGGAAAACAGACAGAACACATAGGTTAGGGAAATAGAGCTCACCAGCTTGAAGTCCTACAAAACCTAAATGAGTTACCTCTGGTTCGTTCAGCCATTTCTATGGGGGAAAAGAATAGAGTTCTGGGATAAACGCCGAAAAATAAGGTCTGAGGTTAACACAGATTTAGGAGATCTTATACATTTTGTTCTATGAGATAATATCAGCCAGTTAACATGACCTTATGAATTATGAGGACTTTTGTGCTTTGTGATTTTTTTTATTTATTCCCTAAATGCTTCAAAATTCACAAAATGTTACATTAGCCGATCTCATTGAAGAAAACATATACACTGAACAAAAACATAAACGCAACATGTAAAGTGTTGTTCCCATGCTTTATGAGCTGAAATAAAAGATCCCAGAAATTGTCCACATGCACAAAAATATTATTTGTCTAATATTTTCTGCATACATTTGTTTACATCCCTGTTAGTGAGCACTTCTCCTTTGCCAAGATAATCCATCCACATGACAGGTGTGGCATATCATGAAGTGAATTAAACAGCATGATCATTACACAGGTGCACCTTGTGGTGGAGACAATAAAAGGCCACTCTAAAATGTGCAGTTTGTCAAAACACAATACCACAGATGTCTCAAGTTGAGGGAGCATGCAATTGGCATGCTGACTGCAGGAATGTCCACCAAAGCTGTTGCCAGAGAATTTAATGTTTGTTTCTCTACAATAAGTCGCCTCCAACGTCATTTTAAAGAATTTTGCAGTATGTTCTACTGGCTTCACAACCACGTGTAACCACGCCAGCCCAGGACCTCCACATCCGGCTTCTTCACATGTGGGATCATCTGATAGGGTGCTGAGGAGTATTTCTGTCTGTAAAAAAGCCCTTTTGTGGGGGAAAACACATTCTGATTGGCTGGGTCTGGCTCCCCAGTGGGTGGCCTATGCCCTCCCAGGCACACTTGTGGCTGCACCTCTGCCCAGACATGTGAAATCTATAGATTAGGGCATAATTTATTAATTAATTTCCTTATATGAACTGTAGCTCAGTATAATCTTTGAAATTGTTGCATGTTGCATAAATATTTTTGTTCAGTATAAGATCTCCTAAGCCTGTGTTTCACAGACCTTACTTTCGCATTTATCCAAAAACTCTACAGAAACTCCAGCATTTGCCCATAGACTTTGGGCAACGAGCCATGATGGAGTTAGTGTCAACAAAAAGACGCCATTACTATTGCTCTCTATGTTGCTTGTGTATGAGCCTACTGTTGACTCAACGACAAACTCACATTGTCCGTCAACATAAGTCTTTGATGGCAATTTGGAGAGACCTTTGTTGTTCTTCAAACATCTAATAATAATCTAATCAAATCTCCTGCATCCAACTCCCTCATCAATGAAACAGATGGCTTTTGAAAATGTGTTCCACCTACCGTATGTTCCAAATACAGTGGGGCAAAAAAGTATTTAGTCAGCCACCAATTGTGCAAGTTCTCCCACTTAAAAAGATGAGAGAGGCCTGCAATTTGCATCATATGTACACTTCAACTATGACAGACAAAATTAGAAGAAAAAAATCCAGAAAATCACATTGTAGGATTTTTAATGAATTTATTTGCAAATTATGGTGGAAAATAAGTATTTGGTCACCTACAAACAAGCAAGATTTCTGGCTCTCACAGACCTGTAACTTATTCTTTAAGAGGCTCCTCTGTCCTCCACTCGTTACCTGTATTAATGGCACCTGTTTGAACTTGTTATCAGTATAAAAGACACCTGTCCACAACCTCAAACAATCACACTCCAAACTCCACTATGGCCAAGACCAAAGAGCTATCAAAGGACACCAGAAACAAAATTGTAGACCTGCACCAGGCTGGGAAGACTGAATCTGCAATAGGTAAGCAGCTTGGTTTGAAGAAATCAACTGTGGGAGCAATTATTAGGAAATGGAAGACATACAAGACCACTGATAATCTCCCTCGATCTGGGGCTCCACGCAAGATCTCACCCCGTGGGGTCAAAATGATCACAAGAACGGTGAGCAAAAATCCCAGAACCACACGGGGGGACCTAGTGAATGACCTGCAGAGAGCTGGGACCAAAGTAACAAAGCCTACCATCAGTAACACACTACGCTGCTTTGGGGCTGTTTTTCTGCAAAGGGACCAGGACGACTGATCCGTGTAAAGGAAAGAATGAATGGGGCCATGTATCGTGAGATTTTGAGTGCCATCAGCAAGGGCATTGAAGATGAAATGTGGCTGGGTCTTTCAGCATGACAATGATCCCAAACACACCGCCCGGGCAACGAAGGAGTGGCTTCGTAAGAAGGATTTCAAGGTCCTGGAGTGGCCTAGCCAGTCTCCAGATCTCAACCCCATAGAATTTTTTTGGAGGGAGTTGAAAGTCCGTGTTGCCCAGCAACAGCCCCAAAACATCACTGCTCTAGAGGAGATCTGCATGGAGGAATGGGCCAAAATACCAGCAACAGTGTGTGAAAACCTTGTGAAGACTTACAGAAAACGTTTGACCTCTGCCATTGCCAACAAAGGGTATATAACAAAGTATTGAGATAAACTTTTGTTATTGACAAAATACTTATTTTCCACCATAATTTGCAAATAAATTCATAAAAAATCCTACAATGTGATTTTCTGGATTTTTTTTCTCATTTTGTCTGTCATAGTTGAAGTGTACCTATGATGAAAATTACAGGCCTCGCTCATCTTTTTAAGTGGGAGAACTTGCACAATTGGTGGCTGACTAAATACTTTTATGCCCCACTGTAAGTTCCAACTGACACCAAACACAATGCCTTTCTTTATTAAGAATCTGTTTAATTAAAGTGATTTTACCCTGACGTGTCATATTCTATTTGAAGCTGGGCATTAGCAGTGTTAGCTTTGTTAATGAGTGAACTGCATTATTTTGTTCTCTGAGAAATTAAGCTAATTTATTGCACCGAAATAGGCCATTTTAATTTATAGGATTCAGATAATATTCAATAGTTATAGTACCCAACATCCGATTTGGACCAAACTTCTTCCTACCAATGAGTAAGACATGTTGCCTGGCTGCCAGACTCCTTGCTCCGGCCAAATGCTATGCCACACCCACGGACGTTAGTTTGTTCTCCGTAATGGGTCTGGATTCAAGTACCTCCCTGACTCTTCACCGAATGCGAACACATTCGGGGCTGTCTGTTTGGTCCAGACACCGATGGGTTGGGCCAGAACACGTGGGTAAAGCGCCGGTTTGAAAATGTGCCATCGGGTTTGATACTCTGGTTGGTTAGAGAAGACAAACTTTGTTTTGTACAACACCCCTCATCACCACAAACAACTTCAATGATGGCAGTCTCAGACTAAAGTATGCAGCAAACGACAGAGCAGTAGAAGAATTTAGTGTGAGTTTTTAGTCTATAAAGACATGAGGAATCCCCAAAAATTGTCAAAAGCTACCTACGGACCGCACACACCCCATGCCAATCCCACCCCAGCAACCAATATACTGTATCGGTTCTCTACGTTTGACTATGAAGCTTCAGCTTGGAGTATTGCTTCTACATACTATATAATGTATTACCTGTGAATCTGGTGATGTTTTTTTCCCCTTGTTCAGAGAAATTAGTTATTGAAGTCACTTGCATTATTTACCATAAATAGTGAGAAAGTACCAGGTTTTGACACTAGATATACCGCCACACTCTTTTATACATTTTCCTGCTTTCTCGTGTCACAACATTTCCTTTGCAATTTTTGGTAGAAAACGAATAGATTCGACTCATGATGAAAATACATTGTGTGGTCATCCTAACAATTCAGGTCGTTGTCCAGTCCTCCATGAAAGCAAATCAGTTTGTCCTTCTTTCACGCTTAATCTGTGTCAAGGAAATGGCCCCTTTGCGTGTGGTTTATTCCCTTCAAAAAAGGTCTATATTAGTTACTATTGGACCATTCATGGTGAACAAGCAAACTACAAGGCTACATCAGTTCTAATGGTTCCAATATTATGGTCTCTAATGGTCTTCAATGGTAAAACCAGAGGTGTTGATTTGAGTCACGTGACAGATTGTGACTTGAGACATGACTTGGCTAAAAAGAAAAAACACTTGCCACTTGACTTTGACTTCAGCATCTATGACTCATGACTTATCTTGGACTTGAACTGCATAACCCAAGACTTGATTTGTCATCTTGTGCACTATGTAAGCATTTCTGTCCTTTATATATGAGTGCTGTAGGTTCTGTGTGTTCTGTTCTGTGTCTTAACCAATCAGATTCACGGAAATCACAGGTCTAGCAAAGCGTGTGCCGCTCCACTGATCTCCGGTATTTATTTAGCAAAGGTGATAACACCTCACTCCCGACATACACAAGCAAGAACTCTTCACAGAAATGTTGCAGCTGCCCTACACCTAAACTGTATGCGAAGAAAACAAGTAGATTTCTCAGTCTGATCAACTAGGCTACTGATAACTACTGCAGCTGCATAGGCTACTGCCAATGTGCCCTGTAACGTCTTGCCCTCTGGCCAGGGTAAACAAAATGTTAATGTTATGTAGCCAATTTATAGCCCATTTATTTGTGTTAGGAGAAAATGTGATCAAATTTGGTTTAGGCTATTTTCAATCTAGGGCTGGCTGGCTAGGCTGACCTTAATAATCCAAAATTATTAACTGAAAGTAATCAAACACAATACTGATTATATAAACACTGAGTTACTTTTGAATTGCAGTTGCATAGGCCTATGTGATGCAAACCTGCATACAGAAAGCTCAGCCCTGTGAGTTCTATTGTCCAATTGCAGTGGTTGTGTCTGTGTAAAGGAAAGTGTCGTTTTAAAATATAATTCATATTAACAAGTACAAGGCTGCTGCAGTTTGACAGGGTTTTCATCCCCCCTTGGGCCAGGAGTTTTTCCAGAATTTCTTTAAAACCATGTGACCTGTTTAGAACATATCTGTATACCTAGGCAGCAAGTAGTCTAGTAGTTAAGAGCTTTGGGCCATTAACTGAAAGGTCAATGGTTGAATCACCGAGCTGACTAGGTGAAAAAATCTGCAGATGTGCCCTTGAGCAAGGCACTTAACCTGAATTGCTCTGGATAAGAGCATCTGCTAAATGACTCAAATGTCAAATCTGGTCCCACTCCCATCATTGCCCTTATAAATACATTTTTACAACTACTAATTAATCACTGTCAGACCATATAGGGTCCTGATTTATACTTGGTTAGGTTTTCAGATTAGGAAAGGCTCCGGACACCAGGGAAAACAAATTTGCCCCACCACTCTGGGACCTGTGGTGCCACCTCTCCATCAGGGCTTCATCGGTCCTAAAAATTGTTGCATTACTTTTTCAAAGACTATGTTGGGGGGGGGGGTATTTTACAATTGATATTGAGTTGTGCTGTATTTAATGGTAAATGTCACTAACCACAATGCATATAGAGCAGTTTCCTGAAACCTTTATTTAAAAAAATAAGACTGCCATGCAATTATTTTATCAGAATCCCTAGTGATAGTCCCTAGCCCTTTTAGAAAACGGCCACTTGTTGGACTATTCAAGGAGAGTTGGGTTGAAGCATTAGGTTGCTAAGAGAAGGACGAACTGAATTGCTTTCATGGATGACCACACTATTTATTTTCCTATAGAGCCAAATCTAATGAGGCAAATCTATCTATTTAATAAACACAAGAGACCAGCAGAATGGATAAAACAGGTGTGAAAGTAGCAAGAACAGCATCTAGTGGTCAAAACCTGGTACTTTCACAGTATTTTATGGTAAATAATGCAAGCGACAACAATTGCATATTTTTCTGAACGGGGGGGGGGGGGGGGACCATCACCAGAATCACAGGCAATACATTTCATAGTATGGGGAAAAGCAATTCTCCAAGCCACAGCTTCATACTACTTGTCAAACACTGATAATGTATATTGGTTGTTGGGGTGGGATTGGCATGGGGTGTGGCAGGTCCGTGGTTGGCTTTTGACCATTATTGGGGGGATTCCTCATGTCTTACTCATTGGTAGGAAGAAGTTTGGTCCAAATCGGATGTTGGTTACTATATTTATTGAATATTATCTGAATCCTATAAATTAAAATGGCCAATAAATTAAAATGGCCAATTAGCTTAATTTCTCAGAGATCAAATTATATTTCAACAAAAGAATGTTTCACGAATGTTAATTGTATCTGTTAGTAACTACAGAAACATTTTCAGAACAATCTCAGATGGTGGGTGTTGAAATCCTCTTTCTTTTTTTTTTTTTTAGGTGGACAACCCTTCATCTGTTCTGCTTTCCGCCCTGTGCTCCTCTACAGATTCTCTTTAGTTTCAATGAATGAAATTAATTCAAATTAATCAAATCAATTGTGCTAAACACAGCATTGATCGTGAAATATCTTAGATGCTTTTCTTTCAAGGCCATGTGATGCCTGAGACGGCTGTGACTCACCCATAAATACTGGGACAGGCCAAATTGTTCTATATACACGACATGAGCAAAAGGTATGTGGACATCTCATTCCACAATCATGGGCATTAATATGAAGTTGGTCTCCCTTTGATGTTATAACAGCCTCCACTCTTCTGGGAAGGCTTTCCACTAGATGTTGGAACATTGCTACGGGGACTTGCTTCCATTCAGCCACGAGCATTAGTGAGATCGGGGACTAATGTTGGGCGATTAGGCCTGGCTCACAGTTGGCGTTCCAATTCATCCCAAAGGTGTTCGATGGGGTTGCGGTCAGGGCTCTGTGCAGGCCAGTCAAGTTCTTCCACACCGATCTCGACAAACTATTTATGTATGGAACTCGCTTTGTGCACGGGGGCATTGTCATGCTGAAACAGGAAAGGGCCTTCCCCAAACTGATGCCACAAAGTTGGAACACAGAATCGTCTAGAATGTCATTGTATGCTGTAGCGTTAAGATTTCCCTTCACTGGAACTAAGGGGCCTAGCCGAACATTGAAAAACAGCCCCAGACCATTATTCCTCGTCCACCAAACTTTACAGTTGACACGATGCATTGGGGCAGGTAGCGTTCTCCTGGCATCCGTCAAACCCACATTCGTCCGTTGAACTGCCAGATGGTGAGGCGTGATTCATCACTCCAGAGAACGCGCTTCCACTGCTCCAATGGCAGCGAGTTTTATACTACTCCAGTCGACGCTTGGTGGCTACTTCTGGAAACCCATTTCATGAAGCTCCTTGAAGAACAGTTTGTGTGCTGAAGTTGCTTCCAGAGGCAGTTTGGAACTCAGTAGTGGGTGTGGCAACCAAGGACAGACGATTTTAAAGGGCTTCAGCACTCAGTGGTCCCGCTCGGTGAGACTGCATGGCCTACCATTTCGCGGCTGAGCCGTTGTTGCTCCTAGACATTCCCACTTCACAATAACAGCACTTACATTGGACCAGGGCAGCTCTAGCAGGGTAGAAATACGATGAACTGACTTGTTGGAAAGGTGGCATCCTATGACGGTGACATGTTGAAAGTCACTGAGCTCTTCAGTAAGGCCATTCTACTGCCAATGTTTGTCAATGGAGGTTGCATAACTGTGTGCTCGATTTAATACACCTGCCCTCAAAGGGTGGGGCTGAAAAAGCCGAATCCACTAATTTGAAGGGGTGTCCACATACTTTTGTATATATAGTGTATGTTTCTCACATATACCCTTGATGATGTTGATATTTTCTATCACAAACTGTAGACCATAATCTGTTGACCAGACGGATGTTCCAGAAAAACCGATTATTGAGTTCGCTCAAATTCTGATTTGACAGATCTGGCTAACTCAGAATTTACAGTTCCAGAAAGAGAGCTTGACGTTTAGCCTGATCAGACACCATGGCAATGAATGCTCTGAAGCTATCTTGTTACCTCCTAGGTTAACTTGATTTTAGCCTGTCCTGGTGGATAAAGACAGGGATTCTCCGCCAATCAAATCCTTGTCCAACACCATGACTGGTCCCTTTACGGAAAATCCAATTGACATAGGAGCCTGCATTGTTTGCTGTGCATTACAAATGGAACGAATTACTGGACCTCGAATAGATCCTTTAGATCATTCTGAAGATCTTATTTTGCAATGGTAACCAATTTTTTTTAAATAATCAATCATGTATCTGGTCAACTTAACCTGTAGCAATGTAACCCAACACAGTTTCCCATTGACCGCTATACAAATGCTGTGTATTGCCTTGCGATTTTTTGCAACTGGAAGAAATCCCAGACTCACTTATCTGGTTAAGAGAAGCCGGATATGTTCAGGGAATCCTGAATTTGTTAAACCATCTTTCCGGAAAACCCCCAAGGATGTTTCTGAATCAAATCAAATGTATTTATATAGCCCTTCTTACATCAGCTGATATCTCAAAGTGCTGTACAGAAACTCAGCCTAAAACCCCAAACAGCAAGCAATGCAGGTGTAGAAGAAAACTTTGCGCTATAGTAGAATACAGTAAGCCTCAGGCTGGTGGTGGTGTAGACACTCACCCTGCGGTCTTCATCTGGCACCAGAGCAGCAGAGCATCTTTAGCCGACTTCTTCTCTTTGTTATCCTCCGTCTCCACTCTGATGTCCTGGATCTGTCAAGCACATATCAAAGAATACGGTCACAACGCCAGCCATCAGCAGGACCCAAAGACTGATCCTACCACTATTCCCACACACACACACACACACACACACAGGAATGCACCCACCTGCATTGAGTAACACAGACATAAACACCACTTAGCACTTTATTGATATACAAATGTAACCCTCTGGTTACTTTTTTATTTTTTAACAGGGACTGTATTATTTAATGGGTGCTGACATTGTTGCATGTTGGTCATATTTGGGAGACTGACCGGTTGCTAGGCAACAGTGTGAAAAGTGCGAGAGAAGACTCATGAAAACTACAAGCTATCAACATTTGCTAACTAGTTGTTTCAAGCAGTTTATAGTTGTGTAACTCACTCATCAGTGCAAATGAATGTAGTATACAGTTGAAGTCGGAAGTTTACATACACCTTAGCCAAATACATTTAAACTCAGTTTTTCACAATTCCTGACATTTAATCCTTGTAAAAATTCCGTGTCTTAGGTCAGTTAGGATCAACACTTTATTTTAAGAATGTGAAATGGCAATAATAGTAGAGAGAAATATTTATTTCAGCTTTTATTTCTTTCATCACATTCCCAGTGGGTCAGAAGTTTACATACACTCAATTAGTATTTGGTAGCATTGCCTTTAAAATGGTTTAACTTGTGTCTAACGTTTCGGGTAGCCTTCCACAAGCTTCCCACAATAAGTTGGGTGAATTTTGGCCCATTCCTTCTGACAGAGCTGGTGTAACTGAGTCAGGTTTGTAGGCCTCCTTGCTCGCACACACTTTTTCAGTTCTGCCCACAAATATTCTATAGGGTTGAGGTCAGAGCTTTGTGATGGCCACTCCAATACATTGACTTTGTTGTCCTTAAGCCATTTTGCCACAACTTTGGAAGTATGCTTGGGGTCATTGTCCATTTGGAAGACCCATTTGCGACCAAGCTTTAACTTCCTGACTGAAGTCTTGAGATGTTGCTTCAATATATCCACAGAATTTTCCTTCCTCATTGAGCCATCTATTTTGTGAAGTGCACCAGTCCCTCCTACAGCAAAGCACCCCCACAACATGATGCTGCCACCCCTGTGCTTCACGGTTGGGATGGTGTTCTTCTGCTTGCAAACCTCACCCCTTTTCCTCCAAACATAAGGATGTCATTATGGCCAAACAGTTCTATTTTTGTTTCATCAGACCAGAGGACATTTCTCCTAAAAGTACGATCTTTGTCCCCATGTGCAGTTGCAAACTGTAGTCTGGCATTTTTAAGGCGGTTTTGGAGCAGTGGCTTCTTCCTTGCTGAGCGGCCTTTCAGGTTATGTCGACATAGGACTCGTTTTACTGTGGATATAGATACTTTTGTACCGGTTTCCTCCAGCATCTTCACAAGGTCCTTTGCTATTGTTCTGGGATTGATTTGCACTTTTCGCACAAAAGTACCTTCATCTCTAGGAGACAGAAGGTGTCTCCTTCCTGAGCGGTATGACGGCTGTGTGGTCCCATGGTGTTTATACTTGCGTACTATTGTTTGTACAGTTGAACGTGGTACCTTCAGGCATTTGGAAATTGCTCACATGGATGAACCAGACTTGTGGAGGTCTACAATTTCTTTTCTGACGTCTTGGCTGATTTCTATTGATTTTCCCATGATGTCAAGCAAAGAGGCACTGAGTTTAAAGGTATGCCTTCAAATACATCCACAGGTACACCTCCAATTGACTCAAATTATGTCAATTAGCCTGTCAGAAGCTTCTAAAGCCATGACATAATTTTCTGGAATTTTCCAAGCTGTTTAAAGGCATAGTCAACTTAGCGTATGTAAACTTGTGACCCACTGGAATTGTGATACAGTGAATTATAAGTGAAATAACCTGTCTGTAAACAATTGTTGGAAACATTACTTGTGTCACGCACAAAGTAGATGTCCTAGCCGACTTGCCAAAACTATAGTTTGTTCACAAGAAATTTGTGGAGTGGTTGAAAAACGAGTTAATGACCCTACCTAAGTGTATGTAAACTTCAACTGTATATAATGAACATATAGTTGAGCATCCCCGATCACAGTGAGGATAGTGAGGGATTTATGGCTTGTACTTGTGGAAAGCCTCTCGCTAAATAGTAGAAAGCAGATTATTCAGTTGACGTTCCTATCGGTCCTAGACTACGGCTACATCATCTATATGAACAGCTGCCACTTCATTAAAGCCGTCAGATGCAGTTTATCATAGCGCACTGCGCTTTATTACGGGTGACCATTTTTGTACTCGTCACTGCATTCTCTACTAGAAAGTTGTTTGGCCCTCTTTGATGTCACGCAGGTTGATACATTGCTATGTTTTCATTTAAAAAGCTATTTTACAAAAAGTCCCACTGTACCTAACATCATTACTAAACTTTAGACATACGAGTTCCCACACCCGGTCTCAGGGATGGCTAACTCTGTAAATTCCTTTGGTCTCTACTGAGTTAACTAAAAGCTGATTTACCCTTCTTGCACCTTATTTGTGGAACAATCTTAAAACCTATCTAACATTTGATATTCTGGTGCCTCTATTGTAATTCAGAAAGCTGATTGAGGACCTTATTACTGATGAATGTGTTTGTTTTTGATGACTGTGTTTCTCTTTCTGCTTGCATTTTGATGTGTATTTTCTGTAATTTGTCATTCAGGGCTCATCTGTAAGAGACGTTGGTCTCAGTAAGACAAAATAAGGTTTTTATGGCTGCAGGGGCAGTATTGAGTAGCTTGGATGAAAGGTGCACAGAGGTGCCCATATTAAACGGCCTGCTCCTTAGTCCCAGTTGCTAATATATGCATATTATTATTAGTATTGGATTGAAAACACTCTGAAGTTTCTAAAACTGTTTGAATTATGTCTGTGAGTATAACAGAACTCATATGGCAGGCAAAAACCTGAGAAGTTCCACTTCCTGTTTGAACTGTTTCTGAGGTGTCAGATTTTCAACCAAGCTCTCAATTGAAATTACAGTGAGATATAGATGAGTTTTCACTTCCTACGGCTTCCACTAGATGTCAACAGTCAACAGAACTTTGTCTGATGACTCTAATGTGAAGGGGGGCCGAAGGAGACAGGAATGAGTAATCACTTCCACGAGCTGATCACGCATTCACCATGCGCCTTCACATGAGTAGGACGTCCGTTCCATCGCTCTTCTGAAGTCAATCTAATTCTCCGGTTGGAACGTTATTCAAGATGTATGTTAACAACATTCTAAAGATTGATTCAGTACATCGTTTGACATGTTTCTACCGACTGTTACGGAACTTTTGGACATTTCGTCACGTTATAGTGGAGGCGCTTTCTGACTTTGGAATTGTTTACCGAAGGCGCGAACCAAAGCTAATTGGACATAAATAACGGACATTATCGAACAAATCAAGCATTTATTGTGGACTTGGGATTCCTAGGACTGCATTCTGATGAAGTTCATCAAAGGTAAGGAAACATTTATCATGTATTTTCTGGTTTCTGTTGAGTCCAACATGGCGGCTAATTTGGCTATTGTTCTGAGGTCCGTCTCAGATTATTGCATGATTTGCTATTTCCGTAAAGTTTTTTTAAAATCTGACACATCGGTTGTATTAAGGAGAGGTATATCTATAATTCCATGTGTATAACTTGTATTATCATCTACATTTATGATGAGTATTTCTGTTGAAACGATGTGGCTATGCACTATCACTGGATGTTTTTGGAACTAGTGAATGTAACGCGCCAATGTAAACTCAGATTTTTTTATATAAATATGAACTTTATCAAACAAAACATGCATGTATTGTGTAACATGAAGTCCTATGAGTGTCATCTGATGAAGATAATCAAAGGTTAGTGATTCATTTTATCTCTATTTCTGCTTTTTCTGACTGCTATCTTTCGCTGGAAAAATGGCTGTGCTTATTGTGGTTTGATGGTGACCTAACATAATCGTTTGTAGTGCTTTCGCTGAAAAGCATATTTGAAATCTGACACTTTGGTGGGATTAACAACAAGAATACCTTTAAAATGATATAAGACACATTTACATTTACGTCATTTAGCAGACGCTCTTATCCAGAGCGACTTACAAATTGGAAAGTTCATACATATTCATCCTGGTCCCCCCGTGGGGAATGAACCCACAACCCTGGCGTTGCAAGCGCCATGCTCTACCAACTGAGCCACACGGGACCACACATGTATGTTTGAGGAATTTTAATTATGAGATTTCTGTTTTTTGAATTTGGCGCCCTGCACTTTATCTGGCTGCTGTCATATCGATCCCGGTAGCGGGATGCAGCCAAAAGAAGTCAAATAAAATAAATCCAAAATATAAACTTTCTCTGACTGAGAGGATCAACTGTAATCAACAGGCTGCTCTTTCTGCCTCTCGACCGTATGCTAAAATGCTGACCACACCGCTCGCGTGTTTTTAGACATTTTCATATTGAAAATGAAATACCTCATTTACATAAGTATTCACACCACTGATATGTTAGAATCACATGTTGCAGCAAATACAGCTGTGAGTCTTTTTTAAGTAAGTCTCTAAGATCTTTGCACACCTGGATTGTGCATCATTTACACATTATTACAAAAATTATTCAAGTACTGTCATTGCTAGACAGTGATTTTCATGTCTTGCCATAGATCTTCAAGACGATTTAAGTCAAAACTGTAACTAGGCCACTCAGGAACATTCAATGTTGTCTAAGCAACTCCAGTGTATATTTGGCCTTGTGTTTTAGGTTATTGTCCTGCTGAAAGGTGAATTTGTTTGAAAGCAGACGGAACCAGGTTTTCCTCTAGAATTTTGCCTGTGCTTAGCTCTATTCCGTTTATTTTTCCCCCCCAAAAAACTCTAGCATGCCCATAACATGATGCAGCAACCACCATGCTTGAAAATATGAAGAGTAATAATTCCATGATGTGTTGTGCTGGATTTGCCCCAAACATAATGCTTTGTATTCAGAACATAAAGTTAATTTATTTTGCAGTTTTACTTTCGTGCCTTATTGCAAACAGGATGCATGTTTTGGAATATTTTTATTCTGTACAGGCTTCCTTCTTTTCACTATGTCATTTAGGTTAGTACTGTGGAGTAATTACAATGTTGTTGATCCATCTTCAGCTTTCTCCTATCATAGCCATTAAACTCTAAACTGTTTTAAAAAGACACCATTGTCACCATCCTTCCTCTTCGCCAACTGAGTTAGGAAGGACGTCTGTATCTTTGTAGTGACTGGGTGTATTGATACACCATCCAAAGTCTAATGAATAACTTCACCATGCTCAAAGGGATATTCAATGTCTGCTTTTGTTTTACCCATCTACCAATAGGTGCCCTTCTTTGTGAGGCATTGGAAAACCTCCCTGGTCTTTGTGGTCAAATCTGTTTTTGAAATTCACTGCTTGACTGAGGGACCTTACACATAATTGTATGTCTGTGGTACAGAGATGAGGTAGTCATTCAAAAATCCTGTTAAACACTATTATTGCACACAACTTGTTTAGGCGTGCCATAACAAAGGGGTTGAATAATTATTGACTCAAGACATTTAAGATATTAATTTTTTATTAATTTGTAAAGAAATCTAAAAACATAATTCCACTTTGACATTATGGGGTATTGTGTGTTGGCCAGTGTCACAAAATCTAAATGTAATACATTTTAAATTCAGGCTGTAGCACAACAAAATGTGGAAAAAGTCAAGGGGTGTGGATACTTTCTGAAGGCACTGTATTATATTTCCTACTGGGTAAACTATATATTCTTCAGGGTTTATTACCTACTAGGTGGAAGCACTGGACAATTTTATTTATGGTTAGGCCCACCAAGTCCACACACTGATTTTCACATGCTGCCTGCTTACAGACCACATCATTTTCTATTGCCACACACCTAGATGCTACTGTAGGTTCAAACTGACATGAACTCCCTCAGAAGAGAGGGCTACAAATGGAGGCACTGCTGAGATGGTTAACAGGAGATCCTGAGATAATGGATGAGCAATGATTAAACAACAGGACTGTACATGAAGGCAGTGCAGTGAACAGTGAATATAAAACATTGAAAAGACCCCTATCATAAGGCCAGCTATTAGAGGCAATATCAAGCCATTTGGGAACCCTCTCATTTTAACAGCGAGTTCCAATAGCTCAGAGGGAAAGAGAATGGAGATGAATATGGAAAAGCTGACACAGTGGAGCCAGTGGGAGGACACTGATCCTATCAGGGCATTAATGGTTGTGGGAGTGGAGAAGGAGCATCAGATATTGAAGGGGCTTTAGATGCCTTCGAGTTGTTTGGGTTGCTTATAGTGAAACACTGTATGCAACATCCTCAAACCAAGTGGGCCAGTGTTTTAGTTAAGACGTTTATGGATCTCACTGCATAGTGTGTGCAAACTCTGGTTGAAGAAAAGGGCATCAACTGGCAGTTGATCTGTCTAGGAAATGTAGCTCCTCCCTCTCCTGAGCAAATACCCAACACCAAATTCCCCCCATGTCAGCACCCCGTAGTAAAAACAAACTACAGGCCTTCATGATGAGAGAGTGGATCTCAGATAGCAAGCTGAAGAACCTTGTAAAACCCCAAGCAACAGCCTCAAGACCTGAATACATCATTGAAGCCATGGGGAAGGTTCTGAAGGAAGCTATGACATCTCACTACGAGACCAGTCCGTACAGAAGACTGCAGACATTCAATGGCACAGTGTATATGCCCCTTGGGGAAGAGGACATAGACTCCTGGATGGAACAAGTAAACCAGATGTTGCCTGAGTGGCAATACTCCAACCAGGAGAAGAGAAAGAGACTCATCAAGAGTTTCAAGGCCCCTGCCCTGAGTGTGGCTACAGTGCTAAGAGCTAACCACAAAGATGCATTGGTAGAGGACTAATTGAACATACTGGAGCACACATACGGCACAGCAGACTGAGGGGAGGACCTCTATTACAAGTTTGAGGGCCTGCGACAGAAACCTGGAGAGAAGATCTCTGGTTTCCTCCTTTGACTAGAGAAGTCGTCACAGAAGGTCAGAGTGAAAAGAGGCATTGGTGAGTCCAGGGTCGACGTCGCACAAGTTAACCAGATCATCAAGGGAGTGATGTACAGCATTGATATCCTGGTGCATCTTCAACAGAGAGAGAAGAGAGGCCGCCACACATTTCCAGGTCGACTGCAAATGCTGAGGGAAGAAGAGAAGCACTCTCATAGAATCCCAGTATCCCAAGTCCAACCTCAGAAAGAGCCAACATCAAATGCTGGGGCTGAAATCAAAGCTCTCTGCAGACAGGTGGAAGAACTGAAGTCTGCCATAGCAGTAATGAAGGTGACCCTGGCTGAAGGCAACATCGAGGTTTACATGAAGTTCAACTCTGCTGAGAGGCCCTGCACTGTGCTAGTGGAACCAGCTGAGAGGAGTGAGCTGCCAGCTTCTGTCCTGATAACCAGCAGTGTGGTTACTGTTCCTGCTGAAGATGGCAGCAGCATAACTCTAAAGGTGAAGAATGAAAGCACTCAGGCAGTCACACTACAACCCGATCTCAAGATGGCCGAATTGCATCCAGTAGCTCACATAACCCACACAAAAGTTACCAGTAAAGAAGAAACCCTCAACCCTGACCTCCTTGACTTCGGCAACTCTCTGGTTGCCCCACAATGGAAAGAACGGTTGCAAATGAGACTGAAGGAATGGGCCAAAGTGTTTTCTTTAAACGAATAATAGGAGGTGGGCTGTGCAAGTGGAGTGGAACACATGCTCAGACTCACCAATGAACGACCATTGAGCGAGAGGTTCAGAAGTATGGCGCCCACAGATGTAGAAGATGTTCGGAAACACTTGAGAGAGCTGACGGACTGTCGGTCAGGGATCAAGTAGCTCTCCGTCCTCGACCATCACAGTGGCTATTACCAGATCCCCATGCGCCACAGTGGCTATTACCAGATCCCCATGCGCCACGGTGGCTATTACCAGATCCCCATGCGCCACGGTGGCTATTACCAGATCCCCATGCGCAAGGCCGACAAGGAGAAGACAGTGTTTATCTGCCCTCTTGGTTTCTACCAATTAGAGAGGATGCCTCAAGGAGTCACTGGAGCCCCAGCTACTTTCCAACTATTAATGGAGAAGGCTGTCGGGCTACATGAACCTCCTTGTGTGCTGGTCTACCTGGACAACCTCTTCGTGTTTGGGAAAACCTTGGAGGAACATAAGGAAAGGCTGATGAAGGTCCTGGACCAGAAAAACTCAAGGCCCTCCAGTCATTTCTGGGTTCTGCGGATACTACCGGAGGTTCGTGAAAGGATACGCTGTCCAGAAGTTATGCCCCCAAGACAAAAAATGGCAAGCCCATCACTCCCCCTGGAGTTACCTACCTAAAGGAGAAGGAGCTGTTTAGAGAAGTATGGATAGCAGAGTGTGAGAGAGCCTTCCAGAACATCATTGAATGCCTCACCAGCTCACCTGTGCTCGCATTTGCTGACCCTGAGAAGCCCTACGTCTTGCACAATCGACACCAGTCTGAGTGGACTGGATGGAGTGTTGTACCATGAGTACCCTGAGGGATGGAGACCAGTGGATTATGCAAGCCGGTGCTTGTCCAGGAGAGAGAATAACTATTCAGCGCACAAGCTTGAGTTCCTGGGGTTAAAGTGGGCCATGTCGGACAAGTTTCATGATTATCTGTACGGAGCAAAGCTCTTGGTGCGCACAGACAATAACCACCTCACCTACGTGCAAACCACTGCCAAGCTGAATGCCACAGGCCAGAGGTAGATGGCCACTCTCACCATCTACGAGTTCAAGTTGCAGTACAGGCTAGGGCGAGTGAACATTGATGCCGATGCCCTGTCAGGACGCTCACACATCAGTGCTGAAGAGGATGGAGACTGGGTTGAAATCCCCTCATCAAGGGAGTCAGAGCCATTTGCCGAGTAATGACTGCCAAAGTCTCTTCAGACAGTATCTCTAAGAGGGCAACTGTGAACATAGGAGCCCCGCCCGAGGCTGTCCCTGAAGCTTTCATGAAATTTACTGCTCTGAAGATGGATGGACTATCCTGCCTGAGTCCTGAGGATCTGCGATGCGCACAGCTCTGGGACCCAGTGATATCCACCGTCAGCCAGGCCCTGGGGTTAAGAAAGGAACCCTTCCTAAGCGGAAACACAAACCCAGAAGAAGCCTTTCTCCTGAGGTAATGGAACATGCTGTACAAGGAAAGGATGTTTAAATCCAAGGTCCCCAATTACAAACAGGTGTCAAATAAAAGGAGACAAGGCCGACAGAACAGAAACGTTTGATGACATGTCCTTCTGAGAAACTGGATGAGTTTGGATATGTTTTGGAGGGGTGATGGCTTGGATGGCCATGGCTCGAATAATCAGTCATCTGAGCCAATGGCAGAGCCATAGAGTTAATCCCAGTGACATTTAGCAGACTGCACCCGGTCATACAAGGACAGGACTTACTTCCTGCTCTCAGAGCTCAGTGGAGCAAAACTAAGGTAATTTTAGAGTAGGGAGGATGTTACACAGCTAAGATGGAGCGCATATATTAGTGAAGAAAAGGAGTCTGAACAGATTCAATGTAAAGTCAGTGAGCTAAGAAGAGATAAAGAAACCGCAGTGGGAGAAAATATAAATGTTTTTTGGAAGCTAAAGATAAAAAGCTGTAAGAGACAAATTAAGGAGCACAGACCTCGGAATGAGATGAACGCAAAAAACTCTACAGAAGCGAGCGGGCGGAGCATGCAGAGCGAGGCGGGTGGAAAGGACAGGACAGGCAGAGCAGTGACTGTATGCTAGCAGGATAGTCCATATCTCCAAACATCTTCCATAAGTGGATTAATTGGTCTAATTTATGGTAAAGCCTCAACCAATAGCTACCTCTTCCAATTCAAATGAGCTTGAAAGTTAAATATGACAACATTTTTATTGTTTTGTGTGAGTACAACCCCTGCGATTAAACGGCCAGTGATATCCACCGTCAGCAAGGCCCTGGGGTTAAGAAAGGAGCCATTCCTAAGCAGAAACACAAAGCCAGAAGAAGCCATTCTCCTGGGGTCATGGGACATGCTCACACAGAGATGGAGTGCTGTACAGGAACCCCAAGAACTCCCGTTCAGTTTGACAGAGACAGCTGGTCCTGCCCCAAGAGTACCACCATGCTGTCATGAAGTCACTGCATGATGATATGGGACTGGCCCAGGCAAGATTTTACTGGCCTCGCATGTCTCGCGACATTGAGCAACACTGCATGAACTGTGCAAGGTGTATCCATTGGAAGACCCTACCCCCATGGGCCGCTGAGCTAGTCAACATCACCCATGGAGCTGGTCTGCATCGACTTCCTGATAGTGGAGCATGACAGCAGAAACATCAGCAACATCCTCATCATTACATACCACTTCACCCACTATGCCCAGGCATACCCTACCAAGGACCAGCTTGTAAGCAAAGTGGCCAAAGACTTGTGGGAGAAGTTCTTTGTACACTATAAACTACCAACAAGAGTCCACTACAATCAAGGAAGATACTTCGAGAGCCGACTGATCCACCAAATGCTAACCCTTGTGGGGGTAAAGAAGTCAATAACCTCTCCCTATCGTCCTCAAGGGAACGCAAAGTTGGAACGCTTCAACCCTATGCTGCTGAACATGCTTGGCACTCTGGGTCCAAGCAGAAGTCCACCTGGAGCCAGCATATAGCTAACCTTGTGCACGCTTACAACTGCACGAAGAACGACTCCATTGGTTTCTCACCATACCACCTCATGTTTGTTTGGGAGAGAGTTAAGGCTACCAGTCCACCTGTGTTTCGGAGTGAGCCCTGATGGAAGCCCTTCAAGTGACTAACTGCAGTACACAGTCAAGCTCAAAGACCAGCTACATGAGGCGTACAACCTTGCGTGAAGTGCTGCAGGGTGGAAAAATGCTGCAAAGAAGGCTCATGTGGAGAAGGTGAAGCATTAAGACCTCCAGCCTGGAGTCCTCCTCCAAAACTTTGGCGTGCCCGGAAAGCACAAGATAGCCAACTGATGTAAGACTGAGCCATACCTCATCTCAAAGAAGCTCCCAGGCCTACCCACCTACCAGATAAAGCCGGAAAATGGCCATGGACCAGTGAAAACCCTGCACAGGAACCACCTGCTGCTCATTAGCCAGATAATGGAGCACACTGATCAAGAGGAAACTCTGCCAGCAAGGCCACTCCAAACACTGAGTTACAGGAGGAGGAGAACCGAACAGCCCACAAGGAGCGTTGCTATCCAGTCCCCATCCCCTTGTTGTCGGATGGATCTGAGGCAGAAGAAAGCAATTCAGAGGATGACCTCACCAGGCAGTTTCTAAATCTAGAGGCTACAGTTTTTGCCCCAAAACCTAAAGGAGCCACAGGAGATGAACTGGAGAGTGATCCTGAAAGAGGAAACTGTCCTGCCCTCCAGGTCCACAGTGGACACTCGGGCCATCCCAGAACTGCCAGTAGTTAAGCGGTCTTGTGATGAGTTAGGTACACCTCATAACCCTACTGTAATACACTGAGGTATATGGGTATTTTGCAGCATCTTTGGTATGAAAAGGGTAACAAAGGTGTAAGTAGTGCTGATGTTTTGAGAAGCATCCCTTTTTGGTTTTATTTTTCTTGGATGAAACATGGACTATGTTTACATGTGTATCTGTGTACTTTTACGATGACAAGCTCTGACATACTGACAATTCTGTGTATATATTAACCTATTTCATACGTTTGAGGTCAAAGGTGTAGGGACTTGTTGGGAAGTTTCTTTTGTGAGGGGTGTATGTAACCCCCTGGTTACTGTGTTGTTTTTTAGCACGGACTGTATTATTTACTGTGTGCTGACATTGTTGCATGTGGGACACATTTGTGAGATGGACCGATTGCTAGCCAACAGTGTGATGTGCTTGAGAGAAGACTCACAAAAACTACAAGCAATCAACATTTGCTAACTAGTTGCTTCAAGGAGTTACAGTTGTGTAACTCGCTCAACATTGCAAATAAATGTAGTATATAAAAGTACACCAGTATGTGGACACCCATTCAAATTAGTGGATTCTGCAATTTAGCCACACCCGTTGCTAACAGGTGTATAAAAATCGAGCATACAGCTCTGCAATCTCCATAGCCTAACATTGGCAGTAGAATGGCTTGTACTTAAAAGCTCAGTAACTTTTAATGTGGCACGGTCATAGGATGCCACCTTTCCAACAAGTCAGTTTGTAAAATTTCTGCCCTGCTAGAGCTGCCCTGGTCAACTGTAAGTGCTGTTATTGTGAAGTGGAAATGGCTAGGAGCAACAGCGGCTCAGCCGCGAAGTGGTAGGCCACACAAGCTCAAAGAATGGGATCGTCGAGTGCTGAAGCCTGTAAAAATTGTCTGTCCTCGGTTGCAACACTCACTACCGAGTGAGGGGTGGGGGGCGAGGGAGAGCTTTGCATGCGTTTCTGTGTGTGGAGTAAAGGTGGTCTAGAGTTGTTTTCCCTCTGGTTGTACAGGTAACATGCTGATAGAAATTAGGTAAGAATGATTTCAGTTTTCCTGCCTGTTTTCCTCTGGGTGGGAGTTTTCCTGTTTGCGTGGTATTTGGCCAATATATCACGGCTAAGGGCTGTTCTTACGTATGACGCAACGCGGAGTGCCTGGACATAGCCCTTAGCCGTGGTATATTTTGGCCATATACTGTACTACAAACCCCTGAGGTGCCTTATTGCTATTATAAACTGGCTACCAATGTAATTAGAGCTGTAAAAATAATTTTTGTCATACCCATGGTATACGGTCTGATACCACAGCTGTCAGCCAATCGGCATTCAGGGCTTGAACCACCCAGTTTATAACACCTACTAGGTGAAGGCACTGCACTATTTTATTCAAGGTTAGGCCCGCCCAGTCCACACTCCTTTTCACATGCTGTCTGCTTACAGACCACATAGTTTATTATTGCCACGCACCTAGATACTGGGTCCAAACTGATATGAACTCTGGTCCCTCAGAAGAGAGGGCTACACAAATAAACAACTAAAGCCACCTACTCACACCCACCCACATTCCTTGCCAGCTACTGTACATTTTCACCCTCATCTCTGGATTTAAGTAGACAAAGAAATGTGTATAAAATGAAATCCCTTTACCAACTGTGCACTCTCACATTATACCGTTTTTTACAAATAACCATTCAAATGCTCAAATAAATACTTGTTGAAAAAAGTATTTTAAATACCAGATACCCAAATACACATGTATTTAAGCCCATGTCTGATTAGCACATGAGAGAGCGAAAGCGTGCAAGAAAAGAGAGAGGAGTACTGGGTGGTCAGCTGACCTGGAAGCGGAGGATGATGGTCCAGATGAGGCCAAGGGTGAGGCGGTGGTTGCCGTCGACGATGTCATGGGAGCCCATGTTTTCTAGATGGACCCTCTGCTCCTTGAGGAACTGCAGGGCCTTGTCCACGTTCTCCAGGCAATGGATACGCATGCGCCCCTTAGTGGGCTTGGGCTGCAGAGGGGAAAGAAAGAGTGGGATAGATGGTATTAACACAGACAAATTACATTAGTGTCACTCAAACTCTTCATGTAACTGATATTCTACTGCCAACAATCTAAACGGTTTGGTTTTGTATATTGTAACTTGAGGCAGGACTCCCTGGGCTGATGACCTACTTAGCAGACTTATTTAATCCTTGAGGTAGGCAGATTTAGGATTTTCCTGTGTCTATTACACAACAACAAAATAATGTACATTATATACAGGGACATATCTATGGGAAATCAGTGAATGTTGTGGCTGTTGAGGAGACTAAATTACTTGGTGTTACCTTAGATTGTAAACTGTCATGGTGTAAACATTTAGATTCTATGGTTGTAAAGATGGGGAGAAGTCTGTCCATAGTAAAGAGATGCAGATGCTCTGCTTTTATGACACCACACTCCAAAAAGCAAGGCTCTAGTTTGATCTTATCTTGATTATTATCCAAAGAAAGACCTAGTTAAGCTGCAGCTGGCCCAGAACAGAGCGACACGTCTTACTCTTCATTGTAATCAGAGGGCAAACATGAATACTATGCATGCCAGTCTCTCTTGGCTAAGAGTTGAGGAAAGACTGACGGAATCACTTCTTGTTTTTATAATAAACAATGTGTTGCAAAATCCAAAATTGTTTGGATAGTCAACTTACACAGCACTGACACAAACACTTCCCCCACCAGCCATGCCACCAGGGGTCTTTTCACAGTCCCCAGGGCCAACAAATTAAAGGAAACGTACAGTATTATTCAAAGCCATGAGTGCGTGGAACTCCCTTCCATATCATATAGGGCAAGTGAACAGCAAACCTGGTTTCAAAAAACAAATAAAACAACACTTCACGGCACAAGGCCTCTCCCCCGTGTGACCTACTTGTTGTGTGTATGTACTGATATGTGTGTAACTGATCGATGTACACACGCACACTACATGTAAATGTACGTAAATTGTAAAGTATTTCATCTGTAATGTATTTTTCGTTATGTGTCGGACCCCAGTAAGACTGGCTGTCGTCATTGGCGTCGGTTAATGGGGATCCTAATATATCAAATACCCCATAATGTAAAAGTGGAATTATGTTTTTCAGAATTTGTACAAATTAATGAAAAATGAAAAGCTGAAATGTCTTCAGTCAAGTATTCACCCACTTTGTTATGGCAAGCCTAAATAAGTTCAGGAGTAAAAATGTGCTTTTAAGTCACATAATAAGTTGCATGGACTCTGTGTGCAATAATTGTATTTAACATAATTTTTTAATGACTACCTCATCTCTGTACCCCACATATACAATTATCGTAAAGGTCCCCCAGTCGAGCAGTGAATTTCAAACACAGATTTAACCACAAAGTCCAGGGAGGTTTTCCAATGCGTTGCAAAGGAGGGAACCTATTGATAGATTGTTTTTTCCCGTTTCTTTTTTACCGGACATTGAATATCCTTTTGAGCATGGTGAAGATATTCATTACACTTTGGATGATGTATCAATACACCCAGTCTCAACAAAGATACAGGGCTACTCATTTTTTGCTTTCAAATAGGCACATTTTTCTATTCTCTCCCCTACAACTCTTTCCCGGGTCCTTGGTGTACAAGATAAAGTAGTGCACTATGTTTTCCATCAATATACCCGGTAAAATAATGGTTAATAAACAACTCCAAGGGGGTCCTATAAAATCTGTGATTTTCCCTGCCAAAATTATGTTTTGTATTTTCCCAAACTATGGTCCCGGTTACATCTTTCCTGTTTTATATATTTTTTGTTTTCACTCTCAAAATTAAAATTGTTCATTTTTTGGGGTCTGGAAGAAAACTAAACATTTCATATTTAATTTAATTCACCTTTAATTGTGCATCTGGCCCTTTAATTGCACATCTAGCAAGTGAGGAATGTGCTAACGTGCCGGTCTACAATCTACAATGGTTCTGTACTGTTGCTGCTCATTTCATGGCAAAGTTTGCAAATAATAGATACAAATGATATACGCTAATCTGCCAGGTAAGCCTACTTTGCTGGTAACATTTAATTGAGAAGGTTTTGGGGAAAGTATTTCTGTCAACCCACAAGACAGTTATCACATCAACTTGCTACACATGGGTTGATTGACAAACGCACCCACCACAGACAGACAGATGGGCAATATTGCTGGATATTAATTGGCAGATATTGTGCTAGGTTTGGCTTTTTAAGCCAATAATGGCTAACCAGGGGTGGGATAATGTCAATGTGGCGTTGATTAGATAGTAGCTGAGAGCTTGCGCTGTCTGATACTTGTGAGATGTGTTCATGACAGTTTGCGATGGAACATCTGAAAATTGCTTGTACTTTCATAATTGTTTCGCGAGCTACGAGCTACTGGTAGCTTGCGATCAATCTGTTGGAGACCCCTGCATTAATGAACACCACTCTCCATATTTTCAAGCATAGCGGTGGCTGCATCATGTTATGGGTATACTTGTGATCTTAAAGGACTGGGGAGCTTTTCAGGGTGAGAAAGAAATGGAATGGAGCTAAGCACAGGCAAAATCCCAGAGAAATAAACCTGGTTCAGTCTGCTTTCCACCAGAAACAGGGAGATAAATTCACCTTTCAGCAGGACAAACTAAAACACAAGGCCAAATCTACACTGTAGAGTGTTGCTCACCATGAAGACAGTGAATGTTCCTGAGTGGCTGAGTTACAGTTTTGACTTACAGTAAATCTGCTTGAAAATTGCAAGACTTGAAAATGGTTGTCAAGCGAAGATCAACAACCAATTTGACAGAGCTTTATGTCTTTTGAAAATAATGAATGGGCAAATATTGTACAATCCAGGTGTGCAAAGCTCTTAGATACTTACCCAGAACAACTCACAGCTGTAATCACTGCCAAAGGTGATTCTAACATGTATTGACTCAGGGGTGTGAATACTTATGTAAATGAGATATTTCCATATTTAATTTTCAATAATTGTGCAATGTTTTCTAAAAACACATTTTCACTTTGTCATTATGGGTTATTGTGTGTAGATGGGTGAGAAAAAAGTTTTTTTAATCAATTTCGATGTCAGGCTGTAACACAACAAAATGTATAATAAGTCAAGGGGTATGAATACTTTCTGAAGGCACTGTATGTCCAGAGACAGGTCATCTAAAGCTTTCCCAGGGTTAGAGCCCATTCTCTATGGGTCATGACCTAGGAAGTACCCAGGGCCTGAACTTGTTGGGACAGCTGGAGAATACCAGTCGATATCTCCTCTGCCCAACACAAATAACACCAAACCAGAGAGATACCCATCTGGCACTTTAATGTAGTGTTCTGTGGAGTGAACTCTAACATGGAAATTCTACGCTTCATGAAACAGTTGAGAAATGGCGGCTGGCTTGAATTCAGTCGTCTGACTTGAGATCATTTAGCAGGATGTTGGTCACTTCCCCACTGTTTCGCTCTCAAAGATCTCATTGATAATTTCTGCCTTCCTTTCCTCCATCAAAGAAAATCAACTGACATTTTTCCGTTTTGTTGTAGTTTTTTTGCCTTACTTCCTCGAAACAGCCAAAAGAGAGGGAAGGACAAATTACTCATATTTTGAAGGGACCACAGTAGACTGCATTCACTGGGAGTGAGTTGAAGCCGTGGTCAGATCTTTCTCACAGCGAAGCCCCGTGAGCTCCCTCAATGGAGGATCTTGGCACGTTCCACTGGAAGTCACAAGACAGGGGGTGATGGGGGGGGATTAAAGTGGTAGGGGCTGTAATCGGCCTTAATTGAGTTTTGATTCCAGAGCTGTCTGGACGAGTCCATCAGAGAGCTGCCTTTCAAAAGCCACTGATGGTGAAGGGAGGGGTGAGGAGGGGAGGGGTGCATGAGCTAAATTGAGACATAGTTAATCAAACCCATCAGTGCTAACTTTGCTAAACCTCTCTTTTAGCGGCAATCCTGCCATGATAATTACTTCTCTCCCCTCCTTCAGCACAGCTGCTAAGATGGAAAAGTTCAGTATGAAGTTTGCTCTCTGACGTCACATGCGTAGTACTACTACTACTACTACTACTATAGTCAGTAATTATGTTTTGGTTTTGCCTTAATCTCTTTGACGCCAGTCTGGGCATAAGGTCTCCTAACCTAGCTTGGCCTCTAGCATTCTGTAAGCACTCGGCCTGTCTTTGTGTAACCACATGCTTTACTGAAACTTGCTTGGTGCATTGACTGTATAATTGGATCTGCATTAGTGTGTTTGTGGTACATGTAGGTTTTAAAATGTGTATTTCTGTGTTTGTCAGATGCCTGGGTGGATCGCTCAGTGTACATTTGTGAGTGTGTCTGGTAGTGTATATTTCCATGATGTTTCCATGAGAGACAACAGGATCCCTGTAACCCAATATATGTGAACCAGTCTGAAACTCTAGCAGAGCGTAAACCAATAGGACACGCTACTACTATCCACTTCACCCTTATATCTTTCTCTGCTCTATCCTCAACTGAACTGTTCATAACCTCTCCATAGTATACAGATAAAGACCATGACTTTACCAGGGCTGCTTTGAATACATTCTGTCCCAGAGGTGGAGAGAGTAGTTTAGGTGTGTCTGGTTTTATAAATGTTGACTCTGTAAGATATGACAAGGGAGTTATCTGTATATAGCGTGTAACATAGCTACATACATCAGAGTGGGTGAGAGTTGAGTGAGATAGATGGGTTTGTGGTTAGCAACAAAACCGACGCGTGGGCAACTATGGGGCAAACAGACTGGGTTGGCTTAGACTGTTGATAACATGTAAGCTATATTTCATCTTCAAATGTTTAAAGAAAACAAATACATTTGCACAATGAGCACTTGTTGTCTCTAAAAATACATTGTTACAGTTAACTAGCTAGAGAATTTTAACCATATTAGCATAGACGTGACATCAGTCAAAACAACTCAAAACAAGACATGGTATCAACAACAAGATAAAACAAGCTGAAAAGAGCTACTTCTGATTCCCCACAAGGCAGCTTCTTGTCATTGATGCTAGCCATCTGACCTTTCAGAATCATAACAATACACACCTTCCGGCCACATTGATGCGCACGCATCATTTTCATGAAGTTGTCAGCCAACCCGTCTATACTGCTATACCACAAACATAGCACAGATTAGCCCCGACATTCGTATGCTGTCCTTTAGACGACATAGCCACGTCAAATTGTATTGACGAAAACCTATAAAACGAGTAATTAAACAGACTTCAAAACGCAGGTCTCTGTTTGGCTTTCATACTTTATTCGCTCATCACCTGAAGCACGTGCACAAGACGGAAGTACATGCAGGCGAAGTATTGCAGGTGTTTACATGGTTTTGCGCATGTGCCAGGTGATAAAAATCTCAACGGTAGTACGAGCCCAAGAATGTACTTTTTTAGTCCGAGGACCTTACATGTTATGTTCAGAAGCGAATTGGCTCTGGCAGCCAAAACAGCTAAATACAGATAAACGGGAATGGATTCTCAGCTACTGTTCTAGAAATAAAGCCCTCTACTTTCATATCACATCAAAATAATTTCACAAATGCTAAATATACAATTACTGTATCTGTTTTAACCGGTTTTAACACAGTTGCAGGCGACAGTATCTTTCAGTTACAACACTGTGGCGTTCTTATTCTGTTACACACAGTTGGTCGGAGAAACAGATGGCTTATAAGTACTCCTGTGGATACTTTTTCTCAAATTCCTACTCACAAAAGGACAAACCGATCAGACAACTGGTAGAGTAAATAGAAATTAAATTATATTCAACATTCTTGTTTGTGAGAGGAAGATTTACAGTCCAAGTTCAACTAGTAATTAAACTACATTTTGCAGAAGCTTTGTGGTAGTTGAACTAAATAAAAATCTAGGTAGTTTTCAGTAGTTAATTACTTTTTTGCCATGTAGCGTGTAGCTAACTCTTAGAACTACACCCTACCCTTTTCCGCTAATATAAAGCAAAATATGGGTGAAGTAGACAAGAATTATAATTTTTTTCATCTTTAGTTAAGTAAACTATATTTTTCTTAAGGGTAGCTTAACTTCTTTCGTTGTTATGTAGATGATAGTTTGGTAAACTATGACTTCAGGATATCTTCCCCAACACTGCTGATTTATCATGCAAAGCACAAATAAGATTGTAGTAAGAGAAACAACTATGACTACAAATAAATACTATTTCAAGTTGAAAAATACAGGTAACTGACAAAATAATGGAAACACTTGAGAAAATGAGGGATACAAAGTATATTGAAAGCAGGTGCTTCCACACAGGTGTGGTACCTGAGTTAATTAAGCAATTAACATCCTATCATGCTTAGAGTCATGTACAAAAATGCTGGGAAGGCCATTCTTTTTGTCATTATTTTGGTGACCATGGCTATGCCAACATAGGATGACAATGCTCCCATCTGTCACGCCCTGACCGTGGAGAGCTTTTATGTCTCTATTTTGGTTTGGTCAGGGTGTGATTTGGGTGGGCATTCTATGTTCCTTTTTCTATGATTTGTATTTCTTGGTGTTTGGCTGGCTGTGGTTCTCAATCAGAGGTAGCTGTCTATCGTTGTCTCTGAGAACCATACTTAGGTATCCTTTTTCCCACCTGTATTTGTGTATAGTTGCCTGTGAGCACTACGTTGGCGTCACGTTTTCGTTTTGATGTTTGTTGTTTTGTTGGCGACATATTACAATAAAGAAGTATGTACGCTCACCACGCTGCACCTTGGTCTACTGTTTCCACCTTAGACGATCGTGACACCATCCATAGGGCACGAGTGGTCACAACGGTTTGATGAACATGAAAACAATGTCAACCATATGCCATGGCAGTCTCAGTCACCAGATCTCAGCCCAATTGAACACTTATGGGAGATTCTGGAGCGACGCCTGAGACAGCGTTTTCCACCACCAATAAAACACCAAATTATGGAATTTCTCGTGGAAGAATGGTGTCGCATCCCTCCAATAGAGTTCCAAATACTTGTAGAATCTATGCCAAGGTGCATTGAAGCTGTTCTGGCTCGTAGTGTCCCAACGCCCTATTAAGACACTTTATGTTGGTGTTTCCTATATATTTCCTATACATATACTGTAGGTTTAGAACCCGGGGGAACAGCATTTTAACATTTGAAGTTTGTTTAAGGTGAATTATTACTCTATATGTGACCTGGAAATCCAAGCGAAACATATTACGTGCCATGTAAACCAGTCTGACGGTCTGTCTACGTACCAGTTTCTCCCCAGAGAGAACCTCCAGTAGTTTGATGAGCATGCGTCCATCTCTCAGGTCCATATAGAGGTCAGTGATCCTGCAGGACACTCTGGCTAGGTGGGAGTTGACCCACTTGGTGAAGGTCTTCTTCTGCACCGCTTCACGCTCATCTACAGGGAGGAGCAGAGAGAGAGAGAGATCAGGGGTTAAGTTTTACTTCTGCATTCTACAATGGTAACATATTCACCAGGTTATCATCTGGGGGGGTAGAAGGTGTGTAACGTATTTTACAGTTCAACTAACGTGTGCTCTTCTTTAGAGACTGACACACACACCCAACATCCTGCTATGATTAAGTTCTGGGCACTCAGAAAAACAGCGGCACAATATAGGCTACGAAGCTAACACTCCAGCTGTGCAGCTAACAGAGTAGAACGTGAGGGTTTGCAGGCCTCAGAAACAGCACATTCCACTCATCCTTCCTGTTTATGCCAGGTGTCCCTCACTTTCCTGGGCGGAGGGTTGTTGGTCTTTGTTACTGTTCGTCTTCTGTTGAAAACATACACCAAGGCGTCATTGTTCTTGGAAGAACTGTGTAGGGTGTAGCTTCCTCTGTCTAAGAAGTACAATGTAGATACTGTAGCTAGCTAGCTAGCTAGCTGACTTCTCTTTCACAGCAACAGAGTACTGTAAATATCAACATTTCACAGGCCAGGTGGGTTCTTAGTAAACATACTTGAATGCCCAATATGTTTATTACAATTGTTGTCTGAAACAGTCTTATTCGTAAACACCATCTTTAAATAGCCAGTCTTGTTTGCACAAGCTAAATGTTGTTAGCATAGCTGCAGTTATTCTCACAGAACGACTATATTCCTAACATAATGGTCTTGCTGCCAGATAGTCTTCTGCACATACTGTAGGCCAAGTGATATTTGCGCTGGTCTCCAGTCTACTGTACATGCTATTCATGCGGGCTAGCTGCTGCTAGTGTTGTTAGCTGGTCATGTTCTCACAGGGTTGTTCTAATGTAGTGTTCCCATGCACCCTTACAAAAAAGGATTGGCGTTTTGAAACTGCAGTAAAAGTGCAGTAACTGCAGTCGAGTGTGGTATTTTGGACGCAATAATTGCAGAAAACTGCAGTGTATTGTAGTTGAACTGAAGTTATACTGCACTCTAACTTTAGTTACACTGACAAATTACTGCAGTCGAGTGTGGCATTTTGGACGCAGTATTTTCAGCATACTGCAGTTATACTGCACTCTGACTACAATCTTTTTTCGTAAGGGCAAGGCAGGTGGTCTGGCCCAGTCTTCTCATCCTACTGCAGACCCAATAAACATCAGTCACAACGTAGTACAGGAGCCAGGTCCAAGAGAACCAGCTGCCCCGGTCAGCCCATACTGTATCTGCTGCATTAGCCATGAACATCATCATGACACACACACACAAACAGTCTTGTTTTACAAACCTTGTGGGGACACACAATTGATTCCCATTCAAAATCCTATTTTCCCTAACCCCTAACCTCGAATCCTAAACCCCCTAGAAATATCATTTTTCCTTGTGGGGGCTCGGCAAAATGTCCCCAGTTGGTCAAAAAAAAAAAAAATCTGGTATAGTTAAGCATGTCCACACACACACACACACACACACACACACACACACACACACACACACACACACACACACACACACACACACAGTGTGCCAACTGACGTCTCCGCTTCACAAGGTATTCCTCATATGAACTCAAAGCCTGTTGTCATGGAAATCTGGCTTTGAGAGGACGTTTCACAACCTCCCTCCATCAGGGTGGGTCTCTCTCTCTGTCTCGCTGACTGTGAGAGATGACACCCGTTAACAAAGTGCACTGATGCACTTTCCCTTCCAGCTCCAGCCCAGCCGTTAGCTCAGAGGACATTGCGACATCACAGCGTGACCAGACTGCTAATAAAGCAGCAGCATGACTGTGATATCATGTAGGTACCAAACAGCACACTGTCCAACAGCCTGACAGCCGGGTCCCAGAGATAGTAGATAGTGGCCTTTATGAGTCCCAGTGCCCAGGGCAGAGGCAGATGGAGGCGACGAGACAGAGGGAGCTGTGTGCCCCACTGTGGGGGCCCGTCAGAGCATCACAGAGACAATGAAGCCAGTGTTCTCTGCTCTCCATCATACCACGCAAAGCAGCATCAGATGGCATCAGGCCTTATCACTGACTAGACTAAGTAACATTCAGCTCCTTCACTGTGACACGGGCTGCATGGTTAGATCATGTCTATGTGGCCTCAGAGGGGCTAGGTTAGTTATGACTTTGGGAATCAGGAAAAGGCTTTGGAAATCAGGATGGGGCTGGATATGCTTAGCAGCACATAAGATACCAAAAAAAAGGAACAGAATGAAAGGTAGCTTCAATAACAAAACAGTAAAGTGAAATAGTCCATTCACAATATACATTTTGCTTTATGACACATGACCCTGTGTTCTGTTCAATGTTCCAATTACTTGTTGACACAATCAGCTGCAGTTCAAAAGGGCATCAAATGTCTAAAATAAATGTGCGTTCTAAGGCTGAGATAGAGACGGATGGAGGATATGGGTGGAGCTGGACATGTCCTGAGTGTCTGTAAACAGGGTTTCCTGCAGGGGAGAGCATCTGGCCCTCACAGCAGAGCCCAGGAAAGGGAAACCCTCGGTCAACAGATATACACACGCTCGCATATATATACACACACACACACACACACACATACAATAACTCATTATCTCAACCTGCAGCTCTCTGGCTCTGCAGAGTACAAACAGTAACCCCCTCGGACCACAATCCCGACAAGCAGTCACAGACCACCATCACAGACCACTGATCAAGACCCACAAACCACAAGTCTACCAAATGTTCAGACCACTGACCAGACCACAATCTGTGGACAGCCGCTATGCTATGCATGATGTCCTGATCACTGAACTGTGTGCAATCAATGTCAACTCCTTACATAAAAAATACCTCAAAGTTAAATGCTAAGCATCCTATTAGTCTGCCAAGACCAGAGTTGTTTTACTATGTGTGACTGTTGAAAGGCAGTGTTAAGTTAAAAAGCCAAAAGCAGTAATACAGTAGTAATGTAGACTGTATAAAAGTGTTAAGAATATTATGTAATAGCAATACAATGCAACGTCAAACTATCATCAGGCCTGGTAGTACATGGCTCTATTACCTGAGAGGCCAAGCCAAGGGAAAGAAGGAACTAGGAAAGAGAGATAGAGTTTGACGGTGAGATAAAAGACAAAATGACAGAGATGGATGTTGTCACATCCTCTCTCTGGCTCCTCAGTAGATGATTCTGGAATTAGTGTGAGGCAGCCGGTGCACTCACACAGACACCGAATGTAAAGGAGGCACGCTAGTTTTCACAGGCGTCTGCAGGGCCTTAGGTGTGAATGTTGAGCATTTCTGTGAAACGGCTCCAAAATGGACTGAGGTAATTAACAAAAGAGTTGTGAGTTGGACAAGGAAAGGACGTTTAAGTCCAAGGTCCCCATTTCCAAACCGGTGTCAAATAAAGAGAGACAAGGCAGACAAAACACGACCGTTTGATGACACGTCCTTCTGAGATACTGGATGAGTTTGGATATGCTTGGGAGGGGCGATGGCTTGGATGGTGATGGCTCGAATAACCAGTCATCTGAGCCAATGGCAGAGCCATAGATTGAATCCCAGTGACATTTAGCAGACTGCACCCGGTCATACGAGGACAGGACTCAGTGGAGCAAAACTAAGGTGATTTTAGAGGAGGGAGGATGTTACACAGCTAAAATGGAGCTCATACATTAGTGAAGAGGAGTCTGAACAGATTCAATGTAAAGTCAGTGAGCTAAGAAGAGATAAAGACACTGCAGTGGGAGAAAATATAAATGTTTTTTGGAAGCTAAAGATAAAAAAGCTGTAAGTGACAAATTAAAGAGCACAGACCTCTGGGAATGAGATGAAAGCGAAACACTCTACAGAAGCGGGCGGGCGGAGCATGCAGAGCGAGGCGGGTGGAAAGGATGGAACAGGCAGAGCAGTGACTGTATACTAGGAGGATAGTACATATATTCAATCATCTTTGTTGATAGCGATGTTGCGTTTACATAAGTGGATGAATTGGTCTAATTTATGGTAAACCCTTAGCTACCTCTTCCAATTCAAATGAGCTTCAAAAAAAAGTGAATTATGACAACATTTATATTGTTTTGTGTGACTACAGCGCCTGTAATAAAACACAAACACAGAGAAAAGTTCACATTGAGTGAGGCGTCAAAGCGGATAATCAGCCCGACCCTCGATTGGGTCATTATAATTCAAAACAATGCATTCTAAAATAAATCACACGCTTTGTGTATAAGCCTCTTTGTAGAGGCAGTGATAGAACAGGCTAGCCCACTCTGCTGATTGGCTACAAATACTTTCATTCTGCTAGGTAGTCAAAACCCCCACGTCTCAATGTCAAGAGAGGCGTCTTAAATTACTCAGTGGCTTATCAATAATGCTGAACCAACAGCAGGGCTATTCCCAAAGTGGCTGTAACACACTGTCTGTGTGTGTGTGTGTGTAGGGGCAGCCCCATTTAAAGCAGCACATTGATATGCGGGGTCCTCTTTGGGTCAATACTAAAGCTCACAGACACAGTCATGCATATTAGAGGTCGACCTTGACCCCGGTGTGGGGAACAAAGGTTGCCTCCGGCTATACTGGCTGGGCTGGGGTGTGGCCACATGGCTGAAACAGAGACTTGGCCAGGATATCTAGCTAGTAGCTAACCCCCTCCCCTCTCTGACTGTTCTGCCCACACAATAACTCTATACTGTACTATACACTCTACATGTGACTTGATGTACACTTTAAAGCCAACCTCTTCAACCTCAGGAGGCTGAATAAATGTGGCTTGGCCCCTAAGACCCTCACAAACTTTTACAGATGCACAATTCACCGCCTGGTACGGCAACTGCACCGCCCGCAACCGCAGGACTACCCAGAGGGTGGTGCGGTCTGCCCAACACATTACCGGGGGCACACTGCCTGCCCTCCAAAGCTGGGGCCGAGAGACTGAAAAACAGTTTCTATCTCAAGGCCATCAGTCTGTTAAATATCCATCAGTAGCCGGCTACCACCCGGCTACTCAACCCTGCACTTTAGAGGCTGCTGCCCTATATACATAGACATGGAACACTAGTCACTTTAATAATGTTTACGTACTGCTTTACTCATCTCATTTGTTTATACTGTATTCTATTCTACTGTATTTTAGTCAATGCCACTCCGACATTGCTCGTCCCAATATTTATATATTTCTTAATTTCATTACTTAAATTATATATTTGTGTATTGTTGTGCATTGTTAGATACTACAGCACTGTTGGAGCTAGGAACACAAGCATTTTGATACACATATTTAGATGTTATTGCGGGTGTATGTGACGAATAAAATTTGATCAGTGTTGGGGAGTACTGAACTACATGTAGTTCAACTAGTAATTTAACTACATTTTGCAGTAGCTTTTCAGTAGTTAACTTTTTGCAATGCAGCGATGTAGCTAACTACACAACTTTTTTTAGCAAAAATGTAATATTGGTGAAGTAGGCAAGAATTTCCTTTATTTTTCGGCATCACACCTTCCTAATTTTCACTTAAAAACATAGTGTGTGTGTTAAATAGGCTAAATTACACATTCTGTTAACATTTGACTCCAGAGTGATCTGTCTTGCAATTAGTCTATGACATTTCAGATTTAGATATGATAATATACAGATGAAGTCGGAAGTTTACATACACTAAGGTTGGAGTCATTAAAACTTGTTTTTCAACCACTCCAGAAATTTCTTGTCAACAAACTATAGTTTTGGCAAGTCGGTTAGGATATCTACTTTGTGCATGACACAAGTAATTTTTCCAACAATTGTTTACAGACAGATTACTTCACTTATAATTAACTGTATCACAATTCTAGTGGGTCAGAAGTTCACATGCACAATCAACTTAGTGTCTTTAAACAGCTTGGAAATTTCCAGAAAATTATGTCATGACTTTAGAAGCTTCTGATAGGCTAATTGACATCATTTGAGTCATTTGGAGGTGTACCTGTAAATGTATTTCAAGGCATACCTTTAAACTCAGTGCCTCTTTGCTTGACATCATAGGAAAATCAATAGAAATCAGCCAAGACATCAGAAAAAAAATTGTAGAACTCCACAAGTCTGGTTCATCCTTGGGAGCAATTTCCAAATGCCTGAAGGTACCACGTTCATCTGCACAAACAATAGTATTCAAGTATAAACACCATGGGACCACACAGCCGTCATACCGCTCAGGAAGGAGACGCGTTCTGTCTACTAGAGATGAACGTACTTTGGTGCAAAAAGTGCAAATCAATCCCAGAACAACAGCAAAGGACCTTGTGAAGATGCTGGAGGAAACCGGTACAAAAGTATCTATATCCACAGTAAAACGAGTCCTATATCGACATAACCTGAAAGGCCGCTCAGCAAGGAAGAAGCCACTGCTCCAAAACAGCCTTAAAAAAGCCAGACTACAGTTTGCAACTGCACATGGGGACAAAGACCGTACTTTTAGGAGAAATGTCCTCTGGTCTGATGAAACAAAAATAGAACTGTTTGGCCATAATGACCATCGTTATGTTTGGAGGAAAAAGGGGGAGGCTTGCAAGCCGAAGAACACCATCCAAACCATGAAGCACGGGGGTGGCTGCATCATGTTGTGGGGTGCTTTGCTGCAGGAGGGACTGGTGCACTTCACAAAATAGATGGCATCATGAGGTAGGTAAATTATGTGGATATATTGAAGCAACATCTCAAGACATCAGTCAGGAAGTTAAAGCTTGGTCGCAAATGGGTCTTCCAAATGGACAATGACCCCAAGCATACTTCCAAACTTGTGGCAAAATGGCTTAAGGACAACAAAGTCAAGGTATTAGAGTGGCCATCACAAAGCTCTAACCTCAATCCTATAGAAAATTTGTGGGCAGAACTGAAAAAGCGTGTGCGAGCAAGGAGGCCTACAAACCTGACTCAGTTACACCAGGTCTGTCAGGAGGAATGGGCCAAAATTCACCCAACTTATTGTGGGAAGCTTGTGGAAGGCTACCCGAAACATTTGACCCAAGTTAAACCATTTTAAAGGCAATGCTACCAAATACTAATTGAGTTTATGTAAACTTCTGACCCACTGGGAATGTGATGAAAGAAATAAAAGCTGAAATAAATATTTCTCTCTACTATTATTCTGACATTTCACATTCTTAAAATAAAGTGGTGATCCTAACTGACCTAAGACAGGGAATTTTTACCAGGATTAAATGTCAGGAACTGTGAAAAACTGAGTTTAAATGTATTTGGCTAAGGTGTATGTCAACTTCCGACTTCAACTGTATCATAAAGTAGTTTGGATGTAGTGAACTACTATTTCAAAGTAACTTTAGTTAACTAAACTATATTGTTCCTAAGGGTAGCTGTAGTGTAGCTTAGTCTTTTCCAGTGTGAAGTAATTGGTAGCTTGGTAAAATATATTTTCTTCCACAACACTGCATGTGACACTTTCACCCTCAGATAAAAAAAAACTGAACGAATAAAATATTGCACAAGTTCCTGAGGCATTAACAAAGGAATTCAAAACAGAGTTAAGAGAGACAAAATGTCAGGAAGCTTGTCTGCCAGTCCGGCTCCCTCTTTCCAGAAACATACAGTACCAGGGAAAAGTTTGGACACACCTACTCATTCAAGGGTTTTTCTTTATTTTGACTATTTTCTACATTGTAGAATAATAGTGAAGACATCAAAACTATGAAATAACACATATGGAATCATGTAGTAACCAAAAAAGTGTTAAACAAATCAAAATATATTTTATATTTGAGATTCTTCAAAGTAGCCACCCTTTGCCTTGATGACATATTTGCACACTCTTGGCATTCTCTCAGCCAGCTTCATAAGGTAGTCACCTGGAATGCATTTCAATTAACATGTGTGCCTTGTTAAAGTTAATTTGTGGAATTTCTTTCCTTCTTAATGCGTTTGAGCCAACCAGTTGTGTTGTGACAAGGTAGGGGTGGTATACAGAAGATAGCCCTTTTTGGTAAAATACCAAGTCCATATTATATCAAGAACAGCTCAAATAAGCAAAGAGAAATGACAGTCCATCATTACATTTAGACATGAAGGTCAGTCAAGACGGAATAACTTTTCAAGTTTCTTCAAGTGCAGTTGCAAAAACCACAAATCGCTATGATGAAACTGGCTCTCATGACGAGCGCCACAGGAAAGGAAGACCCATAGTTTCCTCTGCTGCAGAGGATAAGTTCATTAGAGTTACCAGCCTCAGAAATTGCAGCCCAAATAAAAAACAGACACATCTCAACATCAACTGTTGAGAGGAGACTGCGTGAATCAGGTCTTCATGGTCAAATTGCTAACAAGAAACCACTACTAAAGGAAACTAATAAGAAGAGACTTGCTTGGGCCAAGAAACACGAGCAATGGACATTAGACCGGTAGAAATCTGTCCTTTGGTCTGATGAGTCAAAATTTGAGATTTTTGGATCCAACCGCCGTGTCTTTGTGAGACGCAGAATAGGTGAACGGATGATCTCTGCATATGTGGTTCCCACCGTGAAGCATGACGGAGGAGGTGTGATGGTGCTTTGCTGGGGATATTTATTTAGAATTCAAGGCACACTTAAACAGCATGGCTACCACAACATTCTGCAGTGATAAGTTATCCCATCTGGATTTCACTTAGTGGGTTTATCATCTGTTTTTCAACAGGACAATGACCAAACACACCTCCAGGCTATGTAAGGGCTATTTGACCAAGAAGGAGAGTGATGGAGTATTGCATCAGATGACCTGGCCTCCACAATCCCCCAACCTCAACCCAATTGAGATGGTTTGGGATGAGTTGGACCACAGAGTAAAGGAAAAGCAGCCAACAAGTGCTCAGCATATGTGGGAACTCCTTCAAGACTGTTGGAAAAGCATTCTAGGTGAAGCTGGTTGAGAGAATGCCAAGAGTGTGCAAAGCTGTCATCAAGGCAAAGGGTGGCTACTTTGAAGAATCTAAAATAGAAAAAATATTTTGACTTGTTTAAAAAAATGTTGGCTACTACATGATTCCATATGTGTTATTTCATAGTTTTGATGTCTTCACTATTATTCTACAATGTAGAAAATAGTAGAAATCAAGAAAAACGGTCCAATGATACTGACGCCAAGGGCAGCTCTCTGCAGCTGTGTATTTGGGGACAGCCAGGCCATCGGTGACCGCCGGCTAACCAAGTCACAGGAAAACACTGTCACATTGTGTCTTACTCACCAGAATACAGAGCTAATCAACACTGCATTGTTTCATATAACAACAGTCTGTAGGCTACTACAGCCCGATGTAATGTCCCTTTATGACCTTTTCTGAAAAGTGATTCCATTGCCTTTGAAATGAGCTGGCAAAATCAGCATCTGTATCCTAGAATTAACTCTTTCTCTAGGTGTGTTAACACCTTAATCCTGAGGCAAAGAGAACTATAGCCTATTTGTGCCCCATTCAGCTGAGATCCAGAGTGAGAGAGGGATGATGGAGAGAGGGAAGGGTGAAAGGATGAACAGAGGAATAAAGAGGTAGCAGTGACGGTAACTCAGGCTAGCAGCAGCCTAACAACTTCACGCTGGTTGTGGCGCAGCACCCCAATGCCACATGTCCCAGATTGTTGTTAGCAAACTGCAGTTTAATTTTGTCTACATCTGGTTGGGAGGAATTTGGACTTTTTCCTGGAGACAATTCACCAAAAACACACAAATACCATGCACCAAAATAAACATTACGATACGGTGAGACATTCAACAAAATTAAATTCTGGCTGAGGCCTTTGGTGGCTGATGTCATTCACAGTTGCCTCATCCTATGGTGGCTGGGGCGGTAATTGAAAGAGATGTGGACTGCAGGTCATACAACTGTTCAGCTACCAACACAAAGTCTACATGTACTGTACAGTATGTGTGTGGAAAAACTGCATGTACAATTGGGAATTCTGTGTGGCACTGTCCTGTTGAAGATAGCTGTGCAAATGACACAAGATGGATGAAAGGCTTCAGATGACTCCAGCTAAAGCATACACAGACAGATGATCTGTATGTATACACAACCCTGCTTGTCCAGGGAGCGCAGATTTACACATCACTTCACTCTCCAGTCAGGACACAGCTGTGTGCCCCTGCATTCACACCAAGTATACAACCACTCACCCCTGGGGTTGTCCTCCCAAATGTTTCCACCCTGCCTCCCTCTAATGTAGGCCACATTGTTTCACTTATAAATCTGTAATTTCTCAACTTCCTGCTCAGTGCAAGGTGCACACCCAATACCTGCGAGAGAGGGAGAGAGCGGTTGAAGGACAAACAAGGAGGAAAATGGCTGCCACAGTGTCAGTGCCCTTTCTTATGGGCCCACACATGATAGCTGGCACACTGTGTCGAACAGACAGGCACCTCAACAGTACCCTAATTTACTGAACAGGGACATAAAAACACCCACCAAAAAAATAAAAACCCAGAAAACATTTTCCTATCGGGTTATGTCAAGGCTGGTCGAGCAGTATGTTTCCCTTCATTGTATTAGTACAGAGCCAAGGGGAGAGTTAGAGAGAGAGAGAGCTACAGCTGTGTGGCCTCACAAGGGAGATATCATTCATGTTAGTTTATTACTCAAGTCATACACTCGGAAACCCAGTTGAAAAATGAAACTGTATGATGTGTTTCCTGTATAATCTTCCATAACCACATCTGTGAATGTGAACTTTGTTCATAATTTTTGCAGCCTGTTTCTAGAGATGACTATTCACTCACTCATTCAGAGAAGAACCTACAGTTACAGATATGACTATCTGAGAGCACAAAGAGTACACGATTTGCTTAAGTGCACACATTACTGTCCATTTTTGTATCTAAAGCTACAGGTAACTGCCAAAATAAAGGAAACACTTGAGTAAATGAGGTATACAAAGTATATTGAAAGCAGGTGCCTCCACACAGGTGTGGTTCTTGAGACAATTAAGTAATTAACATCCCATAAGAGGTGAGGTCACGAATAAAAATGCTCAGTTGCCCATTATTTTGGCTACCATGGCTTGAAGAGATCTCAGTGACTTAGAAAGAGGGGTCTCAAAGGAGGTTAGGGGATCTAAAGGGAGCGTGTTTGTCTCATTCACCAGATCTCAACCCAATTGAACGCTTATGGGAGATTCTAGACCGGCGCATGAGACAGTATTTTCTACCACAATCAACAAAATACCAAATTATGTAATTTCTCGTGGAAGAATGGTGTCGCATCCCTCCAATAGAGTTCCAGACACTTGTAGAATCTATGCCAAGGTGCATTGAAGCTGTTCTGGTGGCCCAACGCCCTATTAAGACACTTTATATTGGGGGTTCCCTTATTTTGGCGGCCCAACGCCCTATTAAGACACTTTATATTGGGGGTTCCCTTATTTTGGCAGTGACCTGTATGTGTTTGATCAAACACAGTCACACAGAAGACTGTATACTAGGTAGTCGCTAAGAGTAAGACAAGCCTTCTGACGTAGTAAAATAAAATAAAAACATGACGCTGTTCACAGGGAATCCGGCGCAATCCTCAGTGTGACAATAAATACTACGCGCAATGAATGAATCAAACTTCAAGCGCAACAAGCTAACGTTCTGAACAGAACCAAAATATTTAAACTGCTACATAATAGCTCAGATATGTCAACTTTTTCCATTCTTGTGTTTTAAGAAGCTCTGAAATCCTGCAATCATGTGGAACATGAGCTGTTCAGGAGATATTGGAGCTGTTATTCTGTTTAACGAATCAGCCTTGGTGTAGTGAGGAGATGGCAGGCAGAGTCAACCACAGCGGAGTCATGAAGTCATATGGAGAGTAGGAGGGAGAGGAGAGGTGCAGGGCACATGCTAGTCATTCTCTCTGTTGCTTTAGGCATAGAGAAGAAACTCCAAAGCAAACAAATTCACTGAGCGTTAAAGAGAAGCTTTCGGTCCTCATCTCAACCTCTTTAGGAAGGACCAAGAGGCTTTTAAGACCTGATCTATATCACCTTTTACAGTGAACAAAAACAGTATATATATAGTTCAGTCTGCTGCTTTGGATATTACATTAGGTCGATAGGTTTCACATATTGGAACTGGAGCTCATTCTGACTTACAACCTAATGCTATGGACTTCCACTAAAAAGGTCCACTCAATTTATTGGCAGTATTACTGATAATAAACATAACCCAGGTATGAAATGAAGTCTTACAAGAAACCATGTTTCCCCTTATACAGAGGCCAAGGCTGTGACATAAGGGTTGGTGTGTAGGTGCTATTCTAGGAGGGGTAGAGCCCACAAGCCTGGAGATAGAAAAGCTCATTATATCAAACATCTGTCTTTAATAAGAGAAGGGGGAGAAGAGAGAGGGGGAAAGGGTGGGGTAGATAGAGGGTGGAAGGTTGGTGATGTGCTTCGAAAACTAGAAGCTTTCTGAGACCCTCTTATGTCAGACACACATGCAACTGACGCTCTCTCTCTTCCAGCCACACCCTGTAGCGTATTGGGGAGACATGCGGACAGACAAAGACAGACCAGCCTGGTTGGCTTTAGCCTAACTCTGTTCACTCTCGCATGACTGTTATGAAGACTAACACAAACAGGGCTTTGGGCCATTTGACCTGGATCGTATAACATATCTAAACTCACATTCCCAAAGCATCCGGACCCAAATCCCATGCTTCTGTGCCTTTCACCAGGGTGGAATGTGGGCTCACGCCCCAGTACTTACCATGACGTTCCCTGTACTGATAGTGTGGATACCTTGCCTACACATGTACCAAGACTCAACACTACTAAATTAGTTTATTTTCCTCACAACACTAAACGCCAAGGTTCTTGATACAGAACGTCATGTTGAGACAAACATCTTCTATGGCTGTAACAAATCTGCCTTTGCCTACCAGGGCTACTCAGCTGATCAGCCTGCCTCTCTCTGCTCTGCTGGAGTAGAGGTTTACCCTTGACTGGCCAACTGTTGCGATCTGAAAGAGGTGACCTGCACATGTAGCGACATTTCAGTTGATTGTTGAAGCCGACCTTTGTTTTGAAGGAAGAAAATCAAACAGTCTGTTTGTTCTCTGACCGCCCTGTAAGAGAACAGGCAAGCCCAGTGTGTACCTACTATTAATCTCCTGGCAATGCTTTATCTTAACAAATGCTGACCACTTTCAGTGTTTTACTGTAAAATCTTCTTGTTAGCAGAATGAACAAGAAAATGTAACACACAATGTACCGTTGCAAGTTCATTTACATTTCACAATGTCAAATTGAATGTAGTATTGGTGAAAATAACCAAAGAAACTATAAGTTATGCAAAGACACAGAGTTAATTTTGAAACCTCAGAGAGAGTGTGAGAATGTACACGGGCAACATCTGAAAACGAGCACATTTAAACTGGGAACCGGGACACCCCACTGTCCATACCCATCCGCTCCAAAACACACTCAGGGCCAAGCATGCCTTTCACAACCAATTACATTTGACAATACTGATACTATCCCAATCTGCTTGGCTTATTTTCTGCTGCCTGGGTCATTTTCCCCCTTGATAGCTGGATGAAAGAGGCTGCCTGTCATCTCAGCATTCCAAGTCTCTGTCACTCCACTCCCATTCATAACAGTCTGGGCCACACTGCATTGGCCTGGAGTTGATAGGCTGATACAATCTCCATTGTCAGAGGGATCCGGAGGCCCCTGATGGGTTTTAGGGGGTTCCATGCAGCGTGGCTCAAGGGGTGTAAAGTCAGTTTCCTACAAGGCAGACATGGCCTATCACTCATTTCAACAAGTGTCTCACCCTGTGGACTTTCTCCAATCAGAGAGTTGTGAATTGGAGCCAAGAGCGGAACAGAGGCAATGTTTCCCCTATGTGCATTTAGCTAAATTGTGGCCACCACTGCAAAAAAAAAAATATTACAAAAATAAAAATAAAATCGGGATGGTAAAACATTTTCAGTGTAAACTTAAACCACTAAAACTAGATATAAAGGATGTCGAAATATAATGGAGCAACAATAACCAAAAATAAAAACTGAGAATTTAAAATTCCAATGTTTGAGTCACTCAGATAACGTAAGAACATGGCATAAGCCATGGCAAAATGTGTAGAATTGCAGAAAATTAGCTTTGAAATTGCAATTCTTATCTCGACTTCATTACATTTAAAAAAATAATAATTGTAGGAAACTAGCTTTAAAACTGTAAAATGTTCTCCCCCCATGTCAAAATGTGTAGAATTGCAGGACATTAGCTTTGAAACTTCAATTTTTTTCTCAGCCCCAAGACAAAATGTGTACAATTGCAGGAAACTAGCTTTAAAATAGCTCAAGTTTGTCTCTGCGGACAAGAGGAGGGAGTCTAAAACTGCACCATTGGCCAACCAAAACTACACAGGTAGGCTACATTTATCTGATACCTATACCTAAACTAAACATGTTGGCCTGTACTGTGTAGCTATGCCAACCTGCACATGTAGGCCTGCACACTGTAGCTACGCCAACCTGAACCTGATGGCCTGAACTGTGTGGCTATGTCTCCATCACACCCATATGGTGACATTATGTTTGATATCCATACAGTCTACAGCCCTTTAGAGCATTTTATGTCTTTCTTCCCTCCCAGAAGACATCACTATCCACACATCTCCCCTAGTGCCAGTACTTTCATTGCCAGATAGACTTCTGAGGTCATATGATGGATAGAAAGATGAGGAAAGAATTCAATGCAAGCATCACAGCATAGTGTTTTTCTTTTTACCACATGTGATTTTCTTCTACCTCATGTTTGCTAACCAGGGCCTCCATCATCGCTGTAATGGTCTAGGTCATTTATGGATGTGCTGGTGGCCATTTTTAAATGAAGTTATAAGAGTGCCAAAGATCGGAGTCCTCCTATTCTCTGACCAATCAATCATACCAAGGCTGGTGGGAGACCAGACACAAGGACTGCCCATTTCATCAGGTTGGTATAGTCTCCCCCTCTTTCCCTCTAGCTCTTTCTCTGGCCCTCCTTAACCTTCAGCACAGCTCCAGGAAACGCAAGATTTACACTTTCCACCGAGCTCATGTTACACCATCTCGAGTCCAGGGAGCATAAAGAACTGTGTCACTATGGCCTCCCAGACATTCCAACCCTACACATCCACCCAGATGGACATATAATGTGGTGTGAAGTCTGAAGACATACTACCACCTGTGAAAGATGTACTACCACCAGTTAAACACACGTCACTTGACAGATATTCTGTTTTTCATTATAGTATCATTGCGGCACAAATCAAAAACACATTCAGCCAGACTTGGAACCAAGAGCCTCCTCTTCCCTCTGCAACTATTCGATATACAGTACAATCAAAGCAGCACAACAGGTATGGTTTTCCACTGAGTCATTGATTGAATTGCACTGGGAATGCAGCAATGACTGGCCCTTTCATAAAGATGCCAACTCCCTTCCTCTTTCACCCTGTCTATTTTAGAAGAGTTGTTTATTCATTCATCGTGGCCCCTACAGCACACAGGGGCAGTACAGGAAGAGTCTGTCAGTGGTCTTACCAGGCTGATAACTGTCTTGCACCAAGCAACAGTTAGGCGCTAGAGCTGACCCATAGCCAAATGGACTGGCCTCAGAAACCAGACCCAAAACAACAAAGATTGGAATTGTCTGTGAATTTATCAGTGCCTTCATGTCCAGTACTAAACACCAAAGTGGGTGCACACAGAGAGCTTATCATAAGCTAGTGTTCTCCATGCTGGTCCCAGACAGAAATATGTAGCTGAATGGGACAATAGTTCATTGGGTCAGCACCTTTCTCTGGCACACTTCTCTGTACAGAGAAAGCTAATGCAGAAGACCAATAAGCGACAGACCAATCTGCCACGTTTCAACACTACGTTATCTCAGCGATGCCACAATACTTGGGCGGTATCCCTCCCTGTCCCATGTCTCTGTGTGGAGTGGCTGCAGTGATTCATATTAAATCAGGGGAGACTCAGTCAGTCTCACAGTGACATTGGCTCGTAACAAATTATTCGTCACATACTTCGTAAACATCAGGCGAACTGTTTACGGACCCTTCCCAACAATACAGAGAGAAAAATAGAGAAATAATAGAAAAATAGTAACATGAGGAATAAATACACAATGAGTAACGATAACAGAGACGCCTCTGGAGTCATGGGTTCCATAGGGTGTCTGAAGAGGTTCAGAGGCCTCTCTGACACTAGCATGCTAATGAAACCACAGAGGAGACTGCCAGGAAAACGTATCATTCACTAATACCTCATCTCAAAGATATTTCATTATACAAGCTAATAAAGTATCGCAATATCTCAATATCATAAGTCAACACACTCATTCATTCCTGGCGCCTGCGATGATGTACCTGTCTGTGTGTACACGTACTGTATAATGCTGTTTGCATGAGATTGTGTGCCCCCTGCTTCAACTCAGCCCTCGTGCTCCAGTTGTGACTTCCTTGTATTTCACAGCTCTGAGCACAAGACAACAACCAACCCTCACAGGATCCCAGTCAATAAACAGCATCTTGCCCACAGAAATAACAGATGTCAACAAATGATCGGAGGCCATACAAGGCTTTGTTTGTAACGTAGAGTGAGACATGACTTCTGTCTCAGCTAAGATGAGGAGTCGTGTTTTTTCTTTAGGTTTTGCCCATGAGAAAGGGAACGAGAGCAGCACTGACAGACCCAAACATACACACACTTCAATGAGCAGGCAGGGCTGTGGAATGCAGGCAGACTGCACGGGACAGATAGAGGGGCTCAAATGCTCTTCCCTCTGTTCGGCGCATGCTCAGTGGAGCGTGCTCCATCACAGCCCTCTTTCATCCTCTAATGTGCTGCGAAACAAGACAACGTGAGACTCCTCCTGTCTGGTTAACAACTCCACAACACACCGTCTAACAAGGAGCAATGCCAGGGCTCTCCTCCTCTAGCACCATGCTGCTTACAAAGCAACACAGGAGAACACCGCCCCTCCCACTTCTCTTCTCCTGCTATTGTCGTCTTGGAACAGCCAGTCAGCTGCAGCCATGCTGTCTGGTCTGAAAGGCACATTTTAAAATGTCTCTTTCCTTTTACCCCATTGTCTCCCTAAAAAAGTGTCTCTGTACACGTGTAGCTGATATCCAGTCTTCCTCTTTTCCCACCCTGCACTACCTCATCAATATTTCATTAGGTGATGGATGTCATTGCCTCATGATCCCCCAGCCCTCTCCCTCGTAGGAATTAGAGGATGCTGCGACCCTCTCCTATCACTGACAGACAATGCAAAACAAAGACGGGAAACCTTACATCCCCAGGCATCCTGAGATTCACAACTGCTTCCCGACACCATGAAATCATATGTCTTTATGAACCGGAAACTACAGACACTTCCCGATTGTCAGCTATCATCGACTAGCTTTAGCGTGCATAGCAACGCTGGTAAACAAAGCCCTGGGCTCTGCTCTGCCTTCCTCCCTACTTATCTTACCTTGCAGCTGCTTAAAACGGCCTTCGAGCTGGTTGTAGTTGAAGGCAGCCTGTTTAGCAGAGTAGCCCGGATCAGGGCCGGGGCTGGAGGCAAGAGAGGGGCCGGGCCCAGAGGAAGGGGACAGGGGCCCTGGGGAGTGGGACCCTGGAAAAATAGGCCCTGGGGACAAGGGGCCAGGCATGCTGGTTGCCCTCTGTAGCTCCATCAGTCCAGTAGAAAATAAAGGGCTGGAGAGAAGAAGGGTTCACTGGTCCCCCTCCTTCTAAAAAAGAATGTCCAGTGGTGGTCCCTGTAAGAGGTTAGCTGGGAGAGTCCCTCTCTGGGTGATCGTGCAGCAGTTAGCCCCGAAGTGAAATGCTGGCTCAGCAGCACCGCAGCATCATACTCGTCTCAGTCTTCTGTCCTCCCTCCTCTATCATCCACCCATATTCACACAGCACAAGCAGCTTGCTGACACTAACACGCACAGTGAGAACGATAAAGTGCTGCGTTCCAATATGGTAAAAGCCACATGGAGAGAGGGAAGCAGAGAAAGCACGCTGGACTCTGTACTCCTGCAATGAGCGGAGGGCTGCTCAAACACTGCACACCTTTTACAAACCTTAGGGAGGGGGGAGGGGGGAGGAGCCAGCAACCTGGAATTCCTTCAGCAGCCACTCACAGTCCTTGTGTTCAGTGGTGATGTCACAGCCTCATTACCAAAAAGGGGAGTGGGAGGGAGGAGCAGAGGGGAGTGGTGGGCTGTACCAAATGGAAATAGAAAGGGGGAGGGGGAGACTTGGCCATGACCTTCCCCATTTCTAACTACATTTGTTATTTTAAGAGACAAAACATCCCCTAATATTTCACTGATGTGTAGACAGGCTCATGCACACAAAAAACGAACTTCCTGACTGTGTAATACCAGCACGTCCTGTTAGAGTTCACTGCTAGCCCCCCCACCCTCACCGCTTCACATTAGTGTGTGGGCCTTACAAAAATGCACTGGCTTTTGAATGGCCAGACAAAGCCAGAAGAATAAGGAGCTCTCATAGTGAGCTCTGTGTAATAATATCCTAGACAGTGAACCGGACCCAAAGTGCAGGCAGGTCTCCCCAGTCTTCTCTCCTTTCCTCTCCTCTTCATTATTTAGCCATGTAGTCCACCTGACCCACCGCTTGAAGCGAGGGGTTATTAGATAGAGCACAAAATAAGCCTTTTATTTATCAGAAAAACAATGAATCCCCATTTACTCCATTTTTCCTGACAAGAAAGCACTCTTAAAACATTTACAATAGTTAGACTAGTCCAACAGCACAATATTCCCACCCATCTGAAAACCCTTTGCCGGAAAGCCCCCCTTTTACACCATTTCAAAGCTGGTCTTTCTTAAATTCCAGGCATTTTATGGTATGGAATTTCTTCACTAGCTTTAAATGGAAGGCATGGCTTTTAGGGGATAAAAGGTTTCTACTTCCCAAACCTCATGTGAATTCAACCCCGCCGGGCCCATTACTCCTGGCAATGTATTTATACTGTAACATATCTTAACATTGCTGTGTGTTTTCACAGGGCAGTCAGTCTAATGTGATTATACGCACTGAAAACCATTCCAGGTTTGAGCCGAGCCAGCCTGGCATAGCATGGCGGGGGAGGCGCTTCCAGATTAGGTTTTATATACAAACCCTTTGAAAGTTGGGTGAGTGTGGTATTTCTGTGCTGTAAAGAATGAGTGTGGGAGGTAAATGCACGGTGATAGCTGAATGAGCAAGGTAAACATGAGCAGTGAAAGGGGGCTGTTTATAGTAGTCAATAGTGAAGTGAAAACAGCTGAATGTCTGAAGGGAAAAGAGTATGGACCAAATGAAAAACTCCATATGAACTGCCCCAATTTCCTGTATGGTCGGAGCACAAATCACAAGGCCTCCTCGTGAATCCCCTCTGGAGCTCCTCTTCTGAATAGTGTGTTTGAGTGGAACATTCAGTTCAAAAAACATCCCTCTCCTCTCCACTGTTTAACTTAAATACTCCCTCACTTAAATAGCAGAACCCTCATCTGAAACAGTTTCTATATTATCTAATTAATGCATGCAAAAGCAATATCTCACTACTTACAACAATGTCCCATGAGGATGTTGCAAATGCTTTTTCACAAAGATGGTCCAGTGGTTTAAGATTCACAGTGGGGGGGGGGGGGGGGGGGGACCATGTGATCTTAGTCATAACCCGCCAACCAGGAGAGTGAAGCAGTGAAATATCACTTGACAGCCACTCTCTCTGGCATGTGCTACACGACAGACATGCCTCTACAGCCATTGTACTGTAATCCACAAGGACAAAAGGGAAAACAATGGCGCACAAGCGGCGACAAAAGAAACTCATTATGCTTCATTATAGATGCCACAAAGTCAATCAACCAATGTGTTACTCGATAAGAGCCTTCCTTTTTCTTTTCTGATAACTAAATGCTTCCTTAAAGATGGTACACCAGAGACCTGCTAAGGCACAGACTCAAATATACAGGCACTCCACAAAAGCCCATACATAATCTAGATTAGAAGCTACATGGGGACAGCCATGAGACAGCTATGACAGGTGGAGGTGGTACGAAGCCAGTGGGTTGCTAAGAAACCTGGCCCTGCTGGCACAGTCTTCACTGGGCGCCACAGTGGTGCGTTAAGGACACAAACTTGTAATCGTGGAGAATTTCACAACAGCACTCCGTTTCATCCCTGTCGAATGAGAAGGACATTCTTATGAGTTCAGCTCCTGCCAGAAAGATTGATGAATATCTTTACTGAGCCAGAGTCAGAGTCCACTCCACACACATTCTTGTCTTTCTCTTATATTTGGGACATGATACACCCCCCCAGACCTGGGGAGTCTGTCTGAGTTGGTGGCTTCCTGTTTTAATGTGTAAATGTTGGAATGCAGAGAATGTTAGGAGCAGGGGGGCTTGGGGTGGATGCTCAGCAGCATAAAGACTCTTTAAGATGGGAGGAGAGGAGGCTGCCATGGCTAGTTTTATTTATTTACACGTCTTGGCTGGGCCGGCTTTTCAGAATGTGGCGATTGCACTCCTCAACTCCACAGCCATTCCTGTGACCTCCGCACTGGTTATTCCTGGACTTTCCAGGGTCAAGCAGAGCGACGTTTACCAGAAACACAGCAGGGATACTGCCAAGGTTACAAACAGGTCAATACACACAAATTGAAAGGGTGTAAAAAAAATCCACAAACACTCTTACTGGAAACCAGCATCCCGCAGTGCAGACTATCTTAGCAAGTGAAGGGGGTTCTTCATGACATTATTTACCATCGCAGACAGACATTCATACACAAACCTCTTGGCTGTTGGGCGTATTCTCATACTGTACACTACTGTACATACCATACCCTAATTTGGGATTAGCTCCAAACTGAATATGTACTGTTAGCCATACATACACACTCCCTTGCTCCTTCCTTCAGTGTAAGGAGATACAGATCTGTTTCTAAAGGGATCAGTGCAGTTAGCCCCAAGTGGTTTTATATTTGCCTACCTATCATATGCACACTGTGGAGGTGAATCACACCAGGCCATACGCACTGTTCAGGAGAAAACTAGCCTGTGCCTCAGGAAGGGGCATCAGTTTACACCATAGACTTGATTGGTTTACACAGACATGTTAGTGTGATCAAACACAAGACCTGGCACCTCCTAAGTCATTCTGTATCCTTGAACAGCATGGTTTAGTGTGGTGGCGGGGTGCATTATGTAATGTATTTATTTATTTATTTTTATTTAACTAGGCAGGTCAGTTAAGAACAAATTCCTATTTTACAATGACAGCCTACCCCAGCCAAACCCTCCCCTAACCTGGACGACGCTGGGCCAATTGTGCCCTGCCCTGCCCTGCACTGTACAGCTGACCTTAACTGGAACTGTTTGGCAACATTTTGAGAGGTGATTCTGAATTGAAGATTTTACTTAAATACAGTAAATGCCTATAAATACATGTTTCACCACACTGGTGAGCTCTCCACAACTAACAATGTGAGAAAATGGCAATATTCCATATTAAACTGCTGACATAGGCAGAACCACACTGCTTGGCTGCCTAACTGATGATGAACGCCTCTGAAAAAAGGGGCAGGCATGTGTGAGTGATGTAAGCGCAGTCACCTCCATTAAGAGACGCCAAAGGAGCAGAATGCCATCGCCACTGCAACGTTAAACTCACATCTGGCCAGCAAATGCTAAGAGGGAGCAAGGGAGAGGGAGTGAGAGAGAGTGAACGAAAGAGAGAAAAAAGCAAGAGAGGGTAGGGCGGAGAGAAAGGGTTTGTACTACACAAACATCAGGTCAGTATAGAGATGGAGTACATGAATACATGACTGGTGCAGTAATCAATTAAATCAGATCTGCTTAATTCCAAAACAGGGGAAAGTAATAATACCACACAACATGATAACCGGTGATACACGAACAATATACGTCAGAACCTAACAATACAAATTATGCTATATACAGTATTTAAACAATAAGGCCCCAGGGGGTGTGGTATATTTAAGCAATAAGGCCCAAGGGCGTGTGGTATATGGCCACAGCTAAGGGCTGTTATTATGCATGACAGCCATGCTATATTGGCCATATACTTCAAACCCGAGGTGCCTTATTGCTGTTATAAACTGGTTACCAACGTAATTAGAGCATTAAAAATAAATGTTTTGCCATACCCGTGGTATACCACGGCTGTCAGCCAATCAGCATTTCAGAGCTCGAAACACCCAGTTTATAATGGCCAATATACCATTTCTAAGGGCTGTTCTTATGCACGACCCAAAGCGGAGTGCCTGGATACAGCCTTTAGTCATGGTATAATGGCCATATACAACAAACCCCAGAGGTTCCTTATTGGTATTATAAACTGGTTACTAGTAGTGGGCACCAATATCGATAATTCTATATGATATCAATATCGTTTGATATCGATATGACTGAGGCATGTCGTGATATCGTTTAATACTTATTTTACCCGCTTTCTACAATCTTTTGTAAAAAACAAAACGCACCGGCATTTGCTGCCGCACTCGGCGGATAACTAGCAAAGCAAAGACAAAGCATGGGTTCACCAATGAGACCAGCTCACTAACTTTAATACAACAAAAAGGTTGTCAAAATAGGCAAGACAATAAATACTTTGGTCCACAATGTATTGCATGTTTCATATTATGATCAAAAATATAGGCTGTATCCAGGCACTCCGATTTGGGTCGTGCATAAGAACAGCCCTTAGAAATGGTATATTGGCCATTATAAACTGGGTGGTTCGAGCTCTGAAATGCTGATTGGCTGACAGTCGTGGTATACCACGGGTATGACAAAACATTTATTTTTAAAGCACTAATTATGGCAAAACATGTTATAAACTGGTTACTGAACAAAAATATAAACACAACATGCAACAATGTCAAAGATTTTACAGTTCATATAAGTACATCAGTCAATTGAAATTAATTCATTAGGCCCTAATCTATTGATTTCACATGACTGGGCAGGGGCGCAGCCATGGGTGGACCTGGGAGGGCAAAGGCCCAACCACTTGGGAGCCAGGCCCACCCACTGGGGAGCCAGGCCCAGCCAATCAGGGCTTTATTACAGAGAGAAAAACTTCTCAGTTTTATCAGCTGTCCGGATGGCAGGTCTCAGTTGATCCCGAAGGGGAAGCAGTCGGATGTGGAGGTTCTGGGCTGGCGTGGTTACATGTGGTCTGTGGTTGTGACACCAGTTGGACGTACTGCCAAATTCTCTAAAATTACATTGGAGGTGGCTTACGGTAGAGAGATTAACATTCAATTCTCTGGCAACAGCTCTGGTGGACATTTCTGCAGTCAGCATGCCAATTGCACGCTCCCTCAAAACCTGAGACATCTGTGGCATTGTGTTGAGTGACAAAACTGCAAATTTTTTGGGCCTTTTTTTGTCCCCAGCACAAGGTGCACCTGTGTAATGATAATGCAGTTTAATCAGCTTCTTGATACACCTGCCAGGTGTATGGATTATCTTGGCAAAGGAAAAATGCTCCCTAACAGGAATGTAAACAAATTTGTGAACACAATTTCAGAGAAATATGCTTTTTGTGCATGTGGAACATTTTTGGGATATTTTATTTCAGCTCATGAAACATGGGACCAAACATTTCATGTTTCGTTTATATTTTGTTAAGTATACATACATTTATTTATTTCTCCATGAGTCAACCGCCCTCACATGCTAGCTAACTAGCCAGCTAGCCCACAAACAGTTATAGAACAAAATAGCAGGCAACAAACAACTGCTGGTGGAAAAATTATTCACGAGCTAGATAGACAGCTGGAACATTGTAAGAAAGCAACTTTGTGCCATGTATGTATTCTTTACATTATTTCTGTTTATGCTTGTGCACATATCATCTGGTTTTAACAAACATGTTTGTAGTTAGCCAACTTGCTTTTCTTTTTTCATCTGCTTTAGCTAATGTTACCTAGCGACCCTCAGCTAGATGGTAGCTAACTAGCTAGCCAAGTAACGTAAACTCACTCACTTTTGTACATTGCCTTGGTCCGTACAATTGACCTTATTTTAGCCCCCAAAAAACGCAATACTTCCAAATCAACTGTAATGTCAATACCATTGTAAAGCACAATTTCTCCCCTTTCAAACAAAATTAATGACATGACCTCCAAGCTGCCCGTTTCTGCATAATTCAAGGCAATGAACTCCGTCGGGTCTTTTTAAAAATGGCGGGTGGAGAAGCGAAACTAATGCGTGGTAGTGAGAAGGAGAGGAGATGTGTGGGGAAACTGCTTTTTTTCACTCGATCTGTCCAACTTATCACCTTATCGCCTCTAATATGTAAATAAAACACTATAAAGAGTTTATATAATGTGTCATTACATACCTATTTGAAGGTTTGTGTCGAATTTGAATCGGGTTTTTAGGGCAGTGCTAAAGTGATCTTCAGAAGTAAACAGAGGCTTTGAGAGTCATGATCGCTTACAGTGATGACGCAAAAAATGACTAGGTATCCCCCCCGTACCCCCGTCACTGTCCATTTCTTGTTTTTAAACAATGAGAGAAGTGCTACACCTGGTGGAGAGAGATTGTAAGACAGAAATAGTTGCTTTATGCGTGCTGTACGTTACGGCATGACACGTCACGATGTAACGGAGGGTCAGTTTTTTCAACTTTTCTCCAATACTATAGAGCCATTACCATGTCGATCAACGCTTGAATAGAAACGTAGTTCACTCCCCAGATTTTGAAGTCAACACAGTCGCTACAGTCCCATTCGTTTTCTTTGCTGCCTCGTTTGAATGTCGCGGTTGCGCACATTTGTACGGAATGGGGTGAGTTTATGTTAGCTAACGTTAGTGACCAGCCCACAAATCAGTGGTGGAACCCATCCGACAAAATAGCCAGCTAGCACTTGGTAAGACATATGGATATTTGTACCATATATATATTATTTGCATTATGTGTAGTTTAAAGTAACTGCCCAGTAAAAATCTCACTTTTAAAAGTTAATATTCTTTTAAGTCATATCTAAAGAAATTTGTTGACTTGTTCTATACTGGTACTATACTGACCAAAGCAATAATTGGAGAAAAATATAATTTAAAAAAACAACTCAAACTTGTATCTCAAACAGAACATTGAAAAAAGTATTTATATATCCTCATGGAACATGATGTCTGTAACGGCAGCCTTCCTCCTCTTCAAGAGAAGAGAAGGTGTAGCAGGGATCGGACCAACACGCAGCGTAGCCAGTGCTCAACATGTTTAATGATGACGATAAACGTGAACACTTAACAAATAACAAAATAACAAAATGTGGCAAACCGATACAGTCCTAGCTGGTGCAGAGAAAACACAAAGACAGGAAACAACCACCCACAAATCCCCAACACAAAACAAGCCACCTATATATGATTCCCAATCAGAGACAACACAAAACATCTGCCTCTGATTGAGAACCATATTAGGCCAAACATAGAAACGGACAAACAAGACACACAACATAGAATGCCCACCCAGCTCACGTCCTGACCAACACTAAAACAAGCAAAACACAAAGAACTATGGTCAGAACGTGACAGTACCCCCCTCCTGAGGTGCGGACTCCGAACGCACCCCCTAAAACTCAAGGGGAGGGTCTGGGTGGGCATCTGTCCGCGGTGGTGGCTCCGGCGCAGGACGAGGCCACCACTCCACCATTGTCTTTGTCCCCCTCCTTAGCGTCCTTTGAGTGGCGACCCTCGCCCCCGACCTTGGCCTAGGAATCTTCACCAAGGTCCCCACTAGATTGAGGAGACAGCTCAGGACAGAGAGGTAGCTCAGGACAGAGAGAAAGCTCAGGACAGAGAGGTAGCTCAGGACAGAGAGGTAGCTCAGGACAGAGGGGCAGCTCCGGACTGAAGGGCAGCTCCGGACTAATGGCAGCTCCGGACTGAGGGGCAGCTCTGGGCTGAGGGGCAGCTCCGGGCTGAGGGGCAGCTCCGGGCTGAGGGGCAGCTCCGGGCTGAGGGGCAGCTCATGACTGGAGGGCAGCTCATGACTGGAGGGCAGCTCATGACTGGAGGGCAGCTCATGGCTGGAGGGCAGCTCATGACTGGAGGGCAGCTCATGACTGGAGGGCAGCTCATGACTGAAGGGCAGCTCATGACTGGAAGGCAGCTCATGACTGGCGGGCGGCTCTGGCAGCTCCTGACTGACTGGCGGCTCTGGCAGCTCCTGACTGGCGGTCGGCTCTGGCAGCTCCTGACTGGCGGGCGGCTCTGGCGGCTCCTGACTGGCTGGCGGCTCTGGCGGCTCCTGACTGGCTGGCGGCTCTGGCGGCTCCTGACTGGCTGGCGGCTCTGGCGGCTCCTGACTGGCTGGCGGCTCTGGCGGCTCCTGACTGACGGACGGCTCTAGTGGCTCCTGACTGACGGACGGCTCTAATGGCTCGGGACAGACGGGCGGCTCTGACGGCTCGGGACAGACGGGCGGCTCAGATGGCGCTGGGCAGACGGATGGCTCAGATGGCGCTGGGCAGACGGATGGCTCAGATGGCGCTGGGCAGACGGATGGCTCAGATGGCGCTGGGCAGGCAGGCAGCTCAGACGGCGCTGGGCAGACGGGCAGCGCAGGCGGCGCTGGGCAGACGAGCAGTGCAGGCGGCGTTGGGCAGATGGACAGCGCAGGCGGCGTTGGGCAGACGGCCGACTCTGACCTGCTGAGGCGCACAGTAGGCCTGGTGCGTGGTGCCGGAACTGGTGGTACCGGACTGGAGACACGCACCTCAAGGCTAGTGCGGGGAGCAGGAACAGGGCACACTGGACTCTCGAGGCGCACTATAGGCCTGGTGCGTGGTACCGGCACTGGTGGTACCGGGCTGAGGGCACGCACCTCAGGGCGAGTGCGGGGAGAAGGAACAGTGCGTACAGGGCTCTGGAGACGCACAGGAGGCTTGGTGCGTGGTGCCGGAACTGGAGGTACTGGGCTGGAGACACGCACCATAGGGAGAGTGCGTGGAGGAGGAACAGGGCTCTGGAGACGCACTGGAAGCCTGGTGCGTGGTGTAGGCACTGGTGGTACTGGGCTGGGGCGGGGAGGTGGCGCCGGATAGACCGGACCGTGAAAGGCGTACTGGCTCCCTTGAGCACCGAGCCTGCCCAACCTTACCTGGTTGAATGCTCCCCGTAGCCCAACCAATGCGGGGAGGTGGAATAACCCGCACTGGGCTGTGTTGGCGAACCGGGGACACCATACGTAAGGCTGGTGCCATGTACACCGGCCCGAGGAGACGCACTGGAGACCAGATGTGTTGAGCCGGCTTCATGGCACCTGGCTCGATGCCCACTCTAGCCCGGCCGATACGTGGAGCTGGAATGTACCGCACCGGGCTAAGCACACGTACAGGAGACACCGTGCGCTTTTCCGCATAACACGGTGTCTGCCCGTACTCCCGCTCTCCACGGTAAGCACAGGAAGTGGGCGCAGGTTTCCTACCTGACTTCGCCACACTCCTCTTTAGCCCCCCCCCCCCCCCCCCAAGACATTTATGGGGTTTCTTCTCGGGCTTCCAGCCACGCTTCCGTGCTGCCTCCTCATACCACCGCTCCTGGGCTTTAGCTGCCTCCATCTCTTCACGAGAGCGGCGATATTCTCCAATGTTAGCCCAGTGTCCTTTACCCTCCAAAATTTCCTCCCATGTCCAGGAGTCCTGTGTAGTGGGCCGCTGCTGCTGCTGTCGCTGCTGCCCGTTGCTACGCTGCTTGGTCCGAGTTTGGTGGGTGGTTCTGTAACGGCAGCCTTCCTCCTCTTCAAGAGAAGAGAAGGTGTAGCAGGGATCGGACCAACACGCAGCGTAGCCAGTGCTCAACATGTTTAATGATGACGATAAACGTGAACACTTAACTAATAACAAAATAACAAAATGTGGCAAACCGATACAGTCCTAGCTGGTGCAGAGAAAACACAAAGACAGGAAACAACCACCCACAAATCCCCAACACAAAACAAGCCACCTATATATGATTCCCAATCAGAGACAACACAAAACATCTGCCTCTGATTGAGAACCATATTAGGCCAAACATAGAAACGAACAAACAAGACACACAACATAGAATGCCCACTCAGCTCACGTCCTGACCAACACTAAAACAAGCAAAACACATAAGAACTATGGTCAGAACGTGACAATGTCATCTCGCTAAGGATGACGACCTGGCCAACCAGCAGCCTAGAGAAGGATGAGCTGGCCAAATCAGTGGTCTACAAGCTCAACTCTCTCCTACAGTTCAGATTTGTTGCTAATCGGACAAAGACGGAATGGGCACAAAATGTATAGCTAGAAATGTAGCTACAGATTTGGAATAGTGGTACAGCTAAATTAGTTTACTCCAATTTAGGTCTAGCTAGCTAGCCAGTCAGTTTGCTTGTTCAAATTTGGAACAGTTTGAGCTCTCATCACATGACAACAACTATGGTGGCTCATAAGGAACTGAAACCACGTTACGATGTGATATAACATTTTTTTTAAATATATGATATTGATCTGAAAAAAATGCAACTGATTAGGCTTGGGCGGAATACTGTATATTCCATAAACCGGGGTATTTTGAAATACCCACAGTATGATTTTCCACTCACCCAAAAAAAACATATTCACAAAAATGTAGTTGAGCCAGTCACATGTCATATTTGTTTACAAAGAGCACACAGAGCAAGCAAACTGAAGTTTAATGATGTGACAATCCACTGTTGAGCAGCGCAAGAGAGGTGATCAAGTTACACTGGAAATTCACTACTATTGTTTGCGATTACAGCATTGAGTCTTCTTGGGTATGACCCTACAAGCTTGGCACACCTGTATTTGGGGAGTTTCTCTCATTCTTCTCTGCAGATCCTCTCAAGCTCTGTCAAGTTGGATGGGGACTATACTGCACAGCTATTTTCAGGTCTCTCCAGAGATGTTTGATTGGGTTCAAGTCTGGGCTCTGGTTGGGCCACTCAAGGACATTCGGAGACTTGTCCCAAAGCCACTCCTGCATTCTCTTGGCTGTGTGCTTTGGGTCGTTGTCTTGTTGGAAGGTGAACCTTCATCCCAGTCTGAGGTCCTGAACACTCTGGAGCAGGCTTTCACGAAAGATCGCTCTGTACTTTACTCCGTTAATCTTTGCCTTGATCCTGACTAGTCTCCCAGTCCCTGCCGCTGAAAAACATCCCCACAGCATGATGCTGCCATCACCATGCCAGGTTTCCTCCAGATGTGATGCTTGGCAATGAGGCCAAAGTGTTCAATCTTTGTTTCATCAGACCAGAAAATGTTGTTTCTCATGGTTTGAGAGTCTTTAGGTGCCTTTTGGCAAACTCCAAGCGGGCGGTCATGTGCCTTTTACTGAGGAGTGGCTTCCGTCTGGCCACTCTACCAAAAAGGCGTGATTGGTGGAGTGTTGCAGAGATGGATGTACTTCTGGAAGGTTCTCTTATCGCCACAGAGGAACTCTGGAGCTCTGTCAGAGTGACCATCGGGTTCTTGGTCACCTCCCTGACCAAGGCCCTTCTCCCCCCCAATACTCAGTTTGGCCGGGCGGTCAGCTCTAGGAAGAGTCTTAGAGGTTCCAAAAGTCTTCCATTTAAGAATGATTGAGGCCACTGTGTTCCTGGGGACCTTCAATGCTGCAGAAATGTTTTGGTACCCTTCCACAGATCTGTGCCTCGACACAATTCTGTCTCGGAGCACTACAGACAATTCCTTTGACATCATGGCTTGGTTTTTGCTCTGACATCTGTGGGACCTTATATAGACAGGTGTGTGTGCGCCTTTCCAAATCATGTCCAATCAATTGAATTTACCACATGTGGACTCCAATCAAGTTGTAGAAATTATCAATGGAAACAGGATGCACCTGAGCTCAATTTCGAGTCTCATAGCAAAGGGGCTGAATACTTGCAAAATTGTCTAAAAACCTGTTTTCACTTTGTCACTATGGGTATTGTGTGTTGATTGCTGCAGATTTGTTTTCTATTTAATCCATTTTAGAATAAGTCTGTAACGCAACACAATGTGTAAAAAGTCAAGGGGTTTGAATATTTTCCGAAGGCACTGTACATAGTCTACAAAAAGCAACTCAGACAGTGACACAAGCTACTCAATGGGGATAAGAGAAAAGCAGGATTTACAATACATATGGCCCAATAACAAGAATACAGCCATTATCATGAATGAAAGACCAAATAAGTGAAAGTCAAAGAGCCGGAGAAGCCATGTTGTGGTGCTGTAGTCCCCAACAACTCCTGCATATTTAAGAGGCAGGTGAATTATTTAGTTAAGTGGAACACTAGCATATTAGCCTAGAAACCAGTGAACTACGGAGCCCAAAAACAGACCTACAGCTATGATTACAGCACAAACACAGTGCCACCACGAATACTACTGGGGGTAAAAGGGGAACACCTCAGCAGGGACATACTGTAGTAGGGGGGTACTGTAGGGGGGTACAGTAGGTGGTCTCTTTTCATTGTCTGGGTGAGCCCAAATACCGCATTGTATTAAGATGTAAGAAGGGCATTATGGAACAACAACAGTGCCACATAGACCTTAGGACAGGAGGATATGGCTTTATAATGGCCATTCTAGCTACAATGCTTCATCTTAAAAGGAGGCAGTGGCAGCCTGTGTGTGTATACTTTTCTACAATAACACAGGGCTTTGGCCACTTACTGTACGTTAGTATATTTATTTTCTGTACAACATAGATTACCTGGCCCCAGAGTTAATCCTCATTTTCCATAATTAAGTATTCCTCGTTAACGGCTATTCTGTAACTCTGTGTCCACTAATCCCCTGTTAATCTTCACAGAAGTACCTTATGCGGTCCAGAGACAGTGGACATACTCACCTCAATGACATTAAAGCCTAATGATCCCAATTAACAAGCAATACAGCTTAATCATATGTATCACAGAAACTTAATCTGATTAGATCAAGAGAGTAGCTGGAGAGTTCAATTGGCTCAAGAGTAGCCAAATGATAGGCTGAATCCAGCCTGACCCTATGAGGAAGTATACATCACTGTGACATTTGTAACCCATTTATGCAATAGAAGAAGCTTGTGCTGTGTCAGTTGGGGCCAGTGTTGGCCCCTAGTGTTTAGTTAGTTTATGACCAGGCAGTCGGGTTGGAGCAGGGGACAAAGTTGTTTGCGTATCCACCGTAGATGCTTGAACTGTGCTGGAAAGGACAATGTAAAACAGTATATCCATGTGTAAGATGGTCCTCAGATCCAGTAGTGTTGTAGTTCTGGTGCCTATGTAACAGTATAACTTTATTCCGTCCCCTCGTCCCCTCGCCCGAACCCTGGCGCGAACCAGGGTTCCTCTGCACACATCAACAACAGTCACCCACGAAGCATCGTTACCCATCACTCCACAAAAGCCGCGGCCTCTGCAGAGCAAGGGGAACCACTACTTCAAGGTCTCAAAGCGAGTGACGTCACCGATTGAAACGCTATTAGCGCGCACCACCGCTAACTAGCTAGCCATTTCACATCAGTTACACCTACCTGCCAAGGCCTTGATGCGGGAGCGTTCAAACAGCCTGGCCGAGCTGTTTTCGTTGTCCCACTCGTCAGCATCCCAGCGGTTGTTGACAATGTCGCTGCTGTACTGCTGCTGCTGCTGCTGCTGCTGCTGCTGCTGCTGCTGCTGCTGCTGCTGGATCTCCATGTGGTCGTAATCGGCGGCTACAGATGTCATCCTGACCCTTCAACTGTCACACTGCCACACATCGGCCACTTCTCCTGAAGCCCTGTGGACACAGAGGAGATGATGTGTTTAGGGAAATGATCAGGCGTATGATGATATTACATAATCAACCAAGGGTGTGTTAAATCAAGCAAATGTGCATTGCTATTCCAACTACATCCTAACATTAGTCTTTAATCTCAAGCCCTAATTTTCAATGATTATATTGTACTGGTTATAGAGATTCTGACCAATTCTGTCCAAATTAGAAGTAAGTTGTCTCCCCCTAATGTCTCAAACAGCTTGTGTGAATTTGTAAAGCTTGTTTACAGTACCACCTCCTGGTGATAAAATGTAACTACTCCAATACATAGAATAAAGCTGAATTCTCATCTGTTGGCAATGGCAGCAACTGTGAGGCTCCATTACATGCTGACTGCACTGGCCACACGCGTGTCCGCATGCACCATCGTGTGTCCTCATGCACCATCGCGTGCATGTTGATTTTGTCCATCCACACCAGGCCCCCAGTGTCCGCTCTGGAGCGTGAAGTCACAAACTCTGTTGGTCGTCTACTGCGTAGCAACCTAGTGGTACCAAAAGCCATGGTCTATCCTAAAAAGCCTATGTAAATTCGATCACCAGAGTGACCAAAAATAATAATAATTGAAGGCTGTTTTGGACTGTAAAATTAGTTTATTATGATCAAGTACGATCCCCATGGTCAATTATTTTAAAGTTAGCTACAAATCGAGACATTTAATTAAACAGTGATGCATTCTAACCACTTAGCGGATTTGGCTGTTTCAGCCACACCCGTCACTGACAGGTGTATAAAATCAAGCACACAGCCATGCAATCTCCATAGACAAACATTGCCAGTAGTATGGCCTTACTGAAGAGCTGAGGGACTTTCAATCTGGCATAGTCATAGGATGCCACCTTTCCAACAAGTCAGTTCGTAACATTTCTGCCCTGCTAGAGCTGCCCCGGTGAACTGTAAGTGCTGTTATTGTGAAGTGAAAACATTTAGGATCAACAACGGCTCAGCCACGAATTGGTAGGCCACAAAAGCTCACAGAATGGGACTGCTGAGTGCTGAATCGCATAGTGCGTAAATATCATCTGTCCTCGGTTGCAACACTCACTACCGAGTTCCAAACTGCTTCTGGAAGCAATGTCAGCACAATAACTGTTCGTCGGGAGCTTCATGAAATGGGTTTCCATGGCCGAACAGCCACACACAAACCTAAGATCACCATGTGCAATGCCAAGCATCGGCTGGAGTGGTGTAAAGCTTGCCGCCATTGGACTCTGGAGCAGTGAAAACATGTTCTCTGGAGTGATGAATCACGCCTCACCATCTGGCAGTCTGACGAACGAATCTGGGTTTTGCAGATGCCAGGAGTACGCTACATGCCCCATTGAATAGCGCCAACTGTAAAGTTTGGTGGAGGAGGAATAATGGTCTGGGGCTGTTTTTCATGGTTCCGGCTAAGCCCCTTAGTTCCAGTGAAGAGAAATCTTAACAATACTGCATACAATTACATTCTAGACGATTCTGTGCTTCCAACTTTGGGGCAACAGTTTGGGGAAAGCCCTTTCCTGTTTCAGCATGACAATGCCCCTGTGCACGAAGCAAGGTCCATGCAGAAATGGTTTGTCCAGATCGGTGTAGAAGAACTTGACTGGCCTGCACAGAGCCCTGACCTCAACCCCATCAAACACCTTTGGGATGAATTGGAGCGCCAACTGCGAGCCAGGCCTAATCGCCCAACATCAGTGCCCAACCTCACTAATGCTCTTGTGGCTGAATGGAAGCAAGTCCCCGCAGCAATGTTCCAACATCTAGTGAAAAGCCTTCCCAGAAGAGAGGAGGCAGTTATAGCAGCAAAGGGGGGACCAACTCCATAATAATGCCCATGATTTAGGTATGAGATGTTCGACAAGCAGGTGTCCACATACTTTTTGCAAAGCTTGCGCATGCAACGTGGCCGCAGAGGTTTGCATATTAGGCTCATTAAACTCAAGTTGGCTTTCAGAGCACCTATAAAACAAAGTTAGACAAAAGAGTTTAACACAATCTGGCCAACAACACTATTGTAGGACACAGCACACACAGCATTTTCTAAACTATGCTGGTAAACATGAAATATTCCTCAGCAACATTTCATACAGATAAAATCAGAGTATGACTGTAAAAAAAAATCATGTTTGAAGGGATACCTTGCTACAGTCCAATGAAAAGTCCCGCTGCACCACAAAAAAATACAAATCTTGCAAATAGTATACACCACATCTAAAGTATACACCACATCTAGTACCCAGTACCCACCACCATTTTTAGTACGTTCCACCCAAAAACATGCTCATTACAGCCTTAGCAGCCTGTCTTGTTCTCCCTCTGCTAGCCCCTGTGTTCTGCTGCAGTCAGACAGTCATTGGCCAGACTAAGTGAATCAACTCAGCTCATTTCAATGGGACAGGCCAGTGTTTGCCTGATGAACTCAGCAAATCGTCGAGAGGAGAAGTCTATCTGAACACCAACAGTCAGCAAACATTGGACAATGGTGCTCTGGCTAGTGTAGACTGTCTGAGGGCCAACAGAGCCGCAATCATAGAGAAACACACACACACACACACACACACACACACACACACACACACACACACACACACACACACACACACACACACACACACACACACACACACACACACACACACACACACACACACACACACACGTCTGAAAGTGTGTCAGGACATGGACTTAGGAGGGGAGGAGACTGCATGGTGGCGACCAGCAGTGGCAGTGGAAGAGATTAACACGAAGACTCAGAGACAGCACAGCAGAATGGTATCTAGTGGTGAAAGCAGCACACCGTAAATGATGCTGAATACCAACAGCACCTGTCTTGCAGTACTTAACCAGACCACCTGGGGAATCAACCACTATCGATGGTTGAGAGCTATCGAACCATGACCGGGATCACTGGTGTGGGATAAGGGCTATGGATTTTACAAATCATTCTTCCATACAGTGAACAATGTTGTTCTCCACATTTGCTAGATTGCATGAGAGCGTCTGCAGTATGTAATGGGTTTGGCTCAGGGGTAGTATGTCTGGATACTCTAATTCTAAACCTGCTTCACCAAAGAGGCTCAGCCCCAGCAACGCATCATCCTCACACCCCCACCGACATCCTCCCATCCTGTCACTCTGATGATGCAGGGAGATGTTGTGTTCACCCACTGTGTGCTGGGTAAGACAGAGAGATGGAGAGAGAGAAGAGAGAGGGTTGGTCTGCTGTGACTGTAGGCTATAAAGGGCCGGGATAAGATACAGAATCTAGATGCTGGTGTGTGTGTGTGTGTGTGTGTGTGTGTGTGTGTGTGTGTGTGTGTGTGTGTGTGTGTGTGTGTGTGTGTGTGTGTGTGTGTGTGTGTGTGTGTGTGTGTGTGTGTGTGTGTGTGTGTGTGTGTGTGTGTGTGTGTGTGTGTGTGTGTGTGTGTGTGTGTGCGCGCGCACACATAAGGCAGTAGATGGATAACAGGTCGAAAATATATATTTTTAGCCTGTGTGGTAGAGGAAGGTGAGCACCTCACAAGAGACAGAAAGAGGGAGGAGAGGAGGAGAGGATAAAGGGAAGGCGAGAATCCATTAAATACCTATCTATGGACGACCTTCAACAAATTGTACCTCGGCTTGTATCCATCCATCATCCTATTACAGACTACAAATATCACCCATCTTACAGGTCTACAGAGGATGTATTCATTGTCCATGACAGTGCACTGAACACAGACACAAAACATACAGACATTGATGGTACTGACACTGACATGCAGAGATGACGTCATACACCAAAAAACAAACATTCACAAACAAACAGTAGAGCAACATTCCATCCTTTAAATCAGGGCTAATCCATACCAACTGCTGACTCATTTCACTTTCAAAGCCTCTCTTCTTGAGGAGGGTAATTTCATCATTCTCTCCTACCCTAAGAGCGACACACATTGTGCCTTCTCTGAGCACAGGCTCAACACGAGCACATCAGGGGTCAAATAAACTGATCTGCAGACTGGCACATCGATGTATAAATAAAAGGAAATGTAAAAAAGAGGTCAATGTTGGGTCAATATGAGCCTAGAAAGCAGGACGCTGGCATGGGGATGATTGCATCATCAGAATATGCTTAGCATTTTTCATTGTTTACATTGAACCCAATGCTACTTAAGAACAGGGTAAAAAAGGGCCCACTTTCTCAATATTTTTCTTAAAGCTGCATGTGTGGCCAAACACAGATCAGCAATACTTTACAATAACTTATTGCCATTTAGTTACAGCTGTATTGGATCCACTCCGGCTCTCGTTTTCAATTTTGTGCTGCCTTTCTCTAAATTATTTCTCCTTCACCTTTTCACGTTTTCTCTTTTGATCCAGTGCCATTTCTCTCTCCAGTCTCCTACATAGAAACATTTCAGTGACTGTATTGAAAAGGGCCTTTATCAAGATCGAACTAAAGATCTCCATGGAAACCAAACAGACAAAAGCCTTTGTTGCAAACTGAAAATGGTGTTCCATCTCGGCCTACTCCATAAGGCTGCCAAGCATAACACAAAGGCAGGTCCAAAACAATCTTATTTTACAATTTACTTGATCAAGAGATAGGAAAAGAAAAACATTGATTGTTCACATAGGAATTGAAAACCAATGAAGGGTTAAAAACAAACATTTCAGTCAAAGGGTTTTGTGAAACAGCAGACAATTTGTAGTTTTATACTATACTCTAGACTAGAGCACTTATATTAACTTAGTTTGCTATTCATTTGTAAATATATCATCGTCACAGCCTGAACCTCTGAAAACAGGGATCGGATCTACAGTGCCTTCGGAAAGTATTCAGACCCATTATGCTATTTTTTTTTTTAAAACCTCAATATACACACAATACCCCATAATGACAAAATGAAAACAGGTTTTCAGAAATTTTCGCAAATTAAAAAAAAATGTGCATAAGTATTCAGCCCCTTTGCTATGAGACTCGAAATTGAGCTCAGGTACATCCTGTTTCCATTGATCATCCTTTCTCCATTTTGATTGGAGTCCACCTGTGGTAAACTCAATTGATTGGACATGATTTGGAATGGCACACAACTGTCTATATAAAGTCCCACAGTTGATAGTGCATGTCAGAGCAAAACCAAGCCATGAGGTCAAAGGAATTGTCCGCAGAGCTCCGAGACAGGTTTGTGTCGAGGCACAGATCTAGGGAAGTGTAACACAACATTCCTGCAGCATTGAAGGCCCCCAAGAACACAGTGGCCTCAATCATTCTTAAATGGAAGATGTTTGGAACCACCAAGACTCTTCCTAGAGCTGGCCGCCTAGCCAAACTGAGCAATCGGAGGAGAAGGGCCTTGGTCAGGGAGGTGACCAAGAACCCGATGGTCACTCTGTCAGAGCTCCAGAGTTCCTCTGTGGAGATGGAAGAACCTTCCAGAAAGAGAACCATCTCTGTAGCACTCCACCAATCACGCCTTTATGGCAGTGGCCAGACGGAAGCAACTCCTCAGTAAAAGGCACATGATAGCCAGCTGGGAGTTTGCCAAAAGGCACCTAAAGACTCTCAGACCATGAGAAACAAGATACTCTAGTCTGATGAAACCAAGATTGAACTCTTTGGCCTCAATGCCAATCGTCACGTCTGGAGGAAACCTGGCACCATCCCTACTGTGAAGCATGGTGGCAGCATCATGCTGTGGGGATGTTTTTTAGCGGCAGGGACTGGGAGACTAGTCAGGATCGAGGCAAAGATGAACAGAGCAAAGTACAGAGAGATCCTTCATGAAAACCTGCTCCAGAGTGCTCGGGACCTCAGACTAGGGGCGAAGGTTCACCTTCCAACAGGACAACGACCCTAAGCACACAGCCAAGACAATGCAGGAGTGGCTTTGGGACAAGCCTCTGAATGTCCTTGAGTGGCCCAACAAGAGCCCAGACTCCCCATTCAGCACTGTATACTTTGAAGAGACACTGGTTGCAGTTTCCGGAATTTCTCCAGTTTCCTTCTATGTCAAACCCAATAGCAGGCTCAGAAAGCTCTCTCACTGCAACCTCTCTGACATCATCCACACTAACCAGGTTTCCATTCAACCATTTCATGCGGATGAATTACCTAACGCATCAAAAAAGTCACGACCAGGCTGATGGACACAGGAAATGCTGGTACATATTTATAAATGCCGACAGACATTGTTTGTTCGACATGGAGTGATCTTTTTGTGTCTCTAAAATTAATTAGGTGGCGGTGGAAATGGCGGAGAAAAACATTGCTAATAACCATCCTATTTTAGTCAATTTGTACTCCTCATTAAAAAAGGACTCCTCATTAAATCTGCGTATTGCTCCAAAGCTCAGCTGTCCTGAGTCTGCACAATATGTTGTGTAGTTCTCCCACTACGTCTCGGGAAAGCATGCAGTTTATTAGGCTACAGATGAAATTAATTATTAACTTCACAGGGTGGTGAAAGTGCACACACACAAAGGAGTTTGACGCTCCTTTCCAATAAATATTGAGGGTCTTATTCTGGTGACATGATGATCGATGATTGGCTGCCATTTGACAAATAAAAATAATCTCGGTCTTATCCATAATAATCTCATCATGTAGGTAGCCTACCCGCACTGTATCTGCCAGCTGTTGGCTAGAGCACACGTGCCAAGACCAGAGTGGTCACATTTGTGACAAAACCATCACTAGAGTTGAAAATGCGATGGAAACCCATTTAACTTGTATTTTTTATTCAGTACATGGGAATTTAACCGCAAAAGTTATTTGTATGTGCACTACGTCATCACGCACAGACTTTTATCTGCAATACATTTGCAGTATCTTTTTGATACTGTCGCAAAGCAAACTAAAAAGCAGCATTCCCCAAGTGAGGATGGCTTTCACTTCAGCAGTAATAAATTCATGAACTTCTTTGAGGAAAAGATCATGATCATTAGAAAGCAAATTACGGACTCCTCATTAAATCTGCGTATTGCTCCAAAGCTCAGCTGTCCTGAGTCTGCACAACTCTGCCAGGACCTAGGATCAAGAGAGACACTTAAGTGTTTTAGTACTATATCTCTTGACACAATGATGAAAATAATCATGGCCTCTAAACTTTCAAGCTGCATACTGGACCCTATTCCAACTAAACTACTTAAAGAGCTGCTTCATGTGCTTGGCCCTCCTATATTGAACATAATAAACGGCTCTCTATCCACCGGATGTGTACCAACCTCACTAAAAGTGGCAGTAATAAAGCCTCTCTTGAAAAAGCCAAACCTTGACCCAGAAAATTTAAAAAACTATCGGCCTATATCGAATCTTCCATTCCTCTCAAAAATTTTAGAAAAAGCTGTTGCGCAGCAACTCACTGCCTTCCTGAAGACAAACAATGTATACGAAATGCTTCAATCTGGTTTTAGACCCCATCATAGCACTGAGACTGCACTTGTGAAGGTGGTAAATTACCTTTTAATGGCGTCAGACCGAGGCTCTGCATCTGTCCTCGTGCTACTAGACCTTAGTGCTGCCTTTAAAACCATCGATCACCACATTCTTTTGGAGAGATTGGAAACCGAAATTGGTCTACACGGACAAGTTCTGGCCTGGTTTAGATCTTATCTGTCAGAAAGATATCAGTTTGTCTCTGTGAATGGTTTGTCCTCTGACAAATCAACTGTACATTTCTGTGTTCCTCAAGGTTCCCGTTTTAGGACCACTATTGTTTTCACTATATATTTTACCTCTTGGGGATGTCATTCGAAAACATAATGTTAACTTTCACTGCTATGCAGATGACACACAGCTGTACATTTCAATGAAACATGGTGAAGCCCCAGAATTGCCCTCGCTAGAAGCCTGTGTTTCAGACATAAGGAAGTGGATGGCTGAAAACGTTCCACTTTTAAACTCGGACAAAACAGAGATGCTTGTTCTAGGTCCCAAGAAACAAAGAGATCTTCTGTTGAATCTGACAATTAATCTTGATGGTTGTAAAGTCGTCTCAAATAAAACTGTGAAGGACCTCGGCGTTACTCTGGACCCTGATCTCTCTTTTGACAAACATATCAAGACTGTTTCAAGGACAGCTTTTTTCCATCTACGCAACATTGCAAAAATCAGAAATTTTCTGTCCAAAAATGATGCAGAAAGATTAATCCATGCTTTTGTTACTTCTAGGTTAGACTACTGCAATGCTCTACTTTCCGGCTACCCGGATAAAGCACTAAATAAACTTCAGTTAGTGCTAAATACGGCTGCTAGAATCCTGACTAGAACCAAAAAATTTGATCATATTACTCCAGTGCTAGCCTCCCTACACTGGCTTCCTGTTAAGGCAAGGGCTGATTTCAAGGTTTTACTGTTAACCTACAAAGCGTTACATGGGCTTGCTCCTACCTATCTTTCTGAGTTGGTCCTGCCGTACATACCTACACGTACGCTACGGTCACAAGACGCAGGCCTCCTAATTGTCCCTAGAACTTCTAAGCAAACAGCTGGAGGCAGGGCTTTCTCCTATAGATCTCCATTTTTATGGAATGGTCTGCCTACCCATGTGAGAGACGCAGACTCGGTCTCAACCTTTAAGTCTTTACTGAAGACTTATCTCTTCAGTGGGTCATATGATTGAGTGTAGTCTGGCCCAGGAGTGTGAAGGTGAACGGAAAGGCTCTGGAGCAACGAACCGCCCTTGCTGTCTCTGCCTGGCCGGTTCCCCTCTCTCCACTGGGATTCTCTGCCTCTAACCCTATTACAGGGGCTGAGTCACTGGCTTACTGGTGCTCTTTCATGCCGTCCCTAGGAGGGGTGCGTCACTTGAGTGGGTTGAGTCACTGACGTGATCTTCCTGTCTGGGTTGGCGCGCCCCATTGGGTTGTGCCGTGGCGGAGATCTTTGTGGGCTATACTCGGCCTTGCCTCAGGATGGTAAGTTGGTGGTTGAAGATATCCCTCTAGTGGGGTGGGGGCTGTGCTTTGGCAAAGTGGGTGGAGTTATATCCTTCCTGTTTGGCCCTGTCCGGGGGTATCATCGGATGGGGCCACAGTGTCTCCTGACCCCTCCTGTCTCAGCCTCCAGTATTTATGCTGCAGTAGTTTATGTGTTGGGGGGCTATGGTCAGTTTGTTATATCTGGAGTACTTCTCCTGTCTTATCCGGTGTCCTGTGTGAATTTAAGTATGCTCTCTCTAATTCTCTCCTTCTCTCTTTCTTTCTCTCTCTCGGAGGACCTGAGCCCTAGGACCATGCCTCAGGACGACCTGGCATGATGACTCCTTGCTTTCCCCAGTCCACCTGGCCGTGCTGCTGCTCCAGTTTCAACTGTTCTGCCTGCGGCTATGGAACCCTGACCTGTTCACCGGACGTGCTACCTGTCCCAGACCTGCTGTTTTCAACTCTCTAGAGACCGCAGGAGCGGTAGAGATACTCTTAATGATCGGCTATGAAAAGCCAACTGACATTTACTCCTGAGGTGCTGACTTGCTGCACCCTCGACAACTACTGTGATTATTATTATTTGACCATGCTGGTCATTTATGAACATTTGAACATCTTGGCCATGTTCTGTTATAATCTCCACCCGGCACAGCCAGAAGAGGACTGGCCACCCCTCATAGCCTGGTTCCTCTCTAGGTTTCTTCCTAGGTTTTGGCCTTTCTAGGGAGTTTTTCCTAGCCACCGTGCTTCTACACCTGCATTGCTTGCTGTTTGGGGTTTTAGGCTGGGTTTCTGTACAGCACTTTGAGATATCAGCTGATGTACGAAGGGCTATATAAATAAATGTGATTTGATTTGATTTGATGGTGGAAAAATGTGCAAATTGTTTTATGCAGATTTTAGAATATTCACATGAAAATCTGTCGCCAATTGGATGGAAACCTAGCTACAGTCAGCCTCACTTAAAGCTTGAGTATTCCTGATGCTTTAGAAAATCCAGCCACAGGATAGTATTCTGCACCCACACAATCTGCCTTAACAATACCATACATTATTACCTGCCCTGAGGTACACAGCTGGATGGATCATTCACTACGCCCACTCAAACATCCTCACTGTACATTGGATTTTACTTTATAGATGATGACAGCTCTACTTAGTCACACGTATACATTTCAAGTTTTCACATTCACGCACATAGGATTTTGCTTTTGGGTTATTTTATCATTTTTACTCCCATTCCTAGGGGAGACACCCACACGTATATGTGTAAAGTCTGAAAGCGCATCATTAGAAGCTTAAGCAAATAAATTCACTAGCACATATCGCCCATACAAACACATCCAGTAATTGTACACTCCTTCAAGCTTTAGATCATACAACACATTTTACCTCACTTCCTCTCTCTACATAGCTACTACAGGGGATTTCCATGTAAAAAGCTCCATGAGCACTAACATCAAATCAAATGTATTTGTCACATGGTTTGCAGGTGTTAATGCAAGTTTAGCGAAATGCTTGTGCTTCTAGTTCCGACCATGCAGTAATATCTAACAAGTAATATAACCTAACAATTTCACAACAACTACCTTATACACACAAGTGTAAAGCAATGAATACGAATATGTACATAAAAATATATAAATGAGTGATGGCCGAACGGCATAGGCAAGATGCAGTAGATGGTATAGAGTACAGTAAATACATATGAGATGAGTAATGTAGGGTATGAAAACATTATATGAAGTGGCATTGTTTAACTTCTTGTGGGCAGGGGCCAGCATTTTCACTTTCGGAAAAATAGCATGCAAAAATTCAACTGCCTGCTACTCATCCCCAGAATATAAAATATGCATATTATTAGTAGATTTGGATAGAAAACTGTTTGAATCATATCTGTGAGAATAACAGAACTTATGTAGCAGGCAAAACCCTGAGGACAAACCATTCAGAATTTGTATTTTTTTGATGTCACTGTCTTTTCAATGTTTTTTTTTAGAGACACCAGATTTCTAATGGACTTGCTTGCAGTTCCTACCGCTTCCACTGGATGTCACCAGTCCTTGGAAATTGGTTGAGGTTACATTTTAACACGTTTAAATGTTTTACTCACGTTGGCTACAGTGAAGGAGAGCCCGCAGGTTTTGGTAGCCGGCCGTGTCAGTGGCACTGTATTGTCCTCAAAGCGAGCAAAAAAGTTGTTTAGTCTGTCTGGGAGCAAGGCATCGTGATCCGCGACGGGGCTGGTTTTTCTTTTGTAGTCCGTGATTGACTGTAGACCCTGTCACATACCTCTCGTGTCTGAGCCGTTGAATTCCGACTCCACTTTGTCTCTGTACTGACACTTAGCTTGTTTGATTGCCTTGCGGAGGGAATAGCTACACTGTTTGTATTCGGTCATGTTTCCGGTCACCTTGCCCTGAATTAAAAGCAGTTGTTCACGTTCAGTTTTGCACGAATGCTGCCATCAATCCACGGTTTCTGGTTGGAGAATGTTTTAATAGACGCTGTGGGTACAACATCACCGATGCACTTGTTAATAAACTCGCACACCGAATCAGCATATTCGTCAATGTTGTTGTTCGCCGCAATGCGGGAACATATCCCAGTCCACGTGATCGAAGCAATCTTGAAGCGTGGAATCCGATTGGTCGGACCAGCGTTGAACAGACCTGAGTGCGGGAGCTTCCTGTTTTAGTTTCTGTCTATAGGCAGGGAGCAACAAAATGGAGTCGTGGTCAGCTTTTCCAAAGGAAGGGCGGGGCATGGCCTTATATGCGTCGCAGAAGTTAGAATAACAGTGGTCTAGGGTTTTACCAGCCCTGGTAGCACAATCCGATATGCTGATAGAATTTGGGGAACCTTGTTTTCAGATTAGCCTAGTTAAAATCCCCGGCTACAATAAATGCAGCCTCAGGATATGTGGTTTCCAGTTTACATAGAGTCCAATGAAGTTCTTTCAGGGCCGTGTCTGCTTGGGGGGGAATATACACAACTGTGATTATGATCGAAGAGAATTCTCTTGGTCGATGTGAAGAAGTTCATAAGAGCACATCAAATTTGGGATCAAATGAAAGCTGAGTCTATATTTTTGAGAAGTGCAGCTATATACTGTAGGCTATATAGTTATACAGTGCCTTCATAAAGTATTCATACCCCTTGACTTATTCATAATTTTGTTGTGTTACAGCCTGAATTCAAAATGTATTAAAACATATTTTTTCACTCATTTACACACAATACCCATACTGACAAAGAGAAAACATGTTTTTAGAAAATGTTGCAAATTAAATGAAATACAGAAATATCAAATAAAGGTTAAATAAAAAATAATAAATCTACAATGTTTTTTATCCATCCTCAGTTTTCTCCTATCACAGCCATTAAACTCTGTAACTGTTTTAAAGTCACCATTGGCCTCATGGTGAAATCCCTGAGCGGCTTCCTTCCTCTCCGGCAACTGAGTTTGTTAAGGATGCCTGTATTTTTGTAGTGACTGGGTATATTGATAAACCATCCAAAATGTAATTAATAACTTCACCATGCTCAAAGGGTTATTCATTGTCTGTTTTTTTTACCCATCTACCAATAGGTGCCCTTATTTGCGAGGCATTGGAAAACCTCTCTGGTCTTTGTGGTTGAATCTCTTTGAAATTCACTGCTCGACCGAGGGACCTTAATTGTATGTATGGGGTATAAAGATGAAGCAGTCATAAAAAAAATCATGTTAAACACTGAAGCTGCCCTTCAGTCCGGAGTTGCCCGTCAGTCCAGAGCCGCCCTTCAGTCCGGAGCTGCCCCTCAGTCCAGAGCTGCCCTTCATTCCGGAGCTGCCCATCAGTCCGGAGCTGCCCCTCAGTCCAGTGGGGCCATTTATTAGGGTCCCCAGTCCAAGGTCGGCGGCGAGGGTCGCCGCTCCAAAGACGCCACTGAAGCGGACTAAGACTATGGTGGAGTGGGGTCCACGTCCCGCGCCAGAGCTGCCACCGCGGACAGATGCCCACCCAGACCCTCCCCTATAGGTTCAGGTTTTGCGGCCGGAGTCCGCACCTTAGGGGGGGGTACTGTCACGTTCTGACCTTAGTTCTTTTGTTATTTATTTGTTTTAGTATGGTCAGGGCGTGAGTTGGGTGGGTTGTCTATGTTCGTTTTTCTATGTTGTGTTTTGCGTTTGGCCTGGTATGGTTCTCAATCAGAGGCAGGTGTCATTAGTTGTCTCTGATTGAGAATCATACTTAGGTAGCCTTTTTCCACCTGTGTTTCGTGGGTGTTTATTTTCTGTCTTTGTGTATGTCACCAGACAGGACTGCTTCGTTTCATTCTCGTTTATTGTTAGTTTTGTTGTTTTGTTCTAGTATTCATTTTCATTAAACGGCATAATGAATACTTACCACGCTGCACCTTGGTCCTCCTCTCTTTCTCCCAACGACGAAAGTTACAGTTTCACAAGTTTGGACAGCACAGTAAAGTAGAGGTCAGTACAAAAAAGTACAGTAGAATTTAGCACAGTAAAGGACAGTAGAGTATAGGTCAGTACAATACAGTAATGTAGAGTAGAGTTTAGTACAGTACACTAAAGTAGAGTACAGTATAATTTACTGAACTCTACTCTACCATGCCGTACTGTACTCTACTGTGCTGTACTGTGATGTCTAAACTTGTGAAACAGAGACATCTATGATTAGTACCAAATTTGGTCTTGTTTGAGGGTTGGAGCTCATTAGAATAATAGCCAGTGTGTACAATAATACCCAAACATGCAAAGAATGATATTACATTTTTCTACCTTTGTGTACCTATTCAGCATACATCACCATGAAGAGAATGACTTTCATAATTATGCATTTCTGTATAGTACAGATTAGGGACCCATGATGTCATTCTGTTACTATCGTCCTGTTACCAGGTGTTAATCCACTTCACTTATTATATAATCAAAAGAGATTTCATATCATAGCGGACACCTCATTCTTTCTGCAGACATCTTTAAATCTGAATTCAGAGTAGATATTTAACTGGTTTTTGTAAAGCGTGGTCACAAACTGTGGAACATTTTACCGTTCTTTTGTTACCGAAATTTACTTCTGCACTGTTCTTCGAGTAAATGTGTTTTTGAAAATTGCTTTAAAAAATGTAACTTTACAATCAAGGCTTTTTGTTTGTCATACTTTTAAAGGGAAAAATGTGAGTCTCGGCGTCATTTTGTTACCGTGGAATTGCCCTACAGTAAAACACTGACTAAATATGTGGGTCATGCTTGTCACCTGCTTTGGCACAATCTAGTCAAATGAGACTTTCCCATTCATTCTGACAGAAGAGGAAAACTGTCCAGAGCTTTTCAGAATGATTCAGTGAATGGTTCTATCTACAGCATCTGGGCTATGTTGGACAGCTGTTGAGTTTCATCAAGATCGCTTGGAGAAAGACAGTCCAAGGTACACAAACAGCACTTTGAAGTGAAAGAGTCTCTGGAACAGAGTGTCAACATTCTTAGCGCAGCACGCTAACCCTTCACTTCATAGTATGACGAAATGAAGACTATGTTACCCTTGGCTCCTGAGAGACAGGGAATTTCTCAAGTCAGTTGTGGACACATCATTCAGGCTTGTGGGGCTATTCTATACAAGCTATAAGCCACTCCTGTAATATTTTTTAAGGTGAAGCCTACCCTACACCAGTGCCCAGATAAGGGAGGCTAACTTCAGGACATTACCTATTCTGGTCAAGTTCCAGGATCCACTGTGGAATGCCTCCAGTCAATTTACAAAAAATCTATCCAGACCATAATATGCATTATTTGATAATAATGTATACCATATAAAAGGAAGGACAGGTCCAAACTGGTGACCCTAAGGCCACAATAACATCTGGGATATAGGACTATAGTGTGAAGGAGAATTACACCAGACGGTCAGACACTGAAGAGAATAACATAATGACACCAATAAAATACCAAAACCTTGGTCACAAGATATTTTGGGGGTTTTCCATGTCAAACATTCCAGCCTGGTTATTAGGTTATCCAATAAATGGTCAGCTAATGTCTTAAGCAGTTGCTATGTCTTTTGTGATAAAGTCTAAAATACATGTCCGTTTCTGTCTGAGAGCTGAATGTCTACTCTGAGGCTTATGTAGGCACAATAACAGAATTCACCAAGGAATAGCAGTCACTTATAGATAACTATAAGCAAGATGGAGATAGATGTCCTTTTCTTAACTCCTATCGAAACACGTTGACATAGAATGTTCATGTGTCATACAGTGCCTTCGGAAAGTATACAGACCCCTTGACTTTTTCCACATTTTGTTAGGTTACATCAGTCTAAACACAAAGCCCCATAATGACAAAGCAAAAACAGTTTTTTAGAAATTTTAGCAAATATCACATTTACATAAGTATTCAGACTCTTTACTCAGCACGTTGTTGAAGCACCTTTGGCAGAGATTACAGCCTCGAGTCTTCTTGGGTATGACGCTACAAGCTTGGCACACCTGTATTTGGGGAGTTTCTCCCATTCTACTCCGCAGTTATTTTCGGGTCTCTCCAGAGATGTTCGATCGGGTTCAAGTCCGGGCTCTGGCAAGGACATTCAGAGACTTGTCCCGAAGCCACTCCTGCGTTGTCTTGGCTGGTTGCTTAGAGTCGTTGTCCTGTTAGAAGGTGAACCTTCGCCCCAGTCTGAGGTCCTGAGCCCTCTGGAGCAGGTTTTCATCAAGGATCTTTCAGTACTTTGCTCCGTTCATCTTTGCCATGATCCTGACTAGTCTCCCAGTCCCTGCCGCTGAAAAACATCCTGCCACCACCATGCTTCACCATAGGGATGGTGCCAGGTTTCCTCCAGACGTAATGCTTGGCATTCAGGCCAAAGAGTTCAATCTTGGTTTCATCAGACCAGAGATTATTGTTTTTTATGTTCTGAGAATCTTTAGGTTCCTTTTGGCAAACTCCAAGCGGGCTGTCCATGTGCCTTTTACTGAGGAGTGGCTTCCACCTGGCCACTCTACCATAAAGGCGTGATTGGTGGAGTGCTGCAGAGATGGTTGTCCTTCTGGAAGGTTCTCCCATCTCCACAGAGGAACTCTGGAGCTCTATCAGAGTGACAATCAGGTTCTTGGTCACCTCCCTAACCAAGGTCCTTCTCCCCCGATTGCTCAGTATGGCCGGGCGGCCAGCTCTAGGAAGAGTCTTGGTGGTTCTAAACTTCTTCCATTTAAGAATCATGGAGGCCACTGTGTTCTTGGGGACCTTCAAGCTTGCAGAAATGTTTTGGTACCCAGATCTATGCCTCGACACAATCCAGTCTCTGAGCTCTACGGACAATGGCTTGGTTCTTGCTCTGACATGCACTGTCAACTGTGGGACCTTATATAGACAGGTGTGTCTTTCCAATTCTTTCAAAATCATGTCCAATCAATTGAATATACCACAGGTGGACTCAAATCAAGTTGTAGAAACATCTCAAGGATGATCCATGGAAACATGATGCACCTGAGCTCAATTTCGAGACTCATAGCAAAGGGTCTGAATACTTATGTAAATAAGGTATCTGTTTTTTATTTATTTAATACATTTACAAAAATGTCTAAAAACCTGTTTACGCTTTGTCATTTTTGGGGTATTCTGTGTAGATTGCCGATGATTTTGTATTTATTTAATCCATTTTAGAATAAGGTGGTAATGTAACAAAATGTGGAAAAAGTCAAGGAGTCTGAATAATTTCTGAAGAAAATCTGATAGCGGGACAATGTTTAAACTGTTTTTATTTACGAGCCAATAATTGTGTCAAACTAAGAACCCTCAGGGGACACTCATACTCATGATTCTTAACAGGCATCATCTCAAACACTAAGAGTGATTAGGAATTGTGTCTGGGCGACTGGGCGGGCAGTCCTTCAGTGACCTAGTATGCCTCTGCATGGTGATTATTCACTCTCCACAGCTCCCATGGTGATCCCATGGTGCTGGCGTCAGGGGACTGATAACAACCTCCCTTTGTGGCCCCGCAGAGTCAAACCAGAGCCTGTCTGGAATCAAGTCAGTCATTCACTGGCTTCCGGACACCTCTGCAATGTCATGTGCCGTAAAAGAATGTCAGACACACCGCAGTGACTGTCCCGGCCGAGAGGGGAAAAGGGAGAGGGGGTGTGCCCATGCCTTTGGAAACGGAGGTAATCCTAAGTACATCCAACAGCCAATAAAAGAAAGTGCACACTTCTCAATAGTTCCAGAGGCCAATCATTGGAAGTGCATTGTGCAGTATTGTCACTCTGAAAATGACATCATTGACCAGACAAACTCTGCTGTAGTATTTGCCTTTGGTGATAATAATACAAAATCTATTATAAAGTCTTTCTGGACAATATAAACATCAAATTGCACAATACAGCCCTCATTGAATACATTGATTCATTAATTCCCTCTGCTAATAAACTGAAATATGGAGACTGATTTTCCACTCCCTCCCTCCTCCCTTCTTCATATGAGGATTCCAAGAGATGAGAACATGTGGCAGTGAGACAGTGAGAGTGCAGCGAGGGCCACAGTGGGACCAGTGGAGTGGAATCGAGGGGGCCACACGTCATCACCTCATTAGACTGAGTGCCCTGAGGAGCCTACAGGGCCGTGTCTAATGATCCAGTGATATATGGGATGTGTGTTGGAGCCGTGATAAACCTCTTCAAATATTACGAGTGGGTCTGTTTTTTTAAATAGCTGGGTATATACATAAGTACTTCAATGGATGTTGCCCAGATTATTATAATATCTCCAGTCTAGCCAGCCCAACTGTGACAGTCAGCCTGGAGAAGCCTCATAACGAACCAAGGCTACGGTCTTACTGAACTAAGTAGAGGGAGATTCTCACCTGACGAGGGCTCAGCCAATCATATGAACCCAGAGTGTGTTACCATGAAAAAAATATGTTGATGTTAGTGTGTTTGTGCAAATCAGATGAATGCACAGAAAGTATTCGGTTGTGCCGGTCTCCATCGTGTTCATTCATGTTCAGTTCAGATAGCACTCATGTTGGTCAACAGCACTAGCAATATTACAGTAGTCTCCTGGTAAATACACTCCTGCTGTGTGGATGAATTATGAATAAAGGCCTGAGTGTATGTGGGGGTGGGGATGTGTGCGTCTCTCATGATCAATAGCAAGCGTGCACTGAGGAAAACCGCTCTCTGACCTCCCTTCGTCCGTAGTAACACAGTAGGCTTTATTCAGAGGAAGACAGATGTCACACTATTGGATCAGCCACAGCATCTAGTCACAGCTTACTGGGCTTCACTGTGGAGGTGATGGTAGAGGAAAACCCTTCTCATAAACAGCAATAGTGAAATAAATGAACTATTTTCCTTTTCCATTAATAAAATGAGTTTCATCAACACTGACCTAAGGACAGCAAGTGACTATAACAGGCAGAAATACATTGGCCTATAGATTTTATAAGTACAGCAGTATCAAACCAGTACTTTCCAAACCATAGCAGTTATTTTCAGTACCATTATCGGATCTGATGGGCATGTTGGTACCTCGTGTGCAAGTTCATGAGGGCAGAAATAGTCTACCACATTTAAATAGACTTTCTGGTGATTAGCATACTTTTTAGCCAGTAGTTCTCAAAGTAGAGGTCAAGAGCCAAAATGGGTCCCTAAAAATTGCGTACTACATCATCTATGTGCAGATATGTGCAATAAGTGATTGCTCTCCCTCTGTCTGCTGTGTTACTGAGCCGTTGGGCTACGTCATGGGATAATGCTGGCGAGACCTGGGCCAGCTTTATTCTTTCATTGTGCAACTTGTCAATGTGCATCTTGCTAGCTGTCACCAGAGAGGAAGAGGTGAAGCGAGAGGTTTTACTCTGCCCAAAATCTATCCATGAAAATAAGACCATGAAGTGAGGAATATTTGTATGGTCAATGAGAGATTGTCAAATTTGGTCAACACATTTTGTATTGCTAATTTTCTACATGGACTTATTTTATTGAATAGAAGTTTTGTAATGGTTAGGTTGTTACAAATTCTTCTTTAAGCAATAACTTTTTTCTTGACACTCTTCTGTAAAGCCCAGCTCTGTGGAGTGTACATCTTAAAGTGGTCCTATGGAGAGATATTCCAATCTCCACTGTGGAGCTTATTCTTTCCATTTTTTAATAATGGATTTAATGGTGCTCCGTGGGATGTTCAAAGTTTTTTATATTTTTTTATAACCCAACCCTGATCTGTACTTCTCCACAACTTTGTCCCTGACCTGTTTGGAGAGCTCCTTGGTCTTCATGGTGCCGCTTGCTTGGTGGTGCCCCTCGCTTAGTGGTGTTGCAGACTCTGGGGCCTTTCAGAACAGGTATATTTATACTGAGATCATGTGACACTTAGATTGCACACAAGTGGACTTTATTTAACTAATTATGTGACTTCTGAAGGTAATTGGTTGCACCAGATCTTATTTAGGGGCTTCATAGCAAAGGGGGTGAATACATATGCATGCACCACTTTTCCGTTTTTAATTTTTATGAATTTTACTTCACCAATTTGGACTATTTTGTGTATGTCCTTTACATGAAATCCAAATAAAAATCAATTTAAATTACAGGTTGTAATGCAACAAAATAGTTAAAACGCCAAGGGGGATGAATACTTTGCAAGGCACTGTATCTGCCCTCTCATTGGCTAGAATGGTCCCACCTGATCTTGCCTCCTCCCTTCAATCTTTGAAGAAGAATTTCCATTGTTAGAGCAGTCACTTGACTATCTTTCCAATATAATAGACAATCTTTGCTGTCACTCAAAATGGTGAGGGCCTGAAGTTTATTGGCTGGAACTCGAATTGCTAGGGGCTGGCCCGTGTGGGCCAAGCTTGCAGTACTCAAAATGGCGCCACACAGCTTCCAGAAAACAGTCGCTTTCAAACTAGGGATTTCATGGGTAATTGAGGTAAGACAGTATATCTGCTCATAGATTATGCATGTATGAAGTACACATTGACACATCCAGCCCAAACCGAGAGGTTTAAAAAATACTTGCGTAGTTGCCAAAGTTCCGGGAAAGTCTCTTTAATCAGAAAGGTTGCCAATATATTGATGCACCCCTATTGAAAGCCAAAACTACATAACCCTAGCCAGTGCACAGGCAGAAATAGTGCATATTCCAGGCACACAATGGTCTGGATACCATTACTCTCCCACCCACTCCCCTCTCAGAGTACAAACACTCAAACGTTAACTCCCTCAATGCCCTGTTGCCAAAAACCTCTCCCCCCTCTGTCCCAAAAACAGCCACTCCTCTCCATGCATGGGTGGGGGACAGGGAGGGGGGGGGTAGGAGGCTGGCGGCGGGCCACAGGCTTTAGGGATCGAGGGTCTCTGAACCTAGAGCCTAAATAATATAACCAGACAGAAGGCAAAGTCATTAACGGTTAATGTCCACAGGCGCAGCTGAGAGGAGAATAGAGGAAGGGTAAGAGGACAGAGAATGCCAAGCAAACAAAAGACAGAAGGATATGATATCTCCCTTATGCTATACTTCTGCTCCCTGCTAGCTGATTGGCAGGCAAGGTGTCTACAGCACTAGTCAGTATCAAAGCATACCTTAGTAAAACCTCCCATCCAGGAGTCCATTTAGGTGGTGTAGCAAAAGGGAGAAAGAGAGGGAAGCTCAGGGCGGGCACTCCTCCAGCCCACCAGCACATCTCTCAACACTTGACGACAACGTATTTTTGTGGATCTCGGCCACTTTCATGTTACGCCTGGTATGCCATTAACCCAGGTTTAACAAATGAGAGGATAATCCCCCTAACAGAAAAACCTTGTGGTACAGTAAATAAACCAGGCATTAAAAGCGACCATACGTCTTCCAGTTGGCTTCTGGTCTGATATCAGGCAAGATGAACAGCTGGGTAACTTTCACACTACTGAGGCGGGTAACTGAGACTTTGCCAAACGCACTGTGGATATTTCATTTCAGAAGAGCGCTTCCCTGTCCTGAATAATAAAAGGCCTGTTTAAAGAAGCCGATGCCAAATACGTTTAATTGAAGAACAAGGTTACATACAGCACAAACATATATATCAGTTCTTTGTCTGATCAAAGAAAGGAAATATTCTATAGCAGTTCCCTGGTCAAATTTAAACAATTTTAAAAGCAATTAAGGCCTGGACAAGATCACTAGTGAAAGAGATCTGACATGAAGAAACCAAGACCCTCATATCCCTCCAGCCAGGTAACGCAGGCAGATCTAGTTGAAGTTTCCCAGATATACAGATTTGCACAAATCTGATAGAGAATTAGTCCTCAAAATAATTCCCTTTCCCCAGCACAGGAGAATAGAACCATTGACAGTTTTGCGCTTTACAGATGGCTCGATTCACAGCACAGACGCGTCAACTGTGAACAACACATTTCACAAGGTTGTGCAGCATAACCTGAATTAAATTCATTGCTGCTCATAGGCTTGGACTGAAAAAGGTTCATTAAATAAAACTATAATTTGGGAGAAAATAAGGCCCAAGAGAAATAAGACTGATGACCCAAAGCATCTCTCCTTTGGTACAGTCCTTCAGTCCAGCAGAGGAATGACAAAACACTGGGCAGAAACGCAGCGCCGAAGTCAGAATGGCAACTATGAACAACAATAGCGATAGCATGATGTCAATGATATAAAAAGTAGTAAAAAACATAGAAATACTGTTTGTACAGCTTAAACTACTGGTGTTTAGCTTCTTATGGCTGCAGGGGCAGTATTGAGTAGCTTGGATGAAAGGTGCACAGAGGTGCCCAGAGTAAACGGCCTGCTCCTCAGTCATAGTTGCTAATATATGCATATTATTATTAGTATTGGATAGAAAACACTCTGAAGTTTCTAAAACTGTTTGAATTATGTCTGTGAGTATAACAGAACTCATATGGCAGGCAAAAACCTGAGAAGTTCTACTTCCTGTTTGGATTTTTTCTGAGGCTGGTAGATTTTCAACCAAGCTCCCATTGAAATTACAGCGAGATATGGATGAGTTTTCACTTCCTACGGCTTCCACTAGATGTCAACAGTCAATAGAACTTTGTCTGATGACTCTACTGTGAAGGGGGGCCGAAGGAGACAGGAATGAGTCCACTGCCATGAGGTGACCATGCTTTGACCACGCGCGTTCACGTGAGAGGCAGCTCCGTTCCATCACTCATCTGAAGTCAATGTAATTCTCCGGTTGGAACGTTATTCAAGATGTATGTTAACAACATTCTAAAGATTGATTCAATACATCGTTTGACATGTTTCTACTGACTGTTACGGAACTTTTGGACATTTCGTCACGTTTTAGTGAACGCGCTTTGTGACTTTGGAATTGTTTACCAAACGCACTAACCAAAGTAGCTAATTGGACATAAATAACGGACATTATCGAACAAATCAAGCATTTATTGTAGACCTGGGATTCCTGGGAGTGCATTCTGATGAAGATCATCAAAGGTAAGGGAATATTTATCATGTAATTTCTGGTTTCTGTTGACTCCAACATGGCGGCTAATTTGACTCTTGTTCTGAGCTCCGTCTCAGATTATTGCATGGTTTGCTTTTTCCGTAAAGTTTTTTTGAAATCTGACACAGCGGTTGCATTAAGGAGAGGTATATCTATAATTCCATGTGTATAACTTGTATTATCATCTACATTTATGATGAGTATTTCTGTTGAAACGATGTGGCTATGCACTATCACTGGATGTTTTTGGAACTAGTGAATGTAACGCGCCAATGTAAACTCAGATTTTTTTATATAAATATGAACTTTATCAAACAAAACATGCATGTATTGTGTAACATGAAGTCCTATGAGTGTCATCTGATGAAGATCATCAAAGGTTAGTGATTGATTTTAGCTATATTTCTGCTTTTTGTGACTGCTATCTTTCGCTGGAAAAATGGCTGTGCTTATTGTGGTTTGGTGTGACCTAACATAATCGTTTGTAGTGCTTTCGCTGAAAAGCATATTTGAAATCGGACACTTTGGTGGGATTAACAACAAGATGACCTTTAAAATGGTATAAGAAACATGTATGTCTGAGGAATTTTAATTAAGAGATTTCTGTTGTTTTGAATTTGGCGCCCTGCACTTTCACTGGCTGTTGTTATATCATCCCGTTACCGGGATTGCAGCCATAAGAAGTTAATAACAAACAAGAAGCCAAATCAAACTGTAACAGAGAGTGTTGACCAATTGACAAATTGGTCACCACTGCCTTGTGGAGGAATTTGGGAAATGGTTGAAGGGAATGCTGGGAGATTTGGCATCACCTTTGACCTTTTTAAACGTGTTGGCTGGAGTTTTACTGTTCTCTATTGCCAGGGAAGGAGAGTTGTGACCGGTCGAGTGGGACTCTGGCAAATAGTATATATTCAGTAATAGGGAGAGGCAGAATTATGCAGTAATGAAAACCATACATCAACTAATCTCAAATGAACAAGGCATCCAGACAGTTCAGCCCATACAGACCCAGAGGACTGGAGCCCTGCCCAGCATTTTATGGCAAATATGTCACCATGGAAACCTCATAAGCACTTTGGCTGTTCTTGGGGACTAGCCAAGCCCGCCATACACAACTCCCAAAGTGGGGCGGACATTTTGTGGTTAATGGGAGTAAGGGCCAGTGATGGGACGTTTAAATGGAGGATTTAGGATGGGCGGTCTTGTTTTGAATATCCTCTTTTTTTCCAGCTTAACGTTGTAGCTTAGCCACACGCACACAGCAAGAGGACGTCCACAATGTAAATAAACAGTGAACCTGTCACGGTTCATGTATCCACTGCCTCCCTCTCTCCCTCTCCCTCTCTCTCTCTCTCTCTCCCTCTCTCTCTCTCTCTCTCTTTCTCTCTCTCTCTCTCTCTCTCTCTCTCTCTCCCGTGTTTGTGTGGGCGTGGTTCCCAATCTCGGCCTGATTGTCTGCGCCAGCTGGAATCACTTATCTTCCCTTTATATGTTCTGTAACCAGTGTTTCTTGTTGTCAGATCATTGTTACTTCCCTGAGGTTGTGTCGTGTGTCTGGGCTATTTCTCTCGCCGCCCTTGTGTGGATTATCTTCTGTGCTTCTTCCTACCCATCCGGACACATTCCCCTGGATTTCTCAGCACGCTATCTGCGGTATATGCGCCGTAGTCCCTGGGTCGGATTCCGTCTGAGTACAGTCTGTCTGTCCTGTTGCTGCTGTAAACTGTATTCATTAAACCATCGTTGCTTGCATCTTGCATCCGCCTCTGTATTGTTACAGAATGATCTGACCCTCACCATGGATGCAGCGAGTTCAACGAGTCTGACCGAATTCATTTCCCGCAGTATCACGAGAATGGATCAACAAGAGGAGAACATCTCCAGCACAGGTCGGGCAGTACAAGCCATTGTGACGCAGGTATCCCAGCTGACCCAACAATTACAACATCTGAGGGGTCTCGCTGCGCCACCTACACCGGCAGTTCAACCCGCCCCGCCAGAGCCGGATTCCCAGCTAGAGCCACGGCTACCGACACCAGAGGGTTATTCAGGTGATCCTGACTATTGCAGAGCTTTTCTTACGAGATGTTCCATGCATTTCTCGTTGCAGCCACGGACCTTCAACCGTGAACAGTCTAAGGTAGCATTCGTACTCACACTGCTATCAGGCAAAGCGGCTCTTTGGGGAACGGCGGTGTGGGCGAACCAGGACCCATGCTGCACCTCTTTCCAGACACTCTCTGAGGAGATGAGAAGGGTTTTCGATCGGGCCGTGGCGGGTAGGGAGGCGGCCAGACTACTCGCTGACCTTCGCCAAGGAGACCGTTCAGTATCGGAATACTCCATCCAATTCCGCACTCTGGCCGCAGAGTGTCAGTGGAACGAGGAGGCGCAGTGGGACATGTTCCTGCATGGGCTGGAGGACCGGATCCAGAAGGAGATTTATGTTCTGGACCTTCCCAGGAGTTTAAATGGACTAGTGGAACTAGCCTTGAGGGTCGACGCTCGTCTGAGTCGTATTGGCCGCCGAGCATGCCCTAACAGACCGTATAACGACACGGAGGGCTGGCATGCCAGCGGCGGGAACACGGCCAGTTCAGCCTCCGCTCACGAACCCATGCAGCTGGGGAGAGCTCGCCTCTCCCGGGAAGAGAGGGAGAGGCGGAGATCCCAAGGACTCTGTCTCTACTGTGGTAGAGCGGGCCACTTTATCCACTCCTGCCCGGTAAAAGATCAGGCCCGGTAGTAAGTATGAGGCTACTATCGGGTGGTGTCATCACAGAGAAGACCTCATCATCTACTCTCCTCCCGGTAAGACTAAGATGGGCCAACCACACGCACGACACCCAAGCCTTACTGGACTCAGGAGCAGAGGGTAATTTTATGGACTTCAAGCTCGCTCACAAACTCCAGATTCCTATCACCTCACTCACGCACAAGATATCCGTCAACGCTCTCAATGGTCAAGAACTCCCCAACATTTCTCACACCACTGAAACTATCACACTCATCACTTCTGGCAATCACACTGAGACACTATCATTTCTACTCATGAACTCACCCCTTGCACCAGTAGTTCTCGGCCACCCTTGGCTCACCCAACACAACCCCAGAGTTGACTGGGGTCATAACTCTATATCCATGTGGAGTAACAAGTGTCTTGAGTCCTGTTTAGTGTCTGCTTGTTCATCTGTGTCTGATTCTGTGTTTCTAGAGGAGGCAGTGGATTTGTCTAACGTGCCCGTTGAATACCTCGACCTGAAGGAGGTGTTCAGCAAGTCCCGTGCTGCTTCTCTTCCTCCGCATTGTCCCTATGACTGTGCAATAGAATTATTGCCAGGTGAGTCTCCGCCTAAAGGCAAGTTATATTCACTCTCTGTTCCTGAGAGGGAGGCTATGGAGAGATACATCTCTGATTCTCTGGCCTCTGGATTCATTCGTCCTTCCTCTTCTCCAGCGGGGGCGGGGTTCTTCTTTGTGGGGAAGAAGGACGGATCTCTGCGTCCTTGCATTGATTACCGTGGGTTGAATAACATCACAGTGAAGAATACCTATCCCTTACCGTTGATGTCCTCAGCCTTTGAAAGGTTACAGGGAGCATCCGTGTTCACTAAGTTGGATTTACGTAATGCATATCATTTGGTTCGCATAAGGAGGGGGGATGAATGGAAGACCGCGTTTAACACCCCCAGAGGGCACTTCGAATATTTGGTCATGCCTTTTGGGCTATCCAACTCCCCAGCGGTTTTCCAGGCACTCGTCAATGACGTGCTGAGAGATATGATTGATCAGTTCATATATGTTTACCTGGATGACATACTGATTTTTTCTTCTTCTCTCCAGGAACACGTTCAGCACGTCAGACGAGTGCTTCAGAGGTTGTTGGAGAATGGACTTTTTGTCAAGGCGGAGAAATGCATTTTTCATGCACAATCCGTTCCATTCCTAGGTTACATCGTCTCGACTGAAGGTATTCACATGGATCCTGACAAGGTTAAGGCTGTGGTGGATTGGCCAAGCCCAGATTCCCGTAAGGCCCTACAGAGGTTTCTGGGATTCGCCAATTTCTACCGGCGTTTCGTTCGCAACTTTAGCCAGATAGTCGCTTCTCTTACCGCCTTAACCTCCCCCAGAGTGACGTTCAGGTGGTCCGATACAGCCGAGGCTGCATTCGCCAAACTCAAGAGCCGCTTTGTTTCGGCCCCCATCCTCATAGCTCCCGATCCCTCGCGTCAGTTCGTGGTGGAGGTGGACGCTTCAGAGGTGGGGGTAGGTGCGGTACTTTCCCAACGTTCCTCTTCTGACGACAAGATGCACCCTTGCGCGTTCCTGTCCCATCGGTTATCACCTGCGGAACGCAACTACGACATTGGCAACAGAGAGTTGTTGGCAGTGAAGTTAGCACTGGAGGAGTGGCGCCATTGGTTAGAGGGTTCGGGGGTACCTTTTATAGTTTGGACCGATCACAAGAATTTGGAATATATCAGAACCGCCAAGCGACTCAACTCCAGGCAGGCGCGGTGGGCACTCTTTTTCGGACGTTTTGACTTCTCTCTCTCGTATCGCCCGGGTTCCAAGAATGTCAAACCCGATTCCCTTTCTCGCATTTTTGACCATTCCGAACGCCCATCCACTCCCGAGTGCATCCTACCCGGGACCCTAGTGGTCTCCACACTCACATGGGAGGTTGAATCGAGGGTCAAAACGGCCTTAGAAGGGGTAAAGCCTCCGCCCGGTTGCCCGCCTAATCGGTTGTTTGTGCCGGAGGGGTGTCGGTCCGATGTTATTCGGTGGGGGCATTGCTCCAACGTAGCGTGTCATCCAGGAGTCAGCCGCACTAGCTTTTTGGTTAAGCAACGCTTTTGGTGGCCACTGATGGCTCGTGACATTCACAGTTTTGTCTTGGCTTGCTCGGTTTGTGCCACTGGGAAGACTTCTAATCGACCTCCAGATGGGTTACTCCAACCGCTGTCGGTCCCTTCGAGACCCTGGTCCCACATCGCGCTAGATTTTGTTACCGCCCTCCCGCCCTCCCAGGGCAAGACGGTTGTTTTGACCGTGGTGGACCGGTTCTCGAAGGCGGCTCATTTTATTCCCTTGCCTAAATTACCATCTGCCAAGGAGACAGCGGTAACTGTCGTGGATCACGTCTTTCGCTTACATGGCCTGCCTATGGACGTAGTTTCTGACAGGGGGCCCCAATTTGTGTCCAAGTTTTGGCAAGAGTTTTGTAGGTTACTGGGAGCGAGTGTCAGTCTGTCTTCAGGGTTTCATCCCCAGAGCAACGGTCAAGCGGAGAGGGCCAACCAAGATTTGGAGAGAGTGTTGCGATGTTTGGTTTCTAAGAATCCCTCTTCCTGGAGTCAACAACTCTCTATGGTTGAGTACGCTCACAATTCGTTGCCAGTAGCAGCCACGGGTCTCTCTCCGTTTGAGTGTAGTTTAGGTTACCAGCCACCTATCTTTCCCAGTACGGAGTCCGAGGTCACTGTTCCCTCCGCTCACGCTTTCATCCAGAGGTGCCGTCACGCATGGAGCAGAGCCCGTGAGACTCTTCTCCGGGTGGGGGCGCGCACCAAGGCTAAGGCCGATCGCCGCCGGTCGAAGCCTCCGGTATACGTCGTTGGCCAAGGAGTGTGGCTTTCTACTAAGAACATTCCACTCCGATCCGTTTCGAACAAGCTTGCCCCCAAATTTATCGGCCCGTTCAAAGTCACCAGGATCATTAGTCCGGTGGCGGTCCGGCTCAAGCTTCCTCCGGCGTATAGGAGAATTCATCCTACATTTCATGTGTCTAAAATAAAACCTGTGTTTCAGGCACGCATTAACCCGCCGGTCCCGGTTCCCCCGCCGCCACGACTTGTTGATGGGGAACCCACCTTTTCGGTCAATCGTATTTTGGACTCTAGAAGGAGGGGACGCGGCATCCAGTACCTGGTGGACTGGGAGGGTTACGGTCCGGAGGAGAGAAGTTGGGTACCTGCTAGGGACATTCTGGATCACTCCCTTATCGATGATTTCAATCGACAGGTAGATTCGCCTGGGAACGCCAAGAGGCGTTCCTAGGGGGGGGGGGTATTGTCACGGTTCATGTATCCACTGCCTCCCTCTCTCCCTCTCCCTCTCTCTCTCTCTCTCTCCCTCTCTCTCTCTCTCTTTCTCTCTCTCTCTCTTTCTCTCTCTCTCTCTCTCTCTCTCTCTCTCTCTCTCTCTCTCTCTCTCTCTCTCTCTCTCTCTCTCCCGTGTTTGTGTGGGCGTGGTTCCCAATCTCGGCCTGATTGTCTGCGCCAGCTGGAATCACTTATCTTCCCTTTATATGTTCTGTAACCAGTGTTTCTTGTTGTCAGATCATTGTTACTTCCCTGAGGTTGTGTCGTGTGTCTGGGCTATTTCTCTCGCCGCCCTTGTGTGGATTATCTTCTGTGCTTCTTCCTACCCATCCGGACACATTCCCCTGGATTTCTCAGCACGCTATCTGCGGTATATGCGCCGTAGTCCCTGGGTCGGATTCCGTCTGAGTACAGTCTGTCTGTCCTGTTGCTGCTGTAAACTGTATTCATTAAACCATCGTTGCTTGCATCTTGCATCCGCCTCTGTATTGTTACAGAACCCTCCTCAGCAAAATACACTTCACACATAAATCCGGTCTCTGATAGCACACGGAAGGGCTCAGCGCATTGCATAATGGGCTGCTGAATGTTCATGTGGAAAGTGAAAACACATTTACAGGAAGCTCCTAATGATCATCTGAATTGTGTTTGGGATCTTGGCTGCTTCATCTGGCTCCACTGAGGCGGAACAGTGCACCACGCTGAATGGGAGCTTTGCTGAGAGACCGGTTGGGACAAGAGCAAGGGAAAGGACTCCTGGGAGCTATATCTGGGGAGAGAAATAATGTTGTGTTGAAGCTACAAGTCTGTCTAAACTCGTTGTAAACCACAAACTGTCAGCAATTCTATCCATAACAATTAAAAATACAGTTATTAATGCTACTTTAACGACAGTCACTGAAATAACACTCATTGTCTTGCATGGAAAAGGGATTCTTCAAATTTCTCACCACTTTAGTCAGGAAGTGAAGGGTGCAAATTTCCATTCGTCTGAGATGGGCAGGAAGCACTTGAAACAAATGTGGTCAAGAGGACCTGTCAGAGCTCAAGATCTCTTATCTCCCTCCCCACCTAAATGAGGAAAGGTAACGTGGCTAACTTCATCCAATGCAAACTGATATGGATGCATCAAGACATCCTAAACATAAGTCAATATATAGCAGGACAACCCAGCCAACAATTAACTACATGCAGGCTTGCAAGTCAAGGTTGACAAATGTTCACATATGGAATCACAGGTAGAGAGAGTGTCTCCCCTTTCATCTTTTGGTTTCTTATGAGCAGTCATAACACTTACCCACTGTCTCCATAAACCACAAGTCCTACTTTTTGGGAAAACAAATATTTATCTACAGTGCTTAACTTCACCTGACTTTGACCAGCCACTGGGAGGCCATATTTTGGATTAGACCTCAGGTTTTAATAACACTCCCACGCTGCATCTATCTAGCAGTTCTCTCTGTCTTGATTACATTTTCTTGGCTTTTGAAGCTTATCTCAGACATTTGCACTTCAGACAGCACAGGTTGTTCACATCTCAGACCAGGGTGGGACAGTATTGGTGCACAGCCAAGGAAAGGGGAGGAAGAACAAGATCCCATGATTGATTACCTGCTTAGTGTGGCTTCCAGAAAGTTCAGCAACTCTCATCACTTATCCTTTACTAAAATCTTTTGTAGCATCCCTGAGACTCTACACAAGCTATTTGTAGCCATCTATTAGTAATATATTTATTCTGTGTTCAAATCTAGGCTGTTACTGGTCAGCAGGTATCTGAATACTGCAAGGCACCGATGATTTTATTCATATTTGTTTATACAGTAAGGCATTCCAATGATTGTATAAAACTGATGGAAAATGGGCTCAAGAAAAAAAAATGTTCTTCCCATAAATCAATCATGTTGAATTAAGTCACTTTATAAAATCAGAAATTATCGAAGGTGCTTAGTATATAAGGACTATACACTGAATATACAAAACATTAACAACACCTGCTCTTTCCATGACATAGACTGACCTGGTGAATCCAGGTGAAGCTATGATCCCTTATTGATGTCACTTGTTAAATCCACTTCAATCAGTGTAGATGAAGGGGAGGAAACAGGTTATAGAAGGATTATTAAGCCTTGAGACAATTGAGACATGGATTGTGTATGTGTGACATTTACAGGACAAAATATTTAAGTGTCTTTGAGCGGGGTATGGTAGTAGGTGCCAAGAACTGCAATTGGGTTTTTCCCACTCACCAGTTTTCCGTGTGGATCAAGAATGGTCCATCACCCAAAGGACATCCAGCCAACTTGACACAACTGTGGGAAGCATTGGAGTCCATGCCCCGACTAATTGAGGCTGTTCTGAGGGCAAATGGGGGGGTTCCTAATGTTTGGTATGCTCAGGGTATAAAGTACACTTTTGGCAGCACCAGTGGGAGCCAACGCATTCCAAAATTCCTCCAATCCCCTGCCATATCTGTTATATATCCACAATGGATTTACACAGGCTTTCTGCAGCACGTCTCCCATTATATTACCACCTTCCGCAGCTACGTACAGAGCAGAGAACAGGAAGAAAACTCCCCTGAACTCCACCCTCCCTACAGTATGTGCTGTAACTCCTCCATAAATCTAGGAGGGTCATAGCTGAGCACTGAGTAGGTGCACGCACATACTCCAGCATCCTCAGTTTGTTCCATCAGTGAAGCCCTAGGCAGATCGACCGTCGGCATGCAAAGCTCTGGACAGATTGGAGAGCCTCCAATGAATCCATCACATCTCACCTTTCATGACTGCCAGGGCATCTTGGACCATACTGCTGCCGCCCCCCCCCCCCCCCCCCCCCCCCAGTGCATTGTGGGATGTCATATTACTCTATTTAGATTATATACGTGAGTCTCTGGGCATGCTCACATCGCTCAGTTATTAGAGCAGAGCTGCACGGGAACTCAGCTGGGTTATCGGGTTGTCAGTATCCAGCATCACAGTGGAAACCAAGACCATGAAACGGGTAGTCCTTGGGAATCCCCAGTTCTCGTTACTCTCAGCTCTGATGTCAATCTCCTGCTGTGACATTATTGGCAGGTCAGCCAATCAAACAATCTCCCCTATCTCCTGGGCAATCCAATTCTGGGTGGCCACTGTGAGCCATGTGGCTGAATGATGTGTACAAGGACACTCTCCGAGGGTTTTGCCAGTGGCCCCCAGTTTTTTCCCAACATGCCAAGTGTATCTTTGGGAAAAGAATACTCCAAGGGAAAATCTCCTCAATACTCCCTCTGCACAGCTCATCCCCCAACCCCCCAAATCCCACAGAGCCCCCAGCCTTTGTAAAAAAAATATTAACCAGGCACACAATCATCCACAAACACAGGCACATTGAAAAACAAGCACACAGATCTCCAAACAAACACGTCATATGAAGGAGTATCTGGATGCAGCACTGTAGTAGGATATTACAGTACAATATTATTTCGGAAAAGATTCTGCCATTATGCTGGTCAACATATGCAGTTATTCCAGGGATCTCTAGCCCTAAGGCTGTAGAGGAGACAGGGCTTTACAGGATCCAGACAGCCTGTGTGTTGAGGCCATCAGCTGCTTTGTCATTATAACAGTATATTATTGACAATGGCGAGGCCCAACAAGTACTTTGCTGATCCTGTGATCCTAAGGGTGAGACTGGCACAACTTCAAAGCTCACAACGACAAGTACACATATCACACACACACACACACACACTACAGGGGGACTAGGCTCTGAGGGGAACAGGTCAATTAGAGCAAATCTCAGCATGACTCCTTGATAGTAAACAGTTTTTCTAACCCCTGAAAGACAAAGGTTAACTCACAATGCTTCAAACCACAGCTAGGGACAGATAGTAGCGAAAGGTTGAACTGACCCAAGATTACTTCATTAACAGCCAACAAGACAGGGACATTCACATACTGTTACTGTGAATAAAGGAGAGGAAAAGGCAGATAAAAAGGGAAAGGAACAACCCCAGTCCAGCTGCAGCAGAGTTTAAGACCCTCGCCTTATCCCAGGGGGACGTCTAATCGCTCATTTCCGTAGAGTCATTCTGGGGCGCCGCCTGTACAGCTAATATCCAAAACAACCTCCAGAAAGCTCCTCCATCTACAGTGCAAGAAAAAGTATGTGAACCCTTTGGAAATACCTGGATTTCTGAATAAATTGGTCATCAAATTTGATCTGTTCTTTATCTATGTCACAACAATAGACAAACACTGTCTGCTTAACTTCTTATGGCTGCAGGGGCAGTATTGAGTAGCTTGGATGAAAGGTGCACAGAGGTGCCCATAGTAAACTGACTGCTCCTCAGTCCCAGTTGCTAATATATGCATATTATTACTCGTATTGGATAGAAAACACTCTGACATTTTTAAAACTGTTTGAATTATGTCTGTGAGTATAACAGAACTCATATGGCAGGCAAAAACCTGAGAAGTTCCACTTCCTGTTTGGATTTTTTTCTGAGGTGGCAGATTTTCAACCAAGCTCTCATTGAAATTACAGCGAGATATTGATGAGTTGTCACTTCCTACGGCTTCCACTAGATGTCAACAGTCAATAGAACTTTGTCTGATGACTTTAATGTGAAGGGGGGCCGAAGGAGACAGGAATTAGTCACCACTGCCACGAGCTGACCATGCTTTCACGATGCGCGTTCACATGAGGAGGACCTCCGTTCCACCGCTCATCTGAAGTCAATCTAATTCTCCGGTTGGAAAGTTATTCAAGATGTATGTTAACAACATTCTAAAGATTGATTCAGTACATCGTTTGACATGTTTCTACTGACTGTTACGGAACTTTTGGACATTTCGTCACGTTATAGTGGACGCGCTTTGTGACTTTGGAATTGTTTACCAAAACGTGCTAACCAAAGTAGCTAATTGGACATAAATAACGGACATTATCGAACAAATCAAGCATTTATTGTGGACCTGGGATTCCTAGGACTGCATTCTGATGAAGTTCATCAAAGGTAAGGAAACACTTATCATGTATTTTCCAAAATGGCGGCTAATTTTATTATATTTCTGAGCGCCGTCTCAGATTATTGCATGGGTTGCTTTTTCCGTAAAGTTTTTTAGAAATCTGACACAGCGGTTGCATTAAGGAGAGGTATATCTATAATTCCATGTGTATAACTTGTATTGTCATCTACATTTATGATGAGTATTTCTGTTGAAACAATGTGGCTATGCAAAATCACTTGATGTTTTTGGAACTAGCGAATGTAACGCGCCAATGTAAACTCAGATTTTTTTATATAAATATGAACTTTATCAAACAAAACATGCATGTATTTTGTAACATGAAGTCCTATGAGTGTCATCTGATGAAGATCATCAAAGGTTAGTGATTGATTTTAGCTATATTTCTGCTTTTTGTGACTGCTATCTTTCGCTGGAATTTTTTTTGGCGCCCTGCACTTTCACTGGCTGTTGTCATATCGATGCCAGGAGAGGGATGCAGCCATAAGAAGTTAAACTAATAACACACAAACAACTATACATTTTGATGTCTTTATTGAACACACCTTGTAAACATTAACAGTGTAGTGTGGAATAAGTATGTGAACCCTTGGATTTAATAAATGGTTGACCCTCCTTTGGCAGCAATAACATCAACCAAATGTTTTCTGTAGTTGTGGATCAGACCTGCACAACGGTCAGGAGGAATTTTGGACCATTCTTCTTTACAAAACTGTTTCAGTTCAGCAGTATTCTTGGGATGTCTGGTGTGAACTGCTCTCTTGAGGTCGTTCCACAGCATCTCAATCGGGTTGAGGTCAGGACTCTGACTGGGCCACTCCAGAAGGCGTATTTTCTTCTGTTGAAGCAATTCTGTTGTTGATTTACTTCTGTTTTTTGGGTCATTGTCCTGTTACATCACCCAACTTCTGTTGAGCTTCAATTGGCGGACAGATAGCCTAACATTCTCCTGCAAAATGTCTTGATAAACTTGGGAATTCATTTTTCCATCGATGGTAACAAGCTGTCCAGGCCCTGAGGCAGTAAAGCAGCCTCAAACCATGATGCTCCCTCCACCATACTTTACAGTTGTGATGAGGTTTTGATGTTGGTGTGCTGAACCTTTTTTTCTCCATACAAGTTGTTGTGTGTTCGTTCAAAACAACTCAACTGTAGTTTCATCTGTACACAGAATATTTTGCCAGTAGCGCTGTGGAACATCCAGGTGCACTTTTGCAAACTTCAGACGTGCAGCACTGTTTCTTTTGGACAGCAGTGGCTTCTTCCGTGGTGTCCTCCTATGAACACCATTCTTGTTTAGTGTTTTACGTATCGTAGACTCGTCAACAGAGATGTTAGCATGTTCCAGAGATTTCTGTAAGTCTTTAGCTGACACTCTAGGATTCTCCTTAACCTCATTGAGCATTCTGCGCTGTGCTCTTGCAGTCATCTTTGCAGGACGGCCACTCCTAGGGAGAGTAGCAACAATTCTTAATCTTAGGTCTTCTGAGATCTCTTTTGATTGAGGCATGGTTCACATCAGGCAATGCTTCTTGTGAATAGCAAACTCAGATTTTGTGAGTGTTTTTTATAGGGCAGGGTAGCTCTAACCAACATCTCCAATCTCGTCTCATTGATTGGACTCCAGGTTAGCTGACTCCTGACTCCAATTAGCTTTTAGAGAAGTCATTAGCCTAGGGGTTCACATACTTTTTCCAACTTACACTGTGAATGTTTAAATTATGTATTCAATATAGACAAGAAAATACAGTTTAATCACACTATGTCTGTCTATTGTTGTGACTTAGATGAAGGTCAGATCAAATTTGATGACCAATTTATGCAGAAATCCAGGTAATTCCAAAGGGTTCACATACTTTTTCTTGCCGCTGTAAAAGAGGTACTGAGCAAACACTGGGTTTCACACTGACTTTACCATTAACTCTTTCATGTCACCCTCTATCAAAGCCTCTGAACTCAAAGCAGAGGGGTTTGGACTCTGTTTAAATGTAACTGTGTCGAAACATCTCATGAGCTCAAAAATGAAAAAATAACAAATGTATATTGGTGCTTAATTTTAATTTCCTTATGTTGACATTATGTGGGGGTGTTTGCAGAATGATTCTTTAGAGAAAGAACAGATTATCAAAGAGTGTATGTCTCCTTGGCTAGCGTTTTACTCCCACTCTATACCATTATCCCAGAGCTGCTACATGTGGGAGTTTGTAGGGTTTCAGCTAATGTTGTATGTAACAGACACGCCTTTGGCCACATGAAAATCAAATTAAAGTAATCCCAGTGAAGGTCATGTCGCATCTCTCTCTCTCCCTCTCTAAGCAAATAGTTTCCCATCAGCAAAAGGCAAAAGCCTGAAGGTTAATGCAAAACATTCACAACAAATAGGGCTGCACAATTAACGATGCATTCTCAAACCGTTATATCATTTCTGCCAGTAGTTTTGAAAGTGGGGCTCACGAGCCAAAACAGCTACCCATTTTTTTGTGTACTACATCATCCATTTCGTGTGGTATGTTACAAATCGAATTTGTGCAATATGTTATGAATTTTTTTGTGCTTAAGATCCCAGAGTGAGTGTTTAATGAAATTCATATACAAATCACAGCATTGACATGTGCAATATCGATATGGCATGCATTATTTTGAAACGCCACTCAGCCGTCTGTTTTAATAGTTTCCTCTGTCGCTTCTCTCCTCTGACCAGACACACCAAGCCTTGCCCCCTGTCTCTCAAGCAGCGCAGTTCCTCCTCCTTGCTGTAAGATTCAACAGAATGATGCTGTATTTCACTTTGCTTCTTAATATAAGGGCTGGATTCAATCAGTATCGCCAAAGTTCAGTGTTGTAGCGCGCTTTAAATTTAAAAGGTCATTTTCAATTGAGCCGACATATGCAGTGTTTGCCGTGAATGCAGTCTCTGCTAACACAGGAACATTGCCTTTAAATGTCAATCTGGCTACAAGACGCGGAACGTCGGGGATACGGATTGAATCCTAGGCCTAGGGCCATGCACACATAGGTCCTTGGGTGTGCACACAAAATGTATTCACACAAACTGCCTGGGTCCATAAGTGAATACATATGACTGTGATGTTTTACATTCAGACCCAAACCCATTGAAAAACGGTAGCTGTTTTTAATTGAGCAGTAAAACTAATTTGGGCCAGCACCAAGCTCCTGTCCAGCCACTGATAACCCCCCCCCCCCCCATCCTGTCAAACATCACACATTCCACAACCCAGGCCTCTCTACACACTACCACTACCTACTAAGACACCATCACATTCCAGAATGCCCACTACAACACCATTATCTTCATTCAACTCCCTTCTGATTCCATACAACCCATAAATCTCACACACACACACACACACACACACACACACACACACACACACACACACACACACACACACACACACACACACACACACACACACACACACACACACACACACACACACTTCAACAGTAACAGTGATGCTGCATAATCTTCCAACAGGTTGTTTAGAATAGATGACACCCAGGGCACAGCTGTAGTAAAGTCAGAGAACACAGACTGGCCCAAGCTGAGGTCATCCCTGGACCTCTCATAACTCTCTGTGACTAGAACTTGAGGCAAAGCAAGATCAGCACTGGACATGTTTTACATGCCTCACTTAGGTTCTGGGTCCGGCACAGTGTAAACAGAAAGAGGAAAATGTCCTGTCTTGTGTGATAAAAAGGTGGTGGCGGCCTGGGAATTAAACTACATAAATGGATGCCAAAGAGCCTGATGTAAAGGACAGGAGATGAAAGGGAGGTAAAAGGTACAGAGGAAAAGAACATTGAGAACGCTTTCAACCATTCATTTCGATCTCTCCATTTATACAGACAAGTCCACAAGAGGCGAGAGAGAGAGAGAGTCTCCATCGAATTAACTAAAAGGGCAGAAAAAGAGAGAGAAAAGGTGGGGGCGATGCTGAATACCTTCCCGGCTGAAACAGAGTGGTCTATATTTAGCCAGGACTGTGCTGCTGGGCAAACGCACTAGTTCTCTGTCGCACTATTCCATTTCTTATCTGCTGGCAGCTTTCCAGCACATGCCTCCTTTCCCCTCCCCAATGGGGCTCGAACCCACTTACAGAATTGTGGATGAAGAGCCAGAGAGGATCCCACGAGGCAAGGTCATGCCAGCCTCCACAGCCATTCTCACCCAGAGGAGAGCACTCAGCCTGGGCTGCACAGCACAGCTGACCAGGGGTCCCATAGATGGAGAGGCTAGAGTGAGGCTATGGAAGTCAGTCCAAACCCACTAATGGGGAAACCAAACCCAAACTCACAGAGAAATTCTGTGTTGGATTGACTTTAAAGGAGATATGTGGAGATGTACAGTGCATTCGGAAAGTATTCAGACCCCTTGACTTTTTCCACATTTTGTTACATTACAGCCTTATTCTAAAATAGATTTTCCTCATCAATCAACACACAATACCGCATAATGACAAAGAAAAAAATAGGTTTAGAAATTTTTGTTTTTGTTGAAGCACCTTTGGCAGCAATTACAGCCCAGTCTTCTTGGGTATGATGCTACAAGCCTGGCAAACCTGTATTTGGAGAATTTCTCCCATTCCTCTCTGCAGATCCTCTCAAGCTCTGTTAGGTTGGATGGGGAGTGTCGCTGCACAGCTATTTTCAGGTCTCTCCAGAGATGTTCGATCGGGTTCAAGTGTTGATCCACTCCTCTTCAATGGCCGTGCGAAGTTGCTGGATATTGGCGGGAACTGGAACACGCTGTCATACACGTTGATCTAGAGCATCCAAAACATGCTCAATGGGTGACATGTCTGGTGAGTACGCAGGCCACAGAAAAACTGGGACATTTTCAGCCTCCAGGAATTGTGTACAGATCCTTGCGACATGGAGCCGTGTATTATCATGCTGAAACATGGCGGCGGATGAATAGCATGACAATGGGCTTCAAGATCTCGTCATGGTGTCTCTGTGCATTCAAATTGCCATTGATAAAATACAATTGTGTTCACTGTCCGAAGCTCATGCCTGCCCATACCATAACCCCACTGCCACCATGGGGCACTCAGTTCACAAAGTTGAACTGAGCAAACCAGCAAACTGCTCGCTCACACAACGCCATACACGTGCTCTGCGGTTGTGAGGCCAGTTGGACGTACTGCCAAATTCTCTAAAACAACATTGGAGATGGATTATGGTAGAGAATTTCACATTAAATGTTCTGGCAACAGCTCTAGTGGACAATCGTGCAGTCAGCAAGCCAATTGCACGTTTCCTCAAAACTTGAGACATCAGTGCCATTGTGTTGTGTGACAAAACTGCACATTTTAGAGTGGCCTTTTTTGTCCCCAGCACAAGGTGCACCTGTGTAATTATTATGTTGTTTAATCAGCTTCTTGAAATGCCACATCTGTAAGGTGGATGGATTATCTTGGCAAAGGAGAACTGCTCACTAACAGGGATGTAAACAAAATTGTGCACAACATTTGAGAGAAATACGCTTTTAATGTGTATGGAACATGTCAGGGATCTTTTATTTCAGCTCATGAAACATGGGACCAACAATGTTGTTGATCCATCCTCAGTTTCCTCCTAGCACAGCCATTCAACTCTGTAACTGTTTTAAAGTCACCATTGGCTTCATGGTGAAATCCCTGAGCGGTTTCCTTCCTCTCTGGCAACTGAGTTAGGAAGGATGCATGTATCTTTGTAGTGACTGGGCGTATTGATACACCATCCAAAGTGTATTTAATAACTTCACCATGCTCAAAGGGATATTCTATGTCTGCTTTTTTTTGTACCCACCTACCAATATGTGCCCTTCTATGCAAGGAATTGGAAAACCTCCCTGGTGTTTGTGGTTGAATATGTGTTTGAAATTCACTGCTCGACTGAGGGACCAGATAATTGTATGTGTGGGGTACAGAGATGGGGTAGTCATTCAAAAATCATGTTAAATACAATGTATTAAATACGACGTATATTGTGACTTGTTAAGCAAATGTTTACTCATGAACTTGTTTAGCCTTGCCATAACAAAGGGGTTGAATACTTATTGACTCAAGTCATTTCAGCTTTTCATTTTTTATTTATTTGTCAAATATATTTTAAAAAACATTTCATCTTTGACATTATGGGGTATTGTGTGTAGGTCAGTGACAAAAATCTAAATGTAATCAATTTTAAATTCCGGCACAACACAACAAAACACAACAAAATATGGAAAAAGTCAAGGGGTGTGAATACTTTCTGAAGGCACTATAGATAGTAGGTTACACTGCATAATAAAACAATCCCTAGTAAGCTAGTGTTTTATTTGGCAATAATAAACTGGTTTTATGCACAACAACTTTCTATCCAAGCTGGGAGTAATGCAGGTTTAGGTAGGCTATACAGGACAGTTGTATATATATTTTTTAAATCTATTGGTTGCTGATTAGTATGCTTTTGTATCAAAAATACATTTTACAATCTGCAATGTTTGAATTTCCAGGTTTAATTATGAAAAAGTAATTACATTATTGCCACGAGACAGCAGTCTAAAACGCAGCCTTGAGGCACTATAGCTTTGTGAAATGTTAGGCTTAACATGAGAAAATAATCACCCAATAGGCCTACCAATAAACATTTATCCATTAGCTAAAGCAAAGCTATAGGGTACATGCCCTGGCACCACAGAAAGCACATCATCGATTTCATAGGCAGTCGCATAGATATGTCGCAATTTCAGCACCATGGACAGTGATCAGTAGTCCATACGTTGAGTGCCTGTCGGGCTGATGGATTCAATTTTATTAAAAAAATTTGGCAGGGGGTTCCGAAGTCCAAAGAAACTGCATTAGCCAGTGTCTGCACTAAATACTGTTGCAACACATACTGATCTGGTTTATATGTAGAAAACAAGAGAAGATGGAGGCAAAGACAGCGAGAGATAAATGGAGAGATACAGTCTTTGATCATTCTAATCACAGTCATACTCATACTAGAGCACAGCGAACCATAAACTATCACCAAGGGTTCACAAGTAGGCCAACGGCCTATGATGCTAGCCGTCCTAACAACTGAGCAGAGACCTATTGACGTGTAGCCTATGCGCATTACTGTTTCCTCTTGGATGGCTTCATGGAGCAGTATCCCATACTCTAAATGGGTATAACGGGTTTGTGAAATGGTGTGGTAAATATTAATATTCAATAGCAAGAGGCCCGCTTACTCCCAATAGTGATGCTGCAGCAGAGCAATGATTTAAGACCGAACTGCATCACGACAGTAAGTGCAAACCGGGCGAGCAAAGCCCATGGATGTCTCATAATCACAAGGCGTTCGTAACCAATTAAAATGCCTCAAAGCCCACTTCGCTCAATATAGAGACAACCCCGTTTGGCACCAAACTGTGAAGATGTGAGGCAAATGGGGGATTTTGCCACCAAATGGTCGTTTTAGCAGTTCGGGTGTGATTTAAATTGTGCCAATGACATGAAGTCGCTGAATGTTTTTAACTCGACACAACATCAAAGGGTAGCCTCGAGCCACATGTAGCGGAGAGCACTGATTAAGATGTGACATATGTCTACAGTGATGAATACGTATCGCCTATAATATCTTATACATAATGGTTTCAAGTTATCAATATATAATTACATCTAGGCGCCAATTCAATATCATTACGCACAGTTAATATAATACATTCTATGATTTTGTTTTGAATGTCACAATTTCAGTTTGGTTTGAAATCAGCGTTGCGATCTGTCTACGTACAGGGCGACTACGCCTGCGTCTCTTCAAAAGGCAGTAGTCTCCTGTGTGTATACCGTTATCTATACACGCTTAACCCTCCATATTAACATGGCGCACTTCTGTGACTGCAAAGTGGCTAACTGATTCATAGAAGCTCTGAATGGCCTTTTCAAAAACACTATGCTGCACAAATACAATATAAATATGATAGCGTTCCAAGCAAAAACAACTTATACAGGGTAAATAGAAGAACAGGAACCAACTTCAACGTATGATTGCATCCCTAGCAACGTTGATATAAAAAAAATCTGTCCCGTTTCCATATTTTTGCAACTGATGCTAGATACAATGAAACAATTCTTCGCACGCTAATCTGCGCATAGTTTAGATTAACGAGAAGAGCACCAACCCAATAGACTATCTCAATAAAACAATCAAACTTACCAATCAACAAATTCGCAATGAACTTCACCGCGGAGAAGCCTGCAAACAGCACGAAGCCTGAGACTGGACGACCAAAACGTAGGATCCTGATGGAAGAATCCTCTCCACCTCCTTTGCTGCAACAGCACTGCCAACTGCAGCACAATCTCAACAATGGGCGGAGATTTCGCCCGCAAGGTCTCATTCACACACACCAAGTGGGTTCTACGCAGCGCTACTTCGTCAACATCTCTCCACAGGCGTGATTTAGGGTATTTAATTGACCTGTTTGAAAATAAAAGTAGGATTTATTGCGGTCTATATCGCTATGCTGCCACTGAAATTCAACCCTGCCCTTATGTTCGAAAAGGCTATATGCCACACGAGTTATGCTCAATTTCAGTGGGGGTTAAAGTAGACAATTGTCATACTTGAGTAAAAGTAATGATACTGTAACTTAAAAGAAAATGACTAAAGTAAAAGTCACCCAGTAAAATACTACTTGAGTAAAAGTCTAAAAGTATTTGATTTTAAATATACTTTTGTATCAAAAGTAAATGTAATTACTAAAATATACTTAACTATCAAAAGTAAAAGTATAAATCATTTCACACTTATTTTAAGCAAACCAAACGGCACCATTGTTTGTTTTGTAATCTACAGATAGCCAGGGGCACACTCCAACACTCAGACATAATTTACAAACGAAGCATGTGTGTTTAGTGATTCTGCCAGATCAGAGGCAGTAGGGATGACCAGGGATGTTCTCTTGATAAGTCCATGAATTGGACCATTTTCCTGTCTCACTAAGCATTCAAAATGTAACCAGTACTTTTGGCTGTCAGGGAAATTGTATGGAGTAAAAAGTACACTCAGACAAAAGGGTGCTATCTAGAACCTAGAAGGATTCTTCAGCTGTCCCCTTAGGAGAACCATTTGAATAACCCTTTTGAGTTCTACGTAGAGCCCTTTCTACAGAGGGATCTACATGGAACCCAAAAGGGTTCTGCCTGGAACCAAAAAGGGTTTGCCTATGGGGACAGCCGAAGAACCCTTTTGGAACTCTTTTTTATAAGAGTGTAGTGAAGTAAAAGTAAAAGTTGTCAAAAATATAAATAGTAAAGTACAGATACCCCCAAAAACGACTTAAGTAGTACATTAAACTATTGACCACTGGTCAATTTGACCCATATAGTAAGTACAGTAAGTACACCAAGATCATAAATATATGGTTTTAACCTCCCAAAATGTATTTTCCAGTAGCTGGGAATCACAGGAAGATGTTGGAGGGAGGGCAGCCCATAATAATGGCTGGAAGGGAGTAAATGGAATGGCATCAAACACATGGAAACCAAACATATTCCGCTCCAGCCATTACAATGAGCCCGTCCTCCCCAATTACGTGCCACCAACCTCCTGTGCCGGGAATGACCTCTTTCATATGCTTTTTCCCCCTTTGTTTTTAGACCCAACTGTTCAAAATGTTGATCAAAACGTTTGATTACCAAAGTCGTAAATCAATCAAATGATGACATTTAATGAAATGAAATTTTTAGCAAAAGTTTAGCCAAACTTCAGATCTGTCCCTCGGCCTCTGAACATCACAAGGATAACATACTCATATCCTTGTGATCATCGTGGTTAGACCTTTACTGCACAGAAAACCATTAGTCTCTAGCACAAAGGTCAAGGTCAAAGGACAAATTGCATGTCAAATACAAGTCAACTACAGGTCAAGTACAGAGTAGTGTTTTTGTTGTTGTCGTTTTGTCGTTTTACAAGGTTATTACCATACATAGAGGACTAGATGAAGGGTCATGGTGGAATTTTCTTTGCTAAATAGTATTTTAGTGATTAAAAACTCAGTTGCGGGTGAAATTGACATGTTTAAAGGGAAGGGTTAATTAAATGTATCATGTTACATACATTTATACCAGTTGAGAATTATGAAACTAAATTAAATCAGGACTGGTAAAAGCTCAAGCCAAAGAAAATTGTGTGAGTACTAAAGAGTCACCAGAGTCGACCCATGGAACCTAAAGAGGCCGACACATTGGAAATACTTTGTGGAAATTCTTGAAAGATTCCATGTTTTAATGATAAATTCAGATGTAGATGATGTTTTATAGAGAGATTTTAAAATGGCGTGTTATAGAAAAACCCCAAAGGAAATACAGGCAGCCCAGAAGAAAGATTTCCAAAAAATAAATCCAATTATGTCTCTAGGAATTAGCTTTCTTGTTTATTCTACATCAAAATAGAGAGACATTAAACATATTAGAGAATGTTTAGCCATCATTTTAATGCATTAAATGGTTATAGAGAGAACACTGAAATCCTAAACATGTGAATGAGGTACAGGTACTGTAAAGTAATGGACTGTGTCTCAGAATCCGTTTAAGGAAATTAAACACTAGCCACTTTAATAATGTCTCCGTATCTTGCATTACTCATCTCATATGTATAAACTGTACTATATACTATTCTACGGTATCTTAGTCACTTTAATTGTGTGTAAATATTGCATCACCCATCTCATATGTATATATCGTACTCTATACTATGCCACTGTATCTTAGTCCAATGCAGCTCTGACATATATGTATATATATTCTTAATCCATTCCTTACTTAGATTTATGTGTATTTGGGGTATATGTTGTGAAACTGTTAGATATTACTTGTTAGATATTACTGCACTGTCGGAGCGAGAAGCACAAGCATTTCGCTACACCCGCAATAACATCTGCTAAACACGTGAATGTGACCAATACATTTGATTTGGATTGGATTTTTTTGACACTGTACGTGAAGCAACTCTGACACGGTCACAAGAAGCTTTCAAGATTCCCACCATATGTGTTTTGTATATCACAAATACTGTATATAGAAAACTGTTAAAAATAGTCATACAAAAGTATAACAACTCAACAAATGAGTCCACTGGAGGAGTACAGTGTTTGTAGCCCAGCTGCTGCTGAGTCAGTGGTACTGTGACACACAGGGCCATAGGCCTGGTGTCAGCTGGAGGTATTACAGCAGGAGAGTTGTGTGTTTGTTAATGCTCTGTATGGGGTATAGCTCTGGACCCCCATTTTCTAATTTTCTGGCTCAACATTTTCTCACATCTCTGGTTCTGATAAGCATACTTTGCTTCCAACATCTGGAGTTGAGAAAGCTTGGGTCAGGACGTCCCGTTTCCTCACATGGGGCGTGTGCGTGCATGTGCACGCTGAAGGGTCTGAGTGGACAGGGTCCAACCTCTTTACATGGAGTGAATTATATGTAGTCTGTTAACGTGCCTTCCCTTCTCTGCAGTAACTTATTCAGACATTGTCATGCTCGTTATGTATGTAAAGTATTTTCACATCATTTACAGTAGGCCTACTATGCTTTCAATAAATACAGAAGGAAAGGTAACATTTGCAACTCATCTCTGTGCTAGATCGAAGTATGGTTGTCATGACAATGTGTTTACCAGGAAAAGCCATCTTGGCTGTAGTCCTGGAACTGTCCAGCAGGCAGTATATCGCCCCTCCTGCTGTGGAGTCAGTGACAGCAACACTCAGACAGACAAGTCATTGTTGCTCTGTGGTGGATGTTGCGCTCACTGTGGAAGTAAGAGTAATCCTAGTCCTATGGCCTCACAGCTGGATCACAAAACAATGCAGTAATTGCAACCAGACAAGTCCATGCTTAAGTCCATTTGAGGACCACTGCTTTGTTGTTGTTACTATACCTTACCACTTGGTTAATACAAAAAGGATAGTGATCATATTTAGAAATGAGTCTCCTTGAGTTTTCTATTTTTTGACACTTTTTTTATACAGTGCATTCGGAAAGTATTCAGACCCCTTGACTTTTTCCACATTTTGTTACGTTACTGTTAAGATAATTTTGTTCTCAATGTTCATAAACTGAACTTCAATTAAACTACTCTGTCTGTTACTAAGAATTTGTAAGGTTCTTATTGAAATGAAACAGACAGAGGCCAGTCTATAATAGTCAGCAAAGTTTATTTACGAGAGCGCTGCTTATCATTTCCTGTATATTGGTTTACATACCTCACATTTTGTCATAAATGTCCCTCCTCCTCTCAGAACCAATGACAATATAGTTCACAAGGCTTCTCCTTCTCATACATTGTCTGCCACCTGTTATACAATCTACTACAAGCCCAAGGTATCTCCCATCCCTGGTTGGGGACAGAATGTCCTGAAAGGAACACAGTAGTACAGCTTGTCTGCCGATAGCTCCTCTTATCATTTGTTTCACACTTGCACCCTGCTTACATACTAAAAAGGAACAAAAAGTCCTTGTTCTAATTCTGACTAAAACTACACACATCGGATTTAGATTTATGATTCTAATAAATGTCATACAATCATACAGTGACAGGGTAGAATTCTGTTAGTTATAGTTCTACGTTAAATGTATACATCATTTAGTCATTATTCATAAAATGCATAACAGTTACAGCCTCATTCTAAAATGTATTAACGTTTTTCACACTCATCAATCGACACACAATACCCCATAATGACTGAAATATTACATTTACATAAGTATTCAGACTCTTTACTCAGCACGTTGTTGAAGCACCTTTGGCAGAGATTACAGCCTCGAGTCTTCTTGGGTATGACGCTAAAAGCTTGGCACACCTGTATTTGGGGAGATTCTCCCATTCTTGCCTGTAGATCCTCTCAAGCTATTTCAGGTTGGATGGGGAGCGTTGCTGCACCGCTATTTTCAGGTCTCTCCAGAGATGTTCGATCAGGTTCAAGTCCGGGGTCTGGCTGGGCCACTCAAGGTCATTCAGAGACTTGTCCTGAAGCTACTCCTGCGTTGTCTTGGCTGTGTGCTTAGGGTCGTTGTCCTGTTCGAAGGTGAACCTTCATCTCAGGTTTTCATCAAGGATCTCTCTGTACTTTGCTCTATTCATCTTTCTCTCGTTCCTGACTAGTCTCCCAGTCCCTGCTTCCACAACCATGCTTCACCGTAGGGATGGTGCCAGGTTTTCTCCAGATGTGACACTTGGCATTCAGGCCAAAGAGTTCAATCTAGGTTTCATCAGACCAGAGAAGCTTGTTTCTCATGGTCTGAGAGTCCTTTAGGTGCATTTTGGCAGACTCCAAGCGGGCGGTCATATGCCTTTTACTGAGGAGTGGCTTCCGTCTGGCCACTCTACCATAAAGGCCTGATTGGTGAAGTGCTGCAGAGATGGTTGTCCTTCTGGAAGGTTCTCCCATCTCCACAGAGGAACTCTGGAGCTCTGTCAGAGTGACAATCAGGTTCTTGGTCACCTCCCTAACCAAGGTCCTTCTCCCCTGACCTTGAGGGGGTCCCAGAATTCACTCTGGCTGAATTGGATCTGGTCAGCTTAAGGAGGCAGCAGCGTTCATGATAACAAAGAGTATTTCCATTCAGACACCAGACTGTCATGATCGTTTGTAGAATTAACGGACCAAGGCGCAGCGTGCGTAGAGTTCCACATGTTTAATTAAAGAAACTCACCAAAACAATACAGAACAAAAACGAAACGTGAAGTCAAATGCCGTGCAACTGGCAACTACACACAAACAAACAAGATCCCACAAAAACCCAGTGGAAAAAGGCTGCCTAAATATGAACCCCAATCAGAGACAACGATAAACAGCTGCCTCTAATTGGGAACCATACCAGGCCAACGTAGACAAATAATAACCTAGATAACCCACCCTAGTCACACCCCGACCTAACCAACATAGAGAGTAACAGGATCTCTATGGTCAGGGCGTGACACAGACACCATAGTGAACAGGCACCGCCATGTTTGTTATGAAACGAGAGACTGTGTTCTGTCCAACAGCAAATAGGAGTGAATAGGAATTAAACATCACCCATGTCAAAGCAATCGATCAAACCAACCTAACACAGGGCTGATTATGCCTTTCTCTAGTCTGAACCACATTACTAGAAAATTACTTTGCCTTAGGTCAGACTTGAGAGAGAACAAAGGACTACTCCATTTTCCACATAGTTTACAGCACAGAAAATGTTCAGTAATTGCTCCCAGCTTTGTTTTTGCACCATAGACTTAGATTAAGCAAAATACTGTATATTCAAATGATAGCTCAAGCAAGGTGACAATATATATTCTCAGCTTTACTAATACCGCCCCCACAATGAAATCACTGTAAACTGTTGATACAAGAAAGTTGGCCTTAGCCGGGAACTTTTGTAAGTTGCCTAGCAACCGTTTCCTCTCAGCACACTCTTAACGACAGGTGAAGTGATGTGTTGACGATGTCCGCCCCCGATGTATGGTAATATAGAGAGAAAGGTAAAAACATAGATGGTATGGATGGATAATAATTGGTGTCATTTTGAGCTTAGTGTGGAGGCACTGAGAATGTTTGGTCACTGGTAATGAGGGACTCATAGAGAGAGAGAAAGGACTGTGTTTTTGTGGTCATGTTGAGCTTCTGTCAGCCAAAGCAGTGAAATAATGGGATTTGGTTGGAAAGTCTAGCATAAATCGGACTCATTCCATAAGCAATGAATCAGAGCAGTGTACAAACAGTACAGAGTGAGGGGGAACTTTCTCAATATTTTGACACCACTAAGTGATGCCCTGCTTTCACGTGTTTTGTCCCTTCCTGTCCTCCCTGTTCACCCACGACTGCGTGGCCAAGCACGACTCCAACACCATCATTAAGTTTTCTGATGACAAAACGGTGGTAGGCTTGACCACCGACAACAATGAGACAGCCTATAGGGAGGAGGTCAGAGAACTGGTTGTGTGGTGCCAGGACAACAACCTCTCCCTCAACGTGAGCAAGATAAAGGAGCTGATCGTGGACTACAGGAAAAGGAGGGCCGAACACGTCCCCATTCACAACGACAGGGCAGTAGTGGAGCTGGTCGAGAGCTTCAAGTTCCTTGGTGTCCACATTACTAATAAATTAATCTTGTCCACACACACAAACACAGTCATGAAGAGGGCACGACAATGCCTATTCACCCTCAGGAGACTGAAAAGATTTGGCATGAGTCCCCAGGACCTCAAAAAGTTTTACAGCTGCACCATCGACAGCATCCTGACCGGTTGCATCACCGCCTGGTATGGCAACTACAGAGGGTAGCAGGACCTCTATACTAGGCGGTGTCAGAGGAAGGCTCAAAGACTCCAGCCACCCAAGTCATAGACTGTTCTCTCTGCTACCGCACGGCAAGCGGTACCGGAGCGCCAAGTCTAGGTCCAAAAGGCTCCTTAACAGCTTCTACTCACAAGCCATAAGACTGCTGAACAATTAAACAAATGGCTACCCGGACTATTTGCATTGACGCCCCTGCTGACACTGCTGCTACTCGCTGTTTATTATCCATGCATAGTCACTTTACCCCTACCTACATGTACATATTACCTCAATTACCTCGACTAACCTGTAACCCTGCATATTGACTCGGTACCGGTTCCCCCTGGATATAGCCTCATTATTGTTATTTTATTGTGTTACTTTTTTAAACTTTAGTTTAATGAGTAAATATTTTCTCAGCTCAAATTTTCTTAAAACTACATTGTTGGTTAAAGGCTGGTAAGTAAGCATTTCACGGTAAGGTCTACACCTGTTGTATACGACACGTGACAAATAGCATTTGCTTTGATTTGATTTCTTCTACCGCTTAAAAAGATATAGCACAGTTTTCCAATTAAGAGTCAGCATTGCCATTGAGTTTACCCACACAACAATATGACCAATATAACTCTTTGTGAGATATTCATCAGATCCTAGCTCCTTTATTATGTAGCAGCAGATTGCGACGCCCTTTTGTATGGAGTGCTAGGAGATAGAGAGACAGGATGGAAACTTCTAGTTGCTCTGAAACCCTTCCACATGGTTTGGTTACCATGGCCACTGGTGCGAGTTGGCTCTGTTGGTTGCCGTGGAAGTGGCCTGTGTGTGAAGTGGAGGAGGAGAAAGAAGAGGAAGAGAGAAGAGAAGAGCAGAGAGAAGAGGTCGAGGGGGCAGATATTCTACGCCTGATTTCAGACGTGGCGCAGCGCTGAGTGAAGAGAGTGGGTGGTCTGGGTGCACGGTGTTGCTCCACTCTGATCACTCCTCTCCTCTTTTCTCTCTCTGCCTCCATCCGCCTGCGCTTGGCTTCAAGCCAGTGGGCATTTGATGGCATGACAGTGGAATATCACTGCATTACTCAAAAATAGAAACAAGATGATGGTTGATACATTTACTTACAATATAACTAAAATATATGGCTGAATATAACATAAATACTGGTTCTATGTTGGAGCTGGTTCTATGTTGATGTAATCAGATGGGGGGCTTTCAGTGAGGACCTTTGACAGAATGACTGGTAATGAAATACTGGCCCTCAGGCAGCATGGCTTTGTGTCAGTGATGGCGCAGACTGTGGGAGACTAATAAGCATGAAAGCCAAACACTGAACAATGCACACAGTCAGACACTACTGAACTACAGAGGGTTTCTCGATGGTGAGGGGATATAGGGCTGTTACTATAAACATATGCAACAAGTTGATCTCCTACCTGATGGGCTAAAGACTGTCCCCTTGTTCCTTGTATAGCTCTTCTTATATAATAGTGTTTTGTCACATTTTATAGTATGTGAGTAGGAGGATGTGTGGGCTTTTTTGTTGTTGTACGTACTGTATGTGAGAGCGGGTATGTTCACAGTCCTATTTAGTGTGTATTTAGTGTGTGCGTGTGTGTGTGTGTGTGTGTGTGTGTGTGTGTGTGTGTGTGTGTGTGTGTGTGTGTGTGTGTGTCTGTGGATGGGAAGTGTGTATTCCTACACTGTAGCCACGACACAAGCAGCAATGTGCCCTTTTCTCCCCATTAGTGATGGATAGCTTTTTCCAGAGAGGAGAGTTGCCACTGTACTGTTTCCATGTGGGAGCACCACTGGTGGCTATTAACGTACAGTTACAATACACAGCCTGTGAATCAATGACACACCGCTGACTCATTGTCATGGAAACGCCATGACTGGGATAAATACCACACCACACAGACAAAGGCTGAAGACCGCGTTGAATGGGGGATTGCATAGGTTATGTAACTGTAGCGGATTGGGGCCTAAATGAGTGGTTCTCTAGTGGTGCATGTCCTATTCACATGGGACATAAATCCACTGCTTTTGGCCGCCTCCAATCAGAGGGCCTCCTCCTTTGTCCTTGCAGAGGCTCCAGTGAGAAAGGTCCTGGGAATGGGTGGCATGGCAACACACTCCGCATCGCACCCAGCCTACTCACACTGGGAGAGAGAGGGTACTGAGAACATCATAAAGGTGGTGTGTTTTGGACTGATTTACTGAGCATTGCAATATATCAGGGACAAACACTGTACCGTAGAAAAGAATGGACAGACAGCTCTTTAGACTGAGGAGTTATACACTGACTGTACAAAACAATAGGAACACCTTCCTAATATTGAGTTGGAACGCCTTTTGTCATCAGAACAGCCTGAAATCGTCGGGGTGTCGAAAACGTTCCACAGGGATGCTGGCCCATGTTGACTCCAACGCTTCCCACAGTTGTGTCAAGTTGGCTGCATGTCCTTTGGGTGGTGAACCATTCTTGATACACACATGAAATGGTTGAGTGTGAAAAAGCCAGCAGCGGTGCAGTTCTTGACACAAATCGGTGGACCTGTCCTAGCACCTACTGCCATACCCCGTTGAAAGGCACTTAAATATTTTGTCTTGCCCATTCACCCTCAATGGCACACATACACCATTCATGTCTGAATTGTCTCAAGGCTTAAAAATATTATTTAACCTGTCTCCTCCCCTTCATCTACACTGATTGAAGTGGATTTAATAAGTGATATCAATAAGGGATCATAGCTTTCACCTGGATTCATCTGGTCAGTCTATGTCATGGAAAGTATAATGTTTTGTACACTCAGTGTATAACATACTATTATGAGTGGGTGGAGAGCATCTTGTGACTGAACATTGAAGCATAAGTGAGACTTGTGTGGGTGTGATGTGTGTGCACTGTTGGGGTTATCATACTGCTGTATCAAGAAGTTACCTTGGTCAGTCTCTCCATTCCATCCTGTTGTTAAGTGGCCATTACACCCCCGTTCCTAAGTGTAGTAATGGACTGGAGGAAATGGGACTGCTTAGGCTACCTGGTCACTTTAAGTGTGCCACTGATCTGTACTATATGAGATCCTGTCTGAAGGGGGGGGGTGGGGCGTGGGGGAGACTAAAGGCTTTTATCCAATCATCTGAGACCAGGAAAAAACCTTCACATGAGGCTTCAAAGGGCACTTAAACAATTAGTCATTGACCAAGAAGCCCCCACTTTCTAAACCTGTCTGTCTGTCTATGACATTAAACAGCACTGCCCCTATATCATAATTAGATAAAGCACTGCCCCTATATCATAATTAGATAAAGCACTGCCCCTATATCATAATTAGATAAAGCACTGCCCCTATATCATAATTAGATAAAGCAGTGCCCCTATATCATAATTAGATAAAGCACTGCCCCTATATCATGATTAGATAAAGCACTGCCCCTATATCATAATTAGATAAAGCACTGCCCCTATATCATAATTAGATAAAGCACTGCCCCTATATCATGATTAGATAAAGCACTGCCCCTATATCATAATTAGATAAAGCACTGCCCCTATATCATAATTAGATAAAGCACTGCCCCTATATCATGATTAGATAAAGCACTGCCCCTATATCATAATTAGATAAAGCACTGCCCCTATATCATAATTAGATAAAGCACTGCCCCTATATCATAATTAGATAAAGCACTGCCCCTATATCATGATTAGATAAAGCACTACCCATATATCATAATAAGATAAAGCACTGCCCATATATCATAATTAGATTAAGCTAAATCTATAACAAGCATCATTATCCCTGGAGGGGTCCTGATAGGTTCATATGAATGCTGTAAGGACTGTAGCCTCCTGCTGTGTAGAGAGGCTCAGGTACAGTATGCTTCTCTCTCTATGAGACAGTATTCCCATGCAGAGCAGTAGGAGACTCTGGGCTCAATATTGGATCATAAGCCCTTGGGTTAAATCAAGTTTCTCTGTCAGATAAGAGGATTTTGCCCTGCTCCTGCTCACATGGGGGATTTACCATCACACTGCATGCTGGGTAAAAATCAGACCTGAATGGATGTTGTTACTCAGGTAGACTTGACTGGGTGATGACGAGATGGTGTTGTCACAAGGCAAGGTAGAGAGTGGTCAGGGCAGGGGCAGCTGGGAGTCAACAACATAGTGTCGAGAGAGAGAGAGAGAGAGAGCGAGATGATTTGTGCGAGAGAAAGAAGGTGCAAGCGCCATGGAGATAAACACACACATAGGCCTACGTGTCTAATGAACCGAAAATCATGCAGATGCATGCACGCGCACTCACACGAACACACACACACACACAAGCATACACACCAGTTGAGGTTGCTGAGGGGAGGACGGCTCATAATAATGGCTGGAATGGAGTGGTATCAAACACGTTTCCATGTGTTTGATGCCATTCCATTTAATCCATTCCAGCCATTATTATGAGCCGTCCTCCCCTCAGCAGCTTCCACTGATACACATTAGCAGACACGCACACACACAAACTGTAATGGGTTATTCAATACTCCTGACTTGGCCAGTTGTGTCTTGGCAACTCAGCATGATGGTGCAGTCTGACTGTCTGGATTTCTCTGTGTTTAATTGGATTAGGTAAACAATCACGTGACCTTACACAACATTATTCAGGACCAGAGGAGACCAGGTAGGAGAGACACAGTAAGAGGCTCTATCTTAAAGGGACAAAAAAAAAAAGATATTTTGTCCCTTGTATTAACTATTTAATAGTGCATTTGTATTGAATTCTAATAACATCGAGCTTGAATGGTTTTATTTATTGCATTACATGTTCAGAAGAAAAGCATTGAGAATCTGCAAAGCACATAGGCAACATAGATTTTTGACTGCCCCTAAGCACAAAGCTGCCTGACAATATATGCTGCTCTGCCAGCCTGAATGTAACATTCAAAATGTTCAGACGGGGAATGCATTTATGAGAAAAAGACAACAACTTTTGGATGAGCAACTATTTGGATTAGCTTCTACTTAAAAAAATGTCACACAATTTCAAACTGTCTGCATAATAGATTTAGGCATCTCAAAAAATCTTGACATTTATTTATGTATTTTTCAGAAAGGTTGGGAACGAAACAATGCATTTAGAAACATAAGGTGGTACCCACAGAGACAGTAGGTGACATTGATGTGGTAAAGGTGCGGGAGAGGGTGTGGTTAGAGTGGCGTTGGATGAAGGGAGTTCCTCAGAAGCGTGTCTTGAAGCCAAAGAGCTCCACCTTGTCAATGGATCTCTCATTGGAGAACGAGGCTCGGGTGATGCGACAGCTGGGACTCCCCTCCTTACTCAGCCACACCTTCCTGTGCCATTAGAAAGATAGAGATGTTCTGTTATCCACTACCCTCATGTCAATGATGGTCATTTTTTTAGGCAACACACTGCTTCTGTTTCCCATAAGGAATGATCACTCTGCTCTTTTCTTGTGTTGGCTATTTTCTCTAATATAAGCTACTACATGATCTGTTTATCATCTCAACCGCTAACCATGTTCTCTATAGCTTGGGAACATACATTCCATTGCTAAAATTAACTTTGAGAGTTTGAACACGCTCTAGACAGCAGGGAATCTGAGGTTTTCTGGAGACCCCTCTGTTCAGCAAACAGTTCCAAGGCCAAATAAGGCTTGTCACATGTCAGATGGACAAAGGGAATGCAGGCTTTCTAAGAAAGCCGGCCAACCCATGTGGGTGACACTAGATTGACTGTATCCGCTATAATATAGTCCCTCCTATCCCTTGCAAAACTGGGATTTTTGTCATCTGGTAAACAGCTGTGGGCATTCACTAAAACTTCAACCTCTGTTTCAGCCGACTGGTAAAAATGGTTCAGCAACATGATCCTAACTTCTGTCAGCAAAGACAAATGATTCAGCTATAGCCTGAGTCCAAGCCCCAGCCAAACTCGGTACAGTGCATAGGAGGCAGTTTTTCTTGGCACCATCTCTAGTGTTCTCTATGACAAATGACTTTGGGAAAAGCACAACACAAACATAATCAAGTAAATTGAATTGTATAACTCAGCACTGTCTTGAGTCGAAACCTCAGTTTACCATGAGACATGCCTCAGTGAGGAGCAACAGGCAACATGCTTACTCTACAGCATGTAGGTCAAGCCCTGGAGACTGAGGCCCTGTCACTCAAGTCGCTGCATGGCCGATATGGGATACATTATTTCCTAGTCTGTGTAGATTAGTGGAGAGATTGTAGAGGATCAGTGCGCCACATGTGGTCATCCTGAAGCACGGTCTGGTGCGATGGGAGTTCGGTCAGATCACAGAGACACAACGCAATAGCTGCCCATAGCGTGCCGGCTGACCGACAGCTGCCTCAATGACAGAGAGCGAAATGGAGGGAGAGAGAGAGAGGGATGAGGCAACATCTCCATCTGCATTCTCTGCTCCGCTCTGCTCTAGTGTCGCACACAGCCCACAGACTGCTGATTTGACAGCAATCACAGGGCTTAGAGGTTAGCTCTAAGTCGCCGTTGCATCAGGTAAATATTCATCTCCACTGACTTCACTCTGCAAAATAAAATGGAGTATTGAACCCAAAAGAGTATGAGCATAATGAGGGTTGTCTATCTACTATATGATGTGTCTGTGGCTATTTTCCTTGTTCAAAGCATTTGCTCTTCTTGTCCTGGTAATAGATGGGCATTGATGTTTTTGACTCGTAGGTTGAACCTCTCAAGCAAAGCTACCCGCCAGTCCACCCCCTAATAAGTGAATTATCCCAATTTAGAAGCACATGACCGTGTGAACTGATTTAATAAGCACATGAAAAGAAAAACAATGTGGTGTGTGTCACAGAGAGAGAAAGACAGAGCGAGCGACGAGAGAGCAATGACTGTATTAGCTGCTATAACAAGACCTAACATTGACCATTTGATGGTGGGTTGATAATAATGGCCTGGTCTCTGAGTGAGCACCACCCACTGCATCCTCTCTGCCTGACTGCCTGACTGACCAGGCCTCTAGAGGAAAGGACGTTTCCTTTTTCCCACACACTTGAGGAAATGAGATAACATAGACCAGTGTATGGGAAGGAATTCAATGTGTTTTAAACAAATGTTCTGCTGCAGAATAAACTAAGGCATTGCATTGTTCCTGGAGAGCAATCTGGAGCAATCTTAACTGGGCCTGGCTGGCTAATGGCTCTGTATGGTTTATAATGAAGTTGGACTTCCAACACTGCCAAAGTTACAAGTTTTTTTTATCGCTTTGGTACTATTTTCACAAGTACGTGGTAAAATTGAACAACTCTTAGTACAAAACTCAAAACAGATCAAAACTTGAAGCATATTTTCAATTGACTAAGTACAACACAAAAACAAATCACACAGTAACTTTTTCACCAAACCTAATTAGTTATTTCATCTGGAAAAACCTTTCACAATGCAATGTTCACAATACATTTCATATGATTCTCTTCTCATTTGTTTAAAAACATTTGACCATCTCTTAATCCAATTGCGCTTAATGGTTAAAATCACTTAACCATTTGGTAAACCTATAGATTTTAACTGGTTTGTCTACTATATATGGATTTAGAGAACTACAGAAATAAAATGTGTGTTTGTAAAGTATAAACACCTAAATGTGGCCTCCTAATGGGCTCCCGAGTGGCGCAGCGGTCTAAGGCACTGCATCTCAGCCCTAGAGGCGTCACTACAGACCCTGATTCGATTCCAGGCTGTATCAACAACCGGCCGTGATTAGGAGTCCCATAGGGCGGCGGACAATTGGCCCGTGTTAGGGTATGGCCGTGGTAGGCTGTCATTGTAAATAAGAATTTGTTCTTAACTGATTTGCCTAGTTAAATAAAGGTTCAATACAAATAAATACAATAAAATGACATGTATGATACATGATAACCATAGATAATAACCACTTGTTATTGCTAATTGATTTCACATAGGGGCAACCACAATTGGCCACCATATAAAAGGGTGTGTGTAAACACTTGCACTTTCTTTCAACATGGAGCAGGATAGACAGCAAGGGAGAGGAAAAATAAAATAGCTCATGGACAAGGGGCCCCTCAGAGAGGTGGACATGGGCCCCGTCAAAGAGGTGGACATCAGAGAGAGGGAGGCATACGGCAGGAACTGTTGTATCTAATGAAGTCCGGGCCATCGTTGTTGATCATATGGTAAACAGAGGCCTTACCATGGCAGAGGCCGCCCGATTAGTTCACCCCAATCTGAGAAGATCAATTGTCAACATTTCGTCAAGAAAACAGGTAAGTCTGCAGGATGTGCACTATGCTTTCTCATTACATGTACAGTAAATGACATTGTAATGCATGTAAATTCACAAAACATGTTACAGTATGATCTATTGACAGTATACACTGTTCTACCCTCAGGATTGACAAGACCCCATGGATGTGGCTGTGTGCTGACCGACCATCTGAAATCGAGCAGGCCATTAGGGAGCACGATGACACCTTTGCCAATGTGGCATCCATCAGCATACCAACAATCATCCGCTTTTTGAAGAGGCACCAGGTATCTATGAAACACATTTACCTGGTGCCTTTTGTGAGAAACAACGATAGGGTGAAACAACTGCGGGCCGAGTATGTTCAGGTACAGCACTATATACTGTACTGCTGTTACTATTTGACGCACATGCTACTTCACAATATCATGTTGGAACTATACTATAAAAAATATATATATATTTTTAGAGGGTGATGGTGCTTGATGCTGCTGTGAACCATCACAAGTATATCTTTGTTGATGAAGTGGGCTTCAACCTGGCCAAAACTCTGCGTCGTGGGCAGAGCCTCATCCGCCGATGGGCGACCGTTCAAGTGCCTGGACAACGTGGGGAAACATCTCCATGTGCGTAGCTATCTCTGAAGATGGTGTGGTAGGACATAGGCCATTACTTGGATCCTACAAAGCTGCACACCTCATTGTTTCTCAATGAAATTGATCAGGCCTGTCAAGATGAAGGGATCACCGATGTCATTGTGTGGGACAATGTCAGATTCCAACATGCAGAGGTAGTTCAAGCATGGTTTCGGGCCCATCCCCGATTCGTGACCCTTCACCTGCCTCCATACTCTCCTTTCCTTAACCCAATTGAGGAATTAGAGGTGTAATGTATACGATTGCCATCCCCATGAGTTTGCCACCCTCCTTCTGGCCATGGATGAGGCATACGACGACATCAATGCAGACCAATGTCAAGCTTGGATTCGCCATGCCAAAAGCTTTTTCACACGGTGCATGAACAACATTCACATTGCTGTGGATGAGAATTTATGGCCAAATGCTCAAAACAGGCTTGATGCAAATGAATGTGTGCTAAACGTTAGGTTGTATTTTAATTTGTCGAATTTAATTTTGGACATTTGATTAGACAGTACACCTACTTTGCAACTGAAATAAAAGTAACAATTAGCTAATTGCCAATGTCAGGCTGGGTCTGTAGCTAGCTCTATTTGGCATATTCCATAATAATAAAAAAATATTTGTTAGCTAGCTAGCTTGTAAAGTGGCTAATTAAAGTAGCCTAACTTTTTCCTGTCTAGCTAAGCAGCTAGATAGCAAAGATAGCAAAAACCAGCTTACAAATGGTGCTCAAATTCTAATACAACTTTGTTTATCTAGCCTAGCTATAGTTTGCTATATGACTTTTGGTTTTATATATTTCAATTAAATAATAACGTTTGCTTACCTTAATAAATAGAAAAATAACATGCTTATTGGTTGGCTATTTGCAAGTTCAACTACTGTCCTGTTGCATCGCCATAATGGAATGGCAGTTGGGTTTTGAATCAGAATGGCAGTTCAAATTTGAATTGACCAAAAGGTTCTATCTATAGAGCCTTTTTATCTATGAGTGTATGCTTTTAGTTTGCAACAGCAGAGCTTTGTATGAACCTTGCAGTTTGCCAATCCGACATTGGCAGCAATGTTGCAAAATGCGAATTCGATCTCCCCCCTGGCAAAGATAGTTAATGGTGTCGGATGTCAGCTAGCCATTTTTCTGACCAGGTGAAATTATGCAGCATCATTAATGTGGACATGAATGTCAATGCAAAATAGCTCAAATACATTTTAAGGGAGCTAGTTAGCTGTAACTTCAGAGTTTGATTTGACTGTGTTAGCTTTTGTTAGCTGTTGTTTGCTAAAATCCACATTACATTCAAGGTTATTTGCCTTCACTGGGTATACAGTGTCTACGGAAAGTATTCAGACCCCTTGACTTTTTACACATTTGTTACGTTACAGCCTTATTCTAAAATGTATTAAATAAATAAAAATCCTCAACAATCTACACACAACACACCATTATGACAAAGCAAAAACAGGTTTTTAGAAACACCTTCTTTACATAAGTTTTCAGACCCCTTGCTAAAAGACTCGAAGTTGAGCTCAGGTGCATCCTGTTTCCATTGATCATCCTTGAGATGTTTCTACAACTTGATTTGTGTCCATGTGTGGTAAATTTAATTGATTGTACATGATTTGGAAAGGCAGACACCTGTCTATATAAGGTCCCACAGTTGACAGTGCATGTCAGAGCAAAAACCAAGCCATGAGGTCGAAGGAATTGTCCATAGAGCTCTGAGACAGGATTGTGTTGAGGCACAGATCTGGGGAAGGGTACCAAAAAATTTCTGCAGCATTGAAGGTCCCCAAGAACACAGTGGCCTCCATCATTCTTAAATGGAAGAAGTTTGGAACCACCAAGACTAGAGCTGGCTGCCCAGCCAACCTGAGCAATCGGGGGAGAAGGGCCTTGGTCAGGGAGATGACCAAGAGCACGATGGTCATTCTGACAGAGCTCCAGAGTTCCTCTGTGGAGATGGGAGAACATTCCAGAAGGACAACCATCTCTGCAGAACTCCAACAATCAGGCCTTTGTGGTAGAGTGGTCAGACAGAAGCCACTCCTCAGTAAAAGGAACATGACAGCCCGTTTGGAGAATGCCAAAAGGCACCAAAAGACTGAAACCAACATTGAACTCTTTGGCCTGAATGCCAAGCATCATGTCTGGAGGGAACATGGCACCATCCCTATGGTGAAGCATGGTGGTGGCAGGGACTGGGAGACTAGTCAGAATCGAGGCAAAGATGAATGGAGCAAAGTACAGAGAGCTCCTTGATGAAAACCTGCTCCAGAGCACTCAGGACCTCAGACTGGGGTGAAGGTTTACAACAACCCTAAGCACACAGCCAAGACAACGCACGAGTGGCTCCGGAACAAGTCTCTGAACGTCCTTGAGTGGCCTAGCCAGAGCCCGGACTTGAACCCGATCGAACATCTCTGGAGAGACCTGAAAATAGCTGTGCAGCAAAGCTCCCCATCCAACCTGAAATAGCTTGAGAGAATCTGCAGAGAAGAATGGGAGAAACTCCCCAAATACAGGTGTGCCAAACTTGTAGCGTCATACCCAAGAAGATTCGATTGCAATCTCTGCCAAAGGTGCTTCAACAAAGTACTGCGTAAAAGGTCTGAGTACTTATGTAAATTAGGATATTTCAGTTTCGTAGTTTTTATAAATTAGAAAAAAATTCTAAAAAATAGTTTTTGCTTTGTCATTATGGGGTATTGTGTGTAGATTGATGAGGGGGGGAAATGATATAATCTTAGAATAAGACTGTAACCTAACAAAATGTGGAAAAAGTCAAGGGGTCTGAATACTTTCCGAAGGCACTGTAAGTGTATTTCTTAATGTGAACTGTAATCTACTGTAATTTACAGTACTGTAGCATAGTACTTTTAAGGCTGATTTGAAACACACATCTTTAATTGTTTGCTATTGGATTAACTGGTAGGTAAAATTACTAAATTGAAAAGATGTCATGTTGTATTTTGGTGATTTAACCAATGTTTCACTCAAAATCAGTCATCGTTTATTCATTTTGATTGTAAACATCAGTCACCACACAACCATTGAGTCAAAATATGTGTATTGTGAAATGTAATGAGAAGAATGGATGCTTTACAAGTGTGACCAGGGTGGAATTTTGTGAAAATGTACCACATACTTGTGGAGAGAGTACCAAAGCGATTAAAAACAGTATCAAAGCGATTCAAAACTAACAGTGCCAGGCCAGCTAGACCATTTCCTGCTTAAAAGAACCAGGGTGACACAGTATAATAAAACAAACTATGTTATGTTAATATGTATGGATTATAATGTGGGATGGCTGATTCGAACTGTACCCTTCAATTGTAGCCTAGTCTTCCAATTGGTGAAATACTTTACATTTCAGGATTTAAAAAGAGCAACAAGCAGCAGGAAATCTTATGGAATGTGCATTTGATGTAAGTGAGAGTTAGCCATCTGTGGGAGTGGCTGATACTCTGAACACAGCCACATCCCTGATGTCAACATGCTCCCAGCATGAACGCTTGAAAGTCCCTGAGCTTATGGGAGGAGAGCGCAGGGGGAGGGAGCTCTAGCAGGAGGGGATATACTGACCTCATATGTACTGTTCATACAAACACAATATCGCCCCTCTGTAACTTCTGAATTCATACACAGAGGAATTCCTCATGGGAGAGCGTAGGTATGGTAGGGTGTGTGTGTGTGTGTGTGTTTTCTAAGGGAAGTGTGTGTTCTCTGAGTGAGGAATGTGAAGAGGGTATGAGATGAGCAGTGCCAGTTCTAGAATTGTACCTACATGGATTCCTTACTGATTGATGGATGTTTGTTCACTAAGAGATAAAGCATCCTAAACAGCAGCTTTATCCAAAACCCTTCCAGAGGAAATCTTACCATTGGAGTTGGAGGAGGTCAAAATGAAACATCTGGGCCAGTCTGAGCTTCATAATAGGCTGAAAACCCCTGTCCCCAAACAGTCATCAGCCCAACAGCTGCATGCAGTGCATTACACATAGCTGCAGTGAATAGGGGGCGTAGTGGCATTCCTATAGAGCTTTAGAGAGGACGAAGGCTTTAGTTGGGGCTCCATCAAAACAGGGCTAAGAGGGATTAAATGGGCCAGAATCCAGACCATCTGTGTCCCCGCCGTGCCACTCGCTGACCAGTGGTCTCAGCCGCCATGGACAGAGACCTTGGGAAAAACAGTGGCACCTACAGCCACACCCCTCCACTGCCCTGTTCCTCCATCTAACTACTTTATCATCCTCCCTCATCACCCTCTGCTTCTCCCTCTCTTGTTCTCATTCTATCCCCATCTCTCATCCTCTCTTATAGATTAACTCAATCTCCCTCCCTCTCTCTCCCTTAATCCATCTTTCAGTTTCTCCCTTTCGCTTTCTCTAATTTCCTCTCCCTCTGTCACTCTCCCTCACTCTCTTGAACAATCATCCCTCCCTCCCACCTAGTGGTGGTTTGTAGGTCTCTTCCTACACAGAAGTTGTTCTGATTTGGGTCACATGACTCAGGAGAGAGAAGAGCTATATTAGTTATAGCAGGCAGCAGGTCAGTCCCACAGTGCTGCATACATAGTACAACTGATACAGAGCGCTAAAACACCATCCACTTTCTCCCAGTCTACAAAACACCCAGGAACACATGTGCTTTCTGTGATGACTTTCATTGATTTTAAGAATGAGAGAACCCTGACACATAAAAACAATATGCCACTCCCTGTCTGTTACAGCCTACTAGCCTACATCAGCTAGCTGGAAACTGATTGAACAGGTGGGGACTTCTAGCTTGATTTCAGTGGTGGCTTCGCTGTTCTATACATATAAGTTATTTGTGACATACCAATAAGCAATATGATCCAAACACAGAACAGAGTAGGATAGGGAAAGAGCAGTGGAAAATGAGAGAAAAAAGGCCAAATGCAGGTACGTGGGTGGGTACATTTCAGTCATTTTGCAAATGCTCTTATCCAGAGCGATTTACAGGAGGAGCACAGAAAGATTTTTCACCTAGTCGGCTCTGCGATTCAACCCAGCAACAATTTGGTTACAGGCCCAACACTCAACCGCCAGGCTACCTGCCGCCGGGGGTACTGGGTATAGCTTCAGAGAAAATCAAAAACACTCAACACTCAATTCAAGGCAGGAGCTCAGCTGCATACTGTCCAATAGCTTCAGACATTATTATTTGTCAACCTATTTGTTAAAGAAATAATCTTGTTAATGATTTGAGTAGAATACATTGTAGCTGTATGGCTGATTGAATTATCTCAATGGGGATGGATGCAGCAGCCATGCAGATATGATCTGGGCCCAATAGTAGGGCGAGTTCATCCATCCACCCAGAATTCTGTGGCCTAAAATAACAATTAGGAAGGAAATCATGTCATATTAGGGAACACAAAAGCTGACTGATACTGGCCAAACCACTCTCTCTCTCCTGACCAGACAGCGTAAATTGGGGATAATTCCATTAGGGCTCTTTAAATAGAGGTTTTATGGCCCAGGAATGACACTGTTACCATAGCAGCACGCATAGCTGGACCTTGTGAGTAGGCACCAGGGTTTAGTTTGCATTGTCAATGATCCCATGTCTACAGGTTGAGGTATCCAGAACACTCAACAGAGCTGAGCTCAGGAAGAGATGACCCCTGCTGAGTCCCAAAGACACCGTTCTGTTTTTTTCTGCTTCAACTGTCTATGGATAAACAGGATCAGCCATTACACTTTTGTACTTGTCGTAAAAGAAAACAACACACAAACACATGCACGCACGCACACACACACAGCAATGTGTATCCCTCGTGAAAGGGTAGGTGTGATCTGTGAAGGCTTGGCATTTCCAAAGAGTGTGCTCTACACCAATTAACCTTTAAGAGTGAGAAAAGATGTAAAGCTCGGTTTTGGCTCACATTGACAGAGGTCTTGAAAGACTGAAGTTAACTAAAAACTAAAATCATTTTGATCTGTGAAAACTTTGTCTCCTACAGTGTATCAACAACGTGTGTGTGTATGTGTGTGTGTTTAGTTACAAGAATTTCTGGGCGTAGGGATGAGATACAGTAAGCATTAGAGAGGGTGTGCGGCTGGGTGGGTGTGTGGAGCAGCCTCCCATAGCTCTCTGTGGAACACACTTGAGATTATGATGTAATCTCTGTGACCTGCCTCCACCCCGATGACATCAGATTCACATCTGGATGAGAGACCCACCCCCGGAACCCAGTCCTGTCGGTGAGATTATCTCTACCAAGAAACTCACTCCCTGGCCAATCGACGAGAGAAAGAGCGAGAGAGCAAGAGAGAGCGAGAGAGAGCAAGAGATCGAAAGAGCAATGTTGAGAGAGGAGAAAGAAGAAAATGTAGAAAAAGAGAAATAGAGCAGACAGTCGCAGGTTTCCATCTCCTCCCCAAACGGACTCTCAAAGGGAACATTTGTGACAAACTCTGACAATAAGAAACACATTATCCATAGTAATCAGCTTACGTGTGTGCCAACACCAACAACAACAACAATTAATAGCTCATATCACACCAACACACAAAGATCAGTCAAAATAATAGGTCTGGGTAATAGCACTTAACTTGGAAGGAAAATGCAGTTTGAATCGTGTGATATTTCTCTCCCAGAGAAACTGAATGTATCAGGACGTTCTAGTGGAAGGCTATGCCAAAAGACTATCTCATCATTACAGAATGTGCAGGCAGTGGTCTGGGATTGCCCTGCCCACCAGAACAGAGGAAAATAAAGCCAATCATATCTATGGGGCTAGACAGACTCGAGGATTGTGAGGATTGTAAAAACAATCACTGAGTGAAGTGTGACTCCAAAAAGTCTAAATTCTATTGAGTTTAGTTCTATAACACGACTATAACACGACTATGGAATGCTGGAACTGGTCTATGCAGGGTAATAGTGCCACCTGCTGGTATAATAAGAGAAAAACATTAAAGGCAGTGCTTGACTTGGACTGAAATACGTGCCGGTATTCATTTTGGGTGCTGGTACTGTTTACATTTAGGTGCAGGAGCTCCACAATACTTTTGAGCTAATATTCTATAAGTGGAATAGGAGCTCAAGCAGTAGAAGAGCTCAAGTGAGCTCCTGCCCAAGTCAGGCACTGAGTAAAGGCCCAATGCAGCCATTTTAATTATCTCAATATCAAATCATTTCTGGGTAACAATTAAGTACCTTACTGTTATTTTATTCAACTAAAATGGTCAAAATGGTCTTAGCAAATAGCAATTTCTCAGGCAAGAATTTTGCTAGGACTGTCTGGGAGTGGTTTGAGTTAGGGGCCTAATTGGATGAGCCTAATGGGAGTTTTCAGGTTACAGATCCCTATCTGTTATTGGCAGAGGTTTGAAACTCTCTCTATTATTGGTATATTAACTTATACTACCTGGTGATGTCGACAGGCAGGCTAAAACTCCATCCCACCAAAACAGGCTGAAATTTCAGGTATTCTTTTCAAACAGCTCTTACACTAAAATTGCATTATCATCATTTTCACAATTTCACAGTATTATTCCAACCTCATAGTGTGGAAATATATACTGAGTATACCAAACATTAGGAACACTTTCCTAATATTGAGTTGCGTTCCACAGGGATGCTGGCCCATGTTTTCTCCAATGCTTCCCACAGTTTGTGTCACGTCTGCTTCCGCTCTTCCCTCCCCCTGGCACTTGAGGGCGCCAGGTTGCCCTGCATCACGCACTCCTGCCATCCATCACGCACTCCTGCCATCCATCACGCACACCTGCCTTCCCTCATCACGCGCATCAGCGTTAGTGGACTCACCTGGACTCAGTTATCACCTGTTCTTTTCCTCCCCTATATTTGTCAGTTCCCCAGCTCTGTTCCCTGCTGCTGTATTGTTTTTGTCTTTAGTATTAGTTTGCTGACGCTGTTCCTGTCTCGTTCCATGCCCGTCTTTATTAAATGTTTTACTCCCCGTACCTGCTTCGTCTCTCCAGCGTCATCGCATATGACAATTTGTATAAAGTTGGCTGGATGTCCTTTGGGTGGTGGACCATTCTTGATACACACGGGAAACTGTTGACCATGAAAAGCCCAGCAGCGTTGCAGTTCTTGACACAAACCGGTGTGCCTGGCACCTACTACCATACCCCATTCAAAGGCACTAAAAACTTTTTTCTTGCTCATTCACCCACCAAATGGCACACATACACAATCCATGTTTCAATTGTCTCGAGCCTTAAAAATCCTTCTTTAACCTGTCTCATCCCCTTCATCTACACTGATCGAAGCGGATTTAAGAAGTGACATCAATAAGCGATCATAGCTTTCACCTGGATTCACCTGGTCAGTGTATGTCATGGAAAGAGCAAGTGTTTTAAATGTTTTGTATACTTAGTGTATATAAAACACAGGGCCTTTAAGACAGATCAGCGATGGGAGGGGATGATTGGCACTGCATTCTGTATCACTTTTAGAAAGGGTTGAAAATGGTTAGAACATTTTCAAAGTCCATATTTCAATGCAAAATAAGACTGTTGTTCCTACTGTCTTTCACTCTGTGGAGCTTTTACTGCGTTCCGCGCCTTGGTTAGCATGGGGTGTTTTTTTCAATGCAGTAGATAGTGGTGTAGGACTTACATCTCACAGATCATGTCTGCAGGCCCCTGAACCTGGCCGACCACAGTGCCCTTGTTGGTGTTCTTCACCCAGCCACACAGACCCAGTCTCAGACCCTCCTTTTCTGTGTACTGTAGAAGAGAGAGAGAGAGAGAGAGAGAGAGAGAGAGAGAGAGAGAGAGAGAGAGAGAGAGAGAGAGAGAGAGAGAGAGAGAGAGAGAGAGAGAGAGAGAGAGAGAGAGAGAGAGAGAGAGAGAGAGAGAGAGAGAGAGAGAGAGAGAGAGAGAGAGAGAGAGAGAGAGAGAGAGAGAGAGAGAGAGAGAGAGAGAGAGAGAGAGCAATGAACAATGAACATGATTCATACAGTCATGAGTGATATCACTAGGCACTATACTGTTGGTTGGCATCTCCTCTGTGAAAGTGCGAGGGGTGGGCACTTCATTTAGCAGAGTAGAATTTTTATTATTTTCATTTGACTGAAATTCAGTTATAGGGTCTTGTGGGAGAAACTTACCATTCTGAAACAGACCCCTACAAGAAACAGAGAAAACGTGATTACTGACAAATATAATAGGCCGGTGTGTCACTTATTAGCTTATACAGTTGACTGAGTCTTCACTTATGACGATAGGTTCCATATTGACTGTACTGTAAGAGTACTGTGGGTGGAAACAAATAACTAACTGTAGGATTGTAAACAGAATGTGGGTGTAATAATGCAGTAGCAAGCTCTTAGGTTGTTAGAACCTGTAGGCTATGTGTCATTGAAGGCAAGTGTAAATCAGAGACTCTTAGCAAGCAAGTGTTACTTTGCTTATTTAGTGAAGTGCACTACGCTTATAAAAACACAGAGCAATGGACACTTGCAAGAACCTAAATTAAGAAACGCAGATCATTTTACAGTATGGTCACTCACGACGGGAATACTGTGCAATTAATAATTACAAGCAACATGAAGACACCAACCTTGGACATGGCCAAATATCTCAAAATCTACAGAACACAATTTTGCACCAGCTGCGTCATTGGACATGGTGAATTCAACAGCTGTCCAGAATAATGTCAGGAGGAACTGGCAACAGAAAAGCTTGAGACACTTTGTCCACTAGATGGCAGACAAACCATCCTGTCTCATTTGGTCCACAGATCTACTGCTGTTTTTAGACATATTTCCTAAAACCCTCATATCTTGGATAGCCATGGTAAATGCCAGCCATTGGGGGGGGGGGGAAAGCACACAAGCAAAACAATGTCAAGTGTCAAAGTCTGTATTAGTGAGGGTGTTAGTGTTGAAAAGAGCTTTTGGGTGAAGGTTCAGCAAATGTCTGGCTGGATGGATGGAACAAAAGTTGATTTGATAGATCCCTCAGGGTCTGAAATTACATACAAACAAACATAACCTACTTAACCTGTAAAATACAGTGCAGAGCGGATATATACCCAACACATACAAATAAATACACGTGTAAATCAGATGAACGCACACACACACATACACACACACAGCAAGCACAGAGATACTTATACACATCAGAACAGTGAAACTCATATTATATTCAGAAAACATCTGAAAAGAATGCTTAATCACAAAATAGCTTGCTTGTATAGGTTATTAGATAAATGACCCATGCAATCTTGGTAGCTAACTACCACAACCCTGCAGCTGTTTGATAACTTTAAGCTTCCTCTATACCTGCAGCTGTCTAGCGCTTGTCTCAGGCTGATATACCGGCTAACATGAAGCTACCTATCTGAGCTACCAGTAACTAGAATATAGTGTTAACCTTGGGCTAAATGATAACTAGGGCTCTCTGCCAACCTGGGGCCCCTTAGCTATGACCTGCAGCTACCTGCTGACTCAGAAACATGAGCTGAACTGGACTCCTGACTGATCTTTGCCTGCAGCATCAACCTCACACTGACTTTGAGGGCAAAAGTATAAATAGCACAAATGTGCCATTTCTTAACCCGTGGAATGAATTTCCACTCCAGATCCCAGAAAATAAATCCTCCCACCCACATTGACTCACAACCCAGGCAATACTCATATTACATATCCAAGGGAATACAGTTACTTTAAAATATATTCATATTTACTACCACATTCAAATTAAAATACAGTTCTTATACAACATATCCAGTAGAAAAAATGTATTTGCATAAATATTACCCCATTATTTTCTAAACATGAACTGATACTTTCCAGTTTAGAAAAGTGAACCTTTATGCTCAAGCCCAGAACATCCATGTGCTTCCTCCTACAGCAAATACCATCCTTAGGTTCACAGTGGGTGTAATAATGCAGCAACAAGCTCTTAGGTTGTTAGAATCATTATGCTATGTGTCCCTGTCCATACATCCAGCTGGGTTCTCAGTACATCGTGCAGACAGGAATAAAGAACTCTCCGGGGAGAAGCAAGGCGGCGGTGCATGTTTCATGAGTAACTACTCATGGTGATTGTGATTGTGATAACGTAGTGGAACACAAGTTCTTTTGTTAACCCGACCAAGAATATCTCACAATCAAATGTCAACCTTATTACCTCCCAAGAGAATTCTCTTCAGTTATAGTCACAGGTGTGTATATTCCCCCTCAAGCCGATACCACGACGGCCCTCAAGGAACTACACTGGACTTTGTGCAAAGTGGAAACCACATTTCCTGAGTGTTACGTTCCCCAGTTTCTGTGTTATGGTTTTGTTTGTATGTGTGTGTTTCAGGATGGCTTCCTGAAATTCCCCCAAGCAGCTGATTGGTCGGCCCCATTGCTAATTGGAGCTGACCCCGCCCCGTCAGGATACAGCTGTATCCCATTACAGACTCCTTCTCCAGCTATATAAGCCAGTGTTCTGTTGCTCAGAAGGGAGATGATTAGTATGTCCTATGTTGGTTGTTGCAGAGAGAGAGTGTATGGTTATGCCCTGTATTCTGTGTTTATTTGTTGCTCAGAGAGAGAGCTTCTTTAATATCCTGAGTTAGTAGTTTTTTTTTGTGAAGTATTTTGTAGCGGTCCTGCGGAGGTATGTTTATGTCCAAAGGTCTGTTTTGATTGTTGAACTTGTTTGTATTATTCTGTTTCATTTGTTCCTAGGGGGGAAGGGGAAGGCACCTAGGGAGTGCTTAGGCAAGAGGCCTGCGGGCATACATAACCCGTAGTATTTACTGTCTATATACACTAGGTAAGACCTGGGCGGACCACCCCCTTGTATTTTGGTTAGCGCACCAGGTGGTGCTAAGCTAGGTAAGTAGTGGGTAGGTAGGAGAGGAGGCTTTGACATTTACTTTCTTTGCTTTGGTTCCGTTCAGCCCCTTTTCCCCACAATTGAAAGCATATTACCATGTGAAGGAATAAATTCCCAGTAAACGGTAAATTCTCTGCCTTTGTCATCCTTACTCGCACCTACAGTCCCATACCTCTTTCACTCCACGGGGAGTGGAGTTGTAGCAGGGTGTTGCGTTCCCTCTTCCTAGAGGCGTATGTAACACTGAGGTTGCATTTATTGTGGCTGGGGATTTCTATCAACACTGACTGTAGTACTCGCAATACAAGAACTCTCAACCATTGTTACTCTCCCTTCCGGGATGGCTACAAGGCCCTCCCCTGCCCTCCCTTTGGCAAATCAGATCATGACTCCATTCTGCTCCTCCCTTCCTATAAGCAGAAACTCAAACAAGAAGTACCCGTGCTAAGGTCTATTAAACGCTGGTCTGACCAATCAAAATCCATGTTTCAAGATTGTTTTGATCACGAGGACTGGGATATGTTCCGGGTTGCCTCTGAGAATAACATTGACATATACACGGACACGGTGACTGAGTTCATCAGGAAGTGTATAGGGGATGTTGTTCCCACTGTGACTATTAAAACCTACCCAAACCAAAAAACATGGATGACAGCATTTGCGTAAAACTGAAAGCGCTAACCACCGCATTTAACCACGGCAAGGTGACTGGGAATATGGTCAAATACAGTGTAATTATTCCCTCCGTAAGACAATCAAACAGGCAAAATGTCAGTACAGAGACAAAGTGGAGATGCAATTCAACGGCTCAGACGTATGTGGCAGGGTCTACAGAAACCAGCCACGTCGCAGACACCGACTTGAAGACACCAACAGCTGTCCAGAATAATGTCAGGAGGAACTGGCAACAGAAAAGCTTGAACCACTTTGTCCACTAGATGGCAGACAAACCATCCTGTCTCATTTGGCCCACAGATCTACTGATGTTTTTAGACATATTTCCTAAAACACTCATATCTTGGATAACCATGGTAAATGCCAGCCATTGGGGAAAAAAAGCACCCAAGCAAAACACAGTCAATTGTCTGTATTAGTGAGGATGAAAAATAACATTTAGGTGAAGGTTCAGCAAATGTCTGGCTCTATCTGATGGAAATGAGTTGATTTGATAGATCCCCCCCAGGGTCTGAAATTACATACAAAAAGCATAACCTACTTAACCTGTAAAATACAGTGCAGAGCGGCTATATACCCAACACACACAAACAAACACGTCTAAATCAGATGTGCACACACACAAACACACAGATAGATACTGATACACATCAGAACAGCACAGCAGTAAAACTCATATTCTTTTCAGAAAACATTTGAAAAGAATGCTTAGTCACAAAATAGCTTGTTTGTAGAGGCTTACATTGTATATACTTATTTTTCTACTGTATTATTGACTGTATGTTTGTTTTACTCCATGTGTTTTGCAGCTCTTTCAGAACATCAGCTGATTGGATTTGGGAGAAGGAGAAATGGGGAAGGCTTGGGCGAGTTGCTGTGGGGGGCGCAGTGCTGTTGACCGGGGTAGGGGTAGCCAGGTGGAAAGAATGGCCAGCTGTAGAAAAATGCTTATTGAAATTCTCAATTATAGTGGATTTATCGGTGGTGACAGTGTTTCCTGTCCTCAGTGCAGTGGGCAGCTGGGAGGAGGTGTTCTTATTCTCCATGATCTTTACAGTGTCCCAGAACTTTTTTGAGTTTGTGTTACAGGAAGCAAATTTCTGCTTGAAAAAAGCTAGCCTTGGCTTTTCTAACTGCCTGTGTATTTTGGTTTCTAGCTTCCCTGAAAAGTTGCATATCACGGGGGCTGTTCGATGCTAATGCAGAACGCCATAGGATGTTTTTGTGTTGGTTAAGGGCAGTCAGGTCTGGAGAGAACCATGGGCTATATCTGTTCCTGGTTCTAAATTTCTTGAATGGGGCATGCTTATTTAAGATGGTGAGGAAGACATTTAAAAAAAATAACCAGGCATCCTCTACTGACGGGATGAGATCAATATCCTGCCAGGATACCCCGGCCAGGTCGATTAGAAAGGCCTGCTCGCTGAAGTGTTTCAGGGAGCGTTTGACAGTGATGAGTGGAGGTCGTTTGACCGCTGACCCATTATGGATGCAGGCAATGAGGCAGTGATCGCTGAGATCTTGGTTGAAAACAGCAGAGGTGTATTTAGAGGGCAAGTTGGTGAGGATGATATCTATGAGGGTGCCCGTGTTTACGGCTTTGGGGTGGTACCTGGTAGATTCATTGATACGTCCCCGACCAAGGCCCTTCTCCCCCGATTGTTCAGTTTGGCCGAGGTCCAGCTCTAGGAAGAGTCTTGGTGTTTCCACACTTCTTCCATTTAATAATGATGGAGGCTACTGTGTTCTTGGGGACCTTCAATGCTGAAAAAACAATTTTGGTACCCTTACCCAGATCTGTGTCTCTACAGAATCCTCTCGGAGCTCTACGGACAATTCCTTCGACCTCATGGCTTGGTTCTTGCTCTGACATGCACTGCCAACTTTGAGACCTTACATAGACAGGTGTGTGCCTTTCCAAATCATGTCAAATCAATTGAATTTATCACAGGTGGACTCCAATTAAGTTGTAGAAACATCTCAAGGGGGATCAATAGAAACAGAATGCACCTGAGCTCAAATTCGAGTCTCTTAGCAAAGGGTGTGAATATTTATGTAAATAGGGTATTTACATAAATGTAAATAAGGTATGTTTTTGCTTTGTCATTATGGGGTATTGTGTGTAGATTGATGAGAAGAAAAACTAATTTTAGAATAAGGCTGTAATGTAACAAAATGTGGAAAAAGTGAATGCACTATGAATGCACTTTTCGAATGCACTATGACCTGCAGCTACCTGCTGACTCAGAAACATGAACTGAGCTGAACTGGACTCCTGACTGATCTTTGCCTGCAGCATCAACCTCACACTGACTTTGAGGGCAAAAGTATAAATAGCACAAATGTGCCATTCCTAACCCTTGTAATTAATTTCCAATCCATATCCCAGAAAATAAATCCTCCCACCCACATTGACTCACATTTCCAAACCCAGTCAATACTCATGTTACATATCCAAGGGAATATATTTCCATTCAAATACAGTATATTCATATTTACTACTACCTCCAAATTTAAATAAAAGCTCATATACTGTACAACATCTCCAGTAGAAAAAAATGCATTGCATAAATATTGCCACGTTATATTCTAAACTAGAACTGATAGTTTCTGGTTTAGAAAAGTTAATCTTTATGCTCAAACCCAGAACATCCACTTGTCTCCCCCTACAGCAAATACCATCCTTAGGTTCACAGTCCACAATGATCTATTTTATTCAGTACTGCATTTGCCAACGGCTACAGTAGCCTGCTTAGGTCATTTGCTCTTATTCTGTGTTAATGTGTTTACATTTCTCCTATCACTTTGAATCAGATGGGCATTGTACCCAACATGTGCTGGACAAAAATTTGAACACGTTATCTGATTTGATAAAGCTTTCTATTTAAATCACGTTATGTTTCCACAATCGTTATTGCATCATTGGGATATGGTACTACATTACTGACTGATCCAGGTTCTGCCTGGCTGATTGCCACCCACAGTACTGGGGGGGGGGGGGGGGGGGGGGGGGGGGTGACCTGCCAGCTGTGTATGTATGTGTTTATAGAATGAGATCTCTGTAGATTACTGTGTGTTCTGGACTGGCATTATCTGCTTGCTGATCGCTTGGTGTTTTCCTGTATGTACACATTGGCTCACTGAAACACATCTTGGACCCCGCCACTCTGAATTTCAAGTCTGTCCGTTGAAATCCAACAGCTTAACATTTTCAGTGACCAAATTCTGCAAAAGCAAACAAGCTCACTCAGATGTAGAGTAGCTGGTCAATGGAGGAAGCTGAGACAAGACTGCTCCAAAGCCCTTCACTGCATGGGTTTAAGTGATCCAAAATGATTGATGGCACTGTGTGTGTGTTGATGTTTTCTGAAAAGAATATGAGTTTTACTGTTTTGCTGTTCTGATGTGTATCATTATTTGTGTGTTTGTTGTGTGTGTGCATCTGATGTATTTGTTTGTGTGTGTTGGGTATATAGCCGCTCTGCACTGTATTTTACAGGTTAAGTAAGTTATGTTTGTTTGTATGTAATTTCAGACCCTGAGGGGATCTATCAAATCAACTCTTGTTTCCATCCGATAGAGCCAGACATTTGCTGAACCTTCACCCAAATTATATTTTCAACACTAACATCCTCACTAATAAAGACTTTGGCAATTGACTGTGTTTTTCTTGTGTGCTTTTTTTAAACGACGGCTGGCATTTACCATGGCTATCCAAGATATGAGTGTTTTAGGAAATATGTCTAAAAACAGCAGTAGATCTGTGGGCCAAATGAGACAGGTCTGCCATCTAGTGGACAAAGTGGCTCAAGCTTTTCTGTTGCCAGTTCCTCCTGACATTATTCTGGACAGCTGTTAAATTCACCATATCTAATGACGCAGTTGGTGCAAAATTGTGTTCCGTATATTGAGATATTTGGTCATGTCCAAGGTTGGTGTCTTCAAGTTGCTTGTAGTATTCAATTGCACAGTATTCCAGTCATGAGTGACCATACTGTAAAATGATCTGTGTTTCTTCATTTAGGTTCTTGCAAGTGTCCATTGCTTTGTGTATTTTTTAAGCGTAGTGCACTTCACTAAATAAGCAAAGTAACACTTGCTTGCTAAGAGTCTCTGATTTACACTTGCCTTCAATGACACATAGCCTACAGGTTCTAACAACCTAAGAGCTTGCTACTGCATTATTACACCCACTGTGAACCTAAGGATGGTATTTTCTGTAGGGGGAAGTAAATGGATGTTCTGGGTTTGAGCATGAAGGTTCACTTTTCTAAACAGGAAACTATCAATAGTTTAGAATATAATGGGGCAACATTTACGCAAATGTTTTTTTCTAATGGAGATGTATAAGAGCTGTATTTGAATTTGAAAGTGTTAGTAAATATGAATATATTTGAATGTAAATATATTCTCTTGAATATGTAACATGAGTATTGACTGGGTTTGGAAATGTGAGTCTATGTGGGTGGGAGGATTTCTTTTCTGGGATCTGGAATGGAAATTCATTCCAAGGGTTAGGAACGGCATATTTGTGCTATTTATACTTTTGCCCTCAAAGTCAGTGTGAGGTTGATGCTGCAGGCAAAGTTCAATCAGGAGTCCAGTTCAGCTCATGTTTCTGAGTCAGCAGGTCATAGCTAAGGGGCCCCAGGTTGGCAAAGAGCCCTAGTTATCATTTAGCCTCAGGTTAACGCTGTATTGTAGTTACCGATAGCTCAGATAGGTAGCCTCATGTTAGCAGGTATATCAGGTAGTCTAAGACAAGTACTAGACAGCTGCAGGTCTGTATGAAGCTTAAAGTTAGCAAACAGCTGCAGGGTTGTGGTGGTTAACTACCAAGATTGCATCTGACATTCATCTAATTAGCCTCTACAAACAAGCTATTTTGTGACTAAGACCAGAGCATAATTACCATAAGCACAAAATGAAAGAGGCTGGAATACAAACAAACACATATACACACAGATAGACAGACGTGCATGCGCAGACACATACCACTGGACAGGCAGGCGCGCACATACACACCAACGCACAGGCAAACAGACACAGCATCCTACCACCCACAGATAAAGAGAGAAAGAGACAGACGAGCAGCAGAACTGACAGCTGAGGATCGTCACATGAAACAACGATGATCGCTCCTATCGAAATATTTACTCTACTGTTCCATAACACCCCCCCCCTCATCACATTGCAGGCGACAGGGAACAATTTTACAGTCTTGCTAAATTATTGGAGTGTGGTGATATAATCGAATTTCAGTGTGTGTTCACTGTGTTCACACATGGATGACTCTTCTGTTTGGAATGCAGGGTTTTCTGTGAGCTGGGTTTTTAGGTCGCAGTGTTCTTTGCAGCGTCTGTGAAAGATGTCGAGTGCTATTCTGCGCCTCGCTGTGGACTGGGGTGATCCCTGAGGCCTTGTCAGGCACGGGGGCAGAGAGCTGAGCTGAAAGGCAAAGCTACGCCATGTCTGCTGTGTAACATGTCGGCTCCTTTTAGTAATATCATCCAACAGAATGCATCCGTGGCCAGAGTCCATCTCCCCTCCCTGTGCATCCACGCACGAACACACGGTACATACAAACACACACAAATACACACACACAAACCAAAAATTCACACTGACACCGGCGCACACACACACACACATCAATGACTTTACATAACAAAGGATAAGGAAATAGAGCTCCATTAAATACATTATATGCAGTTGGCCCTGGTCGGGCGCCTGTTCCCTGATGTGTCTGATGATCAGTGTGGGGCTCAGGCTGGGGTTGAGGCTGGTTAGGGAGGAAGTGTGTGGCCAACCAAAGCAGCCAAATTGACCTTTGTAAAGGACACGGGAACACTAGGCGCTAGTGTACACAAACCCAAGGGGGAGGAGAGAATTAGGGCACATCCATGAACAGCAACGGACTTGTCAAAAGACACCTGCAGCAGTTCAGTCTTTCAATGGTACTGACTGTTCAGACTAGGACATTATGCTACGTTAGGTCGCAGTAAAAAATGCTGTCGCTGGGTTTGTGGTGGATATAATTGTGGGTGGATTGTGTATAGGCTAAAATCACAAAAGCAGTAAAAAATGTTTTTTTAAACATAACAATACCACTTCCATCTTGTCAACAAACGTACATATCACATATTATTCAAAACCAGAATCTGTATTTAACAACTGTCAATACTCTCAGGTGTTTCCATTACCCATTATATGATTGAAATCATACTGATTGCATTGCACTGCATTGTCCTCTTGAATAAACTCAACTGGACACAGAGCGAGAACATTTATGTTTCCCAATGATGAAATATACAGTACCAGTCAAAAGATTGGACACAAACTTTATTTAGACTATTTTCTACATTGTAGAATAATAGTATAGACATCAAAACTATGAAATAACACATATGGAATCATGTAGTAAGCAAAAAAGTGTTTAACAAATCAAAATATCTTTTATATTTGAGATTCTTCAAAGTAGCCACCCTTTGCCTTGATGACAGCTTTGCACACTCTTGGCATTCTCTCAACCAGCTTCATGAGGTAGTCACCTGGAATGCATTTCAATTAACATGTGTGCCTTGTTAAAGTTAATTTGTGGAATTTCTTTCCTTCTTAATGCGTTTGAGACAATCAGTTGTGTTGTGACATGGTAGGGGTGGTATAGAGAAGATAGCCCTATTTGGTAAAATACCAAGTCCATATTATGGCAAGAACAGCTCAAATAAGCAAAGAGAAACAACAGTCCATCATTACTTTAAGACATGAAGATCAGTCAATCTGGGAAATGTCAAGAACTTTTGAAGTTTCTTCAAGTGCAGTCGCAAAAACCATCAAGCGCTATGATGAAACTGGCTCTCATGAGGACCACCACAGGAAAGGAAGACCCAAAATTACCTCTACTGCAGAGGATACGTTCATTAGAGTTACCAGCCTCAGAAATTGCAGCTCAAATAAATGCTTCACAGAGTTCAAGTAACAGACACATCTCAATATCAACTGTTCAGAGTACACTGCGTGAATCAGGCCTTTTTGGTTGATTGGCTGCAAAGAAACCACTACTAAAGGACACCAATAAGAAGAAGAGACTCGCTTGGACGAATCAACACAAGCAATGGACATTAGACCGGTGGAAATCTGTCCTTTGATCTGATGAGTCCAAATTTGAGATTTTTGGTTCCAACCTCTGTGTCTTTGTGAGACGCAGAGTAGGTGAATGGATGATCTCTGCATGTGTGGTTCCCACCATGAAGCATGGAGGAAGAGGTGTGATGGTGTGGGGGTGCTTTGCTGGTGACACTGTCTGTGATTTATTTAGAATTCAAGGCACACTTAACCAGCATGGTTACCACAGCATTCTGCAGCGATACACCATCCCATCTGGTCTGCACTTAGTGGGATCATCATTTGTTTTTCAACATGACAATGACGTACCACACCTCTAGGCTGTGTAAGAGCTATTTGACTAAGAAGGAGAGTGATGGAGTGCTGCATCAGATGACCTGGCCTCCACAATCATCCAACCTCAACCCAAGTGAGATGGTTTGGGATGAGTTGGACCGCAGAGTGAAGGAAAAGCAGCCAACAAGTGCTCAGCATATGTGGGAACTGCTTCAAGACTGCTGGAAAAGCATTCCAGGTGAAGCTGGTTGAGAGAATGCCAAGAATGTGCAAAGCTGTCATCAAGGCAAAGGGTGGCTAGTTTGAAGAATCTCAAAAATAAAGTACATTTTGATTTGTTGGTTACTACATGATTCCATATGTGTTTTGATGTCTTTGATATTATTCTACAATGTAGAAATTAGTAAAAATAAAGAAAAACCCTTGAATGAGCAGGTGTGTCTAAACTTTTGACTGGTACTGTAAATTGTGCAATAACATGGTATGATAGATTTTGTCATAGACTGTATGTTTGGAGTACCAGTAAAAAGCCACAATGCTTCAAGCACACACATACATGGGAAAGTAGTCTATCCATGTTCTAATCCATATTTTGATCCTCTGCAATGATATAAAGCTAAACTGGTGTAATGGTCCTCCACTAAGGTATCACATAAAACCCCAAAGAGTATAACCCATAAACTGTATTCCATTGAGTCCAAACATTTTAGGGATTATTTCTATATTGAGGATTGTTTGTATTTCTTCACTGTCAGATACATTGAACACATATAGTAACGCAGGATTTACTATGTACAGTAGTTGCTGAAGTGCTCTGAGAATAATGCTTCTGAACTTTGCCTCTGTCTATGTTGCTTAAGCTGTGTTTAGACAGGCCAATCCCATCAGATCTTTTCACATCAGATCTTTTTCAGAGTTGATGTGATTGGTCAAATGATGAATTAGTGCATAACAGAATTGGGCTGCCTGTCTAAACACAGCCTTAGTATGGATTCTGTTTTGAAGCAGTGAATACCTCATGTGAATGGCGCAGCGTTGGAGAACACATCTCTTATCTTCAGTCTTGTTTGCCTTGACTAATGTAGAGAGAGATACAGTTCAGTTGGATCCAAGGATTCTGTGAAAAACACTTGTGATTGTTATTGAGTGGACTATCCTCGTTCAATAAACAATACATTAATTAAATTAAATCCATTACAGTAATTATGTAAATTAGCTATAGGCTTAATAGTTGGCCTAGTTGCATGATTCATCATAGCCATTTTTTTATGTAATACAGTGCGTATGGTCTTTAATGAAGACTTGTATGCACCCATTGGCATTGACTTACAGCAGGGAGGACAATTGACTTGGAAGCGGCCCCTGCTCCCATAGCCCCCAGGCTACACCAGAGTATACGGCTGGCTTCAGAGGCGCTTTCCCCAGCCACACCAGTCCCAGCTAAATGTGTCTGCATAATCAATATGACAAGAGGAACATTTTGTCTGGTAATACAGCAAAGCTAACTCTCCATCAACAAACAGAACAGAAACAATTAGATAAGCTGGACTTCATTGTAAACATGCTGCAATTGGGTTAAAAGAGGTCATTTGTGAATCATAATAATTTTTATGAATAATAATGTGATTTATAAACAATTCGTAATTAAGTATTTAATCATTTGTAAACATTTACAGCTATAAGCATTACAACTCATAAGCATTTATCTATCACATGTAATAATTCATAAAGCATTTACAAGTATTTATAATGAGTTATGCATAAACATTAAAACTATCAGAGTGACTCGTATCAGTAATTACTTCCAAGAACGATCTCCTGAACATACCTTAAATAGGGCAGTTAGCCAGGAACGTAATATGAAACTTTATGAAGCCTCTGAACTTCATAAAACTAACCCAGGTTAGAGAACCTGCCAATCACCAACATCAACACAATCACAAATATTAGTTCTAAACAGACCACAATAAATGGAGTAAAACCTTAGCTGTTTCTTCAAAACTTTTTTAAAAACATTGATTTAATAAGCTAGAGCAACACTGTGGTACCCCTCGAACCAACCTCAGTCAGAGGTGATTAAACAATAGCTTCCCCGACCTAAAATGGCCTCATGTTCTATTAGAGGCATTCCAGACAATGAACCTAAGCTTGAAGCCTTGTTACTGCTGACATTTCTACATTATCTGATTACCAATATAAACTCCCACAACATCTTCTATTAGCGTGTATGTGTGTCAGTCAGTATGTCAGTCATTGTGTCAGTCAGTCAGTCAGTGTGTGTGTGTGTGTGTGTGTGTGTGTGTGTGTGTGTGTGTGTGTGTGTGTGTGTGTGTGTGTGTGTGTGTGTGTGTGTGTGTGTGTGTGTGTGTGTGTGTGTGTGTGTGTGTGTGTGTGTGCGTGTGTGCGCGTGTGCGCGTGTGTGTGTGTGTGTGTGTGTGTGTGTGTGTGTGTGTTGTGGGCTTTCTCCTGCTCTAAATCTGGTCTGTGTTGTCACACTTGCTCACATGAATGGGTTTTGTGTGTGAGTGTGTGCACAGAATTCACAGCAACACCCCACACATAGTCGTGCACACACTCACACACAAAACCCATTCATGTGAGCAAGTGTGACAACACAGACCAGATTTAGAGCAGGAGAAAGCCCACAATGGGATGTTCTGTGTACGGTAGCTATAACTTCCCTGTGGGAACATCCTGGTTTGTGGCATTGTGTCTCTTCCAGCCCTGATGGAGCTAAAGTAATCAGGCACGCTGTGTGGGGGCGTTACCATCATAGCCCTGGAAAAGGCTCCTTACCTCGGCTCTATAAATAGCAGTAAACTTGGAATGACCCCGAAACTGCTGGCGATTCAACCTGATTTAATTTGGCATTGGTGTGTTAGGTTTGGCTTTAAGACTATTTAATGGTAGATCCTCCAAGAATCCCTAGGGGGTGCTCTGGCACACATATGTCCTGTTTGATGGGCCAGACTAATGTTTTAACAGAGTCTTTTTCTTTAATGTCCATCAAGACTATCCTTGCAATCTAGTAAAGCTGTGTTTGAACTTGTGTTTGAACTTTTCTGACTGACAATGCCAGAATTTGTTTCTATGTAGTGAATGTGGCATTATGATAGGACATTCTCATATTCACTTTAAAAGGTTGACGGGTCACAGGTTTGTGAAGCCACTTGAAAAGTTGGAGAATGCAATGTTTTTAAATTCACTCAAAACAATCAAATCTAAAAGACCTGTAAAACTCTGCTACCACCCCAATTTTTTACACAAAAGGACAGAACTCCCAGGACTTGTAAAGGGGATATTGGATCCAATAAATGAAATAGCACAAATTAGTATAAAACACTAAGTGTGAAGAAAATAACCTCTCTGACCGGACTCTCATATATGACTTTATTCCAAAGTCCTCACTCTCCATCTCTTGTGAACATATGATTTCAAGTGGATGAGAGGAGTGTCAGCCAAGTTCATGTTTAGTGACACCAAAAAATATTAATCTCGCACTTAAAACTTGCTCTTAAATAGTACTGTAGCAATACTGCTTTAATCTGTGCAGCTGTGGAATAATTGATTGCTGGGGAAAATGGAAATGATTTCTTGACTTTATCAAACATTTGTCAACTGACAGTCTGTGGTAACACACTGATGTAGAGTGTGGTAGTAGAGATATTACAGTGAAACATTTAGGTGTTTCCCTACAGAACAATGGTAATGTAGTGACTTGACTGAGGTTAATGTCAAATTGTTTTTCTAAAATAGACGTATCTCTATATAATACCAGTGTGATTATACACTGAACCAAATTATAAACACAACATGTAAAGTGTTGGTCCAATGTTTGATGAGCTGAAATAAAATATCCCAGAAATGTTCCATACGCTCAAAAAGCTTATTTCTCTGACATTTTGTGCACACATGTGTTTACGTCCCTGTTAGTGAGCATTTCCTCTTTGCCAAGATAATCCATCCACCTGACAGGTGTGGCATATCAAGAAGCTGATTAAACAGCATGATCATTACACAGGTGCACCTTGTGCTGGGGGCAATAAAAGGCCACTTTAAAATGTGCAGTTTTGTCACACAACACAATGCCACAGATGTCTCAAGTGTTGAGGGAGTGTGCAACTGGCATGCTGACTGCAGGAATGTCCACCAGAGCTGTTGCCAGAGAACTGAATGTTAATTTCTGTACCATAAGCTGCCTCCTCCAACGTCATTTGGCAGTACGTCAAACCTAACTCACAACCACAGACCACGTGAAACCACTCCAGCCCAGGACCTCCACATCCAGCTTCTTCACCTGGGGAATTGCGTACCAGCTCCTCTATAAAAACAAAGTAGCCTGTTGCTGGCCCAGATTCACACACCAAGGCAAAAAAGGCTGATCAAAGCGGAATGAAGTCAGGATTTTCATTGAATAGCAATAGAGAGTGGGCATTCATGTAACCACGCAAGCCCAGGACGTCCACATCCGGCTTCTTCACCTGCTCACCTTCGATGGCCACTGGCATGCTGGAGAAGTGTGCTCTTCAAGGATGAATCACAGTTTCAACTGTACCGGGCAGATGACAGCGAGTGTGTATGGCGTCGTGTGGGCGAGCAGTTTGCTGATGTCATTGTTGTCAGAGTACCCACATGGTGGCGGTGGAATTATGGTATGGGCACGCATAAGCTATGGACAACGAACACAATTGCAAGATTCTGAGGCCCATTGCTTCAAAAACAGTACCTCAATAAAAAAATTTAACTAGGCAAGTCAGTTAAGAACAAATTCTAATTTACAATAACAGCCTAGGTATTATTACCTTCAGCATTTCTGTTAGATAACAGTCCTTTAGACTGAGTATATGGAGCCGTATAACACCTGCTGCTGTTTGACAGGCCTAAACAAAGGGGGCAATATCGGGCTTCTCGTCACTTAAGATTAGATTTGTTGGGGTCTGTGTTTGAGATTTGTTAAATGGAGGATTTTGTCTCAGCTGTCATACAGTACAAACAATGTCTGCATGAACTATAAATCAACACATATTACTCCCAATTGCAATGTAATCAAAAGCCTTAGGCCTACCTCAGTGATACAAAATGTACGGAATTATATCCCATAGTGTTTTTCCTCAAAAGGAAAGTTTAATTTCACAAATGATAGGTACAATATATTTATAATACAGTATACATGTATTATAGTTTCAATAAAGTAATATAATCTCCACAATGTATCTTTTTAAATATAAAGATAAATTGAATTGATATCTAAACTTTTTAAATATAGACAGGAAACGTGTTATTTTACATAACACCCAAACCTGTTTACAATCATTTCAGACAACCTCTAGTCCTTGGCCTGTTTTGTTATTCATTCTTACCCCAAAGGCCTACTAGTGGAGCAGCGTCACTTACAGTATCAAGGTATTGTTGGACACAATGGAAGCACAGAGACAGTACCCCAGCTAAAAGCATAAAACATTTCAGATGTTTTGTATTGTATTTCTTCAACAGGTTTCAAAGCCCTTGACACTGTAATTGGTAAAGGGTTAATTTACCCAAACGCAACATTTAATCATTTAAAATACCTCTTAAAAATACCTCTGGTGAACCATCAATATGTTGTGGTAATCAGGGATCAATCCTAACAGCCAATATTACTTTCAATTCAATGTAATTTAAAGTTGGTAATAGATTTGAAAAAAATCTCCTAACTGAAAATGACACCTCAATGTATCATGATAGTACATCTTACTTTTATAATAACAAGGATAATAGTAATCTTAGTTATGAAAACTTTACAATGAGGGCAAAACTTTACTAGTGCAAACAATACTTCAAAAAACTAAAATAAAAGACTACTATTCCAACTGAGCTACTACTACTGCTAATACTACTACTACTACTACTACTCCAACAACAACACACACACTAATAATAACAATCATATAAAAGTGCACTATTTTAATGGTAGGCCTATGATAATTATTAAAGAGTTCACAAATATTCAATGAACAAAAGTAGGCCTACTAGTAATGATTAGTAATGGCATAGAACCTTACTAGTTTTTGTATACCATCATTAGGTCTACGTTAAGTTAAAAATGTCACTAAAATGTAATGTAATGCATTAATATTCAGAATGGGAGATAACATTTACCTAAATTGTAATGTATATACAAGTACAGTTTAACAAACCATAAAACATATAATTTTAACCCTGGTTGTATCGGCATCTTTACGCAGTCCTAAACAAAGTTTCTGAGATCGAAAACAAATTAAGTCTGTTGCTTATTTGTTCAAGTCAAGTCTACATCATAGGCTATTCTATTTTAAGTGAATAGACCAAAACAAACGTGTTACTTATAGGTCTACACAGCTCGTTAGTAGCACCAAATGTTATGTTTGTAGTCAATTAGCCTATATTTAGTCACAAAACCGGCCTGCATGCTGCTAGAATAGTGCGAACTCAATGCAGGAACATCCCAGTACACTAGAGGCGCTCAAGTAGTGGTGTGCCTGAGTAGGCTCTCTGATGTGCATCTGATATGTCCAGTACTCAGAACAATAGTATGATTGGAGCGCATCCACAATGCTCAAGGCAGTATTAAATGCATTGTAGCCTATTCAAACCACCTTTGTCCTCAATACAACAGGGCACACTACGACGAACACTTTGATGCGTACACCACACCACACATAGACAGAAACAGTCACACGAGCATGCACGTACGCCACACACCCGCACTCTTATGGTAAACACACACCCGCATAGCTTTGTGTTCCAGATATTAGACTATATGAACACGTCATGAGCCATGCATTTTTATTTATTTTTTATTTTACAGGAAATTATCTTAAACGGTCATATTTTCTCTCAGCCTCGTGGCAAAATGTGTAGAATAGCAAGAAATTAGCTCTAAAACCGCTACATTTTCTCTCAGCCTCATGGCAAAATGTGTAAAATATCATGAGATAAGTTAGTTATAAAACTGCACATTTGTATCTTGACCCAGATGGGTTGGTTGTTTAGCAACAAAACTGAGCATGCCCAACTATGGGGCAAAACAGAGGGGTTTGGCTTAGATTGTTGACAAGATATATTTCTATATTTCGTCTAATGTTGATTACAAAAAATTACGTTAATAGCTAACATTTGCACAATCAGCACTTGTCTCTCAAATACATCGTTACAGTTGTTGGTTAGCTAGCTAGCGATTTTTTGCCATATTAGCATTGACATAAAATATTATTAGCATACTAAAACGTCATAATCCTTTAATTTTATTTTTAGAATGACAGAAAATTTGCTTTTAGAACGGGACGTTAAACTGCGTTACGCCATTGGGTAAACGGATACAGCCGTCCAGTCAAATCCTTACGAAAATGTGTTTTCTATAGGCTATATGTGCACTGAAAGTCTATTTCGTGTTTCAACAATATCGAATGGGAAAGAGGGATACAAATCTGCAAGTTACAGGCTCCTCCCCTGTAGCCTAGTGATAAGACGGAACCTCCTTAATTAGTAATTTCTACATCCCAGTCCCGGCTAACTCTCCATCCTACAAGTTCCTTCATGCATGCAATGTCCTGATCCAATTGCGTCTTACCTTATCCTTTTTAAACACAAAGCCCAATCATTTTTTGTCAGTCCGGCATGGAAGATCAGAAAGAGCCGCCGATGGTGCACCGATCTACTTCATTTAGTATCAAGAGTCTGCTGCTTCCCTCAAAATGTGACAAACAGGACTCGGTGCTCCCGGAAAAAAACACTGCTTCTTCGGGGTCTGATTCGGAAAAATCCCTGGATCCTGATATGGAATCTGCACCTTTGGACCGGGAGAAACAAAAGGAGGAAGACGAGGGTACCTTGCGGGCGACAGAGCCTAGCAAAAATGGGAAATATGATAAACCGCCATTCAGCTACAACGCCTTGATTATGATGGCTATCAGACAGAGTGCGGAGAAGAGGCTGACTCTGAACGGTATCTATGAGTTTATTATGAAGAACTTTCCATATTACCGGGAGCACAAGCAAGGCTGGCAAAACTCTATCCGACACAACCTGAGCCTCAATAAGTGTTTTGTGAAAGTGCCAAGGCATTACGACGACCCGGGCAAAGGGAACTACTGGATGTTGGACCCTTCGAGCGATGATGTATTTATTGGTGGAACTACGGGGAAACTTCGGAGACGTTCTGCTACCTCCAGAGGCAAGTTGGCGATGAAACGTGGAATGCGCTTCTCGCCTCTTGGTTTGGGAATAAACGACAGGGCAAACAACCCTCTGTATTGGCAAATCTCGCCGTTTTTATCATTGCACCATCCCCATTACAATGGATCATCAGCAGGATTTCTGAACCAAGGGCACGCGTATGGGTCCCTACTCCCCGGGGTGGACCAGCTGAGTAATGGGGACCTTACGCGCCATCTAAGTGGATCTGTCGGTGCTCTGGGCTTGTCAAACAGTTACGGTGTAAGCACGTCTAGTCTATTATCCGGACATAGTGGCTACTTTGTCTCAGGGAGTCAGCACCAGCCGCCGCATCTCCAGCAGAGCGCGCAAGGCTACGGTGTACCCACGAGCTCCCCACAAACACTGCTCTCGGACTCACTTCGAACGTCCCTACCGTCTTTTTCACCGGGAGTTTCTAGCGGGTTTCCAGGAATGTTGTCACATCAAAAGAGGGTCACTCCAAATGCTTTCTTAAATTGATGACACAACTACAACATGGGAAGGACAAATAAAAGCACCATAGAAATGGCAATTATAGGGGTAAACAAACAGTGGTCACTAATTAGGTCAGAAACGACACATCCACAAAGCAAATATGGCCATATTAGGCTATGTATCCTGAAGTGCAACGATGTATTATTTTTGCGTTAAAGGGACAAAAGTCGTTACCTGTGGGGTTTAAACTGTAACTAGACTTGCCAAATGTAACAATATTTCGGGCTATTTATATCTTGTACAAAGATTGTAATTCTTTGAATCGTTTATTTATGTTTGGTAGGCTATTTATTAAACACTGTATTTACATTTTATTGTCAGTGTATTCATCAGTATTGAAGAAAAAACATAAATCATTATTCATTATTCATATAATAATTAATTTAGAAATAGTTTTTTGGGAAAACGCCTTATAAAGATCAGGGTTAATAAGACACGCGGGATAAAACAAAAGCCTACAAGTTATGTCTTCTCAGGTTCTCCTTCTATAGACTCCAATCTAGGCTACTGCTGTATCTGTAATGTATGCAACACATTTTAGAGAGAAGTGGAGTTTTAAGTGTGTACTCATAAGTTAATTATAGCCTATTTTGTCCTCTGTTTTGTTGATCGAGCCATAATGAGCGCATGTAGATTATAAGATACAACAGTGCATGACAGTGCAGGCCTCCTCTTATAATAGCATGCCATAATAACTGACCCTTTGTTCGCATTTGTTTCCATCTTTCATATAAAGCACTTGAAGTTTCAGTTTCTCGTTAAAACCAGTTCCTCTTGTCTTGAACCTTGTCATGCTTGATACGGTGTTATAGGCTACTTATTCAGGCCTGCAATACATCCCTTTAATTGTCTGATCATTTACTTTTATTAGGCTACATCAAGTACAAATTTGGCAAACCGACGTAGCCTATAATATCCACACCAATATAGAATTTCACTTCTAAATCAGTGGTTCCCAATGTTTTCTTAGTCACGTCTACCTATCATAATTAAACCCAAATTACGATGTACAAGGCCTACCAGCGTCCTATAGCTATTGCCCTGACAAAATTACAAACATGTCTACTGACCCTTTGCTATTGCCCATTTTGTGCTACTTTATTCTGTAAATTAGGACTTTACTCAACTGTAATTTAGCCTACCTTAGGATTCCACCTCACATTCTGAGAAAAATAGTTTGATATAGCCTAGGCCTATACAAATGGTTTGATATAGCCTAGCCTATGCCTATTCAAATAAATACAACAACAAGATCATCAATGATAATCTACTTCCTGAATCTGGATTGCGTAGCGCTGGGGTAGGCTTACAGTACCACAGTTTGGCAAACGCTGATCCAAATAAATGACATCCGGCGTTGTTATTGTAATAAGCCGTTAAGCTTTCATTGCCCAATAGGCCTATTTACTAGCAAAATAGTAGCCTATTAATACTGGTGAATGCGCTGATTAACACAACAAATAACAATTAGGCTACATTTGACACATTTTGACCTAACATTTGACACATTTCTTTCCTTTATTGGGAATACTATAGTTTTATTTATTTAACAACGTTATATTTTCGATGTTGACGATTTTTTTTGTAAATGTTATTTCAAAGTTTTGCACTTTTTGTTGTTAGAATAGGCCTACCTAATGTGAGTATTGTCTGTTTTTGTTGCTGTATGAAAAACATTAACTTGATTAAAGTGTAAGACATTACAAGTTTGCAATAAGTTTGCTATCATGAATGAAAGAACAACACAAACCTAATGTAGGCCTACTGTTATACATTCAGACACGCTATAGACAGAGGAAAACTAGACTGAGTGTACAAAACATTAGGAACACCTGCTCTTTCCATTACAGATTGACCAGGTGAATCCAGGTGAAAGCTATGATCCCTTATTGATGTAACTTGTTAAATCCACTTTAGTCAGTGTAGATGGAGGGGAGGAGACAGGTTAAAGAAGGATTTAAGCCTTGAGACAATTGAGACGTGTATGTATGCCATTCAGAGGGGGAATGGGCAAGACAAAGGATTTAAGTGCCTTTGAATGGGAAATAGTATAGCTGCCATGCACACCGGTTTGAATGTGTCAAGATCTGCAACACTGCTGGGTTTTTCAGGCTCAACAACAATGGTCCACCACCCAAAGGACATCCACCCAAATTGACACAACTATGAAGCATTGGAGTCAACATGGGCCAGCATCCCTGTGGAACGCTTTCGACACCTTGTAGAGTCCATGCCCCAACGAATTGAGGCTGTTCTAAAGGCAAAAACGGGTGCAATTTAATATTAGGAAGGTGTTCCTAATGTATGTAGCCTTGTTTTATCAACATAAACAAATAAGCACATTTTTATGCTTGCATGAAAAAAGTGCAAATTCACATAAAATTGGGTGTCTACACCATAACAGCATCCCATATCCTATCCAATAGTCCGATATTGTTGCTGAATCTTACAAGGTGAAGGGCTAAATCTAAATAAATATAATATGTTATGCTTGTCCCAACAAAAACAAACAAAATTCTGGGAAGACAATCAGCCCAAGTAACCTAATGAATTATTTTCAAATTATTGAAATAGGCAGGATAGGGTAATTTGTTCTGGGTGCAATTACGCTTCAATAATTTATATTTTTGTGGATAAAATATACATAATAAAGATAAATAATAAATAGTGTAAATTCAATTGAAATGTGCAATGTGTGGAGAGTGTTCGATAAGCATGGCATATGATTCAACTGCAGTGAAAGGATCGATGTCCGCATTTCCCATTCATTAATAACAATGACGTGGGGTGACATGGCGTACAGTTCGTGTTTCTGAGAGGCAACGTATACAGCTATTCTTAATGTCAAAGCAATATGCTACAATTTATTTAATATCTATGCCTATTCATTTATAATTTTCAAATATATTATTCACATACACATAAATTCATTGTGTTTTGTTAGAACAAAATCGTACAAAACGGTCATAGCCCAATTACACCCAAAATACATTACACATTTTTTTTTAAATTGACCAAATAAATGAAGCTCTCACAATATCTCTACAGTGTAGAGCTATAGGCCTGTTTTGTTATACAACCATTTGGACAGAAGCACATATTCATGATTTGTTGTAATTTATTTTGGACTATATTACAATGATTCCACCCTATCTGCAGGGTTTAGGGTAAGGCAGGGATGATTTAGGGTTAATGTCACGTTTAAGGACCGAATAGGTCTATAACTAACCCAAGCCTCACACAAAAAGTGTAACATATAGGGTACAAATAAAAGTGTAATAATGGACTCAAAAGTAGTCCGAAAGTGTTGGGTTAATATGTGCAGATCACATTTCTTTGAGTGATTGGACCACATATACACTCTTAAAAAAGGGTACCGAGGGCATCTTCGGCTGTCCCTATAGGATAACCGTTTTTGGTTCCAGGTAGAACCCTTTTTCGTTTCAGGTAGAACTCTTTTGGGTTCCATGTAGAACCCTCTGTGGAAAGGGTTCTGCATGGAACTCAAAAGGGTTCTACCTGGAACCAAAAAGGGTTCTTCAAAGGGCTATCCTATGTGGACGGCCAAAAAACCCTAGATATAACTTTTTTTTTCTGAGAGTGTAGGCCTATTTTTCATACACTATTCAAAACGAACATTCCCGTTCAATCATTCATTTAATTTCTAGGCCTATGTCCGTCCGTCCGTCCCCCCCCCCCCCCCCCCCCCCCAAAAAAAAAATAGGCCTAATGGCAAAGGCATAGGCTACACAGACTCAAGAGTAGCCAGGAGCTAAATGTGGGAGTAGGCCTGTTTCGGGGGCTCGTACCCTAATGTTTAGAAAGGTTGTTGAAGACAAAAACGTAGAGAAAGTGAAACCATATTAGCAAATACAATGAAATAAACCCTCAGAATGGTGCATTGGAACTTTGATGTGACGAGAACAGCACGACATCACACAAAGGGCAGGGCCTGTGTCTTATATGCTATAGAAAATGGATAGAAACAATAATATTCTCCCTGTGTTCAGGATTATTTTATATCCATGTCGTTGGCACTTTACAAAACATAAACAAGTTGGACCGTGAGGCATGCATTATTCTGGCGTCAAGCAATATGCTGCTGATGGTGTGGGCTGTCTGAACATGGCTACACGAACATGTGTGAACCTGTGAATATAACAATTATTTTGAGGATTTATTCACTTAAACCGTATCAATACAAATATGTTTCCCTATTATATGGATAATAGCGCACCACATTGATAGAAGTAGGCTACTGTTTTAGTTCTACAACGCGTGCAAGATTAGTCTACTGCCAGTGTGCATGAAAATACCTCTATCTTGGAGTAATCATTATTATGTTTGTTGTTCATATAGCACATTAATAAAACTAATATTGTTGACTACTTTGGTCATGTTCCTCCAAAATTTACATGCATTAATGCATTTCTACTAGAGCATAGGCTAACGATATCAGAATGTAATTGTTCCAAGCTCCTATATTCTCGAGAAAGGTCAAACATTTTAGATAAGTTCACAAAACACTTTAGATACATTGTTATTATGGATCAGTTTAAATAATTCCTCCGTTATTCAATTGATACAGCCTAAACGTGAGTGCTACTACAGTAGTTAAAGAAAACAAACAAACTGCTTATCAGGAAGATATTCCAGAGTATAGCTTTGCCTTAAACAATTATTTGCCTTAAACAATATCTAGAAACAGTACACAACGTATAGCCAGATAAAAGCTTTTCAATATAAATAGTTGGCTACAAATGGTTCAAATGGTTCAAATTCAAATGGTTTTAAAGTCGAAAAATCAATGCTATCCCTACTCCCGCGAAGTTCGCACATAGAGGCTTCTGTGGGCCTCACGACAGAGGACAAAAAAAGTAGAAATATAAGCTTCATATTTGGGAATCTTACATTGCCTCTGGGTTAGACATAGCATTGCCTCTGGGTTAGACATAGCATTGCCTCTGGGTTAGACATAGCATTGCCTCTGGGTTAGACATTGTAAAACCAATTGTTCTGCAAGGATTTACTGGATTACTTGTCATGTAACATTGGATGATTGCTGAGGGCTCCTGAGTGACGCAGCGGTCTAAGGCACTGCATCTCAGTGCTAGAGGCGTCACTACAGACACCCAGGTTCGAATCCAGGCTGTAACACGTGATTGGCAGTCCCAAAGGGCGGACGCACAATTGACCCAGCGTCGTCCGGGTTTGGCTGGTGTAGGCCGTCATTGTAAATAATACGTTGTTCTTAGCTGACTTGCCTAGTTAAATAAAAATAAGAGGCCTGTAATACAGACAACACACCTGCATGAATAGACGACACAAACCGTGAGGGTCTTGTGTCTTTGGCTCAAAGAAGGAAGGCAACAATTGATTTGCCGATTTTTATACAAGAAGCCTACAATAATTATTGACCTCTTGGATTTTGTCCAAATTAGGGCTAACGTTATGCCAAAACAGGTATATTGATAAAGCACAATGTCAACTTGACCTCAATGTCAACTTGTTTTGACATCGCGTTGTTTTTAAGCCGTAGTCTATAGATTATGTATTTTATTGTCAACGCGCAATTAATTGTGATAAAAAATGAGTGCATTAAAATTACAAAAAGTTAACTCGAGTTACCCTGCTGTCAAACGATAACAATATTTGTCTGTAGTTAACTACCATTAATCACAATTTTATAACGAATTCAAATTTGAACCTAATTAAAGATTAAATCAAATCAAATGTTATTTGTCACATGCTTCATAAAAAACAGATATAGACTAACAGTGAAACGCTTACTTACGGGCCCTTCTCAACAATGCAGAGAGTATGAACATGTATACACACACTACTAAGTTGCTCTGGATAAGATCGTCTGCTAAATTACTAAACTGTACATGTAAATGTAAAATAATAGAAATAAGATGTTTTCATTTAAAATTCCATTAGGTTGTATAATATCTATTTTTATTATAGTGTTAGAAATCACACAAAAAAGCGATATTCTCAGACAATAACATCTCAGCCAGATCTGATATAAAACTTAATGTAACTATTCGATCTAGCCTAGGCTTACTTCTTATGCATGTTCAACATGAACCAGTCACAAGCTGCTACAGTAGGCAACTTTTGGATCATTTGTTTAATCTTTTGACCTGAAAACTACACCAAAAACAGCTAAATGGAATGGAAGTTCTGTTCTGATTAACGTTAGCTAAAATCATTGTGTTGATTCTAGAGGGATTCAGCTAAACATTCTCATTTGGTTAGCTAGCTAACGTTAGCATAACTGGCTAGCTACTTCTGTGCAAATTACGTTTTTGCTGTTATATAACCAAACGTCCGTTTATTGTTGGACTTTCTGTAAGTTTTCCTTCAACTTTGTTGCTCAATGCTTTGCACGTAGTGGATGGTTTCAGTAAACTTTGGGTTATTGTCTTGCTGGAAGATCCACTTGCTGCCAAGTGTCAGCCTCCTGCCAGAGGCAACCAGGTTTTTGGATAAAATGTCTAAATACTTGGTAATGTTCATGATGCCATTGACGTTAACAAGGGCCCCAGGACCTGTGGAAGCTGGCATTTCCCCATAACATCAAAGATCCACCACCATATTTTACCTTAGGTATGAGGTACTTTTCTGCATATGTTTACGTTTTTCAATGCCAAACCCATCACTGGGGTGTGTGGCCAAAGATATATATTTTCATGTCATCTGACTATAGCACTGCCTGGAGTTTGACAAACGCATTGGCACTTGGATTGGAATCGGTTCTATGGTGCCTTATTCTAGTCTTTTAATGTTTTAATTAAGGGCTAGCGGTTAGAGTGTTGGGCCAGTAACCGAATGGTCGCTGGTTCGAATACCTGGGCTAACAAGGTAAAATAAATCTGTTGATGTGCCCTTGAGCAAGGCACTTAACCCTAATTTGCTCCAGGGGTGCCATACTACTATGGCTGATGCTGTAAAACAATACATTTCACTGCACCTATCTGGTGTATGTGACAATAAAGACATCAGTTATTTTCCTGTGTTTTTAAAATAGTTTCTTTGATTGTGGATAGCAATTTGAATCACTTCTGTAGAATGAACCATATATATAGTGCTGTCAAATACAGTATATATGGGCTACTGTATATATACACATATATATACACAGTAGATGCGTGTGATATTCACTTACAGTCCAAATGTATAATAGAATTATTATCATCTAAGCATTTTGTGTGAAATTGGTATAATGGAGACATCATTTGAACTTCAGCGAGATCATGTTAATCCTTTTGGAGTCAGTTCGGATGCTGAAATATTGCCCTGGAATGCGTTGGACCACAATGCCTCATCTATTTGACAACAATATTTGGCTAAAATAGGTTGAATTTCAAACGAATGACAAATTTTAACTTGCGTTTACATATGCCAGCTGACTATTAGTAGCATTTATTAATACAGTATTGTTTAAAGGCCTATTAGTTTATAGCTTGACACATTTGGCTAACTTACACACAACAAATGCAGATTTAATGATTATATTCAGTTCTCCATAGTAGAACATGAAGATTTTTGTTTTCTTCAAAATGTACTGTGATTCATTTTGATAGCACTAAATAGGCTACTGGAGAAGAGCTTAATCAAAATGTTCTGACAATGGATGGACTTTGTTTGGCAATTACAACCCTCAAAAACCAACATTCCACAGTGAATGTATAGGACAATATACTGGGTGCTGTAGAGAGGTTGTTTTAAAGTAATGTATCAATCAATCCAGTTTCAAATTCCAAATTAGCTTATGTGTTATGGAGTCATACAATAAAGTGATCACAAAAAGAAGAGATAACTGAAGGGAGAGATAAAACTTAAATGCGAATTGATTTTTAAAAAAGTGCCTTCAGAAAGTATTCACACCCCTTTACCTTTTTCAACATGTTGTTGTGTTACAGCCTGAATTTAAAATGGATTAAACTGAGAATGTGTATCTGCTTATACACAATACCCCATAATGTAAAAGTGGAATTGTATTTTCAGAAATGTTTACGAATGAATAAAAAAACAAAAAGCTGAAATATTTTAAGTCAAAATATAACAACACAGGGCGAGACCCAAATGCAGACACAGGAGGCAGATGGTTCGAGTCTCTGATATTTATTAAAACAGCAAGGGGCAGGTCAAGGACTGGTAAAAGTTCATTAAGCAGGTCAGAGTTCCAAACGAGAAACAGGGCGGCAGGCAGGCTCAAGGTCAGGGCCGGCTGATGGTCAGGCAGGCGGGCTTAGTGTCAGGGCAGGCAAAAGGTCCAAACCAGGAGGACTAGAAAAACAGAGACAAGGAAAAATCAGGAGCACGGAAAAAACACGCTGGTTGACTTGACATGACAAGACGAACTGGCAACAGACAAACAGAGAACACAGGAATAAATACCCTGGGAATAATGGGGAAGATGAGTGACACCTGGAGGTGGGTGGAGACAATCACAAAAACATGGAAACAGATCAGGGTGTGACAGTACCCCCCCCCTAGGGGCGCGCCACCTGGTGTCCTACCAGGATGCATACCTGGTTGACCAGGGTGCCGGCGGTGACAGTTGGCGATGAGGGCCTGGTTCAGGATGTCTTTAGCCGGAACCCAGCACCTCTCCTCTGGGCCATAACCCTCCCAGTCAACCAGGTACTGGAAACTCCTGCCCGTGGTCGACAAGGGCTTAATCCTGGACACATGAAAAGTAGGGTGTATACGGAGGGTACGGGGTAACAGCAGACAAACAGCAGTGGGACTAAGGACTCTAGAGATGGGGAAAGGACCAATGAAACGGGGGGGAACGTTTGCAGCACTCCACCCGGAGGGGCAGGTCCTGTGTTGACAGCCTTACCCTTTGCCCGAGACGATAGTGGGGAGCCGGAGTCCGGTGGTGCTCCGCTTGTCGCTGGTACCTGGAGGTGGTCTTAAGAAGAGCCGACCGAGCGCTTTTCCAGGTACGCCGACAGCGGCGGATGAACATCTGGGGTGAGGGTATGTTGACTTCTACTTCTTGCTCCAGGTAGATACCCCATGGAGCACTCGAAGGGAAAGAGTCCAGTGGCCGAGCAGGGAAGAGTGTTCCTAGCATACTCCACCTAGACCAGTTGCTGGCTCCAGGTGATGGGGTTACTAGAGACGAGACACCGAAGTGTCGTTTCCATGTCTTGATTGGCTCTCTTCGGCTGGCCGTTGGATTGGGGATGAAACCTGGAGGACAGGCTGGCCGACAACCCGATAAGGGTGCAGAACGCCTTCCAGAATCGGGATGAGAACGGAGGACCCCGATCAGAGACAATGTCGACCGGGAGTCCATGGATTCGGAAGACGTGCTGCACCATCAGCTGGGCCGTCTCCTTGGCTGACGGTAACTTGGGGAGAGGGATGAAATGAGCAGCTTTGGAGAACCTATCCACTACCATCAGGATGGTGTTGTTGACATCTGACGGGGGGAGCTCAGGGACAAAATCTAAGGAAATATGGGACCAGGGGAGATGAGGAATAGAGAGTGGCTGAAGGAGGCCAGACAGAGCTTGCCGCAGAGTCTTATTTTGAGCACAAACTGTGCATGCGGTGACGAAGGCCGAGACATCAGAAGCCATGGTGGGCCACCAAAAGCATTGTAGGAGGAAAGCCAGGTTTCGACATGCACCAGGATGACAGGTAAGCCTGGAGGAGTGAGCCCATTCCAGGACCTGAGACTGGGACGAATCCGGGACGAACATCCAGTTAACCAGGGTCCGGGAGGATGGTCTGTACAGGTGAGAGACTCTAGGCAAGCCCGTTGGACCCTGGGCGATTGGAGATAGTGAAATTGAACCTGGTGAATAACAGGGCCCAATGGGTCTACCTAGGGTTAAGGTGCTTGGCAGTGCGGAAGTATTCTAAATTCCACACCAAAAAAGAGTCCACACCAAAAATGGATGTTCCGCCCCTTCCAGCCAGTGCCTCCACTCCTCCACAGCCAGGAGTTCCCATTTCCCAACATCATAGTTCCTTTCTGCAGAGTTGAGACAATGGGACATGAAGGCACAGGGAAGCTTTTGGTCCTGGATTGATCGCTGGGAAAGGACGGCCCTCACTCCCATGTCGGAAGCGTCAACCTCAAGCACAAACTGATGGGTCAGGTCCGGATGGATGAGGGCAGTAGGTAATTGCTGCTTAAGGTCCACAAAAGCCCTGTCCGCTGCTGGGGACCATGTGAACGGTACCTTGGGAGAGGTGAGTGCAGAGAGGGGAGCCGCCAGGGTGCTGTAGCCCCGAATGAAACGGTGGTAGAAATTAGCCAATCCCAGAAACTGTTGTAGCTGCACCCTGGACGTGGGTTAGGCCAATCCACCACCGCTCTCACCTTTTCCGGATCCATCTGGACATTCCCTTCAGCGATGACGTATCCCAGAAAGGAGATAGTGGAGCAGTGGAACTCGCACTTCTCTGCTTTTACAAACAACTGAATCTTCAGGAGGTGCTGAAGGAATTGTCGAACATGGAGAACATGTTCTTGGGCAGAACGAAAGAAAACCAGGATGTCGTTGAGGTAGACAAAACAATTCAACATGTCTCGGAGCACATCGTTGACCAGGGTTGGTGAGTCCAAACGGCATGACCAGGTTCTCATAGTGTCCACTGGCAGTGTTGAAGGCCATCTTCCACTCGTCTCCTTCGCGTATCCGAACAAGGTGGTATGCATTCCGAAGGTCCAGTTTGGAAAAGATGGTAGCCCCCTGGAGAGGTTTGAAAGCCAAGGAGAGGAGTGGTAGAGGGTAACGATTCTTGACCGTGATGTCATTGAGGCCCCAGTAATCAATACATGGACGCAGGGTCTTATCCTTCTTCCCCACAAAGAAGAACCCTGCGCCGGCAGAAGGGTGAATGCTCCCAGCAGCCAGAGAGTCCTCAATGTACTTCTCCATGGCCTTGGTCTCAGGGCCAGACACGGAATATAGCCGGCCTCGAGTCGATGTGGTGCCCGGGAGGAGGTCAATAGCACAATTGTAAGGACGGTGTGGAGGAAGGAAGGTAGCACGAGCCTTAATGAAAACCTTCAGGTCATGGTACTCTGCGGGAATGGCAGACAAATCCGAGGCCGTACTTAAACCTGGAGGTGGACGTTCCAGGGGAGGCTGCACCACCTTCAGGCAATGTGAATGACAGAATGGGCTCCAACCCAGGATTGAACCCGTGATCCAGTCAATATCGGGGTTGTGCTTCTGGAGCCAAGAAAATCCCAAAACAACAGGAACGCGGGAAGACTCAATGTGATTTCCAGATACCCAGTGTGATTTCCAGATACACGCATATTAAATGGGAACTGTGCTGTGTGTGACTCTTCCAATGGAGCGGCCGTCCAGTGCCCTGGCGTCCATGGGAACGGAGAGGAGTTGAGTGGGGATACCTAGTTCCGATACCAGGGTAGCGTCCATAAAACTCTCATCTGCCCCATAGTCAATGAACCCCCGGAGAGACTTAGACTGGTCTCCCCACAGCAGGATCACAAAAAAGGAGTACGGGGTAATGGGAATTAGAGAATTCCCAGTCTGGCTCACCAGTGTACTCGTACCAACTAATGAGTCAGGTCTCTTTACTGGGCAGGTGGCTATGTAATGCCACGCAGCACCACAATACAGACAACTGTTGGAGTTTAGCCTACATCAACGTTACCTAGGCGATAATCTAACTCTGCACAGTTTAATAGGTTCCAGTGTATCCGACTCACCCGTCGCCGATGATTCTCGAGGGAACTTGGATGGCTTCGGATCTTCTCAGAAATGCAGCCTTTTGGGACATCCGGGTTCCTTCAGAGGTGAGCAAGCAGCAGCCGATGAATGAGTGTTACCGAGACCCGACCTCCTCTCACTCCTGTGTTCCCGTAGATGCCCATCAGTCATAATGGTAAGGGCGATGAGGGAATCGAGGTCCAAAGGTAACTCCCAAGCTGCTAGCTCGTCTTTTATCTCCTCTGATAGTCCGTAAAGGATGGTATCGAACATGGCCTCCGGATTCCAGGCACTCTCGGCGGCCAAGGTGCGAAGTTCTGATATAATTTCAGTAGTTTTCGGGCCGCCTCTCTCCCGGGCACTGGAGAATCGGACACCTTCCTCACCTCCGCCATAAATCCTCCAGATTATAGCAAACAACGGATTGTTGCTCCCAAACAGATGTAGCCCAGGAGAGCGCCCTTCCAGACATTAGCATAATAAGATACGCTATCTTCGACCGATCCGAAAGGAACAAAGATGGCTGTAGCTCAAAAATAAGGGAGCACTGGGAAAGAATGCCCGGCAGGTTCCAGGATCCCCAGCATATCGCTCCAGAGGATGTAAGCTGGGTTCTCGGGGAACCGGTGTAGGCTGAAAAAACCCACCACTGGTCTCACTGCCTGTGAGATAATTCACAGAACTGCTCCATTAACGACCTTGAACCCCTGGTCGTGGCGTTCCGCAAGAGATTGGAACCCTTCCATAAGGTTCTGTTTAATGGTGGCTCCCTGCAGGGAAACAGTGTGACGGAGCAGGTCTGAGTCTGCTGGGTCAGTCATGGCCAGTTCGTACTATAACGACACTGGGCAAGACCCAGATGCAGACACAGGAGGCAGATGGTTCGAGTCTCTGATATGTATTAAACAACAAGGGGCAGGTCAAGGACTGGTAAAAGTTCATTTTACAGGTCAGAGTTCCAAACGGTACAGGGCGGCAGGCAGGCTCAAGGTCAGGGCAGGCTAAATGGTCAGGCAGGTGGGCTTAGTGTCAGGTCAGGCAAAAGGTCAAAACCAGGAAGACTAGAAAAACAGAGACAAGGAAAAAGCAGGCGCACAGAAAAAACACGCTGGTTGACTTGACAAGACGAACTGGCAACAGACAAACAGAGAACACAGGAATAAATACCCTGGGAATAATGGGGAAGACGGGTGACACCTGGAGGTGGGTGGGGACAATCACAAAGACAGGTGAAACAGATCAGGACGTGACACAATAAGTATTCAACCCCTTTATGGTAAGCCTAAATAAGTTCAGGAGTAAAAAATTGGTTTACAAGTCACATAATAAGTTGCATGGACTCACTCTGTGTACAATAATAGTGTTTAACATGATTTTTGAATGACTACCTTATCTCTATACCCTACACATACAATTAGCTGTAAGATCCCTAGGTCGAGCAGTGAATTTCAAATACAGATTCAACCACAAAGACCAGGGAGGTTTTCCAATGCCTTGAAAAGAAGGGCACCTATTGGTAGATGGATAAAAATAAACCGATATTGAATATCCCTCTGAGCATGGTGAAGTTATTAATCACACTTTAGATGGTGTATCAATACACCCAGTCACAACAAAGATACAGGTGTCCTTCCTAACTCCGTTGCCGGAGAGGAAGGAAACCGTTTAGAGATTTCACCATTAGGCCAATGGTGACTTTAAAACAGTTACAGAGTATAATGGCTAAAACTGATGATGGATCCACAACATTGTAGTTACTCCACAATACTAACCTAAATGACAGAGTGAAAAGTAGGAAGCTTGTAAAGAATATTCCAAAACATACATCCTGTTTGCAATAAAGCACTAAAGAAAAATTGCAAAAAATGTGGCCAAAAAATGTCATTTATGTCCTGAATACAAAACGTTATGTTTGGGGCAAATCCAACACAACACATCACTGAGTACCACTCTTCATATTTTCAAGAATGGTGGTGGCTGCATCATGTTATGGGTATGCTTGTCATCAGCAAGGACTAGGGAGTTTTTTAGGATTAAAAGATACAGAATAAAGCTAAGCATAGGCCAGGCCAAATCCTAGAGAAAAACCTGGTTCAGTCTGCTTTCCAACAGACACTGGGAGACAAATTCACCTAAATTACCTAAAACACAAGACCAAATATACACTGGAGTTGCTTACCAAAATGACGTTGAGTGTTCCTGAGTGGCCTAATTACAGTTTTGACTTAAAATCGTCTTGAAAATCTATAGCAAGACTTGAAAATGTTTGTCTAGCAATGATCAATAACCAACTTGACAGAGCTTGAAGAATGTTTTAAATATTGTGCAAATATTGTGCAAATATTGTACAATCCAGGTTTGCAAAGCTCTTAGAGACTTACCCAGAAGGTCTCACAGTTGTAATCACTGCTAAAGGTGATAAAAACATGTTTTGACACAGGGGTGTGAATACTTATTATGCTAATTAGATATATCTGTATTTCATTTTCAATAAATCTGCAAAAATTCTAAAAACATGTTTTCACTTTGTCATTATGGGGTATTTTGTGTAGATGGGTGAGACAAAAATGATATTTAACCAATTTATAATTCAGGCTGTAACACGACAAAATTTGAAATAAGTCTAGGGGTATGAACATTTTCTGAAGGAATTGTATATCTTTGATTTATTATAGACGTCAACAACAGGTTGCAGGTATCTTTGGTCCATTAAAAACACTTTAAGCCTGTTAACATCTACTTCTCAACAATGATCATCATACTGTTTTCGTTAGTGATAGAATCATGTTTTTTTCTTAGACATAAAAGTGCTAATGATAAGATCTAACCCCACACTGAATGACGTCCCTCAATATTTCACTATATTTTGTCTACCATAATGTTTACCCACCTATCATCTGTTTGATAGGATAGTTTAAAAAATCATACCATGGCACTTAAGAATTTCCACATGACTGACTGAGAAGCCTAAGCAGCCATTTCATATCAATGGGAAATCAGACCTAGAAACTATACACTCTGAAGAACTAAGACAGACATGAAGTATTAGAAGTTACCTTTGAAAAATGTTTTACTCTGAAAACAAACACTTAAAGGGAATTAAACCACTTTTCAACCTCATTTTCATTATCTCCAGCACAATACCAGTGTCTACATATGTGAAAACAGCACATTTCTATGTTTTGTAGAAACAAATATAAAGTTATACCCGATGACATCATCAACATTTAAAAAAAAAAACAATTTTTAACTGTGATTTTCAAACGCTATAAGATTTGCGGTCGTGGGGAGCAAGAAAATACCCTCTCTCTGGCTAAAACACATTCAGTCAAGAAAACACCCTCTCTCTGGCTAAAACACATTCAGTCAAGAAAACACCCTCTCTCTGGCTAAAACACATTCAGTCAAGAAAACACCCTCTCTCTCTCTAAAACACATTTGGTCAAGAAAACACCCTCTCTCTGGCTAAAACACATTCAGTCAAGAAAACACCCCCTCTCTGGCTAGAACACATTCAGTCAAGAAAACACCCCCTCTCTGGCTAAAACACATTCAGTCAAGAAAACACCCCCTCTCTGGCTAAAACACATTCAGTCAAGAAAACACCCTCTCTCTGGCTAAAACACATTCAGTCAAGAAAACACCCCCTCTCTGGCTAAAACACATTCAGTCAAGAAAACACCCTCTCTCTGGCTAAAACACATTCAGTCAAGAAAACACCCTCTCTCTGGCTAAAACACATTCAGTCAAGAAAACACCCTCTCTCTGGCTAAAACACATTCAGTCAAGAAAACACCCTCTCTCTGGCTAAAACACATTCAGTCAAGAAAACACCCTCTCTCTGGCTAAAACACATTCAGTCAAGAAAACACCCTCTCTCTGGCTAAAACACATTCAGTCAAGAAAACACCCTCTCTCTGGCTAAAACACATTCAGTCAAGAAAACACCCTCTCTCTGGCTAAAACACATTCAGTCAAGAAAACACCCTCTCTCTGGCTAAAACACATTGCAGGTTTTGAACATCACTGTTTTTCTTACTTTGAATCCTACCCTATGATGTCAGAGAAGCATTTTCTTCTCATCTTTTTAACCACAGATCATAGAAACTAGAAGTTTTCACACTAGTGTGGTGCTGGAGTTGATAATGAATATGAGGTTGAAAAGTGGCGGAATTGCTCTTAAAGAGTTCACTTTTTGTGAATCAGTAAAACAAAACCGTTTATTCAAATTTCCCATTTGCACTATTAAATTACGTGATGTTGATTAGGTATCCATTATTTTAATATAAATTGTGACGGACTACCTGAAATGTGATATGTACAATGCAAATTAAATGAATGAAAAACATTCATGAATACTCAAGGACACAAAGCAGAAAATATACATTTCTCCAAAAATGTTCTATACTGACTTTGAAGTTAGACATCTAAGAAATTGTTCTCACATTTAAAGGAACACTGTAGCTTCTAGTTCCATCCTAAATATTACTTAGGTTGGGCTTTGGAGGACTGAGGGGAGGGTTACTGCAGGTGAAAAATCATAAAAGAAGTGGAACAAGCTTTGTAAATCAAACAATATTGAGCTATGATGGTGAATGACATTCATAATGCTACCTCAAATGATGCAATGGCATGGAGTTCACATTTAAGACTTTCTTAGATCGACTCAGCAAAAACGACTTGCCTATTCAAATCAAATCACATTTTCTTTGTCACATGCGCCGAATACAACAGGTATAGGCTTATGCACAAATGTTATAACAGTAACAAATCTTGACAAATATCCATGGCGATAGGCTTATTAGAAACCAAGGCTGTACATTCAAGAAAGATACACGACTGAATCAGTAGCGTGGGCAGAAATCCCTTAATGGCAGGGCCAGCAAAAACGTTGGTGGGACAAAATGTAATTATGATTTGAGTGCCCAAATTATCATAAAAGCATAGCCTACCCTAAACCTTACTGTAATCGATCGCACACAACAAAGGTGATTCCGCATTACAGACCAAATAGTCCATGACTCTTACATTTAACATGCAACTCACATAGACCTACACATTATAAACAATAGGCATATAATTAATAGACTATGAGACTAAAACATATTGCCCTGCTATAACAGTAATAATCACAATAGGCAGCCATAGCCTATATAGTCTAGAACATAATACCCTGATATAACAGTAATAATCACAATAGGCAGCCATAGCCTATATAGTCTAGAACATAATACCCTGATATAACAGTAATAATCACAATAGGCAGCCATAGCCTATATAGTCTAGAACATAATACCCTGACATAACAGTAATAATCACAATAGGCAGCCATGGCCTATATAGTCTAGAACATAATACCCTGACATAACAGTAATAATCACAATAGGCAGCCATAGCCTATATAGTCTAGAACATAATACCCTGATATAACAGTAATAATCACAATAGGCAGCCATAGCCTATATAGTCTAGAACATAATACCCTGATATAACAGTAATAATCACAATAGGCAGCCATGGCCTATATAGTCTAGAACATAATGCCCTGATATAACAGTAATAACCACAATAGGCAGCCATAGCCTATATAGTCTAGAACATAATACCCTGATATAACAGTAATAATCACAATAGACTAGAACAGTGGTCACCAACCTTTTCTTAGTCCAGATCTCTTTATGAGTCAAAATGCAAGCTGAGTGCAATTCTCTGCTGGGCGCAGGAGATCAAGTACAATGTATTGTGTGATATCAATTACATTATCAATAGCCTATAGGGCATAACTATAGTGCATGGATGGAGAAGCACAGGGCAAAGTTCTATTTCCAATTAAATTAAATTCCCCCAAATTATAGGCTATTTACATTGACTGGAAATAAATATTGTTTCATGCATTTGCCTATTTTTATATATAATAAGAGAGCTCAGATTCTCTCCATACAGGCCTACTGCTTATTATAAATAATGAAGAGTCCCTTATATTTCAAAACTTGAGTATAAAGCTATGCTCTATGATAACACTGGCAATAGGTCAGTTGTTGTAGCCTATTACTTGTGAAGCACATTGGAGCATAAATTGAAATAACTTTTTTTTCTTCTTTTTTTTTTACTGGACTGATGGTCATGTCTCAGCGGAGGGAGAGAGTGCGAGTCGAAGTGGAGACGTATTACAGGATATCATCTGAGACTTTTTGTATTTTATTTGCTCTAAAATTGTAGGCAACTGACACACATCAGATATCCATCATTACATCACAAAATAAGTACACATTGTCTACATCTAGCATGGACTGATATATCTGAAAAATAGGTGTGTTGATACAATGTGTGGATATATGAACTTGCTGACTCAAAGTTTGTCTTTATGAACGCGAAGTCCATGTCCAATTCATTTGAAAGCGCTTGTTAAGACACATGGAAGTTAGAGTGCATTACTGAAGTAATTTAAAGACAAACATGAGGAAAGATATGGATATGTTGATAACCATAAAAATAGCCTATACTTTCAAAATGTATTTTAACCCAATGAAAACATTGGATATTATTTGAATCATGCAACTTTTGATTTCATTTGGTGTAATGCATTTGGGTATATACCTTGTGGATTTATACATTTTCTAAAGAAGTTAGAGATACCTGAAATTGTGTAAAACTACTTTCTTCAACACCCAAAACAACCTACCAACATGACATATTTGTTGTATTGTTTATGTTTTCTACTTCCCATAGCAGAATGTGAACCAATCAATGAATAAGAAAATACAAAATTGGTAGAAAGCTAACTGCAATAACAACACATACTTTACATTTCTCTAAAACAGAAATTTCAGAGAAAAATACATCAGAATTGTTTTTTTTTTAAAGAATATATTTTTTTTCTAGGTGGATTTTTCTTCTTCATTATTTATAAATGTTATGAATGAAAAATAGACATAAAAAAATATTCACTACATATAGACACGTTAAGAAAATCCTAACATTATTGATCAAATTGATTTCAAGAAGAGGAGTCAGAAAATAGTAACTTAAGGCAGCATTGCACTTTGTCAAAACAAGTGCAAGTTGTAAATAGACATTTCTGAGTGGTGTTTACACATAACAAATACACTACAAAAGTATGTGGACACCTGCTCCTCTAAAATCTCATTCCAAAATCATGAGCATTAATATGGAGTTGGTCTGCTGCTATAACAGCCTCAACTTTTCTGGGTAGGATTTCCACTATATGTTGGAACATTGCTGCGGGAACTTGCTTTCCATTCAGCCTTAGAGAGTGTTAGTGAGGTCGGGCACTGATGTTGGGCGATTGGACCTGGCTCTCAATCGGCGTTCCAATTCATCCCAAAGGTGTTCAATGGGATTGAGGTCAGGGCTCTGTGCAGGCCAGTCAATGTCTTCCGCACCGATGTATGGTTTTTGCTTTGTGTACAGGGGCATTGTCATGCTGAAACAGGAACGGGCCTTCCCCAAACTGATGCCACAAAGTTGGAAGCACAGAAACGTCTAGAATGTCATTGTATGCTGTAGCGTTAAGATTTCCCTTCACTGGAACTAAGGGGCCTAGCCCGAACAATGTTAAACAGCCCGACCATTATTCCTCCTCCACCAAACATTACAGTTGGCACTATGCATTGGGGAAGGCAGTGTCCTCCTGGCATCCGCCAAACAATGATTTGTCCATCGGACTGCCAGATGGCAAAGTGTGATTCATCACTCCAGAGAATGAGTTTCCACTGCTCCAGTCCAATGGCGGTGATCTCATGATCTCTTTGTCAAAGACCACTCCTATAGTTATCAGACAGACACGCCTGATTTATTTTATGGGGTCGTGGGCCAATTTATGGCCATTCATGTCTCTGCGGAGCACCAGGAAATCCAGGCTTGTCTTCTCTTTACAAATTGAGGATATCAGAACGGACACCAATTAGGAAGTAGATCGGAGATAAATCCTGTGCAACACAGAATGCAAAACTTAAAACACTTCTCTCAAGGAATAGGGTAAGTGGAGCTCATTGTGCTCATTTAGAATTTTTTTGTGAACTTTGTTCAAATTTAGTTACAGATTTGAAGGCCTTCGGTATATAATCTAATGGACATACAGTATGATTTATCTACATGTTGATTGTGTGTGATGGCATTAAACTGTCACATGGCCAACTATGCAGCACAGGCACAGCTAGACAAACTACCAGTTTCCTTAGGAAAAACAATTATTCTTTGATCAGTGTAAATTTACTTACTTGAATGGTGATGAATAACATTATGGTTGCACCCTGTTTGGCTGACAGGACAGGCGGATTATTATCAAAGCCCATGGCTGTTTGCTTAACCTGCTCACCCACCCCCTGCTGAGGTCAAGGTGCCCAGCTACGCCCCGTCGTTACCACGATTAGATCACAAGTTGTCAAGCACACCAGGGGAGGTCTTCATGATGGGGAGGTTGTGTGACTCTGAACTGCGGAATAGATTATTTCTACCTCTGCTCAAGGAGCTACAGTATGTGAGGCCCTGGCCAATTTGGTAAAGGTCTGCACTTGCAAAGTATTCAATTTGAACAATTACAGCATTCATCAGAGCTAATGAATCTCTGATTAAGGCCTTGAGGCTGAAATGTTAGCAATGAATGAAAGTGATACTTTACCAGCGTAGTGAGTGGGAGCTTAATTTATTTTAATATAATATCAACATGTCTGAGGCACATGCTGAAACATCCTTCAGGTGTGCTAGTGTATTTAATTTTCAACGGGTTATCCTAGCTAACAACAAACGTTCCCGCAACTTTAGAGAACGTTCCCTCAAGGGTCTCATTAGGTCATTAACTAATGTTTACATAGGAATGATCCTGTGATGTGCAAGTAATGTTTCCAAGAGACCATTCCCTTAATGTCAAATAGAACTTAGCCAGAACGTGGTACCATTTTCTCAGAATTTAAGATATTCATGTTCTAGACACGTTTCATGGGAACATTGCAAGAACATTCATGTGTCCCGTTTCAAATCAAATCAAATTTCACTGGTTTATTGGTTTTCTGTGGGTTAGGAGATTATTCCATCAACGTCCCCCCAAACATACACAGAACATAGATGCCATGTTCTCAGAACATAAGATATTAATGTTCTAGACACGTTTCATGGGAACGTTGCAATAACTTTTGTGTCCAGTTTTCTGAGGGTTAGGAGAATATTCCATCAATGTCCCACCAAACATACCCAGAACATGGCTACCAATTTCTCAGAACATAAGATATTAATTTTCAAGAAACAATTCATGTGAACTTTGCAAGAACTTTTCTGTGTACCAAAAAAGCGTTCTCCCCCAAAATATGTGTTTCATTACACATCACGCCTTGTTACTTTTGCCGAGCCAATCAAGGCTCTGATTGGTGAACTACTGATACATTCATAATTTATTGTCACACACAGCATTTTTAACATATTGTTTTCACCTTAAATATCTGACACACTTTGATATACATGATTACATTGTGCATGTTCATTTATATAGTAATTACTATTCAACAGTCCTGACCTCAGATTTGAACTTACAACCTCTTGGTTAACGGTATGCCAATCTTCCTTCAACGGCACCATGTCCGTGTCCTGTATAAATTAATCGGACCATTGATTTGATTTACTTATTTCAACAATTTAAGTGCTTTCAGTATAGTTGTCTAATGTTGGTGAGGCATGTTAATGACACCCTTGAATCACTGTGATCAATAAGTGGAATTTAGTGTAGTTTTAACAGAGCTGAGATTTACTTCAAAGTGCCAACATTAGACAACTATACAGAAAGCCCTTGAATTCTTGAAATAAGTCAATCAAATCAATGATGAGAATAGTTAGATAAACCAATACCTGACACAGACATGGTGACCTACCGGGAAGATGGGAGTACAGTGAACCAAGAGGTTAGGTTGTGAGTTCAAATCCCAGAAGAAGACATGTTGAATAATAATTACTGTGTAAATGAACATGCACAATATAATCAAATATGTAAATTGAAAACATTATGTTAAAAGCACAGTGAGTCTGAGTATGAGTCTGAGTATCCCTAACCTCGCTGTCACGCCCTGACCATAGAGAGCTGTTTATTCTCTATGGTGCTTGGGGCGTGACAATGACAAGGGAGGGTTATCTAGGTGTTTAATCATCTATGTTGGCCTGGTTTGTTTCCCAATCAGAGGCAGCTGTTTATCATTGTCTCTGATTGGGGATCATATCTAGGCAGCCATTTCCCCTTTGTGCTTTGTGGGATCTTGTGTTTGTGTAGCTGCCTGTGAGCAGTCCAGAACGTCACGTTTCGTTTGTGCTTGTTTGTTTTGGTGAGTTTCGATTTATTAAAATATGTGGAACTCTACGTACGCTGTGCCTTGGTCCATTCATTATGACGAACGTGACACTCGCCAACAGACAAAGAGCTATGAATGAATCAGTGGTTCACCAATCAGGGCCATGATTGGCTCGGAAACAGTATCAAGGCGTGATGTTTAATTAAAAACCATTGGGGGGGAGAACGTTTCTTTGGAACAATCAGGCAACGTCCTGACAACTGATATACAGAAATGTTTCTGCAACGTTCCCATGAAACGTGTCTACAAGATTATTATCATGGCAACATGACAACCATGTTTTGTGTATGTTTGGTGGGACGTTGATGGAATATTCTTCTAACCCTCAGAAAACTGGACACATGAATGTTCTTGCAATGTTCCTATGAAAAGTGTCTAGAACAATAATATTTGATGTTCTGAGAACATGAATATGTTATGTTCTAACAACATGGCAACCATGTTCTGTATATGTTTGGTAGGATCATTGATGGAATGTTCTCCTAACATTCAGTAGACTGGACACATTCATGTTTTTGCAATGTCCCATAAAGCGTGTCTAGAATATTAATATTGTAAATTCTGAGAACATGGCAACCACGTTTGACATTAAGGGAATGTTCTCCTAACTTTAACGCCAAAACATGCTAAAAAAAGGTTATCTGAAGGTTTTTGCTAACATAGATAGAATGTTCCCCCTAACTAATGGAAAACTGGACACTCAAACATTATGGGTAACATTACAAAAATGTAGCTTGGGTGTTACAATGCATGCGCTGCCCTGAATGTTTTGTTTGTCTGTCCTAGTTTATGAGCGCTAGTCTCGCAATACCAGACCTCCACAATATATTCTCGTTCAAGAATTGCAGACACCTAGAAGGCCTGGAGTCGAGGTGGCGAATTTGGCTCTCTGAAAACCTGACAATCATGTCATTCTGCAGAGATGGTGTAGGTGTATGTCTGTGATCTAGCTCTGTAAGATTGGACCATCTCTTCTTGTTGTTTTCAATAATTGGGTCAAGTATTTGACATCTGCGTTAAGCCACACCCCCAAAATAATGGCTTTGGCTGCTAAAGTAATCCTAGGTGTTTGTCCTACCGTTCGCCAAAGTATTAACCTTAGAATCCTGTCTTACACGGAACCCAAACCTGCTGCGCGCGTGAGCCATCGGGCATAAATTAATCTTGTCCCCCTACACCAAACGCAATCACGACACGCAGGTTAAAATATCAAAACAAACTCTGAACCAATGACATTAATTTGGGGACAGGTCGAAAAGCATTACACATTTATGGCAATTTAGCTAGTTAGCTTGCACTTGCTAGCTGGGATAGCTGGGATATAAACATTAGGTTAATATTTTACCTGAAATGCACAATTAATCCACACATAAAAATGGTCAACCGAATCGTTTCTAGTCATCTCTCCTCCTTCCAGGCTTTTTCATAGTTTAATTTATATGGTGATTGGCATCTAAACGTTCATAGTATTACCACGACAACCGGCAACTGTTCGTCTTTCAATCACCCACGTGGGTATAACCAATGAAGAGATGGCACGTGGGTACCTGTTTCTATAAACCAATGAGGAGATGGGAGAGGCAGGACTTGCAGCGCGATCTGCGTCAGAAATAGGAATGACTTCTATTTTAGTCCTTGGCAACGCAGACGCTCGCTGACACACTCGAGCAGTGTGGGTGCAATAATTGAATGACATAGATTCCTAAAGAAAAATTGTGACGCGAGCGGTGTAGTCAGGGTATTAGCACACTGAAATATCTCTATAAAATGTAGGAGCTACACATTTGCCCTTTTTTTTCAGCAAATAAATGTCTGAGCCCCATATAAGCCACTCGATGTAGCTCCAATTGTAGCCATTGGCCATATAAAATGTTGATACTTAGCCATCAGTGAGTGTCTAACATCACATTCCATGTTTAGTCAAAAGGGAGTATAGCATTAGCCCCCAGTGTTGCATCGGTTATTATCCACTGGAGTATGTGGCGAACTGTAGTGTTGGCGAACATTATAATCCACAGAATTAAAGCCTCCTGTTATCTCCAATCATTTTCCCTTCACGTGTTCCTAACATTAGTGACCTATGTAAGCCCCTATAGTGGTATTAAGTATCACCTCAGGTTAAGGAGTTGTGTCTAAGTAAACAGAATGTAGCTATGACTAGAATGGTTACAGCTGGCATGTGGGTAACATACATGCTAGGCTAAAGTAGACCCTTAGCTGAAGTATTAACTGTAAACAGTTACTTTATCCTCTACAATCTGAACACCTGTCTTTTTGTGAGCATTGAACAATTAGAAACAAGTAGGCCTATAGATTGTTGTTTTCTTAGGGTAAACTATTTCATAGTTTTTTGAAATGATGATAATCGAAGTCAGCTACAACCTCAAAGTATAAATTTATCACAGACATAATTTGACTTGTTTTCTCATAGGCAAAGCAATAAATAAATAACATCGTGTTCAATTCGCTCCCATTGTTTTTAGGTAAAAAGTGTTGATGGCAGTTGGCAAGTATGGATTGGCAAGTATGCAAATTTACATTTTCTCTATTGATTGCAGGCTATAATCAGTTAAGATAAATTGGCTAACATCTGAGTATATATGATCTGGAAATGTTGTAGGCCTGACTGCGTAGTTTAGCCTATGCATCTGCGGCAACGGATGAGTAAACATCATTTTTTTCATGGGCAATCCTTCACGTGTGATGTGCGCTCAGCAGGGCATCTAAGGTGCTTATTGTAGCTTTGAGTGGTCTGGACTTTTTATTTTACTGTAACGTGTAATTTTTGGTAAACGCCTTAAATATTAAGTCAGTTAAGAACAAATTGAATAGCAAACAGTGTAAACAGTATTTATGTAAGCTATATAATTGTGAATTCAAATCACATAAAGGTGTAATATTCCAAGGTCTGATTTTTAATCAGCATATATACAGTGCCTTCAGAAAGTATTCAGACCCTTTGACTTTTTCCACATTTTGTTTACGTTACAGGCATATTCTGTTTAACATTTTATTTAACCTTTATTGAACTAGGCAAGTCAGTTAGGAACAAATTCTTATTTTACAATGGCGGCCTATCCCGGCCAAACCCTCCCCTAACCCGGGCGACGCTGGGTCAATTGTGCGCCACCCTATGGGACTCCCGATCACGGCCGGTTGTGATACAGCAACCAGGGTCTGTAGCGACGCCTCTAGCACTGGGAAGCAGTGCATCAGACCACTGTGCCACTCGGGATTCTAAAATGGATTACATGTTTTAAAATCCTCAGCAATCTACACGCAATATCCCATTATGACAAAGCAAAACCAGTTTTTTGTAAATTTTTGCACATTTATTAAAAGTAAAGAATAGAAATACCTTATTTACATAAGTATTCAGACCGTTTGCTATGAGACTCGAAATTGAGCTCTGGTGCAACCTGTTTCCATTGATCATCCTTGAGACGTTTCTACAACTTGATTGGAAACTCCCCAAAAACAGATATGCCAAGCTTGTAGCGTCATACCCAAGAAGACTCGAGGCTGTAATCGCTGCCAAAGGTACTTCAACAAAGTACTGAGTAAAGGGTCTGAATAATTATACAAAAGTAATATTGCAGTTTTACATTTTTTATAAATTTGCAAAAAATTCTAAAATCCTGTTTTTGCTTTGTCGTTGTTGGATATTGTGTGTAGATTGATGGGAAAATCCCAATTTAATCAATTCTATAATAAGGCTGTAACCTAACAAAAAAATAAGTCAGAAGGCACTGTACATAGACTTACACAGTTCAGCAACCTACTTAAAAACAGCTGTGCAGTGCTTGGTTACGCAACTATCAACAAAAACATTTTAATGCTGAAGCAGTAGTTTTTCATTGATGGAATTGTGTTTCTCGTTACTTCAAATGGCGCCTTTCTTTCCCCAGAGTGACAATGGGGGCAGACGACATGTTGTAGCTGAGACTGGTCGTGTTCCCCTGCTCAGACATTGTGTGCATCAACCAATGGTTGTGTGCCACGTCATCGATTGTGTCATCAGCTGTGTCATCAGCTGCTGTAACATATGATGTGGTTAGCTGATACTTAAAATTCCTATCGTGACAGGTGTCAGCAACGCCTGGGCAGAGGAACGCAGGCTGTATCTGTCATTCAGCTTGCCCTTAACCCTAACTGTTTCCCACACAGCTTTAGTGAGAACCCCAACTCTTCCGCCTTTCATCTCAGCCCACATTCCTGCCCATCCACCTTCGCAGTGCCAGGGAGCATAAGAGTCTCAGACATCACTGTCTGTATGTTAGAAAAGATGTCTACCGACCCAATTTAAGCTCTTTCAGTGGTTATGTACAATCTATAACACTATTACAGCTTATTGTGAAATAGACACAAGTTACTTATTCGGAAATACTTTTTTCCCGTGTGTATTACACACATTTTCTTCTGCGCAACACATTTCGTGTACATTACACAGATTCCAATTTGTTGTGGCTAACGTTAGCAAGGCAAGCTAGGTGGCTAATGTTATCTAGGCTAGGGGTTAGGGTTAGATTTAGGGGTTAGGGGTAGGTAACATGCTGTTTAAGTAGTTAAAGAGTTAGGGTTAAGGTTAGGGTTAGAGGAAGGGTAACTAACATGATAAGTAGTTGCAAGTATCTAAAAAGTAGTTAGTTTTAAAGTTGCTAATTAGATAAAATGCTAAAGTTGTCCATGATGAGATTCGAACATGCAACCTTTTCAATAAGCAATTTGTGTTTATATCACTGGGTTGACAATCTCATCAACTTTTCATTCCAGCTGTCAAGAGTTCAATGCTTTCATAACTACAAAAGCCTTGATTAGCCTTGAGTGAGCAAGATTTACCCATGGCTTCAAGGCTTTAATGACTTTAAAGCTATCAATAAATTAACCAATGTAGAATAATAACAATAAGGCTGACGCTTAACAGATATTTGGAAAACTATATGGAAAAAATGCAGGAAATGTGATGGTACAATAAAATATAATTTGAAAGTTATAACCAAATCAATGTTTCATTAACGTTATCTTCACCAACACTATGAAGCTATTCAAGCTAATATGAAAGATTAAGAACTGTTGGCACTGAAAATGGGGTCCGGCAAAGAGTATGACTGCTTTACATCTGACAATTTGCGTGCCTAAACTCAACGTACTTTAAAGCAGATGGGGTTTGTAAAAAACGATGGAAATAAAAGCCTGCATACATAATAAACTGAAATGATGAGAAGAAGTGGAGTGTATCATCCACACTTTGTTCGTGTAAATGCAGAACTCTAAACAGAGAAAGCTCAAATGGAGCGACTGGGAGGGCGTAGTCAAGAAAGTGGAGGCATCTCTGAAAACCATTAAGATTGGAATTTTGAAAATAAAGCCAGTGGAAGATTGAAATAATTCTAATTAGAAGGGACTCTCTGTGCCAGTGATCCATGCTGACTATTAGTGTTGTCATGAAATGCTGCAGATGCTACTGCACACTGGCACCCTTGCATCATTGCCAGTTTAGGGAAGGTAATCTCGCCTGGGTGTACATGCTCCCAGAGCCAACAGTGGGTCTATGATTCTGCACGCAATCATTACCAGGGGTGGGGGGGGGGAAAGGTGTCTGTCCATGGAGGTTTAAGCACATAGATTTCTGCTTGTTTGTTTCAAAATAATGCAAAAATGCCTCACAAAATCCAAGCTAATGTTGCAGGGTCACTGATGTTGTTAGTGATATAGACTGCGGGTTCAAGATGTTGACCTCAGCCAAAGCGCATTGAGTTTGAGACCTTTGAAAGAAATGGACAGTGAAATAGCATGGATTAGTAAGATTCTGGTGCTACAATTCCCGCTACCAAATCCTTTTAGTTATCCAAAGGCAATTAATTATATGATTTATGTTAGTAATTTAAACAATTATATAACAGTGGAATCACACTGGTTCTCAATTAAGCTAAATGTTTTGACACAGTTCAGGGATATTTGATATTTTAAGACTATCAAACATTATAGCGACGGGAAGACAGACATCATATTACAAATCTTATTCATATGCCGTGTAATACTAAGGCCCAAGTGGTTCAGATTTATGCTGTCAGAATAGTTTTCTGCGGTGACCATTGCATTCCCCAATGTGATATAGTGCTGGATAATATTGACCGAAATATAGTAGATAATATATTGCACAATATGTATGTTCCTTATAGAACCAAAAATATATGGAACCCCTAAAAGTTTTCTATAGAACCCGTTTATAGGGTTCTTTGATCAGAACCCGAAAGGATTTTTCTTCACTGAACCAAAATTAGTTCCATTTAGAACCTTGTATAGTACTAATAAATAATGGTTTTTGCTAAGAATATAATATAATAAACAATTAAATAATGGACAAAAGATTTTATTGTCATTATATGCAAACGTAGTTTGGAAATATGCACTGGTGGCCAGAGAGTCATCTCTTTGTTTGTAAGATGGCCCACATCAATCTTGTTACCAACTCTGGCTGACTTCTTTATGGAACAGTACTGTGGCAGGTTCCTGTAAAGAGGAAAAAAGGAGCAAAAACATGAGTTAACCTGCCAAAATGAATACAAAATACTATGCAGATATATAATTATTATGATGTAGATTAGAAGAATAATATACATGCTGTTGTTGTTACTGCCAGACTAAGCAAAACATAGTGTGTTAAAGTCATGTAATGATTAACTTGGCTATTGAATCACCAAGACTTATTATACATAATTTATTATAAATAATTTAGATACATACCACCTCTGTCAGCCCATCACCTGCATTCAACAGATGTCAGCAACAGTCTTCTAATGGTTTCATGAAATATAGTCCTTTCATCTGACTGAAAGTAACAATTAGCTAATTGCCAATGTCATGCTGGGTCTGTAGCTAGCTCTATTTGGCATATTCCATAATAAAAAATGTTTATTTGTTAGCTAGCTAGCTTGTAAAGTGGCTAATTAAAGTAGCCTAACTTTTTCCTGTGTAGCTAGGCAGCTAGATAGCAAAGTTAGCTAGCTTACAAATGGTGCTCAAATTCTAATACAACTTTGTTTATCTAGCCTAGCTATAGTTTGCCATATGACTTTTGTTTTTATATATTTAAATTAAATAATAAAGTTTGCTTACCTTAATAAATTGAAAATAACATGCTTATTGGTTGGCTATTTGCAAGTTCAACTACTGTCCTGTTGCATCGCCATAATTGAATGGCAGTTGGGTTTTGAATCAGAATGGCAGTTAAAATTTGAATTGACCAAAAGGTTCTATCTATAGAGCCTTTTTATCTATGAGTGTATTCTTTTAGTTTGCAACAGCAGAGCTTTGTATGAACCTTGCAGTTTGCCAATCCGACATTGGCAGCAATGTTGCAAAATGCGAATTCGATCTCCCCCCTGGCAAAGATAGTTAATGGTGTCGGATGTCAGCTAGCCATTTTTCTGACCAGGTGAAATTATGCAGCATCATTAATGTGGACATGAATGTCAATGCAAAATAGCTCAAATAAATTTTAAGGGAGCTAGTTAGCTGTAACTTCAGAGTTTGATTTGACTGTGTTAGCTTTTGTTAGCTGTTGTTTACTAAAATCCACATTACATTCAAGGTTATTTGCCTTCACTGGGTATACAGTGTCTTCGGAAAGTATTCAGACCCCTTGACTTTTTACACATTGTTACGTTACAGCCTTATTCTAAAATGTATTAAATAAATTAAAATCCTCAACAATCTACACACAACACACCATTATGACAAAGCAAAAACAGGTTTTTAGAAACACCTTCTTTACATAAGTTTTCAGACCCCTTGCTAAAAGACTCGAAGTTGAGCTCAGGTGCATCCTGTTTCCATTGATCATCATTGAGATGTTTTTACAACTTGATTTGTGTCCGCCTGTGGTAAATTTAATTGATTGTACATGATTTGGAAAGGCAGACTCCTGTCTATATAAGGTCCCACAGTTGACAGTGCATGTCAGAGCAAAAACCAAGCCATGAGGTCGAAGGAATTGTCTATAGAGCTCCGAGACAGGATTGTGTTGATGTAACAGTTTAACTTTACGGCTTCCCCTCGCCCCGGGCGCGAACCAGGGACCCTCTGCACACATCAACAACGGTCGCCCACGAAGCATCGTTACCCATCGCTCCACAAAGGCCGCGGCCCTTGCAGAGCAAGGGGAACCACTACTTCTAGGTTTCAGAGCAAGTGACGTAACCGACTGAAAGGCTGCTAGCTCGCACCACCGCTAACTAGCTAGCCATTTCACATCCGTTACACTCACCCCACTTTCGACCTCCTCCTTTTCCGCAGCAACCAGTGATCCGGGTCAACAGCATCAATGTAACAGTTTAACTTTACGGCGTCCCCTCGCCCCGACCCGGGCGCGAACCAGGGACCCTCTGCACACATCAACAACGGTCGCCCACGAAGCATCGTTACCCATCGCTCCACAAAGGCCGCGGCCCTTGCAGAGCAAGGGGAACCACTACTTCTAGGTTTCAGAGCAAGTGACGTAACCGACTGAAAGGCTGCTAGCTCGCACCACCGCTAACTAGCTAGCCATTTCACATCCGTTACATCGAGACACAGATCTGGGGAAGGGTACCAAAACATTTCTGCAGCATTGAAGGTGCCCAAAAACACAGTGGCCTCCATCATTCTTAAATGGAAGAAGTTTGGAACCACCAAGACTAGAGCTGGCCGCCCAGCCAACCTGAGCAATCGGGGGAGAAGGGCCTTGGTCAGGGAGATGACCAAGAACCCGATGGTCATTCTGACAGAGCTCCAGAGTTCCTCTGTGGAGATGGGAGAACCTTCCAGAAGGACAACCATCTCTGCAGAACTCCAACAATCAGGCCTTTATGGTAGAGTGGCCAGACAGAAGCCACTCCTCAGTAAAAGGCACATGACAGCCCGCTTGGAGAATGCCAAAAGGCACCAAAAGACTCTCAGACCATGAGAAACAAGATTCTTTGGTCTGATGAAACCAAGATTGAACTATTTGGCCTGAATGCCAAGCATCATGTCTGGAGAGAACCTGGCACCATCCCTATGGTGAAGCATGGTGGTGGCAGGGACTGGGAGACTAGTCAGGATCGAGGCAAAGATGAATGGAGCAAAGTACAGAGAGCTCCTTGATGAAAACCTGCTCCAGAGCACTCAGGACCTCAGACTGGGGTGAAGGTTTACAACAACCCTAAGCACCCAGCCAAGACAACGCAGGAGTGGCTCCGGGACAAGTCTCTGAACGTCCTTGAATGGCCCAGCCAGAGCCCAGACTTGAACCCGATCGAACATCTCTGGACAGACCTGAAAATAGCTGTGCAGCAATGCCCCCCATCCAACCTTAAAGAGCTTGAGAGGATCTGCAGAGAAGAATGGGAGGAACTCCCCAAATACAGGTGTGTCAAACTTGTAGTGTCATACCCAATTAGACTCGAGGCTGTAATCGCTGCCAAAGGTGCTTCAACAAATTACTGAGTAAATGGCCTGAATACTAAAATGACTAAAAACCTGTTTTGCCTTTGTCACCAACGTGTATTGTGTGTAGATTGATGAGGGGGAAAAACAACTATTTAAACAATTTTAGATTAGTTAAGGCTGTAACCTTACAAAATGTGGAAAAAGGGGTCTGCATATTCTCCTGAGGGCAGAACCTTTTTTAGTTAAAGGGATCTTTAATCTCATCCAAAGAAGTAAAGGGTTCTTAATATAGAACCTCAAATTAACCTTTTTTCTAAGAGTGCTGGGTAAGAAGGAAAATTATTATAATAGTATACAGTATGGCTATTAATATCATGGATAGTCAATACTGATCATGTATACATTTTATTACTGACTCAATTAAAGTCCAGATGAAATTCAAGACTAAACAGTTTTGCAATCTTACTGGATCAGATTAGAAGCTCTGTAGGTTCAGATTCGTCCCCCACACAACCGCTGGTCACGTTAACCACTGCAACGCTCTCAAGCCATTTCTCCTGCCTTATGTTTCAATGGAAACTTCCCATTTAGCATTACTAGCTATACCATCACATAATGATGCACAGATACAAGAAGACCTGAAACTAGTTTACCTTTCTGCTCCTTTTGCTTTCAATAGCGACATTATCCCCCCTCTAACTAAATATATTCAAACCGATTTCCATGAAAGTTTCTTCACCTTTCACTGTTTGTTGAATATAATACATTTTCAAACCGAGGCACAACATCGCGATACTTCAGGGAACGCGTCGCGAAGGAGACCAAATAGACAAGACCACAAGACCGGTGTGGTGCCGAAAATGTACCACCTGTCAGAATCCCCCCCTCTCCTTCGCGTGAACGCGCACACACTCAATTCTTCATTGCTGCGACTTGCTTGATAGTTGAGATTGCTGCTCTTCACTCCGTTGTCAGTTTAGCCTACATTTCACTGATCTTAGTAGCAGAAAGCATGTTTTATTTGTATCCTTCAAGGCAGCTGTCAGTGACCACGTTAGGCTGCGTTTCATTTTATTTTTATGGCGGTTTGTCGCGAGGGAGGCACTAGTAATGACTGCAGTTTTCGGTTTGGCTATTTGTTTCAAGCGTATTAGTCTATAAATAAATCTCTGCCAAAATTCGTCATCTCTCCCATGTCTTATTCGACTAGTAGTTGTTCTGAAATGTGTATTGCTTGCCTACATTTTACTCCCTCTATGTTTAATATAACACATACCCATGAATTATTAATTTTGGTTGCCTATTCTGACGTGAAGTTTGTTCTATAGGAAGTATTTGACTCTGATGTGTGCCACAGAAAGTATTTGACTCTAGACAAAATTAAGGAAATTAGAAGGGGAGCATCCTGTAAAGGTTTGTGAGAGTGGTAGGGGCCAGGACGAATTTCTTCAGCCTCCTGAGGTTGAAGAGGTGCTGTTGTGCCTTCTTCACCACACTGTGTGTGTGGGTGGACCATTTCAGATTGTCAGTGATGTGTATGCAGAGGAACACTTTTTACCTTCTACACTGCGATCATGGAAGCAGGGTGAAGCTGGTGAAGAGCAACTGTAGAAACTTGCAGTCAAAACTTCATGACCTTTGATTACAGAATTTCTGTAGTTCATGCAGTAGACGGACAATTTTTTCTCCATAATGCATGTGACCATCATTGACTTGACAAAAGTGATCTGCCCAATAACTCGCCTGTCCTGTCAGCAAAATGGGATGTCAGGGTGCAACCATAATGTTATTCATCAGCATTTAAGACCCACAATTCAAGTAAGTAAATTGAAACTGATCAAATAATGATTGTTTACTTTTCTAAGGATACTGGGAGTTTGTCTAGCTGTGCCTGTGCTGCATGGTTGGCCATGTGACAGTTTAAAGCAGGGGTTCCCAAAACTTTTTTGGCCCACGACCCCATTTTGATATCTGACAATTCTCGTGACCCCAACTATGTAATTACCATGTAATTAACAGCAAACATTTACTTTTTTATTTTGGGCTATGGCAGTCAGTTGAAAAAAACTCTAACAGTAGGCTATTTCTGATTGACTTCTCAACTCACAATCACATACTTTTCATGTGGGGCTATGACAGTCAATTGCAAATTAGTCTGACCATGTATCTTAACTCACCACCACTAATGAGATGGGTGTGCTTGATGCACGTCGCATCTGAGCTAATCAAAGTCAGGGGGCGTGATCGACAGTGCGCACTTTTTCCATGTCGGTCCATTAGACTATGTTCACTGAAATTCGCAAATGACATTATGCAATAGAAACCTCTGATTATTCAATGTTAATGGTTTATACACATTGTCCATGACTTTTGACCAAATCTTCATGACTATTATTATAGCCTACATGAAAACGTAAGCATTATTGACACTGAAACGCTGCTGTGTCTGATCCCATGTAGACCTACCCCCTCCTGCCGTTGTGCGCTTGATCAAGGCACTTAGCCCGCCACATATAACATTGTAAATAAGAATTTGTTCTTAAGTTCTTAACTGACTTGCCTAGTTATTAAATAAAGGTTCAATAATTTTTTTTAATACATTTTTTTATGTATATATATATATATATATATATATATATATATATATATATATATATATATATATATATATATATGCTTTATCTTGGCCAGGTCGCAGTTGCAAATGAGAACTTGTTCTCAACTAGCTTACCTGGTTAAATAAAGGTTAAATAAATAAATACTTAAAAAAAAAAATGTTTATATATAACTGCACTGTTAGTCACAGGTTGTCAACATGTGGTCAACCCTCCATCTGGAGATCTCCTGGGTGTGCAGGTTTTTTCAACATTACAACCAAATAGTTTTGTCTTTATAAAATGATTCCCTCATTCAAAAAATCAAGGATCAAATGGACAAGGTAGGCTACTTCAAAGCAAGGTATCGAACTTTAAATATTTATACATAAGTTATTTGTCAATTAGGCTATTAGAATATTTTTAACGTTGTCGCAATTACATGGCTACTGTTTAATAGACGGGAATCCCAGTTTTCCAACGGTGCCGATTTATTTAGGCTCTACAGTACCGGTGGAAAGGCAACAACGAAACTAATGCTTAGTTAGCTATAGTTAACTAGTGATATAACTACAACAAGTCATGTTTTGAATTGATGATCTAGTTAGTCTCTGTCATTTTATACCTGCAGCTGAAATGTTGCGCGCTCTCTCTCTCCTGAAGCAAAGGCCCACTCGTACAGGCACACACGCAGCACCACAGACATGCACTGAAGAGTAATTCCGATAATAGCTGATATTTCGTTTTTTGATTGGTTGATCATATTTAAAAGTGTGATTTCATTAATTACATTAACAATTATGAAACTAATTACAATCTGCGCAATCTCGAACAACCTACTGTAATTCACAGATTCACAGACTAGCGGCAAATAAACTTGAAAAATGCGTAATCAGGAAATTAATGCCACTCTACATTGCTATTCAATGAAGATCCCTCCTTCATTCCGCTTGATCAGACATGTTTGCTTCGGTGTGTGAATCTGGGCCAGCGATATAAAGGGAAAGGGGGATACCTAGTCAGTTGTACAACTGAATGCATTCAACTGAAATGTGTCTCCTACATTTAACGCAACCCCTCTGAATCGACATCCACGTCTTCGGCGCCCGGGGAACAGTGCCTTGCTCAGGGGCAGAACGAAAGATGTTTACCTTGTCAGTTCGGGGATTCGATCCAGCAAATGTTCGGTTACTGGCGCAACGTGCCCTAGGCTACCTTGTTTTTATATAGAAGTTGGTACGCAATTCCCCCCAAATTATACTGAACAAAAATATAAATGCAACAATTTCAAAGATGTTACTGAGTTACAGTTCATATAAGTAAATCAGTCAATTTAAATAAATTCATTAGGCCCTAATCTATGGATTTAACACGACTGGGCAGATGTGCAGTCATCAATGGGTGGATCTGGGAGGGAATAGGCCCATCCTCTTGGCAACCAGGCCCACGCACTGGGAAGCCAGGCGCTGCCAGGCCCTGCCAATCAGAATATGTGAAAAAGTCAGATGTGGAGGTCCTGGGCTGGAGTGGTTATACGTGGTCTTAGGTTGTGAGGCTGGTTTGAGGTACTGATAAATTTTCTAAAACAATGTTGGAAGAGGCAGCTGATGGTAGAGAAATTAACATTAAATTATCTGGCAACAGCTCTGGAGGACATTCCTGCTGTCAGCATGCCAATTGTACACTCCCTCAAAACTTGAGACATCTGTGGCATTGTGTTGTGTGACAAAACTGCACATTTGAAAGTAGCCTTTTATTGTCCCCCAGCACAAGGTACACCTATGTAATGATCATGCTGTTAAATTAGCTTCTTGATATGCCAGACCTGTCATGTGGATCGATTATCTTGGCAAAGGAGAAATGCTCACTAACAGTGATGGATACAAATGTGTGCACAAAATTTGAGATAAATAATATTTTTGTGTGTATGGAAAAATTCTGTGATTTTTTTACATTTCAGCTCATGAAACATGGGACCAACACAATACATCTTGCGTTTATATTATTGTTTAGTATAGAAGTGCCGGTAAGGCGTTCCGGACAGCTTCGGCACAAGTCAAGCACTGCTCACAGCTAACGTCCATTTGGAGAGCATAAGTTGGGGAGTTTGAATTGTTCAGTCAGAGACATGAATGGCCATAAATGGGATATAATGACAGGGAAAGGCCATCACAACCCTCTGTGGCTCTTAAGGAAGAGATCCATATGCATTCGATCAGGCGTGTCTGTCTGATAACTCTTTGACAAAGCGATCATGATGTTCATCGTCATTTAAGAGGTGTGACAATAGAAATCTCAGAAGGGCACGCCGTTATAAACAAAAACATTTTAACCCCTTATAAAATAACATTTCAATTGTAAATTATCTGGAATTGTAAAGATTATATATGTTTCACCATGTAATATCCAGAAAGCCTATGTGGGATTTCTAAGACATAACAAAGTCAAGGGCATATGTATTACAATGAAAAACAAACGTTTTTCCCACACACAATTATAATAATAACCTTTCATAATAATCCATAGATCCATAGTTTAAGCAGGATTTAGTAAAGACAACCGATTCTGATGAAGGTTGTGTGTGACCTCTTCAGGATAACCTCTCGAAAGTTTTGTTGACTCCTCTCACTCAGAAATAAGCAGGGAACTGTCACACCTGAAGTAAGGACAATAACACAAGGTCAAGGACATATTTGTTATGTGTAAACACCACTCAGAAATGGCTATTTGTACAACTTGCGCTTGTTTTGACATACTGCAAAGCCGCCTTCAAGTCAAATTCAAGACTAAACGGCTCTGCAATCTTACTGGATCAGATTAGAAGCCCTGTGGGTTCAGATTCGTCCTCCACACAACCGCTGCAACACTCTCAAGTCTCTTCTCCTGAATAATTGCCACATGTTTTCAATGGAAACTTCCCAGATAGCATTACTAGCTACAGACCATCACATAATGATGCGCAGATACATCAAGACCTGAAACTAAGGTAGTTTAGCCTTCTTGCTCCTTTTGCTTTCAACAGCAACATTATCCCCCCTCTACTACATACAATCAAACTCATTTCCATGAAAGTGTCTTCACCTTTCACTGTTCGTTGATGGTCTGTTTGTAAAATATAATTCTCTCAATGTTTTCAAACCTTGTGCGGGGGAAGTGCCATACAGGATCCTGTGATCAGTGCATCCCTGTAACCTATTCCATCTGCCTCTGAGGCAGCGAAGGCACTCTCAACATCTCTCCATAGTTCAGCCCCTATTGGAAGAGTCTGTTGTACTAATTTGGGAAAACACTCATCAAAACTGTGGCATTGGGATTTGAAATTATTTATTTAAACCCCCCCCCCCCCCCCCCCCCCACACACACACACACACACACACACACACTTTTGGAATAAGTGCATTTAGTTCCCTAGGCTGGGAGACTGGAGGTGCCCTGTGACCCGAGCTTTTGTTACCCCTCTTTCAAAAATATCACATACACCGAAGTAAGCTTTTAAACCTATATGTCCCTCAGGAGGACAGAATTCTGTTTTTCTGTCATCTAAATAAACATATACGTTTTCCTGAAGCATTTTGTACCGGCACTGGTAATTATAGAGCATGTTCCCTCTGAAAATCTCTCTGGCTTATGCATGTAAAGACCTTATTTATCAACACAGGTACTGTGATTGCTACCTGACCTCTGCAATTGCGGTATCGACCCCTGAATAGAACAACATTTTCAACCAGATTCCAACCAGAAAACTAGCACTACACAGCGAAAAAACAGTGAAGCAGGCACCCAAGTTACTATGACATTTCACTATTTGTTTTTGATTGTCAAATGTCTTCACACCTGTAGTTTGGCAATGGGTTGGTTACTGATCAGTTATGTAGAGTGGTAAAACTAATTATGGGTAAACTCTGATCGCCGGTCACTGTGAAAAAAGTAACGCTACCTATACTTTAAATGCATTTTTCTGCAAAAGGTGGGTAAACGGTCGAGCAAAATAAAAAAGGTGAGTAAACGACATTGACGTGCGTTTAACCTCCACTACACCACTGCTACTGATATACAGTACCCCTCTAGACCTAGCTTACTTGTCACTGAAGATCTTGACTCTAGGTCAAAAGGGTCAAGTTTGGCATTTGGCAGTAGTACTAATGTAGAAGTTGCAGTCTAGTCCTATTTCTTGTGACCCTCTCAGACTACATTCCAGTAGGAAGCAGGAGACAGTACACTGCCTTTACATTTGCCCTAAATAGTAAGACAGAAAGTACACTTAAGATCAAGTGGAGTACTATTATTTACAATCCCCATCAAATCACCATAATTCAGTTTTCTGGGACATCTGCAACCCATGACAATCAAAGGATGAATATGCCTAAATAAATGAAGGAAAAAGCAATAAGGGGAAACAGCCTTTCCCCTGCCTCCTAATCAGTGATAATACATGTGATCATCAGAGCTAATGGAAGTCTTTCTGCTTAGGGAATAGCAAACAGCCCTGGCTAACATAACAGACTGCAGAACAGAGGTGAACACAAGTCAGAGAATACATTGACTGAGCACATGCAAGTACACTTGCACACACACGCGCACACACGCGCACGCACGCACACGCACACACACACACACACACACTCACACTCACACACACACCACTGTACCGTAACATTATGCCGTTTCACAGAAACAAACTGTAAACACACACATACACAAATAAACAGTACTGCCCACATAAGCACACACACACACACAAACACAGCTGTGCCTTCACCCTTGCGAAAAAATTCACAGCACAGGATGAACACACAGCTCATAACAGAGAAAAAAACACTGTCCAACAAATAACAACATATAAATACTTGCAGGCACATCATAGCACAGATGTGGTTATAGGCCTAATGAGGGAATATTTATAATTATGGGTGTAAAATGTGAATTGCATTGGAACACAGGGATCACTGTAGTCATAAAAGAGAGAAGAGAAGAAGCACATGATCTACCTGCCATCTTAGGCGTGCAACCTCCATTAGGGTGCTGAGCTGAAGTCCAGTAACACTGGCTTGTGGAGCCATGATTAGACTCCTGATGCTGTTACTGTCATTTATTACATGCATTCACTCAGCCTGGCACTGTCCATTCACAGACAGGCAGCTGGGTTAGCATGGCGTGCTGCTAGTGGCCTGCTACCACCAACGGCTGAAGAATCACATCACAAAAGCTAAAAAAACGTCCCTTTAACCCTCTGCCTCTATAGCTGCGCTGTCTAATGAGCGTCATTTGTGTACATCCTTTTCAAGTGGTCTTGCAGAAATGCTATTCTGATAGATGTACTCATACGATAAGCAGGGGTACAAAAAAACAGTCTCTGACTCTTCATCATACAGAAATGCTACCAATGTGAACTAAATTCTGGCAATATTCGTTTTCTGTAAAACAAACTGTACCTGTCCGACACTACCGGAAATAAACATCAAAAGCTGGCATTTAAATCCTAGACTGTTAATGAAGCTTCGTGTTCACTCTAGTTTCATATACAGTACCAGTCAAAAGTTTGAGAGACACGTACTCATTACAGTTTTTTTTTTGTTGCTTTGCTGGGGACACTGTCTGTGATTTATTTATAATTCAAGTCACACTTAACCAGCATGGCTACCACAGCATTCTGCAGCGATACCCCATCCCATCTGGTCTGCACATAGTGGGATCATCATTTGTTTTTCAAAAGGACAATGACCCAACACATATGTGGGAACTCCTTCAAGATTGTTGGAAGGGCATTCCAGATAAAGCTGGTTGAGAGAAGGCCAAGAGTGTGCAAAGCTTTCATCAAGGCAAAGTGTGGCTACTTTGAAGAATCTAAAATCTAAAATATATTTTGATGTGTTTAACACTTTTTTGGTTACTACATGATTCCATTTGTGTTATTTCATAGTTTTGATGTCTTCACTATTACTCTACAATGTAGAAAATAGTAAAAATAAAGAAAAACTCTTGGTGTGTCCAAACTTTTGACTGGTACTGTACATTATCAACTAAGTCTCCATAAGCACTTGTCTTTGGCTTTCGTTTAGAGCTACAGTACAGTGTGTGCAGGCTTTTCTTCAGTCCAGCACTGGCACCCGTCTGGCAGTATAACAGGCCTTCATATTATACAGCAATAAACAATAGATTACATGTGCTGTGTAGAGGAATGTAGTACGTCTCATGTTATGTAGGATACCAAATTGCTCGATTATATTTTGTCAGACTCGGCAGAACATACACACACACACACACACACACACACACACACACACACACACACACACACACACACACACACACACACACACACACACACACACAGTATACACTAAGACTTACATCCTGCTGACAAATGAGAATTGCAGGATTTATGCTGCCCTGTTGAAGTTGACATCATGAAACAAACAAAAGCAGCTTATATATTACATCAATTTAGCACATTTATTTCACAATTCTAATCATATATTTAGATAACAGAATTTGGTGAAAGCGGGACAATTTTGTAATGAAAACAGACAGTTTCATTATCCCATGTTACTGTAACAATACAATGAATTGGGCATAAGCAGACATAAGCAGAGAGTAAACATACTGTAAGCAGACATAAACAGAGAGTACAGGATATTCGGAATGCATGTTTTCCTTTCAACAAACACACACAATGTAATCCTCCAGATAAGATGGTCACGACAACAATAGAAGAACAGTGATGAATGTGGTCAAATATTGTGAAAAGACAAAGAGTGTTCTTCAGGTGTGTTCATGTATCCGAATGTACCCTTTAGAGTATCTACAGCACCATCACTACTATCCACGATCCCCTTTTCCTAACCTCTGTACTGTATGATTGCTGAAGCTTGCCCAGTCATTCCACAGTATAACGCACCAACTGTGGAGGAAAAGGCACTGCAATCTCAACTAATTCAGCAGCAGCCTCCATTTACACTCAGTATACAAAACATTAAGAACACTTGCTCTTTCCATGACAGACTGACCAGGTGAATCCAGATGAAAGCTATGATCCCTTATTGATGTCACTTGTTAAATTCACTTCAATCAGTGTAGATAAAGGGGAGGAGAGAGGTTAAATAATGATTCCTAAGCCTTGAGACAAATAAGACATAGATTGTGTATGTGTGCCATTCAGAGGGTGAATGAGCAAGACAAAAGATTTAAGTGGCTTTTAACTGGGTATGGTAATAGGTGCCAGGCACACCTGTTTGTCAAGAACTGCACTACTGCTGGGTTTTTCAAGAATGGTTCACCACAAAAAGGACATCCAGCCAACTTGACACAACTGTGGGAAGTATTTGAGTCAACATGGACCAGCAACCCTGTGGAATGCTTTCGACACCTTGTAGAGTCCATGCCCTGACAAATTGAGGCTGTTCTGATGGGAAAAGTTTTTTTTCCCTAATGTTTTGTACACTCAGTGTATGTAGCCTAGTATATCAAAATATTTGTTTTATGAACAGAAACAAATACACACATTTTTATAGCTGCATGGAAAAGTAAAGTCTACACCATAACAGCATCCCATATCCTGTCCAGTAGTCAGATATTATTATTGAATATAACAAGATGAAGGGCAACATCGAAACAAAGATGAAACATTTCAATGCAAACCACAGTAAAGTGTTTTTCTGTGAAGACCATCAACCCAAATAGCCTAAATAATTATTTTCAAATTATTGAAATAGGCAGGATAGTGTAATTTGTTCTGGGTGCAATTGCGCTTCAACAATTTATATTTCTGTGGATAAAAGATAAATAATAAAGATAAATAAATAGTCTAAACATATGTAAATTCATTTGAAATGTGCAATGTGCGGGGAGTGTTAGATATGCATGGCATTTGATACAAGTGCAGTGAAATGATTGATGTCCGCATTTCCCGTTCATAAGCATCAATGACGTGGGGTGACATGGCCTACAGTTTTCATGTTTCTGAGGTGAATTATACAGTCGTTCTTCATTTCAAAGCAATATGCTACAATTTATTTAATACCTATACCATTTTTTCTTTTTTTAAATGTAACCTTTATTTAACTAGACAAGTCCGAACAAATTGACAATGACGGCGTACCCCGGCCAAATCCGGACGATGCTGGACCAATTGTGCACCTCCCTATGGGACTTCCAATACAGCCTGGATTCGAACCAGGGACTGTAGCTCTTGCACTGAGATGCAGTGCCTTAGACTACTGCGCCACTCGGGAGCCCGAATTCCCCTATTCATTTGTAACTTTCAAATATGGAATTCACGAAGATATAAATGGTGTTTTGTTAGTAAACATGTTTATAAAATGGTCATAGCCCAATTACACCAGTGGAGGGTCCTCATAGGAGGAAGGGAAGGACCATCCTCCTCAGTGAATTTCATAAAAATAGAGAAACATTAAAGATAAAACTCTACTAAATGTATTCACGTCACCAAATCATTGATTAAAACACATGGTTTTGCAATGAAGGTCTACAGTATCCTCAACAGCACTCTGTAGGGTAGCATCATGGTGTAGACGGAGGACAGCTAGTCTTCCTCTGTGTACAATGACTTCAATACTTAACCTAGGAGGCTCCTGGTGCTCACCACCTTCCATAGACTTACACAGTAATCATGACAACTTCCGGAGGACATCCTCCAACCTATCAGAGCTCCTGAAGCATGACGTGACATGTTGTCCACCAAAACAAAGTATCAGAGAAAATCTATTACAGAAAGCATAAGCTACAGCTAGCTAGCAGTGCAGTGCATAAAATGTGGTGAGTAGTTGACTCAAAAGAGAGAGAAAAATTACGGAGAAGCAAGGGAGAGAGAGAGAGATTTTGTTGTCTTTTTTTCACTTACTTAGCGAATGCAGCTAGCTAGTTTAGCCTACTCAAACACCCGGCTCAAACAAAGAGGGGTGCTATGTTAGCTAGCTGGCCATGGCTATCCAACACTGGAACTCTTCCAAGTCAAGGTAAGCTTTTGGTTTTATTAACTTATTTCCACTGGGGTGTAACTGCTAAACTGCTTGCTGCTAACTGTATGCTGTACTGCATGATTGTAGCAGGTTTACTAACGCGTTAGTTCTAGTAGCTATGTTGACTATGACGTTAATATGGTGACAACGATGAAGGCTGTGTGTAGCGTTTTTTTCACCTGGTCACAGAAAGCTGATCTGTTGCGTACTGAAGTCCACAAGCGAAGGGAAAAGGTGAAAGGAGGAGAGCGCATAGATGTGAGAAGGAATACAACGATCAAAGGGATCATGCTGTTTGAAAATTTGAGTATACCTATCAATGTTACATTGAGCTGGGTGAATGGAATATGACTGACAGTTATCCAATATGCTGTAATAGAAATAAGGCCATGCTCATAAAATAATGAGCGTCCTCCCTCATATTAAACAGCACCAACAGACACTGAATTCCACCTAAAATACATGCCACATTTATTAAAATTGACCAAATAAATGAAGCTGTCACAATATGTCTACATATTGTGGGTGTAACTTCCTGTTAGGAAGGTTTTCCTAATGTTTTGTATACTCAGTGTATGAATCATATCTAGCACTTTACAGTAGGTGGTGGGAGTCAGCTCATCCATGAATGATAGCATCCTCAGAGAGCTGACCTATTGATTACTCATGAGGTTTGGTTTTTGTTATTCTATCGGAGAGGCTTACCAGACCACTGCAGGCAACATACAGTGCATTTGGAAAATATTCTGACCCCTTGACTTTTTCCACATTTTGTTACGTAACAGCCTTATTCTAAAATTGATTAAATAGTTGTTTTTCCTCATCAATCTACACACAATACCCTATAATGACAAAGCAAAACCAGGATTTTAGAAAATGTTGCTAATTTATTAAACATAAATAAGTGAAATATCACATTTATAAAACTATTCAGACCCTTTACTCAGTACTTTGTTGAAGCACCTTTGGCAGCGATTGCAGCCTTGAGTCTTCTTGGGTATGACCCTACAAGCTTGGCATACTTGTATTTGGGGAGTTGGGTCTGTAGTGATGCCTCAAGCACTGCGATGCAGTGCCTTAGACCACTGCGCCACTCGGGAGGCCTCAGCCTCCACTCCTGAGAGAGAGGGTCCCACCTCGATAAAAGATCTGCAGTTGAGGCAACCGGGGACATGCGTCGCCCGAACCGAGAGCATGTGCACACTGCTCCCCAGCAATAGGGAGCAAGCAAAGGTTAGGAGGGAGAGAGAGAGTCTCTCCCCGTCTGTTGATGCACGCCACAACTGACATATTCTCCATTCTGACCAGCGCAAGCCGGCCCGACAAAAGCAGGGGGAAGTGCTTGAGCACCAGATACACCTTTGGAAGCTCTAGGTAATTGATATGCTGTGTGCTCTGCACCAGTGTCCATTCCCCCAAATCGAGTTGCCCCCATACAGCGCAGACAACCCTTGGGGGGGATGTGTTTGTTGTGATCACCTTGCAGAATACAACTCAGCCCTTGGGAGCCCCCTGACCATAGCAGAGGGTCCCACCACTGGGCCACGGCCTGTAGACCTGACAGAGACACCCAAAGCGACCGGCTTAGCTGTGAGATGTGTCCAGGTGAGTGGCTATCACTCACCTGTGCTGTAATAGCCCCAGGGGAATGACTTCCATCACTGAAGCCATCATCCACAGGAGGACGTAGGAACTTGCGAATAGGCACTGTGTGACCCAACCAAAATTTGGGTAAGCAGAGCCAAACCAGGACACCCTACGGGGGGATAGAAAATTGTAATACACGAGTGAGCCTAGCTTGAGACCCAGAAATGAAATGCGCTGAGATGGAGTCAGACAAATATTTTTCTTATGAAGCCTAGAGACTGAATACGGGATAGTAGCATGGTTGTGTGTAACACTTCTTGCCCCCTTGACACCGCTGCCACCAGCCAATCGGCTGTAAAAGCCAGCGGCTCGTGAGCATTCTGAGTTTGTAGACTCTGAGGTGCTTGCTGAGGGCACACACTGTAGGTCTAGAATGGGATGCAAAATTCAGTCCCTATTTGGAACCAGTAAATACCGGCTGTCTCTCTGGATCTTTGACAGGATTGCCTGCTTCCGGAGACTGGAGGATATTTCCTCCCTCAAAACAGGCACAGAGGCCTTGGGAACAGTCGATGTGATGACGCTGCAGAAGCATGAGGGATGCACAAGAAATTGTGGGACGTAGGTCAGAGAGTCTTGTAAGGATCCGACGGCGAGTAGGTAATCCGCCTCTACTATCAGTCCTATTAGCCAACGTGCAATCATTGGATCATAAACTGGATGAGCTCCGATAAAGACTATCCTACCAACGGGACATTAAAAACTGTAATATCTTAATTTTCCCCGAGCCGTGGCTGAACGACAACATGGATAACAGACAGCTGGCTGGGTTTCCTGTGCATCTGCAAGATAAAACAGCTGCCTCAAGGGGTGACAGTCTGTGTCTATTTGTAAATAACAGCTGGTGCACAAAATCTAATATTAAGGAAGTCTCAAGGTTTTGCTCGCCTGAGGTAGAGTATCTCATGATAAGCTGTAGACCACAGTATTTACCAAGAGTTTTCATCTATATTTTTCATAAGCTGTCTATTTACCACCACAAACCGATGTTGGCACTAAGACCGCACTCAATGAGCTGTATAATACCATAAGCAAACAAGAAAATGCTCACACAGGAGGCGGTGCTCCAAGTGGCCGGGGACTTTAATGCAGGGAAACTTAAATCCGTTTTACCTAATTTCTACCAGCATGTTACATGTGCAACCAGAGGGAAAAAATCTTGACACCACCTTTACTCCATACACAGAGACACGTACAGTACAAAGCTCTGCCTCGCCTCTCCATTTGGAAAATCTGTGACCCTACGTACATACCCCAAACCAGAAGCCATGGATTACAGGTAACATTTGCGCTGAGCTAAAGGGTAGAGCTGCTGCTTTCAAGGAGTGGGACTCTAACCTGGATGCTTATAAGAAATCCCGCTACGCCCTCCAACGAACCATCGAACAGGCAAAGCGTCAATCCAAACACACCAAGACAGTCGTGAAGAGGGCATGACAACATCTATTCCACCTCAGAAGATTGGAAAGATTTGGCATGGGTCCCCAGATACTCAAAAAGTTCTACAGCTGCACCATCGAGAGCATCCTGACTGGTTGTATCACCGCCTGGCATGCCAACTGCTCGCCCTCCGACCGCAAGGCACTACAGAGGGTAGTGCGTACGGCCCAGTACATAACTGGGGTCAAGCTTCCTGCCATCCAGGATCTTTATACCAGACGATGTCAAAGGAAGGCACTAAAAATAGCCAAAGACTCCAGCCACCCTAGTCATAGACTGCTGTCTCTGCTACCAACACGGCAAGCGGTAGCAGTCTAGGTGCAAAAGGCTTCTTAACAGCTTCTATCCCAAGCCATAAGACTCCTGAACAGCTAATCAAATGGCTACCCAGACTATTTGCACTTACCCCGCTCCCGACCCCCATTTTTACGCTGCTGCTACTCTGTTTATTATCTATGCAGTCACTTTACCTCTACCTACATGTACATATTACCTCAATTACCTCGACCAACCTGCACATGTGACTAATACAATTTAATTTGAACACAGGTTCTGCTTCCGTGAGACTGTATAGCCTGCATGAAGCCCTTCCCTCTTATGGGCACAGAGGGCTCCGGCAATGGCTAATGCAGTACCCCGTTTGAAGTAACTGAAAGTGGAGGCACTGTCTTCACAGCAATGTTTTTGTGGAGTGGGACAACTGTTCGGGAGCTACTTCCTCATTGGAGGAGCACGCAAGCCCCTCTCTCTTTCTACTCCCTCCAACTCCAGGAAATGAAAATAGGAATGGGGTTGCCATAGTGCCGGAGGAATACTAGTAAGCTTAATTCACCAGAAGTTATGTATGCTATCCGAAGTTAGCCAGGAGGCTCTTTAGTCTAAGCTAAGCTAGCTAGTCTCTGACCGCAGCACGGTCCATTTAGAATAACCAAGTTAACGCTACTTATACTAAACAAGAGAGCATTTAAAATGTCACTGTTAGTCTACACCTGCTGTTTACTAAGCATGTGACAAATACAATTTTAAATGATTGATTTTATACCCGAGCCACTCCACCGTGGGGAGTCAGGATTAGCTTCGGCGAGTTAGCTAACCTGGCTAGCACGCTATGCAGCACTTGTTAGCTAGCCTGGTCTCGAAAGTCTACGTAGGACCAGATCACTGAGGTGGGACCCAGACCCTTCTGGGAAGAGATGCAAGCGGTGCTTAACCAAGGCAGCACAGGGGCGGGGGGATACTCACAGAACCTATTCTTACACACAAACTGATCCGAACGAGGACAGCCTGAGCATGCACCGAGCCGAGACATACAAGACAAACAACCTGAGTATATTTTAATTCATTGGGGCATGGTCGCGATGCCGAACCTGGCTTGTTAGCCTTCGTCGTGTCGTTTGCGTTATCCATCTTACTTATTGCTATGGCCAGTCCAAGTTATTCGAAGAATAACTAATTGTTTGTGATTAGGAAACTTATGAGAACCATACAAACTTCAGCACAGAATGTCCAGGTAGTGAGGATGCTCGACCACTAAGAGACAGTTTAGCTGACACAACGTAAGTTAGTCTCGTGTTCCAATTGTTTGTATAATTAGTGTGAATCATTCCTATTCACACAAGGTTAAGAGCTGAATAATTGAAGAGTAGAACACTTATCACCTGTGGAAGGCAGGGCTTCCAGTGAGGCGCGGATTCCGTTGGCCTAGTCAGGCGTGATTGTTGATATTTCAACCAAAGTCGCGAGAGTGCAACTCCCCCCATAGTATGTTGTACTGAAGTTGACTGACAGTGAACAGCATATTTTTCTCTCTGACTCATGGCAAAAAGTATAGAATTGCAGGGAATGTACTTTAAAACTGGAAAATGTTCTCTTAGCCTCATGACTAAGTGCGGTAGTCCGGTACTGATTAATATACAAAATCTTTATCAGAAAAAGTCAGACCTTGAAACTCATTTACACTGCCTGCTCAGCCCCCTCCTGTACTCCCTGTTCAGCCATGACTGTGTGGTCATGCACGCCTCCAACTCAATCATCAAGTTTAAGGACGACACAACAGTAGTGTGCTTGATTACCAACAATGACGAGACAGCCTACAGGGAGGAGGTGAGCGCATTCGGAGTGTGGTGTCAGGAAAACAACCTCTTATTCAATGTCAACAAAACAAAGGAGTTGATCATGGACTTCAGGAAACAGCAGAGGGAGCACCCTCCTATCCACATCGATGGGACAGCAGTGGAGAAGGTGGAAAGTTTTAAGTTCCTTGGCGTACACATCATGGACAAACTGAAATGGTCCACCCACACAGACAGTGTAGTGAAGAAGGTGCAACAGCACCTCTTCAAACTCAGGAGATTGAATAAATGTGGCTTGTCACCTAAAACCCTCACAAACTTCTACAGATGCACAATTGAGAGCATCCAGTTGGGCTGTATCACCGCCTGGTACGGCAACTGCACCGCTCACAACTGCAAGGCTCTCCAGAGGGCGGTGCGGTCTGCACAACGCATCACCGGCTGCAAACTACCTGCCCTCCAGGACACCTACAGCACAAGATGTCACAGGAAGGCCAAAAAGATAATCAAGGACAACAACCACCTGAGCCACTGCCTGTTCACCCCGCTACCATCCAGAAGGCGAGGTCAGTACAAAGCTGGGACCGAGAGACTGAAAAACAGCTTATCTCAAGGCCATCAGACTGCTAAACAGCCATCACTAACATAGAGAGGCTGCTGCCAACATAGACTTGAAATCCTTGGCACTTTAATAAATGGATCACTAGTCACTTTAATAATCCCACTTTAATAATGTGTACATATCTTGCATTATTCATCTCATATGTACACTACCGTTCAAAAGTTTGGGGCCACTTTAGAAATGTCCTTGTTTTTGAAAGAAAAGCAATTTTTTTGTCCATTAAAATAACATCAAATTGATCAGAAATACAGTGTAGACATTGTTAATGTTGTAAATTACTATTGTAGCTGGAAACGGCAGATTTTTTATGGAACTCGCAAAACACCAGTCTCAACGTCAACAGGCGATTCCAGGATGCTGGCCTTCTAGGCAGAGTTGCAAAGAAAAATCCGTATCTCAGACTGGCCAATAAAAATAAAAGATTAAGATGGGCAAAAGAACACAGACACTGGACAGAGGAACTCTGCCTAGAAGGCCAGCATCCTGGAGTCGCCTCTTCACTGTTGACGTTGAGACTGGTGTTTTGGGGGAACTATTCAATGAAGCTGCCAGTTGAGGACTTGTGAGGCATCTGGTTATCAAACTAGACACTCTAATGTACTTGTCCTATTGCTCAGTTGTGCACCGGGGCCTCCCACTCCTCTTGTATTCTGGTTAGAGACAGTTTGCGCTGTTCTGCGAAGGGAGTAGTATACAGCATTGTATGAGATCTTCAGTTTCTTGCCGATTTCTCGCATGGAATAGCCTTCATTTCTCAGAACAAGAATAGACTGATGAGTTTCAGAAGAAAGTTCTTTGTTTCTGGCCATTTTGAGCCTGTAATCAAACCCACAAATCCTGATGCTCCAGATATTCAACTAGTCTAAAGAAGATCAGTTTTATTGCTTCTTTAATCAGCACGACAGTTTTCAGCTGTGTTAAAACATAATTGCGAAAGTGTTTTCTAATGATCAACTAGCCTTTTAAAATGATAAACTTTGATTAGCTAACACAATGTGCCATTGGAACACAGGAGTGATGGTTGCTGATAATGGGCCTCTGTACGCCTAGGTAGATATTCCATAAAACATCTGTAGTTTCCAGCTACAATGTTCATTTACAACATTAACAATGTCTACACTGTATTTCTGATCAATTTTATGTTATTTTAATGGACAATTATTTTTAGCTTTTCTTGAAAAATCAAGGACATTTCTAAGTGATGCCAAACTTGTGAACGGTAGTGTATATATTGTATTTTATACCATGCATTGCATCTTGCCTATGCCGCTCGGTCATCGCTCATCCATATATTTATATGTATACAGTTGAAGTCAAAGGTTTCCATAGACTTAGGTTGGAGTCATTTAAACTTGTTTTTCAACCACTCCACAAATTTCTTGTTAACAAACTATAGTTTTGGCAAGTCGTTTAGGACATCCACTTTGTGCATGACACAAGTAATTTTTCCAACAATTGTTTACAGATTATTTCAGTTATAATTCACTGTATCACAATTCCAGTGGGTCAGAAGTTTACATACACTAAGTTGACTGTGCCTTTAAACAGCTTGGACAATTCCAGAAAATTATGTCATGGCTTTAGAAGCTTCTGATAGGCTAAATTACATAATTTGAGTCAATTGGAGGTGTATCTGTGGATGTCTTTCAAGGCCTACCTTCAAACTCAGTGCCTCTTTGCTTGACATCATGGGAAAATCTAAAGAAATCAGCCAAGACATCAGAAAGAAATTTGTAGACCTCCACAAGTCTGGTTCATCCTTGTTCATCTGTACAAACAATAGTACGCAAATATAAACACCATGGGACCACGCAGCCATCATACTGCTCAGGAAGGAGACGCATTCTGTCTCCTAGAGATGAACGTACTTTGGTGCGAAAAGTGCAAATCAATCCCAGAACAACAGCAAAAGGACCTTGTGAAGATGCTGGAGGAAACCGGTACAAAAGTATTTATATCCACAGTAAAACGAGTCCTATATCGACATAACCTGAAAGGCCGCTCAGCAAGGAAAAAGCCACTGCTCCAAAACCGCCATAAAAAAGCCAGACTACGGTTCGCAACTGCACATGGGGACAAAGACCGTACTTTTTAGAGAAATGTCCTCTGGTCTGATGAAACAAAAATAGAACTGTTTGACCATAATGACCATTGTTATGTTTGGAGGCAAAAGGGAGAGGCTTGCAAGCCAAAGAACACCATCCCAACTGTGAAGCACGGGGGTGGCAGCAACATGTTGTGAGGGTGCTTTGCTGCAGGAGGGAATGGTGCACTTCACAAAATAGATGGCATCATCAGGGAGGAAAATTATGTGGATATATTGAAGCAACATCTCAAGACATCAGTCAGGAAGTTAAATCTTGGTCGCAAATTGGTCTTCCAAATGGACAATGACCCCAAACATACTTCCAAAGTTGTGGCAAAATGGCTTAAGGACAACAAAGGTATTGGAGTGGCCATCACAAAGCCCTGACCTCAATCATATAGAACTTTTGTGGGCAGAACTGAAAAAGCGTGTGCGTGCAAGGAGGCCTACAAACCTGACTCAGCTACACCAGCTCTGTCATGAGGAATGGGCCAAAATTCACCCAACTTATTGTGGGAAGCTTGTGGAAGGCTACCCGAAACATTTGACCCTAGTTAAACAATTTAAAGGCAATGCTACCAAATACTAATTGAGTGTATGTGAACTTCTGACCCACTGGGAATGTGATGAAAGAAAAAGAAGCTGAAATAAATAATTCCGTCTGCTATTATTCTGACATTTCACATTCTTAAAATAAAGTGGTGATCCTAACTGACCTAAGACATGGAATTTTTACTAGGATTAAATGTCAGGAATTGTGAAAAACTCAGTTTAAATGTATTTGGCTAAGGTGTATGTAAACTTCTGACTTCAACTATATATTCTTATTCCATCCCTTTACTTAGATTTGTGTGTATTAGGTCATTGTTGTGGAATTGTGTGATTACTTGTTAGATATTACTGCACTGTCGGATTTCACTACACTCGCAATAACATCTGCTAACCATGTGTATGTGACCAATAAAATTTGATTTGAACAGTGTCATGGCTGTCAATGTACTGGGCCATTAGGTCATCTACTCCTTTTGCCGGAGGTGATAGTGCTCTTTATTGACACCACACCACTACAATCTGCTCAGGTATGTTTCAAAACATTTTATTTCAGAAATGTATTCTATCATCGTCATCTCAGCCTGCGTGTGGATGCATGTTTCTGTCTACTTGTGTCTGTTCTACTAATCATTTAGCAAATAGCTACAGCACTGAGAGGCTTTGGAGGTTAAGTGGAGATTGCCAAATGCTCAGTTGAAAGGACACCCCACACCGTCACAAGTTTAGGCCCCATGCTTAGGTCAATCCCTAAACTGCATCGTACTAATTACCATCCATAAACAGCATTTATACAACAGTAGAGTATTGGACAACACTCCAAACCAGGCACTAATGTGCTTTCTGACAGCACAGCAAACGTCATCAGCGGAATACTTACATTTACATGGGAATAATTTTAAGTACTACATTGCGTTTCAACAGATTATCCTCTCTGACATAACCAATTTACAGCTCACACTACAGATGTGTTGCAAACAGAAAAGAGAGATTAATAATTATTTGTACAATGTATAAATACAAGGCCGCAAAAAAGTACATGGTCAAATCTGCATTTTTTCCCCCCACTGTATATTAACTTGTTCATGTCCATACCAAGCATTTAAACAGGTGAGTGATATAAGCCAACATCTGAAGTGAAACAAGAGGAACCAAACTATGGGAAAGTATGTGAACTGTACTCACAGGGTTCAGGCTCCTCTCACTAAAGCCTGTGTCGTCATGACACTGCTTCAGCATAGCCATGAGGCCCTCGATTTCACACGTCAGCCAATCCAATATCATGTAACATAGTTCCTTTTCTTTTGGTAAGAGCACCTCTCATCCCAGAAACTCATAGGCACAAAAGTGGTGAGAGCTGAGCTGATGGGTTATCTACGGTCTTGTGGTGGGTTAGGGGAAAGAGGCACAGCCAAACACTGCCAGGCAGTCAGTCAGACAGGGTTGACTTGGGTCCTGTAGCGTCCCACTGGGCGACCTGGTGGCTCCACTCTGACACAGAGCATAAGGCTCACCTGCCCAGTCAACCAGACAGAGAGGAGAGGCACTGGAGTTCTGAATGAGAGGACACAACCTCACATCCTCTCGTTTCATAATTCAAGATAGATTCCCTCGAGGTAAGTCTGTCAAGTTTTGGAATGAGCCCTACCGTAATGACTTAAGATGAAATGGTTTGAATCTAAAGAAAATCATAGTTTACAGATAACTGCTTTCTATTAAATCATATATTTTAAAATCATCCAAATGTGAGCCATACTGCAATTCATAACTAAGCACAATGAAGAGTCTGTCAAAACACAATGTAGAGTGCATTCGGAAAGTATTCAGACCTCTTGACTTTCTATATTTTGTTACGTTAGAGCCTTATTCTAAAATGGATTAAATACATTTATTTTCCTCATCAATCTACACATAATACCCCATAATGACAAACCAAAAACAGGTTTTTAGAATTATTTTATGAATAAAAAACTAACACCTTCTTTACATACAGTTGAAGTCAGAAGTTTACATACACTTAGGTTGGAGTCATTAAAACTCGTATTTCAAACACTCCACAAATTTCTTGTCAACAAACTATAGTTTTGGCAAGTCGGTTAGGACATCTACTTTCTGCATGACAAGTAATTTTTAAAACAATTGTTTACAGACAGATTGTTTCACTTATAATTCACTGTATCAAAATTATAGTGGGTCAGAAGCTTATATACACTAAGTTGACTGTGCCTTTAAAAGTGTTCTGTCTCCTAGAGATGCTGGAGGAAACAGGTACAAAAGTATCTATATCCACAGTAAAACTAATCCTATATCGACATAACCTGAAAGGCCGCTCAGCAAGGAAGAAGCCACTGCTCCAAAACCGCCATAAAAAGCCAGACTGCGGTTCGCAACTGCACATGGGGACAAAGACCGTACTTTTTGGAGAAATGTCCTCTGGTCTGATGAAACAAAAATAGAACTGTTTGGCCATAATGACCATCGTTATGTTTGGAGGGAAAAGGGGGAGGCTTGCAAGCCGAAGAACACCATCCCAACCGTGAAGCACGGGGGTGGCAGCATCACGTTGTGGGGGTGCTTTGCTGCAGGAGGGACTGGTGCACTTCACAAAATAGATGGCATCATCAGGGAGGAAAATTATGTGGATATATTGAAGCAACATCTCAAGACATCAGTCAGGAAGTTAAAGTTTGATCGCAAATGGGTCTTCCAAATGGACAATGACCCCAAACATACTTCCAAAGTTGTGGCAAAATGGCTTAAGGACAACAAAGTCAAGGTATTGGAGTGGCCATCACAAAGCCCTGACCTCAATCCTATAGAAATTTGTGGGCAGAACTGAAAAAGCGTGTGCGAGCAAGGAGGCCTACAAACCTGACTCAGTTACACCAGCTTTGTCAGGAGGAATGGGCCAAAATGCACCCAACTTATTGTGGGAAGCTTGTGGAAGGCTACCTGAAACGTTTGACCCAAGTTAAACAATTTAAAGGCAATGCTACCAAATACTAATTGAGTGTATGTAAACTTCTGACCCACTGGGAAATCTGAAAATAAATCTGAAATAAATCACTCTACTGATATTCTGACATTTCACATTCTTAAAATAAAGTGGTGATCCTAACTGACCTAAGACATTGAACCTATACTTGGATTAAATGTCAGGAATTGTGAAAAACTGAGTTTAAATGTATTTGGCTAAGGTGTATGTAGACTTCTGACTTTTACTGTAAGTATTCAGACCCTTTGCTATAAGACTCAAAGTTGAGCTCAGGTGCATCCTGTTTCCATTGATCATCCTTGAGATGTTTCTACAACTTGATGTGTGGTAAATGTAATTGATTGCACATGATTTGGAAAGGCAGGCACCTGTCTATATAAGGTCCCACAGTTGACAGTGAATGTCAGAGGAAAACCAAGCCATGAGGTTGAAGGAATTGTCCATAGAGCTACGGTACAGGATTGTGTTAAGGCACAGATCTGGGGAAGGGTACCAAAACATTTCTGCAGCATTGAAGGTGCCCAAAAACACATTCTTAAATGGAAGAAGTTTGGAACCACCAAGACTAGAGCTGGCCGCCTGACGTAACTGAGCAATCGGGGGAGAAGGGCCTTGGTCAGGGAGATGACCAAGAACCCAGTGGTCACTCTGAAAGAGCTCCAGTGTTCCTCTGTGGAGACGGGAGAACCTTCCAGAAGGACAACCATCTCTGCAGAACTCCACCAATCAGCCCTTTATGGTAGAGTTACCAGACGGAAGCCACTCCTCAGTAAAAGGCACATGACAGCCCTCTTTGAGTTTGCCAAAAGTCACCTAAAGGACTCTCAGACCATGAAAAACAATATTCTCTGGTCTGATGAAACCAAGATTAAACTTAAACTTAATGCCAAGCATCACGTCTGGAGGAAACCTGGCACCATCCCTACGGTGAAGCATGGTGGTGTCAGCATAATGGCGTGGGGATGTTTTTCAGCAGCACCTTCTAACAGGACAACAAACCACGCACACAATCAGGACAATGCTGGAGTGGCTTCGGGACAAGTCTCTGAATGTCCTTGAGCTGCCCAGCCAGAGCCCGGACTTGAACCCGATCGAACATCTCTGGAGAGACCTGAAAATAGCTGTGCAGCGACTCTCCCCATCCAACCTGACAGAGCTTGAGAGGATATGCAGAGAAGAATGGGAGAAACTCCCCAAATACAGGTGTGCCAAGCTTGCAGCGTCATACCCGAAGAAGACTCAACATTGTAATCGCTGCCAAAGGTGCTTCAACAAAGTACTGAGTAAAGGGTCTGAATACTTAGGTAAATGTGATATTTCTGTTTATTTATATAAATTTGCAAAAATGTCTAAAAATCTGTTTTTGCTTTGTCATTATGGGGTATTGTGTGTAGATTGATGAGGGAAAAAAACAATTTAACACATTTTAGAATAAGGCTGTAACGTAACAAAATATGGAAAAAGTCAAGGGGTCTGAGTACTTTCCGAATTAACTGTATTCTTAATGGTAAAACTACTCTGCATTTGACCTTTACAGTAGCACATTAAGTCCTGTCTGGATCAAACTCTTGATAAAAAATGTGGGGGAGAATGGGGAGAACAAGTATTTGATACACTGCCGATTTTGCAGGTTTTCCTACTTACAAAGCATGTAGAGGTCTGTAATTTTGTATCATAGGTACACTTCAACTGTGAGAGACGGAATCTAAAACAAAAATCCAGAAAATCGCATTGTATGATTTTTAAGTAATTAATTGGCATTTTATTGCATGACATAAGTATTTGATCACCTACCAACCAGTAAGATTTCCGGCTCTCACAGACCTGTTAGTTTTTCTTTAAGAAGCCCTCCTGTTCTCCACTCATTACCTGTATTAACTGCACCTGTTTGAGCTCGTTACCTGTATAAAAGACACCTGTCCACACACTCAATCAAACAGACTCCAACCTCTCCACAATGGCCAAGACCAGAGAGCGGTGTAAGGACATCAGGGATAAAATTGTAGACCTGCACAAGGCTGGGATGGGCTACAGGACAAAAGGCAAGCAGCTTGGTGAGAAGGCAACAACTGTTGGCGCAATTATTAGAAAATGGAAGAAGTTCAAGATGACGGTCAATCACCCTCGGTCTGGGGCTCCATGCAAGATCTCACCTCGTGGGGCATCAATGATCATGAGGAAGGAGAGGGATCAGCCCAGAAATACACGGCAGGACCTGGTCAATGACCTGAAGAGAGCTGGGACCACAGTCTCAAAGAAAACCATTAGTAACACACTACGCCGTCATGGATTAAAATCCTGCAGCGCACGCAAGGTCCCCCTGCTCAAGCCAGCGCATTTCCAGGCCCGTCTGAAGTTTGCCAATGACCATCTGGATGATCCAGAGGAGGAATGGGAGAAGGTCATGTGGTCTGATGAGACAAAAATAGAGCTTTTTGGTCTAAACTCCACTCGCCGTGTTTGGAGGAAGAAGAAGGATGAGTACAACCCCAAGAACACCATCCCAACCGTGAAGCATGGAGGTGGAAACATCATTCTTTGGGGATGCTTTTCTGCAAAGGGGACAGGACGACTGCACCGTATTGAGGGGAGGATGGATGGGGCCATGTATCGCGAGATCTTGGCCAACAACCTCCTTCCCTCAGTAAGAGCATTGAAGATGGGTCGTGGCTGGGTCTTCCAGCATGACAACGACCCAAAACACACAGCCAGGGCAACTAAGGAGTGGCTCCGTAAGAAGCATCTCAAGGTCCTGGAGTGGCCTAGCCAGTCTCCAGACCTGAACCCAATAGAGAATCTTTGAAGGGAGCTGAAAGTCCGTATTGCCCAGCGACAGCCCCGAACCCTGAAGGATCTGGAGAAGGTCTGTATGGAGGAGTGGGCCAAAATCCCTGCTGCAGTGTGTGCAAACCTGGTCAAGAACTACAGGAAACATATGATCTCTGTAATTGCAAACAAAGGTTTCTGTACCAAATATTAAGTTCTGCTTTTCTGATGTATCGAATACTTATGTCATGCAATAAAATGCAAATTAATTACTTAAAATCATACAATGTGATTTTCTGGATTTTTGTTTTAGATTCCATCTCTCACAGTTGAAGTGTACACCCATGATAAAAATTATAGACCTCTACATGCTTTGTAAGTAGGAAAACCTGCAAAATCGGCAGTGTATCAAATACTTCTTCTCCCCACTGTATATATAGTTATATATGTATATATATATATTAGGAGAACAGAATTCATAAATCCTTACGTTTTTTATTTAATTTTTATGACAGGATAGGAGCAGAAGAAAAGCGACAGAGTTGAAGTGCGTAGGGCTCATGCAGGGAAGTATATGGCTCCTGTCTATCCAGAGGTGAGTTGTACCCATTGAACCAGACTCTGATCCACAAACTCTTGATTCTAACCAGATCTGAAGAGAAAAGACAACCTAATTAGGAGAGAGGATTTTTTTCATTTTAATTTGAATCCAATAAAGCATTAGGACCGTACGGACATATCCCAACCATCACAGATGCACTGATCTTAAATGTCTGTACACAGTGTACACTTATATTTAGAGCCTCCAAGTAGGTTAATCCTTGTTATGTAACATTTACAACTTGGAGGGAAGACATTTAAATGATACTCTCTCTTACACCAGGCTGCCTCCCCTCTCAGAGTATGTTGTCATATCAACCTACATCAATGTTTTCACATTCTATACTGTTCTGGTACCCTAGGGGTAACCAAGCCAGCTCCAGGGAGTAGGCTACTTTGAAATACAACCAGAAATGGCAAGTTTATGTATGCGACTTTTGTTGTATATCAAGAAACAAAAATTGTTACAGTGTGACAATCTATCTTCGTGAACATTTCGGTAATGACTTAAAGGCTGCAGATATAACACTTTATTGCTAATAGAATGTATAAAGGAAGAGGTTAACAGATAAACATTTTTGTCAAGAGCTAGTAAGTCACCGACTGGCATCATCCTCTATGCAAAAGTTCTGCCATATCAGCACAAACTTGTACATGTAGTCATTAGCCCATATCATGTGTTATAAACCAACTCGATGCCATATCCATGAGCCAACATCATGTTACACAAACGCTCAGTCAAATCTTCACATCTGCCAGCACTATCCACACAAACAAACACACGGCTAGGGGTTACTACCTTGCATGTTGTAACCAGGGACTATAGATAAATAAGCTTGCACTAATGCATGCAATAATATTGAAAATTGCATGCAGTCTTTGCTAATAATGCAAAACCAAGCGTGCATGAATGAACAAATTCCACGTATCACGGAAATCCATTCAGCATTCTTGATTGTTCGTTAAGTGCACTGTGGGGGGCTGTATGGGAGACAATAAAGGGATGTACATGTGTACAGTGAGGACACTCGCAAGGGAGAGAGGGGTCCCTACATGAGTAGGTTTATGGAGCTGAGGCCTCTGCATTCCTGACATGCATGGTTCTGCTTCAGTGAGCTGGTGACCCTGATCTGAGCGCACCCAGGAGGTCATTAGTGGCAGCGAGTAACAGACACACTGTCTCTGCACCAGTAGGGGTGGGCAGTTTGCATTGTGTGGAAGGCAGGCGTGGAGAACACACTGAGAAGCGGGCATGGCTGGGGGCTTTTAGTGCCCTGTGTCTGTTCAGGTTGAGAGGAGGAACCCCTAACAGAGCTGGGAGTTTTCAGGCTCTACCAGCAGCCATCATGGAAACACTCCCCTCCTGTCACATTCCTGGACAGGCACAGCATACGGGCTTTAGTGGCAATCCAGAACAGGGTGGTGTCAAAAGGGGCCTTTTCACTGGCTCTCATCCATTGGTTATTTTTTTAAATCCTAAACTATGGGGATAAGGATTCTGTTTCCTGTGGATCAGGTTTGGTGGAGGAAATGTCCCGGAACGTTTTCCAACCACCCTCCTGTTCCGTGATCAGCGGGAGAGTGGTGCTGGTTCATCATTAAACCTCTTCTTTTTGACCCTGGACCGACTCTCTAACACTATTTGTTTCCATTTTTTATTAACCCATCTACCCTCTTCGTTTTTCTGCTACATATACATACATTTTACATATACATTTTGCATACATGGTACTTTTATATAAAGCAATCACATAACAATAATACATTACCAAACATAAACTCCTTCATCCCACCCCTCAGCCACTCTCAGCCCATCCCACCTATCACCATAGACCAGCCTCGTTTGGTTTCTATGTGCCATATATTTTTCAATTGTCCTGTGATGTTTTACATACATTTTGAACCTTTCTAATCATATAGTATCCACAGATTGTGAGCTAAAGATGAAAACCTTTCCTACGAGTAATATTATATTATTTATTGACGGAGTATGGCTTTCCAAATTGCCCAACACTGCTATTTGTAAGATTAATTTTACCTGTAACCAGAAACAATCTACATGGGGGCAATACCAGAATAAAAAGTGTTGAATAAAGTGTTGTTTTTTTGTGCCGGTTCATAAACCATGTGCCTTGGAATCAATACATCAAAGTTCTCTTCCACACTGCATTTAGACGTCATTCGCTGACAAATTGTATTCGGATTTGGAACCAAACACTGAGATCTCTATTGAGTCACAAGTGGAAAAGTCATTTGCGTAACAGTTCCGACAAAACAGACAGATGTTGTCTAATGAAGGGAATGTATAGCTTAGAAAATTGTAATACTTTTGTGGGATAGTTGTAAATTCCCAGTTTGTGGAATGCGCTATTTTATCTTCACAAATGCATTAGATGGAGATGCAGTCGGGCAGCAAGACATGATGTACAGTTATTCAAGAGTGAACTTGAGTAAAAAGGTCAAGTGTGTCCAACACAGTGGTGGCATTGTCCACTTCTCTTACGTACTGGCAGGCAATCAGATTATGATATCAAGTGGTCTATTCCAATCCACATTGAGAGTAAAGCAATACAGTTAGTGGTTGGGAGTCACATGATAACAAGTTGCTTGGATGAAAGTGCATAAAATAATGAGTAATAGAGGAAGCAAGGGGAATTCCGACAATACATTTTCTGCAGAATAGCTTTTTTTTTTTTCACCATTTCCACGGGCATTGGGGTGAAAGGTGATAACATTTGTTGGCATCACAATTACTCCCTCCCTGGGAATGGTTCACAGTGTACTGTGTAGCTTTTTCCCTCTTCATCCAATGTGACAGCTAAGCTTTCATAGCATATCTGAGGAGTGGGTTGTTCGCTCAGGGCTAGCACCAGTTTCACACCAGCTGTGGTCCTTTTAACACCCCACCAAGAGCTTCTTTCACCACTTGTTAGTCCACCTCTAGGTAGTGTAGACATTTCAGGAAGGACAGCTCTATTCAAACAATAACACCTTGCTTTAAAAAAAAAGCATCCACAAGAGCTAAACTGATTTGGATGACATTCTGTCAAAGCAAGTTGAGGAGACTAAACTGCTGGATTTAACCCTAGATAGCAAGCTGTCATGGTCAAAACATATTGACTCAAAGATTGCTAAAATGGGAAGAGATCGGTCCATGATAAGGTGTTTCTCTGCTTTCTTGACATCTCAGTCGACCAGACAGGTCCTTCAGGCCCTAGTTTTGTCGCAACTGGACTACTGCCCAGTTGTGTAGTCACCATAAAGAGGGACATATGGAAATTGCAGTTGATCCAGAACAGAGCAGCACGTGTTGCACTTACACTGAACAAAAATATAAATGTAACATGCAACAATGTCAAAGATTTTACAGTTCATATAAGGAAATCAGTCAATTTAAGTCAATTAGGCCCTTATCTATGGATTTCACATGACTGGGAATACAGATATGTATCTATTGGTCACAGATACTGTGGTGTATTGAGAAATGTATTATGTGTTAATGAGTTTAGATGTAAAATGGTTGCAAATATCCAATGGGATTTGTATGCAGGGATTGAGTTATTTGAATTAACAAATGACAATGAGTTTCCGTTCTTGCAATGAAGTGATTGGATTATGAGATGCAAGGGCGGTAAAAGTTGAATAATGTATTGGAGAGTTGGGCTGAAGACACTGTAGAGTATTCGACTATAATGTGTTAAGGGGAACATTAAATAAATCTGTTCCGTCTGTTATAAGTGCGCTTCAGAGTCTTCAGTAAAAGAACCCAGCATCTTAGGATGCAACAACTGGCGACGAGGATAACGGAATTCTGAGCCCAAATCCTCAGACTACTGATGACCAACTGAGTGAACGAGCTAGAAAGTTAGCTAGTACTAACATTAGTAAAAAACGGCGCGTGGGCTAATGAGTGTTATGGCACTTTTCAGTAGTGAGACCGGTTTGTGATTCCAGGAGGCTAATGAGAACTTCAGCACATATGAGGAGCGATTTTTGGAGGCCAACGAGATAGCTGACGACTACAGAGGAGCGGTGTTTCTATCAGTCGTCGGTTCAAAGACATTTACACTGCTGAAAGATTTGGTAGCTCTGAAGAAGCTGGGAGAGGTTAGCTTCCAGGAGCTCATTTCAGCTCTGAGAGACTTTTATGTGCCAAAACGGAACGTGTTGAGCGAGAGGTATGCTTTTCGGGAATAGTGTGAGGATCTGTGTTTATTGCACTATAAACCAATACTATAACACATGTGATTGAATATTAGCAACTGTTGGTCTGGGTTCCTGTGTGTGTGCTGGAAGTAACATTTTGCCCCAGATAAGTGTGCTGAGAAGCTGTGGTTAACCTTGAGCGAGAACAGTATGCTTTCTATGCAGGTGCAAATAGCTCAAACAATGTTACAGAACTGTCTGACCTCAGTCTCTAGGGTGTGGGAGCGTAATCTACACAGCAACAGCGCCGGACACCAAGGAGCGCCAAGAGGCTGGGACCAGCCTGAGCGCCGGCGATAGGCTGAGCAAGTTTAAACCACGCTCAGCCTCTACTGTGATAGACGTAGTTCCAACCCGTCTGTTGACCTATCACAGTATAAGAACAGCTGTTTACTTACATCCTGCCAGTTCTCTGTTCTACCCTGCGAGGTGTTACAGTGAACCCGTATATACGAAAATTGCATTTACCATTTATCACTTGAGTTTAATAAAAATACTTAAAGTATATTCGGTGACTCTGAATCACATTTTGTCCTGATACCAGATTTGATTGATGCAATCCTTTACAATAGTAAACAGTTGGCGGGAGAGACGTTAGCTGAGTATATAACATCGCTACAGGGACTGGCGGCTACATGTGAGTTTTGGGCTGCACCAGAGGAGCAGCTGAGGGACCAAATAGTCTATGGAGTTGCCAGTAAGGAGCTGCTCTGGCAAGATGTTAAGCGCAGGCAGTCAGGGAGAATTTAACATGGGCAAAAGTATTGGACATTGTCAACAACTTCTTATGCACAGCCCAGAGTATGCAGAAATTCCAGCAGACACCGACTCAGTTGAGAACCGATCAGTTGACCACAAAACGGGAGGGGCATCGACCCGGATCTGACAGGGAGAAACAGTGGATGTCAGACCAGAGGGGGGAGACGTCAAAGCCCTGTTTTCGCTGTTTGGGGACAGGACATACACAGCAGACCTGCCGTTACAAGGAGTTCCAACGTAGAGCGTGCCTGAAGACCGGACATCTTGAAAGTGTTTGGAAGGGGAGAGTATCTGCGGGGAGCATCAAGTTTTCTAAGCAACGCTCTCAAACAGCGCACTCTAATCCAGTGAAGGGGACAGGCTACTGGACAACAGATCAAGTTGAGGAGGCCGAACTGCTATTGCCTGCAGGATCCAGGATCCACAGTCAGAAATCACCAGTCAGATAAGGACTTGGGACTTTTTACTGTGTGTAACGTAAACTCACTCACTTTTGTACATCGCCTTGGTCCGTACAATTGACCTTATTTTAGCGCCCCAAAAACGTAATACTTCCAGATCAACTGTAATGTCAATACCATTGTAAAGCACACTTTCTCCCCTTTTCAAGAAAATAAATGACTTGACCTAAACGCTGCCCGTTTCTGCATGATTCAAGAAGGCAATGAGCCCCGTTGGGTCTTTAAAAAAATGGCGGGTGGGGAAGCGAAACTAATGCGTGATAATAAGAAGAAGAGATGTTGTGTGGGAAAATTGCTTTTTTTCACTCGATCTGTCCAACTTATCACCTTATCGCCGCTAAAATGTAAATAAAACACCATAAAGAGTTTATATAATGTGTGATTACATACCTATTTGAAGGTTTGTGTCAAATTTGAATTGGGTTTTTAGGAAGGTGCTAAAGTGATCTTCAGAAGTCAACAGTTTTTTAGAGAGTCGTGCTCGCTTGCAGTGACGACGCAAAATATGACTAGGTATCCCCCCTTACCCCCATCACTGTCCATTTCTTGTTTTTAAACGATGAGAGAAGTGTTACACCTGGTGGAGAGAGATTGTAAGACAGAAATAGTTGCGTTATGCGTGCTGTACGTTACGGCATGACACGTCACGATGTAACGGAGGGTCCGTTTTTTCAACTTTTCTCCAATACTATAGAGCCATTACCATGTCGATCAACGCTTGAATAGAAACCTAGTTCACACCCCCGATTTTGAAGTCAACACAGTCGCTACAGTCCCATTAGTTTTCTTTGTAGCCTCGTTTGAATGTCGTGGTTGCGCACATTTGTACGGAATGGGGTGAGTTTACTTTAGTGATCATGACTGTGAGTATGTGAAACCTTACATGGTCATGGTGAGATGTAACGGAAAAGATAAAGTCGGAGGTATATACTGGGGCTGCCATGTCTATTATCTCAGAGAAGCTGTACAACAGCAGCTTTAAGAAGCATAAAATGCAACCATGTGATGTTGTTTTGAGAACTTACTCAGCTCAGCCAATTCAGTTATTGGGACAGCTGGAGGTTAAAGTGAAATGTGGTGCTCAGGTGTTACCACTACCTCTATTAGTGTCAAACGGGAAGGGTCCGAAGCTAATGGGGAGGAACTGGATTCAGCACCTCAAATTAGATTGGTTAAGAGTGAACAATGTGTCAGACCCAGTTGCAGCAGCTGTGTGATAAATATGCAGAGGTGTTTAGTGGTGAACTGGGTGTGGTAAAGGGAGTTAAAGCCAAAATTCAAGTGTCAGAGAAAGCTGTTCCAAAGTTTTGTAAGGCTAGACCTGTGCCTTATGCACTCAGAGAGGCAGTAGACAAACAGATTACAGAGCTAGAAAAACAAGGAGTGATCACACCCATAGAATACAGTGAATGGGCAGCACCTATAGTTTGTGTTCCAAAGAATATGTCATTACAAGGTGACTGTAAATGCATGGGTGGATGTGGACCAGTACTCCTTACCAAAGACGCAGGACTTGGTTGATACTCTAGCCGGGGGTAAACAGTTCAAAGTTAGACCTTACACGGGCCTACCAGCAAGTGGAGGTAGATCAAGAGTCAAAGCATGTCCTGACTATAAACACGTTGAAGGGTTTATACCAGATGAATGGCCTGCCTTATGGAGTATCAAGCGCTCCAGCTATATTCTAACGTATTATGGACCAATGTATTACAGGGTTTACCTGGGGTTGTGTGCTTTCTAGATGACATTCTTATCACAGGGAAATCTGCGGAGGACCACTTACAGAATGTAGAAGCAGTGTTAAAGAGCTGCAAGAGCTTGGGTTAAGAGTAAACAGGGACAAGTGTGCATTTTTTCAGTCTAGTGTCACTTAGGTCACAGGATAGACGAACAGGGGCTACATCCAGTGCAGGACAAGACTGAAGCCATAGCAAAGGCTCCAGGTTCAACTAATGTGACAGAGCTCAGAGCATATCTGTCTTTCCTTACCCACTATGTTCATGGAGAATCTCTCTACTCTCATCAAACCTCTGACAGAGTTCTTACAGAAAGATAGAGGGGGGGGGGGGGGGGGGGGCAGAGAGCAATCCAAACTATCGAGTGTCATTTTTAGGATGTACTTCCCATTTTAGCTAAGGACATAGCCAGGGAAACTACCAAGGACAAGGGTTTGGCAAAAGTGAAGTACTTTACACTTACAGGGTGGCCTAACCATGTTACTGATCCTGAACTGAAGCCTTATTGGGGGAGAAGGGATGAGCTTACTGTAGAAAGTGATTGTGTGTTATGGGGTATGAGAGTGGTGGTGCCGGCTACTCTACAGAGGGATCTACTGAAGGAGCTACATGAAAACCACTGGGGCATGGCAAAAATGAAAGCTCTTGCAAGGAGACACTTTTGGTGGCCAAGGTTAGACTCAGACATAGAAGACATGGTAAGAAGATGCCAGGTGTGTCAGTCTAATAGACATATGCCAAACCTTGCACCAGTGCATCCTTGGAAATGGCCTGAGGCCCTGGCAGCGCATCCATATAGATTTTGCTCAAATGGGAAAGCACCAGTTCTTAGTAGTTACGGATGCATACTCACGCTGGCCAGAAGTAAAGTGTATTAGTAATACTTCAAATACAGCCATGGTAGAGACACTCCGGGGAATGTTCTCAGTCTATGGGTTAGTTGAGGGGTGTGTTCCAGACAATGGGCCACAGCTTGTGTCAAAAGAGATGGAGACATTCTTCCAGTTGAATGGGGTGAAACATCAAGTCGGCTCCGTATCATGCAGCTTCAAATGGCGCAGCAGAGCGACTTGTACAGAATCTGAAACAGGCTCTAGAGAAGGACAAGTCATCAGGACGGTCTGTACAGCATAGTGTGGACAACTTACTGTTTGCCTACAGGAATACGCCACATGCCACAACTGGAAAAAAGGTTATCACTGGTTAAACCCAGCTTTTCAGCTGACATGCAGTCTAACAGGCTGAGACTACACGACGCGAGCGTTGCAAAATAAATTGAGAAATCTATATTATTAAATTATTGCACCCACACTGCTCCAGCACGCCAACGAGCATCTGAGTTGCCAAGGGTTAAAATAGAAGTCAGTTCTATTTCTGACGCAGATCGTGCTGCAAGTCCTGCCTCTCCCATCTCCTCATTGGTTTATAGAAGCAGGTACCCACGTGCCATCTCCTCATTGGTTATACTCACGTGGGTGACTGAAAGACGGATGAGGTCAGTGGCTGTAATGCACCTAATTTATGAAAGTTGCCAATCGCAATATAAAGTCAAGAGAAGAAAAAGCATAGAAGGAGGAGAGATGAATAGAAATGATTCGGTTGACCGTTTTATGTGTGGATTGTCGGAGTAGAGGACTTTGTGCATTTCAGGTAAAATAACAACTCAATGTTTATATCCCAGGACAAATTGGCTAGCAAGTGCAAGCTAGCTAGCTAAATTGCCATAAATGTTTAATGCTTTCGACCTGTCCCCAAATTAATGTAATTGGTTCCGAGTTTGTTTTGATATTTTAACCTGCGTGTCGTGATCGCGTGTGGGGGGACAAAATAAAGTTATGCACGATGGCGCACGCGTGCAGCCGGTTTGGGTTCCGTGTAAGATACAGGACAACGGGGTGTGCAAGCATCTTCGTTTGTTTCAGTAGGAGCAAACAGTGTTGTCCGAGATTACCGGGGAGGAGAGAGAGCGAAATGGGTACCCGGGGTTGTGAAAAGGGTACTTGGTCCTGTAACCTACTTAGTGCAGACTGAGGGAAAATTGTGTAAGAAGCATGTGGATCAAATGATGATGCAACACAATGAAAGAGAAGACCTGAATGTGTCAGAGTGGAACATTTTTGATTGGGACTTGGGAACTACGACCGTGACAGGCACGCATACAGAGACACAGATTGTGCCAGGCTCTGAGCCTGAGGGCCCAGAGCATCATGAGAGGCCAAAAAGGGTCAGAAGGCCTCCGGACCGATTGGATCTTTAAACAGGTTGTATGAGTTGATAAGTGAAAAACTGTTTTGGAAAACCCATGATGTTCATCAAGGATGTTTTCAGAGGAAGTGAGAATATCCGGGGAGTGTGGTGTATTGAGAAATGGATTATGTGTTAATGAGTTTAGAGGTAAAATGGTTGCAAATAGCCAATGGGATTTGTATGCAGGGGTTGAGTTATTTGAATTAACAAATGATAAATGGGGTTTCCGTTCTTGCATTGAAGTGATTGGATTACGAGATGCAAGGGTAGTAAAAGTTGAATGATGTATTGGAGAGCTGGGCTGAAGACACTGTAGAGTTTAGTCAACTGTAATGTGTTAAGTAGAACATTAAATAAATCTGTTCCGTTTGTTATAAGTACGCTTTGGAGTCTTCAGTAAAATAACCCAGCATCTTAGGATGCAACAGATACCTTTAAAAACAAGTATGGGCATAGATCAGCAAACCAGTCAGTATCTGGTGTGACCACCATTTGCCTCATGCAGCACAACTCATCTCCTTCACATAGAGTTGAATGTGGAATGTTGTCCCACTCCTCTTCAATGGCTGTGCGAAGTTGCTGGATATTGGCGGGAACTGGAACATGCTGTTGTACACGTCGATCCAGAACATCCCAAACATGCTCAGTGGGTAACATGTCTGGAGAGTATGAAGGTCATGGAAGAACTGACATTTTCAGCTTCCAGGAATTGTGTACAGATCCTTGCAACATGGGGCTGTGCATTTTCATGCTGAAACATGAGGTGATGGCGGCAGATGAATGGTACGACAATGTGCCTCAGGATCTCGTCACGGTATCTCTGTGCATTCAAATTGCCATTGATAAAATGCAATTGTGTTCATTGTCCGTAGCTTATGCCTGCCCATACCATAACCCCACCGCCACCATGGGGCACTCTGTTCACAACGTTGACATCAGCAAACCACTCAACCCACCATGTGCCATGGAATCAATACATCAAAAATCTCTTCAACACTGTATTTAGATTTCAGACATTCGCTGACAAATTGTATTCGGATTTGGAACCATTCAAGCAGCTGGCACACAATTCAGATACAACACAAGACATGCAATCAGAGGTCTCTTCACAGCCCCCAGGTCATGGAACTTTCTGCTACCCTAGGTAACTCATGCTAGCAATAAAAACAGATTAAAAAAAATTGATAAAAGAACACCTTACGGCACAGCGAGGACTGTGAAGAGACAGCCATTTTTATATATCTTGTATTGTAATGATGTATTTATTGTATTATGTAGGTGGGTGGCCTTGCACGAATCCTTGGCTTGTGCGAACCGGGAATGCTCATAGGGCAGGAGCCATCTCCTCTTTCGTGAGACAGCAGGAGATTATGTAGTATTATGTATTTTTGTTTCGTTTCCTGTTTGGACCCCAGGAAAGGCAGCGGCTAATTGGGGATCCCAATAAATACTGCTACTAAATAGAAATTTAATCAGGTGTGTTCATATATACTGGAATGAAAGACAACACAAAAGTCAAGCGGTCTGTATACTTTCCGAAGGCACAGAATTTTATATATATACAGTTAAAGTCGGAAGTTTACATACACCTTAAATAAATACATTTAAACTCAGTTTTTCACAATTCCTGACATTTAATCCTAGTAAAAATACCCTGTTTTAGGTCATTTAGGATCACCACTTTATTTTAAGAATGTGAAATGTCAGAACAATAATAGAGAGAATGATTTATTTCAGCTTTTATTTCTTTCATCACATTCCCAGTGGGTCAGAAGTTTACATACACTCAATTAGTATTTGGTAGCATTGCCTTTAAAATTGTTTAACTTGGGTCAAACATTTTGGATAGCCTTCCACAAGCTTCCCACAATAAGTTGGGTGCATTTTGACCCATTCCTCCTGACAGAGCTAGTGTAACTGAGTCAGGTTTGTAGCCCTCCTTGCTCGCACATACTTTTTCAGTTCGGCCCACAAATATTCTATAGGATTGAGGTCAGGGCTTTGTGATGGCCACTCCAATACCTTGACTTTGTTGTCCTTAAGCCATTTTGCCACAACTTTGGAAGTATGCTTGGAGTCATTGTCCATTTGGAAGACCCATTTGCGACCAAGCTTTAACTTCCTGACTGATGTCTTGAGATGTTGCTTCAATATATCCATGTAATTTTCCTCCCTCATGATGCCATCTATTTTATAAAGTGCACCAGTCCCTCCTGCAGCAAAGCACCCCCACAACATGATGCTGCCACCCCCGTGCTTCACGGTTGGGATGGTGTTCTTCAGCTTGCAAGGCTCCCCCTTTTCCCTCCAAACATAACGATGGTCATTATGGCCAAACAGTTCTATTTTTGTTTCATCAGACCAGAGGACATTTCTCCAAAAAGTACAATCTTTGTCCCCATGTGCAGTTGCAAACCGCAGTCTGGCTTTTTTTATGCCGTTTTGGAGCAGTGGCTTCTTCCTTGCTGAGCAGCCTTTCAGGTTATGTCGATATAGGACTCGATTTACTGTGGATATAGATACTTTGTACCAGTTTCCTCCAGCATCTTCACAAGGTCCTTTGCTGTTGCTCTGGGATTGATTTGCACTTTTCGCACCAAAGTCTGTTCATCTCTAGGAGACAGAACGCGTCTCCTTCCTGAGCGGTATGACGGCTGCGTGGTCCCATGGTGTTGATACTTGCATACTATTGTTTGTACAGATGAACGTGGTACCTGCAGGTGTGTTGAAATTGCTCCCAAGGATGAACCAGACTTGTTGAGGTCTTGGCTGATTTCTTTTGATTTTCCCATGATGTCAAGCAAAGAGGCACTGAGTTTGAAGGTAGGCCTTGAAATACATCCACAGGTACACCTCCAATTGACTAAAATGATGTCAATTAGCCTATCAGAAGCTTCTAAAGCCATGACATAATTTTCTGGAATTGTCAAAGCTGTTTAAAGGCACAGTCAACTTATTGTATGTAAACTTCTGACCCACTGAAATTGTGATACAGTGAGTTATAAGTGAAATAATCTGTAAACAATTGTTGGAAAAATTACTTGTGTCATGCACAGAGTAGATGTCCTAACCGACTTGCCAGAACTATAGTTCGTTAACAAGACATTTGTGGAGTGGTTGAAAAACGAGTTTTAATGACTCCAACCTAAGTGTATGTAAACTTCCGACTTCAACTGTACATACATACACAACCAGTCATTCCAGGGTCTTTATTTTTACAGTTTTCTACATTATAGAAAAATAGTTAAGACATCAAAACTATAAACACAAATGGAATCATTTAGTAACCAAGAAAGTGAGTGTTAAACAAATCAAAATATATTTTATGAGATTCTTCAAAGTAGCCACCCTTTGCCTTGATGACAGCTTTGCACTCTTGGCATTCTCTCAACCAGCTTCATGAGGTAGTCACCTGGAATGCATTTCAATTAAAAGGTGTGCCTTGTAAAAAGTTAATTTGTGGAATTTCTTTCCTTCTGAATCAGTTGTGTTGTGACATGGTAGGGGTGGTATAGAGAAGATAGCCCTATTTGGTAAAAGACCAAGTCCATATTATGGCAAGAACAGCTCAAATAAGCAAAGACAAACGACAGTCCATCATTACTTTTAGACGTGAAGGTCAGTCAATCTGGAAAATGTCAAGTTTCTTCCAAGTGCAGTCGCATAAACCATCAAGAGCTATGATGAAACTGGCTCTCATGAGGACCGCTAAAGGAAAGGAAGACCCAGAGTTACTTCTAATGAACTTATCCTCTTCAGCAGTGTTACCAGCCTCAGAAATTGCAGCCCAAAAAATGCTTCACAGAGTTCAAGTAACAGGCATCTCAACATCAACTGTTCAGAGGACACTGCGCGAATCAGGCCTTCATGGTCAAATTGCTGCAAAGAAACCACTACTAAAGGTCACCAATAAGAAGAGACTTGATTGGGCCAAGAAACACGTGCAATGGACATTAGACCGGTGGAAATCTGTCCTTTGGTCTGATGAGTCCAAATTTGAGATTTTTGGTTCTAACCGCCATGTCTTCGTGAGACGCAGAGTAAGTGATGGATGATCTCTGCATTTGTGGTTCCCACCGTGAAGCATGGAAGAGGTGGTGAGATGGTGTGGGGGTGCTTTGCTGGTGACACTGTCAGTGATTTATTTAGAATTGAAGGCACACTTAACCAGCATGGCTACCATAACATTCTGCAGCAATACGCCATCCCATCTGGTTTGCGCTTAGTGGGACTATCATTTGATAATGACCCAACACACCTCCAGGCTGTGCAAAGGCTATTTGACCAAGAAGGAGAGTGATGGAGTTCTGCATCAGATGACCTGGCCTCCACAATCACCTGACCTCAACCCAATTGAGATGGTCTGGGATGAGTTGGACCGCAGAGTGAAGGAAAAGCAGCCAACAAGGGTTCAGCATATGTGGGAACTCCTTCAAGGTGAAGCTGGTTGAAAGAATGCCAAGAGTGTGCAAAGCTGTCATCGGGGCAAAGGGTGGGTACTTCGAAGAATCTAAGATTTATTTTGATTTGTTTAACACTTTTTTGGTAACTACATGATTGAATGTGTTATTTCATAGTTTTGATGTCGTCACTATTATTCTACAATGTAGAAAATATTAAAAATAAAGAAAAACCCTTGAATGAGTAGGTGTGTCCAAACGTTTGACTGGTACTGTATGTATGTATGTATTTTTTGTTGTTGTCGTAGTAGTATTTTACCCTCTTTCTCCACGATTTTGATATTGCCTCATTGCTGCAACTCCCCAACGTGCTCAGGAGGCAAAGGTCGAGTCATGCGTCCTTTGAAACATGACCCGCCAAACCACGCTTCTTAACACCCGCCTGCTTAACCCGGAAGTCAGCCACACCAATGTGTCGGAGAAAACACCGTTCACCTGACAGAGTTCAGCCTGCAGGCGCCCGGTCTGCCACAAGGAGTCGCTAGAGCGCGATGAGCCAAATAAAGCCCCACCCCGGCCAAACCCTCCCCTAATCCGGACGACGCTGGGCCAATTGTGATACAGCACGAGATCGAACCCGGGTCTGTAGTGACGCTCTAGCACTGCGATGCAGTGCCTTAGACCGCTGCACCACGTGGGAGGCATGAATTACTATTAACATGAATTAAACCAAAAAGAGAAATACAATCAGATTTTTAAATTAAACACTCATCTCACACTTACATTTTCTTTATGGGCCTCTTCACTATTCAACATTCACTCACAACATCTCAATCAAAAGTTTTAACTTCTTGCAAGTCACAATTTTTCTTCATGGAAAATTACAATTTCTTTAGTTATGGTCTTATGCTCTGATTTTATTTAACCAATTGCCAATACATTAAAATGTCCAAATAAGGTTAACACACTTTGTATGAATTACTGTTAACATGAATTAAAACAAAAAGAGAAATACAAATCAGATTTGTTTTAAATTAAACGCCATACTTTCATCCCACACTTACATTTTCTTTATGGTCCTCTTCACTATTCAACATTCGCCCTCAACAACACTCAAAAGGTAGCCCAGGGTGTGCCTAGGATAATTCATGTCCCACGCTGAGTCGCCAAACTCATTGGAGAGTCTTTCAATGGACATTGACCTAGAAAGTTAGAGTAAGTGACAAATAATAGGGCAAGTACAGTACATTTGCATTTAATTTATTGCAGACTATACTGAAACGGAAAATGACAGTTTTTGTTTTCCATTAAAGGTGAAAAGACATAATACAGACCACTCCTTCACAATGAGGTTGGCATTAAGAAACATTAGTGTAACAAAGTGATGCCTTTAATGCAGCAGTTATGGGGCAAAACATAATAAAGAGTCTAATTACCCCATTATGTATTGCCCCTGCATTAGGTCACCGTTTTCTACCTACAAATATTACTCCAGGTAGGAACGGCTGAGCTGACCATCTTGTGATGACCATTTACCAAGGGAATAATAGTTAATGTAATCAAACATTCAAGTCCTATGAGCACGAAAGTCAATTAATGGTTTAAAGCACACAAAAGCCATAGAGCTCCTCCACGATTCCCAATCAGAAGAAAAATGTTAACTGGCATATCATATACAGAACACATGCCTACAGTTCATTTCAAACTCATTTGCTTTTTGAAGAATAGTACCAAAAAATATAGAAAGATAGAAAATCCACCAAAGGTCAGAATGTATGTCCTGGTCCCATCAAAATAAATACCATAATATATTCTCTCTCTGAATATCCCACTTCTATACCTTATGTTCTAAACATCAGGGTCTGTACTGGCTGTACTGTGATGGGAGAGGGTTGATTCCAAATCGCTGTGGCGCTGCGCCTAAGGCAGTTCTGAAACCTTGTTGTGATGAAGGCATCCCTACACCCATTCCCAGGTTCATACCCATCCCCGGCCCACTCCCCGGCCGGACTAGGTTTTGGTTGAGCATGTTGGTGTAGGGGGAGGCTCCGTAGTTGAGGCCCATGCTGTAGGGCCTCTGGTGCTGGGTGCTGGGAAGCACCATGGGCTGGACATGCCTCCCTGGGGTGTTGAAGGAGAACTCTGGCGGTGGGCTGCTGGGTTTGGATGGGGTGGAGGTGAGCCGGTCCATGTCCTCAGAGGATTTGGGGGGAGGGGGGACAAAGCTGGACAGGCCCCCGTGGTCAGAGGGGCTGAGTGTGCTGGCTGGGAGCACACTCAGGGAAGGCCGGATCCAGTCATCCTTGAAAATCTGAACCGTCAGCGTGGACACGAGGGGGAAAAGGCGGTTGGTCACATGGGCCAGCACCATCTGCTCGTTGGCATCCCGGCGTATTCGGACATGGACGGAGCCAGCCTGCACACAAAGCCGGTGGAGACGACAAGGAGTTAAAGAGTCAGTCTGTGTGTTTACTCCACATTTTCTCGCTCCCTTTCTCTCCCTCTAGCTCTACTGGCAGTACGCTAGGGCATACAGTCTGGAGAGAACAGTGTGGCAACAACCCAGAACTGTGTGACAACAACTGAGCACAGCAGCAACACCACTGTATAAACTTAGTCTACACAGGAATTTACGAGTGCAGCCAAGAAGCTGGCCTATTTATCGATATGACAGCAGTGATGCTGTAATTGCGTAATGTTACCATTACATTATACTGCTATTATGCAGAGTCCAAATAAGTGTTATTTCATTGAATGAGATTTAACATAGCAGCAGACCAGACAGAATCTGTATTTAAGTAATTCTACGTGAAGCAACATTGTTAGAGCCACAGTCTGAATAATTCACATCTCAGGCATTTCAATGAAACCAGAATGACTCAATTTCTGTCTTTATGCCATATTCCCTGTATTGGAGTACGACGTGACAACTGTCATCTTTTTGTGTGACTACTCTGTCTTCACAATGGGAATCAAAGAACATGGCCTTGCTTCTCCTAGAGGCAGAGCAAACAGAGTGTGAGGCATTTTGCTGGGAGTCTGCTGGGTATAATGAGGAGACAGCAGGGACAGAACGATGATGACATACCAGAGAGCCAAAGCCCACCGTCCAGAAGTGTTCGTTACGGACCTCCAAGACCCCATCCAGAGTGGAGACCTGATGGAAGACAAGTCCAGTTTTACACACATACAGCAGTACATACAGTCTAGAGGTCTGCTCCTGCCCGCTCCCGCTGGCTTTCTGTCTGACTCCCACCCGCTCCCGCAATAACTGGTCCCGAACACAACCGCAGTCCCGCAATGTTATTTTAGGCGTATGTGACGCAGCTTACTTGCCAGCCATGGTCCCAGCAATTCTGCACCCTATAGGCAGTATCCAAATGTGCAAAAATACCTAAGTTTCTTATGTCACATGGCCCATTATATTAGGCTATCGGTAGGTATTACTGGGCTATATCAACCAATAGGCTAGATGTAGTTTGAAGAGAGCAGAGTGGACACTTGCACTTTCTCTTGAGCTACATTTTATAGCCTAACTTTAAGGAGCAGCACAATTTTCAGATGGGACATATGGGTGATCAGTACTTATTTCAAGGCAATGTAGTAAACTATCGCATAAATCATATTTAGGAAGTACATTTCCTTGGAAATGATACCTGCCCCATGATTCTCCATCGATGCATAGGCTATAGCCTTCTCTATTTAATTGAGACCACATGCCCATCTGATCTTGCACGTACGGATACTGAACCTGAAGCAGCAAAAATGATGAGGGCGGACACTTCCACTTTTTCTTGAGCTACGTTTTGCATATAGAATGTAGACTACCTTTAGGAGCAGGACGATTTGCAGGCAGAGACAAATACATGGGTAATTCATATTTATGGAAAAGGCGCAATGCTCACTCACGATGGTAGCCTATGCACGCGTTGCGCCTTTTCAATTATGATTTTTTTGTTGTTGATTGCACCTGGACTCACATTGGTTGAGCGCCCTACACTTCTTTCCATTATCAATATTACTTTACAGACACCGTAGTAAACTATAGCCTAATCATATTGAAATTAATTTCCTTTGGAAAGATAACTGCAACGTGTAGAGCCCGGTATTAAAATTGTCCGATATTGTTTTTTTTAATGCTATATCGGTTTAATTTCCCTGGAGTAAAACAGCCGGTAGCGGCAGATGTTTTGTCCCACAAAAAAAAAAAAATGGAATCAGTATTGGACCCCAAAAAACATATCAGTCGGGCTCTAGCCAAAGGATTCTCTGCCCATGCATAGGCAGCCTACTCTACTTCACTGAAACCACACATACTGTTGGCGCACATGATCTCGCACACCCAACTAGGAGAGGAAGGCTACTGAACTTGAAGCAGCGAAATTCTGAGGGTGTGTGAATAACGCAACAAAGAGGTGCTTTTAATACAATAGGAAGGCATACAAGGCAGAAAGACGTCCGTTTCCAAATAATCTGCGGGATCTGACCGCATCATGAAAAATGCAGACCACGCCACAATCTCTGTAGGGGTCTAACAGAGTCTCTGCCCTGAGGGGACCAGTTTAACCTGATCGTGTGACCAGTCCCAGTCAACTCCCATGGTCTGAAAAAACTATAACTGGCTCTAGTTATAATATTGATAGAGTGGCACAATAGGACCCCAAGGGGCACAATATATTTTAAAACATGGTAGGGAATCATTTCAAGTTGTTGCACACTGTGAAATACACTTCAATAATATATGCATATAACGCACAGAGACAAAAATTGGCTTCAATACACATAGTACACGCCACACATTTCAACTGCCTTATTTAGCGAGTGCAACGGGCTTGAAAAATAGGAAAGAGGTCAAAAGAGGACAACCCTCAGCAAACGCATCACTGATTGCCATTAGGAGCAAAGATGAAATGTTCCCATTCGCTTCCAGCACTTTGCCCTCCACAACCATGGCGCCAAACAACTCAAGAGTTGTTGGACCATCAAAAATGGTGGGGAATGTTTTCTGTAAACGGTTTGATCACTGTGTAAATATCCCGTATTATGTAAATAATTTACATGTATTCCACCTCATATGCCTCGTTATTAACATTGTATTTCATGTCTAACTAGCTCCATTTGGACATTACATTACCCTTTGTTGTGCCGATGACGTGGATGTCGATTAAGGCAGCCCCCCGCACCTCTCTGATTCAGAGTGGTTGGGTTAAAAGTGGAAGAAGTGGAAGAATTATCTCCTCTCCACAATTCACTAGGGTTGTCCTCATTGCTTTTGTCTAGATGGAGTACAACTATGACCGGAAGTGACTTTTTGTAGCAGGTTAGCAGAGCATTTTAGCGAACCTGCTACGTTAATTCTTCAAACCCGCTGCCTAAGTTCTCCTAACCAGCTACAAAAAAGTACATTCCGTAGCTGTATACCACCTAGTTAAAACCGTCCTTAATTGACCTCCCATCCTATTTCAATAGTTAATTAAACAACAAAAACATCACCCCCACTTGAGTGCTCTTACCTCTCTGAGCAGTTTGTCAAGCTGACCGATGACATGGGAGGGAGTGGTCTAAAGGACAGGACAGAAAACAGCCAGGTGTGAGTCACCAGAGTGTCTCTGTTCAAAACACAGCACTCCAGAAAATCCACAGAAAAACTATTAGTATTTCTTTCATTAGTCCACTGTTGATGCAGTCCCAAAATGTCTCCTGCATCATCATGATCATCATCTTTGCTTCTTAAAAGTCCAATATCTTGAAAACTTGACTGCTCACATGCTAAATATTTTGGGACTGTATCAACAATTGACTGACTAATGAGAAAAAACATCCCAAAATTAAATTTTGAGTGGATTTTCCCTTTAATGAGTAATGAGCTAAGGTCCTTCAAAGAACATGCTCTCTTTAATTGATTTATTTAACCTTTATTTAACTAGGCAAGTCAGTTAAGAACAAATTCTTATGTAAAATGACGGCCTACCGGGGAACAGTGCCTTGTTCAGGGGCAGAACGACAGATTTTTTACCTTGTCAGCTCTGGGATTCGATCCAGCAACCTTTCGGTTACTGGGCCAACGCTCTAACCACTAGGCTACCTGCCGCCCCAACAGTGTACAGTGCTTCTTCCTTTAAAAGTTTTGAGCTTATGCCACGACCGTTTGTGGTAGATGGTGGCAGATTGTGGTAAATTGCATCATTCTGGCAACAATGGCTGACACTTAAATGACGTGCTGCAACTTTTAAAGGAAGAACCACTGTAAGGAAAACATAATCCGGACAGAACATAACTCAGTCATTCCAAGAGTTTACAGTGTTGAGTTACAGTAAAGTTGTGCGATCCACATCACATCCTACAGAGAATCAATGATCCAGTTCAATTTAGACTGTGGACATGTTTGAATAGCCTACCTGAAGGAGCACCTTCCCGCTGTACACACTCATAGGATACATGGTGCCAAAGATCATGAGGCCGATGGCCACCGCCGAAACTGTGTCCACAGCATTGTAATTACTAGAGAGAGAGAGAGAGAAAATCATCAGGTACTTCATAATAGATAATATTAGTACGTTATTAAGTTAGGAGCATATAGCTGTCAGGATAGAGCTGGGTGACATGGACAAAAATCCATATCACGATAAACTGACTGAATTATCATGATAACGATACGTTTATAACATTCATGTATACCACCGTTACTCACAATCATTCATATAACTCAGTACTGTAGTCTTGTGGTTAGAAGGCTGTGAGTTCGATCCCCGGCCGAGTCATACTAAAGACTGTAAAAATGGCACCTTATGAGTCTCTGCTTGGCACTCAGCATTTTTAAAATTTATTTTTATTTAACTAGGCAAGTCAGTTAACTTCTTTGGGATAGGGGGCGGTATTTTGATATCCGGATGAAAAGCGTGCCCAAAGTAAAATGCCTGCTACTCAGGCCCAGAAGCTAGGATATGCATATAATTGGATAGAAAACACTCTAAAGTTTCTCAAACTGTTAAAATTATGTCTGTGAGTATAACATAACTTATTTGGCAGGCGAAACCCCGAGGACAAACAATACAGTTTTTTTTTTTTTGGAGTTCACTGTGTTTTCAATTGGTTTTCTATGGGAAACTAGATTTATGAGGCACCTGGTTGCAGTTCCTATGGCTTCCACTAGATATCAACAGTCTAGAAATTGATTGATGTTTTTCCTTTGAGAAATGAAGTACGGCTATTCAGAATGAGTGTCAAGCCAAGTGGAGTCTTTTGTTTGGGGCGCGCGACCTGTAGCTCGCTCCACGTTGATTTTATCTGCTATTGAACACAGTATATTCCGTCTTAAATGTTATCGATTATTTACGTTTTAGCATACCTACGGTTGGATTAGGAAAGTTGTTTGAAATGTTTGGACCAAGTTTACAGGTAACTTATTAGATAAATTGTAGTCATGTTGGATGAGTTGGAACTGGTGTTTTTCTGAATCAAACGCGCCAAATAAATGGACATTTTGGGGATATAAACAAGGAATTTATCGAACAAAAGAACCATATTTGTGATGTTTCTGGGACATATTGGAGTGCCAACAGAAGAAGATCTTCAAAGGTAAGGCATGAATTATATCGTTACTTCTGACTTTTGTGTCGCCACCTGCCTGGTTGAAAATGATTGTTATGCATTTGTATGATGGAGCGCTGTCCTCAGATAATCGCATGGTTTGCTTTCGCCATAAAGACTTTTTGAAATCTGACACCGCCGCTGGATTAACAAGAAGTTAAGCTTTATTTTGACATATTCCATGTGTAGTTTCAAGAATGTTAAATATTTACAATTCTGTAGTTTGAATTTGGCGCCCTGCACTTTCACTGGATATTGGTAAGGTGGGACGCTACCGTGCCACCTAGCCTAGAGAGGTTTAAAGAACAAATTCTTATTTACAATGACGGCCTACCAGGGAACAGTGGGTTAACTGCATGTTCAGGGGCACAACGACAGATTTTTACCTTGTCAGCTCAGGATTCGATCCAGCAACCTTTCGGGTTACTGGCCCAACGCTCTAACCACTAGGCTACCTGCCGCCCCTGAGCCCCTGCCGCCCACAGTCCTCAATACCTGCCGCATTAAGGAGATAGATTGAGGGTAAGGCCGTGCGATAGACTAGCTTTCTGTCCAGGGTGTGTACATGTACATTAAGCTGCCTCAGGCTCCTGCCCTATGAGCGGCTCGTGCAAGGCTATTTACATATAAGCAGACTTATTTCATTTCAAACTTCACATGTCTCTAGTATAGGCAACTTATTATTATGAGCAATATCAGCAAATGCCCACGATAAGTGGTCGGTGTCGATAATTTTCAGTTTATCGTCCCATCTCTATGTCAAGAGTTATCATGGAGGTTGATAAGTAACAAGAGGGATGTCAAACACACATCAGGTCGATAATGAGGGCTTTGTGGAAACACAATTCAGAGTACACATTATTTCTCAACAATACTGATTTATAACTTCCCCGAATCCACTAACTAATTCCATTACACCATGTCGGACTTACTTGATCTCAATGAGCATGTAGGTGATGCAGAGTGAGAGAGCTCCGGCCACGTTGATTAAGACAAAGGGATTCATACGAGGCAGAAGGACACTGCTGAGACCAGGGATAATCCCACACAGGCTGAAAACATACAAACACAAAAATAAAATTACTATACTGAGCCATTCAACCCTGTGGTGATGCTCCAAACGTGTCTAAACTTGTTAGAGTTACTGTGACAACACACATTACCAAAGTGACAACACACATTACCAAAGGGCAACCAAAGAAATCACACAAACAATCCAAGACAGGGACTCACAGAAAGCACCTGTAATATACACATCTTCTTAAAAGTGAAAATATTAATAATGCTGAGACTAAGTGATTGTAATATTCTTTCTACAATCTACTAAACACAAATATAAATGCAAAACATTTCAACGATTTTACTGAGTTACAGTTCATATAAGGAAATCAGTCAATTGAAACAAATTCATTAGGCCCTAATCTATGGATTTCACATGACCGGGCAGGGGCGCAGCCATGGGTGGGCCTAGGAGGGCATAGCCCCACTACTGGGGAGCCTGGCACAGCCAATCAGAATTAGTTTTTCCCCACAAAAGGCTTTATTACAGCCAGAAATACTCCTCAGTTTCATCAGATGTCCAGGTGGCTGGTGTGCTCACTGCGGTGCCAGACTCCAGAGGTGCAGTCAAATTGAAATATGCTCAAAACAAATGTTATTGGTCACATACACATGGTTAGCAGATGTTATTGCGAGTGTAGCGAAATGTTTGTACTAAACCATTATTTGTAACATTACGATGCTGTCACCATCGACGATGGCTGTCAAACATTGTTGATACTCCGAGTCGGGAATTCATGTCATACGAAAGAATTCCCCTCGACCACGACCACAAATTTTGGAAAACAAACGTACTTCATCGACTTTTGGAAATAACAAAACATGCTGAAAAGCTGCTGTGTTGTTCAATGTGTGTTCAGAAAGTATTCACACCTCTTGACTTTTTCCACATTTTGTTGTGTTACAAAGTGTGATTAAAATGAATGTCATTTTTCGTCAACAATCTACACAAAATATTCTGAAATGTAAAAGTGGAAGAAACATTTTTTTTTACTGATGTTAGAATTTATGAAATATGAAACATTAATATACATACACAAAAGTATGTGGACACGCCGTCAAATTAGTGGATTCGGTTATTTCAACCACACCCGTTTCTGACAGGTGTATAAAATCGTGCACACAGCCATGCAATCTTCATAGACAAACATTGGCAGTAGAATGGCCTTACTGAAGAGCTCAGTGACTTTCAACGTGGCACCGTCATAGGATGCCAACTTTACAACAAGTCAGTTCGGCAAATTTCTGCCCTGCAAGAGCTGCCCCGGATCAGCTGCGAAGTGGTAGGCCACACAAGCTCACAGAACGGGACTGCCGAGCGCGTAAAAAACGTCTGTCCTCGGTTGCAACACACACTACCGAGTTCCAAACTACCTCTGGAAGCAACATTAGCAAAATAACTGTTCGTCGGGAGCTTCATGAAATGGGTTTCCATGGCCGAGCAGCCGCACACAAGCCTAAGATCACCATGCACAATGCCAAGCGTCGGCTGGAGTGGTGTAAAGCTCGCCGCCATTGGACTCTGGAGCAGTGGAAACGAGTTCTCTGGAGTAATGAATCACGCTTCACCATCTGGCAATCCAATGGACAAATCTGGGTTGGCGGATGCCAGGAGAACGCTACCTGCCCCAATGCATAGTGCTAACTGTAAAGTTTGGTGGATGAGGAATAATGGTCTGGGGCTGTTTTTCATGGTTCGGGCTAGGCCCCTTAGTTCCAGTGAAGGGAAATCTTTGTTTCAGCAGGACAATGCCCCTGTGGACAAAGTGAGGTTCATACAGAAATGGTTTGTTGAGATCGGTGTGGAAGAACTTGACTGGCCTGCACAGAGCCCTGACCTGAACCCCATCGAACACCTTTGGGATGAATTGAAACGCCGACTGCGAGCCAGGCCTAATCGCCCAACATCAGTGCCCGACCCCACTAATGCTCGTGGCTGAATGGAAGCAAGTCCCCACAGCAATGTTCCAAACATCTAGTGGAAAGCCTTCCCTGAAGAGTTGAGGCTGTTATAGCAGCAAAGGGGGACCAACTCCATATTAATGCCCGTGATTTTGGAATGAGATGTTCGTTGAGCAGGTGTCCACATACTTTGACCATGTAGTGTATATTCTTGGGACCCAACTCTTCAATGTATTATTTTACAGACAGATGGATGCATTCATCCCGTGTTCTCTCTACGTGGTGTGTTTTTGGATCAGATTATATTTTATTTTTGGGATGTGCTTCGTCCTGTTCATAAATGACCAATGTCTGATCTAATTCAAATGGCTAGCCGTTCATTATGCCGTTGTGATACAATTCATGTACAATTACGCATTCATGTGTGTCGCTTTTCAGCATGTGACTAAAATAAATACATTGCTCTCATTTCACAAAAAGAAAAACAAGATTCCTATAGTGAGTGGAACCCCCTCAGATCTTACAGTTGTGTGGTGATGAGGCAGTGTGCATGCTTTACAGATCAGTTTTTTGTGTTTAATCAGAGATGTTAATGCAGTGCATTAGGAGGTGTAACCCATCAGAGTAGGCGTGATGATATGAAGTGATGTCCTACTCAGACAGATGAGTGCTGTCCACACTGGGGATCGCAGTCTCTGAGACCACACATCATACTCATCAGCATCAGTAGAGTTCACTCACATTTAGCCAATGTGAAATCATGCACTGACATTTAGCCAGTTTTTTTTTTAAATTTGCAGCGATGTATTCAGATCTTGGCATAATATTATTTGATTAGATAAATACTGAGAAGATGAATTCTATATAGTGTTTTTAAACTGCATCCCTGTCCAATGTCAACCTCTTATTAAACATGCATGGATACCAGTCCACTGGTGTCCAACAAGGACACACACAAAAAAATAGGCATTATCTTTAAAAAAGAAAAGAAAACCCATTAACCTTAAGAAGCTCGACCTCCGGTCACTTAATTTGAAGCCAACATTTTGGGGGGGGTGAGCGGGAAGCAGGATTTACAATCCCAATAATCTCCTAAATCTCCCCGCTGCATTGATATAATTTGAGTACTAGGGACAGGGTCGTGTGATTCCACGGCCGTCTGTCTGCACAGTCTGTGTGTCCGGCGCTGCCTAGAGAGGGAGAGAGAGAGCGAGAGAGAACACTGTGTGGATAGAGGGAGCTTTGTTCCAGAGTGACAGTTTGTATAATCCCACCCACTGGAGACAGAAATTGTGGGATTACGGTGAGACAAACACTTGATATGATGTCGGTCGGCTATAAATACAGGCTAAACGCTGTTGCCCAAATAATAGTACACAGTGGACTAGCTCTGAGGGTTATATAATGTCTACCCACCAAACCCCAGGGAGGGTGGTGAGGCCCAGAGACACGGATGACACGATTACAGCAGATAATGAAACAATGAGTCAAAGTAGTCCGGGACATCCTGTCCACTGTGCCTTCTATTCAGAACAATCAGAACTTTACTCTGTTATACAGCGCCTTCAGAAAGTATCCACACCCCTTGACTTTTCACACATTTTGTTGTGTAACACAGCCTGAATTTAAAAGTGATTAAATTTAGATTTTGTGTCACTGGCATACACAACGTACCCCATAATGTCAAAGTGGAATTATGTTTTTATACATTTTTACAAACGAATAAAACAATATTTTATTAATAATAGTATCAATACGTATTCAACTCCTTTGTTATGTCAAGCCTAAATAAGTTCAGGAGTAAAAATGTGCTTTAAATCACATAGTAAGTTTCATGGACTCACTGTGTGCAATAAGTGTTTAACAGGATTTTAATGACTACTTCATCTCCGTTCAATTATCTTTAAGGTCCCTCAGTCAAGCAGTGAACTTCAAAAACGGATTCAAGAACAAAGACCAGAGACATTTTCCAATGCCTCGCAAAGAAGGGCACCTATTGGTAGATGGGTAAAAATAAAAAAGCAGACATTGAATATCCCTTTGAGAATGGTGGAGTTAATTACACTTTGGATGGTGTACAGTGCATTCGGAAAGTATTCAGACCCTTTGACTTTTCCACATTTTGTTACATTACAGCCTTATTCTAAAACTGATTAAATAGTCCGCCCCTCTCATTAATCTACACACAATACCCCATAATGACAAAGCAAAAACATGTTTAGAAATGTTTGCAAATGTATTTAAAAAAAATAATTGTTTTTTGTTTATTTACATAAGTATTCAGACCCTTTGTTATGAGACTCAAAATTGAGCTCAGGTGCATCTGGTTTCCATTGATCATCCTTGAGATGTTTCTACAACTTGATTGGGTTCTGTGGTAAATTGGACATGATTTGGAAAGGCCCACATCTGTCTGTATAAGGTCCCACAGTTGACAGTGCATGTCAGAGAAGAAAAAACAAGCCATGAGGTGAAATAATTGTCCGTAGAGCTCCGAGACAGGATTTTGTCAAGGTAAAGATCTGGGGAAAGGTTCCAAAATATTTGTGCAGCATTGAAGGTGCCCAAGAACACAGAGCCCTCCATCATTCTTAAATGGAAGACATTTGGAACAACCAAGACTCTCCCTAGATCTGGCCGCCCGGCCAAACTGAGCAATCGGGGGAGAAGGGCCTTGATCAGGGAGGTGACAAAGAACCCAATGGTCACTCTGACAGAGCTCCAGAGTTTCTCTGTGGAGATGGGAGAACCTTCCAGAAGGACAACCATCTCTGCAGCACTCCACCAATCAGGCCTTTATAGCAGAGTGGCCAGACAAAAACCAATCCTCAGTAAAAGGCACATGGCAGCCCTCTTGGAGAAATAAGATTCTCTGGTCTGATGAAATCAAGATTGAACTCTTTGGTCTGAATGCCAAGCGTCACGTCTGGAAGACACCTGGCACCATCCCTACGGTGAAGCATGGTGGAGGGAGCATCATGGTGTGGGCATGTTTTTCAGCAGCAGGGACTGGGAGACTAGTCAGGATTGAGGGTAAGATGAACAGAGCAAAGTACAGAGATCCTTGATGAAAACCTGCTCCAGAGCACTCAGGACCTCAGACTGGGGCGAAGGTTCACCTTCCAACAGAATAACGACCCTAAGCACACAGACAAGACAACGTAGGAGTGGCTTCGGGGCAAGTCTCGGAATGTCCTTGAGTGGCTTGGCCAGAGCCTTGACTTGAACCTGATCGAACATATCTGGAGACCTGAAAATAACTATGCAGCAACACTCCCGATCCAACCTGACAGAGCTTGAGAGGTTCTGCAGAGAAGAATGGGAGAAACTCCTCAAATCCTTCCTAATTCAGTTGTTGGAGAGGAAGGAAAACCGCTCAGAGATTTCACCATGAAGCCAATGGTGACTTTAAAACGGTTACAGAGTTCAATGGCTGTGAGAGGAGAAAACTGAGGATGGATCAACAACATTGTAGTTACTCCACAATACTAACCTAAATGACAGTGTGCAAAGAAAGAAGCCTGTACAGAATAAAAATATTCAATGCATCCTGTTTGCAATAGTACACTAAAGTAAAACTGCAAAATATTTGGCAAATAAATTAACTTTCATGTCCTGAATATAAAGCGTTATGTTTAGGGAAAATCTAACACAACATATCACTGAGTACCACTCTTCATATTTTAAAGCTTGGTGGTGGCTGCATCATGTTTTGGGTATATTGGTCATCGGCAAGAACTAGGGAGGTTTTTTAGGATAAAAAGAAACGGAATAGAGCTAAGCACAGGCAAAATCCTAGAGGAAAACCTGGTTCAGTCTGCTTTCCAACAGACAGTGTGAGACAAATTTACCGTTCAGCAGGACAATAACCTAAAACACAAGGCCAAATGTACACTGGAGTTGCTTACCAAGACGACATTGAATGTTCATAAGTGGCCTAATTACAGTTTTGACTTTAAATCGGCTTGAAAATCTATGGCAAGAGCTGAAAATGGCTGTCTAGCAACTAACAACCACCTTGACAGAGCTTTAAGAATTTTAAAAAGAATGTGCAAATAATGTACAATACAAGTGTGCAAAGCTCTTACAGACTTACCCAGAAAGACTCACAGCTGTAATGGCTGCCAAAGGTGATTCTAACATGTATTGATTCAGGGGTGTGGAAAGTTATGTAAATTATATATTTCTGTATTGAATTTTCAATAAATTTGTTAAAATTTATATTAGGTGCTTTTGCCCTAGGTAACCTGGAGAGTGGGTAGGATTGTACGTGCCTTTTACTATTCAGGATGGAATGCGACAGAAAGCCACTTCAATAATATTTGGGGTTTTAGAATAGATTATGAGAGTCAATCTAATTTAGGCCTAGTTTTGTTTCATAGAGTGCTACTGCTATATTATTTGAGATCAGGGTGTTATAGCTAAGAGGGAACGCCTGCATAATGGAAAGCAAAATATAGCTGGACCTGCAATGAGTTAGAGGCTTGTTTCACATGACCCTCAGCAGCTCATTCACATAACCCATTAGGAGGTAAGGGAGGGTTCTTTTTCAATGAGTCCTCCAACTCCAAACATGACTCAGCCTTTTGTAATTTTCCACTTCCTGAGTGGCATAATCCAGACCGGGGCACCAGCAGAGAAAGTAGAGGTGCAAAATGATCTCAACACTCTGGACTGAAACAAAACCCACCAACATCCATTATTCAGACAAAACAAGTGAGGCGATTCATCATCCTGGAAGCTACTATATGAGGAAAGGTGGAGGGGGTGGAGTTTCACTGTCAAGCCTCTCCCCAGCCCTGCACAGGGTCTCCAGGGGTGAGGGCCAGGAAGTGGCTGACCTGAGAGTATCCATCAGGTCTTAACCCCAGGGCAAGGGCACACAGCACAATATGGAGGATGTGAAAGGGAAGATAAGAGTTTCACATCTGACCTCTACAGGCAGGTTTCGCCAGAGGGGGTCATTGTAATCCATTGGAAATTACATGAGACCGGCCCTTGCTGTCCAGATACCTTACAATAATTCCAAGAAGCTCAATTAAGCCAATATTTCCCTGAAAAAGCCACTCCCTAACATCTTGCTGAAAAAATATACGACTACACCCCATGTCATGTTTTATATACATTTTGAAATGTTTTAGTCATTTTGCAGACGCTCTTATCCAGAGCGACTTACAGAATGCATTCATCTTAAGCTAAGTGGGACAGACACCCACATATCACATTCATAGTAAGCACATTTTTCCTCAATAAAGTAGCTATCAGCAAAGTCAGCGCTAGTAAAGGGGGGGAGACAAGTGCGAGTGTTAGTTCACGCAAGGGGGATGCTGTGGGATTATTTAAAATACTATTTGAAGAGGTAGGGTTTCAGATGTTTTCAGAAGATGGACAAGGACTCTGCTGTCCTGGCTTCAGGGGGAAGCTTGTCCCACCATTGGGATGCCAGGACAGAGAAGAGCTTGGACTGGGCTGTGGGAGCTGCCCTCCCGTAGAGGTGGGATGGTCAAGAGACCAGAGGTGGCAGAATGGAGTGCTTGGGTTGGGGTGTAGGGTTTGAGTATAGCCTGAAGGTAGGAAGGGGTAGTCCCCCTTGCTGTTCCGTAGGCAAGTTCCATGGTCTTGTAGTGGATGCGAGCTTCGACTGGAAACCAGTGGAGTGTGTGGAGAAGCGGGGTGACATGAGAGAGATTAAACACCAGGCAGGCTGCAGCGTTCTGGATAAGTTGCAGGGGTTTGATGGCACAAGCGGAGAGCCCAGCCAACAGCGAGGCAGTAGTCCAGACAGGAGATGACAAGTGCCTGGATTCGGACCTGCACCGCTTACTGTGTGAGGTAGGATCATAATCTACGGATGTTGTAGAGCATGAACCTGCAGGAGTGAGTCACTGCTTTGATGTTTGCAGAGAACAACAGTGTTGTCCAAGGTTCTTTGTACTCTGGGAGGGGGACACCGTGGAGTTGTCAACCGTGATGGAGTGGTCTTGAAGCGGGCAGGCATTCTACGGGAGGAAGTGTAGCTCCGTGTTGTTGTGCTTGAGGTGGTGGGCCAACATCCAAACGGAGATATATGTCAGGCACGCAGAGATGCGTGTCGCCACCTGGGTGTCAGAAGGGGGAAGGAGAAAAGTAGTTGAGTGTCATCCAAATAGCAATGATAGCAGAGACCATGTGAGGATGACAGAGCAGAGTGACTTGGTGTATAGAGAGGGCCTAGAACTGAGCCTTGGGGGACACCAGTAGCGAGAGTACGTGGTGGAGACACAGATCGTCTCCACGTCACCTGGTAGGACTGGCCTGCCAGGTACGATGCAATCCAAGAGTGTGCAGAGCCTGAGACACCCAGCCCTGAGAGAGTGAAGAGGAGGATCTGACGGTTTACGGTGTCGAAGGCAGCGGATAGATCTAGGAGGATGAGAACAGAGAAGAGAGAGTCGGCTTTGGCAGTGCAGAGAGCCTCCGTAAAACACAGAGAAGAGCAGTCTCGGTTGAGGGACCCGTCTTGAAGCCTGACTGGTTAGGGTCAAGAAGATCGTTCTGAGAAAGATAGCAAGAGTTGGTCAGAGACAGTACGCTGAAGTGTTTTGGAAAGAAAATAAAGAAGGTCTGTAGTTTTTGACGTCAGGAGTCAAGTGTTAGTTTAGGAGGGGAGCGATTCGGGCCATTTTGTAGTCAGAGGGGATGTGTGCCAGAGGGTCAGAGGGGACGCAGCCAGTGGTCAGGGATGAGTTGATGAGGGAAGTGAGAAGGTCTCCAGAGATGGTATGGAGAAGGGAGGAGGGGATGGGGTTGAGCGGACAGGTTGTCGGGTGACCGGACCTCACTAGTCGCAGGATTTCATCTGGAGAGAAAAAGGGTCAAGGCGTAGGGTAGTTCTGTGTGTCTATTTACCCTTTAGCCTCAGTTTGATTGGGACAGACTGCTAATCACATTACACACATACACTGTGGTGCATATATTTCCTGAGGGATGCTTGGGAGGGAAACTGTCCACTTCTGGACTACAGGGGGAAAACAAGGAGGATCAATACAGCAGGATGACTCATTGAAAGAGGATCTTACCTTCGACTCAGGTCTGCGACATGCTCCTGGAGCCAACTGGTGCTGGCAGCTGTTGGGAGGATGGTGCGGGGGGGAGAGAATGAGGGATGGAGGGAAAAAAAGAGAGAAGACAGAAGACAGGGGTCAGAATTACACACATCAACACAGTGAGAGAGCATCACTCTAGCAGCCCTTATCTGCAGTCTGTTCCCATATATCTTCCTCCACAGTCGCCATTGTTGTGGCGGTAACAGGACCCGAGTGCCATTTGATCAGCAAGCAGAGTGTGTCCTCAGCTGTCCACCCCGCAGGATGGGTTACAATCACAGACGACTGACCAGGGGAGGGCACATATATGATTTTAGAGTATCCCACCGCCATCTGTGATGTTTAAACACAAATGGCTACAGAGCAAACCTCTCAGCTCATATTGGCTAGTTTACTGTGGTTTAGGCAGATAAGTGAGAGAGGCATTGAGAGAGACTACAAAAAAGCCTTCCCCAAATCCAATTTTCACTCCCCCACATAAGCCTGACCACACCAGGAGTTTTGGGGTGTTTGTGTATGCGTGTTTGCTCTCCTTGAACATGTCTCTCCCTGACTCTGAGATGACAGGACACAAAACATCCACATTTTCAAAGCAAAGCTAAATGTTTGGTCCAGATTTTGTACGACAATATTCTCTGAAAGAGACTATGGTGTGGCAAAAAGGGACAAGACATAGTCTTATGCTCCAATTAATTTGTACTGATAAATCATGTACAAAAACGTTAATAAATTAATAACAGTTGCAAATGTGCAATAAAAGCTATTGCTTTTTTTCTTCCGCTCTGCTGAGGAGTATTTTTCTCCGCTCTGCTGAGGAGTATTTTTCTCCGCTCATACAGGAGTAATAAAAGGCCTAGTACAATAAGTATTTTTTTTTAAGTATATTTTTCCCCAGTTGCAGCATCCTCAGCACCCGTAGTTCCCATGGCTATGATATTCGGTAGGCCTAAGACATGGTAAAAAACAACTAGACCTAATGGTTCCTTGTTGCACTTTATAATTTAATTTTAAAATGTAGCCTATATTCAAATCCAGATGCATCTTATTCGAAAGACATAGTCTATGTGATAGGCAAAAATGTTCCGTCAAACCTTGAAAATATATTTTTAAACTAATTTAGGTTGTTTCGTATTTTGTTTACACAACTTAACTAATGTATTTTATAACTTGCTGGCCTGTATTTAGGATTTGTACAGTACGATAGGAAAAAGGCATACCCAAATAGGATTGTTAGTTTTAAGCGAATGCATAAGCAAATGTTCATTTGTTTTCATGTGTTAGGCTATAAAGAATGTTATAAATAATAATTTGCTTTATCGGTTTATATATTTAAGATTATTACAGTTTGACAGGCAAAAGGCATATAGCTTAAGGATAATAGGCCTATTCGTTTTTTCGCCTAAGCCAATGTTCATTCAAGTGTTATAAAGGATGTTATAGGCTAAAAAACTTTTTATCTTTTTTCCACATTTTGTTACGTTACAGCCTTATTATAAAACTGATTAAATAGTCCCCCCATTAATCTACACACAATACCCATAATGACAAAGCAAAAATATGTTTTATTTTTTTAACTGAAATATCATATTTACATAAGTATTCAGACCCTTACTCAGTACTTTGTTGAAGCACCTTTGGCAGCGATTACAGCCTAGAGTCTTCTTGGGTATGACACCACCGTACAAGCTTGACACACCTGTATTTGGGGAGTTTCCCCCATTCTTCACTGCAGATCCTCTCAAGCTCTGTCAGGTTGGATGGGGAGCGTCGCTGCACAGCTATTTTCAGGTCTCTCCAGAGATTTTTGCTCGGGTTTAAGTCCGGGCTCTGGCTGGGTCACTCAAGGACATTCAGAGACTTGTCTCGAAGCCACTCCTGCGGTGTCTTGGCTGTCTGCTTAGGGTCATTGTTCTGTTAGAAGATGAACCTTTGCCCCAGTCTGAGGTCCTGAGCACTCTGAAGTAGGTTTTCATCAAGGATCTCTCTGTACTTTGCTCCGTTCATCTTTCCCTCGATCCTGACTAGTCTCCAAGTCCCTGCCGCTGAAAAGCATCCCCACAGCATGATGCTTCCACCACCATGCTTCACCCTAGGGATGGTGGCAGGTTTCCTCCAGACGTGACGCTTGGCATTCAGGCCAAAGAGTTCAATCTTGGTTACATCAGACCAGAGAATCTTGTTTCTCATGGTCTGAGAGTCCTTTAAATGCCTTTTGGCAAACTGCAAAAGGGCTGTCATGTGCCTTTTACTAAGGAGTGGCTTCTGTCTGGCGACTCTACCATAAAGGCCTGATTGGTGGAGTGCTGCAGAGGTGGTTGTCCTTATGGAAGGTTCTCCCATCTCCACAGAGGAATTCTGGAGCTCTGTCAGTGACCATCGGGTTCTTTGTCACCTCCCTGACCAAGGCCCTTCTCCCCCGATTGCTCAGTTTAGCCGGGCGGCCAGCTCTAGGAAAGGTCTTGGCGGTTCCAAACTTCATCCTTTTAAGAATGATGGAGGTCACTGCGTTCACTGACTACATCTCAGCGTTCAACACCATAGTGCCCACAAAGCTCATCACTAAGCTAAGGACCCTGGGAGTAAACACTTCCCTCTGCAACTGGACTGGATCCTGGACTTCCCGACGGGCCGCCCCCAGGTGGTAAGGGTAGACAACAACACATCTGCCAAGCTGATCCTCAACACTTGGGCCCCTCCTGTACTCCCTGTTCACCCACGATTGCGTGGCCAAACACGTCTCCAACACCGTAATTAAGTTCGCAGACGACACACCGGTGGTAGGCCTGATCACCGACAACGATGAGACAGCCTATAGGGAGGAGGTCAGAGACCTGGCAGTGTGGAGCCAGGACAACAACCTCTCCCTCAATGTGAGCAAGATTCAAATTCTTACTGGGTTGGTAGGTGATCAAATACTTCTGTCATGCAATAAAATGCAAATTAATTACTTAAAAATGATACAATGTGATTTTCTGGATTTTTGTTTTAGATTCCGTCTCTCACAGTTGAAGTGTACCTATGATAAAAATTACAGACCTCTACATGCTTTGTAAGTAGGAAAACCTGCAAAATCGGCAGTGTATCAAATACTTGTTCTCCCCACTGTATATAGCCTTATTATTGTAATGGAATTTTCTTGTGTTACTTTTTAATTTGATTAGATTTTTTTTTACATTAGTTTATTTAGTAAATATTTTCTTAACTCTTTCTTGAACTGCATTGTTGGTTAAGGGCTTGTAAGTAAGCATTTCACAGTAAGGTCTACACCTTCGGCGCATGTGACAAATAACATTTGATTTGATTCTTGGTGACCTTCAATGCTGCAGACAATCCCCAGATCTGTGCCCCGACACAACCCTGTCTCAGATCTATCTCTATTGACCTCAAGGCTTGGTTTTTGCTCTGAAATGCACTGTCAACTGTGGGACCTTATATAGACAGGTGTGTGCCTTTCAAATAGTGTCCAATCAATTGAATTTACCACAGGTGGACTTGCACCAAGTTATAGAAACATCTCAATGATGATCAATGTAAACAGGATGCACCAGAGCTCAATTTCGAGTCTCATAGCAAAGGGTCTGAATGCTTATGTAACATAAGGTATTTCTGTTAATTATTTTTAATAAATATGCATTTTTTTTGTTGAAAAACCTGTTTTCGCTTTTTCATTATAGAGTATTGTGTGTAGATTGATGAGGAACATTTTTTTTAAAATCCATTTTAGAATAAGGCTGTGACGTAACAAATGTAGATGAAGTCAAGGGGTCTGAATACTTTCCGAATGCACTGTAAATGCAAAATTTGTAAGCTATTGAAAATGATATTAAAAAGCGTTGTTGCGGGAGCTTATGCCGATTGCCCACCGAGCAATTCAACGACAATAATAAACACTGACAATATTAGAAAAATGAGCCTATATTGTTTAATTTGTGAAATAAACATTTACTGCAACTTTTATTGACAGTAGCCTATGTGTTGGCCTATATTATTGGCTGTTTGGTTTGCAAGGAGGGATTTTCCAAGGGCACAATTTATTTGCCTACACTTCAACTAAAGCAGAAACGTACCAGGTTTGTTTAAACTTCCTATTTGATAAGTCTCTCTTGCAATTGTTTGTTATCTCTCTCATTATTACTAAACAACTTTCTGAGATGGTTGATCATGAAAGAGTAGGCTATGCCTAGGCCAACAAGTCACATTAAAATCGATTGGAGATTGGGGAGATAAAGGGAAATTAAGATTTTAAAACAATAAGCCAGAGTGTCTGCTGCAAAAGGCCCATGATAAATCGACATTGGAAGGATGGAATAAAACATGTTAGGCCCTATCTGACGTTTTGCTCTGCTTTGGTGCTCTCTGCTCTTTCTACACTACTGAGCAAAAATAGAAATGCAACAATTTTACTGAGTTACAGCTCACATAAGGAAATCAGTCAACTGAAATAAATAAATTTGGCCCTAATCCATGGATTTCACATGACTGGGCAGGTGCGCAGCCATGGGCGGGCCTAGGCCAATCAGAATGAGTTTCCCCCCACAAAAGTGCTTTATTACAGACAAAAATACTCAGTTTCATCAGGAGTTGCAGTCAAATTCAAATATGCTAAACCATTGTTTGTAACATCACAATGTCGTCACCATCGGTGATGGCTGTCAAACATTGTTCATACTCCGAGTTGCTTTTCATGTAATAAGAAGGACTTCCGTGACCACGGCCACAAATTGGGGAAAACAAACATTTTCCATTGACCCCCAAAAGTATGTGGACACCACTTGAAATTAGTGGATTCAGACTTTTCCCGGGTAGTGTTATAATCTGTCCTCGGTTGCAACACTCACTACCGAGTTCCAAACTGCCTCTTGAAGCAACGTCAGCACAAGAAATGTTCGTCAGGAGCTTCATGAAATGGTTTCTATGGCCGAACAGCCGCATACAAACCTATCCCCATGCGCCAAGCGTCTGGAGTGATGAATCACGCTTCACCATTTGGCAATCCGATGGACAAATCTGGGTTGGCAGATGCCAGGAGAACACTACCTGCACCAATGCATAGTGCCAACTGTAAAGTTTGGTGGAGGAAGAATAATGATCTGGGGCTGTTTTTCATGGTTCAGGCCCCTTAGTTCCAGTGAAGGGAAATCTTTGTTTCAGCATGACAATGCCCCCGTGCACAAAGCGAGGTCCATACAGAAATGGTTTGTCAAAATCAGTGTGGAAGAACTTGACTGGCCTGCAAAGAGCCCTAACCTCAACCCCATCGAACACCTTTGGGATGAATTGGAACACTAATTGCCCAACATCAGTGCCCGACCTCACGAATGTTCTTGTGGCTGATTGGAAGCAAGTCCCCGCAGCAATGTCCCAACATCTAGTGGAAAGCCTTCCCAGAAGAGTGGAGGCTGTTATAGCAGCAAAGGGGGGACCAACTCCATATTAATGCCCATGATTTTGGAATGAGATGTTTGATGAGCAGGTGTTCACATACTTTTGGTTATGTAGCGTAGAACGTGTTATTAATTTGACAGTTGAAAAGTTCTATAGACGATGCAATCGTAAAATACCCCAACCCTAGTATCATGTACCGCTTCTTAAGGATATGAGTCTGAGGTGCTTGTGATGGAGACAGGAATAGTCCTAGAAAGTCTGCTTGCTAACCAACAGATAAGCAATCCTCTTTCAAGTTTACTGTCCATAGCCCCATTTCCGTTACAGCATTATAAAGGTGTTTAAGTCTATAAATGTTCATTTGAATAATACATTACTAATCATTATGAATAAAAACAATTATTTATAATCATAATGCAAACCATCTTAGTGTACAAAAACAGTCAGAGTAACACATGAAACCCACCCCCCATTCTGGGGACTTGTGTTGAGTAAAGCCACAGGAAGGGTAATTTTGCTGGGCCTACTCCATGAATGAACCATTTTAGCAGAGTGACTTATTTATGATATGGCAGCCTGTCTGGCTGCCTCAGGGCTCTGCCGTCTTGCGTGACTAATGCACTCCTGGCAATGAGATGTTAAATGAAGTTAGCCTGTTAATTTAGCCTGGTTTATTTGAGTGTGGGGTAAAGTGAATGACCCAGACAAAATGTACCCAATGTACAGCTTCACCAAAACTCATCAATCACAAACAGCACAATCTAAATGTGCATACTAACATGAAAACCATCTGTCATTGTGCACTACATCACTGTTACTCAATGCAACCTGCTAAGGGCCAAAACACAGGAAGAAATCCTTCCAAACCAAGGAGAAGACTGGTGGAGAGAGGTACAACTAGAGCCATTCAGAGCTCTTCTCTGTGGCACGTGACTGGGTGACAGACAGGCTGAAAGAGAAGACAAGTCGTCCATGATCTAAGTCTCGTCTCGAGTCCTAATAATGTTCCTCGAGCAGATTAAGTCATTCCAATGAAAGGCAAAGGAGGAAGGCAAGACAGTCGTAGTGCTCCTAATCGAGCATACTGCTCAATTAAAGCCCTTAATTACATAAGAGCAAAGCTATATAGTCTCTAAGAGGCCATGGACCACATCTGGACCAATCAAAAACATTGGGCAAATCGGAGCTGACACTAACACAGCACAAACCATAGGCGAAGGGGACACAGACAACATTTTGCTTGTGTCGTAAACATTGGGCTCAAAACAAACAAACAAAGACAGGAAGAACAGCTTTCTATGCTGGCCTCTACTAGATCAAGTGCTGACTGTGTGATCTCCAGGTATTGTATTTTCCTCCCGTCTCCATTCATTCTGGCTCTCTTCTATGGCCATTCTCATCTCTTTCTCTCGCCTTACCGCATCCCTCCCATCTCTCCTAGCAAACTTTTTCTCTGAATACGTGGTTCAATCTTGGGCTAGAGTAAAGACAGTGCAAATGACGTGCCCAGGGCTGTGTGTACACGGTGTATACAATTAAAAGTCAGGCAGACAGATTTAGAGGGTCAACTAGTCTGGGGTCTGGATTGTCCTAGAGTCCATAACTGTGTCAATGAGGATTTACAAACAAACAGTGAGCCATGACAGCTTGGGCCCTGCTTAGTGGAGCACTGCAACCACAGGGATCGTGCAGCGCCAGGCCCCCTGCTGGCAGCTCAGGGAATAACAGACAGACTGCAGCAGACAGACCCACATACAGCAGGACCAGGGACAGTGAGGAGGCACCATGGTACTAGGACTGGCATGTACTACAGCTATAATTGATTATCAATGACTGTGTGGAATCCATTACTCACAAAAACAGCTGAAAACCTGATAGTATCCCAGAATGAACCACAATAATGATGCATTATAAATTGGCATAAATTATTATATATTATTATTGACACTAATATTGTCAACCTCTTTTTACACACAGTAAGTTAGTATAGCAGTTTATTATAACCTCAGACATACTAGGCAGTGAGAGGTGAGGAGAGTCAGAGTTGACCTACCTTCTGAGACATAGACAAAGGGCTTGTTCTTCACAGAGAGCAGAGTTAACAGGTTGAAGAACAGCGCTACAAAGGTCCCCACCAACAGACGACCCCTACACACAGAGAGGACCATTATCAGTACAACATAGATGCATACTTGTAACACATGTCAAACACAACACATACTCTCCATCGCTTATACAGTAGTCTCCGTTGACTTCAATATTATTGCTAAAATTAATTTGGAATACATGACACTTTCACAATGAAGTGAAATAAGTGAATCATAATGGGAAACAAACACGTGTAAACGTTTCCAAAACACAAACATCCACATAAACATAAAAATAGAGGCAGATTTTAATGCTGGAGGAATTCAGTTGGTGCTGCAGTGTAAATGGATGTTCTCCACTAGATTAAGTGTTCTGGTACCTAGAACATGTGGCGTCTTGCCTGGCTGGCACCTGCTGCCCAGCAGTGATAATAATCTGTTGTTTTAGTGATATTGCCCTGCATTACACACAACATCACATCTCCAATGTTCCACTGCTTTGAAAGGTAATCTCGTCAACGAAGACGGGTTTAAGTCGGTCGTGTTTTCATCAAACTACTAATCTTTGTTTCATAATGGCGATCCAGGATGGTGCAGCTGCAGCGAGGGACGGCAACCTGATTAGCTGAGAATCCCATTGCGTACAGTTTAGAGGGATGAGAGGAACGGTAGGCTAATTCTATCTGGACCCAGACCCAGCTGTGATGTTTGTTTGGGCTGATGTTCTCCCTGGAGTGTGTGTGTGTGTGTGTGTGTGTGTGTGTGTGTGTGTGTGTGTGTGTGTGTGTGTGTGTGTGTGGAACAGGGGTGCATGGGAGTGCGTGTGTGGACAGGGGCCTACTTACGTGTGCACCTCCGGCTGCTCCACGAATCTCTCCAGACTGGCAAAATAACAGAAGGGAAGAAAAACTGTCACACAGAAACATGGGGCAATATGGGACAAGTAAATAAACAAACAAAAAATGTTCCACGTGACCTGACTGGGAAAAACTGTTGCCTGTGCTGAGATGTTAAAGCAGAGTGATATAATAGATGGCCAGGACACGCTGGGAGCTAAATGGCTGATTAAGTCTGATAGTGACACTAGTACCACTCACCGTGACAAAAGCCATCAGAAACACCCCTCAAGGCTATACAGAAGTGTTTTTGCATATTTCAACAGGATAAATTCCGACATGTAAACATGACAACATCAACTTGACCCTTTTAAGGTGGACGATCAAAACCTGTGTCCAGTATTCATGGTGGCATGGGAGGGAAGAAGGCATGCAGCCAGTCTATACTTACCATACATTTACCACAAATACACAGTATGTATTCTCTCATATTGCCCTCCCCTCCCCCTCTGTTTCTCTCTGAATACCGGAAGCCTTGTTACACACATGCTTGTGTGACGGTGTAACATCATCATCTCTCCCCTCCCCTTCCAGAAACGTGACCTTTAGATAAACCATGTCTTCTATAATGTGTGCTTCAGGCTAAGGTGTGGACATATGCAGGAGCAAACATGACCACAGCTCTGAAATATGTCCTACACTCATCAACACAAACATACATCTTCTCCTCATACAACCCCACTCAGTCCGGTTCTTTCTCGCTCGCTCTTACTCTCTATGCTATTGGAATTAAGGGCCACACAAACACACACACATGGTTGATGTACTAGTTGGCAGCACTCACTCCCCTCCTCACTCCTTCCCTGCCTGAGCCGTGACCGCTGGATAAACCCTGGTTCTGGGCGCTTGGTCCTAGGTGTGGGCACAGGCAGGAGGAGACATTCCCACAGCTCTGAAATATTCAGAAGCCCAAGTCCCCCACCCCACTCCATCCCCGGTCACAAACAGGGGTAAACCCTGGTTCCACCCACCTCTCCTTCAGGATGAACAGAGCTCCCAGCTGCACCAGCACCGTGGAGGAAAACACAGCTAGGACCTCCAGCCGCTCAAACCTGGAGGAACACACGGTAACACTTTATTTGGATTGTCCATCTGTAGACGGTCTAAAGACTATCAGTAACATTTCAATTAACTAACTATCTACTAACCGTAGCCCTAACCCTTATCCTTCCCCTAAACTTAACTTTTACCCTTATTCTAAACCTAAACCTAAACCTAACCCTAGCCATAACCATAACAAGCAATTGCTTATCAACAGATAGTTTGTTAATCGTATGACCATTGGGCCCAGCTCCATGAGGGGGCTAAAGGGGGCACAGCCTCCTCGGTTTAGTTTTATGTCCCTTTATAAAAATAGCAAAAAAGTTAAAATGAGTGACAGGTTGGCGCTGTGTCAACACAATGGACAGGACGTGCCGTGGTGTGTGTAGGGGGGCTACGTACGGAAAGCCACTGGGCGGTTAGGTAGGAATCCTTTGGGTTTCCACAAAAATCATGAAAAAAGGCTTCTTATCTGTCATCTCGGTGGCAGGCTAAGTGAATAACGTGAATACGCCTGTAATATTTGATTTTGATTTATAAGGGCGGGGTCAAGTTTACTATTGAAGCTGCTTCACGCTTAGCTATCTGTAAAAAGCATTAGTGTTATTAGCCTTAGCCTATTTAGCTAGCTCGAACCAGCTAATCTGCCACGACGGATATCAGAAATTTGCTTAGCCAAAAGTACCCAAACAAAGGAGAAGGAGAGTGATGAGCAGCAGCATCAAACCACCAAGGCCGCTGCCAAGCTCCAGCTAACTCCTTGTGCAGAGCCTACCCACCCTTCCACAAGCGCAGCCAGGATAATGGCTCCAAAGCCGCCTCCACCTTCGACTGTTCCTAATGATCTTGGAACAGAGGAGCCAGCCCAGGTTAGCTTAGAATCCTACCCCAGCCGCAGGTTCTATCCAAACATGTTAATTTATAGCAACTGGTTCATAGGAAGAGAGTGGCTGGAACACTTGGTTACTGCAGGTGCTATTATGGTTTTCTTGATAGCCTATTGGTTTCCGTTTCTGTAAATTGAACTGTATATAATGGAAACGTTTCTATGGTATTGCTTAATTGATTATGTAGGTCAAATTTGATTCACAGAAGTGTATTGTGCCATATCACAACGTGTTGCTGAACTCATGAGCGAGTGGCATGATTTCCCATGCTTGAAGCGGGCCTGTATAGGCCTATTTATTTGGCAAGACAGCTGTACATGGCTGCTAGGGCTGGGCGATATGGCCAAAATATCATATCACAATATTTTTCACATTATTGCCGGTATGATGGTTTTGAATAATACAAGTTCTAAATATGCTTTGGTATTTATTAGGATCCTCATTGCAAAAGCATCAGCTACTCTTTATGGGGTCCACATGAAACATAGTACAGGACAGTATTAGTCAAGGACTGAAATACATACATTTAAAACGTCACACATAGCCTACATATCAATACATTCAGTCGTGGCCAAAAGTTTGAGAATGACACAAATATACATTTTCACAAAGTCTGCTGCCTCAGTTTGTATGACGGCAATTTGCATATATTCCAGAATGCTATGAAGAGTGATCAGATGAATTGTAAAGCCCCTCTTTGCCATGCAAATGAACTGAATCCCCAAAAAACATTTTCCACTGCATTTCAGCCCTGCCACAAAAGGACCAGCTGACATCATGTCAGTGATTCTCTCGTTAACACAGGTGTGAGTGTTGACGAGGACAAGGCTGGAGATCATTCTGTCATGCTGATTGAGTTCAAATAACAGTCTGGAAGCTTCAAAAGGAGGGTGGTGCTTGGAATCATTGTTCTTCCTCTGTCAACCACGGTTACCTGCAAGGAAAATCGTGCCGTCATCATTACTTTGCACAAAAAGGGCTTCACAGGCAAGGATATTGCTGCCAGTAAGATTGCACCTAAATCAACCATTTATCGGATCATCAAGAACTTCAAGGAGAGCGGTTCAATTGTTGTGAAGAAGGCTTCAGGGCGCCCAAGAAAGTCCAACAAGCGCCAGGACCGTCTCCTAAAGTTGATTCAGCTACGGGATCGGGGCACCACCAGTACAGAGCTTGCTCAGGAATGGCAGCAGGCAGGTGTGAGTGCATCTGCACACACAGTGAGGCGAAGACTTTTGGAGGATGGCCTGGTGTCAAGAAGGGCAGCAAAGAAGCCACTTCTCTCCAGGAAAAACATCAGGGACAGACTGATATTCTGCAAAAGGTACAGGGATTGGACTGCTGAGGACTGGGGTAAAGTCATTTTCTCTGATGAATCCCCTTTCCGATTGTTTGGGGCATCCGGAAAAAAGCTTGTCCGGAGACAAGGTGAGCACTACCATCAGTCTTGTGTCATGCCAACAGTAAAGCATCCTGAGTAGAGGTTGACCGATTATGATTTTTCAACGCCGATACCAATTATTGCAGGACCAAAAAAGACGATACCGATTAATCGGCCGATTTTTATTTATTTATTTGTAATAATGACAATTACAACAATACTAAATGAACACTTATTTTAACTTAATATAATACATACATAAAATCAATTTAGCCTCAAATAAATAATGAAACATGTTCAAGTTGGTTTAAATAATGCAAAAACAAAGTGTTGGAGAAGAAAGTAAAAGTGCAATATGTGCCATGTAAGAAAGCTAACGTTTAAGTTCCTTGCTCAGAACATGAGAACATATGAAAGCTGGTGGTTCCTTTTAACATGAGTCTTCAATATTCCCAGGTAAGAAGTTTTAGGTTGTAGTTATTAAAGGAATTATAGGACTATTTCTCTCTATACGATTTGTATTTCATATACCTTTGACTATTGGATGTTCTTATAGGCACTTTAGTATTGCCAGTGTAACAGTATAGCTTCCATCCCTCTCCTCGCCGCTACCTGGGCTCGAACCAGGAACACATCGACAACAGCCACCCTCGAAGCAGCGTTACCCATGCAGAGCAAGGAGAACAACTACTCCAAGTCTCAGAGCGAGTGACGTTTGAAACGCTATTAGCGCGCACCCCGCTAACTAGCTAGCCATTTCACATTGGCTACACCAGCCTAATCTCGGGAGTTGATAGGCTTGAAGTCATAAACAGCAGAGCTGCTGGCATAACGCACGAAAGTGCTGTTTGAATGAATGCTTACGAGCCTGCTGGTGCCTACCATCGCTCAGTCAGACTGCTCTATCAAATCATAGACTTAATTATAACATAATAACACACAGAAATACGAGCCTTAGGTCATTAATATGGTCGAATAAGGAAACTATCATCTCGAAAACAAAACATTTATTCTTTCAGTAAAATACGGAACCTTTCCGGATTTTATCTAACGGGTGGCATCCATCAGTCTAAATATTCCTGTTATATTGCACAACCTTTAATGTTATGTCATAATTACGTATAATTCTGCCAAATTAGTTCGCAATGAGCCAGGCGGCCCAAACTGTTGCATATACCCTGACTCTGCGTGCAATGAACGCAAGAGAAGTGACACAATTTCACCTTGTTAATATTGCCTGCTAACCTGGATTTCATTTAGCTAAATATGCAGGTTTAAAATATATACTTCTGTGTATTTATTTTAAGAAAGGCATTGATGTTTATGGTTAGGTACACGTTGGAGCAACGACAGTCCTTTTTCGGCGAATGCGCACTGCATTGATTATATGCAACGCAGGACACGCTAGATAAACTAGTAATATCATCAACCACATGTAGTTAAAACTAGTGATTATGATTGATTGATTGTTTTTTATAAGATAAGTTTAATGCTAGCTAGCAACTTACCTTGGCTTCTTACTGCATTCGCGTAACAGGCGGGCTCCTCGTGAGGCAGGTGGTTAGAGCGTTGGACTAGTTAACCGTACGGTTGCAAGATTGAATCCCTGAGCTGACAAGGTAAAAATCTGTCGTTCTGCCTCTGAACAAGGCAGTTAACCCACCGTTCCTAGGCCGTCATTGAAAATAAGAATGTGTTGTTAACTGACTTGCCTAGTTAAATAAAGGCTTTTTTTTTTTTTTTTTTTTTACAGATTTCCGATTGTTATGAAAACTTGAAATCGGCCCTAATTAATCGGCCATTCCGATTAATCGGTCGACCTCTAATCCTGAGACCATTCATGTGTGGGGTTGCTTCTCAGCCAAGGGAGTGGGCTCACTCACAATTTTGCCTAAGAACACGGCCATGAATAAAGAATGGTACCAACACATCCTCCGAGAGCAACTTCTCCCAACCATCCAGGAACAGTTTGGTGACGAACAATGTCTTTTCCAGCATGATGGAGCACCTTGCCATAAGGCAAAAGTGATAACTAAGTGGCTCGGGGAACAAAACATCAATATTTTGGGTCCATGGCCAGGAAACTCCCCAGACCTTAATCCCATTGAGAACTTGTGGTCAATCCTCAAGAGGCGGGTGAACAAACAAAAACCCACAAATTCTGACAAACTCCAAGCACTGATTATGCAAGAATGGGCTGCCATCAGTCAGGATGTGGTCCAGAAGTTAATTGACAGCATGCTAGGGCGGATTGCAGAGGTCTTGAAAAAGAAGGGTCAACACTGCAAATATTGACTCTTTGCATCAACTTCATGTAATTGTCAATAAAAGCCTTTGACACTTATGAAATGCTTGTAATTATACTTCAGTATTCCATAGTATCATCTGACAAAAATATCCAAAGACACTGATGCAGCAAACTTTGTGAAAATTTATATTTGTGTCATTCTCAAAACTTTTGGCCACGACTGTACACACAATATCTAGGTCTAATACATAGTATAGGGCAAATTACAATATGTCACACTTCCGGATTGTATCCGTGCTGCTGTGCTATTTGTTGCTACTTGGTTACCTGCCAAATGTTTTTTTAAAACTTTTAATAACAGTTTAATCAAAACTCTGCATTTAACACATTAACCAACGTCTTAGTTTTTGTGCGCTCAACTTTTTCACCCTGGACGCTTCATCTGGACAGGGTTCTAGAGAACCTCCACCAACCAAAAAAGCGAAGTAATAACATTAACGCTGTGCCATCTAATTGCAGACGCTGTACTCATAATATGCAGGAGAACTACTGCCTTATGGTGAGGATAGCCGAGTTGCAAGCCCAGCTTCAGACGCAATCGTTAGGCAAAGGAAATTTAAGAGTAGGAAAGGAAGAAACAACATCTGTGCCACCAGTATGTACAGATAGTAGTACAAATCCCCCCCGCACAATCCACGCAGTCTGACAATTTTCTCAAGGCTTCTGGAAGGAAATACTGTCGGCATGCTCAACCGGAGTCGCTCATTTAGCCGATAGAAACTTTCAACCGGTTCCCCCCCATTAAGCAACAAGTTAGTCAGAGGCCGAGCCATCTCAGGTCTCCCCTCCACTGGTTACGGGGTCTGAGTCGCCAAAGCCTCCCACCATTGGGAGGGCTACCGACGTAAAGGCTAATCTGAAGAGATTGCTGGCTGAGTCCAAAACTGGCGAGTGTAGATTGTATAGGGATAGTTATCTACGTCAGCACCAACAATGTTAGGATGAAACAGTCAGATCTCCAAGTGCAACATAGCTTCAGCGTGTAAATTAGCTAGAAAGATGTGCCAGCATTGAGTAATTGTTTCTGCCCCCCTCCCCCTCCCAGTTAGGGGGAGTGATGAGCCCTACAGAAGTCTCACAACTCAATCGCTGGTTGAAAACTGTTTTCTGTCCCTCTCAAAAGATTGAATTTGTAGATAACTGGACCAAGCATGACATGCTGAGGAGTGACGGACTCCATCCTAGCTGGAGGGGTGCCTTCATCTTAACTATCAACATAGACAGGGCTCTAAATCCTCTAGCTCCACAATGAGATAGGGTGCAGGCCATGCTGCAGGTTGTTAGCTAGCCTGTCAGTTTAGTAGAGTTTGACACTAGCATAGTCAGTGTAGTCAGCTCAGTTATCCCCATTAAAACAGCATCTGTGTGACTTGATCTAGGTTGGGCAAAAGTAAACATGGCGGTGTTTGCCTTAGCAATCTCACTGGAATAAAGACCTCCTCTATTCCTGTCATTATTGAAAGAAATTCTGATATCTCAAAATAGGGCTACTTAATGTTAGATCCTTCACTTCCAAGGCAGTCATCGTCAATGAACTAATCACTGATCATAACCTTGATGTGATTGGCCTGACAAACATGGCTCAAGCCTGATGAGGCCTGTCCTCCTGGTTACACTAGTGACCATATTCCCCATGCATCCTGCAAAGGCGGAGGTGTAGCTAACATTTCCAACAACAAAATTTACCAACCCAAAAAATGACTGCGTCTTTTGAGCTTCTATTCATGAAATCTATGCAGCCTTCTCAATCACGTTTTACAGTCACTGTTGACAGGCCTTCTGGGCCATATACAGCATTCCTCACTGAGTTTACAAGGTCCAATAGGAAAATTTGGGGTCAAGGCTGAATTGTTTTGGGTGAGTTTACAAGGTCAAATAGGAAAATTTGGGGTCAAGGCTGATAATTTTTTGGGGTGAATTCAATATCCACATGGAAAAGTCCACAGACCCACGCCAAAAGGCTTTCGCAGCCATCAGACTCAGTGGATGTTGTCTAACATGTCTCCGGACCTACGCATTGTGACAGATATACCCTGGATCTAGTTTTGTCCAGAGGAATACATATTTTGGATCAATTTTTTTTTCCTCATAATCTTGAACTATAGGGCCACCATCCTATTACGTTTGCAATCGCAAAAAATAATCTGCTCAGACCCCATCCAAAGATTATCAAAAGCCATGCTATAAATTCTCGGACAACCCAAAGAGTCCTAGATGCCCTTCCAGACTCCCTCCACCTACCCAAGGACGTCGGAGCACAACAATCTGTTAACCACCTAACTGAGAAGCTAAATTTAACCTTGCGTAATACCCAAGAAGCAGTCACACCTTTAAAAACAAAAAACATTTGTCATAAGAAATTAGCTCCGTGGTATACAGAAAATAACCAAGCCCTGAAGCAATCTTCCAGAATTTTTTTACGGAAATGGCACTGTCTAGGAAAGACAGTACCATGCAATATCGAAGCGCCCTCACTGCTGTTCGATCAGCCTATTTTTCCAACTTACTTAAGGAGAATAAGAACCCAACATTTATTTTTGATACTGTCGCAAAGCTAACTAAAAAGCAGCATTCCCCAAGAGAGGATGGCTTTCACTTCAGCAGTGATGAATTCATGAACTTCTTCAACGAAAAGATCATGATCGTTAGAAAGCAAACTACGGACTCCTCTTTGAATCTGCGTATATATGCAAAGCTCAGTTGTCCTGAGTCTGCACAGAACTGCCAGGACCTAGGATTAATGGAGACACTCATGTTTTTAAAATCCTGTATCTCGACACATTCACGAAAATAGTCATGGCCTCTAAACCTTCCAGTTGCTTACTAAACCCTATTCCAACTAAACTACTGAAAGAGCTCCTTCCTGTGCTTGGCGCTCCTATGTTGAACATAATAAATGGTTCCATAACCTCTGGATGTGTACCAAACTCACTAAAAATGTCAGTAATAAAGCCTCTCTTGAAAAAGCCAAACCTTGACCCGGATAATGTAATAAACTATTGGCCTATATAGAATCTCCCATTAGTCTCAACATTTTTTGAAAAAGCTATTGTGTATCAACTCACTGCCTTCCAGAAGACAAATAATGTATACGAAATGCTTTAGTCTGGTTTTAGACCTGAGACTGCACTCGGGAAGGTGGTAAGTTACCTTTTAATGGCGTCAGACCAAGACTCTGCATCTGTCCTTATGCTCCTAGTCCTTAGTGCAGCGTTTTACACCATCGATCCACACATTCTTTTGGAGAGATTGGAAACCCTATTTGGTCTACACGGACAAGTTCTTGCCTGGTTTAGTTATCTGTCGGAGAGATATCAGTCAGTGTCCGTGGATGGTTTGTCCTCTGACAAAGTAATTGTACGTTTCAGTGTTCCTCAAGGTTCTGTTTTAGGACCCCAATTGAATTCACTAAATATTCTACCTCTTAGTGATGTCATTCGGAAATGCAATGTCAACTTTCACTGCTATGCGGACGACACAGAGCTGTACATTTCAATAAAACATGGTGAAGCCCCAAAATGGCCTACACTGGAAGCCTGTATTTTAGATAGAAGGAAGTGGATGGCTGCAAATGTTTTACTTTTAAACTTGGACAAAACAGAGATACTAGTTCTAGTTCTAGGTCCCAAGTAACAAAGAGATCTGCTGTTGGATCTGACAATTAATCTTGATGGTTGTCCAGTCGTCTCAAGTAAAACTGTGACGGATCTCGGCGTTACTCTGGACCCTGATCTCTCTTTTGACGAACATATCAAGAATATTTCAAGGCCAGCTATTTTCCATCTTCGTTTCTGATTTCTGAAAAATCTGAAACTCTTTGTCCAAAAATGATGCATAAAAGTCAATCAATCCTTTTGTCACTTCTAGATTAAATTACTGCAATGCTCTACTCTCTGGCTAGCCGGATAAAGCACTAAATAAACTTCCGTTGGTGATAATCACGGTTGCTAGAATCTTGACTAGAACCATACTATTTTTATCATATTACTCCAGTGCAAGCCTCTCTACAACTAGCATCCTGTTAAGGTTAGGGCTGATTTAAAGGTTTTACTGCTAACCTACAAAGCATTACATGGACTTGCTCCTACCCATCTTTCCGATTTGGTCCTGGCTTTCATACCTACACGTTCACAAGACGCAGGCCTCCTTATTGTTCCTAGAATTTCTAAGCAAACACCGGGAGGCAGATCTTTCTCCTATAGAGCTGAATTTTTATGGAATGGTCTGTCTATCAATGTGAGAGACACAGACTCGGTCTCGAGATCTCTTCAGTAGGTCCTATGATTGAGTGTAGTCTTGCCCAGGGGTGTGAAGGTGAACGGCAAGGACAAACCGCCCTTGCCGTCTCTGCCTGGCCGGCTCCCCTCTCTCCACTGGGATTCTCTGCCTCTGAGTCACTGGCTTACTAGTTCTCTTCAATGCTGTCCCTAGGAGGGTTGCGTCACTTGAGTGGGTTGAGTCACTGACGTGATCTTCCTTTCCGGTTTTGCGCCCCCTCGGGCTTGTGCGGTGGAGGAGATCTTTGTGGGCTATACTCAGCCTTGTCTCAGGGTAGTAAGTTGGTAGTCTGTTGATATCCCTCTAGTGGTGTGGAGGCTGTCTGGGGGACCACCTCTGTCTCCACCTCCAGTATCTATTCTGCTATAGTCTATGTACCGGGGGCTAGGGTCAATCTGTTATATCTGGTGTAATTCTCCTGTCTTATCCGGTGTCCTGTGTGAAGTATGCTCCCTCTAATTCTCTCTCTCTCGCCCCCTCTTCCTCCCCTAACGGAGGACCTGAGCCCTAGGACCATGCCATAGGACTACCTGGCCTGATGACTCCCCAGTCCACCTGGTTGTGCTACTGCTCCAGTTTCAAACTGTTCTGCCTGCGGCTATGGAACCCTGACCTGTTCACCGGACATGCAACCTTGTCCCAGACCTGTTGTTTGACTCTCCCTCTCTCTACCGCACCTACTGTCTTGACCTCTGAATGATCGGCTATGAAAAGCCAACTGACATTTACTCCTGAGGTGCTGACCTGTTGCACCCTCTACAACCACTGTGATTATTATTTGACCCTGCTGGGCATCTAAGAACATCTTGAAGAACAATCTGGCCTTAATGGCCATGTACTCTTATAATCTCCACCCGGCACAGCCAGAAGAGGACTGGCCACCCCTCAGAGCATGGTTCCTCTCTACGTTTCTTCCTATGTTCCTGCCTTTCTAGGGAGTTTTTCCTAGCCACTGTGCTTCTACGCTGCCTGCTGTTTGGGGTTTTAGGCTGGATTTCTGTATAAACACTTTGTGACATCTGCTGATGTAAAAAAGGCTTTATAAATGAATTTGATTGATTGAATGATTGATATAAAATGGCTGTGTCCCTTCACACTCCCCTTTGTGCATTAAGGTGTTCTTTTATCTCTTTTTTTAAACTGGTTTTATTGCTAGCTTGAGTTACCTGGGGTGGCAGAGAGTTCCATGTAGTCATGGCTCTATTTAATACTGTGCGTTTCCCAACCTGTGGGAGGCCCCGGTGGAGGGAGGGAGACGCACGCACGCACACCTGTTCTGAAAGGCCCCAGAGTCTGCAACACCACTAACCAAGGGGCAACACCAAGCAAGTGACACTCTACAACTACAGGTTGTAGAGAAGTACAGATCGGGGTTAGGTTATAAAAATATATCCGAAACTTTGAACATCCCATGGAGCACCATTAAATCCATTATTAAAAAATGGAAAGAATATGGCACTACAACAAACCTGACAGAGGGCAGCCCACCAAAACTCACGGACCAGGCAAGGAGGGCATAATCAGAGAGGCAAAAAAGAGACCAAAGATAACCCTGAAGGAGCTGCAAAGCTCCACAGCGGAGATTGGAGTATCTGTCCATAGGACCACTTTAAGCCATACACTCCACAGAACTGGGCTTTACGGAAGAGTGTCCAGAAAAAAGCCATTGCTTAAAGAAAAAAATAAGCAAACATTTGGTGTTGGCCAAAAAGGCATGTGGGAGACTCCCCAGACATTTGGAAAAAGGTACTCTGGTCAGATGAGACTAAAATGTTGCTTTTTGGCCATCAAGGAAAACGCAATGTCTGGCGCAAACCCAACCCCTCTTATCAACCAGAGAACACCATCCCCACTGTGGGGATGTTTTTCATTGGCAGGGACTGGGAAACTGGTCAGATTGAAGGAATGATGGATGGAGGTAAATACAGGGAAATTCTTGAAGGAAACCTGTTTCAGCCTTTCAGAGATTTGAGACTGGGACAGAGGTTCACCTTCCAGCAGGACAATGACCCTAAGCATACTGCTAAAGCAACACTCGTGTGGTTTAAGGGGAAACATTTAAATGTCTTGGAATGGCCTAGTCAAAGCCCAGACCTCAGTCCAACTGAGAATATGTGGTATGACTTAAAGACTGCTGTACACCAGCAGAACCCATCCAACTTGAAGGAGCTGGAGCAGTTTTGCCTTGAAGAACTTGGCAAAACTCCCAGTGGCTAGATGTGCCAAGGTTATAGAGACATACCCCAGGAGACTTGCAGCCGTAATAGCTGCAAAAGGTGGCTATACAAAGTATTGACTTAGGGGGTGAATAGTTACGCACGCTCAAGTTCAGTTTTTTTGTCTTATTTCTTGTTTATTTCACAAAAATATTTTGCAACTTCAAAGTGGTAGGCATGTTGTGTAAATCAAATGATACAAACCCACCAAAAATCAATTTTAATTCCAGTTTGTAAGGCAACAAAATAGGAAAAATGCCAAGGGGATGAATACTTTTGCAAGCCACTGTATATAGTAAAATACAGAATACCACCCAGCCCTACTGGCTGCATCTCACTGTAGTAGGCTATGTTTTGGTTATTTGGATCTCCATTCACCTTTTGTTTACTGTTAATGTAACTAGCCTAAATATAATTTGTCATGCATTTTTGATCTGATATTTTGTTTACTAGGCCTACTACTTGGCACCGCTGTTTTATTCGGTTTGCATTCGCAGTTGTCAGTATTCTAAGGCAAACTGCTATTCAGTAGGCCAGTACTTTCAGCATTTAGTTTGCATTATTTTGGTAAAACAGCTGTGTGTACAGCTGCATTCAAATATGCTGTTTGTAATAGGTGAATTGCCCTTTCTAGCTTGTAGCCTATATTCATTACCCAAACGGCCTAGCTGTAGGGCGCTGTCCATTGTGCTGATACAGAGCAGCAGAGATAAGCTACAACTTTCAAAAGCACTCAATGATCTCGGAGTCTTGGATTTGAATGTTACGTTTATTGTGGTGTAGCATGATAATATAAGCAGAATTCAATATAATTCCAATGCAAGAAGCCCAAAACATTTTGCCCCCTCGCCGATTTCAACTGCCCCGGTTAGTGACTTTATCCTGGCACTGGGTCTGATGACCATCTGTATAGCATCTACAGATGGACTATCCTGACTATCCAAATAAAGTGTGACCGAACACACACCAACACTGAATACACACAATACATGAGCAATCAAGTAAACCGACATAACTGAAAATACACATGACTGACATCAGAAAATGTGCTTTGTACCATGCATTTTCATTTAAATTACTGAAAGACTACTAAAAAACATTTGTCACTGATCTCATTGTGTCTTATGAAAACCTCAACAGAGAGGTAAATATAAACATTCTGTGAAACAATAACAGATGTCCATAAATAAAACAACATACAATGTATGAATTTTGGGACTGGGTGATATGACGCACAGGACAATTCCCTGTAAGCCTTAATGAAAGTGCTACTGTATCATTTTAATCCCAGATAACACAAATGTCCATTCATCTTCAAAAACTGTTCCCCTGACCGGGATACAAACCAGTACGTCATCTTCAGCCTCAGTGGTCTGCCCAAAACCCAAAGACAAACCACAATACTAATGTACATCAGTTGGGTTGATGTTTACTGGCAACTAGAATGTCAAATTAAAACTCACGTGTCAAATGTTGCATACCCAACTTCTGTTTTGCTAACACACCATAACACTGTCCACAAAAAGAGGGCGAGGCATCGCATATCCCCAAAATGAAGCCTAATGGGTTGTTTGGGCAACAGAGTGGCATGTCCCATTCTGTGGGGCCGTCAAGCCAACATTCAAATGTCACTGGGTCACTCTGGTGTTTGCCAGAACTGCAAACAGACCCTTTAGTTGAACCCAAACACACCCCTATAAAACAAAGGCTCGATATTGACCCCCCCCCCCCCCCCCCCCCCCCCAGCTCCGCCCACTAAGCCTAGCCAAGTTCACAGAGAAGTGTAGACTATTGTTTTGTTGCGATATATTGTTTTGTTCCTGTTTGGATGCCAGGAAAAGTAGCGGCTGCCTTGGCAGCAGCTAATGGGGATCAAAATAAAATGCTAAATACTGCATTAGGGGCTGAGCAGTGAAGTGGAGCGTGGCTCCCAGTACTGTACTACTGTGAGCCTTTTGGGGGGCCCTAAGCAAGATTTGGTTGCCCCCCCCACCCTAAAATTGTTAAAGTTAATTTCCTGCAATTCTACACATCTTGCCATAGGCCGGAAAGAATTTAGCAAGAATTTAATTTTGTATTAATCATTTCATGCAATTCTACTCATTTTGCCATGGGGTGGAGAGAAACATTTGCTGTTTTAAAGCGAATTATGAAATTCTACACATTCTGCCATGATTTATGCCATGTTAAAATTATAACTAACAAAATCAAAATGGGGGTCCCCTGGATGTCAGGGAGCTGCAGAGAAGTGTACTGCTGTTAGGGGCTGAGCAAAGAGCGTCGTGAACCCATTAACTCACTGGGAGGGAAATCCATATCAATAAGCTCATCCTAAACTGACCAAAAACTGTGCGAACAAAACGGCCACAAACAAATTATGAATACGCTTTTCCTATATATTCAAAATCATACTGAATAATGTTAACAAAACACATAATTTTCAGTTATAAAATATTCTACTTTCTGTTTCACAAAATTTGTGGGGCTAACATTTTGAAAGTAAAGGCACGGAAAAATACATCTCAAATTCCATATCTCAGTATGTGATCATATACCCTTGTACATTTATACCAATGTTTAAGCCTTTCCAGCTGTAATGGGGCAATCAGCAGTTGCTACATACATTTTTTTCTTATACATTAATGATATGTACCCACTGGTTACTGAAGAAAATAACTTATAAATGCCTCATGAGCTTAGTTCAACTGTCGTACCCCATCAAGGCAACAGTAAACATGTTGTCCCTCGCCCCCAATTAGTGACAATTTTTAAAATGTATGTTGCATGGATTAATTAGAGAGAGAGACAAAAAACAATTAAGTATTTTTTCCCCTCACTTGAAATCAAAACTTGATAGCTCAAAATGGACGGGATTTCAGAGAACGGACTCCACTGCTTGATAGGAAGAAGCATTGATATAAACAGGATTTATTTTTATGGGCAGACGAGAGACAGTTATACTGATAGTAGTCTCGCTAGACTAAACTGAAAGTAACAGAATGGTCCCATGTCAATGAATTGACTGAAATATTCACATCGATCCACTGTTGTAGATCGTATCTATACAGTAGGCATGTAAGACACTCCTAGGGCATTTTAAATAATTACTCACCTTAAATTATTATCATGTACTCGCAAAAAAACCTAAGTTGAGAATATCTAATGCATGCACATTTATGTTAATTTGCCTAACGCCATCCAGTATATTTTTTGTTAGTCTTTAAACAATTAACCAAGGTTTCTGATTTCATAACAATGAAAATAAGTGAACAGGCAGATGTCAGAGCTGTTGCAAAAATCTGAATATCAGTTGTAAAAAATATATATATCTAAAAGCAGCAATTCTGGGGGCCATAGCGAGATTTGCACATTGTGCAAAGTTTTGTGACAAAATACCAGGCGGTTATGTAGTGTCATCAAATCATATAGGAAGGAAGAGTAGCAGCATTATATATTTTTTTAATCTATTCCCCACCACAATTGTGGGGGACAAAAAGTATAATTTGCCAGAAAATGTAATTGCCGGAGCTTATAGGTCCTAACGGGAAACTTGCTGCTCATGAGAGGATGAATAGGTGTACAACATTTCATGACTGTAGCTCAAATGGGACAGGAGATATGTTTGTTCAAAGTTTGGAATTTCAGTCGATTACTATAGCATCCCTTGGGCCAATCAGAGTTATTTTGTAAACTAACTTGCGAACAGACGGAGACAGATCCATAGTCGTTGTCGTACCCCCAGGGGCTTAAACAACCTAAGCTGTGTTGGTATGTAAGTGTTGTATCACATACATTAATGCATACACACCACAAAAGAACACCACACATATTAATAATCAATACAGGCCAATGGAAACACGATCATCTAATGACTACATTTTTTAAAGATTAACAGTGGGGGCTTCTGTAGAATCAGTGTGCTAATGGACTTACCCAAAAGAGAAGAGCTGACTAGGCTTCTTCATTGCCACCCAAGAGCTCAGCAAACAGGTGATCAGACTGTGGGCCAACAGGTACACACACATAAGTCATCATGACTAACAACAACAGCTCAACACAAGCAGTTGCATAGCAGTAAAAAGAGCTCAACACAAATGTTAAGTACACAACTTAGCTTGGTGTAAAACTTCTTCAGACAGCGCTGACAAAACATAATGAACCCCAGGATTCCCACTTACTCACCTGAAGAGATCGAAGATGGTGAGGTACGTGAATGCAGTTAAGGCTGAAATGAAAGAGAAATAGATGATCAGTGAGTGCTATATTTTACTTGAAATTATTGTAATAGAAATCAAGGAAATATTTTTTTTGCTCTGTAAAAGCTATTGCAACACGTTTAAGTAGGAAGCTGGTAGCTGCAATACACCAGTTGAAAGAATATAGCCTATTTTGGTGAGATAAACTGCAATTGAATATACTGTCAATCAACAAGACAAATGTTCTATAATGATACATTGGTCATAACACCCTTAGTGTACCAGCCATTTCACAGACACACAAACATTAATATCCTTTGGTTGACAAAAACAGTGTTATTCCTATCCAGTCGAGATGACAGTGTAGCTGTGGTGTCTAAGTTAAAATGCCAACTCCCACGCATGCAGATAGACAAAGCCAGTAATTGTGAATAGACTCAGTGAACAGGCCTTAACCAGTCTCCAGCCACCTACGGCTCCCCAATGTATCTACACTTTAAAAAACACAGGGAGTAAACTCCCTGGTCCTAGGGGGCGCTGTAGAGTAGAGAAGCAGTAGGCTGGATGACGAGGAGGAGACAGAGGTGGAGGCAGAGTTATATCCGCCGGCCTGCAAACCCGGCTTTATGTAAGCCGAATATGATGGAAAGATTAGCAAAGCTTTGCATGGAGGGGAACATTTTGTTTTCACACTGCTCTACCATGTTGACTAAATTGAGTTGACGTAATCCATTATCCGTTCACCCAGTGGATCTATCGGACTGACTGAGCTCTGCTTGTTCTGTCCAGGCCACGCTGCCACAGTGACGGCTCAGCACTGTGTCACTGCCAGAGCAAACAGGTATATGAGATCACCTCAAATAGGGTATCATCCCATATGGCTTTTCAACTGTGGCCCAATCCTATAAAATCCACTGTGGTACAGGCATTAACATTAGGTTTTAATCATGTGAATGTACTAGAACATCAGGGAGGACATAGGCTAGACTTGCCTATTGGTAAATACATTATCCAATTGGATGAGCCCTGGTGCTAAGCATGGGCTATTCACTCAATGATTAGAAGACGGACCATGTTTAATAAAACAATAGAGGGTGAGATTTTCTTCCGGCCATATCAGCTCAGCGCCTTTACAGTGTACTTTACATCCATCACACAGTGTTCTATTCACGACACACTGCGTCCGTTAGGACACATATCCTACCCAATTGTCTGAATGAGTTTAATGCTAAGCGGTTTACACACTGACCCACCTGACTGTCTCTGCTCTCTTTTGTTTTAAAATAGACTTCCATCCAAATATCATGGATACAAACACTGGCACTCAAAACACTTGTCTGGTATCATGCAGCACAAGTACATTAGTCATAACTTCGGCTCCCTCCGGAGCTGAACCCAATATGTGAAGCATAACGTGTCCAGATTAAAGGTCATTTGTGTATGTTTGTAGACCTGATCAATGGGAGATAAAAGGGAAGGAGCAGAGTGGAGGAATATGACCCGGGAGCTGCATAATTAATGATGTCTGCAGAGCAGAAGCCCAAACAAGTCTGATCGGCTGACTGTGCCCCATGCCTTTCTGCCATCCCAGCCCCAGCTCAATCCCAGCCCCACCCCCTAGCCCCAGCCCATCAGTCGCACCCACCCCAGGGAACAAAATCCATTAACGGCATTAAGTGCTGCCTGGTTATCGGAGGATAAGCAAAAGTTAAAAGGGGCCTTTGGACCATTGTTGTGTATCACCTTTCCCTGGGCCAGGCCATGTTGGGTCCTAACTGCCTTGGCGCATAGACAGTTTCACACAGGTATACACTAGGGTTGAATGGAAGGAACCCGGTTTCTGAGATCAACCGCCCAAAACTAGTCCCTTTTCCCGGGATAAATAACTGCGAGAAACCGGTCAATTATAATAAATTATTTATATCAACAGCATGAAGTGAAATGGAACTGTTAAATGATATACAATGACTAAATCTGGCTTCTCTATGACCTTCTCTCTGCATGATCAAATCCTCAATGCTCATGGTGGGGACAGACAGCCCATCTCAGTTTGGAGTGCAGTTTACAATGGATGTAAACCTATCATCTCATCATGGTAACTTTTTTTCTTGTGACAGGTAGGCCTACATTTTAAAACAGCCTATCACTCAAATATCATTGCTTTAAATCAGAGCATGAGTGAGCAGTCTCTCTCTCTCAGCATCAATTACATCCAAAATAGATAGATATCTTGAACAGGATTTATCGAGATGTCCTATATACCTCTTCAGGTAATAAATTCAATGCAGTATTAGCCTTATATTTAGCTAATGAATGATGGGTTATGCATACGTTTCTAACATAGCTTCGTTATTGCGCAATATGCACCCACCTATGTTCCGCTGGCCTCTCTTCCTAAAAAAATAAAAAAATAAATAAAGAAAACACTCCTTAGCTTTTGGAGTCCCATGCAGGAAAAGCTAGAATAGCTTGCTGGACATTTTTTTTATGTAGCATTTCTTTTACCAATAGACTATTCGAAGAGGGACGCTAGCTTGTTGTTGTTTGTTTGCTGAATGTTAAATACAGCAGCCAATAGAACTCACGGGTAGTTTGAAAGAAGAGCGAAAGAGCGATGGCGGTAGGCTATAGCAGTTATTTATCCAGACCAATAACCATTCAATCTTCAATTTTATTTAACTAGGCAAGACAGTAAATTCTTATTTACAATGACGGCCTACCTCCCCAGCCAAACCCTCCCCTAACCCGGACGACGCTGGGCCAATTGTGCGCCGCCCTATGGGACTCCCGATCACGGCTGGTTGTGACACAGCCTGCGAATGAACCATGGTCTGTAGTGACGCCTCTAGCACTGCAATGCAGTGCCTTAGACCGCTGCGCCACTCGGAAGACCATGAAGAGAAGTGAAAGCCGTCTGCATCTAATTCTAGTCCTATATGTTTCAAGCATGTCATTAGAATGATGAAAATAAAGACAATGAAACGTATTTCACTTAACTGTTGAAAGCGAGAAAGCAATGAAGCAACAATAGAGAGAGAGAAGGAGGAGGTAGGCTAATAACATTAGGGGAAATATTATGAAAGGCATATCTGCGTCAGCCTACTAATTATAACAATAGGCCAAATTATATTTCCAAATTAAAATCAAATTCGCTAGCCTACACTTGTAACTAGAGGTCGACCGATTAAATCGGAAAGGCCGATTAATTAGGGCCGATTTCAAGTTCATATAACAATCGGTAATCAGCATTTTTGGACACCGATTGTGGCCGATTACATTGCACTCCATGAGGAGACTGCGTGGCAGGCTGACTACCTGTTACGTGAGTGCAGCAAGAAGCCAAGGTAAGTTGCTAGCTAGCATTAAACTTATCTTCACATAAATCACTAGTTATCTAAACATGGTTGATGATATTACTAGTATATCTAGCTTGTCCTGCGTTGCATATAATCGATGCGGTGCCTGTTAATTTCTCATCGAATCACAGCCTACTTCGCCAAACGGGTGATGATTTAACATGCGCATTCGCGAAAAAAGCACTGTAGTTGCACCAATGTGTACCTAACTATAAACACCAATGCCTTTCTTTAAAATCAATACACAAGTATATATTTTTAAACCTGCATATTTAGTTAATATTGCCTGCTAACATGAATTTCTTTTAACTAGAGAAATTGTGTCACTTCTTGCGCTCCGTGCAAGCAGAGTCAGGGTATATGCAGCAGTTTGGGCCACCTGGCTCGTTGCGAACTGTGTGAAGTCCATTTATTCCTAACAAAAACCTTAATTTGCCAGAATTGTACATAATTATGACATAACATTGAAGGTTGTGCAATGTAACAGCAATATTTAGACTTATGAATGCCACCCATTAGATAAAATACGGAACAGTTCCGTATTTCACTGAAAGAATAAACGTTTTGTTTTTCGAAATTATAGTTTCCGGATTTGACCATATTAATTACCTAAGGCTCGTATTTCTGTGTGTTCTTATGTTATAATTAAGTCTAGGATTTGATATTTGATAGAGCAGTCGGACTGAGCGGTGGTAGGCAGCAGCAGGCTCGTAAGCATTCATTCAAACAGCACTTTCCTGCATTTGCCAGCAGCTCTTTGCTGTGCTTCAAGCATTGAGCTGTTTATGACTTCAAGCCTATCAATTCCCGAGATTAGGCTGATGTAACCGATGTGAAATGGCTAGCTAGTTAGCGGGGTGCACGCTAATAGTGTTTCAAATCGGTGACTTCACTCGCTCTGAGACCTTGAAGTAGTTGTTCCCCTTGCTCTGCAAGGGCCATGGCTTTTGTGGAGCGATGGGTAACGATGCTTCGAGGGTGGCTGTTGTCGATGTGTCCCTGGTTCGAGCCCAGGTAGAGGCGAGGAGAGGGACGGAAGCTATACTGTTACACTGGCAATACTATAGTGCCTATAAGAACATCCAAAAGTCAAAAGGTATATGAAATTCAAATGGTAGAGAGAGAAATAATCCTATAACTCCTATAATAACTACAACCTAAAACTTCTTACCTGGGAATATTGAAGACTCATGTTAAAAGGAACCACCAGCTTTCATATGCTCTCATGTTCTGAGCAAGGAACTTAAACGTTAGCTTTCTTACATGGCACTTTTACTTTCTTCTCCAACACTTTGTTTTTGCATTATGTAAACCAAATTGAACATGTTTCATTATTTATTTAAGGCTAAATTGATTTTATTGATGTATTATATTAAATTAAAATAAGTGTTCATTCAGTATTGTTGTAATTGTCATTATTACAAATAAAAATAAAACATTTTTTATTATTATATATATATTTTTAATTATTTATTTATTTCCGTATAAAAAAATAATCTTTTTTTTTTTTTTATCGCTTAAATCGGCCGATAAATCGGTATCGGCTTTTTTTGGTCCTCCAAGAATCGGTATCGGCGTTGAAAAATCATAGATCGGTCGACCTCTACTTGTAACTTTGTAGGCCACATGTGCTACACCAGAATCGCATGTTCACTCAGCTTTATCATGGTTTGAAAGAGGTGCGTAAATCCAGTCCAGATAATACAATTCACACCCAAAAAGACTAGCCTACTGGAGCTTTACCCAAGAGAGCATATAGCTAGCTACATCTATGGGCTTTTATGTTTTTCTGTTGTGCATAATGTGCAGTATACTGCTCTCTTGGATAACAGCACAATCATTTGGGCTTTTCGAGCTTGGGCTCATAAAATGTATTTAATGTATGGCTCATCAGACCAGAATTTTCGATCAAAGCCTATTTGTATGCTTTAAACTGAAACTTCCAGTTTGGGCGGGAAATACCAGGTTAACCCGGAGAAAAGTGATTTTTCTTGGGATGGAACATTTGTAAAATACCTGGAAAATATTCACCCTAGTATACACCCATAGCACCCTCCCCACACACACACACACAGTATCTCAGATAGGAAAGATTTGCTAACTGCAGCTGTGTGGACTGTCATTGCGCAGAGAAACACGCATCGACCGGGGCATCTCGGGTGTCTGTCGACGCGGCACATTAAAACAACAATAAATCGCTCCATATGTAAACTAAAAGCTTTATTGACTTACTACATAGAAACACCTGGCAGGGGAAATGGGAGCCGTGCAAAGGAAGCTGCTGCTGGTCTGGGCCAGTGCTGACAGCCACGGGGGGGGGGGGGGGGGGGGGGGGGTGACCAGGGCTGCCTGCTACATAGCATTGAGAGCTGAGAGCACACACACTCACACTAGGAATGTGACAAATGTGATTTTTATTAAATGTTTAAACTATCCTTTTTTAATAATTTAATTGATAAGAAAAAAAAGCATGACATGACGTGAATTCCAGGGCCCCCATCATCCGATCTGAAGCATGAAGTCACAAGCCCTGGTCTACCCTAGAAAGCCTATATAAATGATAAATTACCAAAATCGCCAGAACGGCCAAGCACCAACAACAAAAAATGGATGGACGTTTTGGCCTCCAGCAATACGGCGCGCTTCAAATTCAAATACTTCCGGCTTCATGCGCCATCGGGGGTTTTCCACAGGAATACGTGGATGACGTCTGCGCTATCACTATCTACTGGTGATTTCGATGGTGAATTCAAAATGCAGATATGGTCCTGCATGTGACAGCTAGGGGGCAATGTAGTTCAATCTACCGCAGTCATGTCTACCAGACGGCACTCACCTTAATGCTGTCCCCCACCCACTCAGCAACGATGGTAGTTGATGCCGTTTTAGGTTCCCTGCTGTGTGCCTCTCCTCCATGATCACAGGTCAGTAGATGGGACTTCATGTCACACTTCTCATCGATGTGATGGCTCGTTGCAGCGATGTATGACAGTGTGTTCATAGACGTCCAACAATCTGTTGTTAACGCTATGTATGTGGTTTGAGAGCTCGCACTTCGGACTTGCAGAGCAGTCATTGTACAATTTCTCCACACGGTTTTTCGACATGGTATCTGGTAGCCTGGTTCTAGATATGCCCTCACGGCATTGAAGCCGACATCCTCTACCATTGACAATGGCTGCATATCAAATGTAATAATTTCTGTAATCAGCGCTGCGATTTTCTCACTCCGTCCCTTATCGTACTTTTGTGTGACGAGCCTGTCGAATGTCTGTTGTTGGGGGTCTGCGCTGCTAACAGCAACGGTTTGGGACTCACGGTGCCACCCTTCCAGATGGTTAAGCATTGCACCTGTACTGACACCGTAACTCAATTGCAAAGTTGGCATTTCACCACCTTCTTATTGAACTTATTGTCATATAAGCTGCTGTCGCTTCCCTGTCTCACTGCCATTTTTCTGTTAACGATGACAATGACGTGTGGAGCGCTTTATATCCGTGGCAAATAACTTGAAAGATGCATATCACCTCCTACTAACATTACAGTATTGTATTAGGTATTTGTAAAAAAATATATATTAAAAGCCCTTTATCCCTAAACAATTTATTCATTTATTTATAAACAATAACAATCCCAACTTTGTTTAAACGTTCACACGCTTCACACACATTACCTTCACACACACACCTTAGTGGCCCAGGGGGGAGAAGTGTGTCATAACACACCACATATAGTTTTGCACACAAACACAAGTGTGTGTGTGTATATATACACTGCTCAAAAAAATAAAGGGAACACTTAAACAACACAATGTAACTCCAAGTCAATCACACTTCTGTGAAATCAAACTGTCCACTTAGGAAGCAACACTGATTGACAATAAATTTCACATGCTGTTGTGCAAATGGAATAGACAAAAGGTGGAAATTATAGGCAATCAGGAGACGTGGAGGAGGCCGTAGGAGGGCATCTCATCTCGGTACCTAATGGCAGTCAGGCTACCTCTGGCGAGCACATGGAGGGCTGTGCGGCCCCACAAAGAAATGCCACCCCACACCATGACTGACCCACCGCCAAACCAGTCATGCTGGAGGATGTTGCAGGCAGCAGAACGTTCTCCACGGCGTCTCTAGACTCTGTCACGTCTGTCACATGTGCTCAGTGTGAACCTGCTTTCATCTGTGAAGAGCACAGGGCGCCAGTGGCGAATTTGAATTTGCCAATCTTGGTGTTCTCTGGCAAATGCCAAACGTCCTGCACGGTGTTGGGCTATAAGCACAACCCCCACCTGTGGACGTCGGGCCCTCATACCACCCTCATGGAATCTGTTTCTGACCGTTTGAGCAGACACATGCACATTTGTGGCCTGCTGGAGGTCATTTTGCAGGGCTCTGGCAGTGCTCCTCCTTGCACAAAGGCGGAGGTAGCGGTCCTGCTGCTGGGTTGTTGCCCTCCTACGGCCTCCTCCACGTCTCCTGATGTACTGGCCTGTCTCCTGGTAGCGCCTCCATGCTCTGGACACTACGCTGACAGACACAGCAAACCTTCTTGCCACAGCTCGCATTGATGTGCCATCCTGGATGAGCTGCACTACCTGAGCCACTTGTGTGGGTTGTAGACTCCGTCTCATGCTACCACTAGAGTGAAAGCACCGTCAGCATTCAAAAGTGACCAAAACATCAGCCAGGAAGCATAGGAACTGAGAAGTGGTCTGTGGTCACCACCTGCAGAACCACTCCTTTATTGGGGGTGTCTTGCTAATTGCCTATAATTTCCACCTTTTGTCTACATTGTGTTGTTTAAGTGTTCCCTTTATTTTTTGAGCAGTGTATATTTTACATACACACACACATATACAGTGGGGAGAACAAGTATTTGATACACTGCCGATTTTGCAGGTTTCCTACTTACAAAGCATGTAGAGGTCTGTAATTTTTTTTTTATCATAGGTACACTTCAACTGTGAGAGAATCCAGAAAATCACATTGTATGATTTTTAAATAATTAATTTGCATTATATTGCATGACATAAGTATTTGATCACCTACCAACCAGTAAGAATTATGGCTCTCACAGACCTGTTAGTTTTTCTTTAAGAAGCCCTCCTGTTCTCCACTCATTACCTGTATTAACTGCACCTGTTTGAACTCGTTACCTGTATAAAAGACACCTGTCCACACACTCAATCAAACAGACTCCAACCTCTCCTCAATGAAAAAGACCAGAGAGCTGTGTAAGGACATCAGGGATAAAATTGTAGACCTGCACAAGGCTGGGATGGGCAACAGGACAATAGGCAAGCAGCTTGGTGAGAAGGCAACAACTGTTGGCGCAATTATTAGAAAATGGAAGAAGTTCAAGATGACGGTCAATCGGTCTGGGGCTCCATGCAAGATCTCACCTCGTGGGGTATCAATGATCATGAGGAAGGTGAGGGATCAGCCCAGAACTACACGGCAGGACCTGGTCAATGACCTGAAGAGAGCTGGGACCACAGTCTCAAAGAAAACCAGTAACACACTACGCCTTCAAGGATTAAAATCCTGCAGCGCACGCAAGGTCCCCCTGCTCAAGCCAGCGCATGTCCAGGCCCATCTGAAGTTTGCCAATGACCATCTGGATGATCCAGAGGAGGAATGGGAGAAGGACATGTGGTCTGATGATACCAAAAATAGAGCTTTTTGGTCTAAACTCCACTCGCCGTGTTTGGAGGAAGAAATAGGATGATTACAACCCCAAGAACACCATCCCAACCGTGAAGCATGGAGGTGGAAACATGTATCGCGAGATTTTGGCCAACAACCTCCTTCCCTCAGTAAAAGCATTGAAGATGGGTCGTGGCTGGGTCTTCCAGCATGACAACGACCCGAAACACACAGCCAGGGCAACTAAGGAGTGGCTCCATAAGAAGCATCTCAAGGTCCTGGAGTGGCCTAGCCAGTCTCCAGACCTGAACCCAATAGAGAATCTTTGGAGGGAGCTGAAAGTCCGTATTGCCCAGCAACAGCCCCAAAACCTGAAGGATCTGGAGAAGGTCTGTATGGAGGAGTGGGCCAAAATCCCTGCTGCAGTGTGTGCAAACCTGGTCAAGAACTACAGGAAACGTATGATCTCTGTAATTGCAAACAAAGGTTTCTGTACCAAATATTAAGTTCTGTTTTTCTGATGTATCAAATACTTATGTCATGCAAGAAAATGCAAATTAATTACTTAAAAATCATACAATGTGATTTTCTGGATTTTTGTTTTAGATTCCGTCTCTCACAGTTGAAGTGTACCTATGATAAAAATTACAGACCTCTACATGCTTTGTAAGTAGGAAAACCTGCAAAATCGGCAGTGTATCAAATACTTGTTCTCCCCACTGTATATATATATATATATTTTACATACATACACACATATATAAAAACACAACTGTTGATGAGATAGAGTTGAACCATCAAACTTGACCCATCAGTAACCAAAACCTGAAGCTAGCTGTGACTACCAGCTCTCACGAAGAACTTTCACCAGACCACTAAATAAATGGAGTAACTGCTTGAAAGAAAATCTGACCTCTGAGATCAACATTTATATTCACCATTCAGTGGAAACAAAGTGAAGATGGGTACACGACTGATTTAGGAGGATAGTGTTATGATAATGGTCAAGGTATAGTGTTGTAACCACAGAATTTAATGAGATTGTATTTTTATGGTTTTAACCACATCTTTAAAAAGCTGCAGGTTCTATGTAAAGATTTCTCACTTGTTCACTCTTGACAGTTGGTGTTTCACAGCGCAGCACAGCCTAAAGACAATTCTAGTTGTTATCAAAAATATAAAATAACTACCTGCCCGTCAATTCTCACCTATTCCAAAGTTTAGAGTAATTGAGCACCCCATCCCACCCCCCCTTATACAAGGTGGCCCTACTGTTGTCAGAGTGACAGGCTACACTGAATCCTGATGGATGAGGCTAGTAGGATGTAGCCCTCTGAATAGGAAGACATGGGTGAGCAGCACATCGTTTTTTCCCAATAAGGAATAGGCTTGTGTAACGCGAGGCTACAGATGGAGACTGGAACTCTACACTTTAAGTAGGCTGTCAGAAATGAATAGGGGTACAAGGACAGGCCCCTGAGGAGCTTCAGACCAGCTTGTAGTGATATCGTCCCCTGCCCTGGAGACAGGAGAGCGAGCTCCCTGCTCCAACCCTGAGCTGAATACACTCTGGCCAGACTTGGCTTGGATAGGCTTCTGTTGTCAGGGTGGATCTCAGTCTGTGCCTGTGGAATGTCTTAGGTGTCTTACTACAGTCTCCTCTTAATTTAACAGCAACAAAACCGGATGCCGCTATTAGATTAGCTCATTCGGACGGATGGTAGCTCTAAAAATATTACATAAGATGAGGCAGATGAGGACATACATTAGCTGTACTGAACATACAGTTGTGGCCAAAAGTTTTGAGAATGACAAATATTAATTTTCACAAAGTCTGCTGCCTCAGTTTGTATGATGGCAATTTGCATATACTCCATGTTATGAAGAGTGATCAGATGAATTGCAATTCATTGCAAAGTCCCTCTTTGCTATGCAAATGAACTGAATCCCCAAAAAACATTTCCACTGCATTTCAGCCCTGCCACAAAAGGACCAGCTGACATCATGTCAGTGATTCTCTCATTAACACAGGTGTGAGTGTTGACGGGGACGAGGCTGGAGATCATTTTGTCATGCTGATTGAGTTCGAATAACAGACTGTAAGCTTCAAAAGGAGGGTGGTGCTTGGAATCATTGTTCTTCTTCTCTCAACCATGATTACCTACAAGGAAACACGTGCCGTCATCATTGCTTTGCACAAAAAGGGCTTCACAGGCAAGGATATTGCTGCCTGTAAGATTGCACCTAAATCAACCATTTATCGAATCATCAAGAACTTCAAGGAGAGCGGTTCAATTGTTGTGAAGAAGGCTTCAGGGTGCCCAAGAAAGTCCAGCAAGTGCCAGGACTGTCTCCTAAAGTTGATTCAGCTGCGGGATCGGAGCACCACCAGTACAGAGCTTGCTCAGGAATGGCAGCAGGCAAGTGTGAGTGCATCTGCACACACAGTGAGGCGAAGACTTTTGGAGGATGGCCTGGTGTCAAGAAGGGCAGCAAAGAAGCCACTTCTCTCCAGGAAAAACATCAGGGACAGACTGATATTCTGCAAAGGGTACAGGGATTGGACTGCTGAGGACTGGGGTAAAGTCATTTTCTCTGATGAATCTCCTTTCCGATTGTTTGGGGCATCCGGAAAAAAGCTTGTCCGGAGAAGACAAGGTGAGCGCTACCATTAGTTGTGTCATGCCAACAGTAAAGCATCCTGAGACCATTCATGTGTGGGGTTGCTTCTCAGCCAAGGGTGTGGGCTCACTCACAATTTGCCTAAGAACACGGCCATGAATAAAGAATGGTATCAACACATCCTCCGAGAGCAACTTCTCCCAACCATCCAGGAACAGTTTGGTGACGAACAATGCCTTTTCCAGCATGATGGAGCACCTTGCCATAAGGCAAAAGTGATAACTAAGTGGCTCGGGGAACAAAACATCAATATTTTGGGTCCATGGCCAGGAAACTCCCCAGACCCTAATCCCATTGAGAACTTGTGGTCAATCCTCAAGAGGCAGGTGGACAAACAAAACCCCACAAATTCTGACAAACTCCAAGCATTGATTATGCAAGAATGGGCTGCCATCAGTCAGGATGTGGCCCAGAAGTTAATTGATAGCATGCTAGGGCGGATTGCAGAGGTCTTGAAAAAGAAGGGTCAACACTGCAAATATTGACTCTTTGCATCAACTTCATGTAATTGTCAATAAAAGCCTTTGACAATTATGAAATGCTTGTAATTATACTTCAGTATTCCATTGTAACTTTTGGCCACGACTGTACTGTCGACATCACCTAGTTCTAGCCTATTAGCTACATGTCTATGAAAAAAGCTAACCCCATGGACCGATTATTACCTTTAAATCACGGTGTGCTTTACTTAGACAGATTCTAAGTAAAGCAGATGTGATCTTCCTGATGCGGTCGTTTGGGGAATAAAGTAAGTGAGTTCATTATAGGCAAAGCTGAGAATCATTTGGAACAGACAGTGAATCTGAATGTAGGACTGTTCCCTTTACTCATAGCCCTGTGGGACTCAATGGCTTCACCAGCTGTGCTCTAACGTGGAAGAACAGGAGGGGCCTGGGGACTAACCAACTCTCCCTTCACCGAAAACACACACACACACACACACACTTACACACAGCCGCACATGTACAAACACACACTGACAAACAAACACACACTGACAAACAAACACACACTGACAAACAAACAAACTCATGGACAGTTGGACACACATGCTGCAAGAGCCTAGCGAGGACAAGCTCAGTCTCAAGTGCCACACACATTCTCTTTTTCCATCACTCTCAGTCACACTCTCTTACCCACATATGTTTTTGGGGGGCATCTGCATAGAGTTTGCCACCATGCCAGTCTCCTGAGAGCCACACTGGGCCAGCAGCTCAGACTAGGGGGGTTGTCCGACAGGGTAAACCCTTTCATTCAGCTCTCTCGCTCCCTGAGCAGGAGGAAGGATGGAGATGGGGAAGATAAGGGAGGATAAGGGAGGAGGGGTGTTTATAAGCCTGCAGAACAGGCACTTGACCTCCTTTCGCTTGGCTTCCTCCAGCTGTAGAAATACGGTGTACGGCGGGAACACACAGTCCCAGAGACTAGTGCTTCTGACAGGATGCTGTCTGATATAAAAGGAGCAGAAAGACATCAGATGCACCAACTAACACAAAAACAAACATAACCTATCACATGAAAACACACTCACACTGATCAACTAACCTCTGTGTGTGTGTGTGTGTGTGTGTGTATGTATGTGTGTGTCTGTCCATGTTCCATAACACCATCAACGCTGAAAAGTCCTGAATTTCCAGAAATCACAAAGGAGCATTAAAAATGCTTAAAAGTAACCCACTATAATCATCCAGTATAATCCCCCATATCAATTTAGCAGAATAATTGGCATAGTAAACAAACACAGTATAAGAAGGGAATAAACCTAGAGGATCATTGGCCTTGAAAACATTAACTGCGTGCAGTCAGTTTGTGTTTGTCTGTAATGACCTACACAACCCACGTTCCGCAGCGAGTATTGATCCAGCTAAAAGAAGTGTTGACAAAAGAGGAATGTGCATATCAAATTAAAGCATTTTTCAAAAGCTTGAAACTTTATCTAGTCTACCGGTGCAAAATTTGATCTGGACCAGCTGACAACACCAAACGGCATCCTGTAGACTCATGTTTTATTCTGAAAGGCTACGGAACAGCTCACCACTTTAGGATAAGTTACACACACACAAAATGCGTTTTGAGGAAGAGGTGAGCAGAGGACGCAAAGAATCAAGGAAATACAATTTAAATTCCCCCCTGGAAACCTCCCAACACCACCCTTTAAGGCACCATTATCAGATACTTGCCGTGCGCTGCTCGGCAACATCCAAAAATTACACAAATGCCTACTTTGTAGTCCTACAGACTGTCCCTACCTCTGACGCAGTGGAAATCATAATTAATACAGAGCAGGTGACAAAGGTTTTTAAACAGCTGAACCCAAGGAAGGCCTCAGGGCCAGATAATGTGAGCCCACTCCTCCTCAAGACCGCTGAGGAGCTTGGTCCAGTCTGGCAATCCATCTTCCAGTTATCCCTCGACTCACACACAATACCACAGACCTGGAAAACATCTCACATCATCCCAATCCCCAAAAAAGCCATGCCCCATGGAGCACAATGACTACTGACCAGTGGCCCTGACCTCAGTGCTCATCAAATCTCCGGAGAGAATAGTGGTTCGGTACCTAAAAATCTCTGTGGATAGTAATGTGGACGCCTACCAGTTTGCCTATAGAAACGGGTGCAGTACAGAGGAGGCAGTGACCACCCTCACACCTGATCCAGAAACACCTTGACCAACCAAAAACCTACACCAGAGCACTCTTTATAGATTCCTCTGCCTTTAACACCATACAATCAAACCTTCTCCTAACCAAAATGAAAGAACTGGACATTAACCCACACCTGATTCACTTCTATCACTCATTTCTCAGTGACAGAACTCAGTTGGTCAAGGTAAACAACACCCTTTCCCCCTCCTGTGGTCACCAGCTGCAGGGGTCCACAAGGTTGTGTGAGCTCACCCGTCCTCTTCATTCTGAATACCAACGATTGCACAAATCAAAACACCAAGCATCACATAATTAAGTTCTCAGATGACACCGTCCTGCTGGCCTTAATGGGTGACAACAGCAACCTCCCTCTGTACCTAGACAGTGTAAACAGCCTGGTGTGACACAAATTCTCTGGTCCTGAATGTAAAGAAAAACACGTCGTTATCTTTGACCCCACGTCAGTGGCTGACCGGAACCAGGTCATCATTCACAGTGAACAGATGCAGCAGGTCGACTCATATAAATATCTGGGCGTACATGTTGACCATGACCTGAGATGGAGTGTCCATGTGGACTATGTGTGCTAAGGTGCAACAACGCATGTACTTTCTTTGCAGGCTGAGGTCTTTCGGGGCAGGCTCAGAAATTCTGAACTTGTTCTTCTCCACTATCCAGAGTGCATCACTGCTTGGTACAACAGTGTCACGGTACAGGCAAAAGCTAGGCTAACAAGTCTGCTGAAAACTGCCTCAAAAATAAATATTTGACTCAACATTCCATGACAAAGGCATTGTTGGCAGAAAAGATGGATGCAGTTTAATGCATGGTTAATATAATTCACCAATATATTTCTTGATAGTCCCAAAAATATTGCTATCAGGTTGTAAATCACAGTTGGCCTGGTACATTGTTTGTTGCCTCCATTCAGGATGTACTGTTTCACTTTCAATGACTTGTAATGTCCATACAATCAAACTACCAAGGGCAATGATCACCAGTCAGTCATAAATTGGCTAATAGGCTAGCGTATTTATTTATGTAGCAAGCTAAAAACATGGAGCCTAACGTTAGCTAGATAGCTAGCTGCTAGGAGAAGGTCATGTCATTGGAGTGATTAAGTGACTTTTTCCCTCCTCATATTGTTTCTTATCGGTGGCTATACAAAGCTAGAAATGCAGGGGTAATTTGGGTATCTAGCAAGAAGTTGAACAACTGTTATCCAGTTAGCATCTCTTTCGTTTGCAAATTCACTCTGGCTATCTACCCCAATTTCAGAGCACACTCGTCTGTGTTCCAGAGCACAGAATAACTAAAACCAGCTCAATCTGACCGCTGTCAGTAAACGTAGGCAGAAAAAGTAATAGTTAGTCATGAACACTCTAGAAAACATGTAAACAGCCTAACCAGATCAGTCAGGGTGAGTAAAATGGTCAGTGTGGTGTTCTCTCATTTGTTTCTGGAAGTAGCTAGCTAGCCAATATTAGCCAGATAGCTTGCGTGCTTGGTTGGTTGGGACAAGCATGCATTGGCAGGCAAGCTGCAGAAGGACAAATAAGCTACAATTCCCCATCGTTTATCAGTGCACTTTTGACATTCAACAAACTGAAAAAGTTTGAGGGGTTATCTAGATATTCCTTTGTTAAGATTTTTGCTCATCTTGCTGTGGCAAGCATTAGTTGTTGATATTGTTGATGTGTATAACTGAGGGAGAGATAGCCTACCTTTTCATGGTTGTTTGATCAATAGGAATGTAATGTTCCCAAATGTAAGAGGACTCCAGTGGTACTTACATACAGTTGAAGTCGGAAGTGTACCTTAGCCAACTACATTTACGCTCAGTTTCTCACAATTCCTGACATTTAATCCTAGTAAAAATTCACTGTCTTAGGTCAGGTGGGATCACCACTTTATTTGAAGAGAATAATAGCAGAGATAATTATTTATTTAATCACATTCTAGTGGGTCAGAAGTTTACATACACTCAATTAGTATTTGGTAGCATTGTCTTTAAATTGGGTCAAACGTTTCAGGTACCTTCCACAAGCTTCCCACAATAAGTTGGGTGAATTTTGGCCCATTCCTCCTGACAGAGCTGGTGTAACTGAGTCAGGTTTGTTGGCCTCCTTGCTTGCACACGCTATTTCAGTTCTGCCCACACATTTTCTATAGGATTGAGACCAGGGCTTTGTGATAGCCACTCCAATACCTTGACTTTGTTGTCCTTAAGCCATTTTGCCACAACTTTGGAAGTATGCTTGGGTCATTGTCCATTTGGAAGACCCATTTGCGACCAAGCTTTAATTTCCTGACTGATGTCTTGAGATGTTGCTTCAATATATCCACATAATTTTCCTGCCTCATGATGCCATCTATTTTGTGAAGTGCACCAGTCTCTCCTGCAGCAAAGCACCCCCACAACATGATGCTGCCACCCCCGTGCTTCACGGTTGGGATGGTGTTCTTCGGCTTGCAAGCATCCCCCTTTTTTCTCCAAACATAACGATGGTCATTATGGCCAAACAGCTCTATTTTTGTTTCATCAGACCAGAGGAATTTCTCCAAAAAGTACAATCTTTGTCCCCATGTGCAGTTGCAAACCGTTGTCTGGCTTTTTGATGGCGGTTTTGGAGCAGCGGCTTCTTCCTTGCTGAGCGGCCTTTCAGGTTATGTCGATATAGGACTCGTTTTACTGTGGATATAGATACTTTTGTACCCATTTCCTCCAGCATCTTCACAACGTCCTTTGCTGTTGCTCTGGGATTGATTTGCACTTTTCGCACCAAAGTACGTTCATCTCTAGGAGACAGAACGCGTCTCCTTCCTGAGCGGTATGACGGCTGCGTGGTCACATGATGTTTATACTTGTGAACTATTGTTTGTACAGATGAATGTGGTACCTTCAAGCATTTGGAAATTGCTCCCAAGGATGAACCAGACTTGGAGGTCTACAATTTTTTTTCTGAGGTCTTGGCTGATATCTTTTGATTTTCCCATGATGTCAAGCAAAGAGGCACTGAGTTTGAAGGTAGGCCTTGAAATACATCCACAGGTACACCTCCAATTGACTCAAATGAGGCTAATTGACATATCAAAAGCCATGACATAATTCTCTGGAATTTTCCAAGCTGTTTAAAGGCACAGTCAACTTAGTGTATGTAAACTTCTGACCCACTGGAATTGTGATACAATAAATAAGTATAAGTATACGTAACTTAGTATACGTAATTCCCAAATGATGAAAACGTGAAAATGACCATATCTAAGTGCTCGCTTGACTGTGTCATATTCTTCCTGGGGGTGTATATGAACACATTAAAATAACATTTCATGTTGCTAAAATGCTGTCAGTTCCACTTTAAGCGGTCATTATTCTTATGTATGTTTGATGTTATGTCGGGCCTATGCCATGTCTTACACCATATCACAGTGGATTTTCTTGTATGTTAAGCAAATTTCTGTGAAAATCAGACAAAGAAAAATCGAATCTAATACTGCTATCGAATGGGAACATTTTCAGCTGAAGAAATGGTTGTGGTAATATGCACATCCATCAAGAAACGTAGGTGCTGGGCTAATGGTACATACGTGAAAAGAACAAAGGCCTACACACTGTTTGATGACAAATATTTTCCCCATTTAATCTCGTTTTGATTCAGAAGATCTTCGTCGGGTCAAAACATGTACAAATATTTCCGGTAGCTACCTTATAAAAGTCTCAGAAAAAAGCATATATTATTCTTCCAGAATTGGCAACAATTCAGTAAATTACAAGCTAATATCTTCCCACTATTTTTCATAGCTATTAGGCTAGGATAATGTACATATATCAGCAAAAGTAGCTTCCTAAGAGATCAAGGACTCTTTTTTTTTCAGATGAGAAACCAACTCATTGGTTGCAGTGCAATGTCTTCCTTTCGAATTTTCAAGACTTCTTGGTAATGGTATCTTAAAGGATAGGCCACCTTTTCAATTTATGGTGTTCTCGATTCATCCAGACACTCGATATACAAAAAATGTGACCTAAATAAGTAAGTAGCCTCACCCGAGCCAGAACAGCACATAGGCTCCTGCCCTATCTCCTGTTTCTGTAATGTGAGGCAGCTGGAGAGGGCACTAGTTTATTGCAGGGCCTAGATGTATTCTATTCACCATACATGGTAAGCCATGTAATAGCCTGCAATTTCACTGTTAATTATGTGTTCTCTTCCAAGTAATGTTGTGAACACTTGTTTAACAACCGCTTTATGAAATGTACTTTAAGTATACCTAAAAGTCAGAGAGAGGGTGTCACTGAATTGGAAAGTGGAACAATGAGATCATTTTATCTCAGTTAATCATTATCTCGCTTCACGACAAACCCTGAGCTTGAACTTTACAGATCAGTGAAGGCCGCGTCACCCTCCGGTTTGCATCAAACTCTGTGGAGTGAACATTGATTCTATCCAACCTGCAAGGAATTTGTAATGGAAACACAGATCCTGCTCAAGTTTACAACGGGAGATCTCTTCAGTAAGCCGCTGTCTCACAACCAAGCAGCTACATTCACAGCTAAGACCAGTCACAGTGATGAAGCTCAGTGCTGCTGATGGGGACTTCAGATTTGTTCTCAGCCCTTCCTCGCTCTTCCTCTCCCTGTGACTATATGGCCGCTGACAGGATAAATTATGGCCTGATTATGCAAACACCGCATTCTGTGGTTCTCTGCTTTATAGTATGAAGAATACAATTGAACAAAGCTGGGGGAAAAAAATACATATTTTCTCAAAACGGTTTGAGGGAGTCCACATGCATCTATTCTTTGTTGAGCGGTTTACAAAGAAATAGGTACTCCTACATGCTTAATTTAGTTATTAATGTAACTTTAGTTGTTCTACAAACGTTGGGCTATATGTTTAGATTTTTAATACATTTTAAGGCTGCATGATGTGACTAATGATGATTTGAAAAAAGTTGCTTGAAAGGCATGAGCTCTGCTTTGTTTTTTTGCGCAGGCTGTACACACTCCAATAGTCTGTCATTCACAATTTGACCAGCACTTGATAATTACTTGAACTTCACAGCCGCATCCCCTTTGTGGCCATAATGCACCCTAAAAAAATCCATGCCTTTTGAGGCCCGGAGTGTTGCGTTGTGCCCTTCTCCCTGAGTGTGCTGCGCAATCCGAAGCTTCTCTCACTCAACCTATTCTATTCTGTGTGAGAAATAAATATTCCAAACAGTCTGGGAAAGTTGTGGGATGCGATAGATCCCAAATTAATACAACCATTAGCATAAAACATTTTTTTTTATGAAATGTGGCAGAACATTTAGCTTAAAATGTTGATTAACTATGAGGTTATTTCTTCACATAAGAGCAGAAATGCACACATGGTAGTAGGTTATAAGCACGAATGTTCCATTAGCAGAAAACAACATTATCAAAAGTGACCGCAAATGCAATTATGCATGAAATGCTTTTATTATAAAAGGTGCAAATTATAACATAATTTGGTGAAAATTATCTTCCGTGCTGCTTATACATGCCAGTTAGACTCTACACCCCTTGTAAAGCGGATTAATGTGCTTTAATTTGAAGAAGTTATACAAACCTTATTAAAACATATAGGCCTATGGGCTAGGCTACATGGAGGTGTGCGACTATGAGTTGAACAAGTTGCAACAAAAAAAAAAAAAGGCATTGTTTCTTATGCTGGGCATCATTCACAAGTGACATGTAATTCACAAGTGATAGGGTAAAATTGGCACCCATCAGACTATTCTTGATTTAATATTGTCTTTACATATACTAAATAATATATATGTGTGACATTTGTTTTGATTTAGAATGGGCCATTATCATGCACCTGAAAAAATACATGTCATCTATGCACTTAAATAGCGAATTGAGGACGATTTTCCCGGGGGTTTATTTTCATGCCAGCAAGGTAGGCTATACTCCTGTTGTAAATATAATCAATGTGCTTAATATAGTAGGCCTAGCCTATAGAAACCTGATGGAATCCTCTTTCTATTAGCGGAAATTGGATAGCCTATAGAAATGTTGCGCAACACGAGCTCTCATGAAGTGTTTGTTTGTTTAGATTTTCTATTACATTTGCATTGATGTCAGAGTGATTAGAGGGACAATAGATTGCTGAGTACCAGGCAGTTAGCAAGTTTTGTAGACTACTAATGACCATCAGCAGCAGCAGCAGAGATTGGAGACGCCTAATTACCGTGACTAAACGGTCATGTGGAATTTGACTGCCTCCATGACTTGTGATGGCCGGTGTGGCGGTAATATGGTCACCGCAACAATCCTAGGTGTGGATCAGAAAACCAGTCAGTATCTGGTGTGACCACCATTTGCCTCATGCAGTGCAACATATCTCCTTCGCATAGAGTTGATCAGGCTGTTGATTGTGACCTGTGGAATGTTGTCCCACTCATCTTCAATGGTTGTGCGAAGTTGCTGGATATTGGCGGGAACTGGAACACCCTGTCATACACGTCGATCCAGAGCATCCCAAATATGCTCAATGGTGACGTGTGGTGAGTATGCAGGCCATGGAAGAACTATGGCATTTTCAGCTTCCAGGAATTGTGTACAGATCCTTGCGACATGGGGTCGTGCATGATCATGATGAAACATGAGGTGATGGCGGCGGATGAATGGCACGACAATGGGCCTCGGGATCTCGTCATGGTATCTCTGTGCATTCAAATTGCCAAAGATAAAAAGCAATTGTGTTCCTTGTCCGTAGCTTATGCCTGCCAATTCCATATCCCCACCTCCACCATGGAGCACTCTGTTCACAAGGCTGACATCAGCAAACCGCTAACCCACACATCTGCCCGGTACAGTTGAAAATGGGATTCATCTGTGAAAAGCACACTTCTCCAGCGTGCCAGTAGCCATCGAAGGTGAGCATTTGCCCACTGAAGTCGGTTACGATGTTGCACTGCGGTCAGGTCAAGACCCTGGTGAGGACGACGAGCACACAGATGAGCTTCCCTGAGAAGTGGCCTTAGTGGCCTTTTGTCCCCAGCACAAGGTGCACCTGTGTAATGATCATGCTGTTTAATCAGCTTCTTGATATGCCAAACTTGTCATATGGATAGATTATCTTGGCAAAAGAGAAATGCTCACCAACAGGGACGTAAACAAATTTGTGCTTAACATTTTAGAGAAATAATATTTTTCTGCTGGGATCTTTAATTCAGCTCATGAAACCAACACATTACGTTTATATTTTGGTTCAATGTAATTTGCCCCGCTGCCACACTATAATAACGCTAAAGCCCACTACAGAATTGCTCCGGTCTGAGCACCAACCAGACATCCCTCTGCGAAAACAACATCCACTAGCTTCTACAGCGCACACACACACACAGTAATTATTCTGACTAAGTTACTTTTTTACAAATTAGAGGCATACAAATACAAAACAAATTTGGTCCAGTGTGGAAATGATAAATGAGTGAAGGAAATGCAGAAATGTATGAAAATGCTGAACATTTTGATTGAACAGTATAAAACTATCAGCAGAGAGAAAGTCCCATTAAAACCACTTAGAATGTATTTGTTGCCACATTAGGGTCAAGCACTACTCATGAAGCATAATTTGAACATAAAACATAAAATAACATAAAAATGAGAAAAATATTGTGATAGGATATTTTGGCCATTTCGCCCAGCCCTACTAGACATTCGAGCACCACACACCAATGACTGTATATATGAATGGACAAAGCCATCGATCACGTGACACCATTCATTACAATGTGAAGACTCAATAGCGCATTGAAGCCATATTAAGTTGGTTAAGATTGCGTTTCATGGAGACATAACAGTTTGACATAAGTTTACTTCAGGAAGTGACGTTGCAGGCTAACTCAGTGCTAGCCTGCAACGACTAAGTCAAGTTGAAGGCCGACCGGGGTACTGCAGGCTGACATTAGCAACTATATTATCCTTATCTTCTTCTTTGTGTGATTTTAAAATAAAATCGGTTCAAGGACATACATTTGGTGTATTAGAAGCAATTATTGGTACCATGGTTGTATTCAAATTGTGTTTGTTTTACACAAAGATTTTTAATTTTTCCATTCACTATAATAAGCTACAGGACTGTTTTGCTAGCACAGACTGGAATATGTTCCGGGGATTCTTCCGATAGCATTGAGGAGTACGCCACATCAGTCACTGGCTTCATCAACAAGTGCATCGATGACATCATCCCCACAGAGACCGTACGTACATGCACTCAACCAGAAGCCATAGATTACAGGCAACATGCACACTGAGCTAAAGGGTAGAGTTGCCTGGACGCAAATAATAAATCCCGCTATGACCTCAGACGAACCATCAAACAGGCAAAGCGTAAATAAAGGACTAAGACTGAATCGTACAACACCGACTTCGACGCTCGTCGGATGTGGCAGGGCTTGCAAACGATTACAGACAAAGGGAAGCACAGGCGCGAACTGCCCAGTGACCAGAGCCTACCAGACGAGCTAAATTACCTCTATGCTCGCTTCGAGGCAAACAACACTGAAGCGTGCATAAGAGCATTAGCTGTTCCGGACAACTGTGTGATCACTCTCTCCATAGCCGATGTGAGTAAGACTTTTAAACAGATCAACATTCACAAGGCCGCAGGGCTGGACGGATTACCAGGACGTGTGCTCCGAGCATGCGCTGACCAACTGACAAGTGTCTTCACTGACATTTTCAACCTGTCCCTGACTGAGTCTGTAATACCAACATGTTTCAAGCAGACCGCCATAGTCCCTGTGCCCAAGAACACTAGGGTAACCTGCCTAAATGACTACCGACCCGGAGCACTCACGTCTGTAGCCATGAAGTGCTTTGAAAGGCTGGTCATGGCTCACATCAACACCAATATCCCAGATATCCTAGACCCACTCCAATTTGCATATCGCCCCAACAGATTCACAGATTATGCAATCTATATTGCACTCAGCACTGCCCTTTCCCACTTGGACAAAAGGAACACCTACGTGAGAATGCTATTTATTGACTACAGCTCAGCGTTCAACACCACAGTGCCCTCAAAGCTCATCAATAAGCTAAGGACCCTGGGACTAAACACCTCCCTCTGCAACTGAATCATGGACTTCCAGACGGGCCACCCCCAGGTGGTAAGGGTAGGTAACAACACATCTGCCACAGTGATCCTCAACACGGGTGCCCCTCAGTGGTGCGTACTCAGTCCCTTCCTGTAATCCTTGTTCACCCATGACAGCATGGTCAGGCCCTCAGATCAAACTTTATTCGTAACATGCGCCGAATAGTGTAGACTTTACCGTGAAATGCTTACTTACAAGCCATTAACCAACAGTGCAGTTCAAGAAGAAGAAAATATTTACCAAGTAGACTAAAATAAAAAAGTAACAAAATAAGAATAACGAGGCTATATGCAGGAGGCACCGGTACAGAGTCAGTGTTTGGGGGTACAGGCTAGTTGAGTTAATCTGTACATGTAGGTGGGGGCGAAGTGACTATGCATAGGTAACAAACAAACAGCGAGTAGCAGCAGTTACTTAACATCATCATTAAGTTTGCCGACGACACAACAGTGGTAGGCCTGATCACCGACAACGATGAGACAGCCTATAGGGAGGAGGTCAGAAACCTGGCCGTGTGGTGCCAGGATAACAACCTCTCCCTCAACGTGTCAAAGACAAAGGAGTGGATTGTGGAATACAGGAAAAGGAGGACCGAGCACACCCCCATTCTCATCAATGGTGCTGTAGTGGAGCAGGTTGAGAGCTTCAAGTTCCTTGGTGTCCACATCAACAAACTATCATGGTTACGACAAAGCCTATTCTCTCTCAGGAGACTGAAAAGATTTGGTATGGGTCCTCAGATCGTCAAAAAGTTATAGAGCTGCACCATCGAGAGGATCCTGACTGGTTGCAGCACTGCCTGGTATGGCAACAGCCTCCGACCGCAAGGCACTACAGAGGGTAGTGCGTACGGCCCAGTACATCACTGGGGCCAAGCTTCCTGCCATCCAGGACCTCTATACCAGGCGGTGTCAGAGGAAGGCCCTAACAATTGTCAAAGACTCCAGCCACCCTAGTCATAGAATGTTCTCTCTGCTACCGCACGGCAAGTGTACTGGAGCGCCAAGTCTAGGTCCAAAAGGCTTCTTAACAGCTTCTACCCCCTAGCCATAAGATTCCTGAACAGCTAATCAAATGGCTACCCAGACTATGCCCCCCCCCCCCCCCTTTTTACGCTGCTGCTACTCTATGGTTATTATCTATGCGTAGTCACTTTAACTCTCCCTACATGTACATATTACCTCAATTACCGCGACTAACCTGTGCCCCCGCACATTGTACCAGTACCCCCTGTATATAGCCTCGCTACTCTTATTTCATTGCTGCTCTTTAACTATTTGTTATTTTTTACTTAACACTTATTTTTCTTAAAACTGCATTGTTGGTTAAGGGTTTGTAAAGTAAGCATTTCACGTAAAGGTCTACACCTGTTGTACTCGGCGTATATGGCAAATAACATTTGATTTGAATGAGGGATCCTATTTTCTGCATCATTACATCTGGATGATTTCTTTTTAGGCGTACTGGTCCGCCCAAATTAAAAGCCGCACAGCAAAATATTTAGGAGCATATGCGGCCACAATGGTCGCACTTTAGAGCCCTGAACACACCATCACAATAACACTGCGACGCCAGCAGAGATCTAATCTGCGTGGGGGTGGGAGGTCAGAACATAGCATTAATTACTATTCCTATGGGTCAGCAGGACTCTGTAATATGGGATCTCTCCCCCTCTTGATACGTGACATCATAAGTGGATCTAGGAAGCTGGAGAATAATCACTATAATGGTGGGAACTGCAAGTGCCCTAGGTGAAGAACTTATGGGAGAACAGAATTATGTCTGAGCACAGTATCAGAACAATGTCAGTACATAGTGTTCTCACTGATGTACTCTACTATGTAGTATCCAAAGCTGTAGTCCATAGATGTCCTTGTTTACTCAGTGGGCCCTCTAACCTCTAGGCTAACTCTGCCTGGCTGGCTGTGTGGAACACTGTGTCATGTAGATGAGTACTCACCCATACTGTTGGTGGAGCTGCACCACATCAGCAGGCAGCCAGTACAAAGAACATTCAGCATCCCGAACACCAGGATTCTCCATGACTAAAACACAAACAGAACATTAACCAGAGCTTTCTAAACCAATGAATTCATTTAGATCTATAGGATTGCTTGGAGTGGTGTATTAATAGCTAATGCAGGTGGATGATAGGTTAGGTTATGTTATGGCATTGCCTAACCTATCTGTCAGCTAGGCTAATGTAATAATATTGTATTGTTAATTTGCCAATTCAGGGAATACTTTGTTGCAGACAAACCACGTACAAAATGGAAAGCAAAAATGTGAGGACGGTACAAACTCAAGGCTATCCACCACGTCTTTGTCTGTCACTTCGTGTTGGAGTCAGTGGCTGTCCTTGGAGTGCTGTGAAATCTACAATTACTGCAGTGCACCGTGTTATGACAGGGCTAGGGCGTCTTGTGACAGCCGGAGCCAGAGATAGAGATGGGAGCTGAAGTGTGTGTGTGTGGGCCTGTTGCAGCTTCAGGGCCCTGTAGATCGCTGTGCCTGTGTCTGTGTGCAAACAGAGCAACAGCATGCCGCCCAACACGTACAACCCCCCCCCACCCCACACGTTTTCTGGGAAAGCAGGGAACAACGAGATGTCACTGCCACCCTCTGGGTGAAGGAGGTATTGCAAGTACACATGTTTGCACATCTTTTCCTGAGGGTTGTTCTTTAGACATCACATATCTAGGTTAAATCTTAAATTGGAGTGACACATTCGCAAACACCTTCAGGAACATCAGCCTCCCTGAGTCACAGAATACTGTCGCTGATATATCATCTGTAGATAATATGCCTACGTCATGTACTTCATCATCAGCTTTAATCCAGACGAATATATGTCTACTCAGCAGCACAGAAGGAGAGAAGAGTTTTACTGCCAGGTCAACAGCAGCATCAGTCTGGAAGATTCCCACTGCCTAGTGCATGGATGGAGCAGATACCCAGTGTCAAGCCACAGTGAGCCTAACCTAAATAATCACACATCATCACACCCTTATGAAGAAAGACACCACTCTCCACTTCCTCCGCAAAAATAACTTTCTTTTCGGAAAACTTAGTCTCCTCTCCATGCATGTGAAGTGAACTCCATTGACTCCGTTTACCCCGATCAGTCTCTCTGGTCCTATAGAATCTAACCCAGGCTTTTCTATACAGCTTCTAGGGAGAGCAGTCTCCACAAATCAAATCAAGTTTTATTTGTCACATACGCCGAATACAACAGGTGTAGGTAAACCTTACAGTGAAATGCTTACTTACAAGCCCTTAACCAACAATGCAGTTTCAAGACAAAAATAGGTGTTATGAAAGTATTAACTAAATAAAACGGAAGTAAACAAATGAAAATAAAAATAAAACAATTTAAGAAAATAGAAAAATAACAAATAATTAAAGAGCAATAATAAAATAACAGTAACGAAGCTATATACGGGGGGGTACCGGTACAGAGTCAATGTGCAGGGACACAGGTTAGTCGAGGTAATATGTATATGTAGGTAGAGGTAAAGTGACTATGCATAGATAATAAACAGAGAGTAGCAGCAGCGTAAAAACGCAAATAGTCCTGGTAGCCATTTGGTTAGATGTTCAGGAGTCTTATGGCTTGGGGGTAGAAGCTGTTAAGAAGCCTTTTGGACCTAGACTTGGCGCTCCAGTACACTTGCCGTGCGGTAGCAGAGTGAACAGTCTATGACTAGGGTGGCTAGAGTCTTTGACAATTTTTAGGGCCTTCCTCTGACCGCCTGGTATAAAGCTCCTAGATGGCAGGAAGCTTGGCCTCAGTGATGTACTGGGCCGTACGCACTACCCTCTGTAGTGCCTTGCGGTCGGAGGCCGAGCAGTTGCCATACCAGGTGGTGCTGCAATCAGTCAGGATGCTCTCGATGGTGCAGCTATAGAACTTCTTGAGGATCTGAGGACACATGCCAAGTCTTTTCAGTCTCCTGAGAGAGAATAGGCATTGTCGTGCCCTCTTCGCAACTGTCTTGGTGTGTTTGGACCATGACAGTTAGTTGGTGATGTGGACACAAAGGAACTTGAGGCTCTCAACCTGCTCCACTACAGCCCCACCGATGAGAATGGGGGCGTGCTCGGCCCTCCTTTTCCTGTACTCCACAATCATCTACTTTGTCTTGACCACGGTGAGGGAGAGGTCGTTATGCTGGCACCACACTGCCAGGTCACTGACCTCCTCCCTATAGGCTGTCTCATCGTTGTCGGTGATCACTGTTGTGTTGTTGGCAGACTTAATAATGGTGTTGGAGTCGGGCTTGCCATGCAGTCATGGGTGAACAGGGAGTACAGGAGGGGACTGAGTACGCAGGGGGGGCACCTCTGTTGAGGATCAGCGTGGTAGATGTGTTGTTCCCTACCCTTACCACTTGGGGGCAACCCGTCAGGAATTCCATGATCCAGTTGCAGAGGGAGGTGTTTAGTCCCAGGGTCCTTAGCTTAGTGATGAGCTTTGTGGGCACTACGGTGTTGAACGCTGAGCTGTAGTCAACGAATAGCATTCTCACGTGGGTGTTCCTTTTTGTCCAGGTGGTAAAGGGCAGTGTGGCGTGCAATAGAGATTGCGTCATCTGTGGATTTGTTGGGGCGCTATACAAATTGGATTGGGTCTAGGGTTTCTGGGATAATGGTGTTGATGTGTATGCCCTCCCAGGCCCACCCATGTAACTCAGAAAAATCGTTGAGATTGTTGCATGTTGTGTTTATATTTTTGTTCAGCATAGCATTTTTATTTTTTTATAATTAATGATCAGGAAAAAAATGGTGCATGTTGATAACCAGGTAACGTTAGGTAGCTACGTTGGCTATTAGCTCCTATCTTATATCTTTGCACCATGTTTGTAAAGCCAGATAGCATAGTATCTAATATAACTAGCTAGCTAGCTAACACCACAGATGAAAGGTTTAGTTATCATCAACTTTGCTAACATTTCACATAGCTATCTACTTAGCTAGCTAGCTTGCTTATTGCATGCATGTCTGGGCAAGTCGACACAAGCCTTACTATTAGTGAATAAACTAAATTAATATTTGCAACATGTTCTATTTTGGTCAGTGTCAATTCATCAGTTTCTCAATACTGAGCTAGCCTGCTTCTGATTTTCCCAGCTAGACATTCCTCGGCACTATTCAGTGCTCTTGGCTCAGACAGTGAGTGGCGGCTGGGATAGCAGCAGTTTTTAGAGTCGACACTTGGATTTGCTATGTGAAGGGACTATTGGCAAAGTTTATAGAAAAGGGTGCCGAAAGACTAGAAAATAGCAATATCGGCACGATATATCGGCTTGGCCGATTAGTGGTCGTTGTCTATTGTCCATGCTAAAGAGAGGAGGGTCTCAGCTTGCTGTAGGTATCATTTGTATTTCTCAAATCTCATTATTGAGCTCAAAGCACACGTTTTTACAATTAAGATTTCTGATATGGCTTTGAAATACAAAGCATGCAAAATGCGTATTGGTCATCGCGACTGCACTAGACCTGATTGGATAGTAGGCCTACTACCGATGCAAAGTTTATTTTAAGGACATTACATTTACTGTTAGATTCATACATTGCTACTAGCAGCAGGTGTTATTTTTAGAGTTAGCGATCTAGCTAATGTATTTTGAGTTTCCACTTCCTCAGGTGGTTAATTGAATTAGGCCAATATGTAATATTAGCGCACATAAAGATGAAGGCAAATTCATCTCTATTCTGCAGCCCTATTTTAACAGAAAATTATAGCATGAATAGTCTAATTGTCAACCTAAAATTCATGACAATCACTGGATTAGGATGAATATTAAAATATGTTGAATCATGCATTCCTGCCTGGACCTGTTAGATCTCAGTAGTCTATTATCACACTTCTTAATAAAGCATTGTGAATGACTTAATGATTGATTACTCATTTTTCTATTGTGTGACGCTGCAAAATAATTTTTTGTGGTGCAACCAAATAATGGGCTGGTGCCACCAACTAAAAATGTTTGAACGATTAACATGAGGTGTTAGGGTGCTTGCCTATGAGATGAGATGTCTAAACAGCTTACCAGAATAATGCAATAATAAAGTAAGCGTCATTTTACAGGGATGGGGAATTCCAAAACAAAGAGCACTGTGGGACAGTTGTCTCTGTGGCATGTTAATGTACACGCATGCACACACCCCTTACTAATTCCTTACCCGTCTGTCTGAAGTCACCAAGCGGAATTCTTGAGAGAGTTTCCCAAAGAAGGATCTGTGCGTCTTCCGGAATGGGTGTATAGTGCCCTGTGGGTACCACACAAACACACAGTCACATGGAAGGATGTGAGATTAAGGACTCAGAGAGAAGCACCACCATTAGTGTTTATCCTTCGTATTTAGCTACAGTAGGCTGCCTGTAAAACTAAATTCTGCTTTAGACCAGGGGTGTCAAACATATAGCATTTTCGGGGGGACATACTCAATATACTTTATGACTGAAACCAAATCAAAAATTAGTTGTGTGGAAATGTTCTTGACCGTGTACAGCTCGCTAATAAATCACCTAAATGAAAGCTATAAAGTCAGGGATCATCGGAAATGCCTCCGGACCTCGTTCAAGATCAAATGTGGCAAAATGAGTTCAACATCCCTGCTTTAGACCCTACCAACTGGTGTCTTGAATAAGGAAAACTTACCATCAAATACATGTCAGTTTCTTGCTTTTTTCTGTGGATTGGGATATCTGCAAAGAAAGTATTTGGTTATGAAAAACAGATGACTGATATGGACTGTACACAAAGTGAAGTTTAATCTAACTTTATTTTCAAGATACCAGGACGACGCATGTCTGATTAAGCATGTTTTCCAAAATGTCACCAATAATCTGGTTGGTCTGGTTTAAACTGGCCATACATTAGACAATTTTTAACTGCGATTTTGCCATGATTTTTATTTATTTATTTCACCTTTATTTAACCAGGTAGGCAAGTTGAGAACAAGCTCTCATTTACAACTGCGACCTGGCCAAGATAAAGCAAAGCAGTGCAACACAAACAACAACCCAGAGTTACACATGGAATAAACAAACATACAGTCAAAAATACAATAGAAAAGGTCTATATACAGTGTGTGCAAATGAGGTAGGATAACGGAGGTAAGGCAATAAATAGGCCATAGTGGTGAAATAATTACAATATAGCAATTAAACACTGGAGTGATAGTTGTGCAGAAGATGAGTGTACAAGTAGAGATACTGGGGTGCAAAGGAGCTAAATAAATAAAATAGATAACAGTATGGGGATGAGGTAGTTGGATAGGCTAATTACAGATGGGCTATGTACAGGTGCAGTGATCTATGAGCTGCTCTGACAGCTGGTGCTTAAAGTTAGTGAGGGAGATATGAGTCTCCAGCTTCAGTGATTTTTGCCATTTGTTCCAGTCATTGGCAGCAGAGAACTGGAAAGAAAGCCAAAGGGGGAAATGGCTTTGGGGGTGACCAGTGAAATACACCTGTGGAGCGTGTGCTACGGGTGGGTGTTGCTATGGTGACCAGTGAGCTGCGATAAGGCGGGGCTTTACCTAGCAAGGACTTATAGATGACCTGGAGCCAGTGGGTTTGGCGACAAATATGAAGCGAGGGACAGCCAACGAGAGCATACAAGTCGCAATGATGGGTAGTATATGGGGTATTGGTGACAAAACGGATGGCACTGTGATAGAGTGCCTCCAATTTGCTGAGTAGAGTGTTGGAGGCTATTTTGTAAATGACATCGCCGAAGTCAAGGATCGGTAGGATAGTCAGTTTACGAGGGTATGTTTGGCAGCATGAGTGAAGGATGCTTTGTTGTGAAATAGGAAGCTGATTCTAGATTTAATTTTGGATTGGAGATGCTTAACTTCACTAGGGTAGGGGGCAGCATTCAGAATTTTTAGATGAAAAGCGTGCCCAAATTAAACTGCCTGCTACTCAGCCATAAAAGCTAGAATATGCATATAATTATTAGATTTGGATAGAAAACACTGAAGTTTCTAAAACTGTTTGAATGATGTCTGTGAGTTTAATAGAACTCATATGACAGTCAAAAACCTGAGAAAAAATCCAACCAGGAAGTGGGAAATCTGAGGTTTGTAGTTTTTTAAGTCATTGCCTATCAAATATACAGTGTCTATGGGGTCATATTGCACTTCCTAATGCTTCCACTAGATGTCAACAAGTCTTTAGAACCTTGTTTGATGCTTCTACTGTGAAGGAGGGGGGAATGGGAGCTGAATGAGTCAGAGGTCTGCCAGAGTGGCATGAGCTGACCACGCGCGTCCACGTGAGAGTTAGCTTGCATTCCATTGCATTTCTACAGACAAAGGAATTCTCCGGTTGGAACATTATTGAAGATTGATGATAAAAACATCCTAAAGATTGATTCTATACTTCGTTTGATATGTTTCTACGAACTGTAATATGACTTTGTCTGAACTTTCGCCTGGACTTGCACGTGCCTCGTGAGTTTTGATTGTGTACTAAACGCGCAAACAAAAAGGAGGTATTTGGACATAAATGATGGACTTTATCGAACAAATCAAACATTTGTGGAACTGGGATTCATGGGAGTGCATTCTGATGAAGATCATCAAAGGTAAGTGAATATTTATAATGCTATTTCTGGCTTCTGTTGACTCCACAACATGGCGGATATCTGTATGGCTTGGTTTTGTGTCTGAGCACTGTACTCAGATTATTGCATGGTGTGCTTTTTCCGTAAAGTTTTTTTGAAATCTGACACAGCGGTTGCATTAAGGAGAAGAGGATCTAAAATTCCATGCATAACAGTTGTATCTTTTATCAATGTTTATTATGAATATTTCTGTAAATTGATGTGGCTCTCTGCAAAATCACCGGATGTTTTGGAACTACTGAACATAACGCGCCAATGTAAACTGAGATTTTTGGATATAAATATGAACTTTACCGAACAAAACATACATGTATTGTGTAACATGAAGTCCTATGAGTGTCATCTGATGAAGATCATCAAAGGTTAGTGATGAATTTTATCTCTATTTTTGCTTTTTGTGACTCCTCTCTTTGGCTGGAAAAATGGCTGTGTTTTTCTGTGACTTGGCTCTGACCTAACAATCGTTTGGTGTGCTTTCGTCGTAAAGCCTTTTTGAAATCGGACACTGTGGTTGGATTTACAACAAGTGTATCTTTAAAATGGTGTAAAATACTTGTATGTTTGAGGAATTTTAATTATGGGATTTCTGTTGTTTTGAATTTGGCGCCCTGCAGTTTCACTGGCTGTTGAAGAGGTGCTAGCGTCCCACATACCCTAGTGAGGTTAATGTGAGTCTGGAAGGAGAGGTTAGTCTAACCAGATACCTAGGTATTTGTAGTTGTCCACATATTCTAAGTCAGAACCGTCCAGAGTAGTGATGCTGGGCAGGTGTGGGCAGCAATCGGTTGAAGAGCATGCATTTAGTTTTACTTGCATTTAAGAGCAGTTGGATGCCACGGAAGGAGTGTTGTATGGCATTGAAGCTTGTCTGGAGGTTAGTTAACACAGTGCCCAAAGAAGGGCCAGAAGTATACAGAATGGTGTCGTCTGCATAGAGGTGGATCAGAGAGTCACCAGCAGCAAGAGCGACATCATTGATGTATACAGAGAAAAGAGTCGGCCCGAGGATTGAACCAGGTGGCACCCCATAGAGACTGCCAGAGGTCCGGACAACAGGCCCTCCGATTTGACACACTGAACTCTATCAGAGAAGTAGTTGGTGAACCAGGCGAGGCAGTCATTTGAGAAACCAAGGCTGTTGAGTCTGCCGATAAGAATGTGGTGATTGACAGAGTCGAAAGCCTTGGCCAGGTCGATGAATACAGCTGCACAGTAATGTCTCTTATCGATGGCAGTTATGATATCGTTTAGGACCTGGAGCGTGGCTGAGGTGCACCCATGACCAGCTCAGAAACCAGATTGCATAGCGGAGAAGGTACGGTGGGATTTGAAATGGTCGGTGATCTGTTTGTTAACTTGGCTTTCGAAGACCTTAGAAAGGCAGGGTAGGATAGATATAGGTCTGTAGCAGTTTGGGTCTAGAGATGACCACGGCAGCTTTCCAATCTTTGGGGATCTCAGACGATACGAAAGAAAGGTTGAACAGGCTAGTAATAGGGGTTGCAACAATTTTGGCTGATCATTTTAAAAAGAGAGTCCAGATTGTCTAGCCCGGCTGATTTGTAGGGGTCCAGATTTTGCAGCTCTTTCAGAACATCAACTATCTTAATTTGGTTGAAGGAGAAATGGGGGAGGTATGGGCTAGCTGCTGTGGGGGGTGCAGGGCTGTTGACCGGGGTAGGGGTAGCCAGGTGGAAAGCATGGCCAGCCGTAGAAAAATGCTTATTGAAATTCTCAATTATCGTGGATTTAAATCGGTGGTGACAGTGTTTCTTAGCCTCAGTGCAGTGGGCAGCTGGGAGGAGGTGCTCTTATTCTCCATGGACTTTACAGTGTCCCAGAACTTTTTGGTGTTTGTGCTACAGGATGAACATTTCTGTTTGAAAAAGCTAGCCTTTGCTTTCCTAACTGACTGTGTATATTGGTTCCTAACTTCCCTGAAAAGTTGCATATCGTGGGGGCTATTCAATGCTAATGCAGTACGCCACAGGATGTTTTTGTGCTGGTCAAGGGCAGTCAGGTCTGGAGTGAACCAGGGGCTATATTTGTTCCTGGCTCTACATTTTTTGAATGGGGTATGCTTATTTAAGATGAGTGAGGAAAGCACTTTTAAAGAATAACCAGGCATCCTCTACTAACGAAATCAGGTCAATGTCCTTCCAGGATACCCGGGCCAGGTCGATTAGAAAGGCCTGCTCGCTGAAGTGTTTTAGGAGCATTTGACAGTGGAGGGGTGGCCGTTTGACTGCAGATCCGTTACGGACACAGGCAATGAGGCAGTGATCGCTGAGATCCTGGTTGAAGACAGCAGAGGTGTATTTGGAGGGCAGGTTGGTTAGGATGATATCTATGAGGGTGCCCGTGTTTACGGATTTGGGGTTGTACCTGGTAGGTTCATTGATCATTTGTGTGAGATTGAGGGCATCAAGCTTAGATTGTAGGATGGCCGGGGTGTTAAGCATGTCCCAGTTTAGGTCATCTAACAGCACGAGCTCTGAAGAAAGATGGGGGGCAATCAATTCACATACGGTGTCCAGGGCACAGCTGGGGGCAGAAGGTGGTCTATAGCAAGCGGCAACGGTGAGAGACTTGTTTCTGGAAAGGCGCTCAAATTGTTTGGGCACAGACCTGGATAGTAAGACAGAACTCTGCAGGCTATCTCTGCAGTAGATTGCAACTCCGCCCCCTTTGGCAGTTCTATCTTGTTGGAAAATGTTATAGTTAGGGATGGAAATTTCAGGGGTTTTGGTGGTCTTCCTAAGCCAGGATTCAGACACAGCTAGGACATCCGGGTTGGCAGAGTGTGCTTAGGTAGTGAGTAAAAGAAAACTGAGGGAGGAGGCGTCTAATGTTAACATGCATGAAACTAAGGCTTTTACAGTTAAAGAAGTCAATAAATGAGAGCGCCTGGGGAATGGGAGTGGAGCTAGGCACTGCAGGGCCTGGATTAACCTCTACATCACCAGAGAAACAGAGGAGGAGTAGGATAAGGGTACGGCTAAAGGCTATAAGAACTGGTCTTCTAGTACGTTCGGAACAGAGAGTAAAAGGAGCAGGTTTCTGGGCACGATATAATAGATTCAAGGCATAATGTACAGACAAAGGTATGGTAGGATGTGAATACAGTGGAGGTAAACCTATGCACTGAGTGACGATGAGAGAGATATTGTCTCTCGAAACATAATTTAAACCAGGTGAGGTCACCGCATGTGTGGGAGTTGGAATTAAAGGGTTAACTAAGGTGCATTGAGCAAGGCTAGAGGCTCTACAGTGAAATAAGGCAATAATCACTAACCAAAACAGCAATGGACAAGGCATATTGACATTAGGGAGAGGCATGCGTAGCCGAGTAATCATAGGGGTCCAGTGAGTGGCTCGGGCCGGAGACACGGTGATTCAGGCAGCTAGCAGGCCAGGGATAGCAAGCTAGCAGAAGGGCCTTAGAAGGACGTTGGGATGGAAGAAAGTCTGTTGTAGCCCCCTCGTGCTGTTATGTCTGCAGACCAGTCGTCGCGTATCAGCAGGGCTTTGTGTGGTAAAAGGGGTCCAGGTCAATTGGCAGAATAGGTATAGTGGCCAAAGAATTTGTCCGATGGGCCTCTTAAGCTAACAGTCCAATATGCTCTAGACAGCTAGCGGGCCGCAGCTAGTAGGCTAGCAGATGGGCATTCAGGGGACGTCGCGACGGAGGAGCCAGTTTTGGATCCACAACAAATTCCGGGGACTGCAGCTACATCCTAACATCGTAGGCTACAACCAAGACATAAGGTCGCATAATGTGAGCGAGTGAAAGACGTGCAATTATGGGACTTGCGCTCTGCCGATCCGTATCTTAGGTCCCGATTATTTCTCTGGCTTGCCAGAAATTTCCGGTCGTATCTTGGGCAGCAAGGGGGTGCTACGATGCGACAATGGAAGATGAAGCTGCAGTAGATAGCTGCAGTATTACGGGCTCCTGACCAATTCTTCTATTTTGTATGTTTTTTTAAGCTGATTGTCATTTTTACATCATATTTCCGCCATAATTTCATATGACCAGCTTCTGGACATCACAACAGCGATCACTAACGTCAATTTGGATGAAGATTTCTACTTCAATGAGTCAGCATCTCTGGACGTGCTCCTTCTGGACCAGGGCCTAATCCCCGGTACTTGAAAGAGGAAGACATAGCACAAGAGAGGCAAACGAGCGGGCTGCCTGACGAGACTACATCAGCAACTAAATAAACCTGGGGCCAAGCTCCCTGCCATCAATGAACTATACCAGGCAGTGTCAGAGGAAGGCCCAAAAAATTGTCAAAGACTCTAACCACCCAAGTCATTGACTGTTCTCTATGCTTTCGCATGGAAAATGGTACAGATGCACCAAGTCTGGAACCAACAGGATCCTGAACAGCTTCTACCACCAAGCCATAAAACTGATAAATAGTTACCAGTAATATTTGCATTGACCCTTTTTCACTACCTCTTGTGTCTCATCACATATGTTGCAGCTACTGTTTTTAAAAAATTCCATCCTGCTGCCTAGTCACTTTATCCCTACCTAGTTACATATCTAATCTCAATTACCCCTTACACTTGCACACAGACTTGGTTACTAGTACCCAGTGTAGGCCTATATAGCCAAGTTATCATTACTGATTGTGTATTTATTCCTTGTGTTATTATATAATTTTGATTGACAGATCACAATGTGAGAACACCGGTCACAGACTTCAGGATGAAAAGATTATGCAGACAATTTGCATAAGTGCTCCCCTGATGTAAAGATTTGTGTGTCTAATGCATGCCTAGCTTTAGCCATAACCTTCGTGTCGTAACGTTAACGTGCAAAATGGATGCAGATGGAAAAGGTTTAAAAACTGTGCAGGCACCTGTGGAGGCACCTAGCTAGCTACAGTTGAAGTCGGAAGTTTACATACACCTTGTCCAAATACATTTAAACTCAGTTTCTCACAATTCCTGACATTTAATCCTAGTAAAAATTCCCTGTCTTAGGTCAGGTAGGATCAACACTTTATTTTAAGAATGTGAAATGTCAGAAAAATAGTAGAGAATGATTTATTTCAGCTTTTATTTATTTCATCACATTCCCAGTGGATCAGAAGTTTATATACACTCAATTAGTATTTGGTAGCATTGCCTTTAAATTATTTAACTTGGGTCAAACTTTTCAGGTAGCCTTCCACAAGCTTCCCACAATAAGTTGGGTGAATTTTGGCCCATTCCTCCTGATAGAGCTGGTGTAACCGAGTCAGGTTTGTTGGCCTCCTTGCTCGCAAAACGCTTTTACAGTTCTGCCCACAAATTTTCTGTAGGATTGGGGTCAGGGCTTTGTGATGGCCACTCCCAATACCTTGACTTTGTTGTCCTTAAGCCATTTTGCCACAACGTTGGAAATACGCTTGGGGTCATTGTCCATTTGGAAGACCCATTTGCGACCAAGATTTAACTTCCTGACTGATGTATTGAGATGTTGCTTCAATATATCCACATAATTTCCTCCCTGATGATGCCATCTATTTTGAGAAGTGCACCAGTCCCTCCTTCAGCAAAGGACCCCCACAACATGATGCTGCCATTTCGTGCTTCACGGTTGGGACGGTGTTCTTCTCTAGGAGACAGAATACATCTCCTTCCTGAGCTGTATGACGGCTGCATGGTCCCATGGTGTTTATACTTGCGTACTATTGTTTGTACAGATAAACGTGGTACCTTCAGGCGTTTGGAAATTGCTCCCAAGGATGAACCAGACTTGTGGAGGTCTACATTTTTGTTTTCTGAGGTCTTGGCTGATTTCTTTTGATTTTCCCATGATGTCAAGCAAAGAGGCACTGAGTTTGAAGGTAGGCCTTGAAATACATCCACATGTACACCTCCAATTGACTCAAATGATGTCAATTAGCCTATCAGAAGCTTCTAAAGCCATGACATCATTTTCTGGAATTTTCCAAACTGTTTAAAGGCACAGTCAACTTAATGTATGTAAACTTCTGACCCACTGAAATTGTGATATAGTGAACTATAAGTGAAATAATCTGTCTACAAACAATTGTTGGAAAAATTACTTGTGTCAGGCACAAAGTAGATGTCCTAACCGACTTGTCCTAACCGACCAAAACTATACTTTGTTAACAAGAAATGTGTGGAGTGGTTGCAAAACTAGTTTTAATGACTCGTATGTAAGCGTATGTAACTTCCGACTTCAACTGTATATCTGCTTCGGTCAGAGGCGGAAGAGGAAGCGAGACATCCCACGCCCTCATTTTTTCTGGTTCAAATACAGTCAATGAACTAAGCAGACCAGAGATACTGTATATAATGACGAGATGGTCTTGTCTCCCGTCTCCGCCCTAACAATGGGAGTTGTTGTCCCAACGGCGGGAATAAGCAGAATCGCTGTATTCCTACGTGCGCAGATTTTGACAGGAGTGGACCCTCTCTGACCAGACGCAGATTCTAATGAAATTGTGCCTATGTGAGAGCAAACCGGTTAAGCAGACCAGAACTTACTTTCTTTTTTTTATGGTAAACGGCCTGAGTGGGACATCTTAATTTATCCACCATCTTTGCTTTGGTTTCCAGGCCTAGCTAAACTTTTTACATTTGAGATATATATATATATATATATATATATTTTTTTTTTATATATTTTTTTTTATTATTGTACTTATTAACAACAAATCAATACAAAAAGTCCACGGGGGGAACACAAGTATATATAAAGAATATACAAAGGACAACGTTACATAGCTTTCGTTAGATGATAGAGCATTGCTAATGTTAGTTAGCTTTGTCCCGGAATTCAGGTAAACTCTAAAGCAAGTATTGTCTTGGCAATGAAAAACAATACACTAGCTAAAGTGAAGATTTAGCTAGTTCGCTACTAGCGACACACACAGTTTTGGAAAGAGGCTTCACAGCTGTATATGGGGCTAGCTAAACGTGGCTAGGCAGCTAGCTAGGTACCCCAAATAAATTGCATTGCACTGGCTAGCTAGCAAAACTAGCTAGCTACCGGTAACGTTAGCAGCTACCTGAGTCGTTGATGTTGACAACGTCCACCGCCACCATGTCAGGTTTATCAAGGGGACCAACTTTCCTCTCAGTCACCCCGGACGGCACCACGTCCGGCTTGGAACCGAATTTTCTGGGGTAAAAGTCCCCAACATTGTGATACGATAGGTCTGATGGAGACGTGGACATGCCACCGTCCATCGCCATTTTTTACTCTTCAGCCACAAAATGAATCGCCTGCGCAAATGCACAGATCTGTAAATAATATAATCGTGATGTAACGTTAGCTCTTCGCTATGCCAAAATAAGATGGTTTACAATGCTTAGAAGTCAGTGATTTCAGCGCGTAATACAACGGAAGTCGAGAAAATACACTTTTTGTGGCAAAAAATACGCAAATTTAATTAAATCACAGATCTCTGAATGATAAATTGAAAGCCCACTTTCTGTTTGAAAGAAAAGTGTAGTTATGTTGGTGGTTGATAAGAAAAATATACATACACATTTCCAACATAGTTGCGATCAATGTTGGAAATGTAGCTATTTTTTACCAGTCTGTATTTTTTTGTTGAGAAAATCGTGATTAAAGTTGCCGTTTGAAAATTGTTAGGCCTTTTTATGATCCATGAACTGTACACGACACAGACAATTACCTAGCAAAATGTCGTTGAAAAGACTACTATGCCCGACGTCCAATCTACAGTCGGTGTTGGTTGAAAGTTGAAAAGACAGTATCTTTCATGTCATTGAAAAGACGACTACAAAGATGTCCGTCTACATTCGGTTTTCGTTGAAAAGACGTATCAGGTTATTTCAACGAATTGAAAACATAATTTCAACGTACTTGCGTACACATGTAAACAGTATTTAAAAAATGGTCTTTGGCTGGCAGGCGATGTATATCAGACCGTATCCCACGGGTATGACAAAACATTTATTTTCACTGCTCTAATTATGTTGGTAACCAGTTTATAATAGCAATAAGGCACCTCTGGGTATTGCGTCGTGCATAAGAACAGGCCTTAGCCGTGGTATATTGGCCATATGCCCAGTGGCGTTTTTAGCATGTAAATCTTGGTGGGGCAAACTCCCAAACATTTTTTTAGATGCATGCCAGCAAAGACACTATAACAGCGACAAGCAGTGCCCACAAACTGTTCTTGTTCTGAGAAATTATGGCTATTCCATGCGAGAAATTGCCAAGAAACTGAAGATCTCGTGCAACGCTGTGTACTACTCCCTTCACAGAACAGCGCAAACTGTCTCTAACCAGAATAGAAAGAGGAGTGGGAGGCCCCGTTGCACAACTGAGCAAGAGAACATGTACATTAGAGTGTCTAGTTTGAAAAACAGATGCCTCACAAGTCCTCAACTGGCAGCTTTATAAAATAGTACCCGCAAAACATCAGTCTCAACATCAACAGTGAAGAAGCGACTCCGGTATGCTGGCCTTCTAGGCAGAGTTGCAAAGAAAAAGCCATATTTCAGACTGGCTAATAAAAAAAAGATTAAGATGGGCAAAAGAACAAAAAGAACACAGACAATGGACAGAGGAACTCTGCCTAGAAGGCCAGCATCCCGGAGTCGTCTCTTCACTGGCAATCCGCCTGCTCCTTCTGACAGCGGATGGCGCGCTGGAGCCTCACATGAGCATTGTTCTACACCTCTTCTGTGCGCCTGAACCACTCGTGCACCACAGGAGCTTCGGTCTGGCTTGGAGTCCATGAGTCCAGGACTGTCTGGTAGCCCAGAAAACACTGGAAGGGAGTCAGCCCGGTGGAGGAAGGGCGCAATGGAGGAAGGCCGGTGGAGGACGGCCAGTAATCGGAAGTGAGGCTGACCATGACCCCCAGCTTCTCCATGAAGGCTTTCCATACCAGTCACGTGAATTGGGGGTCAGGGTCGGAGACGATATCCTAGTGTAACAGTATAGCTTTAAACCGTCCCTTCGCCCCGACACGGGCGCGAACCAGGGACCCTCTGCACACATCAACAACAGTCACCCACGAAGCAGCGTTACCCATCGCTCCACAAAAGCCACGGCCCTTGCAGAGCAAGGGGCAACCCTACTTAAAGTCTCAGAGCAAGTGACGTAACTGATTGAAATGCTACTAGCGCGTACCCGCTAACTAGCTAGCCATTTCACATCCGTTACACTCACCCCCCTTTCAACCTCCTCCTTTTCCGCAGCAACCAGTGATCCGGGTCAACAGCATCAATGTAACAGTATAACTTTAAACCGTCCCCTCGCCCCGACCTCGGGCGCGAACCAGGGACCCTCTGCACACATCAACAACTGACACCCACGAAGCGTCGTTACCCATCGCTCCACAAAAGCCGTGGCCCTTGCAGAGCAAGGGGCAACCCTACTTAAAGTCTCAGAGCAAGTGACGTAACTGATTGAAATGCTACTAGCGCGTACCCGCTAACTAGCTAGCCATTTCACATCCGTTACACTAGCTGGTAAATTCACTCTGGCTATCTACTCCGATTTCAGACCACGGGTAAGATAGTCTAGCTAGCTACATTTTCAGATATTACACGTTTCTAATTTTGACATTAAGTATTTTCAAGCTAGCTAGCTAACATTAGCTGACTGGCTCGTTAGCTAACATTGTGTGTATTATCTTATTATTCGTATCTCAGAGCCATTTGCTTTGCTTGTTATAGACTAATGTTAGCTAGCTAACATTGGACCTGGATGGTTAGCTACCTGCAGAATCATGCAGGGTAGTAACGTCATGAGTTGTGATTATGGTTCATTGTTTAGCTAGCTAGCTACGTGTCTTAACAAAAAACTCCCCAAACACCTCTGGGAGGAATTGGAATGGCGACTGATGTTGGAACAATGGCAACAATAGAAGAAACAAGATATACAGAAGGCAAACTTTTACTTCATAATTATCAGCTAGATATGTGACTCATAATAATCTAGCTAGCCAACTAGTTAAACAGACAAAAATGACCTAAAACTAATTTTATACAAGTTAGATGTACATGTTTTGTGGGTAGCTAGCTAACAATTATTTGTTGCTATTAATGAGATGTGAATAAGCAACATTTCATTCCGAAGTCTGAGTGCATTTTCTCTTGCTTCAGCTCAAATTTCTTTGCATACTTTCCGTTGAAGCTTGCATCGATGCATGCTTAAAAATATGTACAAACGGAGTACGCATTCGAGAACTGCCTTCCATACTCCGTTTTGCATACTTTTTATTTGGACTCGTAGTCCGACCCTCCGTGCTCCAATTGGTGTGCTCGGAGCACGGTAGTATGAATTTTGAGAAACAACCTTAGTTTAAGTTTAGTATCACTTTTCAACCAATCCAGTGCATTTTTGTTGAAAATGAAAAACTATGAAATCCCCAATAAGTCAAAGGATTTAACTACTGAAAACTGAAACAAACAAAGACAAAACAGATCAATCCCACTTTTCAAACAAAGCCAAATAGATCAATCCCACTTTTCAAGCCTGCTGTAGGTGTGGTAAACACCACCCCCGGCTCTACCAGGGGCATGCTTGAGGTGATATCCCACAGCTCTGCATATGTCAGAGATTGATTTCTAATTGCTCACTTTAATCCATTGTACAGGATGCAAACAAGTGACTGCTGTTTTGAGGTCAAGCTGATGTCTTCCTCAGAGTGACCTGACCATTGCACATTGATCCTATTTGTAGCCTAGTGGCCCATTGAGACACAACAATGTAAAATATTTTATAATGATAATGTTTCAAGGTAAATGTCAAATTATAGCACAAAAAATAAGCGAAATAGTGTGTCTCGTTAATCAATAGTTAATGTCAAAATATACAGGTGATATTTGGGTGTCTGTGAATCCGGAGACACACGGCAACAAGGCAACAACATAATAGAAATGAGAACAGTGAAAATCATAATTCAGCCCCTTTGGATCCACAGTGTCTAAGGAGTACTTCCAGAATGCCTCTTTGTTTTAGGCTATCAATTGGAGCTATGTGCAATGGTCAGGTCACTGACGAAGACGCCAGCTTGACGTTGAAACCTCAGTCACCTGTTCGCATCCTGTACAATCGATTAAAGTGAGCAATAAGAAATTAATCTCAACCTTTTTTTGTTGAGTGCTCCAACTCCTTTTTACTTTGAATTAGTCCTTTTGGAAGTTTTTCTTGGTAAGCCATTCTCAAAATAAAGAGATCGTTGATAAGCTTAAATGTCCATCTCCCACCCATGGAGAGACCTACAGTGCCATGAAAAAGTATTTTCCCCCTTTCTGATTTTCTCTCATATTTGTAATACTGAATGTTATCAGATCTTCAACCAAAACCTAATATTACATAAAGGGAACCTGAGTTAACAAATAACAAACAAAAATGGATACTTATTTTATTTATTGAACAAAGTTTTAACACCCAATTACCCTTACACTCAATAACTGGTTGTGCCACCTTTAGCTGCAATGACTGAAGCCAATGCTTCCTGTAGTTGTTGATCAGTCTCTCACATTGCTGTGGAGGAATTTTGGCCCACACTTGCATTGCAGAACTGCCTTATCTAAGCATGTGTGGGGTTTCAAGCATGAACTGGTCGTTTCATGTCCTGCCACAACATCTCAATTGGGATTAGGTCTAGATTTTGACTAGGCTGTTCCAAAACTTCAAATTTGTTGTTTTTTAGTAATCTTCATGTAGACTTGATCGTGTGTTTTGGATCATTGTCTTGCTGCATAACCCAGCTGCGCTTCAGCTTCAGCTCACAGACGGATGGCCTGACATTCTCCTGTAGAATTTTGATACAGAGCAGAATTCGTGGTTCCTTCTATTAAGGCAAGTTGTCCAGGTCCTAAGGCAGCAAAATATCCCCAAACCATCACACTACCACCACAATGCTTGACTGTTGGTATGATGTTCTTACTGTGGAATGCAGTGTTTGGTTTTCGCCAGGCATAATGGGCACCATGTTGTCAAAAAAGTTGACTCAAGTTTGCCAAAAAGAACCTGGAAGCACCTGGATGATCATCAAGACTCTTGGAAGAATGTTCTTTTTGACAGATGATGCAAAAGTATAACTTTTTGGGCAACATGGGTTTTGAGGCTATATAGTTGTCACGAGGTGGCCCTTTTGGGTGTATATCATGGCTCCTTCTTGCCAAAACTCCTAATCCCTAAAATTGAAGAATTAAACAACATTTATATTTTTGAGAATGTGGGAGTGGTCCGTGGACACTTAATTAAGGGGCAGTCATGTTGAGTGTGTTTCATTTGAGGATCTCATGAAGGACAAGAAACACACATTACTGTGTCTTTGGTTGTGTACTGTTCTCAATTATGGGGTTTGCATCTGAATATGGTATAAAATATCTGATTAAATATGAAACTATTTGTGAGAAGATGAAATGTGATGTTAGCCTTCTAAATGAGAGTATGGGTTTTCATATCAAGTTTTAACTAGTCAGTGATGACACCCTGTGAGTACAGACATTTACATTGCCGTCATGGACCGCCCCCTTTTCTACTCTAGTATAAAAGCCACTTCCAACAAAATTGACATTAGTCAAAAACTCAGGAACGGAAGTTCCCACGTTGAAATGGCTAAGAAATCTACAAACTAAAGAACAAGTATTCAGGCTGCAGCTGTTTAAATAGTTTAGTCTGGTAAACGCACCCGACCTAAGAACAATTCAGAATGGTACTCTGAAGTATCCATAATAACAACCTACAACTCCAACAGACTTTGATCTCTGGTGGACAAACCAGAGGCTTTCTGTTTACTGACTATTCAGCAGACGGACCAGTGATCACAGAGAGGGACAACAAAGGCATGCACTCGTAAATATGTAAATTGCTATTTCTTTTTGAATGTTCATGCTGTTCATGTTAAAAGTACTAGCATTTCATGAGTGTAGTTATCAACTGTATTACAGTGAATTCTCTCTGAGTTTCCCGCTCTTCCCACCCCCTTTCCTTTGTCTACCAAGCCGTCATATCGGCTTAGCCCACTAGGGACTTTTCTATCATGTCAGTAACCAATGTATGACCTATTGTCTGTGTGTTTATGCAATAACATGTAGCCTAAGCTATGATATTGGTTAGCCTATTTGTATCAAGTATCTATTTTCATAGTGTGAATGATGAAAAGTAAACATTTTTATCAAATGATTAATAGGCATCAGAAAGTGTGACGTGGTAAGGTTGGACCTAGGTGCAGAGAAGAGACCAGACGAGGAATCAGTGGTTAAGGATAAACATAATACTTTACTAAGAAATGGTAGCCGCAGGAACACAGTACACTTGAAAAAAACAACAAACACTAAGTCTCGAAAACTCACTCAGGAAACACATGTACACAGTAAACAATTCAAGCTCTGCAAAGGACAACAGAAAACACACCTCTTTTAACATGGAAATCATAATGAGTAAATTGGACACACCAGAGTGTTGTTAATGTCTCTAGGACGGTCTCTGCCGCTCTCTGGTGACAGGTGGAACCATGACAGTACCCCCTCTTCTAGGCCGCGGCGCCAGGGCAACCACCACAAAGTTGGTTGAAGTTCTGAACAAGTCCCGGATCCAGGATGTCCCGGGCAGGCACCAACGCCCGTTCCTCAGGGCCGTAGCCCTCCCAGTCCACCAGGTACTGCAGGGTGCCTCGGACCCGACAAGCCCCCAACAGATGCTGGATAGTGTAGGCCGGGTGACCAGCAAAATGTCGAGGGCACAGGGGCAGGTGTGGGGGGAGTGAAGGGACTGGTCCTTACCAGCTTGAGACGGGAGACATGGAAGGATGGACAGACCCTCAAAGACCTGGGAAGCTTGAGACGATAGGTGACCGGATTGATGCGACTCATGATCTTGAATGGCCCTATGCAGGTGGAGCGAGCTTCCGCGAGTCCACCTTTAAGGGAAGATCACAGGTGGACAGCCACAACCGCTGACCCGGTCGGAGGAGCCCAAGAGGCCTTCGGTGCTGGTTTGCCTGGTGTAGGTGTCGGGCAGAGAAGCGGAGCAAGGAGGATCGCGCTCTGATCCAGGTGCTCTGATCCAGCACCCCCGCTTCGACCTCTTGTTCAGGAAACGGAGGGGGGGGAAAACTGACACTCGAATGGCGACAGTCCAGTGAACGGGCAGTGTGTTCTGAGCATACTCCTCCCAGACGAGGAACTTGCTCCAGTTGCTGGCCTGGGTGGAGACGAAACAGCTGAGGAACTTCTCCAGCTCCGTGTTGGCCCGCTCTGTTTTGGGGGGTGGGTGGAATCCCGAGGAGAGACTCATTAACGCCCCCAACAGGGACCAGAAGGCTTTCCAATACCGTGCGATGAACTGGGGCCCACGATCCGAGACGATGTCCTGGGGAAGTCTGTATAATCGAAAGACATGGGTAATCATGAGATCAGCAGTCTCCTTCGCTGAGGGCAACTTGGGTAAGGCAATGAAATGGGCTGCCTTGGAGAACTGATCAACGGCCACCAGGATAGTAGTAAGCCCTTGGAATGGAAGTAACCCTGTGATAAAGTCTATGGACAGGTGGGACCAGGGCCGGCTGGGGACTTGCATTGGGCACAGGTGGAACAGGCCACAACAAATCGCCCGTTCACGTCATGAGCCATAGCCCGGTGCACACCGGTTCAGCTTAGTCGAACTCCCTCATTCATATGCGGAAACAGTGTCAAACAAGGCATAGCCACATGGGCAGTAAATTAAATACACTTCAACAAAGGTTCAGATGCTACTATGCTATTTGATAAGATAACAAGGAAAGTTAGTGTTAAGTAATTACACTGTGGTATGACATGAGAAGGAGATCACCTTACTTAAAACAAAAACAGTATACTTTTTTGGTGTTTGTGTACTTTCTCTGTAAACCGTATTACATACCGTGGGGATATACAAAACATAACAGTATATTGGATTGTTAAGCACAAACGGAAGTCCTTTTAAGTATGTGCCACTGCACTATGCAGTACATTGGACCTCATCTGAATGTTTTGTATACTCAGTGTATATCTCAACAAGCTGCCTAACTGGTCTGTCAGTGTTTTACCACCTGGCCCAACCCACTTGTTATCAACACCATTACATAGTCAATAGTTAAATAGCTGTAAATATTGCTCATGGACTCTATAGTTTCCACAAACATAAAAAAACAGTACTATATAGTATTTAGTTTGCACAAATAGTTAGCAAAATATGTGACCAACCAAGTAGATAACAATGAAAAACAAACAAACATGAAACTGTGTTTATATGAGGCTTTCATCCTTAATTGTACTTTTAATTTTTTATTGATTCTAGAAATAATATCATAGAAAAGTTGAACAGGTGCAAAAGCCCAGTAAATCTGGACCCAGATCTGCTCACACCCCTTTTTTCTTGGTTGACCACCACAATAGTCATATGCCTACTACATTCTTCGGATTCTGCAGTAATAAAATAGAAGATATATTCACGGCGTGTGACCAGCAACTTAACTTGTTGTATAACTGGAAACACGTAGTGTGGGTGTAAGCATTATTCTGCAGCTACAGAGACTTAAAATAATAATAAAAATAATACACATAACACAAAGCAAAGTGCTGAATGATTATTCAACAGCAGGCTATGTGATTCAGCTGGGTGATAACAGCTCTTGTCTAATACAAGAGCAATATTATCAGATCCTTAAACCTTTGGCTCCCTCATACAGACAACGTATCTCTCTTTTACTGTCTTTACATAATACAGTCCCACACAAATGGGCTTTCACAGTGAATCAAGTGCCAAGCACTTGTCAGCAGTGGGAGACAATTTTGAGTGATCCATGAACATGCCAGTGATGGTCCAGTTTGGTTCTACTGTTACTCTGTATTTCACTCTGTATCTCTGCACCTCATACAGTCGGTTTACATTATTTCTCCCCAGGTTATCACAGTGTTATGTGCTTGCTACAACACTGCAGAGCTATGGGAGAAGGTTGTGTTGTTTGTGTTCAGATTCACATCCGCACTCACTGAATTCACTTGGTCATCCAGCCGTTGTAAGTCCTGTAGTCACTTGGAGAGACTGGAGGCCTGCTAGAGCTTCTTATGTTTAGCACAGGGCACATCTCCTGACTGGCTGTTTGGAAAGGAGGACCTCATCTTTTGAAACGCAGTCACCGCTTTCTCTCCAATAGGCTTTGACATGTGTCAAGGTGAGTTAGAGTCTGGGTGCTGTGCAGCTTTGGGTGATAAAACACCCTTATGTGCACTTGAGTCGTTCCATTATAGTGCTCTGTGTGGGTGGGTGGGTGGTATACAGTATGTAACTTGTCTAAGTCATCCAGAAAAAGAGTATCGGTCCTGTCGATTGTACATCAGCAGGGTCAGAATAACCACAGTCATAACATATCACATCATGTCAAAATCTCATCCAATGCACACTTTCACCACTAAGCCTGTACCGCATACAACTAGGCCCAGCTAGGCCTAAATAAACTAGGCCTGTTTTGGGCTTTTATGGGTTGATCGGGTGTCATCATTTTCCCTCTATGGATGTCTCAGTAAAGAATAGTCCAACAACAACAACCTAAAAGGGATAATTAATGATGTATGCATACTGAGATTACAGCATGATACACTTTGCAGTGAAACCGAGAAAATTATCTAACTAAAACCTCCCATTTTATTAATTTACGCCCCGTTAATACTTTCCTATTTCAATGTTGATCGACCTCTGACGTTGTCTATTGCCGGCACTGTTGAATGGGCCTCGATTTCAAAGCATTATTCAGAGATTATTCATTTCCAGTAAGAGTATGGGAAAATGTGAAGCGTAACCACATGCCATGCTTTATGTCCCGCTGGGTGTGTTTGAGTTGGTGGCACCATGCCAAGAGGGAGGCCAGAGAGGAAGCTTATTTGCTTATTTCTATAGGCATGAATATTCACATTGTACAGAAACGGTTAATCAAGTGACAGTAAAAAATGTGAATGAGGCAACAGTTTTTACTTTTGCCTTTGAGTGGATGAAGCTATAGGGGCCACTAGATTCTAAGGGAAATACATCCACATAGGTATTGTTTATAAAAACACTTGTGGCAGGACATTTCAACATCTGGGATATTTCAAACGCTCCCTATTTACATAATGGCAAAATGTGTAGCAAGGGATACACAGCATTCTCTCAAAGTGATTCATTTACAGTATGTTCACTGTCAGATAGCACGGTGTTGTTTAGACGCTTAGGAAAGAAAATTATGTAATAGAAATAGTTTACTTCCATGCAACATTGGACAGATATTGGCCAGCTGTCTTTGGATACCCTACCCAAACAGTTCCTTCCATTCAATGACCTACTGTAGTCTTAGCTCTAGCGGTCCCTCCCATCTGGTTAGTATTGCACAGGCATCTCCCCATCAATCACACAGGACACCAGATCTTCCATTCTCCCCTACAGAAACCAGGAAACTCTCTGCTTCTCACGCAAGCTCTGTCTTTGAAAGACGTGCCTCCTTCTCCTCCTACTGTACTCTCTCTCTCACACACACCCACATTCACACACCCACACTCATACACAGAGCGGAGCTCGTGGCCGTCCAGCTGCACAAATACACTGGATGCCTGTTAGCGGTGGAAACTGAATTTTCTTTACCTTGAGATTTTCTGCAGTATTATCCAAAATGAGTAGCTCTTTCTCAGCCAAAATGGAACTGGCTAAAGATATGAAGGAGGAGGATAAGTTGTACAGATATAATGGAGTGCTGTACCCTGTCATCATGAGTCCAGTGGAGAACCTAAAGGCTATGGAGAGGCTGGAAGCAAGAGCAGATGATGTAATGTTAGTTGCATATCCCAAATGTGGTAAGTCAAAAATATTTGAATGTGGAAATAGTGTTAAACATTTAGATGGTCATCCTTGGGCAATGGGCATCTTGATTAAGCATTTACCTTTTCTAATAGTCATTCCCTATATAGCCATGTTATTTTTACTCGTTATTGTCATTATTTACAGTAGTGTCACATTATTTACAATAGTGTCACTATTTATATTTTTATTTTTATTTTGTATCTTATCTTTTAATCTTTAACTCTGCATTGTTGGAAAACGACCCGTAAGTAACATTTCACTGTTAGTCTACACCTGTTGTCTACGAAACATGTGACGGATACAATATGATTCGATTTCTGATTTGATTTTACTATTATATCAAGTTTAATCATTAAAATAAGGAGTGTTCCTCTTGGTCTTCAGTTGTCTACTCTATGGCCTTACCTACATAAGGTTCAAAGTTCAAGTTCATTATACAATTGGGGCAATTCATCTTACTTATAGTGTTGTCTTACTCATAGCTCATAGTGTATGCCATTTTATTGCAGCGTGTATTCAAAGTCATACAAAAGGTTTTTGATTTGCTGAGTGGGTTTGGGGTATTCTCTTACAAAAGTGACCTATAATTCAATTTCACAATGGATGGGCCTCTGAGCATTTGGACTTGCAGAATATGATCTGTGTGCTTTGGGGTAGGGCCTCCCCGGCAGGCAAAATTGGTTGCAATAAAGTTTGTTTCTGGTTTTGACCTTGTTATTACAACCCAAATTTGCAGCCAGTTTTGCTCGCTTTGTCAGTTCTTTCCTCTGCACACTATAGAGCGATGTAAGATAAGCAATCAGTGTTGATGAATGTTGAATTTAACACAAGCCACTCAACATACTGCAGACATAGAGGCCCCCTTGTAACAACGGTTCATGTAATAACTTTAATATTTATAATGTAATAAAACCGGTTAATGTAAAACCATGAAACAACTTTTTGGATTAATAGCCAAAGTATGTGCAACCAATCATCTTATAGCGTACTAAAATAAAAAATGTTATGTATCATTTCCCTTATTTGAATGCGCATACCACTCTCACCTATTGAAAATACACACACAAACCAATGCGCACTCTTACACACACACGCACAAGCACACATTGAAATGTACACACATGCAGTCGTAGACACACACACACACACACACTCACACACAGACACACACACACACAGAAACACAGGTAACACTTTATATGAAGGGGGTAACATCTTTATGACACCAGTTATAACACCTTTATGAGTGTTACAATATCATTCATAACAACCGTTATTACACATTTATTCAACATCATTCGTAAGGAACTTTAAAAAATAAAACTTCCTTTGAATAGATCTTTATTTAGTATTACAAAGGAAGTTTGTACCCAACCCCCTGACACACGATTTATGCAACAGTCTGGGGGCACCGGGTAAGCCTCAGATCCCAGTCTTAAAAATATCTATTCTGGATAATAATGATCCGGATTGTGTAATCCCCTTTTTTTATCCGATTTTGAGACAGTTTTTTTTTAAAGGATCGGAATAGGATCATTTTGATCCAGATGCCACAATATCAAGACAGAATCCAGATTTTCTTTGAATACGCCTACACCTTGCCATCTACTGAGATGGTCATGTTCCCACTTTTACACGGTCATAGAGAAACAGATGAATTAACTACATGAATAAAGGTTACTAATAACAAGTGAAAGAAGAGTCTGACTAGAAACTTCATATGGAGAAAAGGAGTGCCGTATTCTCTGTTGTGAACGCACGACTTCATTATAGGACAAATACTGTATATGCACTTATTTGACACTACTCAATATAACAACGAACCACATATATACAATGCCTTTAGAAAGTATTCATACCCCGTGACGTATTCCACATTTTGTTGTGTTACAGCCTGAATTCGAAATGGATTAAATATGATTTTATTATCCACACAATATCCCATAATGACAAAGTGAAAACATGTTTTGAGAAATAAAAACAGAAATATCTTATTTACAGTGGCTTGCGAAAGTATTCACCCCCCTTGGCATTTTTCCTATTTTGTTGCCTTACAACCTGGAATTAATACGGATTTTTGGGGGGTTTGTAACATTTGATTTACACAACATGCCTACCACTTTGAAATGCAAAACATTTTTTATTGTGAAACAAACAAGAAATAAGACAAAAAAACTGAAAACTTGAGCGTGCATAAATATTCACCCCCCCAAAGTCAATACTTTGTAGAGCCACCTTTTGCAGCAATTACAGCTGCAAGTCTCTTGGGGTATGTCTCTATAAGCTTGGCACATCTAGCCACTGGGATCTTTGCCCATTCTTCAAGGCAAAACTGCTCCAGCTCCTTCAAGTTAGATGGGTTCCGTGGGTGTAAAGCAATCTTTATGTCATACCACAGATTCTCAATTGGATAGAGGTCTGGGCTTTGACTAGGCCATTCCAAGACATTTAAATGTTTCCACTTAAACCACACGAGTGTTGCTTTAGCAGTATGCTTAGGGTCATTGTCTTGCTGGAAGGTGAACCTCCGTCTCAGTCTCAAATCTCTGGAAGACTGAAACAGGTTTCCCTCAAGAATTTCCCTGTATTTAGCGCCATCCATCATTCCTTAAAATCTGACCAGTTTCCCAGTCCCTGCCGATGAAAAAAATCCCCACAGCATGATGCTGCCACCACCATGCTTCACTGTGGATGGTGTTCTCGTGGAGATGAGAGGTGTTGGGTTTGCGCCAGATAGAGTTTTCCTTGATGGCCAAAAAGCTCAATTTTAGACTCATCTGACCAGAGTACCTTCTTCCATATGTTTGGGGAGTCTCCCACATGCCTTTTGGCGAACACCAAATGTGTTTGCTTATTTTTTTCTTCAAGCAATGGCTTTTTTTCTGCCACTCTTCCGTAAAGCCAAATACCTTGAGTGCCGTTTTGAGGAGTGTGCGGCTTAAAGTGGTCCTATGGACCGATACTCCAATCTCAGGGTTATCTTCGGTCTCTTTGTTGCCTCTCTTATTAATGCCCTCCTTGCCTGGTCTGTGAGTTTTGGTGGGCGGCCCTCTCTTGGCAGGTTTGTTGCGGTGCCATATTCTTTCCATTTTTTAATAATGGATTTAATGATGCTCCGTAGGATGTTCAGAGTTTCAGATATTTTTTTAGAACCCAACCCTGATCTGTACTTCTCCAGAACTTTGTCCCTGACCTGTTTGGAGAGCTCCTTGGTCTTCATGCGCTTGCTAGGTGGTGCCCCTTGCTCAGGGGTGTTGCAGACTCTGGGGGATTTCAGAACAGGTGTATATATACTGAGATCATGTGACAAATCATGTGACACTTAGATTGCACACAGGTGGACTTTATTTAACAAATTATGTGACTTCTGAAGGTAATTGGCTGCACCAGATCTTATTTAGGGGCTTCATAGCAAAGGGGGTGAATACATATGCACGCACCACTTTTCCATAATTACATTATTTAAAATAAAATAAAAATCATTTCACTTCAACAATTTGGACTATTTTGTGTATGTCCATTACAGGAAATCCAAATAAAAAATCTATTTAAATTACAGGTTGTAATGCAACAAAATAGGAAAAACACCAAGGGGGATGAATACTTTTGCATGGCACTAAGTATATCACACCCTTTTGCTATGAAACTCCAAATTGAGCTCAGGTGCATCCAACTTCCTTTGATCATCCTTGAGATGTCGCTACAACTTTATTGGAGTCTACGTGTGGCCAATCCAATTGTTTGGACATGATTTAGAAAGAAACATACATGTCTATATAAGGACCCACATTTGACAGTGCATGTCAGAGCAGAAAATATACCACGAAGTCCAAGGAACTGTCCGTAGATCTCTGAGATAGAATTATTTCTCGGAGATCTAAGGACAGTTCCTTGAACTTCATTGTATAGTTTCTGCTCTGACGTGGTGGAGCACAGAGCAAAAACAAAACAAAAATTGTCACTTCCCAATACTTTTGGAACTCTGACAGTATCTGGGAAAGGTATAAAACAATTTCTAGAGTGATGAAAGTTTCCAAGAGCACAGTGGTCTCCATCATTGGGATATGGAAAAAATATGGAACTACCTAGACACTGCCTAGAGCTGGTCGTCTGACCAAACTGAGCAACTGGGCAAGAAGGACCTTAGTCAGGTACAGGGAAATGACCAAGAACCCAATGACCACTCTGACAGAACTACAGAGTTCCTTGGCTGAGATGGGAGAACCTGCCAGAAGGACAACAGTGTCTAGAGCACTTCACCAATCTGGGCTTTATGTGAGAGTGGCCAGACCGAAGCCACTCCTGAGAAAAAAGGCACATGACAGCACGCCTGGTGTTTGAAAAAAGGCAAGTGAAAGACTCTGAGATCATAAGGCAAAAGATTCTGTGGTCTGATGAGACAAATTGAACTCTTTGGCCTGAATGCAAAGCACTATGTCTGGAGAAAACCCGGCACAGCTCATCACCTGTCTAACACCATCCCGTGAAGCATGGTGGTGGTAGCACCATGCAATGGGGATGCTTTTCAGCAGCAGAGACTGGGAGACTAGTAAGAATAGAGGGAACAATTAATAGAGTCAAATATAGGCAAATCCTTGATGAGAACCTGCTGCAGAGGGCAAACAACCTTAGACTAGGGCAAAGATTTACATTCCAACAGGACAATAACCCCAAGCATACAGCCAAAGCAACACTGGAATGGCTTCAGAATAAGAATGTGAAAGTCCTTGAGAGGCACAGGCAAAGCCTACCCTTGAATCACGCTACTCCCAATCTAACGTGGGAGATTTACACAAATATCTATTCCTGTACTAGCAGACAATACGCCACCTTTTTAAACACAAGGTGAGGTCCTTGGGACTAAACTAAGCACAGGTTCTTTGCATCAAGGACAGACAACTGAAGCGATGCAACAATTTATTTTAGTTTCAGCGCCACAGAAATAGCACAAGCTCCATAGGCTTACATAATTTCCATACAACATCTCAAGGTCTAAGAGCTCCACACATCTGTCCTTCAAGACAAACTTCAGTTGTTAGCAGCAATATCAGATTTCTCTCACAAACAAACAAACATTACTATGATTACGTTTCTCACAAAACTAATGTTCATTCAAATGTTGGTGTTGCAATATTCATGGAGGGCGTGCACAGGGAGAAGGTCTTCAGTACCAGTCAAAAGTTTGGACACACCTACTCATTCTGTCACACCCTGATCTGTTTCACCTTTCTTTGTGCTTGTCTCCAACCCCCTCCAGGTGTCGCTCATCTTCCCCATTATCCCCAGTGTATTTATACCTGTGTTGTCTGTTTGTCTGTTGCCAGTTTGTTTTGTCAAGCCTACCAGCGGTTTTCCCCTTGCTCCTGTCTTTTTCTATAGTTCCTGTTTTCTAGTTTTCACGGTTTGACCATTCTGCCTGCCCTGAGCCTGCCTGCGGTTTGTACCTTGTCACATCGCCCTGGATTATTGACCTCTGCCTGCCCCTGAGATTGCCTGCCGTTCTGTACCTTTTGACTCTGATCTGGAGTACTGTCCTCTGCCTGCCCTTGACTTGTCCTTTTGTCTGCCCCTGTTCTAGTAATACACTTTTGTTACTTTGACACTGTCTGCATCTGGGTCCTCCCCAAAATGTGATACATTCAAGGGTCTTTCTTATTTGAAGTATTTTCTACATTGTAGAATAATAGTGAAGACATCAAAACTATGAAATAACACATGGAATCATGTAGTAACCAACAAAGTGTTAAGCATGATCATTACACAGGTGCACCTTGTGCTGGGTACAATAAAAGGCCACTCTAAAATATGCCGTTTTGTCACACAACACAATGCCAAAGATGTATCACATTTTGAGGGAGCGTGCAATTGGCATGCTGACTGCAGGAATGTACACCAGGGTTGTTGCCAGAGAATTTAATGTTAATTTCTCTATCATAAGCCGCCTCCAATGTTGTTTTAGAGAATTTAACGGTACGTCTAATCGGCCTCACAACCGCCGACCACGTGTAACCATGCCAGCCCAGGACCTCCACATCCGACTTCTTCACCTGTGGGATCGTTTCGGTGGACCCTTTTGTGGGGAAAAACGAATTCTGATTGCCTGGGCCTGTCTCCCAAGTGGGTGGGCCTATGAACCCTCCCAAGCCCACCCATGGCTGCACCCCTGCCCAGTCATGTGAAATCCATAGATCAGGACCTAATGAATTTATTTCAGTTGACTGATTTTACTGTAACTCAGTAAAATAATTGAAATTGTTTCATGTTGAGTTCATACAGTATTTTTGTTCCTTGGGTTTATATGCCTGGCTCAAGTCCACAATGGAGCCAGACCTGGATGTAAATTGTAGGCCCTATATTTCAAATGCTTTAACTCAATGTACTTGATGATTGTGCTTTCCTGGCGCAATGGAACCAATGGAATAGTCCCAAAAGTGCAAATTCTTCTGGCACTCCAGGCAAACCCTCAAAGTACTGGAACGATTTCAAATACTATATAAACCCAGGTCTGGATGGCATCAGTGCAATTGGTGTCATTGTAATATGTCAACTAACCTTGCCTGAGACTTGCATTAGCTCCACAAGCGAATTACTTGGCTTTAGCTCAGCAGGTCTAACACAGGCAGTGACACCAGCAACTGTCCGGCTCACTCCCACAATATATTTCTAATAAAATTAATTGTAATGCTGTAAGCCCAGACCAAACAGGCTGACGTATGACGTAAAGGTAACGTAAGGGTAATGGCGGACTGAAGGGATTTATGTAGAGCACCTCAAGATAAAACATAATATTCGAAATATCTGCTAAATTAGACTAAAATATTAGCACTACTTAATCTGGTGAGTGATAACCTTCAATCTGGACAATAACACAAAACAAATCCTAAAACTAGAGACATTTATCGACAAATATTACGAAAACAGGCAACAACCAAACATGACGGAGAGTAAGACAGGGGAACCGATTACAAAACGAAAACGTGACTCTTCTACAGACACTGATGACTTAATATTCTCACCACCGGGAATGGTAAAGGTCGAAACCGATCTGTTAAAATCAATAAATGACAAACTGGGTATACTTGAATTAGTTAGTAAGGATATAAAAGAGTTGAAGGCAAGCCTAGAGATGAGTGATGAAAAAGCTGCGACATTGGAGAAGCAAACACACGCGCTAAAAGGGACAGTCAATAAGATTGAAACCGAAATGAATGGAATTAAAAAGGAGAACACCGTTCTGAAGGAAACCTTACTAGACATACAAACTAGATCCATGAGAGAGAATTTGGTACTTACAGGTATCCAAGAAAAAGAAGGAGAAGTTCCTGAATCTATAGTTAGAGAGTTCCTCCTTACAGCGCTTCAGATTCCACGCGAAGTTATCGACAAAATCCAACTTGAACGCGTTCACCGCTTCGGACAGAGAGGGCAGAGGTACGAACGCCCAATCGTTGCCAAATTTGCTTCATTTAAAGATAAAATAATGGTTAAAAGCCTGGGTAAAAGACTTGCTGGGACCAAAATTGGCATGAATGATCAGTTTCCGAAGGAAATTGCAGAACGGCGCAAAGTTCTGTATCCAATTTTCAAAGAAAATAGATTAAAAGCGAAACGAGTAGCTCTCGTCGTTGATAAACTATATATTGATAACCAGTTGTTCAGAGACACAAAGACTACTCCATGGTTATTTTAAAAATTACAAAGTTCTCATAGACGAGGGAAATAAACACAATTCAAGCCCGGTTACTGATTGTAACAATACAACAAAAAATATAGCTTTTCTATAAATCTTCACATATAACTAATTGAACACACAAGCACTAATTCAACATAGTGAAGATAAAAACTAAGTAAACAGAAGGCACAGTATGTGTGGATGGTATGGTTTGTGTTTATTTTTTATTTTATTTGTTATGTTTGGAAAGTTGAGTGAGTGAGTAATGAAATGGTTGCATATCCCAGAGCCAATGTATTGCTGTGAGCCGGGTATGAGAGGGCTTTCAATGTTGTTCAGATGATGGATATACCTTTATAATGAATTATACGTCTTATTTATTTATTGTCCTATCATGGAGAACTACATTTTTTATTTATTTTTTTATAAATTATATCTAATTATTTATTATCCTATTTTAATGGTACGGTCCATGGCACTATACCCTAGACACCCACCTGAATGACCCAGATACTAAGGAGAAGTCCCTAACTGTTTTATGTGCCCGCTGTAAGCGGTCTGTATGCAGCTAAAATGAGGTCAGAGACCAAGAGCAGCACTGCCCCCTCAAGATTCTGAGCCTGCTTGGCAGGGTTGGTCCTGCAAAGCCAAAGCCCCATAAAGGGAGAGCATAATATACAAGGAAATTCTCAAAGCTGCTAATGAGAACCTTGACGACCTTGTACCTAGCCGGTGGGGATTCCGGTGGGTGCCCCCACCCAGGCAGTGGCAGTGCTGGCAACACTAGCTGCAGTAACCCATGGGGAGGGGTCACACTCGGACATTCAGAGAGGGGGTATATTATTGTGGCCCTGGCGGCACAAAATCAAAGTCGGACTGCATGGAGATGCGTGGGGACATGGTCATGACGGGTGGCCGTATTGTGGGTGTTTCAGGAATAAGGTGTACATTAGACCTCCATTATCTAGGATATGACAATGGTAAATAAATCTCTCAATTTTTGCTAATTTTTTGTGCGGTCTTGCAGGCCTTCTCATGCAGCTGCAACTGCAAGTGCATTTGTAAATCATGACCCATCTTGAGTTGGGCTCTGGGATGGTGCAATTGTTGAGAAAGTGAGCTTATGGTTGTGTGGGGGTAAGGGCTGAGTGTGTGTGGGTGTATGTGTGTATCCCACAACTGTTGCGAAGGAAGAAGTAAAAGATGTTAGGGACAATAGAGGATGATCCACAGATATATATAATACAAATCGAGGTGAGGGCAATGGAAATGCATATGGTAATTGATCTTCTTCAATTCGGTAAATGGCACTGTATGCTCTTTTCAAAGAATGGATCCCAGTCGGTTCAGGGCTATGGGATACAGGGGGTCGAGGGTGGTCTACCGGGCATTGGGATGACAAGCCATCTCGAGATGAGGCCTTTTAGCGGGTGGAATAGTAGGGACCAATTGGAGGTTTACTTAGTAGAAATGCAAATATCATGGTACAACTATATAGACACTCAATCATTAGGTTACTTTTTAATAGTACGTTTACAAAAATATATTCTGATTAAAAGAATGAAAGGTGTGTCTCATTATGGTAAGTGGTGAAATAAGTATAGCCAGTTACAATTGTAATGGCTTAGCAGATAATAAGAAAAGACGATCAGTATTTACCTGGCTAAAAGAGAAGGATTATAATATCTATTGTTTACAGGAAACCCATTCAACAGTTTTAGATGAAGTTTTGTGGAAAAAGAACTGGGGGGGCAAAATATATTTCTCCCATGGGCAAAGAAATTCAAAAGGGGTGATGGTTTTAATTAACAATAATTTTGATCCAAATGTGCAAATTGTCCAAACAGATCCTCAAGGTAGATGGATTATTTTAAATATGTTATTGGACAATAAACAAATATGGCTTGTTAACCTATACGGTCCGAATAATGATGATCCAAGCTTCTTTGAAAATATATATAAGAATTTATCAACTCTACAAGCAACACTAGACTCTATTATTATAGTGGGAGATTTTAATACGGTCTTAAATACCTCTATAGACCGGAAAGGAATTCACACTACAAACTATCACCCTCAGGCACTTAAGGAAATCATGAATGTCATGGATATATTGGAATTAGTGGATATATGGAGACTTAAATACCCTGATTTAGTGAGATATACATGGCGGAGGCTGAATCAAGCTAGTCGTCTTGACTACTTTCTTATACCATTCTCTCTGGCACCAAAAGTTAAAAAAGTGTTGATAGGGGACAGAATGCGGTCGGATCATCACATAATTGGCATATATATTTCTCTTACAGAATTTCCACGTGGGCGAGGATATTGGAAATTTAATCAAAGTCTACTAGATGATAAATTGTTTAGAACTAGGACAGAAGATTTTATAACTGACTTTTTCAGACATAACATAGGTACAGCAGATCCCCTTATTGTATGGGACACTTTTAAGTGTGCCTTTAGAGGCCATGCAATTCAGTACTCATCTATAAAACAAAGGGAATTTAGATCAAAAGAGTCCATATTAACAAAGGAAATTGAAGGACTAACAGTACAGTTAGATAGCAATAAAAACGGTACCATAGAGGCACAGAATAAGTTAGAGGAAAAACAAAAAGAAATGGAGGAACTTATTCAAGAAAGATCCAGTGTAATATATTATAAAAATAAAGCGAACTGGATGGAATATGGGGAAAAATGCACCAAATTCTTTTTCAATCTTCAATATAGAAATGCTACCAAAAAAAATGTATTAAAACTTGTTACAAATGATGGAGTCACGCATGATTCACCAAATGATATTTTGAAAGAGGAAGTAAAGTACTTTAAGAATATGTTTTCGTTTCAGGCTCCTCCATCTCCACTAACTGAAACTAATTGTATGGATTTTTTTCCTATTAATAATGTAAAATTAACATCTGTACAGAAAGACTCATGTGAAGGCCAAATTACAGAGGAGGAACTGCTTGATGCAATTGGGGCCTTTAAGGATGGGAAAACTCCAGGGCTGGATGGCATACCAGTGGAAGTATACAAAACTTTTTTTGATATACTCAAAGGACCATTATTAGCTTGTTTTAACCACTCCTATATAAATGGTAGATTATCAGACACGCAACAAGAAGGTCTGATATCGTTATTACTGAAACAGGACCCAAGTGGTATATATAAAGATCCAGTCCAATTAAAAAATTGGAGACCTCTTACACTTCAGTGTTGTGATGCAAAAATCCTAGCAAAATGCTTGGCGCATAGAATAAAAAAAGTTTTGTCAGATATTATTCATCCTAATCAGACAGGTTTTTTACATGGACGATACATTGGAGATAATATAAGGCAAGTACTGGAAACAATAGAACACTATGAAATATCGGGGACACCAGGTCTGGTTTTCATAGCTGATTTTGAAAAGGCTTTTGATAAAGTACGACTGGAGTTTATATATAAATGCCTAGAATATTTCAATTTTGGGGAATCTCTTATAAAATGGGTTAAAATTATGTATAGTAACCCTAGGTGTAAAATAGTAAATAATGGCTACATCTCAGAAAGTTTTAAACTATCTAGAGGAGTAAAACAAGGTTGTCCACTATCGGCATATCTATTTATTATTGCCATCGAAATGTTAGCTGTTAAAATTAGATCAAACATTAATATTAATGGATTAGAAATCCGTGGCTTAAAAACTAAGGTGTCATTGTACGCTGATGATTCATGTTTTCTTTTAAAACCACAACTAGAGTCTCTCCACGGCCTCATAGAGGATCTAGATACCTTTGCTATCCTCTCTGGATTAAAACCAAATTATGATAAATGTACCATATTACGTATTGGATCACTAAAAAATACACATTTTATATTGCCATGTAGTTTACCAATTAAATGGTCTGACGGAGATGTGGACATACTCGGTATAAAAATCCCAAAAGAAAGAAATGATCTCACTCCAATAAATTTTTATAGAAAGTTAGCAAAAATAGATAAGATCTTGCTACCATGGAAAGGAAAATACTTGTCTATTTGTGGAAAAATCACCCTGATTAACTCTTTAGTCATATCACAGTTTACCTATTTGCTTATGGTTTTGCCTACACCTAGTGACCTGCTTTTTAAATTATATGAACAAAAAATATTCCATTTTATTTGGAACGGCAAGCCAGATAAAATTAAAAGGGCCTATTTATATAACGAATATGAATTCGGAGGGCAGAAATTATTAAATATTAAAGCATTAGACCTCTCACTAAAGGCATCAGTCATACAAAAGTTATACTTAAATCCAAACTGGTTCTCTAGTAAATTGGTACGAATGTCTCATCCTATGTTCAAGAAGGGCCTTTTTCCCTTTATTCAGATTACACCTGCTCACTTTCGGTTGTTTGAAAAGGAAATAATCTCCAAAATATCCTTATTTTTTAAACAAGCCTTAGAAAGTTGGTTGCAATTTCAGTTTAATCCACCTGAAAGGACGGAACAAATAGTACAACAAATATTGTGGTTAAATTCAAATATAGTAATTGATAAAAAAACTGTATTTATCGAAGAAATGTTTAAAAAAGGTATAATTTTTGTGAATGATATCATAAATAGGACTGGTGGAGTTATGTCACACATGCAGCTAACACAGACATATGGAAATGTCTGCTCTACCCAAAATTACAACCAATTAATTGCAGCATTACCACAAAAATGGAAGAGGCAAGTAGAAGGGGAAAAAAGTAAGGAACTTGTATGTCGGCCCTGTATTAAAGAACATAAATGGTTAAAGAAAAGTGTGATAAATAAAAACATATACCAATTTCATTTAAGGACCAAAAAACTGACAGCTGTGCCATATAAATTGCAAAATAGTTGGGAAGAGATTTTCGATGTACCCATTCCATGGCACATGGTTTATGAATTGATACGCAAAACAACGCCGGATTCAAAACTTCGAATTTTTCAATTTAAATTACTGTACAAAATTCTTGCAACTAATAGAATGTTATATATATGGGGTATACAATCTTCCCAGCTCTGCAGATTCTGTTGTGAGGAGGCAGAGTCATTAGATCATTTATTTTGGTATTGTCCATATGTAGCTCGTTTTTGGTCACAGGTCCAGGAATGGCTGAAGAATTGCAACATTTGCCTAGAACTAACGCTACAGATAGCAATACTGGGGGATTTGAAAAGCCATAGTCAATCAATCAATAATATAATAATTATTTTAGCAAAAATGTTTATTTTTAATTTACAATCTGTAGAAGCTATGAGAATAGGAAGGTTCAAATCTTTTGTGAAGCATCACAGCACAGTTGAAAAATATATGGCAAATAAAAATCCGAAATGGATGATGTTGGAAGATAGATGGGAAGGGTTGAGTGGAACTGAAGGGTGGGACTAATAACAAGATAAACAATGTAGGGCATACGGGATCTGTGAAATGTGTATAGGTGCGGAGCTTTTGTGAAATAGCACAGTTACAAGTGGAAATAAAATTGGATGGACAACAGAAATAGAGGAAGGACTAAGAACAAACAAGAGAGAACTATTATAAAGTAGTCTGTGTCTGTAAAATAGGTATAAGATGTATAAATTGAAGGTAAAAGCAGAAGTGTTTATTAGTTTACTCCAATTGGGGGAGCGGTGGTAGGGTTGCGGGGAATAATAATAAAGGTATATTCTTTAAAAAAAGTATGTATGTCTATATAGGTATGTGTATGTATATATGTATATATGTATGCATGCATGTATGGATATATATATTTACCCAAAAAAAGAAAAAAAAAAGAAAAAAAAAAAATAATAATAATAATAATAATATGCATATTGTATTGAGTACGAGGCAGTTTAATTTGGAGACCAATTTTCACTAAGTCGAAATAGCACCCCCTATATTCTCAAGAGGTTAATCCAGTGGGGTTTATATGGAGGGTCGACATTAAAAGGAGGCCACAGAAGCGGGGATTAACTATGGTGGGGTGGGGACCACGTCCAGAGCCAGAGCCGACCGTGACAGACAGTCTTATAACATCATGTTATACAATACACTTATGTTTTGTTCGAAAATGTGCATATTTAGCGCTGCAATCGTGGTTATACATTGTGAATACGTAGCAACATTTTCCCAGAATGTCCGGAGATATTTTGGACACTCACCTAATCTGACCAAAGAACTCATAAACTTTACATAAAAATACTTGTTGTATGGCAAATGAAAGATACACTGGTTCTTAATGCAACCGCTGTGTTAGATTTAAAAAAATAACTTTACCATAACATACAGCTTGCGTTATTGTGAGACAGCACTCACCAACACGGCGGAGAATAGGAGTCAATATTTTACACATAAATACGAAATAACATCATACATTTTTTCTTACTTTTGCTGAGCTTCCATCAGAATGTTGTACAAGGAGTCCTTGGTCCAGAATAAATCGTTGTTTGGTTTTAGAATGTCCATTTCTTCTGTCGAATTCCCACCACAATGCAAGCCAAGGTTACTAACATTCCCATCCTCTCTTGGCGCAAAGAACGGAAAACTCCAAAAGTCCCAATAAACGTTGAATAAACTGATAAAACTCGGTTGAAAAAACCTACTTTATGATGTTATTATCATATGTATCAAATAAAATCAGAGCCGGAGATATTCGCCGTGTAAACCGAACGCTTTTCAGAAGGCAATGTCGAGCTCTGCCTTGCGCCTTCGAAGACATAGAACATTCCAGACCTGTCACTCCAAAAGCTCTTGTTCGACCTCAGATCAAGCTAGACACCCCATTCTACCTACCATGCATATCGATAAATATAAGGCAATTGAATAGGCAGGCCCTGAAACAGAGCCTCGTTTTCAGATTTTTCACTTCCTGTATGGAAGTTGCTGCAAAATGAGTTCTGTTTTACTCACAGATATAATTCAAACAGTTTTAGAAACTTGAGAGTGTTTTCTATCCAATAGTAATAATAATATGCATATTGTATGATCTAGAATAGAGTACGAGGCCGTTTAAATTGGGCACAATTTTTCCAAAGTGAAAACAGCCCCCCCTATTGACAAGAAGTTTTAAGCATCTCCAATACAAAATTAAATTTAGAAACGGCTTCCTATATCGCAACAAAGCATCCTTCACTCATGTTGCAAAACATACCCTCATAAAACTGACCATCCTACCGATCCTCGACTTCGATGATGTCATCTATAAAATAGCCTCCAACACTCTACTCAACAAACTGGATGCAGTCGATCACAATGCCATCCGTTTTGTCACCAAAGCCCCACACACTACCCACCATTGCGACCTGTACGCTCTCGTTGGTTGGCCCTCGCTTCATACTCATCGCCAAACCCACTGGCTACAGGTTATCTACAAGTCTCTGCTAGGTAAAGCCCCGCCTTATCTCAGTTCACTGGTCACCATAGCAGCACCCACTTGTAGCACGCGCTCCAGCAGGTATATCTCACTGGTCACCCCCAAAGCCAATTCCTCCTTTGGTCGTCTTTCCTTCCAGTTCTCTGCTGCCAATGACTGGAACAAACTGCAAAAATCTCTGAAGCTGGAGACTCATATCTCCCTCACTAGCTTTAAGCACCAGCTGTCAGAGCAGCTCACAGATCACTGCACCTGTACATAGCCCATCTGTAAACAGCCCATCTATCTACCTACCTCATCCCCATACTGTATGTATTTATTTATCTTGCTCCTTTGCACCCCAGTATCTCTACTTGCACATTCATCTTCTGCACATCTACCATTCCAGTGTTTAATTGCTATATTGTAATTACTTCGCCACCATGGCCTATTTATTGCCTTAACTTCCTTATCTTACCTCATTTCCACTCACTGTATTATAGACTTTTTGTTTTCTACTGTATTATTGACTGTATGTTTTGTTTATTCCATGTGTAACTCTGTGTTGTTGTATGTGTCGAATTGCTATGCTTTATCTTGGCCAGGTCGCAGTTGCAAATGAGAACTTGTTCTCAACTAGCCTACCTGGTTAAATAAATGTGAAATAAATAAATAAAATAAAAAAAACTGTTGACTTTGAGACTGGTGTTTTGTGGGTACTATTTAATGAAGCTGCCAGTTGAGGACTTGTGAGGGGTCTGTTTCTCAAACTAGACACTCTACTGTACTTGTACTCTTATTAAGTTGTGCACCGGGGCCTCCCACTCCTCTTTCTATTTCTGGTTAGAGCCAGTTTGCGCTGTTCTGTGAAGGGAGTAGTAAACAGCATTGTCAGACATCTTCAGTTTCTTGGCAATTTCTCGCATGGAATAGCCTTCATTTCTCAGAACAAAATAGACTGATGAATTTCAAAAGAAAGTTATTTGTTTCTTTCCATTTTGAGCCTGTAATCGAACCCACAAATGCTGATACTCCAGATACTCAACTAGACTAAAGATGGCCAGTTTTATTGCTTCTTTAATCAGAACAACAGTTTTCAGCTGTGCTAGCATAAATGTAAAAGGGTTTTCTAATGATCAATTAGCCTTTTAAAATTATAAACTTGGATTAGCTAATACACCGTGCCATTGGGACACAGGAGTGATGGTTTCTGATAATGGGCCTCTGTACGCCTATGTAGATATTCCATAAAAAAATCTGTTGTTTCCAGCTACAATAGTCATTTACAACATTAACAATGTCTACACTGTATTTCTGATCAATTTGATGTTATTTAAATGGACAGAAAATGTGCTTTTCTTTCAAAAACAAGGACATTTCTAAGTGTCCCCAAACTTTTGAACAGTAGTGTATGTGTCAAGGGTGTGTGTACTGGTGGCGAAGTCAGGTGCAGGTGAGCAGAGTGTTGGGAACAGGGCGCACACTTTATTTAGGCTGGAGTGAACAAACAGACGGGACGCAAACTGCGTCAAAACCTCCAGCAAAAAAGGCAAAAGTGCAAAGCGCGAAAAAACACTCACCAAAGCTAATGTACCAAATGAACATACAACGTGCCCAAACACGGAACATGGAAACATAGCCTGGCGCGTCACAATAACCACATAACAATAAACAATTTCACACACAAGACATGGAGGGGAACAGAGGAATAAATACATGCAGTGTGATTAGGGAATGAAAACCAGGTGTGCAGGGAACAAGACAAAACAAATGGAACAATGAAAAAATGGAGCGGCGATGGCTAGAAAGCCGGTGACGTCGACCGCCGAACGCCGCAGGAACAAGGAGAGGAGCCGACTTGGGCGAAATTCTTGACAGTATGTAAACGTCTTTGTGTTTAGATTGTATTCACTAGTTTATCCTGTTCTCGTTTTTCATTTCAGACACTCCAAGATTCAACGTTGTCTTACCAAAACAATCAAAACAGTGGCTTGCACAGCCAGTATATCAGCCCAACACTCAAAGATTCAGGAGAGACCTTCATGAGCGTGTCCTGCAGAGTCGCTTTGGCAAATACTTGGAGTCCAAATCCTGTGGAAGAGGATGTCATCTGACTGACAAAATGGCCCCATCAAAAAAAAAAACAGCAAAGAGATCGTCATTATTGGTTTATGTGGATCCCCATTAGCTTTTGCAGAAGCAGCAGCTATTCTTCCTTGGGTGCACAACAAAACACAAAACATGACAAGTACAAAACACCGATAGACTGATAACAACTGCAGCACACATCAGTATTCAAGGACACTTGTGGCAATTCTCTCACCCCAAAACCCTGCGTATCGTCCTTGCACTACGGCCTAATACTAACACTCTCTACTGTAACATCAGTTGTTAGCCTCTGTCATTTTTACTCTGTATCTGTTGCAAAATTTTTTAAAAGTACATTCACTGTAGGCTACTACTGTACACAAACAGCACCGTCATAACTACTTGGTACTGTCTATTTTATTCTATATTTTAACTTGTATTGGATGTGAGTTGTGTAAATGCCTCGTCTATACAATGGTCCTGCACATTAGGTACAGTATCTGTCCTGTATTGTGAATAATACATGTGTCCTTGCCAGTTCATCAGTTGTCGTGTCATTACATCGGTCCACACTATGTTTAGTTAGCTTTTACCAATTTACCTTCAGTATTCAAATGTTACTGATACATCCACCTGACTGCTGTGGCTTAATGTAAATGAAGCAAGTCTAATAGATAGTAACCAAACAGATGGTACTGTTCTATTGGCAGTCATTACAGTCATTTGACACAATTGTAACACAATAGGTTGTATTGTTTCAAACAACAATTATTGGGATGATTTGACAAAATTGGCACGGCGGCAATGAATCATCAGTGTCACTAAACAGGCACTTTACATACTCTGCCTCTTTGAATCACATGTAGACTTCTGTCGGCGAGGGATATTTGCGCCGAATGACACAAAACAGATAAAGGCAAGACTCTTCTGTTCCCTCATCCCAAGTCTCTCTCCCTTCAGTGTCCACTCCAACACCAGTCGATATGCAACCAGTCTGTATTGGATAAGAACAAATCAATTATTATTCGTGAGCAGCTAGATATAAATAATCTAATAACAAGAAACAATTTGATTTGATCAAGTGTTCAGTTATAAAACAACAAAAGTTATCAATAGATTATCTTCATTATATTTTGATACTGTGTGCTGAGACAAGCAAGAATGTCACTTAGTTGATAGACAGTTGTCCATTCGGTCCAACAGGTCTGGGCTGCTTCTTGATAGACAGTTGTCCATCCGGTCCAACAGGTCTGGGCTGCTTCTTGATAGACAGTTGTCCATTCGGTCCAACAGGTCTGGGCTGCTTCTTGATAGACAGTTGTCCATCTGGTCCAACAGGTCTGGGCTGCTTCTTGATAGACAGTTGTCCATCTGGTCCAACAGGTCTGGGCTGCTTCTTGATAGACAGTTGTCCATTCGGTCCAACAGGTCTGGGCTGCTTCTTGATAGACAGTTGTCCATTCGGTCCAGCAGGTCTGGGCTGCTTCTTGATAGACAGTTGTCCATCTGGTCCAACAGGTCTGGGCTGCTTCTTGATAGACAGTTGTCCATCTGGTCCAACAGGTCTGGGCTGCTTCTTGATAGACAATTGTCCATCTGGTCCAACAGGTCTGGGCTGCTTCTTGATAGACAATTGTCCATCCGGTCCAACAGGTCTGGGCTGCTTCTTGATAGACAGTTGTCCATTCAGTCCAACAGGTCTGGGCTGCTTCTTGATAGGACAGTTGTCCATTCAGTCCAACAGGTCTGGGCTGCTTCTTCCATTACATTTTTAGGACATGGAAGAATGTCTCTACGACACCAGGATTGATGAGTGCAGAAAAAGTCATCAGGGTTTGTTACACAGTCTTTGGTGTGCTGCTTTAATGCCATAGATTTCAAGCTCCCCCAATCCATGGCAGTAACAAGTTCCACTCTGTGCAACACAAACACTCATCGTCGGTTGCCATGGGTTGACCTGCCCCGCAGTCCCCTGAGACTAGCTTGGGTTACCGGCTCTGCTGATTCAGCCTCCCTCCGTGTTCGATCAGCGTCCACCTGCACAGGTTCCTCCTCAGTAAATTCTGGCTCAAGTAAATATTGCTCTGAATAAAAATGGTACCTTAATTCTACCTTAAAGTCTGACATGATTTATCAAATGTTATTATGATGATTTGCCAATGGGCAAATTGCGCTAAACTAACGATATACTACCTTCAACTTCCTTCAAACGGCACGTGGAGACATAAAAAATGGCATCCATGAGTTCGTCTGACTCTGCGTAAGTAGGAAATTACCCAAATCCTCAAATCCCATAGTATCCCTTTAAGAGCCATCTGTTGCCCGTTAGGGAAATTGACATTCTCAGAGGTCATCTGAGGATACGTTTATTTAATCTCTCCACACTCCAAGGCTGCTCCATCAGAGTCTTTTATACACTCATTATCATGAGATGTAAAAAAAGACACAGGAGTGAAGGGAGGTGTGTATGCATGTGTGCATGTTTGTGATTGTGTGTGCATTGTGTGTGCATGTGATCTTAGAGAAAGGCTTTCACCTGCTTATAGCAATGGAGACAGTTGCCGTGTCCTAATGCCCGTACTTGCATTCTAAATAGTAGGAATTTTTGGGTATGCAGACATTTTTATGTGTTATAGTATGTGATTTTTTTTATTTATTATGCTTTAAATGCCAGGATGTAAACACAGTAATTTCAACTTTTTCTTCCAGCACTACTGATGAAGGAGGTAGTCTTTTAGAGACCCACGTGTGTCTGACAGCAGCTGATAATCAGCTGAGGGGGACACGCTGTATCAACAGAATTGTGCATTAGATAAGGCATTCTCAGTAGGAGTCTAGTGTGCTGATATGTGTCAGGCATTCTCAGTAGGAGTCTAGTGTGCTGATATGTGTCAGGCATTCTCAGTAGGAGTCTAGTGTGCTGATATGTGTCAGGCATTCTCAGTAGGAGTCTAGTGTGCTGATATGTGTCAGGCATTCTCAGTAGGAGTCTAGTGTGCTGATATGTGTCAGGCATTCTCAGTAGGAGTCTAGTGTGCTGATATGTGTCAGGCATTCTCAGTAGGAGTCTAGTGTGCTGATATGTATCAGGCATTCTCAGTAGGAGTCTAGTGTGCTGATATGTGTCAGGCATTCTCAGTAGGAGTCTAGTGTGCTGATATGTGTCAGGCATTCTCAGTAGGAGGCTAGTGTGCTGATGTGTGTCAGGCATTCTCAGTGGAGGAGCCTAGTGTGCTGATGTGTGTCAGGCATTCTCAATAGGAGTCTAGTGTGCTGATGTGTGTCAGGCATTCTCTGTAGGAGTCTAGTGTGCTGATGTGTGTCAGGCATTCTCAGTAGGAGCCTAGTGTGCTGAATGTGTCAGGCATTCTCAGTAGGAGTCTAGTGTGCTGATGTGTGTCAGGCATTGAGTAGGAGTCTAGTGTGCTGATATGTGTCAGGGCAAATCTCAGTAGGAGGAGTCTAGTGTGCTGATATGTGTCAGGCATTCTCAGTAGGAGTCTAGTGTGCTGATGTGTGTCAGGCATTCTAAGTAGGAAGTCTAGTGTGCTGATATGTTGTCAGGCATTCTCAGTAGGAGTCTAGTGTGCTGATGTGTGTCAGGCATTCTCAGTAGGAGTCTAGTGGGCTGATATGTGTCAGGCATTCTCAGTAGGAGTCTAGTGTGCTGATATGTGTCAGGGCATTCTCAGTAGGAGGAGTCTATTGTGCTGATGTGTGTCAGGCATTCTCAGTAGGAGTCTAGTGTGCTGATATGTGTCAGGCATTCTCAGTAGGAGTCTAGTGTGCTGATATGTGTCAGGCATTCTCAGTAGGAGTCTAGTGTGCTGATATGTGTCAGGCATTCTCAGTAGGAGTCTAGTGTACTGATATGTGTCAGGCATTCTCAGTAGGAGCCTAGTGTGCTGATATGTCAGGCATTCTCAGTAGGAGTCTAGTGTGCTGATGTGTCAGGCATTCTCAGTAGGAGTCTAGTGTGCTGTGTGTCAGGCATTCTCTGTAGGAGTCTAGTGTGCTGATGTGTGTCAGGCATTCTCAGTAGGAGCCTAGTGTGCTGATATGTGTCAGGCATTCTCAGTAGGAGTCTAGTGTGCTGATGTGTGTCAGGCATTCTGAGTAGGAGTCTAGTGTGCTGATATGTGTCAGGCAATCTCAGTAGGAGGAGTCTAGTGTGCTGATATGTGTCAGGCATTCTCAGTAGGAGTCTAGTGTGCTGATGTGTGTCAGGCATTCTAAGTAGGAGTCTAGTGTGCTGATATGTGTCAGGCATTCTCAGTAGGAGTCTAGTGTGCTGATGTGTGTCAGGCATTCTCAGTAGGAGTCTAGTGTGCTGATATGTGTCAGGCATTCTCAGTAGGAGTCTAGTGTGCTGATATGTGTCAGGCATTCTCAGTAGGAGGAGTCTATTGTGCTGATGTGTGTCAGGCATTCTCAGTAGGAGTCTAGTGTGCTGATATGTGTCAGGCATTCTCAGTAGGAGTCTAGTGTGCTGATATGTGTCAGGCATTCTCAGTAGGAGTCTAGTGTGCTGATATGTGTCAGGCATTCTCAGTAGGAGTCTAGTGTACTGATATGTGTCAGGCATTCTCAGTAGGAGCCTAGTGTGCTGATATGTCAGGCATTCTCAGTAGGAGTCTAGTGTGCTGATGTGTCAGGCATTCTCAGTAGGAGTCTAGTGTGCTGATATGTCAGGCATTCTCAGTAGGAGTCTAGTGTGCTGATGTGTGTCAGGCATTCTCAGTAGGAGTCTAGTGTGCTGATGTGTCAGGCATTCTCAGTAGGAGTCTAGTGTGCTGATATGTCAGGCATTCTCAGTAGGAGTCTAGTGTGCTGATATGTCAGGCATTCTCAGTAGGAGTCTAGTGTGCTGATATGTCAGGCATTCTCAGTAGGAGTCTAGTGTGCTGATATGTGTCAGGCATTCTCAGTAGGAGGAGTCTAGTGTGCTGATATGTGTCAGGCATTCTAAGTAGGAGTCTAGTGTGCTGATATGTGTCAGGCATTCTCAGTAGGAGAAGTCTAGTGTGCTGATTTGTGTCAGGCATTCTCAGTAGGAGTCTAGTGTGCTGATGTGTGTCAGGCATTCTCAGTAGGAGTCTAGTGTGCTGATGTGTGTCAGGCATTCTCAGTAGGAGGAGTCTAGTGTGCTGATATGTGTCAGGCATTCTCAGTAGGGGTCTAGTGTGCTGATGTGTGTCAGGCATTCTCAGTAGGAGTCTAGTGTGCTGATATGTGTCAGGCATTCTCAGTAGGAGTCTAGTGTGCTGATATGTGTCAGGCATTCTCAGTAGGAGTCTAGTGTGCTGATATGTGTCAGGCATTCTCAGTAGGAGTCTAGTGTGCTGATATGTGTCAGGCATTCTCAGTAGGAGCCTAGTGGGCTGATATGTGTCAGGCATTCTCAGTAGGAGTCTAGTGTGCTGATGTGTGTCAGGCATTCTCAGTAGGAGGAGCCTAGTGTGCTGATATGTGTCAGGCATTCTCAGTAGGAGTCTAGTGTGCTGATATGTGTCAGGCATTCTCTGTAGGAGTCTAGTGGGCTGATATGTGTCAGGCATTCTCAGTAGGAGGAGTCTAGTGTGCTGATATGTGTCAGGCATTCTCAGTAGGAGTCTAGTGTGCTGATATGTGTCAGGCATTCTCAGTAGGAGCCTAGTGTGCTGATATGTGTCAGGCATTCTCAGTAGGAGCCTAGTGTGCTGATATGTGTCAGGCATTCTCAGTAGGAGTCTAGTGTGCTGATATGTGTCAGGGCATTCTCTGTAGGAGTCTAGTGTGCTGATGTGTGTCAGGCATTCTCTGTAGGAGTCTAGTGTGCTGATGTGTGTCAGGCATTCTCAGTAGGAGTCTAGTGTGCTGATGTGTGTCAGGCATTCTCAGTAGGAGTCTAGTGTGCTGATATGTGTCAGGCATTCTCAGTAGGAGTCTAGTGTGCTGATGTGTGTCAGGCATTCTCAGTAGGAGTCCTAGTGTGCTGATATGTGTCAGGCATTCTCAGTTGGAGTCTAGTGTGCTGATATGTGTCAGGCATTCTCAGTAGGAGTCTAGTGTGCTGATATGTGTCAGGGATTCTCAGTAGGAGTCTAGTGTGCTGATATGTGTCAGCATTCTCAGTAGGAGTCTAGTGTGCTGATATGTGTCAGGCATTCTCAGTTGGAGTCTAGTGTGCTGATATGTGTCAGGCATTCTCAGTAGGAGTCTAGTGTGCTGATATGTGTCAGGCATTCTCAGTTGGAGTCTAGTGTGCTGATATGTGTCAGGCATTCTCAGTAGGAGTCTAGTGTGCTGATATGTGTCAGGGATTCTCAGTAGGAGTCTAGTGTGCTGATATGTGTCAGGCATTCTCTGTAGGAGTCTAGTGTGCTGATATGTGTCAGGCATTCTCAGTAGGAGTCTAGTGTGCTGATATGTGTCAGACATTCTCAGTAGGAGTCTAGTGTGCTGATATGTGTCAGACATTCTCAGTAGGAGTCTAGTGTGCTGATAGGTGTCAGGCATTCTCAGTAGGAGTCTAGTGTGCTGATATGTGTCAGGCATTCTCAGTAGGAGTCTAGTGTGCTGATATGTGTCAGGCATTCTCAGTAGGAGTCTAGTGTGCTGATATGTTTCAGGCATTCTCAGTAGGAGGAGTCTAGTGTGCTGATGTGTGTCATGCATTCTCAGTAGGAGTCTAGTGTGCTGATGTGTGTCAGGCATTCTCAGTAGGAGCCTAGTGTGCTGATATGTGTCAGGCATTCTCAGTAGGAGTCTAGTGTGCTGATGTGTCAGGCATTCTCAGTAGGAGGAGCCTAGTGTGCTGATGTGTCAGGCATTCTCAGTAGGAGTCTAGTGTGCTGATGTGTGTCAGGCATTCTCAGTAGGAGTCTAGTGTGCTGATGTGTCAGGGATTCTCAGTAGGAGCCTAGTGTGCTGATGTGTCAGGCATTCTCAGTAGGAGCCTAGTGTGCTGATATGTGTCAGGCATTCTCAGTAGGAGTCTAGTGTGCTGATGTGTGTCAGGCATTCTCAGTAGGAGTCTAGTGTGCTGATATGTCAGGGATTCTCAGTAGGAGCCTAGTGTGCTGATATGTGTCAGGCATTCTCAGTAGGAGTCTAGTGTGCTGATGTGTGTCAGGCATTCTCAGTAGGAGTCTAGTGTGCTGATGTGTCAGGGATTCTCAGTAGGAGCCTAGTGTGCTGATATGTGTCAGGCATTCTCAGTAGGAGTCTAGTGTGCTGATATGTGTCAGGGATTCTCAGTAGGAGTCTAGTGTGCTGATATGTGTCAGGCATTCTCTGTAGGAGTCTAGTGTGCTGATATGTGTCAGGCATTCTCAGTAGGAGTCTAGTGTGCTGATATGTGTCAGACATTCTCAGTAGGAGTCTAGTGTGCTGATATGTGTCAGACATTCTCAGTAGGAGTCTAGTGTGCTGATATGTGTCAGACATTCTCAGTAGGAGTCTAGTGATGGCTGATATGTGTCAGCATTCTCAGTAGGAGGAGTCTAGTGTGCTGATGTGTGTCAGGCATTCCTCAGTAGGAGTCTAGTGTGCTGATATGTGTCAGGGATTCTCAGTAGGAGTCTAGTGTGCTGATATGTGTCAGGCCATTCTCGGTAGGAGAGTCTAGTGTGCTGATATGTGTCAGGCATTCTCAGTAGGAGTCTAGTGTGCTGATATGTGTCAGCATTCTCAGTAGGAGTCTAGTGTGCTGATATGTGTCAGGCATTCTCAGTAGGAGTCTAGTGTGCTGATATGTGTCAGGCATTCTCAGTAGGAGTCTAGTGTGCTGATATGTGTCAGGCATTCTCAGTAGGAGTCTGTGCTGATGTGTGTCAGGCATTCTCAGTAGGAGTCTAGTGTGCTGATATGTGTCAGGCATTCTCAGTAGGAGTCTAGTGTCCTGATGGTGTCAGGCATTCTCAGTAGGAGTCTAGTGTGCTGATATGTGTCAGGCATTCTCAGTAGGAGGAGTCTAGTGTGCTGATATGTGTCAGGCATTCTCAGTAGGAGTCTAGTGTCCTGATGTGTGTCAGGCATTCTCAGTAGGAGGAGTCTAGTGTGCTGATGTGTGTCATGCATTCTCAGTAGGAGTCTAGTGTGCTGATGTGTGTCAGGCATTCTCAGTAGGAGCCTAGTGTGCTGATATGTGTCAGGCATTCTCAGTAGGAGTCTAGTGTGCTGATGTGTCAGGCATTCTCAGTAGGAGTCTAGTGTGCTGATGGTGTGTCAGGCATTCTCAGTAGGAGTCTAGTGTGCTGATGTGTCAGGGATTCTCAGTAGGAGCCTAGTGTGCTGATATGTGTCAGGCATTCTCAGTAGGAGTCTAGTGTGCTGATATGGTCAGGCATTCTCAGTAGGAGTCTAGTGTGCTGATGTGTCAGGGATTCTCAGTAGGAGCTAGTGTGCTGATATGTGTCAGGCATTCTCAGTAGGAGTCTAGTGTGCTGATGTGTGTC